>NC_090655.1:208661044-210156913 GCF_040937935.1 Hyperolius riggenbachi | reverse complement strand
CTTTGGTGTTAGCCTTTAAAATGTAGCTGCAGGAATAACTTTGCTGTGGCTATTACCTACCCTCTGTGCCACCTCTATTTCCTGTGAAAGCCACCACTACTCACAATGCAATTAGAACATTGTTAATTATTATTATTTAGATGGTGCCAACATCTTCCGCAGTGCTGTAAGGAGTATATGGTCTCCTTAATTAACTTAAAGAGAAACTCCGACCAAGAATTGAACTTTATCCCAATCAGTAGCTGATACCCCCTTTTACATGAGAAATCTATTCCTTTTCACAAACAGACCATCAGGGGGCGCTGTATGGCTGATATTGTGGTGAAACCCCTCCCACAAAGATATTCTGAGTACGTACTCTTGGCTGTTTCCTGTCTGTGAACCCTGTTGCATTGTGGAAAATAGCTGTTTACAGCTGTTTCCAACTGCCAAAACAGCAAGCAGCAGCTACATCACTTGCCAGTGGTAAAAATGTCACCATGTGATAAATGTCAGAATGTAAATCAGGGATTTAAAATATTTTACAATAGGAAAACACTGACTAAATCATTTATACATAATTATTGTAAAATTTTTATTACATTATTTTCACTGGAGTTAAATAGAGATAACTGGAATGATAACTGAGTTGCATTGTAAAATCGTAAAATAATTGTAATTTATTGCAAATGTTCACATTGACATCCCTCGAGCATGCTGAGTAGACCCGAGCATGCTTACGGTAATCCAGGAACATTTTTAGGGATTTTATAGGGATGGTTGTCTATGTTTACCACCGATGGCCCCTCCACTCCTCTTGTGAACCTATGTTCTTGTCTGCACAAAATGTGTGCCTTGCAATCCTAAAAAGAGTAGCCTTTTTTTTTAGATGTGAGTATCCTGAATTGCAAGGTAAGTCCACCAATATTTAGCCTAGGTTGCTCGCTCTGCCCATTGTGCAAATCTGTGCACTCCCCAGTACACTAAACTACATATAACCAGCCAAGGTGCTGGGATGGTAGCCAAATATTTGAAAATGTTCTATTTCACTAAGTTGATACGGCAAACTTAAACTAATACTAAAGCGAACCTGAAAAAGTTAGATACTAACCCATTGAAAGAGGAAAGCTATAGATCCCATAGAGCATTCCCAGTCCTCTCTCTGTGACTTTGGTCCACCGCTGTAAACTCGTGAAAGTTATTTGACCAACTGGTTGAATACGCCTTCAAGAGTCCTCATGAAGGCTTCGGAAGCACTCCTGTCACTGAGTACTTCCAAAAATGATTAGGTCCATACTATGCACCTCCAACAATGTACTCGCGCATGCACAGTATGGATGTGCCTGTCTTTGGAAGAATTTTCAGTACAGTGTACTGAGCGGATTATTTATTGTGGAAGCAGAATTGTAAAATCAGACACGATGACTGGTCTGGAATCATTGTGTTATAAGAACATATTGTACCATAAGCAGAAAAAAAAGCTTTTAACCTCACAGGAGGACTCAGGCTCACATGTTTGGAAACAAGTGGACCTGTAGATGAAACTGCATAATAATGATGAGGTAGTAAAGGTCCCAGACATTTTTTATGACATTACAGCTGTGGTCAGTACATTTATTGTGACCTATATCAAACTTAGATTGTGCCAATCACTCTGTAGAGTTTATTGCTTTACTAAAACATTTTATACTGATACAAGTTCTTGGATCTGTTGTTGAAACTGTTCCACCAATGTAGTAAGCTTTGCCAAGTCGGTCTGCAATTGAGCAACCGCCCAATGCGAATGAGATATGCCTCCTATTACATCCTCGCAGAAAAAACACAAACTACTGTGTTTGGAAGAATCCTGCTTCTCCAGTCTTTCTTTCTCTTCCCTATGAGGTTCCTCATTACTGCATACAGAAGTCGCCATCCTACTCTGAAGATGTTTTTATATTCCAACACAAAGAGAAAGAGTAAGCACTTTCTCTTTGTGTTGGAATAGAAAAAGCATTTTCAGAGTGCCATAGTAACTGTGTACTTCACAAAATTATATAACGTTTTCACAAAATACCCAATATTAAGAAAACAAAATGAGAATTGGTAGGTCGTGTCTTTGCAGTAGGAGCATTAAGAAATTAAAGTGAACCTTAAGTCAAACAAAAAAAATGAGTTTTACTCACCTGGGGCTTCCAATAGCACCCTGCAGCTGTCCGGTGCCCTCGCCGTGTCCCTTCGATCCTCTTGTCTGGTTTCGCCGTCAGCCA
The DNA here is from genome assembly GCF_040937935.1 of Hyperolius riggenbachi. NCBI lineage: Eukaryota > Metazoa > Chordata > Amphibia > Anura > Hyperoliidae > Hyperolius > Hyperolius riggenbachi. The sequence goes on along the minus strand of NC_090655.1, from coordinate 210,154,688 downwards.
CTGACAGGCTGGGAACGTGAGTGATTCTTCGCATTCCCAGCCACAATAGCACCCTCTATGCTGCTATATGCTTGCTATAGCAGCATGAAGGGCGATATTGTGGCTGGGAACGCGAAGAATTACTCGTGTTCCCAACCTGTCGGCTCCTGTCGCCGAAACCGGAAGTGGCTGCCAGGAGCATCGAAGGGACACGGCGAGCGCACCGGACAGCTGTAGGGTGCTATTGGAAGCCCCAGGTGAGTAAAACTCATTTTTTTTTTGTTTGACTTTAGGATCACTTTAAGAATCCATATTAAATCTTTCTAGAGGAAGCAGTGATGCTCTGTGAACTTTATTTACAGCTGCATAACTTGATACCCTACTTGACATGCAGGCACATAGGTGTGTCTGCATGCATAGTCAGTAGTAGGGATTCCATAGGGGCAAAGGGGGCAATTGCCCCAGGGCCAACTGTAGGGGCCCCCAAGTGCCCCCCTGCATCCCACTAAATAAGGTGGCTTTTGGCCAGGCTACTTCACTGGGGGGAGGGAGGGGGAAAATCAGGCTAATTCACTGGGGGGAAGGGATCTAACTACTATACTGGGAATGGGGAGGACATCTGGCTAGTTTCTGGGGGGAAGGAGGAGGGGAGCACATCTCCTATTAAAGTGTGTGTGGTTGGGGGGCGGGGGATCGGGTCTTAGGAGCACATCTGAGTACTATATGGTGGGGGGGTTGTCAGGGGGCTGGTCAATGCAAATATTTCCCAGTTCAGGCAGGATTATGTCAATTTTTATACAATCATATGCAGCTTGAAAATGGACCAATCAATTTAAACCTGGTGGGTCTTGATCGGTTCATTTTCAAGCTGTATATGTTTGCCAAAAAATGTCAAACTGCATAACAATATTAAAGCTGTTAGCCAATCCCCATGGCTTCTGTGATTTGCCCCAGCCCATCTCCCGCTTGATTAATGAGGTTGCTCCTCACAGTGAAGGGAAAACAGGAAAGCCAGGGAGACAGGAAAGGTATTTTGCTAACAACTTCAAATAATACATTTATTGTGAGTGATACTATATCGGGGGAAAATGAGTTGAAGTTACCTGGGGCTTCTAATGGTCCCCCACAGACATCCTGCGCCCGCGCAGCCACTCACCAATGCTTCGGCCCCGCCTCCGGTTCACTTCTGGAATTTCAGACTTTAAAGTCTGAAAACCACTGCGCCTGCGTTGCCGTGTCCTCGAGCCCGCTGATGTCACCAGGAGTATACTGCGCAGGCCCAGTATGGTCTGTGTCTGTGCAGTACGCTCCTGGTGACATCAGCGGGATTGAGGACACGGCAACACAGGCGCAGTGGTTTTCAGACTTTAAAGAGAACCTGTACTGAGTAAAAATATTTAAAATAAACACATGAGGTAACTTCAAATGAACATTACATAGTTACCTTGCCATCAGCTCCTCTCAGAAGCTCACCATTTTCTTCTGACAATAATCCCTTACAGTTCTGACAATATTTTGTCAGATCTGAAATATGTCAGTTGCTGTCAGTAAAATATCAGTTGCTGTCAGTTATAGCTGAGAGGAAAACTGATGTACCAGGTAATGTCCATGTTTCCCTATGGCTCAAGTTGGCGATGTTACAGTTTAACTGTGTGCTGACCAGAAAGCTGTAATGGGTAATGGCCATTTTCAAAATGGAGGACGTAAAATTCCCTTGATCACAGTGAACAAACAGGACGCAGGACAGGAGAAAGACACTTAAGGGGTAGACTACATGGAAGGTAAGTATGACTTCTGTATGCTTATTTTGACTTTTAATTTTCAGTTCAGGTTTTCTTTAAAGTCTGAAATTCCAGAAGTGAACCGGAGGCGAGGCCAGAGCATCGGTGAGTGATTGCGTGGGCACAGGACGTCTGCGGGGGACCGTTAGAAGCCCCGGGTAAGTTCAACTCATTTTCCCCCGACCCCCCTACAGTATCCCTTTAATGGGATATGAATTATTCTCACGAGGAAGCCCAAATCCTCACAACAATCCTGATGTCCTTATGTATCATATGTGGTAACTGTGCCTAATATAACAATGTCCCTGTCCAAATAGTAAAAATGTAACTTTTATTATAACATATTCCATATAAAACATAACCATCTGACCCACATCTCCATAAAGTCATTATAATAAAACCTGTCAAATTATATCTGTTTGAACAATTTCACAGTTATAAGCAAATTATCCCAACGTGATTTCATGTCGTAGAATGTTATGGTAAATGGGTAACTTGGCATGAGGTTCTGTTGGGATGCATTGTGAAATATATTGCATTTTGTGAATTTAACCTCTTGCCGACCGCATCACGCTGATGGGTTATTGCCGCTCGGGAGACTGTTAGACGCCGTGATCGCCATCTATTTCCATGTACAGCGCTGCGATCGGCAGCAGCGCTGTACTGGGGACAGCTGTGTCACACGGCTGTCCCCCTGGGGGACAAGAGAGCGATGGGCTCTCATAGGCAGACGCCTATGACAGCCGATCGCCATAATTGGCTGGCTGTGGGGAGGAAGGGAGGGAGGGAGGGAAGATTTTTAAAGGAACAGTTTAAAAAAAATAACAATAATATTTATTTTAAAAAAAATAAACATGGGGGAAGCGATCAGACCCCACCAATAGAGAGCTCTGTTGGTGGGGAGAAAGGGGGGGGGGGGGGAATCACTTGTGTGTTGTGTTGTGCGGCCCTGCAGCTTAGCCTTAAAGCTGCAGTGGCCTATTTTACTAAAAAATGGCCTGGTCACTAGGGGGGTTTAGCACTGCGGTCCTTAAGAGGTTAAACAGAGTTCTAATTTGTAACATGTTTTCTTATAGTATAGACGATTGTGCTGTATATGGAATGATTGCCGTTGGGTACACTATGCTCTAGAAATAACTTACATACTGTGTGCAGCCAGGGCCAGATTTACCATATGGCACTGTAGGCACGTGCCTACAGCACCCCATGATGGAAAAGCAGCTCACTCCCCTCCCAGTGCTTCCCTCCTGCCTTACCTATGCAGAGGCCCAAGCAGAGTGTAAATAAGAGGTTACTCACATAGGTCTCCTCGGCATTCCACTGACTAGATCTCCCTTAAGTCGGAGGCACTTCTAGCTACCTAATACTTGGGGTAGAGGTGTAGCTAGGATTTTCAGCGTCTGGGGACAAAGACAGTTTGTGTGCCCCCTCCCCGGACAAAATGGGTGTGGCCACACATCAGAATGTGGTCATAGTCATGGGTGGAGTCAAATGTTGTTAAAATAGCCATTTGTGCCCCCTTGCCCATTCAGAAAGCCAAATGTGCTCCCCGTTTCCCCCCGTTTAGATAGCCAGATGTGCCCCCCTTTAAATAACCTTTTTCTGCTGCTAACACTTCTGCGCTCCTCTGCAGAGGAAGGGAGAGAAGCAGGGGCACTTCGGGCAGCCAGTGAGCCACTTTTCTTGCATGTGAGGTTGCAACGACCGTGCTGAGTGCCCTCACAGTGCTGCGCCCGAGGACACTTGTTCCTCCTTGCCCACCCATAGCTACACCTCTGACTTGAGGGCACCTCTAGCTATTTATTACAGTGGATTTCTTTGGCTACATAATAGTCATAGGCACCTGTGATGGGCAAGGGAAGTAAGGAAGGAGTGACCAACACTTGCAGTGTGGTTCAACAGGCGGTTGTTAGTACATGGAGGACGAAATCTAGGGTGCTAGGATATCTATGCCTAGAGGCTCCTGTGATGTAAATCCAGGCCTGGTGGCAGCTGCTAGTCAGTGACTGTTAAAGTTTTTGGCATAATGGCAGCTGCTAATCAGTAGCTGTTTCTGCTGCTGGTACAGTGGCAGCTGCTAATCAGTGGCTGTTACTGCTGCTGGCACAGTGGCAGCTGAAAATCAGTGGCTGTTACTGCTGCTGGCACAGTGGCAGCTGCTAATCAGTGGCTGTTACTGCTGCTGGCACAGTGACAGCTGCTAAGCAGTGGCTGTTACTGCTGCTGGCACAGTGGCAGCTGCTAATCAGTGGCTGTTACTGCTGCTGGCACAGTGGCAGCTGCTAATCAGTGGCTGTTACTGCTGCTGGCACAGTGGCAGCTGCTAATCAGTGGCTGTTACTGCTGCTGGCACAGTGACAGCTGCTAATCAGTGGCTGTTACTGCTGCTGGCACAGTGGCAGCTGCTAATCAGTGGCTGTTACTGCTGCTGGCACAGTGACAGCTGCTAAGCAGTGGCTGTTACTGCTTTTGGCACAGTGGCAGCTGCAAATCAGTGGCTGTTACTGCTGCTGGCACAATGGCAGCTGCTAATCAGTGTCTGCTACTGCTGCTGGCACAGTGGCAGTTGCTAATCAGTGATTGTTACTGCTTTTGGCATAGTGGCGGCTGCTAATCAGTGGCTGCTACTGCTACAGTGATGGCAGATAACCTAGAGGCGAACAAAGGGTGAGGCAGAGCAGCGACTCAAGGTTGCCCCTGCATAGGGCACCACAGCTACGGCTTGCGGGTTGCATGGAATTAACAACTGTAGAGAGCTTTGGGGGCCACCAGAAATGGCTTGGGAGGCCGCATTCGGCCCCTGGACATGCCTGATTTATGTGGAGGACAGTTCTTTAAAGAGAACCTTAAGGAAGAAGGATATGGAGGCTGAGATATGTAGCGGTATTTCCTTTTAAACAATACAGATTGCCTTGCTGTCCTGCTGATCTTCTGCTTCTAATACTTTTAACTATAGACCCTGAACAAGCATGCAGAGCAAATGCTTCTGACTAAAGTCTGACTGGATTAGCTGCATGCTTGTTTCAGGTGTGTGATTCAGACACTACTGCAGCCAAAGACCTCAGCAGGATTGCAGGCAACTGGTATAGTTTAACAGGAAATCAATATGGTAGCCTCCATATACTTCTCACTTCAGTTTCCCTTTAAGTGGGAAAAGCTTAGTTCTCAGATCTTCTCACTTACCAACACCGTTAGTAAGCAGATCTAATTCTACCTCTCTCCTTTATTATATTTTACTTTATAATGAATACAGTACAGGGGCAAAGCCAGAATTTTCAAGGGGGGGAAGGTCTCCCTCAGCCATGCACAATACAGTATAATAATATGGTAGGATCTGGCAATTATTTCCTAAATGTCCAATCTGCTCCCGATCGACAAAAGGATTGATCAGGAGAAGTTTGGATACAGATAATAATGAGGACAGCCGACATTGCTAATGAAGGGGAAAGTGAAGCAATCACACAGCAGGGCACAGGGCTGTGCTCATACCTGACTCTGTTAAGTTCCCCAGAGCTGCTCCATGCTCTGTGCACACGCTGCTGCTCCATCCAAAGTCAACTGTGGCAGGGAAAGAAACGGGGCAGTGCTATAATTTGCAGGATGCCTGCAGACATTCTGTTGTCTCAACCTGTGCCTGTTCTCAGACATTGCCCCGGCCCTGGTCTGAGGGGGGATTCTGGGCAGCTTTACTCCCCCCCACCCCCCTCCCCTGCATTTGCCTATGCAGTAGAAGGAGGAAGTCTTTCAAGATGAACTAGATGAAAGACTGAGAACATTACTAAATGCAAATATTGAAGTCTCTGAAACATTGAATCCCCACAGTTTTTTAAGTTAACCAAAAACCACTAACCAAAAACCACTCTTGACTGTTAGAACTTCTGGATGACTTACCCTGCAGGGTGGACACCAATCCTGTGCTGACTCCAGAGATTATTTCATTGACGATCCATTCCTTCCACCTGTACTTAGGCAGCCAGTCCACTATAGGAAATAGGGATTTCAAGACTGATAGCGCCTTTCTTGCTGAGCAGCTATAAAATTGGAGAAAGAAACAAACAAGAAATATTCCATTGAAATTCTACTTTGTGTCTGGTTTATAAATAAACCCAGATTATTGCATGGACATCCTGTGCAATTCAATGGCTGGTTCACATTGTTTTATGTCTATGGTTTAAAAACTGATAGCCTTCTGGGGAAGGTGGAGGGGTTCTTTGCATATGATGTGACCTTTGCACCCAAGTCCTACCTATCGGCAACTGCAAGTTGCTGACCATAATACAGCAGTGGATTGTCTTCTGTGAATTGCATAGGATGTACGTGCTTGTGCTCTGCGTTGTTCGAAAAGAGGGAAAAAGTGAGACCGGGGTTTGAGTCCTGGCTAGGGTCAGTACCTATTTAATAAGAAGTCCTTGGGCAAGACTTCCTAACACTGCAGGGTGGCCCCTTGAGTGTGCCCTAACTGGCTGCAGCTCTTGAGCGCTTTGAGTCCAACAGGAGAAAAGCGCTATACAAATGTTAGGATTATTATTATTAGCCCTGCCTAAATGTTTCACTTTTCAGAATCTTTCAATTATAATGGTATAATCTTCATTCTCTACAATAAATGATCAGGTTAAGTAATTCATCCTACGGTCACCACATTGTTAATGATAATAATAAATAAGCACTCCAAGTCCCTTGTGTTCAACACAAAGAAACTCTGGGGTTGATTCATTAAATATTGGTAATATTATCGTACAAGCACAGCACACGGCAATATTACCGTGCATGTGAATACCGCCTGATAAGCTAGTAACGGGACCCGCAGTACTCCAATAGCACATCCACTACTACAGTATTGTACACGTTACCGTAGTAATGGTCGTGCTACTGGAGTACCGCGGGTCATGCCACTAGCGTATCAGGCGGTATTTACATGCAGAAGTAACAGTAATATTGCTATACACTGTGCGTCCACTGTGCGTAATATTACCTGTGCGATATGAATCAACACCTATAGCCCTTATTGAATTCAATTTTTCTTCTAAGTTTTTCTCCCAGGTGATATTTTACTAGCTTGTCAATTAAATGCCTTGTAAGCTATAAAAAAGAGTTTTATTTACCTGGGGCATCAAACCAGCCCCCCCCCCCCCCCCTCACTTTTTTGGGGTCTCTTTTTTATATAGCTAACAGTTCTCCTTTAAGCCACCAGCAAGCAAGAAAAATAATTTTGACTGTTCTTTTTTACCTACTTTTTGGTACTTTTTTAATTGTATTGCGCTGAACAGTTATTGCAAAGAGATGAAAAATTATCCCCTAAGGAAACATTTTGAAGAGAAAGTGAATTGAATCAGGCTATATAGGTAAATGTATTGGGCGCATGCTTTGTGCGTTGCTAGCAGCATACCGTGCGCTACTTAGAAATGGCCTCTCCTCGATACTTCATTAGCGCAGCCGCTACTACATTCATTAACCTTTTGGGGACTGCTGAAGGTAAATCCTATGCCGCACTTGTGGCTGCCCTAGGCTGATGCGGCGTAGGATTTATGCCACCTGCTATTTCTGCTCCCGACGCAATCGTGTGCACCCGAGAGGGGAGATTAAGCTGTCATATGAAAGCTGACATCTCCCCTCAGTGATCAGGAGCCTTTGCGATTGGCTCATGACCACGTGATCACTACGATCACCGGCAGATTGTAGTGATCACTATCAGATCAGCGACTGTAGGAGGGAAAGAAGAGGATCCACTCACCTTCCTGACGTTCCCCCGGCGATCGTCACTCCCCTCCGCTCTGGCCGGCACCTCCGCTCGCTCTGACGTAAGTGTCAGGTCTGGCTTGATGATGTCTTAACGGCAGTGCGAGTGAGGATGCTGGCCAGAGCAGAGGGGGCTAGAGCTGCTCATCGGCAATACGGGGGACACCTGGCTACACTGGGGACACCATGCCCAGCCAGCCCTACCAGGGATCTGGCTGCCTGACGTCACAATTGCGCGGAACAACACAAGGAGCAGCTGTTGCCAAGGAGGTATTGAACTCGCACTGTGGCATTGCGATAAAATTGATGAATCGAGCCCTATGTACCCTGATCCAGAGAAGCCCGTAAGACACGTGAAACATGTTGTTCTTTTAAGCATCCAATAATATTGTGTTTTTCGATATCTCATCCCTCACTCGCGGTAAAATTGCTTATTTTAACATTTTTTTATTAAAACATTTTTGTTGCAGCGCCTCCTTTTACCCATCTCAGTGCATTGCCCTAGACAGGAACTCCATCTGTGACATTAGTCCACTCGGCCATGTTTTTATTGTAGAGTGACCAACAAGATTTATAAGAAGGTTCCTTATCAAATCCACGTGGAAATGGAATTCTCTATCTGCTCCGTAAGGTGCCCATGCATGGTACATTTTTTTCCAATTCGATAATTTTGCTCGATTATTCCGTTAGATCAAATATAAAGATTTTTCCAACATGTCCAATCGGATTTTTATAGAAAAAACGGGATAATCGTTCGTTTTTCTTGATTGAAAATAAATAATATTTTAGCCTTTCATTCGATTAGATCATCTTGGTCAAATTAACGGGAAAATCTAACATTTTTATTGTACCATGTATGGGTATCATTCCTGTGGTATCCTTTTAGCAACCCAGTTTTGTAAGTAGTAATCTAATAACTTTAAATTTACCCTTGTTGCAAATACTACATTGGCCCTCCCGGTGTTCTCTGTCTTTTCTGTTTCTGGGCATTGAAGCTCATTGAAGTTCATCTACCGAACACACCCAATATTCATCCACAATGACTGTCACCTGCAGGTATTGGGTCTTGCGTTACAGGCTATAGGCTAGTGACACAATCTGTTGCTATGGAGGGAGGTGGGCAAAAGATGATTACACCAAAAGTTCTTTCTTTGGCATTTTACTAGGTGCTCCCTAAATCCATGCCCCAAACATCAAATCAGTTGTCACTGGGCCTTTGTATAATATTTATAAAGTGACAGTTGTAACCATGAAGTCTAAACAATTTATTTTCAGTGCTGTAATCTGCTTCTTTCCCAGGAAGCAGTGGTGTAGCAATAGGGGATGCAGAGGTTATGACCCCACTAGGGCCCCTGGACCAGAGGGACCCAGTAGAGGCCCTCCTTTAAATACTTTATTAGCTATTTATTGGTGCTAAGGTGGTGATGATGACCTCTAGTTGAGCTTTGATTAGTTGTAACCATTAATAGACTGGTTTCCTCTAGGGGTGTTGCTAGGATCCGGGGCACTCCAGCTGGGAAATGGGTGTGACCATTCACCAAATGTAGGTGTGGTCATGGTGGAGCCAAATGTACATAAACCTAACAGTGGTCTAAGTATGCCTACCCAGCAAAATGTTGGCTGAAGTTCCCCCTCTCCATTCATACAAAAAATAAATATATAAATGCAGCACATCACATAAATAGCCAGTGTCATTTAAACATAACTAGGCAGAGTTACTTGGCTTCTGTGCTGGCTGGTCTGGCTTTCCGCTGAGTGGGCAGGTTGTCTGGCAGTCCCTCCATAGCATTCCGTGACCTTCTAATGGACCCCCCCCCCCCCCCCCATACTCCCACAGGCTTCCCATTGAGGCACCACAACTCCCAGCAAGCTCCATAGAAGGACCACAGCTCCCCGCTTGCCCCAATAAAGGCATCACAGCACCCAGCACAGCACCACAGCACCCACCTTCCCCCCTAGAGGCACCACAGCACCAGTATACTCCCTTTTGACGCACCACAGCTCCCACTATGCCCGCCATTGACGCACCACAGCTGACTCTGCCTGGGGGACATCCGGGGCACCCCAGAATAGCTCCGAAGCGCATGCCACTGATCTTTGGGGCTAGCAGCGCCCCTTGTTTCCTCCCCATCTCCTTTCTGACACTGTGGCTGTCCTGGGCAGGTTTTGATGCTCCCCATCAAATGTTATGTATAAAGCGCTTGAGGGGGCCCAATGTGAAAGTCGCACTGAGGCCCAAACTCCTAAACTATTCTGGTGCCAGGAAGATCTGGGGGAGGGGGGAAGGGGGAGGGCTGTTTGCATGAATTCATGTTTGACAGAAATTCTTCATAAGAGCTGCAGTTAGATGCCTCCAGGCATGCCAGGTTCATAAGCACTGGCCTGTTTCAGCAAATGTATTTCAGGCAGGAGAATCTGCTTGAGTTCACTGACCTTTATAAATACCATATATCCTCTATTTTATCGCTGCTACTGTGTACAGCAGGGTCACATGGAGGTCACAATATGAGGCAAACCATAAAATACCCATAAAAATGAAAATCAGAGCAATAGTCTGAACCATGTTTTTGCGTCCTCTTGAGGAAATAAAGGAGTAGAGAATTATGAATCCACAGTTAGTGGTATTGTGTGAGAAACGACCCCAACATGTTTTCATGCACGGACTTAGCCTCTGTTATATGGAGATTGACAGTTATGTGGCTTGCGCAAAGTAACTTTTCAACCCCTGTTATTTTTTACTTTTGTGAGGTGTATGATAGCCAGTAAAGAGTTTTATAGGCAATTCATGGTTATCCATTAACCTGATTATTGTGTACTTTCCTGCCCTCTCTAACATTCTTCTTTTTAACATTTCTGTCACATTATTCTCATTGCTAAAGAGATAAACAAAGCGCATATGAAAGGGACAAAGCTTCATAGTTACCTTCAGATTTTCTGTATTCCCCTCACTATGCACCTCACTGCAACAACGGCTGAGTAACATGGCCACCAGGAGGCGTGCGTATTACCTCGTTGTCGTTCAGCTGGGTGCAGGGTGAGCCGACAGACAGCCCACCCTGCTACTGCTGAAGCTTCAGGGCCATGATAAAAACTGTTCCCCCTACTAGTTGTAGCAACTTGGGGGGGGGGGACACGTAATTTGGGTCCAGCTATTACTGGTAACCGAATTACAAAGAATGCTTGAGAATTCCCCCTGTGCCGCCACAGCCATATTAGCATTATGGTCTATGGCAGGCATGGGCAAACTTGTCCCTCCAGCTGTTAAGGAACTACAAATCCCACAATGCAGTTGCCTTTACGAGTCATGACTGTGGCTGTCAGACTCCTACAATGCATTATGGGACTTGTAGTTCCTCAACAGCTGGAGGGCCAAGTTGGCCCATGCCTGGTCTATGGCGACATCCAAATGAGGTACAATTTGTACATCAGGTGCCGAGATGACCTGATCTGACCAGGAGGTTTGTACATGGATGCTTGTAGGCCATTCTAAGGAGAAGCCCACTCACATTACTCATTATATTTGAGGTACTGCCTGGCCCAGTCTATTATAACAGTAGTTGTTTTTTTAAAAATGTTATTCAGCTCCCACACATACAAGTCTTGAACTACTGAACTTGTCCCCTGTACTCGGGTGTTTTATTTTCCAGCCACACAGAGTTTTACAACAGCAGTTAGTGTTAGTACAGTTTAGTGGTTAGTCCCAAGGCAGTTCAGGTAATGTGGGAGAGGACCAAGCAATTTTGAGCATACTGGACTATAAAATTTTACTTAGATTTCTTGATCACGAATAACCTAGTACCAGGAAACCTGCACCTAAACCATACATACATAGAGCAATGGCACAAACTGCCACTAATGCAGATTCTACAACTGCAGTGTCCTACTGGCAGCCCTTTAGTACCTAGTGTAGGGCTCTAGAATGTTAAACCCATGAAAAAATGTTATTATCAGCCCATCACATGAGATTAAGGCTCGATGTCACCACAGTTCTTGCCCTGTTTGGTAATATACATTATGTAGTTACCTTTAGTAACATGTAAGTCTTATACATTATCAAGGTGAACATTTTTTATCTGAACTTATTCAAGTTTATTAATATAAATAATACCACTAATATAAAAAAATTGCTTTACTAAAGTGCTAGCACCATGTGTCTGCTCTTAGATTCTCTGTTTTTTACAGTTGTAAAGCACTTTTCTATCATAGAACTCATGTGCATGTCTCCGACCAATAATTAGCTGTGGGTAAGATTATATTACTTAAGAATACAGCTGCATGTTTGTAGAGGCCAGACTAAACTAGTGGTCATTTAATCTAGGTTTAAACACCTCCAGGGATGGAGTTGTCCTGATTGAGTGTGGTAGGGAGTTCCAAAAAGTAGGGGGAGCACATCAGAAAGTTCTGGTTCCAAAGGTTTTGAGGTAAACCTTGGGATGACCAAGTTATCAGATCCTGTTTATCTGAAGCTGTTGAAGGTGTGTGGTGCAATTGCAAAAGATGATCCAAGTAATCCAGTAAGCAAATCTTGAAATGCATTCTCCATTTTATGGGTAGCCAGTGAAATGAGCAAAGATGGATGTTATGTGGCAATGGAAAGATTGTTTTGTTAGCAGCCTGGCAGCAGCGTTCTATACTGACTGCAAGTGGTGTGGGTGCTTATTTGGAAAGCTTGTGTAAAAAGCATTGCAATCGACCGCAGATCCTCAAGGGGTATACAGGGCTTAATTTTTGCAATGTTCCTTAGCTGAAAGTAGAAGGATTTCCTAACACTTAAGATTTCTGGAGTGTATTTATTTACCTATAAATCAATGTGCCATTATTACACCAAAAATGCATACAAGGTCAGAGCCATTTAGATCTGAGCCCTCCAAACTGAGGGTGGAGATGTTTCGCTGCCAGCCACTGACCTGGGATGACAAGCTCTGCAGTTTTGTCAGCATGTTGTTTCAGCTCATCTATGCCAGTAGCTCAAGTAAGCAAGTGTTTACTGCTCAAGTTGTGTGGGGTCCAGGTCTGAAGGATAAATATAGCTGGGTGTCATCAGTATAACAGTGGTACGTCAGACCATGTTTTTGGATGAATTCTCCAAGTTGGAGCATGTGTATTGGGAATAGCAGTGAGGATAGGGTTGAGCCTTGTGGCACACCACATTTTAGTGGTGACCACAGGAAAAGTCCAAGGGCCAGGGATACTTTGTGTTCTGCCAAAGTGACATATCAACCAGCAAAACTGACAACAATCAACATAAGAACGCTAGAGATGGCCCGAACGGTTCGCCCGCGAACGGTTCCAGGCGAACTTTAGGTGGTTCGCGTTCGCCGGCGAAGGCGAACTTTTGCGGAAGTTCGATTCGCCCCCATAATGCTCCATTGAGCAGAACTTTGACCCTCTACATCACAGTCAGCAGGCACATTGTCACCAATCAGACTGCACACACTCCTGGAGCCCCACCCCGCCCCCCCCTCCTTATAAAAGGCAAGGTTCTCCTGTCGTTTTACTCGCTCGTCTGCCTACAGTAATTAGTTAAGGGACAGCTGCTGACAGACTCTGCTAGGGAGAGTTTAGTTGGGCTCTTGTAGGCTTGTTCCTAGCTGATTGTCATTCCTTATAATACTCCCTCCTCCCGGAGGGAGGAGGGTCTTGTCTTCCAGGGAATTGTAGTATTCCAAAAGCCAGCTTACATACCTTGGCTGGGAATTCAACCCAGGTCTGAGTGCATGGTAGGTAGCTCACTTCACCACTATACCACCACTAACACTACATGCTGAAGCCAGCCTAGCATGTACCATTATGATATATCCAAGAGAAAATTGCTTAAGGATTTGTAGTATGTCAAAAGCTAACTCACATTGACCAGGAATAGAACCCAGGCCTACCGCTCTGTAGGCTGCTATCCTAACCATTATACCACCAACACAACACATTACAATGCTACATGCTGAAGCCAGCCTAGCATGTACCATTATGATATATCCAAGAGAAAATTGCTTAAGGATTTGTAGTATGTCAAAAGCTAACTCACATTGGCCAGGAATAGAACCCAGGTCTACCGCTTTGTAGGCTGCTATCCTAACCATTATACTACCAACACAACACAACACACTACAATGCTACATGTTGAAGCCAGCCTAGCATGTACCATTATGATATATCCAAGAGAAAATTGCTTAAGGATTTGTAGTATGTCAAAAGCCAACTCACATTGGCCAGGAATAGAACCCAGGCCTACCGCTCTGTAGGCTGCTATCCTAACCATTATACCACCAACACAACACACTACAATGCTACATGCTGAAGCCAGCCTAGCATGTACCATTATGATGGTACATCATAGCATGTACCATTATGATATATCCAAGAGAAAAATGAGCTTGCTTAAGGATTTGTAGTATGTCAAAAGCCAACTCACATTGGCCAGGAATAGAACCCAGGCCTACCAACACACTACAATGCTACATGCTGAAGCCAGCCTAGCACATACCATTATGATGGTACATCATAGCATGTACCATTATGATATATCCAAGAGAAAAATGAGCTTGCTTAAGGATTTGTAGTATGTCAAAAGCCAACTCACATTGGCCAGGAATAGAACCCAGGCCTACCGCTCTGTAGGCTGCTGTCCTAACCATTATACCACCAACACAACACACTACAATGCTACATGCTGAAGCCAGCCTAGCATGTACCATTATGATAGGCTGGCTTCAGCATGTAGTGTTGGTGGTGGTATAGTGGTGAAGAGAGCTACCTACCATGCACTCAGACCTGGGTTCAATTCCCGGCCAAGGTATGTAAGCTGGCTTTTGAAATACTACAATTCCCTGGAAGACAAGACCCTCCGGGAGGGAGGGATTACACTTCCTGATGTTGTAAAGTAGAGTAGGCCTGCAATTGAACATTCAATGAGATTTCTGACCTTAAAACACTGCTTTGTATTAAATTCAGATTTTTTTCTGGGACTTTTGATGTGTATTTCACTCAACCATGTCTTCCTCCAGGTATTAGACCCCTTGAAACATCGTTTCTATCATTTTTCTAGTCAGCAGAAATTTTTCAAAATGTTTAAGTTCGCCTCCCCACCGAAAATCGGAGGTTCGCGACATCTCTAAAGAACGCTAATCAAACAAAACAAAAAGAAATATCAAATAAAACAGTATAGAACCTCCCTGGGTCTCACATCTAAATTTCTGTATTCACCTGATTATATTCCAGTAGATTGCAGAAAGAGCCTAAGGCCAGGTTATTGAGCCTGGCAATCCAGTGCGACCAGGTCTTCTGAAAGCTCTCATTCTACCATCATTCAATTTAGCTAACAGATGATACTTCTAATGTCCTGTAATTCTAGATGGGAGCCCTTTGTACAATGAATGAGAATGTGACTCCAGTCCAGACGAGATGATTTCTATAAGCCTGGATTCATACTGTGCATGTTGCACAACACACACATTGTAATATGTCTGAACTGAGATAAAGACTGGACTTAGACGTTAATGTAAAGTCTGCATGCAGCAAGTTATAATAACGTGATGCGTTACAATGCAGTACTGTGATCAAGCCATAGAATTGCATGGGCAGTGAGTTGTCATGCAGAATTATTGTGCAACGCAACGGATGTGTAATGATCTACTCAGCTGTCTGCATGGGCAGACAGCTGTTTGTCCATTCCCTAGCTCTGAATGCTGCAGGTCTCTGGAAAAGAGACCTGTCTTCGCTTTGCAGGTTTCAGAGTTGTTCTGCTGAGGAATTTGCATACACTTGTCATGCAAATTGCCTAGCTGCCTCCTTTGAAGGCCTGCAGTATAAAAGCCATGTTCTCCCAGAATCCTTTGCTGGTCATAATGGTTTGTTACTGCTAAACACTCCTAGAGTGTCAGCCTTGCCTGTTTGTTAAAGATTATCTCAGAGTAATTCTTGGGACTGTACTAGGCAATCCCTCTAGTGCAGTCGGATTGTATTATCTGTTTTGCCTGTCCTGTCTTTCTGTCGCGATTGTCCTGCCGCCAGCGGCGGTCGACAGGAAATCGTTCTGTGTTCTGTCTGGGAGTGTAGGCCAGAGCTGCGGTTGCTACTGGCTGCTCCATCTGTCTGGGTCGCACTTGCCCTAGTGGTAGTGGCAGTGCCTCCTTCTGTATTCTGTCTGTCTGGGAGTGTAGGCCAGAGCTGCGGTTGCTACTGGCTGCTCCATCTGTCTGGATCGCACTCGCCCTAGTGGTAGTGGCAGTGCCTTCTTATGTATTCTGCCTCAGGGGTGCTAACCAGAGCAGCGGTTGCTACTGGTAGCCCCATCTGTTTGTCTGTCTGGATCGCACTCGCTCTAGCGGTAGCAGCGGTGGTTCCTTCTGAACCCTGTCTGGGAGTGTAGGCCAGAGCTGCGGTTGCTGCTGGCCGCTCCGCCTCTCTGTCTTGTCTTGTACAGATGCTTGCTGTAGGCTCGGTGAGGTAACCGTTAGCAAGCGTTCGCGTTCTCTACCTTGTGTTTGTGTGTCATTGGTTAGTTAGGGTGGCACGCTTATCACTGGGCGGTGATCGTGCAGAAGCACGTTCGCTGTTGCGAATGAGTGCGGTGTTTGCGTTTAGCTAGCGTTTGTTATTTTCTTTATCTTCTCATTGTTGTTTGCTGTGCCTTTGCTACTCTCGTGCTCTGTTCTGTTCAGCCTTGTGTCACTTCTGGCAATCGCCTCTCTCCTGCGATTGCGTTCCCGCTTTGTTTCTGCGGATGTGTGTTCACCGTCGCTGGGTGGCGACTAGATTGGGGGACACACATTAATCCTGTCTCTGTGCTCTCTCTCTTTGAGGGCTATTCTGCCCTGCTTGCTCCTGCTCATACAATTCCCATCTGGCATCTGTGGCCGTGCAGAGGCTGTGCTCGTCTGCACTCCACAGCTCCATCTGCCGGTGGGAATTGCCCTCTACCGGTGCATTGCACCTAACCTGGGTTCTCCAAATTACACGTTTGTGGAGGATTTCCGCAGGGTCAGCGCGCATTTGGTGCACTGACCATGGAAACTATTCCGCAATCGTTACAGAATGCACTGTGAATACACCCTTAGAGGATCCCATTTCTGCCAACACAGAGCTAGAGAAAATAACATGAGTGTGAATTTAGCCTGAAGCGAGTAAAATTATTTAAAATAAACACATGATGTAGATGCAAATGAATATTACATACTAACCTCACCGTCAGTTCCTCTCAGAAGCTCACCATTTTCTTCTTACAGTGATCCCTTCCACTTCTGACAATATTTTGTCAGAACTGAAATATACAGTTGCTGTCAGTTATATATCAGCAGCTGTCAGTTACAACTGAATGTGCAAGGTAATGTCCATGTTTCCCTATGGCTCAAGTGGGTGATATTACCATTTAACAGTGTGCTGTCCAGGAAGCTGTTATGGGGTAATGGCCATTTTTTTTTAAATGGAGGAAAGAGAATTCCATTGATCACATTGGACAAATGAGAAGCAGGAGAGGAGAAAGAGATTGAGGAGTAAACTACATGGGAAGTGTGAGGATCTATGTGGTGATGATGATATGTACGGTAATATGCAGAACATAGCAGCCATATTGTATCTTGTGGAAGCCATATTTTTCATTTTTCTGACTGTATCATATGTGTATGTCTGCTAAACCTAGCCTGGCTTTATGGGAAGCTGTGATTGTCTGCATGACAGTATGAAGTACTTTGAGTCTGTATTCAGTTCCTCTGGAAGTTGGAAGCTGCTCATTGGATCTTCTGTAGGCCAGTATATAGTACATTTGCATCTGAAGGGTGAACTTTTGTGAATAGTAGAAGCAGGAACTGCTAAATTGGTTTGCTAGCATCCAATTAGGAAATGGCTAATTAGGCCAATAGCAGTCATGTCCCCACCTTTGATCTGCTGTGAAATACTGTCTCAGATGTGTACTATTGTCACCTGGACTGGCTGCAGATCACTCCAGCCTGAGCCAGGAATTTACATATGACAGCCTGCTGGAATGTTGAAGAAGCCAGGAAGCCTTACTCAAAAAGTCTCTTTGATGTGTGTGCTAGACTACAATTTTACCTGTGGAAATTAGATCTATGGGGAGATGGGAAATCTCTGCAAACTTCAAAGGCTTCAACAGGAAACTCAGCAAGGATGTGCTATCAGACCTGAGGAAATTGGATTATTCCTGGATCTGAACATTTGAGTGGCCCCGGGCCACAAATCTGGCTATAAAACCTCAGCTAGGAAGATTTAGAGTTGTAGTTCTTTGGAGATAGCAAGACGCTAGGACTATCCTGGTCCGACCAGAACCACGTTCTCCTCGCAACAACGCTCAGATCTATATGCTGGTAACGTTTATCCCCATTTATTTTTATGCAAACTGTCTTATTGTGTATCTGTAAAGGATTGCAGAGATGCCGCCGCACGGTCTGGCGGCGGGGCGGCTGTCTCCGCGTTCAGACCGGCGGTTTCCGCACAGCAGCATGCGTCTGGTTTGTCTGAGCCTTCTAGTGCACACAGATGGAGAGCTACGTGCGCGTGCGCTGGGAGGCAGAACCTTTATGCCAGGAGGAGAGGGATCAACTGATCCCAGCGCAGACTGTCATTGGCTGAGTAGCGCTGGGTGGTGCTGAGGAACGCTGCACTATATGTAGATCTCGCTGGTCAGTCTCAGGTTGTCTGCCGTTGCGAATACATACGTGTGAGCACTCAGACCATAGTCAGATCCCACAGTGTGTTAGAACCAGGTGGACCTCGGAATTCACACTTAGCCAGATTACGCTATTGTCATTACTGTGTTATACTTTAGATCAGTTCCAGGGTGTTGTGACCACGAACCTCACACCCAAGCTTAGGAATACTGTGTCATTACTGTGTTATACTTTAGACCAGTTCCAGGGTGTTGTGACCACGAACCTCACACCCAAGTTTAGGAATACTGTGTCATTGCTGTGTTATACTTTAGACCAGTTCCAGGGTGTTGTGACCACGGACCTCACACCCAAGCTTAGGAATACTGTGTCATTGCTGTGTTATACTTTAGACCAGTTCCAGGGCGTTGTGACCAAGGACCTCACACCCAAGCTTAGGAATACTGTATCATTACTGTGTTATACTTTAGACCAGTTCCTGGGTGTTAAGACCACGGACCTCACACTCTAGACTATACCTCTGCTTTATCTGTTATGACCAATTGCTCTCTAGACCTCTCTCCTGCTTTCTGATTCGGTACCTATGCATATCTGCCTACCTGTGGCCAAACCCTGCCTGTACCTGGTTACCGAATCAGCCTTCTGTCTCTGTACCTTATCTGCTCGTGTGTTGCCGACCTGGCCTGGCCGACCCTTCTGGCTGTCACTCATACCTTGAGTGTTCAGTCTGTCTGTACTACCTGTGACACTACCCAGCCGAGTGTCAGGTAGCTGCAGAGTCCTCCTGTTCCTCAAAGAGGCCTCTCGGCAGTCCAATCAGGGGCTCTCTCACGTAGGAGTCCTTTGGCTGCAGTATAGTCTGATTCCCAGTGTTGCAGGGAATCATTGGCTCACAGGTCATCTCTATCCCCTTTCCTAGGAGATAGTTCACACCCAGCCAAGGGCCACCTGCTCCTCAGGTGGTCCATGCTCATTGTTATCTGCGTCTCCTGCCCCACGGGAGACAGCCTACTGTTGCACCAAAACACTACACATTATCAGGTGTCCAGAGGTTAGTCATACTTGCATTATTGGTGATTCTGCAGATCATCAATAATCGGGTATATATCTGTATTGTTGGTGATACTGCAGATCACCAATAATCAGATTCTCTCTGTGTGCTGACACCAATCGTTACAGTATCGTTGTGATTTTTACTTTGTTTTGTAAATCTTTTTGTATATATTCTTGCCTGCACTGTTCCACTTTTTGGAATATTAAATATTTATTTAATAAGTTCGACTTCTGCTGTACTAAGCCAACGCTCATAGCCTAGAAAGAGACTGCAGTGTAATTTATGTTACAAGTTCAGTGCCTGATTGTGCTGTGCTACTGTACGATTGTATTGTGTGTGTGGCGTTCCCATGTTTGGCCTAAGCGCAAAGCTGACCCAAACACGAAAATGCGGACTGCGTGCAGATCACTCGACAGCAGAGTGGGAATCGTTAAAGTGTCTAGCAGCAGCTAATGGTGGCAGTGAGAAGTGCTTTGAGGGGCGACAGCCTTGTAGCTCGAATAAGGCGGCTCCCCACTTGATCTGGTCAAACCCGCAGTCGGGAACCATATCTGCAGGCGTGCCGCGGGGCCGGTTCCTGACAGGGAGGTAGTATGACCTGTGTATGGTTATTTTGACTTTTTATTTTCAGTTCAGGTTCTCTTTAAACAGACCTGAAAGATTTCATTAAAAATAGCTGTAAGGACTCTTGCACACTGCATGCATTTCCGATTCCGATTCCGCTTTTTAATCGGTTTTTACCTCCGATTCTGATTCCGATTTTTAATCTTTGCTTTATGCTGCGTTTTTTGATCTGTTTTTTTGTTGAATGTTTTCAGGGAAAATCGGAATTGAAAATGGGAATCGGAATCAGAATCGGAAAACGGATCTGCAGTGTGCAGGGAGCCTAAGGCTGCTTTAGCTAGTCTCCCATCTATTTTTTCCCTATCCTCACAACTTTGCCTCAGGCAGCAAGAAGTCTAGAAATCGCCCTGGATGTTCCTGCATCCAGTATATTGGCCAAAGATAGTGCTAGATACACGTGATCAATGAGTGGTACCCATTAGCAGAAGTGTAACAATAGCCCCCAAAAACCCCACAATTGCAGGGGGGCATTGGGACTAAGCTGCCCAGTCCTAGGGGTGCAGAGCAGTCGCAACGGAGCTTGATACTATACCTTGTGTCGGTGGTGGACAGATCCTTTTCACATTCTCTTCAGTGTAGTTGCCATGCAGCCAATCACCTAGCAGCTCCAACTGAGCCACTAGGTGGTTGGTTACACCGAAGTCGAAATGAAGAGGACATTTCTGCTACCAGAATGAGGTACATTTTTAAGCTTTGCTGTCGCACTACTCTGAGAAATTTGGAGGGACATCTGTTTTTGCAGGGGGGCGGGGATGGTCGAGCTAGGCCCTTGCCTATCAGGCTCCAGCTTAATCCTACTAGCAATAGGGATGCTGTGCAAACACTACCATGTTTATGCAAATGTATGTAAATTCATATGCAAATATATGCAGCTTGTAAATGGACCAATCAAGTCCCACCCAGGTTAAAATTGATTGGTCCAATTTCAAGCTGCATATGTTTGCATACATATTTACATAAATTTGCATAAACTCGGAATATTTGCATATCATTGATCATTCCTAACTGGCAACACTGCAGTGCACAAACAGTGAGTGACTCATCTGTTTCCAGTGTTGGACTGGATGCTGGAAAAGCTGAGGAAATCCACTTGCTGGCCAAGCAGCAGTAATCAGATGTTGATGCTCACAGTGAAGACTTGCTGCAGGTTTCTATTAGGAGTGATAACACATGGTTTCTGCTGCTTGGCCAGCAAGTGGATTTCTTCACTTTTTCCACCTCTCAGTCCGACACTGTCTGTTTGGCTATGTTCACATTATAAATCCCCAGTGTTATTTCAAGGGCTGAGCAATTTTTTGCTATCCCTGCGCTTTATAAGCACTTTTCTAAGTGCCTTTGCAGAGCAATTTTTTTTTTCACTTCCTGACGTCAGTCAGGAAGTGAACTCTTTCACCCGGAAATGAATAAATACATTGTATTTATTCATAAAAGCGCTGGGGAAATCGCTATACAAAGAGCTTTTTAAAGCGCTTTGCGATTTCCCTATACCGTCTATTATAACCAAATCGCCCCGAAAATGGTACAGGCAGCACTTTAGGGAGCGGAACGCAATCGCAATGCACAGATGAGAACACTCTCATAGGGAATCATTGCACAAGCGCTTTTAGGCTTCTTGCACACTACATGCGATTCTGATTTTTTTTATTCGATCCGATTTTTTATTCCGATTAAAGAACATAGCAGCAGTACTTTTTTTAATCGGAGTCAAAAATCGGATCGTATAAAAAATTGTAATGGCATGTAGTGTGCAAGAGGCATTAGGGCGATTTTCAAAATCGCTGGCGCTTAAAACCTCCCCAAAAACGCTCTAAGTGTGAACAAGCCCTTACTCTGTTTCTATGCGATATCTTAGAGATGTATTTTAATTTACAGTTCAAGGTTTAAACCATGAAAATACGTCTTACCTGCAGTTGTTTTGCAGTCTTTCCCGGTATGTTTTCCTGACAGGCTCATTCCTTTCATTGTCCCGCTGGAAGGATGCTTCAGAATAAACCGCCCTTTTCACCAAATACTGGGTGTTCCCAGATTTGGGAATATCCATATTGGCCGACACCATCTAGCAAAGAGGCAGTGTATGTGAGAAACGTGCCAAAGTATATTTCAATATACAGTACAGCTGTGCGAGATATATATACAGTATATATATATAAAGGAAACAGCGCTGTTGCAAATTACAGAGGCAGAAGAGTCTCAATATTTTAACTGTAATATTAAATACTTAACGCAGGAAGAAGTGAAGGCAAGACTAAATAAATTAAAAATAGACAAGGCACCTGGCCCGGATGGCATGCATCCTCGGGTCCAAAGGGAATTAAGTTCAGTTATAGATACACCCCTTTATCTTATCTTTTGTGACTCTCTTGCAACTGGCAGAGTCCCAGTGGATTGGCGTACAGCCCATGTTTTCCCATTATTTAAGAAGGGCAAAAAATCAGATCCAGGAAATTATAGACCTGTAAGCTTAACATCAGTTGTATGCAAACTATTTGAGGGGTTACTAAGAGATACTATACATGACTTCATAGTAGAAAATAATCTTATTTCTCAGCATCAACATGGGTTTACTAAAGACAGGTCCTGTTTGACTAACATCAGCTTTTATGAGGTAGTGAATGCTAATATGGATATTGGGAATGCTGTAGATGTGATATACTTGGACTTTGCAAAGGCCTTCGACACTGTTCCCCACAAAAGTCTGGTGCAAAAGTTGAGGATGCAAGGACTGGGGAAGAGTCTGCGTGCATGGATAGGGAACTGGCTAATGGACAGAAAACAAAGAGTTGTGGTCAATGGATCGTACTCAAAATGGGAGACTGTTAGCAGTGGGGTCCCACAGGGGTCTGTACTGGGTCCAGTGCTCTTCAATTTATTTAATAATGACCTAGTAGATGCAGTAGTGAGCAATTTTGCTATTTTTGCAGATGATACAAAATTGTGCAGAATCATCAACTCTCAGGAAGATAGTGTCATATTGCAACAGGATCTGAATAGGATGGCTATATGGGCACATACATGGCAGATGAAATTCAATGTTGAAAAATGTAAAGTTATGCATTTTGGTCGTACCAATGGTCTAGCACCATACAAAATAAATGGGATACTATATGGGATACTAATGGGATACTATAGTAAGCCTCAATGATAAGGAATTACAGCCAGAGAATACTTTCCTGGCAGAAAAAGGCTTCTTCTGAGAGTAGGGGGTAGATAAAAGAGATAGATAGTTCATATATTTTATCTTCTAGGAGGCTGAAAGACTGTCAGCATGGGGACAACACTAAACATTTTTTTCTTAGTTGATACACAGAAAATAAAATTGCAGTATTCTATCAAAAACAAGTATTTTTTAGGAGTAGGAGGATAGATATAATCTCATAATCTCATCAGTTTATTTTCACCTGGGGTTTCCTTTAGGCTACATTCACAGTGGGATGTTACAGGCGCACGTTAGAGCAGCCTGTAACGCAGCCCACCGCACAGTAATGAAAAACCAAATTCACAGTGCCCTCGTTGCGTTACATTGTAACGCTGCACGTTAAGTGAAAATACTGGAGAGGAGGCGGGGTGAGTCCGCTATTGTAGCCAGCCACATGTCTACTTAATATTCACTGCACTGCAGTGTTTTCTTCCCGGATTGGTTGGCAGGACCACGTGATGCGGAGTGTTCCGATCACGTGGTCTCCGCATCGCATAGGACAAAAAAGGCGCACCAAGAGCTGCATAACGCGGCTCTTGGTAGCGTCCTCCTTCAACACCACCAGGCGTTGCGTTAGGGGCACGTTATGCGACCTATAACGTCCCCTAAAACGCAACGTCCTGGTGGGAAAGAGGCCTTAAGCCTGTATGGGCATTTTTTTTTTACTCATGGAATAGATGGTCAATGAAATGAAAATAATTTTAGCTTGCATGAAAATGTAATGCAAATTCTATGCAGCTTAGAATTTAACCTATTAATATTGGCGAGAAATGCATTTGGAAGCTAAAGTACCTCCTAGTTTAATAAATGTTAGCACTTTTCTTGGATGCAGGGCATGCATTTTTCAGTCTGACAGAGGCGGTGTATGCCTGTGTGATTAACCATTCAATTGCAACATGTGTTTAGGGACGCGCAGCCTTTCCCCCCACCTTTTTTTAAGAAATGCATTTGATTGGCTCAATTCCAAGGTGCAAGCAATCTGCATTGAATTCAGATGCAAAAAGTAAAACTGTATCTCATTGACCATCTGCATAGCCTGGAAGAAGAAAACCTTATTTCCTAATTAAACTTTTTACTCTCCTTTGTCACCCACTTGCTCTTTGGACATCCTCTCTACATAATGCTGTATTATCATTATTAAGGATTTATATGGTGCCAGCATATTTCGTGTCACTTTACAATCACAGTGGCAGAGACAAAGTTTAAAACAGTTACCTGATACAAAATAGTAAGTCCTGGTCCACAATTAGATAGGACCAAAAAAACGAAAGACGTACAAAATCACGCTGCAGGAAGGATTATTTCACATAGCAGTAACACAGCACGGTATTGTGTGTGCATAGTCAGAAATGTCTGCTGGTGTGCAGGTCTTAACCTAGTCCTTGAGTAACGCATGAGACGGTCCTTAACTTGCCAGGCCCTATATGAGCTGCGCATTGTATTTTAAAATTGATATCAGACCAGATGCACTTAACCTCTCTTTTTCAGTTGTGGTCTCCAAAGAAATGTATATTCTGATATATATATATATATATATATATATATATATATATATATTGTCTTGTCACTTAACTGTCCCTCAGAGGGGCGCACAATCTAATCCCTGCTATAGCCACATGTCTATGTATGTATCATGTAGTGTATGTTTCATAGTCTAGGGCCAATTTAGGTGGAGGCCAATTAACTTATCTGAATGTTTTTGAAATGTGGGAGGAAACCAGAGTGCCCAGAGGAAACCCACACAGACACGGGAAGAACATACAGACTCCGTGCAGATGGTGCCCTGGCTGGCCATTATGCCACCGTGCTGTCTGTGGTATGCATGGTAATTGTTGTGCAAAAGTAAGGCTGAAATTGACATACTGTATATTTGTTCGACAATTTTAAACCTATACATCTATGTAAAAATTGTTGCAAAATGAAACAACAATATCTTATACAGAAGAAAAAATGGGGAGTTATTTATAAATCAACCACTTAACAGTAAAGTAACACTAAAACCAAGCTATTGGCATCATGTAGGTAGTAACTGATCAGCATTGCTGCTTTGCAGCACAAGGGTGCAGATTGCATTGTCACTTGGGGGGTTTCCTACATGGACCCTCTATGTACATCACTATTCTTACTTCACTTTCCTCAAGTCTCAAGTCAATGCTGATAATGGAGGAACTCAGTATTCAGCAAGAACCTCTATCTATAAAACCTAAACACTACAACAAAAGCATAGTACGTTACAGTCAGATAGCGGTATACATACCTGAGCTGTGTGAGCCCCCAGGTGCCTTGGACACTGCTGAGATGATGAGCCAACATGAGCACATTATATAGTACCAGCCAAGGGAAGATCTTTTTACAAGCCGTGCATCTGCAGGTTTAACAAGAACAATGTGACATCCAGTTAGGTATAAAAGTGCTTCACAATCAGTTAACTTTCCCTGTCACCCACTGTGACTCTTGGCTTTTATCTCTAGGTATATTTAGATGTTTACAGGTCATGATGACAAGGAAAGAAGTTTGCTATGAAAATGTTATGTCCCATGTCATGAGCTATGGGCAAGTTTTGTAAAGTTTTGTAAATGCCAACAAAGTCCTCAAAAGTTTAATATAAAGCGGACCTGAACTCAGAACTTCCTCTCTGCTCCAAAAGATACGCAACAGCATAATAACCTTTAGGCTAATTTCACACCAGGACGTTGCGTTAGAGGGGGCGTTAAGGTCGCATAACGTCCCCCTAACTCAACGCCTGGTGGTGCTGGATCTGG
This sequence comes from Hyperolius riggenbachi, assembly GCF_040937935.1. Classification (NCBI taxonomy): domain Eukaryota; kingdom Metazoa; phylum Chordata; class Amphibia; order Anura; family Hyperoliidae; genus Hyperolius; species Hyperolius riggenbachi. Next base: position 210,128,937 of record NC_090655.1, on the reverse strand, counting down.
ACATCAGAGTGAGCCGCGTTGTGCAGCTCACTCTGGCGTCAGTGATGCCGTGATGCGCACTCTTGTGCGCATGCGGCATCACGTGGTCCCGCCGGCTAATCGCTGCACAGAGCGGCCGCTCCAGGAAGTAAACACTGCACTTCACTGAGTGCAGTGCATATTAATTAGCCATGTGCCTGGCCGCTCTCCGCTTCTCCCCAACATTACTGAGCATGTGCAAGCAGTCTAACGCGGCTCAGCCGCCTCCAAAGTACTGCATGCAGTACGTTGCCTTGTGACGCAGCGTTACAATGTAACGCCACGTGGGCACTGTGAACAGCCCCATTGATTTTTCATTACTGTGCGGTGGGCTGCGTTACAGGCTGCTCTAACGTGCGCCTGTAACGTCCCGCTGTGAAACCAGCCTTAAAGAAAAACATTTCTTAGTTACAGCTGATACAAATCTTGCAATAAATCTGCACTCTTTCTACTTCCTGCTTTCATGGAAGCAGACATTGTTTACATCCGGTCATGTGCTTTCAAATGAGCTTATCTGCTTATCTGCCTTGGTAGTCAGGTGACACAGGGGCGAGATCAAATTACAACTTGTGATTAGACACAAATAAGGGGGAATTAGACATGCTAAACTCTCTAAATACATACAGAAAGCATTTCTCAATATTTTCCTTCTGTCCTGTGCAAGAGGGTCCAGTTTAACAAAAGCTTTTTTTTTTTTAATCGTGACTTAAAATACACAGCATGCCCCTTTAGAACCTTTTTAGCTCCTAACCTGGAACAAGCCTGCAGGCTATGAAATCTCAAGATCTGCTACCTCTTTCTGGGGCATATCTAAACCTTCAGACATAGCCAGGAAAAGGGAGCATTTACAATCCAGCAAACTGCCACGTAACAACAAAATACACCTGCGAACAATACTTGTCTCTGGCAGGGAGGGTGGTATCAGCACACTATACATTAGTAAAGGCAAGCTGTTTCCTTCATCTGAAGGGACAGTGGCAATTCTGGTTGCCCATAAAAAAGGTTACTTGGGCACCTTGTGCTAAAGGATGACATCTGTCCTTCAGAATCTTTACTGGAAAGTGGAAAGTAGACACCCACAACACATTACATGGTTCTTAAAACATAATTTAGGTGTCTACTTCACACTTTTTAATAAAGATTTTAAAGTGACACTGAGGGGAAAATAAGCTGATGAGATAACCATCAGTTTGTATTTATCCCCCTAATCTTAAAAATAACTTGTTTAGATATCCCATGGTTTTATTTTATATTGAAACACTGTCTCTCCTCAATGGCAGCCTATTAAGTGAACTATTGACCTTTTTCTAACTCTCCCCTGCCCTCAGAAGTTGTATTCTGCCAGGAACACTTTTATGGCTATAATTTGCTTTTCAGTGAGGTTTACTATATACACCGACAAGATAAAAGCTGTCACTTGCATGCATAAAAATTAACTCTTTCAGGCAGCAAAAAAAAAAAAAAAACAGCCTGGTTATTAATATGTTTTGCACCATACCTACACATGTTTATCTCATCAAGTCCCATGTTTGGACACCTATGGCACTACTACAATCTTCTTTCTGTTGGTACCTTCTTCACTTTGAGTCAGTGGCTCTGAATTTATTAGGGACTCTGTAGTGAGCGAAATATGGAGGCCACCATATTTATTTCCTTTCAAACAGTACCAGTTTGCCTGGCAGTCTTGCTGATCTCTTTGGCTGCATCAGTGTCTGAATCACACACCTGAAACAAGCATGTGGCTAATATGGCCAGACCTGAATCGCAGAACCTGATGTTCAAACTCCTTATGGGTCTGTAGCTGAAAGAAACAGCATCATCAGGACAGCCATTATATTTCCATAGTTTAAAGGGAACCTAAACTGAGAGGGATATGGATGCTTCCTTTTAAACCATACCAGTTGCCTGACTCTCCTGCTGATCAATTTGCTGCAGTAGTATCTGGATCTCACACCTGAAACAAGCATGCAGCTAATCCAGTCTGACTTCAGTCACAGCACCTGATCTGCATGCTTGTTGAGGGACTGTGGCTAAAAGTATTAGAGACACAGGATCAGCAGGAGAGTCAGGCAACTGGTATAATTTTAATAGGAAAAATCTATATCCTTCTCAGTTTAGGTTCCCTTTAAAAGGAAAAAAAAGGTATCCTTTCAAATTCTTCTTACTAAAGTATTCCTTTAAAGGCGGGAATTCAGCATGATGGTCAGAACACATATTTTAGAAGGATACCAACAAGAACATTATCTATATAAAAAAAAAACTATATATGGCCCATAAATCATAGGCAAACGCCGGGGGGGGGGGGGGATTACAGCTGCCCAGAATCCCCCCGCAGACCAGTTCCGGTGCAGTGTCTGGGGACAGGCACAAGTTGAGACACCAGAATATCTGCAGGCATCCTGCAGCTCACAACACTGCCCCTTTTCTTTCATTGCTACAGTTGGCTTTGGATGTAGCAATAGCAACATGTGTACAGAGCATGGAGCTGCTGTGGGGAATGTAACAGAATCAAGTATGAGCACAGCCCTGTGCCCTGCTGTGTGAATGCTTCTCTTTCCCCTTCATTACCAATATCAGCTGTCCTCATTATTATCTGTATTTAAAACGCTACTGATCGATCCCATTGGATCCCGTCGGTCGAACAGGAAATTGCATTATGTGTACCCAGCATGATGTCCTACCATATTATTATACTGTATTCTACATGGCTGAAGGAGACCTTTCAGGAATCACCCCCTTGAAAATCCTGGGTTTTCCCCTGCATATCCTATTACTTTTCTCCTAAGTTGGGGTTTTGTCCAAGGAGATATTTTCAAATATTACCAATAAATAGCTTAAAAGGGAACCCGAGGTGAGAGGGACAAGGAGGCTGACTTATTTATTTCCTTTTAAGTATTGCACATTGCCTGGCTGTTCTTTTCAACTTGCATTTGATTCAATCGTTTTGGTTGAATAAACGGGAAAATCAAAAGTTTTTATTGTACGTGTATAGGCACTATTAGGTACCGCCAATCACTGGACACTTGATTTACTATGCTAACATGAGATTCCCCTCAAATCCAAACTGGTACAGGCAGCATTCATACTTGTCTGTCAGTTTCCTGTAATGGTTTTTATGCATGCATTTTCTGTGCACCATCTGTGTTTAAATGTGCAAAAACATGCACGCTTTTTTCAAAGAAGCTATTGTAGTTTATAGTGGAAATGCACACACTGCTGTCTGTTTTGTTTTCTGCAAGTGTGAACTAGCCCATTGATTACCATTGTTTCTCAGTTTTCCTAAGCAGAAAACATGCAGCACAACAGACAAGTGTGAATGCTGCTGCCTTAGGCCCTGTTCCCACTAGATGGATCAAAAACTGATCTGTGTAAAAACTGATCTGTAACAGATCAGTTTTTATTTGGCATCAGTTTTTGATCCATTCCGTTTATCCGTGGTCACCTCACCCTAGAATTATTGCATCCTCCCCAAACTTGCGGTCTGTTTGGGGGAACGTGCTGAGTGGATCCATTATAATGGAACAATGCGGACAGATCCTATTGATTATCATTGGATCTGTTCACCTCCATTAGGATCTGGTTCATTTAGCTTTTGTGCCAATGTGCACCAGCCCAACACTCCTGCATCGCACTTCATCTGCCATGGCTGTCTGAGCTCATTAGCTCATTTACTGCAGACCAGTTGCTCTCCAAGGTGCTGAAAGTGTGATGCAACTGGCATGGCATTTTTTTGTTTTTGTTTTTTTGAACCTCATTAAAAAGAAGCCTCAGCATATGCACATATTGTACATGCCTTGGATAGAACATTAATTTGAATTAATTATACTTTACACAATTATGAAACTACCTGCTCTACAAGTTGAAAGTTATGTAGTGACTGACAGCAATATTGTAGTAAATGTACATTAACCACCCTGGCGTTCTATTAAATGCACCAGGGTAGCGGCGCAGCACTATCTTTTATGTTTTTTTTTTTTTTAAATCATGTAGTTAGCCGAGCGCTAGCTACATGATTCCCCCCTCCCTGCGGCGCCCCTCATACCCTTCCGATCGCCACCGGCGATCAAGCCCATCTGGAAATCCCGTTCTGAACGGGATTTCCTTTAGGGCTTCCCCCGTCGCCATGGTGACGATCGTGATGACGTCATAGATGTCATCGATGTCGTGAGTCCCGATCCACCCCTCAGCGCTGCCTGGCACTGATTGGCTGCGCACGGGGTCTCGGGCAGGGCCCTATAACATGGCGGGTAGCGGCGCATCGGTGGCGAGCGGCGGTGAGCGGCAGCGATCTTTGTGTTTTTTTAAAAAAAATTATTAAAATCGGCCCAGTGGGGCCTGAGCCGCGCCCTCCGGCAGTAATGGACAAGCTTGCAAAATGCAAATGTTGCAATGTAGGGAGACCAGGCAGAGCCGGGACAAGGTCCTCCAGCACCCAAGGCTGAGACACCAAAGTGCGCCCCCTCCATCCCTCCCACCCCAGCCGTCACACACTGATTGCTATTAGACTAAGAGGTGCCCCAGGGTCCCCAACACCTTAATCTCTAGTTATCTGGCTTGCAGTTACTGCCATGTATCCCCTTTTCTTATTTCTCTCTGCTTCAAACACAATAGGGGAATGATAGCTGAGTGAGTTGTGCGCCCCTCCTACACTGCGCCCTGAGGCTGGAGCCTCTCTTGCCTCTGCCTCAGCCCGGCCCTGAGAACAGGTGAGCACCTGACCGTGGGACTCTGCTGCCAGCCTCCTGTGCAGTGGCCACCGCGCTCTCTGTGCACGTTGGCATTGTGGTGGGTGGCTACAGACTTTGGCAGCATTGGAGACAGAGGGGAGGAGGATGCTTCTACACTGGAGATGAGCAGAGAAGTGAGTGACACTGATGGCTGCTGCGGTGTTAGGCAAGCTGTACTGAAAGGGAGGAGTGGGAAAGGGAGGCAGTCATCTGGCTATCTATACTGGAGGGGGAGGAGAAGGGGTCATCAGGCTACCTATACTAGAGGTAAAGAGGGGAGGGGTCATCTGGCTACCTATACTGGAGGGAAGGGGGAGGGACCATCTCACTACCTATACGGAAAGGGGGCGGCTGGTAACATTGGCCTTGGGCGGTAAAAAGTACAAATCCGGCCCTGAGTCTGAAGCAAAAAAGAAAATAAAAACAGATACCTAAGGAGAGGGATGGTTCAACGAAGCAGGGCTTTTTCGGCGTCTGCCTTGAGCCGCATAGCGCCGAAGCTTGGCATGGCTATAGCAGTAATTCTATAGTACATGCCTTGCGCACAGATAATTCAGGGATCCAGCGATTGCCAGACCCCAAATTGTTACTGCCTCCGAGTTGCGATGACTCGTGGGGCAATAGTATTTAACACACACACCACCCCCGAGATTGTGCGACGGCAGGGTGAGCCATCATTCGGCTCACCCTGCGCCAAAACAAGCTCAGTGCCAAAGTGCCATGTACGCAAGGCTCTGGGCAGGGACGGATCAAGGGGGGGCAAGCGGTCTCTTGCCCCAGGCGCAGTTTGTTGAATTTTTAAAAAGGCGGCAAAATTTGGATGGGGAATGGCAGTTTAGGCGCCAAAACCTGACCTTTAGGCTCCAAAACCTGACCTTGCCTCAGGCGCAACTGGTCTATATCCGTCCCTGGCTCTGGGTCCTATAGAGGCTTCTCGTTCCTCTCCTGGCCCCTGCATCCCCCCGCTGTGTCCCCTGTTAGCAGTCTCTGACTGATCGGCTGCAGACTGCTCTCTTCTGCTTCGGGTGGGCTTTGGAAGTCTTCAAGAACACTCAGACAGGCCGCTCCATACTGCGCACCTGCCAGCGTCCTCTGTTGCGCACTTGCGTGTGCGCAGTACAGGGCCACCCATCTTAAGGAGGACTTGGGCTCCCGAAGACCTCTGAAGCCTCCCGTGGCGGGAGATGTGAATGGAGCAGCCTGCTGGGAATCGAGTGCAACCTAGTCTAACATTACTACCCTACCCTCGGCTATATACCCTAACAATACTGCACCATTGGGCTCCTGGTCTCTCTCAGTGCAGAATCCTGTTGGGAAGTTCAACCCCCAGGAATCCTTTTGAAACTTTGCATACAGACTGCATACATACATGTATACAGACTGCATAAGACATACATGCATAGAGATAGACATACATACAGACTGTTTCAGATTGGTTGATCCTCATTAGTGCATGGCATGGATAAATGTGGCTCTATGGGGTGGGACTTGAAACACCCAGAGTTACAGACTACCCAACAAGCTCATGGTGAACCAGAACTCATTGGAGTGTGTAAGGAGCTACAAAGGAATAAAAACCCTCTTACTAAAATGCTATGAAAAACAGAAGTTTGCCTTCTTAAAACAGAAGATATTTGCTATTATTCAGGTTGGAGTGAGCATATGATGTCTCCCACCATGCATCACTGCTGAATATATGCAAATCATTCTTTGTTGTACCTGTAAGCTAACCACATCTCCAGAACCACTGGAATGCAATGATGTCTCAGCTTGTTAATTGTGCAAAGCCAGTTCAAAACTGAGTTCCTTTATACCTGTATTTCACAAGCAGCTCACATGTTCCAGTGTGCACACCTGACAGATATTGTTTTATTTGGATCAGACATAGTATATGTCGAAACCATCTAGCTAACTTTTCACACCTTTCCTTATCTTCTGATCTAGACACTCATCTCATGCCAGATTGTAAATTCTTGGTAATGTCTCTTTGTAGAGAATGAGATGTGGTGCAGGACAGATTTACCATTACGGGCACTAGATGGACAGACCCATGGGTAACATGTGGAAGTGGGGTAACTGAAAGCACATTAAAGTCTACTTTTGTATTTTGTACCTCTATACTGCAGCCAAGCATCTGTAATGAAATTCCTCAGACTTAGGGTCAAGGGTTGCATTCATGATTCAGAGGAGTTACAGGAATTGCACAATAGCTTGTCATGCATGACCTTGCTTCTTTCAATGGAAGTTCAGATATTCCGCTTCTCTCCAGGAAGCTCTAAAGTGAAGGCTCTTGAGGGCATTAAAGAAAAGAAAGGATGGGCAAAAACAGGAGGTAATCTAGTACAGTTAAGGTGGCCATACACTGGTTGATTTGCCATCAGATTCGACCAACAGATAGATCCCTCTGTGATCTAATCTGATCAGAGAGGGATCGTATGGCTGCCTTTACTGCAAACAGATCGTGAATCGATTTCAGCCTGAAACCGATTCACCATCTGCTGAGATGCCGCTGTCCCCCCCCCCCCCCCCCTCCCCTGCATACATTACCTGAAGCCTGGTCCCAGTATCTTCTCCGCATCACCTCCCGGCTCCCGACTGGCATCTTCTCCGCATCACCTTCCGCATCACGACATCCACGTATAACTTTCTGTCACTCCAGTGACAGCGGAAGTTCAAATAGAGGGCGCTCTATATGTACTTCCGCTGTCACTGCAGTGACACAGGAAGTTATACACGGATGCCGTGATGAGGAAGGTGATGCGGAGAAGATGGGAGCCGGGAGCCGGGAGGTGATGCGGAGAAGATGCCAGGAGCCAGCTTCAGGTAATGTATACCTGCGTCGATCGTACGCCGCTAGCGATGCGCTCCCTACCCACGGGCGATCAACGGTAATTTCCCGCACGGAGCATTCGACGGGATCTATCTATTTCGGGACAAAATAGATCGAAATTTTGCGTTTAGCGTGAACGATGTGACAGCAGATTCGATCCCAGTGATCGAATCTGCTGTCGATCGGCAGGTAATCGGCCTAGTGTATGGCCAGCTTTAGTATAAACCGATTGAGAAAAGTCAATAGCTAGTAGAGAGGTACGTACTGACTAAGGTGGGTCATCAAACCAGAAAAAGCCAGTTGCATGTGGTCTAAAGTCAATGAGAAAATCCAAAGGCATAACTAAAAAAGTTGTTTAGGTGATGCCTTGAATGACTAACTGTACAATATCTGCTTGCAAGCTTTCAAAGCTTTAAGTTTCTTTTTTAGGTATGGTACAGAACTGGATCAGAACCTTACAAAGTTGTTTTTTACACGCACAACTGTATTACTGTGCCCTGGCCTACCAATACATTTGTTAATTGATGGTATTCACCATCATTGTTTGATGCAGTCATTGGATCCAGACATTGTTTTTACATTTTAAAGCAAGTGAGACTTTATTGTACTGAATTGTATCTGGTTTCAAGTTGATTTATACACCAAGAAAATATAATATATAACAGTGCGTTTGTAAGAAATAGCTTTGTACGGTTCTGATCTAGTTCTGTATCAAGCCTGAAGAAGAAATTTAAAGTGAACCCCAGGTAAAAATAAACTGATGAGATAAACAATTGTATTTATCCTCCTACTCCTAAAAATAACCTTTTATAACTCATGGTTTTATTTTATATTTAAACATTAAGAAAGTAGATTGATTGTTTTGTTGTCTCTGCTCAGTGGCAGCCTATTAAGTGTCCCTAAATGAAAATACGTGAACTATTGACCTTTTACTATCCCTCTGTTCTCTCAAGTTGTATTCTGTCAGGAAAACTTTTATGGCTGTAATTTTCTTATCAGTGATGTCTACTATAGAACAGGTACTGAAAAGACAGAAGCTGTCTGTCACTAACCTGGTAGCAGAGGAGACCGTTGTGCTGAGGGTAGCAACTCTTGCAGCTTGACACCCAGTACTCCTGGAGTGGGAACAGGAGCACGAAGGTGTGCAGGAGGCAGGAGTGCTCGCAGGATCCGGTAGTGAGCTGAGCAGACTGGAACCGCGGCACTCCCCTGGCCTGAGTCGGGTGGTGCAAGGACTCAACGACCAGTGTGGATAGTAACAAGGCAAATCCCAGGACAAGCAGGAGTCGGCAACGGAGCGGTTTCTCAGACGGGCAGGGTTCGGCAGCAGAGCGGGTAGTCAGAACAGGCAGAGGTCGGCAACGGAGCGGTTTCTCAGACGGACAGCGTTCGGCAACAGAGCGGGTGGTCAGGCAAGCAGAGGTCATCAACAGGCGGGCAGTCAGACAAGCCGAGGTCAGGTTTCCGGGAACAAACAAGCAGGCAGACAACAAGTCACGGCACGGGAGTACACACTAGCTGCAATACTACAGCAAAGTGGCAATGCACTCTCCAGACTTAAATAGGCATCTTTGGCGCGCACGGCATGACGCGCCGCGCGCGCATGCGCACCGCACAACACGCCGCGCGCGCATGCGCAGATGCGGTCACGTACGCGCACGCGTGCGCCCGCGCAGTGCCCACACGCGCAAACGCCAGATCAGAGCATACACAGCAGCCATCCCTGTGCACGCAACGCCACACAACGCCTACGCCAGCGCCTCCAGACGCCAACGCCTACGCCGTGCGATGCAGCGCCCACTGGTGAGCATCGACAGGTCGCCCCGCCGAGACCCACCAGGACGACCGCCAGTATCCGTGCGTACTGGCCGCCTCCTCTGAACAGGTAACTGACCGTGACAATGCCCCCTCCTAATGGGCAGCCTCCGGATGCCCTCAGTAGCTGGCTTCTCCGGGAAATCCCTGTGGAACTGGTTGACCAGATGGGTGGCATGGACGTTTACTGCTGGTTCCCAAGAACTTTCCTCTATGCCATATCCCTTCCACTTGACAAGATACTGGATCTGATTGTACCTTCTTCTGGCATCCAAGATTGCCTCCACCTCATACTCCTCCTCTCCTTGAACCACGATCGGTGGTGGTGGGTTTGTTCTTCTACCAGAAAAGGAATCCACAGTGGTAGGTTTCAATAATGCAGTATGGAATACAGGATGAATCTTTAGGTTACCAGGAAGATCCAATTCAAAAGCTACCGGTCCTATCCTCCTTTTGATGGGAAATGGTCCAATGAACTTAGGACCCAGCTTTTTGGATGGGCAGGCCAACTTGAGATTCACAGTGGATAACCAGACTGAATCCCCCACTTTTAAATCTGGATTATCTCTTCTGTGAAGATCAGCCTTCCTCTTGTAATTCTTTTGAGCTTGGGACATGGTATGTTGCAGAATCAGGTTATTTTCTTGTAATATTTTGATCAGGTTGTCAGAGGCAGGTACTGATGTCTCTGAAAGAATGGTTGGCAGAAATGACGGATGGAACCCATAATTTGCAAAGAACGGAGACTGTTGTGTGCTTGAATGAATGGAGTTGTTATAGGCGAATTCGGCCAATGGCAGGAGCTGGACCCAGTTGTCTTGTGCTGATGATAGGAAACATCTCAAATACTGTTCTAACGTTTGATTGGTGCGTTCTGTCTGGCCATTTGACTGTGGATGATAAGCAGATGAGAAATGTAGTTGAATGTTCAAGGATTTGCACAAAGCTTTCCAAAATCGGGATGTGAACTGTGTCCCTCTGTCCGAGACGATGTCGGCTGGAACCCCATGAAGGCGCACAATCTCTTTAATAAAAGCTTTGGCCGTTGTTTGCGCTGAAGGAATACCTTCCATAGGTAGGAAGTGCGCCATCTTGGACAGACGGTCAACAACAACAAAGATGGTATTACACCCCTCTGATCTTGGCAATTCCACAATAAAATCCATAGAAATTGAGTGCCACGGCCTGGGTGGTACTGGCAGCGGGTTAAGTAGACCCCATGGCTTGAACTTTGATCCTTTAAATCGACAGCATATGGGACAGGCAGTTACGTATAACTTGCAATCTCTTCTAAGCTTTGGCCACCAGAATGAACGTTGCACCAGGTCCTGAGTCTAACACCAAAGTGACCTGCCAGTTTGTGGTCGTGACAAGATTCGAGAACTATGTGACGCAATTCTTCTGGCACAAACATCCTGTTACCGAACCACCACAGGCCCTCCCTCTCTTCCAGAGAGTCCTTGATGGCTTCCGGTGGGTCGGTTGATGCCTGACGGAGCTGGCTAATTAGTGCTGGTTGAATAATCAAAAAGTTCTGATCAGACAGAATTGTATCAGGTATGCTTGGATTCTCATCTTCTGGAAACATACGGGATAAGGCGTCTGGTTTTGTGTTTTTTGATCCTGGTCTGTAGGTGATGTGGAATATGAATCTTGAAAAGAACAAAGCCCACCTGGCCTGCCTTGGATTCAACCTTTTGGCGGTCTTAAGATATTCGAGGTTACGGTGATCCGTGAAGATAAGTATAGGCTGGGCTGCGCCTTCCAGAAGGTATCTCCATTCCTCTAATGCAACCTTGATAGCCAGCAATTCTCTGTCCCCCACATTGTAATTTCTCTCTGCCTCCGACAGCTTCCTTGAATAGAATGCCACTGGATGTAGCAAAGCCTTGATTCCCTGTCTTTGTGATAGCACTGCCCCTACCGCAGAATCAGATGCATCCACTTCTAGTACAAAAGCCAATGCCGGGTCTGGATGTCTGAGAACAGGCGCAGATGTGAAGTGCTGCTTCAGCTTATCAAATGCTGCCTGAGCCTCCTCATTCCATAGGAAGTGACTATTCTGACGTGTAAGCTGAGTGATGGGCAGAATGATTGCGGAAAAGTTTTTAATAAATCTGCGGTAAAAATTGGCAAATCCCACAAACCTCTGAACTGCCTTCCGGTTGGTGGGGGCTGGCCAATCCAGAATTGCCTGGATCTTCTGTGGATCCATTGTAATTCCTTCATTTGAAATGATAAGTCCCAAGAACTGTATGACCTTCTTCTCGAACTCACACTTCTCAGCCTTGACGAATAGATTGTGTTGTCTAAGGCGAGTCAGTACCTGACAGACCTGATGGCGATGATCCTCCAATGAAGCTGAGAATACTAGGATGTCATCTAAATAAACTATTATAAATTGATCGATAAAGTCTTTTAGGACGTCATTAATGAAATACTGGAATGTCGCCGGGGCATTGCAGAGCCCGAACGGCATTACCAAGTATTCGAAATGTCCGTAACGTGATCTGAAGGCAGTTTTCCACTCGTCTCCAGCTCTTATTCTGACCAGATTATAGGCTCCTCTTAAATCCAGTTTAGAAAAAATTCTGGCTTCACGGAGCTTCTGGAAAAGTTCTGGGACCAGAGGTAGTGGGTAGCGGTTTTTGATAGTCACTTTATTAAGCTCCCGGTAGTCTATGCAGGGTCTTAATGTTTTGTCTTTTTTTTGTACAAAAAAGATTCCTGCTCCCGCTGGAGAGATGGATGGCCTGATAAATCCTTTCTTAAGATTCTCTTCAATATAAAGTCAGAGCGTTTCTTGTTCCGGGTCGGAGAGGGGAAACATACGCCCAAACGGAATCCTGGATCCTGGAACTAGGTCAATCGGGCAATCGTACGGTCGGTGAGGTGGTAGACAATCTGCCCCTTTCTTATCAAAAACATCAAGGTATTCATGGTACTGGGACGGAACAATTTCTTGAAGTGCTTTTGATGTGCATAGCAACGGGCCAGAAGTGATTGGATTAACGGATAAACAGCAACTCCCACAGTAGACTGAATTGAAAGAGACGACTCCTGAAGACCAATTGATGAGTGGGTTGTGTGCTTGAAGCCAGGGTAGTCCTAGAATTACAGGAAACATTGGAGAAGCTAGAAGGTCGAATTTGAGTAGTTCTTGGTGAGTATCAAGCATAAGAGCACTGGTGGGAATGGTTTCCATAGTAACTGGACCTGAACAGACAGTTGATCCATCGGCTAAATGGATGTGGAGTGGTTCTTTGCGGGGCTGCACTGGAAATTGATGGTGAGTGGCGAATGAAATGTCCATGAAACAACTACAGGCTCCGGAGTCGATGATGGCGGTGGTCCTAATGGTTCTTCCTGGGAACTGAAATGAGATAGGAATGGTCAGGTGATTAGTTAACTTGGGAGGGTAGCTAGAGGGTGAATTTCTAGATGAAAAATCCTTACCCATGGGTCGAACCGGGCAAGTCCTGATCATGTGGCCAGCGGCTCCACAGTAGAAGCATAGGTTCCCTTGTCTTCTTCTGTTCTTTTCCTCTGCTGATACAGGAGAACGCATAACCCCTAACTGCATTGGTTCCTCCTGATCCATTGTTGCAGCAGAAGCTGTGCCTGAGGCAGAGGGGAGAGTAGGGACCCAGAATGCACGGGAGACAGTGCCTGCTGATTTCTCCATCTGTCGTTCCCGTAACCGCCGGTCAATCTGGATTGCCAAATCAATCAAGGCATCGAGAGTAACTGGTATTCCCACCCGAGCCAGTTCATCTTTCAGGGTTTCGGATAGCCCGAGGCGGTACTGGTGTTTCAATGCGCCCTCGTTCCAGTCCGTGTCTGCTGACCATCTGCGGAATTCGGAAGTATATTCTTCTACTGGTCTTCGACCCTGGCGTAGCTTGCTTAGTCCTATTTCGGCTGTGGCCTGTCGCTGTGGGTCATCATATAAGACTGCCATGTGGGTGAAAAAGGTCTCTGTTGACGCTAAAGCAGGGTGCTTTTGATCCATCAGCCGGTGAGCCCAGGTCTGCGGATCTCCTTGGAGTAATGAAATGACATACCCCACCTTTACCTCTTCATGAGGGAAGGTACGTGGCTGAAGAGAAAAATAAAGTTGGCAGGCGTGTTTAAAGGCTTGGAATTTTGATCTATCTCCAGAAAACCGTTCTGGCGTGGGGACTCGTGGTTCACACGCGCAAACGCCAGATCAGAGCATACACAGCAGCCATCCCTGTGCACGCAACGCCACACAACGCCTACGCCAGCGCCTCCAGACGCCAACGCCTACGCCGTGCGATGCAGCGCCCACTGGTGAGCATCGACAGGTCGCCCCGCCGAGACCCACCAGGACGACCGCCAGTATCCGTGCGTACTGGCCGCCTCCTCTGAACAGGTAACTGACCGTGACACTGTCACTTTCATGCCTAAAAATTAACTTTTTTTCAGGCAGCAAAATAAAACAAGTAAAACAGCCTGGTTATTAATATGTTTTGCATTGTACATACACATGTTTATCTTATCATGTCACCTCTTGTACACTTTAAAGTTTCGAAAGCTTGCAAGGAAATCTTATACAGTTAGTTATTAAAGGTACTACCTGAACAATTCAGGATACAGCAAATAAAGACATGTGGCAAAAACATCCATGCCTATTTGGGAACTGTAGACCCTGGGCGATGATTTCTTTTCTAAACATGTTAATTTATAAAATCAAAAACAAATATACAGTATAACTAGGTATTTTGGAGGCACCTATAAAATATAAACACAAATTAAACTGTACCAGAAACGAGCAATTAAATAAGATTTATACATACCTGGGGCTTCCTTCAGCCCCATCCGCTCTGATTGCTCCCACACCACCATCCTCACTCTTCTCCAGCTCCGATACGGGGGCCCATTAGTTCAGCCAGTCTGGGCCAGTCTACGCAATAGGAAATGTGTTCTTTACGTATCTCTCCAGCACCTGCCAAAATCAACATCTACATAACATTACATTGCACTTTAGGTTTTTGCTGAAATGTTATTGGACAAGGTGGTAGGATTGGTTACTAATACCCAATTGATTTTACATGATTTTATCAGAAATGACTGATTGTTTGCCATATTAGGTCATAATCAACCAAGGGTTAGCAAAAACGTTACTAAGCACTTTAGGAAGTGACATCACAGGTCTGTATGATGTTTGTATTAGAGCAGTGTTTCTCAACACGCGGTTCCGCAGCCAGGAGGGGACGCAGGGCAAAATGGGGGAGCATGCCCACACATAGCGGCAGGGAAGAGGGCCACTCCCCCTCCTCCCTCACCTTGGGCTCCCCCGTCAGCGCTTCTCACTCCGACTGTGATAAACTTACCTTCCAGCAGCAGGTCCCGCGACGTCTCCGGCGTGGTTGGGGCGAGCAGCGGGACTGCCGCGATGGAATCCTCTGGCATGCCTCCGGCGGTGTCTTCCGGCTCGTGCGTGACCCAAAGGTCGCATCGCGCACGCGCGAGTTCGCCTTATAGGCTCAGGAGGTTGGTTAGGGATGACTGCAGGTGATGTCACTAGGTGACATCACCAAATGGGAGTGGTTTCTGGGGAATTAGGATCTGAGTGGTTTCTGGGGAAATAGGAAGGCCAGTGCTTTCAGTCATTCACTGGCCTTGATACTAATCAGTTCGCTGGTTTCAGATGTAGCTAGAAAGCCTCTCTGAGATACATTGATATATGTACTCTAGTCAGTCAGTATTGTTCTTGTTGTTATTTTGTAATTATTCGTAATATTCTAGTAATATTATTGAAGTAACATCTATTGTATAATTATCTGTGTACCGACCTTTTGCCTGCCTCTTGACCTCACTCTAGTCTGATCCTTCTGTACAGCTGTCATCTGATACTCGTTGACGACTCGACCTGTCCCTGACTACGTTATTGCCTAATTCTTACAATACGACTGACCTCTGACCTGTGTATGACTCTGCTCGATATTTGACTACGATTTAGCCTTACAATTTTGTGCCTCGATATCTCTGACCAGAGCCGGGACAAGGTCCTCCAGCACCCAAGGCTGAGACACCAAAGTGCGCCCCTCCATCCCTCCACCCCAGCCGTCACACACTGATTACTCTTAGACTAAGAGGCACCCCAGGGCCCCCAACACCTTAATCTTTAGTTATCTGGCTTGTAGTCACTTCCATGTACCTCCTTTTCTTATTTCTTCTGCTTCAAACACAATTAGGAATGACAGCTGAATGAATTGTGCGCCCCCTCCTACACTGCGCCCTGAGGCTGGAGCCTCTCCAGCCTATGCCTCGGCCCGGCCCTGTCTCTGACCTGTTTTTCGACCTTAGCCTGATCCTCCTGACCACGTTATTACCTGTACGCTATCATACCACGCACCAGTGTGATACCGACACTCATTAATAACAGCAGCGTCAGCGGCATGGTAAAAGGAACGCGGACTTACTTCCGCGTTCCACGCCGGAGGTCCTTCTCTGTCAGTGATGACGCTACTTCCTGTTTATCAGGAAGTAGCGTCAGGCTCAGAGAAGATCAAACCTCTGGCGTGGAATGCAGAAGTAAGTGTGCGTTCCTTTTACCATGCCGCTGCTGCTATTAATGAGTGTCAGAGGGGGAAGCTCTGACGGGGAGCCCAAGGTGAAGGAGGTGGGAGTGGACCCCCCTACCCGCTGCTATGTGTGGGCATGCTCCCCCGTTTTGCGCTGCGTCCCTCTCCTGGCTATACTGAGGGTGCCCATGCCTGACTAAACTGTGGGCACTCAAGCCTGGCTATACTGGGGGCACCTATACCTAGCTATACTGGGGGCACCTGTACCTAGCTATAATGGGGGCACCCATGCCAGGCTATACTGGGGGCACCTATACCTAGCTATAATGGGGGCACCCATGCCAGGCAATACTGGGGGGGCTCCCATGCCTGGCTATACTGGGGGACACCCATGCCTTGCTATACTGGGGGCAACTGTACCTTGTTATACTGGGGGCGCCTATGCCTGGCTATACTGGGCACCCATGCCTGGCTATACGGGGGGCACCCATGCCTGGCTATACTGGGGGCACCCATGCCTGGCTATACTGAGGACACTTATACCTAGATATACTGTGGGAACCCACCCATGCCTGGCTATACTGTGGGCACTTATACCTAGCTATACTGGGGGCATCTATACCTAGCTACTGAGGGCACCTATACTGGGGGCGGGCACCTATACATGGCTATCTAAACTGGGGGCACCTATACCTGCGGTGGGGGTATATATATATATATATATATATATATATATATATATATATATATATACGTGGGGGGTACTTGGCTAGAACTGAATTGCGATAGGGGGTACTTGGTTCGAAAAAGTTGAGAAATACTGTATTAGAGGATCCTTTGATAGATGCAGGGAACTGATAGCCAGTATTGTTTCCTGCTATCCACTTTGTATGCAAAGTTTGGCACAAAAGTCCACTACCAGCTTAACCCTGCCTGGTACTGTGTACCTTTTTTGGTGCTCAGCCTCACCCTGGCTGCTACTGGCACTATTAATCTCATATTAACCCCATCCCTCTGATCCCTGGGCTGAACCCGCATTTTCCATTGATCCTTCTATGGCCCATGTTCTTTCAAGGTATATTATGTAGTACTTATCATAATTTGCAATGCACAAAGTATCTCCATTGCATATAAATCCACATCGCGATATCTCGGAAACAACCGTTCGGTGGTCCAAAAATCGTCAGTCATCTGTAAAATCGCGATGTGGGTACATAGCTTTACGGTTACCGATTTTTGTCTAACTACTCTGCCTGCCGCCTGCACCGACCTCTGCCTGGATTTTGACTACTCTCTGCCTGCCGCTTGCACAGACCTCTGCCTGGATTTTGACTACTTTCTACCTGCCGCCTAAGACTGATAGCAAAGGACAAAAAAGTCTGAAAGGAATCATGCTTCTACTGACCCAATTGTAATGTCGCCCTCTGTGCCATTCGTTATTTCAAAATATAGCACAATCGTAAGGTGTATTAGGTATATACTGTTTGTACATTCTGTATAGTCTGGTGCATTATTTGTACAGTTTCACTATTTTTTAAGTTTATTCATTAATGTAATTACTTCAACAATATTGTGTTCTAGTCTTTTATTATAAGTGAGGTGTCTACAAGACCTTTATTCTAACATATTTTGGTGAGTTATGACTTAAAGTGGACCCAAATAAAAAATACAAGATTTCAGAACTATTTCTAAATTATAATAATAAATAGCAGCCTTTTTTCGCTGCATGAAGACAAATATAAAATATTTTACATTTATTGGAGGAACCCCTCCCTTCCTTTCATATTGCCGGGACAGAATCCGGCAGACTGGTGGAGTAGGTGGTGTCTGGCAAAGGAGGAATTGCTAATGGCTGCCGCCTGTATAACTCTAGTTATGAAAAGAGAAGGGTGAAAACCATGCACTGAAATGCTCATAGGCTTGAAGGAGTGTTTATTTATCTTTGTATGTGTCGAGAGTGGTGCAACTAAATATTTTGAATTAAAAACATTTTTTTTTTGGGTCCACTTTAAGAATTGGAGGCCTTAAATTCTTGAAAAAAATGTACTACTTTTAGACCCATGAATCCAGAGAGAAATGAACCGCTAGGGGTGTTAATGATACTATTGTATCACAGTCATTAATAAAAACGATATTTATCTCTGCAACAAGAAGCTCACAAAACTTTATTTGATTTCATTCAAACTAAATACACACATTCAACTATCTAAAACAATAATTCTGATGACTACAGCTTCCAGAGTTGCACCACAGCACAAGGACAGCTCCGGAGTAATCCTGTTGAAATCACAACATGGCATTGACTCTTCAAAGAGTGGTGCTCAAACTGCAGTGGTGCACCTGTGGGACCCCTGGAAGAGGTGATGTCCTCAGAGGGGTCTTCAGAGGAGGTGGGCAATCGAGGTAGCCTAACAGACGGATAGCTCTACGCTGTAGGTCATCAGATCAAAGTGGGTGACTCCACATTATTCATAATGTCCCGAAAATAATAAGAATAAGGATTATTATTATTAGGATTAGCAGGCACCCAAAGCAGGAGGGGATCTAGATACCAAAAACCAGGTGGCTCCTCCTGCTACCTAATGCTTATTTTTTACTATTTGGGCCACCATTGGCTACCTAGTACTATTTTAGGGAAACCTCTGGCTACCCATTACTATTCGGGGGTACCTCTGACTACCTTATATTGTTTTGGGGGGACTTTTGTGTGCCTAATACAGTATATAATATTGCTATCTGGGGGACTCACAGGACTTTTTGATACTATTGACAGGGATAGGTGCATATCTGGCTATCTAATACATTCCCCAGGCCCGTTTCCAAGCCAGTGTGAACAGTGCAACTGCCCTGAGCGCTGAGCGCAGCGGCAGGTGGGGAGTTGGAGTGTCGGGAAGAGCGGGCATAGCGCTACAACTCACAGTCCTCGCTCCCTGCACGCATGCAGCCTCTATCTCCTTCCTCCCAGGCGTCTGTTGCAATGGAAACAGCGCCCCATGTGATGACGTAACCACATTTCATCACAAGGGGGCACCGTTATCAACGTCGCAAAGTTTTTTTGTTTTTTATTTCTCGTTTTACAAAACTTATTTTAAACTTCTAAATTGCCACTGTCTTTGTGCCACCATCTCAGTGAAAACTTCAGATTTCAAACTACTTACCTGTTGTCCTTCTCCTGGTTGCTTGGCTTCCGAAGTCCTTTGAATGTTGGGTCCACAGGTGCATGTTGAGAAGAGAGGAGCAGCTTTGGGAAGAGCCCCAATATACAAAAGAAGAACAATTAACCGCTCCCTTCCCGCTATGGATTCACAAGCCTGAAGTCACAAAGGATGTCATTATTATTTAATGCTGCTTGCTTGGTGGTGATGCTCATACTGCCTTAAAGGAAACCAGAGCTGAAACGATATAAAAGTTTTATACATACCTTGGACTTCCTCCAGCCCCATGTGCATGGATCGCTCCCACACCGCCATCCTCAGTCTTCTTCCTCTTCTGTACCGGGTCCCGTTACTTCCTCCAGTCGTGGCCAGTCTGGCGTAAGTGAAGCACGCTATTTACGGATCTCGCCAGCAGAGCACTTCTTTAGCGCAGACTGGCCGCGACTGGCTGAAATTACGGGACCCAGTACTGAAGAGGAAGAAGACTGAGGACGGCGGAGTGGGAGCGATCCATGCGCATGGGGCTGGAGGAAGCCCCAGGTATGTATAAAACTTTTATATCGTTTCAGCTCTGGTACACTTTAATGGGCTAGTGCACAGCAAAATTGCAATTTCAATCGTTAGCGCTTAGTGATTTTATAAAGCGGTTTTCAGAACGATTTTTGAATGAAAAAGCAAATTTGTTAATTCCTTCAAGCTGAATTGCTCTAAAAATGCTCTAAAAATGCTCATGCAGCAGGTTTGCGATCCGTAAAAAAATAAATAACTACAGTTTTATTTTCAGGCCCCTTTTGCACTAGGCTGGTTTCATTGAATTGCCTTACCCTTTCTGCACACAGGGTAATGCAACAGCAATGAAATGTATGGGACCTAGTACCCATACCCCGTCGCGCCGTAAGTTCCCGATCGGCCCCCAGAACAGCTGCAAAGTCAACAGTGCATCACCGTCTTACTTTTTGCGGCAACGCAGCAACAGAATGCATGGAAGTCAATAGGTGATGCAGATTTTTTTTTAATTTGTTGGCCGCAGCATACATGCGCGAAATGGTGCAAATACGACAGGGAACCCAGGAATCCCAGTGACGTACTTCCTGTCCAGCAGGGAGCACATGATTCGGCAAGGGACAGTGACGGGCTGCGAAGGGCATGCGCTTTTGGCTTTGCGGTGTGATGAGATGGGAGAGGAGCCCTGCAACGCTATGGCCAAGTGTATAACCAGGGTATATCCTACCCTTTAAAGGGAACCTAAACTGAGAAGGATATAGATTTTTCCTTTTAAAATAATACCAGTTGCCTGACTCTCCAGCTAATCCTGTGTCTCTAATACTTTCAGCCACAGCCCCTCAACAAGCATACAGATCACAGCAAGCAATGGGCAGCGCTCACAGGCTGCAAGTGAAGTGAAAGCTCCAGAGATATGCCCAGCCCCTTGAGGCTAAATACACACCTTGAATACAAAGCAGATGCAAATTATGTGCTAACACTAATCTAAATTCTAAAATTTGAATGCAAGCTGACACCCATGGAGGCAGCTAGCCTGAAGTATACTTAAGTTTTGTACAGCAGAAGGAAATGGCAGTGCTTCCAAACAGACGCTGCACCTGAATTGACTACCTGCACAAGTATGCAGAGCTCGAATAATGGGCAGATTGCACACCTTGCTGTGCAAAAGCATACAGATCAGGTGCTATGACTGAAGTCAGACTGGATTGGCTGCATGCTTGTTTCAGGTGTGTGATTCAGCCATTACTGCAACCAAAGACATTAGCAGGACTGTCAGGCAACTGGTATTGTTTAAAAGGAAACCTCCATATCCCTCTTAGTTTAGGTTCCCTTTAACTGAGAGGGATATGTATGTTTCCTTTTAAAGGACAATTGAAGAGAGAAATATATGGAGGCTACCATATTTATTTCCTTTTATACAATACCAGTTGCCTGACAGTCCTGCTGGTCTATTATGATGCAGTAGTGTTTGAATACGGCCAGAAATAAGCATGAAGCTAATCTTTCAGATCTAACAATAATGTCAGAAACACCTGATCTCCTGCATGCTTGTCAGGGTTTATGGCTAAAAGTATTATAGGTAAAGGATTAGCAGGATAACCAGGCAACTGGTATTGCTTAAA
This sequence comes from Hyperolius riggenbachi, assembly GCF_040937935.1. NCBI lineage: Eukaryota > Metazoa > Chordata > Amphibia > Anura > Hyperoliidae > Hyperolius > Hyperolius riggenbachi. The sequence goes on along the minus strand of NC_090655.1, from coordinate 210,107,715 downwards.
AGGAAATAAATATGGCAGCCTCCATATCGCTCCTGCTTCAGTTGTCCTTTAACTGAGAGGGATATGGATGTTTCCTTTTAAACAATACCAGTTGCTTGTCAGTCCTGCTGATCTCTTTGGCTGCAGTAGTGGCTGAATCACACCCCTGAAACAAGCATGCGGCTAATCCAGTCTGACTTCAGTCAGAGCACCTGATCTGCATGTTTGTTGAGGGGCTGTGGCTAAAAATAAATAAAAATATTAGAGACACAGGATCAGCAGGAGAGTGAGGCAACTGGTATTATTTTAAAAGGAAAAATCCATATCCTTCTCAGTTGAGGTTGCCTGTAAAGAAAAAGAGTAAGCTTTAGGCTAACAAGCCTTCTTCAGACTCTGTTCCTGTTTACTAACACAGCTACTGAGGGTGATTGGATTGTTTCTTTATCTGCAGCTGTGTTCTTATGGATGCAGGTACATCTTAGGGCATTTATATAACTCATATTTGTGTAACCAAAGGCCACGATGACCCATTCACTGTCAATAACAGTAATCAAACTAAACAGCATGCAAACAACTAGCAGTTGTTTGTTTTTCTCATTGTGCCTGCTTGTAAAGTCAATGTAGCCAATCATTTGTCATTTATAGCATTCTTTTTGGTGATGACTCCTGCAGCAAGCATTTCACAATGATAAATGTTTACCTATCCCTCTTATATACATATAGCAGCGTTATGAGGACCGTGTTATTTCCATGTTGCTGAGACAAGCTGTCCGCTGCATAAAATCTTTATTTGCATAGTATATTTCCACTTGAGTCCAAAGGGCTTTAATGGCAAAAAGCAGAGCTATACACTGGAAAATTTTGTATTCTTTTTAGTCACAAACTGCATGAAAAGCATTTAGATTTTCGCATATTCTGTACCAAAATAAAAAGTTGTGTGATCATAAATACCAGACTAAACAGGTAGCTTTTCAGTTTCAATTTAAACGTATCCAGGGTTGGAGCTGTCTTAAGTTTGGCAAAGCATTCCACAGGGTAGGGGCAGCGTGACAGAAAGCTCTGGCTCCAAAGGTTTTTAGTTGAACTCTCGGGGTGCTCAAGTTCTTGGATCCTTTTAATTTTCGGTTGTAGGAGGTGTGACACAGAGTAAGCACTGTCCTGGTGTCCTGACTCTATTCTGTGTAAATTGGCTTGCGGCTATATCCTTGATACAGATGAGTGTCTGTGAAATATGAGAGTATTTACAGCATAACTAATCTGACATGTATGCAAAACTGATGGGAATTATAATGCCATTGGGGTATTTAACCCATTCGCGTTCCGTCGTTTTCACTTGAGAAATGTTCACCTCCCATTCATTAGCCTATAACTTTATCACTACTTATCACAATGAACTGATCTATATCTTGTTTTTTCCGCAACCAATTAGGCTTTCTTTGGAGGGTACATTTTGCTAAGAGCCACTTTACTGCAAATGCATTTTAACAGGAAGAATAAGAAAAAAACGGAAAAAATCATTGTTTCTCAGTTTTCAGCCATTATAGTTTTAAAATAATACATGCCTCCATAATTAAAAACTCACGTATTGTATTTGCCCATATGTCCCGGTTATTACACCGTTAAAATTATGTCCCTATCACAATGTATGGCGACAATATTTTATTTGGAAATAAAGGTGAATTTTTTTCCGTTTTGCATCTATCACTATTTACAAGTTTAAAATAAAAAAAATATAGAAATATTTCATCTTTACATTGATATTTAAAAAGTTTAGACCCTTAGGTAAATATTTACATGTTGTTGTTTTTTTATTGTAATGGTTTTTTTTTTTTTATATTAAACATTTTATTTGGGTATTTTTGGGAGGGTGGGATGTAAACTATAGTTTTATAATGTAATTGTGTGTTGTTTAAAAAAATTTTTACTTTTAGTTGTAGTTTTACTTTTTGGCCACAAGATGGCGGCCATGAGTTTGTTTACATGACGTCACTCTAAGCGTAACACACGCTTAGAGTGAAGCAGAGGGGAGGCAACGGCCAGAAAAAGCACAGATTCCGAGAGAAGCTGTCGCTTTTTCAGCGGGGGAGAGGAATCAGTGATCGGGCACCATAGCCCGATACATTGATTCCGTGGCTACCGAATCCGCGGCCGGGAGTGCACGTGCACGCGCGCGATCGGCCGCGGGAGCGCGCGGTAGCGTGCATGGTTCCTGGACGTAGTTTCTACGTCCAGGAACCAAAATAGGTTAAGAAAATGGTTGTAAATGATCTTAATGAAATTTCAGAAATCAGAAAAGGCAAGGAAAGAACCATTGCTAGAGAGATGTTGGAGGATAAGGACTTAGTGGTAAGGCCAGCAGATAAGGGAGGAGGGGTGGTGGTTCTCAACAAAACCCAATATAAAAATGAATTGGATAGACTGGTGGCCGATAAGGAGGCATACATCTTACTAAGAGGCGACCCAACGGGTAAGTATCTTAAAAATTTGAGGGAATTGATGAAGGAAGGCCTTGATAAAGGATTAATCACGGATGAGGAATTTAAGTACATTGTCCCTGACAACCCACGTATCCCTATAATCTACCAGGTTCCTAAAGTGCACAAAGATAAAGAGAGACCCCCAGGTAGACCCATAATTAGTGGAATAGGGTCAGTCACGCACAGATTGGGGCAGTATATAGACCAATACTTGCAACCAATGGTGGCTAATTTACCCAATGTATTGAAAGATACCAAACATATGCTGCAAAAGATTGAGGGACAAGAGATCAAACAGGGGGACATTATGGTGACGGCCGATGTCTCCTCGTTGTACACAAATATTAAACACAATCTGGGAATGGAAGCAGTAAAATACTATATCGATAAAGATGGCACGCTCAAGGTAGAGCAGAGGGATTTTATTCTAAGGCTGCTAAAGTTTGCATTGGAAAGTAATTATTTCTGGCATGATAGGCGGTATTATGTCCAGCATAAGGGATGTGCCATGGGGGCAAGCTATGCCCCAAGTTTGGCTAATTTGTTAATGGGTAAATGGGAAGAGAGCATAGTGGAGAACAACACAGCCATAAAACTATGGAGTCGTTTTATTGATAATTTATTCTTTATTTGGGGGGATGGGCCGGAGAGTCTGGATATTTTTTTGGATTTTTTGAATACTAACAGCCTTGGAATATCCCTTACGGCGGACAAAAGTAAAGAAAAAATACACTTTTTGGATTTAGAAACTATGAAAGATATTGATGAGGTAAAAACAAGAAGTTTCTTTAAAGATACAGATAGAAATGGTTTTATCTCTGTCCTGAGCTGCCACCATCCAGCATGGATAAGAGGAATTCCCAAGGGTCAATTCTTAACAATGAAAAGAAATTGTAGTAACATACAGGATTATGATGAGCAGGCGGGGGTACTTAGGGAAAGGTTCAGGGAGAAGGGGTATGATCCCCGATTCTTGGACCAAGAGATGGTGAGGGTGAGGGGGATGGAAAGAAGAGAACTGTTGGAGGAAAGGGAGCAAGAGAAAAGTGGAGGTGAGTATGATTTGGCCTTCATTACAGGATGTAGTGCACAATATAAGGAAATTCAAAATATTGTCCAAAGACATTGGGGAATATTAAACACTGATTATATACTGAAAGCCATCATTCCAGAAAAACCAAAATGTATCTATAGGAGGACGCAGAATTTAAAACAAATGGTGGCCCCAAGTTGTGTGGAACCGAAAAAACAGGGGATATTGCAGGGGTGGCAAACACTGGGTATTTTCCCATGTAGATCATGCAAGGCATGTAGGGAGAACAAAGGGGTAAAAATATCCTCAGTAACATCTTTTAGCAATGGTAAAGAATATCCCACTAGACAGTTACATAGTTACATAGTTACTTTGGTTGAAAAAAGACATACGTCCATCGAGTTCAACCAGTACAAAGTACAACACCAGCCTGCTCCCTCACATATCCCTGTTGATCCAGAGGAAGGCGAAAAAACCCTTACAAGGTAAAAATTCCTTCCCGACTCCAGATGGCAATCAGATAAAATCCCTGGATCAACATCATTGGCATTACCTAGTAATTGTAGCCATGGATGTCATTCAACGCAAGGAAAGCATCTAAGCCCCCTTTAAATGCAGGTATAGAGTTTGCCATAACGACTTCCTGTGGCAATGCATTCCACATCTTAATCACTCTTACTGTAAAGAACCCTTTCCTAAATAAATGGCTAAAACGTTTTTCCTCCATGCGCAGATCATGTCCTCTAGTCCTTTGAGAAGGCCTAGGGACAAAAAGCTCATCCGCCAAGCTATTATATTGCCCTCTGATGTATTTATACATGTTAATTAGATCTCCTCTAAGGCGTCTTTTCTCTAGACTAAATAAACCCAGTTTATCTAACCTTTCTTGGTAAGTGAGACCTTCCATCCCACGTATCAATTTTGTTGCTCGTCTCTGCACCTGCTCTAGAACTGCAATATCTTTTTTGTAATGTGGTGCCCAGAACTGAATTCCATATTCCAGATGTGGCCTTACTAGAGAGTTAAACAGGGGCAATATTATGCTAGCATCTCGAGTTTTTATTTCCCTTTTAATGCATCCCAAAATTTTGTTAGCTTTAGCTGCAGCGGCTTGGCATTGAGTACGATTATTTAACTTGTTGTCGATGAGTACTCCTAAGTCCTTCTCCAAGTTTGATGTCCCCAACTGTATCCCATTTATTTTGTATGGTGTTAGACCATTGGTACGACCAAAATGCATGACTTTACATTTGTCAACATTGAATTTCATCTGCCATGTATGTGCCCATATAGCCATCCTATCCAGATCCTGTTGCAATATAACACTATCTTCCTTAGAGTTGATGATTCTGCACAATTTTGTATCATCTGCAAAAATAGCAACATTGCTCACTACTGTATCCACTAGGTCATTAATAAATAAATTGAAGAGCACTGGACCCAGTACAGACCCCTGTGGGACCCCACTGCTAACAGTCTCCCATTTTGAGTATGATCCATTGACCACAACTCTTTGTTTTCTGTCCATTAGCCAGTTCCCTATCCAAGCACACAGACTCTTCCCCAGTCCTTGCATCCTCATCTTTTGCACCAGACTTTTGTGGGGAACAGTGTCGAAGGCCTTAGCAAAGTCTAAGTATATCACATCTACAGCATTCCCAATATCCATATTAGCATTCACTACCTCATAAAAGCTGAGCATGTTAGTCAAACAGGACCTGTCTTTAGTAAACCCATGTTGATGCTGAGAAATAAGATTATTTTCTACTATGAAGTCATGTATAGTATCTCTTAGTAACCCCTCAAATAGTTTGCATACAACTGATGTTAAGCTTACAGGTCTATAATTTCCTGGATCTGATTTTTTGCCCTTCTTAAATAATGGGAAAACGTGGGCTGTACGCCAATCCACTGGGACTCTGCCAGTTGCAAGAGAGTCACAAAAGATAAGATAAAGGGGTTTATCTATAACTGAACTTAATTCCCTTAGGACCCGAGGATGCATGCCATCCGGGCCAGGTGCCTTGTCTATTTTTAATTTATTTAGTCTTGCCTTTACTTCTTCCTGCGTTAAGTATTTAATATTACAGTTAGAAGATTGAGACTCTTCCGCCTCTGTAATTTGCAACAGTGCTGTTTCCTTTGTAAAGACAGAAGCAAAGAAAGCATTTAATAACTCTGCCTTACCTTGGTCATCCACCATTGAGTTTCCACCTTCATCCTTTAGGAGTCCTATACAGTCAACCTTTCTTTTTTTAGAGTTGATGTACTTGTAAAACTTTTTTGGGTTAGATTTGATATCCCTAGCGATTTGATTTTCAGCTTCGATCTTTGCTAGCCTAATTTCTTTTTTACAATTTTTATTGCACTCCTTGTAATTGCTGAGTGCAGCCTCGGACCCCTCCTGTTTTAGGACCTTATAGGCATTCTTTTTCCTCTTCATTTTATCTCTAACCTTTCTATTCATCCATAGAGGCCTTTTTTTATTCCTAGACATTTTGTTTCCATATGGGATATACATACTACAATATTGATTGAGAATACGTTTAAAAGCTTGCCATTTCCCTTCAGTGTCCTCCCCTTGTAGTACATTATCCCAGTTCACCAAACTTAGTGCCTGCCTAATTTGATTGAACTTTGCTTTTCTAAAATTCATAGTTTTAGTGGTCCCGCTGCCCCGTGGCCTATCAGTCACCAGATCAAACGTTATCATGTTGTGATCACTATTTCCCAAATGTTCTTGAACCTGCACATTTGATACATTATCTGGTCTATTCGAAATGATCAGATCCAGTAACGCATTCCCCCTAGTTGGTTCCGTTACCATTTGAGTCAAGTAATTGTCCTGTAGTGCTGCCAGAAATCTGCTGCTTTTACCAGAATGGGTAGCCTCAATACCCCAGTCGATGTCTGGAAAGTTGAAGTCGCCCATAACTATGACCTCATTTTTACTTGCCGCTTTTTCAATTTGCTGTAGTAATTGCAGTTCTGCAGCTTCATTAATATGAGGTGGTCTGTAGCATACCCCAATAAGCAATTGGCAACTTTTATTTCCACCATGAATATTTACCCAAACGGACTCCACATCTTCGCAATCTTCCTCCATCTCATCGTTGAGGACAGCTGTAAAAGAATTCTTAACAAAGAGACAAACCCCTCCACCTTTTTTCCCTGTTCTATCCCTCCTGAACACATTGTATCCTTTTAAATTGGCTATCCAGTCATGACTTTCATCCATCCATGTCTCGGTTATTCCCACAATGTCATAGCCTTTGTCATTCAGAATGAACTCTAGTTCATCTATTTTATTTGCAAGGCTCCGAGCATTGGTTATCATGCACTTTATATTTTTACCACCACATTTACCAATTTTGTTTACCTGAAATGGGCTACTTGAAGTTTTACCAACCTCCTTAATCTTTACACTGTCCCCACCCCCCTCTCCACCCCCCATAATGTTAGGCTCCCACTGTCTTTTTACCTTATCTTGTCTATATGTTGAGACTTTATCCTCCCGCCTCCCCCCAGATCCTAGTTTAAAATCTCCTCCAACCGTTTAGCCATCTTCTCCCCCAATGCAGCTGCACCCTCCCCATTAAGGTGCAGCCCGTCCCTGCTGTAGAACCTGTAGCCGACTGCAAAGTCTGCCCAGTTCTCCAGGAACCCAAACCCTTCCTTCCTACACCAATTTCTCAGCCACTTATTTAACTCCCTAAGCTCCCTCTGTCTCTCAGATGTAGCACGTGGCACTGGCAGTATTTCAGAGAACACCACCTTGGAGGTCCTTGCTTTAAGTTTATCTCCAAGTACCTGAAAATCATTTTTGAGGACCTTCCATCTCCCACTAACTTTGTCATTGGTGCCAATGTGTACCATGACAGCCGGGTCTTCCCCAGCCCCACCCAATAATCTGTCAATTCTTTCCGCTATATGCCGAACCCGAGCACCCGGGAGGCAACAGACTGTACGGCATTCACGGTTTCTTCGACAGATTACCCTGTCTGTGCGCCTAATAATTGAATCCCCTACCACCAGTACCTGTCTAGCCTTAGCTGCACTCCTATTCCCTTTCTCGTTACAGCAGTCTGCCCCTTGGTTGCTAAGGAGCACATCCTGCTGCAGCATTGCTACTCCAGAGTCGTCCTCACCAATATTACGCAAACAAGCATACTTATTAGTGAGGGACAACTCGGGACTAGCCTCCCTGCCACTTTTTCCCCTACCCCTTCTAACTGTGACCCAACTAGCGGCTACCTCTGCTTCTTGCTCCGGCTTTACTCCACCCACCTCATCTTCAAGGGTTCCATCAAGTGTCTGGATCGTGAGATCCAAGCTCATCTCCATGTTGTGTATGCGTCTCAGTGTTGCGAGATGCTTATTTAGCTCTGCGACTTCATAACGTGCAATGATAAATATGTAGTATATATGACATGGTGCACATGTGGATGGCAATATATAGGAAGGACAACGAGGACCCTAAAGGAACGGATGGGAGAACGTGTTAGAAATGTTAGAAAGGGTTATGCCAACCATAGTTTGTCCTCACACTTTGGGCATGAGCATGTGATCCTGGGGAAATGCCCTTTTGTGCACTACAAAAAATGATTCCGGATTGGAGAGGGTGCAATAGGGTGAAGCAGGTCTCGCAGGCAGAAACTAGGTGGATCTACAACATGGGGACCCTGAGACCAGAAGGGTTAAATATAGATATTGATTTGGTATGTTTTTGAGGGGATTAGGTGGCCGGGTCCTCATGTTGTAGATTCAGATAATTAATTTTATAAGGAAAAGTACCTCTTTTATTATGGTTGTGTATGTAAGCTGAGACATCGGCGAATTCAACGCATAAAATGTGCAATAGGGGTTAATGGGGGGTGGAGGGGATATGGGGTGACACATAGTTTTATAGGATGGAAAGGAGCTATACAGGTAGCGGATGAATTCGGCATAAGTTGAATGCATACATGTTTTATTGTAATGTATAGCATTGTTATGTGGAATGAAAATATTGTAATACTTATTATATTATGTGATAGGATTTTACTTAATGAAGTTTAATGTTTATGGGTATTGTGGCAGGAATATAGAGCAACTGGCTAGATATGTTGTGTGTGAGGAGGGTTAACTATGCAGCTGTCTGGCATGCGCAGCCCAATACAGTCTTGGTAGGCTACTGAGGGATTGAATGAGGGGGGAAGTAGGCGGCTTAATACGGTAAGCGCAGGTTTTAGATGAATACGGGGAAGGGATGGAGGAGGGAGGCGGTGTGGGAGAGAAGGAGGCGGAGCGTGATGATGAAATAGCGTCTGATAGCGTCTAGCCCCAGCTTCTGATGAGTCAAGAGTGACGAAACATGTCAGGTGGGGCCTAGACGTGGAAGACGCTACACTATATGCACGTGGGAAGCGGCGTGATCCCGGGCGGAGGAGGATGTGGGTGACCGAGCGGGTGGTGGTCAGGACTCCTAAGGCTGTCAGGGGACGTGCTTGCCAGCTGGCCAACAAACGGGGAGAGCCTGTGGAAATACTCTGTGCCCTAAACTTGTCAAGGAGATTGTAAGTGTAATGGAATTTTAAATATTTTATTAAAGAAACAGTATTACGCTATGTGAGGCGTTTTTTTATTGAGGTACTTTGCTGAAGAGAAAACTCGCTGGAGGGAAGCTGGATATTGCCTGAGTGGTGGGGGATGACCTAAGAACGGTCCCAAGGTGTCATTAGTAGGTCTCAGCACACGGTGAGTGCATCTCACTGGGGTGTGGTGGTGGCTTTATCTGTCCAAAGTGTGATCAGCCTTGAGGAGTATATGAACAACTAGCAAGCATTAAGAAGTATATGTGGACTGTTTTATGAAGATGTGGACCCTTGAGTGAAAAAAAATGTTGTTTTTTGACCAGATGATGGACTTTCCTATGCAATAATATAGATATATGTGATTTATACCAGTAAGAGTCTTTTTGTATGAGCAGCAAACACGTGGGCGTTTGCTGGAGACTGTGAGCGCCAGCCTCTGAGATTTTAATCTGACATGTGACAAGAGGGTGGGCTCATCAGGGTTGGATGCCTTTCCGAAACCACAGAGAGACAGGGAGCACCGTATATGTGTAGTAATTAGAGGTAGGTGGAATGATATAAAACAGAGTAAGAGGAGTTCGCACAAACCCAGTTTGCGTTAATGCTTGTGAAGAAACACCATGTTTACTCGGATGGGGTTTGTCAACAAAGGTGCCCCTAGCCACTTCAGAATATGTTATAGATACTGTAATGTCCTGAGGAAGCCGGTTTAACCCATGAAACGTGTTATCTTACCATATCTTTCCATGAATAGAATTTATTCTCTGAAGCAAGCATTTTTCTTACTGTTTTTAAATATTTTATGTTTTGCCATCCCGGTGACGTGACAGGTTCAGGTAAACATGGGTACATACAGTATAGTAGCAACCCTAGTAAGGAATTGCCAGTGGTTCCTTTTTATTTACTGTGGTAACTGAACCAAAAGGCTCAGACGGCCACATCACTTAACTTCTTAAAGACAAGAGGTTTATTATATCCCGCTAGTGACCAGGCCATTTTTACAATTCAGCACTATAAACTTTAAAGGTTTATTGCTCGGCCATACAACTTAGCACCCAAATGAATTTTACCTCCTATAGCGCTTTCTTTTAGGCGATTCTAATTGCTGCTGCAATTTGTAATTTTTTTTTATCATAAAAGAGAGACAAATATTTCCTTTTTTAACCCCCCCATCCCCCCCTTAATTGGCTCTTCACTACATTACAAACACGGCTACACTACATACACTAGAGTCTAGACATATGGCTAAGTCAAGGATTAGATTGTGAGCCCCTCCGAGGGACAGTTAAGTGACAAGGCAGTACCCTGCCAACGACAATCGAGTCAGCACCATCAGTAGTATTAAAGCTCTTTATTGTGCTAAAAGCAGCATGATGTCTTGCTGTCATGCTGCTTTTAGTACAATAAAGAGCTTTAATACTATTGACGGTGCTGACTCGATTGTCATCGGCTTGGAGGAGTATCTAGTGCAGAGACACTGGGAGCCATAGCACGTCAACTATTCCTCTCCTGGGTGCTTGCTTCACACCGAACAAGGCAGTACCCTGTGCAGCGCTGCGTTAGATGTCAGCACTATATAACTACATTTTGCTATATAAATAGAAAAAAAACAGCATGCCAGCGCTGATCAGCAGCTGGCAGGCTGTTCACTGTGCCCCGCTCTGTTTACTGTCGGGAGCTCGCACTCTTGACGGCGAGAGCTCTCATCAAATGACACCATATGGCATCGTGGAGGAACAACAAAGACACTCTGCAGCCGCCAATTGGCGTTAGGTGGTCGCAGAGAGGTTAATAAAGAATGCCTACATGGCCGTTTCAATTACGTGGGGTAATGTGTGATAAAGATATGCACTGTTTAGTTATACAAACCTTAAAGAACTTTAATGTATAATGCCTGTTGTGTAGTAAACTGCTGTTTACATATATAGAATCCAATAGATAGATTGTGATAAAAATTATGAGTTTAAGAAGTATAAGGAGAGTGCCCCCTTGTGGACATTTTAATATTAATATACTGTACTTGTAAGGTGTCTTTCCAATGATCAGTTTCAATTTCATGCTGTATTGATTGCTTTTTAACATGTATATCTTTCTTACCCTGATGTGTTACAGGGTCCTGAACCGAAGCAAGAAGATAGAAGTCTAACAGCCTCATTCTTCTTGAGGACTGATGATTCCAAGGTCAGGTTTTTTTGTCATCTTATTATTTCCAGTCTTGATGGTATTTCATGCTATGATTAAGGACTTGTTATCCGAAACACATTAGCTCTGGGGGACCCGCTGTGCCAACAGTGCCATGTCTTTGCCTTTTGGATTAACTAATAAAGAAGATTCAGCTTATTAGCAAGGGTGCACCGTCCTGGCAAATGCATGTAAACATCTGATTATCTTTCTTTCTTTTTTTTATCCTACATCTGCATGTAATCCTCCAGTCCATGTTTTTCAGGATCTTGGGGAGCAACAGCTGTTAAAATTAGCCTCTTCCAACCTAGGAAGGTGTGGTCATTCGAATTTGTCTGCATCTGAATGACAGGGTCTCTTATCCCTTAAAAATAATTTACGAATTCTTGTACGGAATGCAAATAAGCAGGGGCGTAGCAATAGGGGGTGCAGAGGTTGCGACCGCATCGGGGCCCTTGGGCCAGAGGGGCCCCGTAGGGCCCTCCCTGAACTGCAGTATTAGCTCTCTATTGGTCCTGTGCTCATAATAATTACTTTTATAGATACTTTGAATAGTGATAATCATTAACAAACTGTTCCCCATCCCCTTCTTGCACCTCTGACACTGTAGTTGCCATTGGCAAGTTTTGGCGCGCTGTATCAATTGTTATGTATAGAGCGCTTGGGGGGCCCCATGTAAAACTTGTATCGGGGCCCAAAGCTGCTAAGCTACGCCACTGCAAATAAGGGGGAGCAGTAGTCATTCTTGATGCTGAAGTATATAGAAATGAGGCCCTTAGACAGCTAGAGGACCCCAACACATATGTTTCTTTAAGGGGGACCCTACAGATGAGTTTCAGAGGGGACTTTTTGCCCTTCTAGGTGAGAGTATGGGAGTTTTTTTCCCCCAGAGTAGCTTAATATCTGTCAGTCTCCTCTCCAGTGGTTCCTTTGTTTCACCATCTACCCAAGTTACTCAAGCCTGGAGGGTAGACCAAATGTAGTGGGCATTGGTTCTCTGGGCGAACGCCTGGGAGATTGGGTGGATCAACACTCACATTCATTGGTCAAACGTCTACCTGGTTTCATACGTGATACCAAACACGTACTCAGTAGCCTAAGAGATTTCAGGTGGGAGGCCGGTTGCAATTGACATGAGGGCGTTATATTCAGGGCTGGATTTGTACTCTTTACCACCCAAAGCCACTGTCACCAGCCACCCCCCCCCCCCTTCAGTATAGGTATCCAGATGACCCCTCCCCCTTCCCTCTGGTATAGGTAACCTAATGACTCCCTTAATCCCTCCTGCACCCCCCCTTTCAGTATAGGTAGCCAGCTTGCCTTCACACCGCAGTAGCCACCAGTGTCACTCATTTCCCAGCTCGTCTCCAGTGCAGAAGCCTCCTCTCCCCCTCTGTCGCCAATGCTGCCCAAGTCCATAGCCGCCGGCCACAATGCAAATGTACACAGAGAGCAAGGTGGCTGCTGCACAGGTGTCTAGCAGCAGAGTACCGCGGTCAGTCGCTCACCTGATCTCCCTGCATTGCAGAATTTGTAAGCTTGCAAATTCTGCATATGTTTAGCCTGTTGCTTTAGTGCCCTTGTTCCTGTGGTGCCCTAGGCCCTTCCTTTACATTCTAATGCCTTGCAGACAGTCCATTAGCAGCACAATTAGAGAAACCACCTATAGATAGGAATACACCAAGTATTTTTCCCAAAAAGTATGACCCAAGGAGAAGGATGATGTTCCTATAAGTACTTCATTGGTAAGGTTAGTATACTAGTTTGTAATAGGTTTTTTTGTTTCCTAAAAAGTAATTACAGTACGGTTAAAACTGCATTGGGTACCTATCTACTTGGAGTAACACTGGAGGCCACATCTGAAAAGCCTTACTACTTCTCACAGCTGTTTACCTGAACTTAGAAACTTTCAGGTGCCCTTCTCGGCCCCGACTTTCTCTTTGTGTATCTGTGTTCCATTGTGAGCTTTACTTCAGCCCATAGTCTGATCACCAATGGCAGACGTGAGAGCTGTATCAGGTGGCAAGGGCGAGAGCTGTATCAGGTGGCAAGGGCGAGATCTGTATCAGGTGGCAAGGGCAAAGCAGGGAGGGGCACATGCCCAGGGCACTGGAATATTGGGGGTGCAGATAAGCTGCCACAATGGAGCCAAGCTGCACAGATTAGATCATGGGGTGGCAATGGGGGAAGGGGTGGTGGTCCAGTTTGTCTCCCACAGATTTGGTCCCCCTGCACTGTACACTCCTGTTCACTGTCACTATGGCTGGATTCAGATGACACCTTTTGCATCTGGATTCTCTTCAGCCCAGCCAGCTTTCATCTCCCAGGTTCCTTCTCCCTCCTTCTTCAGTCACTGAGGATGTGAACAGGGAATAGAGCCTGGAAGATGGTGATTAGCGGAAATACTAGCACAGGACCTATGAGTGTAGTCACCTTCGCTTAGGTACAGTGACACCAAGTGGGAATGTATAGAGCAAACTCTCTGATCTTTTTCGGGAGGGGGGTGTTGGATGCAGTCATTGGGTGTTCAGTAAGTGTTACTGGAGTCTGTCATGAGGTCTGCCACTGGAGGTCTGGTCTCTTGCTAGTACATAATACTAAATTGCGCCACCTGGGAGAAATGCAAACCTAGTTTCGAATGTGCTATCTAGTTGTTATTTGTGGGATTATTTTCTTTGGGGGGGGGGGGGGGGGGTAGGAGAGACATGCACAGTACACAGCAAGGGCAGTACTGCTTATACTGCCATGATAGTGGTCCTGCTGCCACCTATTTATTTGTCACTGTATGTCTAGCTTATTGCCACACCTTCTACTAGCCATGCCTCACTTCAAGATGGACACATCCACTTCACGTTGTGTCCTTGTCACCAGTAGGGTGACGTTTTAGTGCTTGCCTGGGCAACAGAGGTGGGGAGGGAAGGGATGCAGGCGGGGAGCGGTGCTATAGAGGAGGCGGGGGAGCGGCGGAAAGTGACATACTGCTAGCGACACGCTGCAGCAGAGTGCAGGGGAGGTCTGGGGGGGGGGGGGGGGGGGGATGGGGCACAGTATAGTAACAGAGGCTGATCATTGTATGCACAACCAGCCTCTGTATCCTAATAGCATTCTTAAAACCCACCTCGGGTTCTCTTTAAACAAAAACATTTCTTTGTTACAGCTGATCCACATCTTGCACTAAATCTGCAGTGTATCTACTTCCTGCTTTCATGGAAGCAGACATAAGATTAAGGTCCTGTGTTTACAAATTAGCTGCTCTGCCGAGGCAGCCAGCGGACACAACTGAGCGATTAAATTACATTTGTAATTAGTCACAGATGAGGGGGAATTAGACAGGCTATAGTCTCTAAATACATACAAGGTGCATTTCTCTCTGTTTTCCTTCTGTCCTGTGCAAGACTTTAAGTCCACTTTAATGGTGGCCACTAATGATCCAATCTTTTTCATCCAATCTCACCATTTCTATGCAATATAAGGTAACTGCCTGAAGTATCCATTCAGTATATTCACTCAATTTACCCTTACTACATAGATTTGGTAAGATTGGATGAAAAAAGACTCCTTTCACACAATCCACATTGAGGGCCCGTTTCCACTATCGCGAATCCGCATGCGTTGCCCGCATGTGGATTCGCACAGTCAGTACAAGTGGATGGGACTGTTTCCACTTGTGCGTTTCCCCGCACGTTTTTCTGTGCAGAAAAAATCTGCAGGGTAGGGCCCTCAGAATTCGCCTGCGTGTGGAATGCAGGCAAATCGCACGCAATGTATTTAATAGGGAAATCGCATGCGTTTTCCCCATGCGTTTTTTGCCGCGATTTCGCATGCGATTTCGCATAGGTATTAATGTTAATTTACACAGGCAGTGACATGGTTAAATTCGCATACAGCCTTACCTATGCGAAATCGCGGCAAAAAACGCATGCGGAATCGCACCCGCATGCGATTTGCCTGCGGTGATTCGCCGGCGATTCCGCAACGCTATAGTGGAAACGGGCCCTCAAGTTGTGATGTGATGCAATGCAACGCATACAATGAAGCACACAGTACCATTGAATGTATGGTGTACCTGTTTGAACCTTTAGTCCCTTATTTCCTAAGCCAAAAATGAGGAAGTAGTTTTTATTCAGCTATTGTTTGTTTTTTTATTTTTTTTTTCCCCCCTGCGTCTGCAATTTTGAAGTGATTTTTATTGTGATTTTGGGACTTCTGTAATTTTTGGAGGGATTTTAGAGTGAATTAGGAGTGATTGCGTTTAGGAGTTGCAGAGGTCTTGACCGCACCAGGGCCCTTGGGCCAGAGGGGCCTGGTAGGACCCTGCTCCATCAACCGCAATATTAGCTCTTTATTGGTCCTGTGCTTTCAGAAATACTTTGAATGATAATAATCATTAACGAGCTGTTCCCCATCCCATTCTTGCACCTCTGACACTGTGTTATGTATAGAATGTTGTGGGGGAGGCCCATGTAAAACTTGCACAAGGGCCCATAGCTCCTTAGCTTCGCCACTGAAAAATATTTACCAAGGTGCCAGGCTTTGGACACTGGGAAATGTGTTACACACACAGGTACAGTACATTTATTGTGATGCTGCCAATGTTTATTATTATTCATGTCTCAAAATAAAGTGTGTGCAATTCAACCAACAGGTGAAGAGTTTCCCTTGCTGCACCAAGGAGCTCTTCTTTTTTTCTCCCTGAGGAGGATCTGTCAGCTGCAGACAGCCAGACACAGCAGCAATGCCTGAATGGAGTGTGCAGCTATTGATTGAGCTGGTCTCAGGGAGAGACACCACGTGACCAAAGCAGGAAGCCAGGCTGAGCACAAGAGAGGAAAGTAGACAGCAGGCCGGGCAGAGGGATTGGATCTTGGCTGCCTGAGCGGGGGCCAGACAATTGGAAGGGGTAAGATCAGACACCCACTTATAGCTGACTTCACATTATCATCAGGTTTGAATTGGGCACTGTTTGTGATCTGGGGGACCCTGCTAGGTGTTTGTTATTGTTGTTTGATGCTGTAGATAAAGGGGAGCTAAGTCCTTATTTTATGCTGGGAACACAAGATGCAATTTCCCATCCGATTGACGGGTTATCGGATGGGAAGTTGTACTGTGTGCACACGTCTAAACTGCTCCTGATCGATAAGGAATCGGTTCTCTGATGATAACGTCTCAAAATCGAGTCTTTTCTCAATCGGAAACAAATTGTACATGTTGGCAATAAGACAAGACAAGACAAATAACATTTATATTGCGCCTTTCTCCTTGAGGACTCAAAGCGCCAGAGCATAATAATAATAATCTCCCAATTCTCCTCGATCGGATGGAAAATTGCATTAGAGAGAGAAACTCAGAAATGCAAACACACTGCAATCAAGTTTGTGGGCATCTGACACTACCACAACTCAGCCGCGATCTGTCAGGTGTATGGCTTGATTGTGTTTGTGATTCATGCTGGGACCAAAGAAAAACAAGCGAGAAAATATTTTGAATTAGCGAATCGTGATAAAATCGCTCAGTGTTGGGATTGCTATACAATTTTCTTGTGCTTTTATACAAACTATAGGAGCTCAAATGCACGAAAAATGCAGCAGGGCAGTGATTGCGATTGGGCGAAAATTGCCTCGCAAACAGATCCCACTAAGCTCACAGGGTTTCCATTACCTAGCGCTTTGCAGTCCAAATTAAATCGCAAGATGCTGGACTGTATTATATTCTGATGGCTCTGAACTTCTTACCAGCAGGTTTGGGGCTACTACATTTCCACATGGGGCTTTTCAAAAGCAGTCCTAGAAGGAAGTGGCACAGTGCAACTAACAGAATAATGGAAGACAGGCTGTCATACATCTTTGTATAAATCCATTTCATGATTTGTTTTTTTAGGATGGAGGAAATCTTTAGACTCCACCATGAGGAGATGAATAACCCAAAACCTCTTGCTGAGAGGATCAGAGCCATCAAATTATTAATACTTACTTGTGAGTGACAGCTACATAGAAAATAAGTAATTTACAGTGCAATTTACCCTGGGACAAACCTACATCGGATATGTATGTGTACTCCTATATTTTAAATTTTACAGCTTTTCTGGTTGAACTCGATGGATGTACAGTGCTGCCCATAATTATTTATACCTCTGGCAAATTTTGACTTAAAGGGATCCTGAGCAGTAACGTAAATTAAAAGATTTCACTTACCTGGGGCTTCCTTCAGCCCACCATAGGCTGCGAGGTCCCCCCAACGTCATCCTGGCTCTACGTGTTCCTCCGGCGGCACCCGTTACCAGCGACACCCGGGCCGGGTGTTGGGCGACTCTTCCTGGATCCTGACGCTCGTCGTCGTCATGCCAGCTGCTACGCGTCATCACGCTGCCCGGCATGACAGGTTTGCGCATGCAGAGTTTTCTAACTCTAAACCGCGCATGCGCAGACCTGTCACGCCGGCTGCCACGATGGCGTGTGATGACGACGAGCATCAGGATCCAGGAAGAGTTGCCCGACACCCGGCCCGTGTGTTGCTGGTAACGGGAGCTGGCGGAGGCACGCGTAGAGGAGCCAGGAGGACGTCGGGGGACCTCACGGCCTACGGTGGGCTGGAGGAAGCCCCAGGTAAGTGAAATCGGGCACCAGTGGACATTTCAGCATGACAATGACCCAAAACACACAGCAAAAGTGGAGTGGCCCAGCCAGAGTCCTGACTTGAATCCAACTGAGAATCTGTGGAGGGAGCCAAATATCAGGGTGATGGCAAGAAGACCGTCCAATCTGAAAGAGCCAAGAGGACGTCACAGGACCTCACGACCTATGGTGGGCTGGAGGAAGCCCCAGGTAAGTGAAATCGGTACTTTTCCGTTAGCCGGGCGCATCCACTAGGCGGCGTTAATTACTATTCCCCCTCCAGGCCGCCATGGATAGTAGGGAAAGATGTAATTCTGGTGGAGTTTTATCGCCACCTAGTGGATGCGCCCGACTAACGGAAAAGTACCGTGAAATCTTTTAATTTGATACTGCTCAGGGTCCCTTTTAAAGTTACTTTTATTCAACAGCAAGTAATTTTTTTGGATGGGAAATGACAAAGGTGTCTCCCAAAAGATAAGACACAAGAGGCATTATTGTGGAAAAAAAAAAAAACATTTCTCAACTTTTATTTACATTTGAGCAAAAAGTGTCCTGTCCAGAATTATTCATACTCTTCTCAATAATCAATAGAAAAGCCTTTATTGGCTATTACAGCAATCAAATGTGTCCTATAATTGCAGACCAGCTTTTTGCATGTCTCCATGGGTATTTTTGCCCATTCACCCGTTCATCTTGAGCAATGAGCTCTTTCAGATTGGAGGGTCTTCTTGCCATCACCCTGATATTTGGCTCCCTCCACAGATTCTCAGTTGGATTCAAGCTAGGACTCTGGCTGGGCCACTCCACTTTTGCTGTGTGTTTTGGGTCATTGTCATGCTAACATGTCCACTGGTGCCCAAGGCCAAGTTTCTCTGCAGACTGCCTGATGTTGTCGTTGAAAATCCTCAAGTATTGCTCTTTTTTCATTGTGCTGTTTACTGTGATTCGGTTCCTTGGTCCATTGGCTGAAAAACACCCCCAAAGAATTAGGTTCCCACCACCATGCTTGACAGTGGCAATGGTGTTCTTTGGGTTGAAGGCTTCTCCATTTTTACGCCAAATGAAGGAAACCTCATTGTGACCAAACAATTCAAGATTTGTTTCATCTGACCATAACACAGAAGACCAGAAGTCTTCCTCTTTGTCCAGATAAGCATTTGCAAAGGCCAAGCTAACTTTTGTGTGCCTTATCTGGAGAAGTGGCGTCCTCCTTGGTAGGCCTGAACGATTTTAGGAAAAGATTGAATTGCACGATTTCTGTCAGAAATTGCGATTTCGATTCGATTCACGATTTTCTTCAAATCAAGCTTTATCGCTAATTTCACAATGTACACCATAACATTTGCAAGCATACACTGACAGAAAATGACATCATACTATCAAACTAATGGTATGATGTCATTTTCTGTCATGTTTGTAATTCACAGGCAGCTCCCCACTATACCAGACAACAGCCATGCAGAATAGATTTCCACAAATTCAAAGTGCCCCACTGCAGCAGACAACAGCTTTGCAGAATAGGTCACCACAGTCAGTAACACCACAGCACAGTCAGGCATTATCACGCTGACACGCTGTGCAAAGGAGGTGGAGGCAACACAAACAATACCAATGTCACTGCAATACCATGTCTGAGAGCTCGTCGGATATGTTCCAGACATTCTCATGCTGCAGTGGTTTCCACTGTAAAAGTTTTTTTTTTTGTTTTTTTTTCTTTTAATCTTATTCTGTTTCAGGTACATGTTATTAAAGCCGGACAGGGCTCATTCACACTACAGAACGCATGCACAAACTCAATTTCGTGCATGCCTTGACGTGTTGCTATGCGTTAAAGCAGAGATGTGGGCCGCTGCAACACAATAGAACCTGCAATAAAATATTTTCGAACACGTTACATCGCAACACGTGGGAACCCAAAGCCGTACTGTGAATGGTAACATAAAAGTCTATGGACTATCATGTTACCATATGGATTGCATATGTGCAGTTTGTCATAACACCATACCACATCGTGTGAATAAGCCCTAATCTTTTACATCATACTAGCACTGCAAATAAATACCCTCCATTTAGTACCAAAACATGCATAAAACATTGTTATGCACAATTAATTCCTTTTTTGCAGCCCAGTAGCAGGATGTGCACTGTGTCTGTATGAGATGGGGGATGAGAGGGACGCTGGGAGAGCCACTACTTCATGTTGAAGAGTAAGAAAACACATCCTATAAGTAAAATTTACCTTTTAAAAGAAAAATGAACTGACCAGCTACCAAATTATCTTTCTTGCGCGATGCTGGCATTGTGAATGAGATGGTCAGTGCAGCTGTGACAGAGTGGGAGGAAATGTCGGCTGAATCCTCCACAAGTGATATACTGTATATACATTCCAGACTCTGCACGGCTCTCATTTTACTGATGTCTGGAAGGGAGGGAGCAGGTGAGGGCAATACCTCGGAAGCACCATGATAAGCAGCGTGCAGATCCACTGCCAGGCAGCTCCAGCATGCGCTGCTCTTCTTCCCGATACGGGGGTGGGGCCTCTGCATAATAGTGTTGTCCGGATCATGAACGATTCGGATCTTTGATCCGAATCTATTTTATGAGTCGATCATCCGAATCATCAAAATGAGTGATTCGGATCGCAAAAGGGGCGGGCCAGGAGCGACACGCCCCCTCTCAGCGGGCAGCGGGGTCTTGGAAGCAGAGCAGAGATGGATCGCTCTGTTGGAAGGGAGGCAGCCTTGCAGGGACAGGTAGATGAGAGAGAGGGGACATGGGTGCCACTGCCAGATATGTGTAGAGCACACATACTGGCTGCAATGTGCTGCTCATTATAGGCTGTCTGTTCCGTAGTGCTGCACAGTGAACACATGGGAAGCTTTTGGCTCAGCACAGCTCAGTAACTTTGCAGACAGTGTGATTGAAAGGCAATATAATCCTCCTGCACTCGGCACTAAACAGCTGCACTTCACTTCTGGGAATGCTTTCTTTCACTGTGCGACCTTTTCTTTCAAAGTGTACAGATGAACATATAGGTGAAATATATGTAAAGCATATGACTTCAGCATGTGGGTATTACGTGCAAACATTTCTGCTCTCTGCTCGTCCCTCCTCCCATCTCTTTCCACTCCCTGCCCTCTGTCCATCTTCTCCCCTTCTCTCTGTGTCCACCCCCCTCCCCTTCTCCTGTCCACAGACCTGTCCTGCTGTTCATTTCACCCCCGAATGCTTCCGGTAGTAAAATGATCCGAGATTCGGATCAAAGATCCGGATCTCTTCAATGATCCGATTCGAATCATCCGGATCATTGAAAAGATCCGAACTTCCCATCTCTACTGCATAACAACATTCCTCAAAGCCTCTCCTAACCAACTGGCTACAGTACTGCGAGCTGAGAGGGTGGGGAGGAGACAGGAGAGAGAAAAATCACCACGCTGTGGAAGCTGCATTTGAAATCGGATGGACTCGTGCTTCTCCGGGCACAGCCTAGTAGAGATGGGAAGTTCGGATCTTTTCAATGATCCGGATGATTCGAATCGAATCATTGAAGAGATCCGGATCTTTGATCCGAATCTCGGATCATTTTACTACTGGAAGCATTCGGGGGTGAAATGAACAGCAGGACAGGTCTGTGGACAAGAGAAGGAGAGGGGGTGGACACACAGAGAAGGGGAGAAGATGGACAGAGGGCAGGGAGTGGACAGAGAAGGGAGGAGGGACGAGCAGAGAGCAGAAATGTTTGCACGTAATACCCACATGCTGAAGTCATATGCTTTACATATATTTCCCAGGACGTCTATCAGGACAGCACCCCTTCTTGAGACTTGTCTCTCCACCCCACCGCTGGACAGGAAGCTAAAAGATAAAAATTTGCATAGCAGATATGCGGCAGCATAAATACCCCCCAGCTCACCTAGAGCCCTCAGTTGTTTTTCTGTCCTGGACGGAGCGCAGGGGATCCTCCGCGGTGCCATCATTGTCAGGCGGCAGGGGCAGCGGTGTTGCGGGCTGTAGCTGGAGCTGGTCAGGGGAGCCGGCGTGCAGCCCGGACAGCGTGGAGGAGGCTTCTCCCAACTTGGCAGCACCTATATACGCGCATGGGCGCGCAAAGGGAAATTCCAGACGTTTACCGGAAGTGCGTCACGCGCTGCGTCCCGCGTGACCGGAAGTAGGAGCGTCATTTGCAGGGGCAATTCGGCGCACCTGGATGGAGATAAGGTAATTACCCAACACTATTTAAATAATTAGCAGTACATGTTCCCACCCTTTGGCAACATGGAGGACGCTACAGGCCCTACTCCACTGCTATCTGCTGAGTCTGGCGCTGAACCCTCTCTGGTAAGCGGCACAGGGGTGCTCTAATACCGGGGGTATAGATGTGTGATGGGGTTTGAATGCTGCTGTATAGAGCTTCACTAATTTAGCCCATATTTTGCTTTATTTTAGCCTAAAAAGGATAAATCAAGTTCCCAGCATCATTCATCATCATCTGCATCTGCTTCTACATCTTCTTTTAAAGGGGAAAAGAAATGTCCATTATGCAATACAAAGATGTCCTCAAGTCGGAAATTATGTCACCATTGTACAGATAAAATAGTGAAAAATTAATCTCCTGTGATATTTAAGGATCTAATGGGATGGATGAGATCAGAAATGACCACAGCTATTAAGGAAATCAAGGATTCCGCCATAGCATCATCATCATCCTGTATCCAGGGGCCTGAGGACCCTAATCCTCCTCCAGGATCCCCTCTAGTCTCCTTAAATCCGGCACCAGTTTCTAGGAAGAGAAGGGCTGAGGAATCGGTAGCATCCGAATTATCTGAGGGAGAATTAGGAATTTCATCCTTCGAGGAAATTTCTGAGGATGAGGAAAGAGAGAAATCGGGGAAAAATCAAAAATTTGCTTTTTCACCTGATCTTATTAATGATCTATTAGCTGCCATGCATAATACTATGGGCATTGAGTCAGAGAAGAAGTCTCTATCACAGTTGGATCAAATGTATGAGAGCCTATCTGATCCTCATTCCTCAGTTATCCCGGTTCATTCTTCCCTAAAAAATATGATAAGAAAGGAGTGGGATAACCCTGAGAAACGGGCTTTTTGGCCAAGGACCCTTAACAGGCGGTATCCTTTTACCGTTGAGGATCAGAAATTCTGGGGTCCCTCTCCGAAGCTTGATCCAGCTTTGTCTAGAGTTTCAAAGAATACAGATTTACTCTTTGAGGATTTCGGGCACCTCAAAGACCCTATAGACAAAAAGACCGATAATCTTTTGAGAAGAGCATGGGAGTCCTCCTCACTTACATTCAAACCCGCCGTGGCGTCTACAGCTGTAGGTAGATCCCTTAAAACCTGGTTAATGGAGACTCAAAATAAAATTGCCACGGGAGTACCTAGGGAGGAAATCTTACAGGATTTTCCTAACCTATTTAATGCCACTAATTATATGACTGATGCAGCAGACGACACAGTGAAACTTACTGCTAGGACTACTGCATTAGTCAACTCAGCCAGGCGTGGTGTTTGGGTCAAAACATGGAGGGGAGACAATTCCTCCAAAGCCAAACTATGTGGAATTCCTTGCGAGGGAGAATTCTTATTCGGGTCTAAACTAGATGAGACATTAGACAGAACTGCTGACGTCAAGAAGAACTTTCCTGTAAAGAGGAGAGTTTTTCCTTCTAAACGTCCCTTTCGTGCCAACACAAAGTCAGAGTCTGATAATAAGGCCCCTACCAGGAGAGGTGGAGAGAAAAGATGGGCCCCTTATAAAGTACAGAAGGGTAAACCAGTCTTTGCCACCCATTCTTCTACCCAGGCTAATAAACAATGACGCCAGCATCCCAGTGGGGGGAAGGCTTACCCACTTTTACGAGACATGGCAAGAAACCTTTCAAAATCAGTGGCTATTAAAAATAATTCTAGAGGGATACAGCATAGAGTTCTCGCAGACACCTCCTCAAAAATTTCTTGTTTGCCCAATTCCAGAAGACATTGTACAGCGTCTAGCATTGGAAAAGGAAATATACTCTCTGCTACACAAGAGAGTGATCAGGGATGTTCCAAAATGTCAACAGGGATTGGGATTTTACTCCCCAGTTTTCCTGGTAAAGAAACCTCAGGGAGAGTTTCGATTTTATCCTGAATCTAAAGGAACTAAACAAATCAATAAGATACAGAAGATTTCGAATGGACAATATTTACTCTGTGATAACTCTCTTACAGAAAGATTGTTTCCTGGCATCCCTGGACTTAAAGGATGCATATCTGCATGTTCCAATTCATCTGAATTCACAACAGTTTCTCAGATTTGCGGTGCACCTGGAGGGAAAGGTAAGACACTTCCAGTTTAATGCTCTACCTTTCGGAATTTCTTCTGCTCCTTGGCTCTTCACAAAGATTTTGTCAGAAGTATTAGCAGTTATCAGGGACAGGTCCATATCTGTTCTTAGTTATCTGGATGATTTATTGATTTGGGGGCAATCTAGAGACTCAGTGTTACTACAGGTAGAATCCACTATGGAATTTTTGCAGTCAATTGGATGGCTTATTAACTACTCCAAATCATCCCTAATTCCTTCTCAGCTCATGGAATTTTTAGGGTTCAATATTTCCACTACTAATGAAAGCCTTTTATTACCAGAGAGGAAGGTTTCTGCAATACTTAATACTGTTTCTTCTTTCCAGCAGGCCCACTACATCTCCCTCAGAAAAGCAATGGCGGTTCTGGGACTCCTAACTTCTGCCTTTCCGGCCATTCAGTGGGGTCAATTCCATGCCAGGACCTTGCAAATTTGGATTCTGACAAAATGGAACAGGGATATAAAACTTCTGGACAAGAAGGTGTTCATTCCCTACAGTGTAAAGGTCTCACTCATGTGGTGGCAAGATCTCACTCATCTATCAGAAGGTCGGCTGTGGCATTATCCATCTCAGTTAGTGATAACAACGGACGCCAGTCTATGGGGTTGGGGAGCACACATGGATGGTCGTCCAGCTCAGGGACAATGGTCCAACAGGATGAGAACCAGGTCATCGAACAGCAGGGAGCTTCAGGCTGTTTGGTTGGCGCTACAAAACTTCAGTCAGGACATAAGACAGTGTCATGTGCTGATAAGGTCAGACAACAGCAGCGTGGTAGCTTATCTGAATCGTCAGGGAGGAACGAGAAGTTCATTACTGTGGTCCCAAACCAGACAAATCCTAAATTGGGCAGAAAGGAATTTAATGTCCTTAAAGGCCCGACATCTAAAGGGTACAGCCAACCAGTTGGCAGACTTCTTAAGCAGGTCCCCTCTGAAACAGGACGAGTGGTCCCTAAATCCATCAGTTTTTCAAGAGATCAAGGATCAATGGGGGTCCCCGGAAGTGGACCTCTTTGCCAACAAGGACAATGCCAAGTGTCAGAGGTTCTGCTCACTATGTCCCCTAGACAAACCTTGGGCAGTGGATGCTTTTTCAATAAATTGGGGAACACAGTTGATGTACAGTTTTCCCCCAATATCACTCATTCCACAGGTTCTGAACAAGGTTGTACAGGATCAAGCTCAAATGATCCTGATAGCCCCCTCCTGGCCGAAGAGACCGTGGTTCACTTTGTTACAGAAATTGACAGTAGGTCAGCCAATTACTCTTCAGAGTCGACAGGATCTACTACAGTAGGGCATAGCCTTTCACCCAAACCTTCAACTTCTTCACCTTACAGCATGGAGGCTGAGTGGAAAATCTTGAAGGCTAGAGGATTCTCGGATAAATTATCCGAAACCCTGATACAATGTCGTAAAAAGGTAACCAGGGATATTTATAATAAGACATGGAGAGTGTATCTGAATTGGTGTAAAGAGAAATCTTTAGATTTATCTTTATCTACGTCAGTGCTTGAGTTTCTTCAACAGGGATTACAAAAAGGATTAAGTGTCAGTACCTTGAAGGTTCAGACATCGGCAATCAGTGTCTTCTTGGAAAGGAGACTGGCGGCAGAAGAATACTTTATCAGCTGTGAAATGTTTTTTTTTTGTTTTTTGTTTTTTATTTTATTTTTTATTTTTTTTCCCCACAATAATGCTTCTTGTACATCGTCTTGTCTTTTGGGAGACACTTATGTCATTCCCCATCAAAAAATGACTTGCTGGTTGAATAAAAGTAAATTTACTGTAAGGCAGAATTTGCCAGGGGTATGAATAATTATGGGCAGCACTGTATGTCTTTTTTTCAACCCAAATAACAATGTAATTAGGATCCTTTACGTTCATAAAGGGTACAGAGCACCTGTAGTGATGTGTAAAATATGAGATAAAACTGTATGTATAGTCCCAGTAGAACTAGGCTGTAATTTTTTTCTCACTGTAAGGGTTAGGAATCCAGGGCTGTACATAACACTTCATCTGCTGTTGGGCTGAGCTGCTTCATGCCATATGCCAAGATGTAAAAAAACAAACGTGTTTTGGAAGTGTATAAACCTCATTTCACACTAAAAGGGGATTGGGCAACTCTGCTAACTAACCTTTGAGATGGTGTAATTAATATGCTGCCTTGAGTAAAGCCTGGTGCACACATGCAATTTTAATTGGGCAATTTTACCACTTCCATGGCCAGAGAGCTTACATACCCAATGTGTTCATAGTATTCAGAATCTGTTGTTCCTCATACTACATGGAAGCAGTAAAATTAGTCAGTGATCAGCCAATCAAAATCCTATGTGTGTACGTGGCCTTAAGCTCTAATATCAGTTTGTCCTCCGGTGCACTTGCCTTATGGTTAGTTTGTGAAATCCAATTTATTTAAATGCCTATTTACACTTTTATTCAGGTCTGCCCAAATGAAGTAATAATCTAATCAGAAGATGGTCTAATGGAGGACTCTTTAGACAGAGGACACCAGGAGGCCTCAGGAAAAATGAAGGATGACAGTAGCCACATTGCTGAGCAGATATTACACCTCACACTGGAGATCATCTACCTGCTGACTGGAGAGGTGAGGAGGATTCTGGGAATATCATGTGATCTCAGTTTTGCTTCTGTTGATTTAAGTGTACCAGAGATGGGGACTTCAGAAAAAAAAATACATACCTGGGTAGGCTTGAAAGATAAATCTAATTTAAACCGAAATCGTGATCACCAAGATCACAATTTCGGAATCGTCAAAGCGGCAATTATCGTGATCACGTCATTTCCACATGGGGAAGTTTGAAGAAGACGCTTCAAACTTACCCAAAAGTCCCGGCGCTTGAGGCCCGCAGCATAGGACATCCGCACGAGTCCAACGCTGCCGGCCTCCAACTCTTGTGCTTGGCAAAGCTCCGGGTTTCTGTATGTCACATGACATACAGGAAGTATTTCGTGCATTAGAGCCTGCAGGAGGCAAAGTGGTTAGACAGGCATCGCTGGACTCGTGTTGAAAGAGAGACAGGGGGAGAAAGGGGCAACAAACGGGCACAGACGGGGCACAAAGCTTGATTTGAAGAAAATCGTGAATCGAATCGAAATCGCAATTTCGGACAGAAATTGCTCAATTCAATTTTTTCCTAAAATTGTTCAGGCCTATACCTGGGGCTTAGTTCATCCGCAACTGGCCCCAGTAAGTCGTCCAGCCGGTGTAGGCGCAGTCCGGCCGCCCGCTACCACCTTGTCAGCAGGATGTTCCCGGTGATGGGAGCTTACGGCCAGACCGCGCATGTACAGTTGGCCCCCAACCAGAAGACTTTCCGGGGCTAATTACAGACAAATGAGGATGGCGGCGAGGGATGGATAAGCCTGGAGGGGGCAGGAGGAAGCCCCAGGTTTGTATATTTATTTTTTTTCTTCTTAAAGGAAGCATCAGTGGAAAAAAATGAGCTTTACTTACCCAGGGCTTCCTCCAGCACCTGGCAGCCGTCCTTTGCCCTTAGCCCCGGCTCTGGTGGTTCCCGGTCCCCTCCGATGCAGATGCCGACCTTCTACTGAAGCCTGTAGCGCAGCTGTCAGTCACGCTCACGTGGTCTGGAGCATTCTGCGCTCTGTACTTAAGACACCCCCCTGGTGGTGCCTAACCCTAACATCCTCCCTGGTGGTGCCTAGCCCTTAAATTCCCCCCCCCCCCCCACCCCCGGTGGTGCCTAAACCTCCTCCTGGTGGTGCCTAACCCTAACATCCTCCCTGGTGGTGCCTAGCCCTTAAATTCCTTTCCCCCCCCTCCCCCCCCGGTGGTGCCTAAACCTCCTCCTGGTGGTGTCTAACCCTAAGACTTTCAGGATACATTGCCATCCATCATAATGATAGCATAATGTCTGTGAGGTGCAATGAAATGAATCAGAATCTTTTATTTTGCCCAGTGTGACAAGTGTCATACCTGGAAGTAATGCAGCACCCATGTCTAGGCTCTAGAAAGCATTTTTCTGTATATTTATCTGTATTTGTTTTGTCATACACAGGCTTTCATCATAGAGAGGAAGCCATTCGGTGAGAATGTGATTTCCAGCAGACCATCTGTGTCAGCAGAAAGCCGCGATAACCGGAACCCTGTTATGGAGCCCGCACTGCCCTTCCTGTCACTAGAGAGGAACAACGACGAGAAGATTCTACAGGTCATCAGCCGAATCCTCAAGCTGCTGACTGGAGATGTGAGTCGTGGTAACCGTTATGGGAGAGTAGGAAGTGATTTTTTTTTTTATTTTTTTTTATGTTGTATTTGTGGAGGAGATGAAGGAGAATACCAGCATGTCTTGTTTGTTTCTGTAGGTGAGAACAATTTTGGAGAACGTCCAGAATAGTTGTGACCGTGACAAAGACCAGGACTCATCGGGTAAGATTCCAGCTGCGTAAACAGATGGCCGGTACCTGCAATGCTGGCGGGCACAGATTTACTTCAGTTGTCATGTTGACAGGAAGGCTCCTTTCACATTTCAAGTAAAAACGTTCCATTTATTGGTACGGATCCAAATGGATGGCTGATTCTGACAGGCTTCTGCGGGCAGCCTGTTTAAAGGGAACCTAAACTTAGAGCAATATGGATGTTTCCTTTTAAGCAATACCATTTGCCTGACAGTCCTGCTGATCTCTTTGGCTGCAGTAGTGGCTGAATAACACACCTGAAACAAGCATGCAGGTAATCCAGTCTGACTTCAGTCAGAGCACCTGATCTGCATGCTTGTTTAGGGGCTGTGGCTAAAACAATTAGAGACACAGGATCAGCAGGAGAGTCAGGCAACTGGTATTATATTAAAAGGAAAGATCATCCATATCCTTCTCAGTTTAGGTTTCCTTTAACTGATGCTAAATGCTTTTCTGCAACTAAGCAGAAAAGCATTTGGCATTAGTTCCCATTGTTCTGTATAGGGTGGATGCATAATACAGGGAGTCCCTGAGATACAAACAACCCGCTGATCCTGTTGCATTTCATTGTACATCCCCTTCCTGCTCTCCCTCAGCTTAGTGTGTAAATGCAGAGTACAGCACAGGAGAAGCTGTGCTCTCACCTCTCCACTGGAGTCCAGTGCTGTGCTTCCACCTGTCCGCTTTGCCTAGTGTCCAGCATCTCTTCCTGCATGTCACGTGATTACAAGTGACATGAGAGTTACACGCGCCCGATTTGACGTCCAAACGACGGGTCCAGTGTTCTCCCCAGGACCTATTAAGTGGGCGGGCCGCCCGGCTGTTTTGAAACCCCGCCCGGGTGCTCCAAGGCCCGCCCGCATCACACGCTCATGTGCGCTGCCGTCTCCCCGCATAGAGCGGGTCTCCCTCTGAATATAGCAATCCCTAGTTACGGCTGCGCTGCCCTCCTGGCGCCTGTTATATCTTCAGATCAGCGGCAGCCTCCTTGATGTAGTAGCGCTTGTCCACAGCACCCTGTCCTGCCGCTCTGCTGGAACACTGTGACCCACCTCTACCGCCCGCTTGTGCCCGGCTTCTGATTGCATTACGGCTTCACGCTGAGTGTCTTCACAGCCATGATCGGCTGCGAGGAGAATACACGTGCTGCAGGCAGCCCAAGGGAGCCACTGGCCAGGCCACTGTACGGACGGGGGATGGGTGTACTAGAGGGGACCGGAGGATGTGCTCCCTAGTTCCGGCTGCGCTCCCCGCCTGTAGAGTTCTCTTCTGTCCGATCGTCAGATCGCTGCCGCAGGGATATGGAAGAGAAGCGATGTGCAGCAATGCGCTATATGATGCAGCGCAGCCGGAACTAGGGAGCACATCCTCCGGTCCCCTCTAGTACACCCATCTCCCGTCCGTACAGTGGCCTGGCCAGTGGCTCCCCTGGGCTGCCTGCAGCACGTGTATTCTCCTCGCAGCCGATCATGGCTGTGAAGACACTCAGCGTGACGCCGTACTGCAATCAGAAGCCGGGCACCAGCGGGCTGAGGAAGTGAGTCACAGTGTTCCAGCAGAGCGGCAGGACAGGGTGCTGTGGACAAGCGCTACTACATCAAGGAGGCCATTCAACTCATCCTAATCGCGGCTGCCAAAGGGGTGAGCAGGGGGAGGGGGTGACATTGGGAAATGTTAAATAGCTCCCACCTGTCCCTCTTTGGGAGTCCTGTCCCTCTTTCCTCCTCATTTGTCCCTCTTTCAGGCCTATATACCTCTCGACTAAAAATGTGTTTGACTGTAAATTTTATTCCCATACTTTAAATTGATATATCACGAACGGTAAAATGTTACTATGAAACATGAGGAACATGAAGGAAAATGAACCAGGATAAAAAGGACCAGGGTGGTTTGAATTATAAAACAACGTATTTTTCTTATGAAATCTTTATAGTATGCATGAATAGGGTTGTGATGGGGTTGTGGCAGGGGCGTGGCTTAAGTGTCCCTCTTCCTCATCTCAAAAAGTTGGGAGGTATGGTTTTGGGGGGTAGGAAGCGGTGCTAAAGTGCAAGCATACTGGATCAGGGCAGAGGGGTACCCTATACTGCAGGGTGTAATAATCATAGAATGGTTGTGTATTTATAAATAGAATGGTTGTAGTAATGCTGCAATGTATGTGCTGTAAGAAGGGTGATGGGATCACTAATAAGCTGTAGGTCGGTGCAATCATGTGGAGTGTGGCGGGTGATGTAAGGGAGCATACTGAAGTGCAGTGATATGTGGAATGTGATAGTGGTACAGTATTGTATGAAATGTGTCAGAGTGCAATAACCTATGTTATAAGGAAATAGTATTGTTTGAGTTGTCTATTGGGAGATAGGTGGAGCTGCAGTAAAGTATTAGGTGAGAGTAATGGGGGTGAAGGGACGCATGGTGATAGGGAGTGCAGTAATGCATGGGATGTGATAGGGGTGCAGGGATGAATGTGATGTGATAGGGGGTGCAGGAATGCATGGGCCGTGATAGGGGTTGCAGAGGACGTGATAGGGGGTACATCCCTGTATGCTGGGTCCTATGCTGTAAGCAGAGTTGCCGGCCCTGCTTTCCCCTGGTTGCAACCCACCCGGCTACCTTTTCATGCCACCCGGCTGGAAAAAAATTCTGGGGAGAACACTGGGGTCGTTTGTAAAAATCCGATGTGTGTATGTACCTTAAAGGTATGTACACACATCTGATATTTCTGAACGACTTGTCGTTTGAACAATGGTTTGACGTGTGTACAAACGATCGTTAGACTGATAGCAGCAGTTTTGACTGATCCGCTTGGCGGATCTGTGAACTAACATTCAAATGACAGTTAGGTCTGTACAAATGACTTGTTGTTTGAAAGTCTATTAGTTTGACACTAAAGGTACATTCACACGTTGGATTTTCGCAAACCCCCCGATGTGTGTATGTACCTTTAAAAGGCATTCAAACAACAAGTTGTTTGATCAGTCATTTAATCTAGTACATTGTTTTATCCAGTCCATTGTCCATTTTCCATTATCAAGTTGGTTAAACGACATGCACATTAGGTAAATTAGCATATCAAACGACTTGTTGTTCAGTATGTACATGATGTCTGAACTACAAGTTGTTCAGAAATATCAGATGTGTGTATGCACCTTCATACACACCTACCAACTATCTGTCCAACTATCTGGCAAACTTGTCCTGTTAAGCCCCATTCACACGCTCAACAGCGGTCTTTTATGCAGCACAACTGTCAAACAGCTTTTGTTGTGAAGCAAGTTGAAACTACTATAACAAGTCTTTTGCTATTGTTCAAAAAGCTGGTAAGACTGATAAGAAGTCAATCCAACTGTTGAACAATAGCAAAAGACTTGTTATAGTAGTTTCAACTTGTTTCACAACAAAAGTTGTATGGGGCTTAACAGACAAGTTTGCCAGATAGTTGGTAGGTGTGTATGAACATTAAGTATTAACTGGTAGGTTAAAGGTAGAACTGATTTTCTTGAAATAGTAGAATTGTCTTTAGTATAATGTGGGTGTTTTGCATCTCTTTAATAAGGCACAGTAGTGACCTATATTAGACTGCATTAAACTATTCAGGATACCCACTTTATTAGTATGTAACCTCGCCTTCCCAGTGAGGTTTAGCCATGTAGAGCCACCTTCCCAGAGCAGTAGGGAGACAGATGAGGTATATTTTAACCAGTTCGGCCTATCTGGACGAGCTTTCTCGTCCAGATAGGCACTGCATCTTCCCCGCGATCGGGCGCGCGCCCGCGCGCGTACCCGCCGCCCCCCGCTAGCCCTCCGATCAGTGAATGGGAATATAATTCCCATTCACCGATCTAACCTCCCCGCAGAAATACCGACGCTTTCTCTCCAGAGAGCGCGGTATTTCTGCCCCCAGGAAACAACTCCTCTGATCTTTAGTTCCTCTATGCGAAATCGTTCGCATCTAGGAATTTTTTCACTGTGGCCATCTTGTGGCCAAATAGTAAACTGCACCCACATACATTTTTAATTAAAGAAAACTATTATTTTACATGTAAAACAAACAGTTTCCCTCCCACACCAAAAATTACCCACATACATTTTTTATTAAAAAAAAAATAAAAAAAAATACAATAAAAAAAACAAAAACAACATAAATAGTTACCCAAGGGTCTGAACTTTTTAAATATGCACGTCAAGAGAGTATGTTATTATATTATTTAAAATTATAAGCTTATAAATAGTGATGGACGCAAATTGAAAAAATGCACCTTTATTTCTAAATGAAATATCGGCACCATAAATTGTGATAGGGACATCGTTTAAACGGTGTAATAACCAAGACAGATGGGCATATAAAATACATGAGTTTTAATTACAGTAGCGTATATTAATTTCAAACTATAATGGCCTAAAACTGAGAAATAATGAATTTTTTTCATTTCTTTCTTAATCTTCCTGTTAAAATGGATTTAGAAAAAAATAATTCTTAGCAAAATGTAGCACCCAAAGAAAGCCTAATTAGTGGCGGAAAAAACAAGATCTAGATCAATTCATTGTGATAAGTAGCAATAAAGTTATAGGCGAATGAATGGGAGGTGAACGTTGCTCGGATGCATGAGATTTTCGGACTGCGGCGCTGAACCGGTTAAACTGGCTTTAGAGCACTCTGTAAACAAACATTCCACAGAAATCTCCTGACAGGACTAAAGATTTTTCCTGTGGAATGTACATTTTAGAATCTAAAGAGGAAAGGGTTTAAAAACAATGCAGTTATACCCGTTATGTAGGCTACCGTTGCTCTTTAAAGTAATCCTAAAGAAAAAACAGGAGTCAGCAGAGACAGATAACCACCCTTCCAGAACCTGTATTCTTCATTATTTACCGTTGTCCTATGAAAATCTTGGTTTTGTGGCTATTCTTGGGCCAAAACAGTTGGTCACTCAGCATGTCACTTTGTGCCATACAGGATTAAGAAAATGTAGTATCTGATGGGGCTGGACAAAGGGTTCAAACACTGGAAATATTTACCCGTATTTTACAGACTATAAGATGCACCTAGGTTTAGAGGACAAAATCAGGGGAAAATCTATACTAAACCTGGTGCATCCATGGTGAAGGGGCATCTTGTGGATTATGCCCCCTTTGTACCTCATGCCCCCTTGTACCTCTCCTGTCTCCCTGTGTCCTCATCTGTCCCCCTTGTCGTCCTGAGTACCCCATATGTATCCCTCTATCCTCCTTGTGTCCTCCTCTATGCCTCTTTGTGCCTCCCTCCCCCCCCCCCCCTCTGCATTGACACAGTACAGAGAGTCCCCGACATTGCAGCAGGTTGGAGGTTCATATTGGCAGGTGTTCACAAGTCAGGAACTCCCTGCATTTGGACTATAAGATGCAGTGACTTTTTTTTTCCCCACTTTTGGGGGAGAAAAGGTGAGTCTTAGTCCAAAAAATACAGTAACTCCACTTTACTTTTAATATCCTATTTATGTGAATTCATAATACTGTATATTTTTTTCAACAGATTGCTCTGTGGCCAGGAGCATGATGCGGTTTCATATTTGCAAAACCTCGGATTGTGTAGACCAAGCTTCAGAAGTCGTCATTGAAGAAGAACTTTCAACTGTATACATATTGAAAAATGGTATCTCAGTGACAGAAACCAATCCCCTAGATTGTGTGGTTTCTAAGTTGTGGAAACAAACTCAGACAGAAAGTGTTGATAGTCTCAGTATAGACAAGTTAAGCTCATATAAAGATGGTTGGACACAGACCGAATGTGAATCTACTTATATTTTACTGTGTGACACCGAGAATCCTGATCTCCTATATGATCAGGCAACAGTGAATACACTAAACACAGCCATTCAAGTTTTTGACAAGACATTGACTAGTCTGTCTGAACAAAAAACACACATTGACTCTACAACTGCTACAATTTTAAATTGTAATTCTGTGCTTGGTAACCACCAAGAAAACATTTCAGCGAAAGTGATAACTTGTAAACCAAGTGTTGAGAAATATATGAGAATAAACCCGGAGGAGAGGCTGAGTAATTTCCAGAGTACAAAATCTCCTGGTTCATCAAATTCTGATATCCATCAGGCAGACAGTCAAGTGAAGATATCTTGTGGTGACTGCGGAAGAAAATTTAGTTGTAAATCACACCTAGTTAAACATCAAAGAACGCACAATGAAAAGGCATTATGTAATTCATCTAGACCTCCAAAAACGTCTTGTTCTACTTTTGAACTTCGGAAGCATCATTTAGACCCCCAAGAACCTCAGGTGGGAAACTGTAATCTTGGTAGCAATCAAGAAAACATTCAAGAAGCTTGTCCTGACTGTGGAAAGAAATTCACCAGGAACTCTGGTTTTGGTGAACATCAGGGAACCAATGGGGTCATGTCTTGTCTTGACTGCAGGAAGAGGCTAAATGATAATCCTAACCATGATGGAGACCAGGAATTGCTGCAGGAAAAGGACTTTGCTTGCGTTGACTGTGGGAAGTTATTTTCTTACAAATCACACCTGGCTAGACATACAAAAATTCACAGTGGTGAAAAACTTTTTCTCTGCTCGGAATGCGGAAAGTGTTTTGGTCTTAAGTCAGCTCTTTTCAGGCACCAGATGATTCACACTGGTGAAAGACCCTTTGTTTGTACCGTATGCGGGAAATGCTTCAATCAACGCTCCCATTACATCAGACACCAAATAAGCCATAATGGTAAAAAGCCATTTTCTTGCTTGGACTGTGGGAAAAGCTTCATTCAGAAATCAGACCTTGTAAAGCATCAGGCAGGTCACAAAGGAGACAAATGGTCTTGTCTAGTGTGTGGCAAAGAATTCTGCTCAAAAACGGTCTTCATCAAACACCGGAAGAGCCATGGGGTGGTTGACAAAGCCATCTGCTCCGAGTGTGGAAAATGCTTTTCACAAAAATCTGCTCTCAGGGTTCACCAAAGGATACACACTGGGGAGAAACCGTTTACCTGCAGAGCTTGTGGGAATGTGTTTAACAGGAAGTCACTTCTGGTGAGACATCAGAGGATTCACACGGGTGAAAAGCCTTTTTCATGCCGGGATTGTGGTAAAAGTTTTACACGCACCACAAATCTCATCATACACCAGAGGACTCACTCGGGAGAGAAGCCTTTCTCTTGCACCACGTGTGCAAAATCGTTCAACAGTAACGCTGCACTGATAAAACATCAGAGAACACATGGACAGGATCCAAAGGTTTAGTTAACTTAAATCAAACCTGGCTTGCAACAAAAGGCAGATGGTAACTGACTCCATGGCGTCCCTAAACATGCTGTTGCTTCATGTGGCTGCCCTCATAATGAGCATTGGTCAGGTGGGAAGAGCGTATTTTAGTATGGCTTTGCCTGTTATAAGTTATACACAACACTATTGTTTTGTGTAAGCCCCTTTAGGTGCATTTATATCAGCTGCAAGCACATTTTTGTGATGACAGGTACAACCATAGATCATAACACGCATTGCGGACAACATCACAAGGCTTTCTCCCACAAATGCAATTACAGGTGGTCCCATTTTACACCTAGCTCATGCTGTCTCTGTCTTAGCAAGTCTCCATATGTACACTCCCTCGGATGAGCACTATACAGTCTAATCTCGTTATAGTAAACTCCAAGGGACCAGGAAAAGTAGTTTACTATATCGGAATTGTTCATACATTGAATATTTATACAAGCGCAGTTGCTGGGACCTGAGAATTGAGTTAACTATATCTAGAGGTTTACTATTTCAGCGTTTACTACAATGAGATTCTACTGTATAGTGCAGAGCACAAGAATGCTGGGATTGATTTAGGAAGGTCCAGCGAGCCATGAAAAAAAAAAAAAATATGCAACTTGGCTTGGATATACTAAACTGTGTCCACTATTGAGTGCCAAATATATAACTACCACTTGAGTCATATCAGACTATTGCAAAGGTTGGTGAACGGATAGTGAACAAATGATTTGTGCAGCTGCAGTAATGTGCACAAGCTTGCATTGAAAACTTTCTGGACTTGCACAGCATGTTCTGGTGTTTTCATGCACTAACTTTTCAGCAACCCTCTCTGTGGTTCATCATAACCTATACAAAGCTTGCTGGATTTTTAGCACTTAACGGTGGATACATTTTAAAGTAATCCTGTAAGTTTGTAAAACCTAAAATGTGGATACTTCAGGAGAGGAAAACCTCTGGATCAGTCAGAAGCTTCCCTTGTCCTCTTCTGCCTGTTCCAGCACTGAGATTCCCGAAGATCACAGGCGCTGTGCTTGCACTGTAGCACAGACCCACTCGGGCTCTGGTAAAAAAAAAAAAAAAAAAAAGCCGACCTGGATTGGGTCCGTGCAGATGGCTCATGCATGCGCAGTAGCACAGGCCTCAGCAGGCTTGCCTTTTCCCATTGAAGCCTGAGTGGATCTGTGCTACTGTCCATGCGCAAGGGTCAACAAGCGGCTTTGCAGAGGGAACAGTGACGGAATGGGCTGGTGGAGGAGGATTGGGGAAGCCTCTGGAGAACCCAGAGGTTACCTTCTCCTCAGGTGAGCAACCATTTGGAGGGTTATTTTCCCTAAAGGTTTGCTTCAATAATTCCAGGAGAGGTTTGCAGGACCTCTTATTTCCCAATGTTTAGAAGCTCAGGCCCTGTATGTTTGCAGAACCAGTTTGTGCCTTCATGAAGTTTACTGAGGCCCACTATGTCATTTGCCTTCTAGTGGATTCTCTGCAGAATTATATGAAGAATTTACTTACACAAGACCTGTGTAGTTAGAACACAGAGCCAACCTCCCCACTCAGTTATGCTACTGTAAGATAGATGCTTGTTTGGCTATTGGGCAGCTGAGATAACCGGGAGCACTACTGACACCGCGCTAGTTTTCTCCACCAGTGACAAACATAGATTTGCTGGAAGTATCTCAGGCATTCTGTTCTTGTATCTGATGGCTATAGCAACACATGAGCCCGCAGCCCAACAAAATGCAGTAAAATCCACAAACTTTATAGTAGCACATCGTCAAAAAGCTATGGACTTTGATTAAAGGGGAACTGAAGAGAGAGGTATATGGAGGCTGTCATGTTTATTTCCTTTTAATCAATACCAGTTGCCTGGCAGCCCTGCTGGTCTATTTCTCTGCAGTAGTATCTGATTAAAACCAGAAACAAGCATGCAGCTAGTCTTGTCAGATCAGACTTATAAGTCTGAACCACTGAAACACCTGATCTGCTGCATGCTTGTTCAGGGGCTATGGCTAATAGTATTAGAGGCAGAGGATCAGCAGGGCTGCCAGGCAACTGGTATTGTCTAAAAGGAAATAAACATGATAGCCTCCAGATACCTCTCTCTTCAGTTCCCCTTTAAGGACCGGCATGTCTGAAATGTGTCAACTGCCTTTCTTGTCTTTGTGGGTGTGCTACAATAAAGTTTTTGATTGTACTTCATTATGGTATGCTGCGGGCTCTTTATGCCGAACATGTGGAGTGATTGCCAGGCACCACCAGTGAGTAAGGTGGATGAAACGGTCAACTTCTGCAAACTTCAGCAATGCATGGGCATGTAAAAATAAAAACATTTACAGACTGCTGCCCTGTGGGCAAGTCATTTGTTTGTTTTGCATAGATTTTAAGTAAACCAAGTTGATTCATTTTGGACGAATGTAATAGAGGTTGTTAATCCAAGACCATGATTAGAACCAGGGCTGTGGAGTCGGTACAAAAATGTTCCGACTCTGACTCCTCAGTTTATGGAACCACGACTCTGACTCCGGGTACCTAAAATGGCTCCGACTCCTTAGTCTAATACTTAACAGGGCTGTGGATTTTTTACAAAAATCATCTGACTCCTCAGTTTTATGAAATCAATGACTCCAACTCCGGGTGCCCAAAATTGCCCTGACTCCGACTCCTCAACTCCGACTCCAACTCCGACTCCACAGCCCTGATTAGAACAAGGGTTTGTAGCAACTCTTCATCTATTAATATACATATTGATCAGTGACAACAACAAACTGAACATTTAATGCACATGAAGATTTACTAATCTGCTCACCTGAATCTCAATTTTCACTTATTAATGTCTCTTGATGGGTGGGGGTCCCTATTTGTGTCTTACTTGTATGGGGAACTCAGTGATGAGATGTCTTACGAGGCTGTCATATCAGTAATACACCCAAGAAGGAGCATGAGCTCTCCATTGAAATGGGTGCAGTAGGCTGTGACATCAGGTAAGTGCAGAGACCTCCGCACTAAAGGAGAGATCACACGCTGCTTAATAATTCAGCCTTATTCTTTCTACTCCCATTAAAAAAATATTGGTGGCCTTATATTGTATGTGCTACAAACAAATATATTTTTGTTTATGTGTTATAACTTATGGATGTGTGTTTTAATAAATTTATTCATTCCACGTACACAGTATAAATGATGCTTTATTAATGTGCCTTTGGGGGAAGAAAGGAGATGATATAGAATTTTTAAAAAGGGTAAAATATAAGGCTGGGTTCACACTGTACCAAAAACTCAACAGTGCGCTCACAGCTTATGTGTGCAGGACACAACGTGAGCCGTGCAGTGTCTGTGCGGGACATGCATCGGTCCGTGCAGTGTCTGTGCGGGACACGCAGTGTTTGCATGCCATCTGTGCGAGACACGCAGTGGTCGCATACTGTGGTTTGTGCAGTGTCTGTGCGGGACACGCAGTGGTCCGTGCAGTGTTTGCACGCCGTGCTCCGTGCAGTGTCTGTGCAGGACATGCCATGGTCTATGCAGTGTCTGAAAGAAAGGTTTAACACAATGCTGGATCATGAATAAGGCATAGTCTTCAGTGTAATAAACCTCAATAAAACCTCAACCCATGTGATTCAAGGCCTGTATCACATAAGTAGTAGCAGTAGAGTGTTGTACCGTGTTAGCCATCAGTAAAAGCAGGACAGCTCTCGGCTAATTTATTTGCAAAAAAAAAAATCTCTGAACATCAGAAGAAGGTACAAATATATATATTATTCAAATATAAGCTGTGTGTTCCATCGTGTCAGTATACAGGATTAAAAGTCTGAGGAAGGCTTATTAGCCAAAAACTTACTTTTTTTTGTTTGTTTTACGTTAGCTAATAAATGGTATCATCCTGTTTTGGCATGGTACAGTAAAGCCCCCATTATGCGGCGATTGGCTGATGCCAGATTAGCGCAGTCTCTGGTT
This sequence comes from Hyperolius riggenbachi, assembly GCF_040937935.1. Taxonomy (NCBI): domain Eukaryota; kingdom Metazoa; phylum Chordata; class Amphibia; order Anura; family Hyperoliidae; genus Hyperolius; species Hyperolius riggenbachi. Next base: position 210,067,846 of record NC_090655.1, on the reverse strand, counting down.
GCTTGAGGGTCCGTGTTAAAATAGGCCTCGCTAAAAAACAGTGCTATACCTCACTCTATATACATACCACAAACTCTGTATTAACCGCCTTAGCGGTATGCCCGACACTGTGTCGGGCATACCGCCGGCTGTCCCCAGGAGTTCCCCATTATAATTTAAAGTGATTGTGTAGTTGTAATATCTTCAGCTAGCACTAGGCTTGCTAGCAATGGTGGCCGGCATCCCCTGATTACTTCTGATTCCCCCCCCCCGATCGCCACTAAATACATTACCCCTGGATCCAGCGATGGCGCAGCCGCCCTGCACATCTCCGGTCATCTCTATGGGGAGGATCTGAGTGCGACATGACGTCATGTTCTCCCCATAGAGAAGAGCGGAGCTGTCCAGGGAGGCTGCGCCATCGCTGGATCCAGGCGGGTAATGTATTTAGTGGCGATCGGGGGGATCAGACGTAATCAGGGGGATGCCGGCCACCATTGCTAGCTAGCCTAGTGCTAGCTGAAGATATTACAACTACACGATCACTTAAAATTATAATGGGGGACTGTCGGCTGCAAACTCTGGCGTGCGTAACGCCCAGGAGGTTAATGTTGAAATGCAGTATTAAAATACAAATTAAGACAAAGAACAGGCTTAAAGTGACACTGAAGTGAAAAAAAACTTACGAGATAATGAATTGTATGTGTAGTACAGAAAATTAATAGAACATTAGTAGCAAAGAAAAGTCTCATTTTTATTTTCAGTTATACAGCTGTTCTATAACATTGCATCATTCTCTAATATTTGCAATTTACAAATTACACTCTGTATTTTAAAGAGACTCTGTATAAAAAAAAAAAGTGCCCCTGGGGGTACTTACCTTGGGAGGGGGAAGCCTCTGGATCCGATTGAGGCTTCCCCTGTCCTCCTCCATCCCACGGTGGTCTTGCTGGACCCCTCCGAAGCCACAGCCAACAATATGTAGTGCCTGCAATATTTACCTTCCCCGGCTCCAGGGCAGGCGCAGTAGCAGCTTCCCGATGGGCTAAGGCGGAAATAGCCGATCCCATTTGGGTCCCGTGTACTGCGCAGGCGACATTTCCTCCTGATACGGAGCCGAGAGCCGCTACTGCGTCTGCATGGAGCGGGAAGGTAAATATTTACATGCCTGCCATTTGGAGGGGCCCAGCGCGACCACCGTGGGATGGAGGAGGACAGGGGAAGCCTCGATAGGATCCAGAGGCTTCCCCATCCCGAGGTAAGTACCCCCCAGGACACTTTTTTTTTTTTTTTTTTTTAACATTACAGGTTTTCTTTAAATGATGAAACAGAGCATGACCCTTTGAACTTCCTGGCAGAAAAAAATCTTTAACAAACAAGAAACAGTGAGAGACAGGTTGAGAAAAGTGCTTCAGAAAACAGCACTGTAGCTGACCCAAGTTGGGTCGGAGAGCTCAGAGAACCGCTTTTGCATAGATAACTGAAGTTTCTTAAAGTGTACCAGAGACATTAAAAAAGAAAGATTACTTACCTAGGGCTTCCTCCAGCCCCTTAAGCACTGCTGAGTCCCTCGCTGTTCTCCCACGGTCTGCCGTTCAGCCGCAATCAGCCCCGGTAACTGGCTAAGTCATGTCAGTCGGGGTCTTCTGTGGAAACGTGGGGGTCCGTGCATGCGCAGAAGACCCCGACTGACATGACTGAGCCAGTTACCGGGGCTGATTGCGGCTAAATGGCAGACTGCAGGATTACAGCGAGAGACTCGCATGCTTATGGGGCTGGAGGAAGCCCTGGGTTAGTATCAAATCTTTATTTTTTTAACATCTCTGGTTTCCTTTAACTCTTCCTGTACTGGAAATAATGTGACTCATATTTGTGCTACTAATGTTCTATTTCTTAGCTTTACTACACATACACACCATTATATCATAAGTTTATTTTCCTTTCAGGTTCCCTTTACCTTAATGTAGGAGAGGTTTACTACTGTAAAAGTAGATTGATACATCATGCAAGGCCAGGATTTTTGTTCTGGTTGCTTAAGAATTCTGGTTAACTGAGTAATGGGGGTTTTACTGTACAATAATACATGGTGACTTTAACATTTTTTCAAGGCACCCACACTGGAGAATGAAGTTGGCAAATTCACTGTCAGCTACCCTGTGCTGAGCTGAACACTTGCTATCCCTTGGCATGGGTGGTGGAGAGGTGGACATTGAAAATGGCCGTTGAAATGCTCACACATGACATGTTACTTCATTTGCCATTGGGTAACCCCACTGTGTGTCAAACCCTGCAAGGTGTGTGGGTGCAAATGTAGCTATTCAGCGGCATTAGGGCCTAGTTCACACTCAGGACCGCAAATCACAATTGCAATTTTGAATTAAAGGATACCCGAAGTGACATGATGAGATAGACATGTGTATGTACAGTGCCAAGCACACAAATAACTAGGCTGTGTTCTTTTTTTTTTCTTTCTCTGCCTGAAAGAGTTAAATATCAGGTATGTAAGTGGCTGACTCAGTCCTAACTCAGACAGGAAGTGACTACAGTGTGACCCTCACTGATAAGCAATTCCAACTATAAAACACTTTCCTAGCAGAAAATGGCTTCTGAGAGCAAGAAAGAGGAAAATAGGGGAATTTCTTATCAGTGAGGGTCACACTATAGTCACTTCTTGTCTGAGTCTGGACTTGGTCAGCTACTTACATACCTGATATTTAACTCTTTTAGGCAGAGAAAAAAAAAAAGGAACACAGCATAGTTATTTGTGTGCTAGGCACTGTACAAACACGTCTATCTCATCATGTCACATGTCAGTTTTGGTATCCTTTAAGTTGTTTGACGCAATTGCATTTGGGATTCCTAGGCAGTGGATAGGTAGAAACCCCTGTTAGGCAGGAAGTGATCTACTTTAAATTGGCAGTTTCCCCCCTTTAGGTAGATAGTATAACCCTTTTGACACGCTTCTATTGCTTAGCTGTGTCCCGATTCGGTGAAGTATTACCTTCAGGTAGACAGTGCAGTGACACCCCCCCTCCCCCAATAAGGAAACACCCCCTCCCTCCTAAGGCCTGGTTCACACTGTAAAAGCTTTTTTTGCGCTAGCGAGTTGAAAAGCTCTTGCTAATCTAAAGCTATTATTAGTTATTTTTTATAAAATCACATTGCTCAAGTGAGAACAAACTCCTAGCATTACTTTAGCAAGAGCTTTTAAAATCACAAGCACTAAGGCCTTGTTCACATTGCGTTCCAATAGCATGTCCGTTCACGTTGGCATTTTTTTTCCTTTCCCGGCGCTTGGGTGGGCAATGCGGTTTTGTTAAAAGCGCTTTTCCAGAGCGGTTTTTAACTGCCTAAGGACTGCTCCATGCCGATTGGCGTGAATGGCCTGGAATGGAGATAGCAGGGGCTCGTGTGCGCATCCCCATTTGAATGACGGAGCTCCGCTCTGCCTTCAGCCTTCCAGCGGTGATCGCCGCTTGGAGACTGTTAGACGGTGAAACTGCTGTCTAATTACTCTGTACAGCGCTGCGAACTAAGGCAGCGCTGTCACACGGCTGTTCCCCAGGGGGACATAGGAGCGATCCGCTGTGATAGGCTGACTGGGGGGGGGAGGGAAAAATAATAAAAATTTATTAAAAGAAAAAAAAAAAGAAAAATATTTGTAAAAAAAAAAACAAAACAAAACAAAAAAAAAACATTGGGAGAGTGATCAGACCCCACCAACAGAAATCTCTGTTGGTGGGGAAAAAAGGGAGGGGGACTCACTTGGGTGCTGAGTTGTGCGGCCCTGCAGCGAGGCCTTGAAGTTGCAGCGGCCCATTTACGAAAAAATGGCCTTGTCACTAGAGGGGTGTAACACTGTGGTCCTCAAAAGGTTAATTCTCCCCGGCACAAGTCAGGAAGTAAACTCTTTGACTTGTGTCAGGAAGTGAAAAAACAAATTGCTCTGCAAATGCCAGCGTTTTGCGATTTCCTGAGTGATTTTTTTTTTCCCGCTCCCAGTGCTTAACTGCGCGCTACAATTTTTTGTAAAGTGCTTTTTTCAAAGCGCTTTACAAAAAATAGAAGTGCGCAGGTAAGATGTGTAAGATGCAGGTTAGATGTGAACAAAGCCTTAGAAAAAGCTTTTGGAATGGGAACCAGCCCTTGAAGAAGAACTTAACAGTTTTTTTTTTCCAACTGCCAAGTGAGCAATATCTCCCTCTGGGCTGGTGCACACCGAGCGGCTTTTTGGGCGTTTTCAGATCCGCTTGCGGCTGCGGATCTGCTTGGTCAATGTATCTCAATGGGGTGGTGCACACCAGAGCGGGAGGCATTTTGCAGAAACGAAAAATGCCTGGGTGAGGCATTTTTTGGATTGTGGATGCGTTTCTGCCTCAATGTTAAGTATAGGAAAAACGCAAACCGCTCTGAAAAACGGCACTTCAGAGCGGTTTGCCAGGCGTTTTTTGTTACAGTAGCTGTTCAGTAACAGCTTTACTGTAAAAATACAGGAAATCTACTACACCAAAACCGCTAGACAAAACCGCAAAATGCTAGCTAAAACGCTACAGAAAAATAAGAAAAAGCGTTTCAAAATCTGCTAGCATTTTGCGGATCTGCTAGCGGTTTTTGGTGTGCACCAGGCCTCTGTGCATAAAACTCTCAGTAACAAACATTCCTTACAGATCACCTGGCAGAACTAAAAATGTCACCACAAGTGATAAATTTCAGTTTGTAAATCAAGAAATATTTTACTATGGGCAAACACTTATCTAAAAATTAATATTGTAAAAAAAAAAAAAAACAACCATTTTATTAATTGTTATTTGCACTACAGTTTCTCTTTAAAGAGAACCTGAACTGAAAATGAGAAGTCAAAATAACCATACATAGGTCATACTTACCTCCTGTGTAATCTACTCCTCAATCCTCTTACTACTCTCCTGCGTCCTGTTTGTCCACTGTGATCAATTGAATTCTCTGTCCTACATTTTCAAAATGGCCATTACCCCATAACCGCTTCCTGGTCAGCACACTGTTAAACTGTAATATCACCCACTTGAGCCATAGGGAAATATGAACATTACCTTGCACAGTCAGTTGTAACTGACAGCTGCTGATATATAACTGACAGCAACTGGTATATTTCAGTTCTGAAAGGGATCGCTGTAAGAAGAAAATGGTGAGCTTCTGAGAGTACCTGATGGTGAGGTTAGTATGTAGTATTCATTTGCAGCTACGTCATGTGTTTATTGTAAATAATTTTACTCACTTCAGGTTCCCTTTAATATAGCCAGTGACTCCCACTGGGTAGCCTCCTCCACTCCAAGTATCCAGTGACCATGGTATACCACACCCATAGCAGCTATCACTTACCAGTACAGACTTTGGGCCTGTTCTTCAGCCACAAAATTGAGCTCCAATCGTCTTCCTCCTGCCACTCTTCTCTTTCCACTGCTCCCTTGTGCCAATCCACCCCTCCCCTGTCCTTCTCATGCCTCTTGACTAATATGTTGTTGGTACCGGCTTCCAGGACTGTGAAACTAATTGCATAAAAGTGCATTAGTAACTAATGCAAAAAAGTGTCATTAGTACTGGTAATATTGCACTCAGCACATGGCAGTTTTACCTGAGCTACGTGAAACGAGGCCAATGTTTCTTGATAATAAGTAATGACCCTTTTGCACCTTATGTGCTTGTCTTTGCAATAGGAATTCGCCAATCGCAGTGACACTTAGGGCTCGTTCACAGTGCAGGCGTTATCTCAATTTTTTGCTCCCGCATGCGCTTTTTAACCACTTTAGCATTTAGGACATAGCTCCTACGTCCAAATATGCATGCTGGACGTAAGAGCTACGTCCACGAAAAAACGGAGCCGCGGGGGTTCACAGGGCCACAACCGCCGGGTTACACTGGCCACCCGGTAGCCCGGACATCAATGAATGGGAACGCAGTTTCCATTTCATTGATCTAAGTCCCGTTAGAAGGATTGCTGGCTTTTATGGAGAAGCTGACATCCTTCTGTTACACATCCCCTCTTTACTTTCTGTAAGTACGCTTACAGGAAGCCAAAAAAAAGACTGTTGCCATCTTGTGGCCAAATAGCAACACTACATCTACATACATTTTTTTTTTTTCAAATGAATAGACATTTTTACATTTAAAATTAACTTTTTATCTCCCACACACCCAAAAATACTCAACATTTTTAATTTAAAAAATTACAATAATAAAAATAAACATAAATAGTTATCTAAGGGTCTGAACTTTTTTTAATATGCATGTCAAGAGGTTATATTGCTAATATATTTTAAATTCTAAGCTTGTAAATAGTGATGGATGCAAAACTGAAAAAAATGCACCTTTATTTCCAAATAAAATATTGGCACCATGCATTGTGATAGGGACATAATTTAAATGGTGTAATAACCAGGACAAATAAAATACGTGGGTTTTAATTATGGTAGCATGTATCATTTTAAAGCTATAATGGACGAAAACTGACAAATAATGATTTTTTTCCCTCTTTTTTCTTAATATTCCCATTAAAATGCATTTAGAATAAAATGGTTCTTAGCAAACTGTACCCCCTAAAGAAGGCCTGATTGGTGGCGGAAAAAACAAGATATAGATAATTTCATTGTGAGTAGTAGTGATAAAGTTATTGGCGAATGAATGGGAGGTGAAAATTGCTTGGATGCATAAAGGTGGCCATACACTCGTTAGATTAGCAGCAGATAGATCATCAGATAGATTTTCTGATCTATCTGATGTGTTTAGGAACATTTTTTTACTAGGAACAGATTTCCAATAGATTTCTGTATGAAATCTATTGAAAATCGATCTGATGGCATTTTTTTGCCAGCAGATTTCCATTAGGTCCAATGCAAATTGATAAGCAATCTCATCAGATCGACCTAGATTTTCCAACATGTCAGATCGATTGAAATCAATCGAAATCGGCCGCTAATCGATCGGGCAATTGATTTGCGATCTTTCGATCGATCAGCCGCCAATCGGCAGAGTGTATGGGCCCCTTAAGGTTTTGAGGCGATTTTGCCGCAATCAAAGGTATAGGAAAATCGCTTTGTGCAGTGATTGCTTTTTTAAGAATAAATACATTGTATTTATTCTTTCTGGGCCAAAGAGTTCACTTCCTGACTTGCATCAAAGAGTGAATTCAAAAAACCCTTGGAAAAACACGTAGAAATGCGCTTTGCACAAAAACGAATCGCCCACCTGAGCGCCAGGAGGAGAAAGAAAAAACCTTCAAAAAACGGCCAATGCGAGTGGCCACGCAAGCGGAACGCAATGTGAACAAAGCATTAAAAAGTGATGAGAATCGCAGTACTCTGTTTCCATCAGTGTGATGTTATTCCTGTGGTGTCACTATTGAACTGCCTGTCGCACTTTTTGATTAATTTCAATTCTGCACCATAAAGGAGTATTTTTCACAATGTTGTTTTTTAGATAATTTAGTCAGTATTTGTCCATTGTAAAATCCGGTACCGCAACGCATGCCTTGCAGATTCCGATGTGAACGTAAGTACGCCACAAACATTCCATAAGGCTACCTTCACAGTAGTCCCTAATGCATGCGCTATAATGAATGCAAACTGCAATGGAGGTGATGTGAGTTAGAATAACGTGATCCCTTGCAACACTGTACAACGCAACACTGCTACTGCGCATGCACAGTGATAGAGTGGTGCAGCGCGGAAGGTCCTTAGATTTGTATGGGCAGTGAGTTGACATGCAATTATTCTGCAACCAACTGAGTACTGTAAACTAGCCCTAAGGCCACATACACACATCAGACCATAGTCTTTTGAAAATGAAAGATCACAGACCAATCTTACCACCCTTCATGTAGTATGAGAGCCACGCCTACACAGTCTATTCTATGGAGCTGAACTCCCCACCAGAAAAAAAATCTTTGCAAGATGCTGCACACACACATGCTGTATAGACACAAAAGATCAGTATCTGCAAAAGATCTGTTCCTGCCAAGAATCCATTCCTGCAAATTGCAATGATAGTCTATGAGATCTGCAGATCATCATACACACATGATTTAACTGACATTCATCTGCAGATCAGATTCACCAGGATGGATTTTCAGATCTGCGGATGATTGCTTGATCTGCAGATGAATGTCAGTTAAATCATGTGTGTATGATGATCTGCAGATCTCATAGACTATCATTGCAATTTGCAGGAACGGATATTTGACAGGAACAGATCTTTTGCAGATACTGATCTTTTGTGTCTGTACAGCATCTGTGTGTGCAGCATCTTGCAAAGATTTTTTTCTGATGTGGAGTTCAGCTCCATAGAAAAGACTGTGTAGAGTATGGCTCTCATACTACATGAAGGGTGGTAAGATTGGTCTGTGATCTTTCATTTTCCAAAGACTATGGTCTGATGTGTGTATGAGCCTTTAGCTTCATTCTTGTTCTCAGGGCCTTTTTCCACTGCAAGTCAGCAAATGCAGAGTGAAAAGACAATCCTCTGTGTTTGTAATGCCTTTTTTCATACCTCCCAACTTTTTCAGATGAAAAAGAGGGACACCTTAAAGAGGAACTCCAGTGAAAATAATGTAATAAAAAAAGTGCTTCATTTTTTACAATAATTATGTATACATGATTTAGTCAGTGTTTGCTCATTGTAAAATCTTTCCTCTCCCAGATTCACATTCTGACTTGTATTACATGGTGACATTGTTACTGTGGGCAGATTATGGAGCTGTTTCTAGCTGGTCTGGCTTTAACAGACAGCTATTTCCTGTCTGAACATTGTTACATTGTGACAGTTTGCCCAGAGTACCGTACGGTACCAGAGCCTCTTGTGGGAGGGGTTTCAGCACAAAATCAGTCATACAGCGCCCCCTGATGGTCTGTTTGTGAAAATCATTATTTTTCTCATGTAAAAGTGGGTATCAGCTACTGATTGGGATAAAGTTCAATTCTTGGTCGGAGTTTCTCTTTAAAGCAGGGATGTCAAACCGGTCTGACGAGGGCCTCACACATTTTTTATACCGCTCAAATTAATTGATTGGTCTGAATCAGGAAAGGTGTGGTCCGTCAGGTAGAACACATTACTCTCTTTGGGCTGGTGCACACCGAGCGGCTTTTTCAGCGTTTCTGCAGCTGCTTGCGGCTGCGGATCTGCTTGGTCAATGTATCTCAATGGGGTGGTGCACACCAGAGCGGGAGGCGTTTTGCAGAAACGAAAAATGCCGGGGTGAGGCATTTTTTGGATTTCGGATGCGTTTCTGCCTCAATGTTAAGTATAGGAAAAACGCAAACCGCTCTGAAAAACGCCTGTTCAGAACGGTTTTGCCGGCGTTTTTGTTACAGAAGCTGTTCAGTAACAGCTTTACTGTAACAATATATGAAATGTACTATACTGAAATCCGCTGCAGCAATCCGCAAAACGCTAGCAAAACGCCATAGAAAAATAAGAAAAAGTGTTTCAAAATCTGCTAGCATTTTGTGGATCTGCTAGCGGTTTTTGGTGTGCACCAGGCTTAACTCAGTCCATCCTAAACACTGACATGAATTTGGCCCTCCAGGCCTGGAGTTCGACACATGTGCCTTAAGGATACCTGAGGTGACGTGACATGATGAGATAGACACAAAAATAACTATGCTGTGTTCCTTTTTTTTTCTTTCTCTGCCTGAAAGAGTTAAACATCAGGTATGAGCAGAAAAGAGATAAAAAAAAGTCAATAGTTCATAGATTTTAGCTTTGGCATACTTCAATGAATGTGTCATTGAGCAAAAACAGTAAAAACTTAAAAAGTATATTTAAATATAATATAAAACTGGAATATCTTAAAAAGTCATTTTTAGGAGAAGGGAGGATAGATACAATTGTTTATTTAATTGGTTAATTTTCACCTCAGATGTCCTTTGAAGAGAATCTGTAAACCAAAAAACAGCCCATGGGGGAATTCTTACCTTGGGAGGGAGAAGCCTCTGGATCCTAATAAAGCTTCCCCGTCCTCTTTATCCTCTGGGATCCTGCGCTGGCAACCCCTGAACAGCAGAAATGTAAATATTAACCTTCCTGGCTCCAGTGCAGGCGCAGTAGCGGCTTTCCAATGGGCTCTGACGTAAATAGCCGAGCCTGATCAGGTTTGCCCCACTGCGTGGGCACAGGCGGCTCGCACCTTCGCAGTAGAGTGAACCCAATTGTGCTTGGCTATTTATGCCGGAACCCATCAGAAAGCCGCTAATGCGTCTGCGCTGGAGCCAGGAAGGTGAATATAGCACCTGCGCCACCGCCAACAAGCTTGTCTGCATTTTCGGGGGCTGCCAGTGCTGAATTCTGGATAGTGAAGAGGATGGAGGAAGCCTCATTAGAATCAGAATCCAGAGGTTTCCCCCTCCCAAGTTAACCTCCTGAGCGATAATCCCGAGCTGAGCTCGGGGTATATCGCGCAGGAGGATTTCTCAGGCCCTGGTGGGCCGATTTGCATAATTTTTTTTTGTTACACGCAGCTAGCACTTTGCTAGCTGCATGTAACTTCTGATCGCCGCCGCTCGCCGCTACCCGCCGTGCCGCGCAGCCCCCCCCCTCCCCGACCCCTTGCGCAGCCTGGCCAATCAGTGCCAGGCAGCGCTGAGGAGTGGATCGGAACTCCCTCTGACGCATGACGTCGGTGACGTCATCCCGCCCCGTCGCCATGGCGACCGGGGAAGCCCAGCAGGAAATCCCGTTCTGAACGGGATTTCCTGCTTACTCTGATCGCCGAAGGCGATCGGAGTGGGTGGGGGGATGCCGCTGCGCTGCGGCTATCATGTAGCGAGCCCTAGGCTCGCTACATGATTTAAAAAATTAAAAATAAAAAAAAAAATAGTGCTGCGCCACCTCCTGGGAGATATAATTGTATCGCCCAGAGGGTTAACTACTCCCCATGGTCTGTTTTGTTACATTTGTATGCCCAGTCAGTCACACCCCCAATCACTCCCCCAGCCATGCATACCACAAAAATGTATAAGTAAAAGCTTTCATTTTATAATTCATACCACACTGGTCCTTTATATCATCTCTTGTTTTGTTTCTTTTTCATATTAACATTTTACATTAATACATCAATTTAAAGGATGGGAACAAGTGTGGCGTCAATTAGGCACATTTTCAGGATAAAAATACACAGATCTGCACGAGTCCTGAAAGAGTGACACATGAGGGAGAAAGTGGGGCAGGAGGTTCTTGTCCCTCAGAAAAAGGGACATTTGGGCGCTGTGCTTTTTATATATTGCACCCCTCCGTTGCACGCAGTCCTGCTTTTCCTGTACAATATCACGCCTCAGAATGAAACTAGCCTAAAATCTCATCATGAAAAAGAAAAAATTCCAAAGACGAGCGTTGTACTTGTGTCTTATAAACACGTAAATATAAGTTTTAAAACGGTAAAATTACACTCTGCACTTCTCATCCTATTAAAATCACGTTATGTCAATTTACTAATATGAAAATATGCATATTAGCGTTGCTTATTAGAAAATGACATAACGTGATTTTAATAGAAGAGAGCCGTCGTGCAATCCAATCTTCTCCATCACTCTCCCGTGCACGCCTCTCGGGAACGCAACGCAGCTGCTCTGAACATTCTGCGCACGCGCCCTCTACAGAATTCCCAGTCTCGGGGACGCGCACGCACGTTGGGTAATCTCTTCCATGGAGAAGTGGTCCAGATTTTCTGCACAACAAAGAGCTGGATCGTGTGCCGAGAGTGCCTGTCGGTGCTGCTGGGTATGTGTATGATGCTGGAGCATGCAGAATCCCTATCTTATGTCCATTACAGCGGTGCTATATATCTGTGAATTCACCAATGTTTTACACTGATGCAGTTTGTATGTAAATGTGATGGAAATGGATGCATCATTCATAGGAGGGCCAGTTTATGCTCCTGTATACAGTATACACAGCTCAGAAGGGTGTCAGTAACCTGTGCCTATGATTGATTCAGATATTGCAGTATTATCCATTTAAATTACACTAACAAGCATTATGGTCATTATCACTTGATCATCATTCTTTGATCTGTTAACTATGTTTGTACTCCATCCTTCAAAACTTTAAGGATCTTCTCATTTTGCATGCTTCCAGATGTAAAACTGCTTAAGTCTAATAAAAGTTTTCTGCACATATCCCAGTGTAGGAGTCGCAGCATTTTGGCAGTGTAGGAGTTGCAGCAGAGAAGGCTAGCAGCTATCTGATATGCTGGCAGAACACAGGCTGCTTCTGGTATTTCTGATACCATCGGAAACAAGTTCCAGCAAGATCACATGTAAGTTGTGAAAAAGAAAAACATGGCTTCACTAGAATCCTGATTATATCAGTGATTAAAATCTAAATTAAACTCTGGGAGCATGCACTGGATTTAATGTCTGGTGCACTATGCAATTTCCCATCAGACAGATATGTCACATGAATTATTTCCAACAGGTCCGATTGACGGGTTGAATCGATTATTTACAACAGGTCCGGTTATTTTTCTGATGGATTCTATACAAAACTGATCAGAAATTAGTTTGGACCTCTTCGAAATGATCGTTCCGACCCGTCTATATGACGGGAAATTGCATGTTGTGTACCAGGCATAAAGGCTCATACACACATCAGACCATAGTCTTTGGATAATGAAAGATCACAGACCAATCTTACCACCCTTCATGTAGTATGAGAGCCACACCTTCAGTCTTTTCTATGGAGCTGAACTCCACATCAGAAAAAAATCTTTGCAAGATGCTGCACACACAGATGCTGTACAGACACAAAAGATCAGTATCTGCAAAAGATCTGTTCCTGCCAAAAATCCGTTCCTGCAAATTGCAATGATAGTCTATGAGATCTGCAGATCATCATACACACATGATTTAACTGACATTCATCTGCAGATCAAGCAATCACCTGCAGATCTGAAAATCCATCCTGGTGGATCTGATCTGCAGATGAATGTCAGTTAAATCATGTGTGTATGATGATCTGCAGAGCTCATAGACTATCATTGCAATTTGCAGGAATGGATTTTTGGCAGGAACAGATCTTTTGCAGATACTGATCTTTTGTGTCTGTACAGCATCTGTGTGTGCAGCATCTTGCAAAGATTTCTATCTGATGGGGAGTTCAGCTCCATAGAAAAGACTGTGTAGACAGAGTATGGCTCTCATACTACATGAAGGGTGGTAAGATTGGTCTGTGATCTTTCATTATCCAAAGACTATAGTCTGATGTGTGTATGCACCTTTAGATTGCATGTGCTCACTGTGCATTGCAGCTAGCACTCATACAGCTACGGCAACCATACATCTACCAATTTTTGGTGGCTGGTCGACTAATAAACAGATCTCTCTCTGTTTAGAGAGAGATCTGTGGCTGCTTTAAAGGGAAGGTCCAAGCAAAATAAAAAAATGAGTTTCACTTACCTGGGGCTTCTCCCAGCCCCCTGCAGCCATCCTGTGCTCTCGTAGTCACTCACTGCTGCTCCAGTCCCCGGCTGGCAGCTTGCCGACCTCGGAGGTCGGCGGGACACATTGCGTACATTTTTACGCATTCCCGCTAGTGCAGGAACATTAACGCATACATTTTTACGCATTACTAGTTCAATGCGTAAATTTTTACGCATTAAGCCAGTAATGCATAAAAATGTATGTGTTAATGTTCCTGCACTAGCGGGAATGCGTAAAAATGTACGCAATGCGTCCTGCCGACCTCCGAGGTCGGCAAGCTGCCAGCCGGGGACTGGAGCAGCAGTGAGTGACTACGACAGCACAGGATGGCTGCAGGAGGCTGGGAGAAGCCCCAGGTAAGTGAAACTCCTTTTTTTATTTTGCTTGAACCTTCCCTTTAAACCGCAGGCTGATTCCTGACCGATTTTTTTTTTTTTTTTAGCATGAAATCTTGCAGCAATCGGCCTTGTGACGTCGCCTTGCTGCCCTTTGAAGCCCAACTCCAGACAAAAGTTTTAAAGGACTGCTAACATGAGAAATTGTAAAATTAATGTAAGTCACTGTTCAGTGGTTTGTTGCATTGCAGAATAATTATGCATGTGAACAATACAGTACTATGGGCCTGTTCACATTTGTGTTATTAGAATAAAAACACAGATGTGAACAGGCCCATAGAACTGTATTGTGAATGTGTATTGCCCATAGCACTGTGAATGTGGCCGTTTTTAATCACTATACATTTTGTCACTATAACTATTATATTGTCTACCATTCTCTATTATGTACCAATCTCTGTATTTTCATGCACCCATGTTTATCTTAGTACAGTTCCTCTAAAGATGATGGTGCCATATATATATCATCAATACTAATAGTTAATGAATTATTACTGTGAGAGTAAATGTGCAACTGCAATTGTACACCTGCTAATTTACTAACCTTTCAGTAACCTCACTATGTTTTGATATGACCAAGGTGAGATTTGAAAAGCTTTCAGGTCTAATATCAGGGGTTTCTTTTCTTTTTCTTTTTTTTTCCAGGTTGCATGTTTTGTGGCCCATAAGTGAGGAGTTCTTTTTTTGGCTGGTATTTTAATAACTATATCATGGAACATCTCTTGCCAGAAAAAATCTTAAATATCACTATGGAGATTGTCTTTCTCCTCACCGGAGAGGTAAGCAGCAGTTCTTTAGGTGTGCTGTTATGCTGCCTGTTATTTGAATGCTATAGAGTAACCACAGAAAGTGCGCGCGCGACGGTCGAGCGGTGCATGCGTGCGGCAGGCGCACGAAGACTAGTAATAAAAACAATAACATAAATATGTCCACAAGTGTATGTAGTGTAGTGGGGGTGTCTCAGCACCTTGCAGGAAAAAAATATAGGAGACAAATACGGGAGACCAATAGTGTAGTATATTAGTATGCAATTGAAAAAAGGAATTTCAATAAATTACTACTCACAAAAGGAGGTTGCAAGGGCAACCAACCGTAGGAAGCAGGTGGAGACCATAAACCCGACTCCACTCGGGGTAGTCCCAGCCGGGACATGGATGTGGTCGCTCTCCTTGAAAAAGTAGGGACAGGTGTCCACTGTGGGGCACCCACAGGTGGTCTGTCACCACCCCTCAAACACAGATTGTTTGGGGGTATAGCTATGCACAATTGAAGGTAAAGAGGCGCCCTGGTTGAAATAAAAGCATCTAAAAACAGCTTAAAATCGAGGAAATAATATGAGGTGGCTTACCTCAATAACGAAATCCTTGTATATGACAAAAGATTTTTATTTAGCACAAGCAACGCGTTTCGCGGGTCCAAGCCCGCTTCATCAGGCCAATAAAAGTGCCTACAATAGTGAAAGAGCTCCTCAGTATAACTGTATCGACAGCGTTATAGGTTAATACAATGAATACTTATGCATTATACATTTATATCCTAATAGTATACATACCATTATGTTTAAATGAAAAACGATCAAATGATTCGATAGATCCATCAATCAGAAAAATGATTTTTCAAAAAAGTAAATATAACCTAATTTAAGGATCTGGACTGCTGATCTAAAATGGGAGATGGTAAATATGCAAATGCAGTGTTCAGCTGCATGTGAAGGTATGTATATAATGTTCAAAAAGGATCAACAGTCCGTGGGCCTGATTCACAAAGCCACGGCAGGCGCACGAAGACTAGTAATAAAAACAATAACATAAATATGTCCACAAGTGCATTAGTAAAGAAGACCTGACTCAGAGCTTCCTCTCTGCTCTAAAAAATACCCAACAGCTTAATAACCTTTAAAGATAAACATTTTTTTGTTACAGCTGATACAAATCCTGCAATAAACCTGCAGTGTGTCTACTTCCTGCTTTCACGGAAGCAGCCATGGGGTTAACATCTTGTGTTTACAAATTACCTGCACACCTACACAGCTGAAAGATCAAATTACACTCTGGATTAGGTACAGATAAGGGGAAATTGGAAAGGCTAAACTCTCTAAATACATACAGGGTGCATTTCTCTGTTTTCCTTCTGTCCTGTGCAAGAGTTCAGGTCCTGTTTTTAAAGGGATCTAAGCAGGGATTTTTGCATTTTAGAAAATGAATCTCCCCATAAGAGAGAGCTTCTGCTTCCTGTGAGCATTTGTACTTCCTGGTTGAGGTCGCACGTACACTGCAATGCATGTCAGATGTAGTCTGGGAGATGCGGCATGCATTGACCCCCGCTGGGAATTATACACTGAAGCGAGAAGAGTATGGAGGCTGCCATATTTATTTCCTTTAAACAATACCTGGCGGCCCTGATGATCTATTTGGCTGCACTAGTGTCTGAATAACACTAGAAATGAGCATGCAAGCTAATCTTGTCAGATCTGACAATATTGTCAGAAACACCTGATCTGCTGCATGCTTGTTCAGGGTCTGTGGCTAAAAGTATTAGAGGCAGAGGATCAGCAGTATGCAGAGAAGCCTCGATATCCATCTAGTTTTGGTTGTCTTTCAGAATGCAAATATCACTGCTCAAATCCCTTTAAAGTGTACCTGAAGTGAATTTCAGCACTGTAAATTTTCTCCTAGGCTTACTCATTGATGTGGTCCAATCTCTTTTGCCCCCAAATGCCATCCATAGATGTCACTGTTCGCCATTATAATAGCAGTAAATATCCTTGTCAATGGTTTGTTGATTCTAAAATAGGAAGAGGAGGCATCAGCTGCAATAAGGATGCTTAGTGCACGCCCACTACAGTCAAAGACACTTCCCCTCAAGCCTGCAACAACATGCACACTCCTGTTTGGGCACCACAAAAAAACCATACTACTGGAATCCTGGTGTCTTCGAGGGATACTCGGGTCTCCCTCTATCCTGTTTTTGCTGCTTACCGGCACTGATTTTATTTTTTTCCTTTCTTTTCTTTCTTTTTTTTTTTTTCTTTTTTTTTTTTTAAAGGATCGCTCCTGCAAAAACAGTAAACAGTTAAAATCTGACAGAACCGACAGGCTTTGGACTGGTCCATCTCCTCATGGGGGGATTCTTAGTATTTTCCTTGTTTTCAAAAGCATTCCCATAACGGCAGTTGTTAAGTCTAACTGACAAAATAGTAAGATATCGGCCAGCCTCTCTACTTACTATTTTGTCAGTTAGACTTGCTTGACATTTAGGAAATGCTTTTGAAAACAAAGAAAACCCTGAGAATCCCCCATGAAGAGATGTACTAGTCCAAAAGCTGTCGGTTTTGTCAAAATTTTAACTGATTTCTTTTTTCAATGGAGTGGTCCTTTAAAGGGACCATGAGCTCTGCATAAAATCGCAATATGGACTTACCTGGGGCTTCCTCCAGCCCCTTGTAGCCCGTGAGGTCCCCGGGCTTCCTCCTGGAAAGACATGGCAAGGCTCATAGGCATCCTCATAGTCACCCTCCCTCCTGTATTGCCCAGTGGAGGAATTGTGGCATTCAGGCAGCCAAGCTCTCATAGAGTCGTAGGCAAATCATTTTTCAACTTCTGTTTAAAGTAAGGTTTCAGCACTCTGCAATTGAAAAAGTTCCATCAAGTAGATTAAAAAAGTAATGACAAATGAAATGTGTTTTCCTGGTTACTGGTGGCTTAAAGGGAAACAGAGACGAAGCACCCTCATGTATTTTACCATATATATCAGTGGGAACATAAGAGAAAACACCTACCCTGCTCCGTTTCATTTTTAACTGTTCAGCTTGCTTCTAATCAGCCCTGATAAAATCCCCGACTGAGCATTCAGTCTGGCTTTGCTCAGGAATTATTATAGCTGAGTCTGTGATCTCTGGTGTCTTTTCAAGCCCAAGCCTGCCCCCTTGTGGCTCTGCTCAGGAGTCATTATAGCTGAGTCATTATAGCAAAGCCAGACTGAATGCTCAGTCGGGGATTTTATCAGGGCTGATTAGAAGCAAGCTGAACCGTTAAAAATGAAACAGACAACAGGGTAGGTGTTCTCTCTAATGTTCCCACTGATATATATGGTAAAATACATGAGGGTGCTTCGTCTCTGGTTCACTTTAAAAGGTATTTTATTGATAAGGAGGAAAAATACCACCTAGGAGAAAAAAGTGAATTGAATAAGATATATATATATATATATATATATATATATATATATATATATATATATATATATATATATATATATATATGTCACACCTGCAGCAAGGATGCAGCCAGTGGAGTCAGACCAGAGTCACAGCACCTGCTCTGCATGCTCATTCTGGGCCAGTGACTTGTAGTATTAGAGGCAGGGGATCGGCACAGAAGTCGGCCAACTGCCATTGTTTATTACAGAATGAAGATGGCAGCCAACGTATTCCTCTCAGGTCAGGTTCCATTTAAAGCCCAGTTCAAGGAGAGCAATAGTATTTTAGTTTTGGATGGTGTCCAGAAATAGGGATCGAGGAGATTGTAATTTGCGGATTGCTATGCAAGCTGGAGAACAGAAAACCAACAAAAACAGTCGTATGAATTGCTTTTGTTCAGCTTGTGCCTTTATTCTTTTGTTAATTCAAGGAATATATTCTGGTGAAGAAGCCAAGTGACCCTGTCAGTTGTGTTCCTGAACATTCCAACATGGATCCACCAATCAAGAAAGACAATGAGATGAAGATTCTAGAGCTCACTAGCAAGCTTGTACAGCTTCTTACGGGAGAGGTGAGGAATGCTGGGGGATTACGGGCAGGTTGGCCACTGACTTATTGCCCTGGGTCTGTGTTTAGTCTCCGCTATGAGCTTCCCATTTCCAATAAAGTTAGAGCAGCAAAAAACAGAATGTTATATATTTGAAAATCATTTAACCACTTCAGGACCACAGGCTTTACCCCCCCCCCCCCGCAAAGACCAGGCTATTTTTTGTCAAATGGGCCACTGCAGCTTTAAGGCCAAGCTGCAGGGCCGCACAACACGGCACACAAGTAATTGCGCAGCCTGCGCACGATCTATTGTAAACTGCAGCCCCAGGACTTTACAGCGATCTGCGTTAGGTGGTCCTGGGGCTGCCTCCCGTGGCCACGCCTATCTCCGTGACGCGGCCGTGAACAAGTTAAGCTCTATATTTAATTGAAAATTAATTACAAATATTGAAACTTGGATTTTCTTATGTTTTCATGTAAACTATGTAATGTATTTTTAATGCCAGCACCACATTTCAAAAAAAGTTGGGACATGGGCCGCAAAAAACTGGGGAAAAAATGACTTATTAAGCATCTTGTAACTAATTAAGCTAACTGGCAAGGGGTAGACGTTTTTGGTAAGATTAGATCCACTATTTGCCAGAGAAGTAGTTTCCTTAAAGTAACATTTCTAAGGCCCCATACACACATCAGACCATAGTCTTTTGAAAATGAAAGATCACAGACCAATCTTACCACCCTTCATGTAGTATGAGAGCCATACTCTACACAGTCTTTTCTATGGAGCTGAACTCCACATCAGAAAAAAATCTTTGCAAGATGCTGCACAGACACAAAAGATCAGTATCTGCAAAAGTCTGTTCCTGCCAAAAATCCATTCCTGCAAATTGCAATGATAGTCTATGAGATCTGCAGATCATCATACACACATGATTTAACTGACATTCATCTGCAGATCAAGCAATCATCCGCAGATCTGAAAATCCATCCTGGTGGATCTGATCTGCAGATGAATGTCAGTTAAATCATGTGTGTATGATGATCTGCAGATCTCATAGACTATCATTGCAATTTGCAGGAATGGATTTTTGGCAGGAACAGATCTTTTGCAGATACTGATCTTTTGTGTCTGTGCAGCATCTTGCAAAGATTTTTTTTCTGATGTGGAGTTCAGCTCCATAGAATACACTGTGTAGAGTATGGCTCTCATACTACATGAAGGGTGGTAAGATTGGTCCGTGATCTTTCATTTTCAAAAGACTATGGTCTGATGTGTGTATGGGGCCTTAGATTCAGAGAACCTGGAGAAATCTCTGCATGCAAGAGACAAGGCTGAAAGCCAATATTGGATGGCCATGATATTTGAGCATTCAGGAATTGCCATATAAATATGTGATTCTGCAGTGAGGTCACTGGGCTTCAGAATACACACAAGTCCAAATTAACTGCACCATGCAGGGAAGATATCCTATATGGCCTGGTGCACACCAAAAACCGCTAGCAGATCCGCAAAATGCTAGCAGATTTTGAAACGCTTTTTCTTCTTTTTCAGCAGCGTTTCAGCTAGCATTTTGCGGTTTTGTGAAGCGTTTTTGATGTAGTAGATTTCATGTATTGTTACAGTAAAGCTGTTACTGAACAGCTACTTTAACAAAAAACGCCTGGCAAACCGCTCTGAAGTGCCGTTTTTCAGAGCGGTTTGCGTTTTTCCTATACTTAACATTGAGGCAGAAACGCATCCGCAATCCAAAATCTGCAGCAGCCCGGGAGTATGCGTTTCTGCAAAACGCCTCCCGCTCTGGTGTGAACCAGCCCATTGTGGGATCGCAAACCGCAGCGGAAACGCTCTGGTGTGCACTAGGCCTATGAACACAATCTCGCCACATTCTCTGGGAAAAAGCTCATTCAAGATGACAGAGGTGAAGTGTCCTGTTATCTGAAGAAACAAAATGTGTAATTTTGGGGAGAAATAATGGATGCAGTGTCCTCCAGGCTAAGAGGGTTAACCATCCAACTTATCTCAGCCAAGGGATTGATGACATGGGTTGCATTAGTACATACTGTATGGCAAATGTAGCTTGCACATTTAATTGAATTAAATGAAGATCTATATATATATTACTAGTAAAAAGGCCCGCCTGTTAAACGAGCGCTAGGTCACAGCCGCTACCCCCCGCAATGCGCGTACATACGCATCCCGCTTGCTCGTTCCCCACCACTGTCTGAAGTATATGCACACAGGGAGCTGCTTGCTTGGCAGTTGGAAAAAGCTGTTATTTCCCACAATGCAATGAGAACCTCCTGTGAACCACACACAGCAAACTGTCAGATCCGGCCCTGTGTCCTAACTGCCCTGGCTGTGCACATGCTAAGTACAAAAAGCCAGGGACACACAACTTATTCAGTTGATGACGCAGTGACACTTGCATTATATTGTATAGGATATATTAGAGCCGTATATGCAGCCACTCAGACTAAATTTCTTTATGAAAGATCAGTAGAATTTTAGTAAGACAATGCTAAACCTCATTCCTCATGTACCACAATCAAGATGCTCTACTGACCAGTCTGTCACCTTTTAACCATTTAAGTCTATCTGGGTGGATATATCCGTTTAGATAGCTTGCCCTGCTGCCGCTGAGCCGGGTGCGCTACCGCCGCCTTCCATTAGCCCGGAGATCAATGAATGGGAACACAGTTCCCATTCATTGATCTAAGTCCCCGTATGAAAGACCGACACCGTCAGCGAGACTGCTCCATCTTTCATAAATGCCCTTCTGCTTGCGTAGTAATACTACGTGTGCAGAAATGAGATCCGGCCAAATAGTAAAATTACATCTGGAAATAAAAATTTCCAAATAATTACATTTTTTTTTTACTGTTAAAATTAGTCCCTTATCTCCTACACTCCCCAATGTCTACACACACACATTTTTGTTAAAAAAAAAACTACACTTTTCTAATATGTATGTCAGCCTTTCTCAACCTTTTTACCTTGGAGGAACCCTGTAAATAACTTTTGGATCTCAAGAAACCCCTGCAAACAATTTTTTGGTCTCGAGGAACCCCTACATTTATTTTTCAGGAGGCATGGTCTTTAAATAGGTTAGGCTGCTAATTTCACTATCTCCTATCACACTGCCACTCATTATACTGTCTCCTGACCCCCCAATTTAGTGCTTCTTGTTACAGTACCACCTATTATAGTGTGCTCTATTATACTTCCCCAACGATGGGGGAAAATGCCAAGGAACCCCTGCCGAGTCCTCAAGGAACCCTGGGGTTCCAGGGTACCCTGGTTGAGAAAGCCTGATGTATGTAGTAAGGTATATTGCTTGTAATAAGTGATGGACGCAAAACTGAAAAAATGCACTTTTATTTCCAAAATAAAATATCGGCGCCATACATTGTGATAGGGACATAATTTAAACGGTGTAATAACCGGGACAAATGGGCAAATAAAATACATGGGTTTTATTTACTGTAGCATGTATTAAATTCAAACTATAATGGCCAAAAACTGGGAAAAAATGAATTTTTTCCATTTCTTTCTCAATCTTCCTGTTAACATGGATTTAGAATAAAATAATTCTTAGCAAAATGTACCACCCAAAGAAAGCCTAATTGGTGGCGGAAAAAACAAGATATAGATCATTTCAGTGTGATAAGTAGTGATAAAGTTATTGGCGAATGAATGGGAGGTGAAAGTTGCTCAGATGCATAAGGGGAAACACTGTAGGCTGAAGTGGTTAAAGGACTTCCAAGGTGACAAAAGAAATGCAGTTTTACCAGTGGGGTACCTACTATAGGTCTGCAGGTGCTCACAGCACCGGGTGTAGCCATGGCTAGGGGTACTGCTGAAAAGCGGAAATTTATTTTAAAGTGTCACTTTCCGCTAACTTGTGACAAAAAATTAAATCTTCTATGAACTCACCGTACTCCTAACAGAATACCTTGGGGTGTCTTCTTTCTAAAATGGGGTCATTTGTGGGGTTCCTATACTGTCCTGGCATTTTAGGGGCCCTAAACCGTGAGGAGTTGTCTGGAAATCAAATGCCGCAAAATGACCTGTGAAATCCTAAAGGTACTCATTGGACTTTGGGCCCCTTAGAACAGTTAGGGTGCAAAAAAGTGCCACACGTGGTATCGCCGTACTCGGGAGAAGTAGTATAATGTGTTTTGGGGTGTATTTGTACATATACTCATGCTGGGTGGGAGAAATATCTCTTGGGTGTAAAAAAATCAATAAAATTGTCATTTAGAGATATTTCTCCCACCCAGCATGGGTATGTGTAAAAATACACCCCAAAACAAATTATACTACTTCTCCTGAGTACGGCGATACCACATGTGTGGCATTTTTTTGCACCCTAACTGCGCTAAGGGGCCCAAAGTCCAAGGAGTACCTTTAGGATTTCAAGGGTCATTTTGCGGCATTTGGTTTCCAGACTACTCCTCACGGTTTAGGGCCCCTAAAATGCCAGGGCAGTATAGGAACGCCACCTGCGGTCTAACGACATAGGGTCTGGTACGCCTGGCTCTAGCCGGGACCAAAACCTCGTCATCACTTTCGGTCAGAGAACCACTGCTTTCCACAGGTTCAAATTCGGACCCGGATGATTCGTCGGCTGAGTCTTCCCAAACGCTCTCATCCGACTGGTCCATGTACTGTATATTCCTGCGTATAAGACTACTTTTTAACCCTTGAAAATCTTCTGAAAAGTTGGGGGTCGTCTTATACGCCGGGTATCATTGATGCTGGGTGATACCCCCTATCCTGTTACCGTCTCTCAGATCTTGCTGCTGAGGACTGTAGTAAAGCGGCGCAGGCGCATATGTGTGAGATCTGAGAGGCAGAGAGGGAGGTAAATAGGATACAAGGGTGGGCCAGAGGGGTGAAAGAGGCGTATTTTATGGGCACAGCGCGATCTATTCTTCCATACTGCTCTGATAAACAAGGAGACAGGGAGAGCTGACCAATCCACTTAGGGAGAGGGAGAGTTGACCAGTCCAACTAATCAATTGACTATATACTGTTATATACTGGGTACCACATACAGTACAGCACCAGTATATGATTTTTTTCAAATTTGGTGTACGTTGGAAGAGGGGTAGTCTTATATGGTGAGTATATCACAAACTCTATATTTTAACTGAAAAAGTTGGGGGGTCGTCTTATACGCCGGAATATACGGTACCTGTATACCTCCCTCATTGGAAATCTCCCTTCTTGCCATTGTGGACTGCTAAATTTATGGAGAAAAAGAGCACCTACCTAGCAAAAGGGAGTATTTGAGAGGTAGAAAGCTGTGGTCACTGAGTTTTGATAAAAAAAAAAAAAAAATCAAAACTGATCTTTACAGCGCCACAGCTTGTGTACAGTGTTTTTGCAGTGATCAGAAAAAAAATCTGTCACTACAGTGGGGCTGCTGAACGCAAGTGCGGACGAACGATCAGGCCAGATTGGGTAAACACTGCATTTTTAGTGGAGCCTACACTAAGGTGACCCTAATGTACTGCTATAGATCTGTCTGCGATCAACAACAACAACAACAAATAACATTTGTAGAGCGCTTTTCTCCCATAGGACTCAAAGAGCCTAAGCATGGCTCAGACCATTGTGGTACAGAGGAAGAATTTTATAAGTCCGGAAATGCCAGGCTAAACAGGTGGCTTTTCAGTCTGGATTTGAATAGCTCCAGGGATGGTGCTGTCTTTACTGGGTGTGGCAGGGAGTTCCAAAGAGTAGGGGCAGCATGACAGAAGGCTCTATCTCCAGATTTTTTGAGGTGCACTCTGAGAGTGACCAAGTTTATAGAACTAGCTGATCTGAGGTTGTGAGAGGTGTGGTACAGCTTCAGCAAGTCCTTCATGTATCCAGGGCCCAGATTGTGCAGGGATTTGAATGTCAGCAGTCCAATCTTGAAGAGTATTCTCCATTCTACTGGTAGCCAGTGCAGTGAGCGAAGGATCGGTGTAATGTGACAGTGGCGAGGCTGGTTTGTTAGCAATCTGGCAGCAGCATTCTGCACTAATTGCAGGCGACGCAGGTCCTTTTTGGGGAGGCCTGCATAAAGGGCATTGCAGTAGTCCAGCCGTGATGTGATGAAGGCGTGAATTAGGGTTGGAAGATCCTCTGGGGGAATCAGATGTTTAATCTTTGCAATGTTCTTCAGATGAAAGTAGGAAGATTTAACTACAGATGAAATTTGGTTTTTGAAACTTAAATCCCCATCGATTAGTACGCCAAGGCTGCGCACAAGGTTGGAGCTGTTTATGTCTGAATTCCCAATCCTGATTGGTGTTGCTTTAGGATAGGGCTGTTTTGATGGTGAGCACTGGCTTTGGACAAAGAGGACCTCAGTTTTGTCAGCATTCAGTTTCAACCAGTTATCATTCATCCATGCCTGTAGCTCAGCTAAGCAATAGTTTATTTTTGGAGTAGGGTCTGTTCCTCCAGGTTTGAAGGACAGGTATAGCTGTGTGTCATCGGCGTAGCAGTGGTACGTCAGGCCATGTCGTTGGATAAGTGTACCGAGTGGCAACATGTAGATTGTAAACAGCAGAGGGGATAGGATTGATCCTTGTGGCACTCCGAATTGTAGAGGTGCAGATTTGGACATTATAAGTCCTAGGGATACTCTCTGTGTTCTGTCAGTCAGGAATGATCTGAAACACTGGAGGACTGATCCACTGATGCCACAGTACTCCTGCAGTCTGTTAAGCAGGATTTCATGGTCAACTGTATCAAAAGCCGCTGAGACATCCAACAGGATTAGGATGGAACATTCCCCTCTGTCCCTTGCCATGAGCAGATTGTTGCAGACTTGGATGAGAGCTGTTTCACAGCTGTGGTGTTTCTTAAAGCCAGATTGTAGAGGGTCCAGGATGTTGTTTACTGACAGCCTGGTTTCAAGTAGCAGATAGACAGCCTTTTCAATAACTTTACCTAAGAAGGGGAGGTTGGAGACAGGTCTGTAGCTGCTCATTGCATCTGGATCCATGGAAGGTTTTTTAAGAAGGGGCTTGATGATTCCTTCTTTTAAAGAGGTAGGAAACCTCCCTGCTTGCAGAGAGCAATTTACTATTTTGTGAAATGCTGGACCAAGCAGGTCAGGACATTCAGCATATGTTTAGTTGGTCCAGGGTCCAGGTCGCAGGTTGTCTGGCGGAGGCGGCGGAGGATGTCTGAGATCTCTTCCTCACTAATACTTTTGAAGTCAGTCCAGGGTGTTAGGTTATTTTTGCAGCTATTTCCAGGAGTTGCATGAGTCTTGGGTGCTGTGGACTGAATGAGAGACCGAATAGAGGATACTTTGTCAGCAAAGTAGCACGCAAATTTCTCACATAGCTCCTTTGAGGAAGTTATAGTAGGCTTTAGGCAGGATGGGTTACATAGTCTATCAACTGTGAGGAATAGCTGGGCTGGTCTGTTGGCGGCCTTTGCGATCAGGAATGATCACTAGATATTATATAGTACCAATGCTGATTAGCGACAGTGATGGCACTAATCGGCGACTAATCGGTGAATGCGGTGCAGTGGGCTGGGCACTAACTGACCCTAACAAAGGGGCCTAGCTAACTGGCCTAACTGCTAACACTAGTGATACTAAAAAAGTGTCAGTTTTTACTGATCACTGTTTTTAGATCACTAGGATAGTAACAGGGGGATGATCTGGGGTGGGGGGGTTTGGGAGTGGCGGGGGTTTGGGGGTGTTGGCGAGTGGGGTCTCAGAGGCAATCAAACAATCCCGGGACAATCAAAGCTGATCACAGGACAATCAAATACAATTACAGCACAATCGAATCCAATCACAGCACAAGCAAATCTGATGCACTCGGAAGGTGGTGGTTGGAGGTGGTGGGGGGGAGGGTGGGGTTGGGGGTGGCGGGAAGTGGGGTCTCAGAGGCATTCAAACAATCACGGGACAATTGAAGCAGATCACGGGACAATCAAATACAATTGCAGCACAATCGAATACAATCACAGCACAGTCAAATACAATGCACTCGGAAGGTGATTAGGGGGGGGGGGGGGTCTGAGGGCAATTTGAGGGGATGGGGGGTTGATCAGGAGCCCGCACGGGGCAGACTGAGTCTTGATCTGATGAGAGGCAGACACAGGGGGTTACTGATCGAAGATCAGTTAGTGATTGCTGGGGAGGACAGATGTAAACAATGCGCAGGGGATGTAATCAGGAGGGGGGTCTGAGGGCAATCGAGGGTCTGGGCAGGTGATCGGTTGCCTCCGCGGGGCAGTTAGGGTCTGCTCTGATGGGTGGGGGTGATGGACAGGTGATAGAAAGGTGATCAGAGGGGGATCAGGGGGTAAGCTAGCTGTATACAGTATACAGGGGGGTAGTCTGGGATGGGGTCTGGGGGTGATCTAAAGGTAGGGAGACCTAATCTAGGGGATAGCGTCGATAGTTAGTGACAGGGAGGGGGGGGGGGGGGGGGGTTAGAGGGGTGCAAGGGTGCTGGCAGGGGTCTGCTGGGGTGATCAGGGGGGATCTGAAGGCTGGGGTGGGAGATCAGGGGGGCTGTGTGGGGAAAAAAAGTGTGGTGTATACTTACTAGTGCTTCCTCCTCGCTGGTGGTCTCTGGAACAAAGAGACCACGAGGCGAGGAGGAAGCGTGTATAAGGCACTTTGTTTACCTAACATAGTGCCTTATACACTTTCATTGGCGGAATTTGTGTATTCCTCCGCCCACCGGCGCTGCTAATTGGCCGGGGGGCTGGAGTCTAAGTGCCCGGCCATCGATCCCCGGCGGAGTATCGCGTCACGGATGACGCGATTGCTCCGCCCATGCCCCTAAAAGGACCACCGCCTCTGTGCGTTAGCCGGTCCTTAGGGCTTCCACTTTCCGACCGCCCCTGTGCAGTGGGCGGTCGTTAAGTGGTTAAAGGGGTTCTGTGGAGTCCTGCAATAAACAAAAACTGACACTTACCTGAGGCTTCTGTCAGCCCCCTTTAGCTGTAATGTCCCGCGCCGTCCTCCTCCGATCACTCGCTCCCCGCCGTCGGTCCCGGTCTAATTACGCGTGTCACGCAGCTGCGCGGCTCTGGCCGCTCATGTCTCCGGGAGCTTACTGCACGGGCACAGTACAAGAAAAACTTGTACCGCGGCTTCGCAGTAAGCTCCCGGAGACGCGAGCGGGAGCACGCATTATTCGTCTTGTTAGACGAATAATTGACTGGTGCCGGCGGCGGGGAATGGGTGATCAGAAGAGGATGGCGCGGGACATTACGACTACAGGGGACTGATAGAAGCCCCAGGTAAGTGTCTGTTTTTGTTTATTGCGGGACTCCACAGAACTAATTTAAGCAACATTTGGGAAAATTGCAGCAGGCAGTGCAGAGGACTGTACTACTTCCTGCACTAGATGTAGCACCCCTCCTCTTCCTGTCCCGTGGGCAATGTGTCTCCTCGCTCTCTAAACACAACCTGCAGATTGAGAGGTGGTAGGATGTGTTTAGTGCTTCAGAAGTTGCCTATCCTTAGTAGCCATGTCCACTGGCTGCTGTAATATCAGAGTGCCCTGGACTATTGATTATTTATCCTGATCAGAGTAATTAACCAATAATGCAGGGCAATCTACTGAAGCCAGTGATACATGTGTGGACAGGCGACTTCTGTAGTGAGCAGAAAAGCAAGCTCCAGGCAACTTAGATTAGCTTGATTGCAGGTAATCTTGTCTCTTTTCCTAGCTCCCCCTCCCACCCTGTTGTCTTCCCCCATGACCCTTTCCACTTTTCAGATTTTTGTGGCTTCTTTTAATAGCATGTCCCTGCCAAACAGCTCTGGAGATGTCTGCAGTCCTGGTGAGAGGTCTTTCTGCCATTAATCCTCTCCCACCATGCGCTCTGTCTTGTGCCTCAAACTCTTTATCCCCCCTCCTCCTATGCATCCCCTCTTACATTTGTCCTTCTTGTCTGACTGTCCTCAGAGGAGCTCACAATCTAATCGTACCATAGTCGTAGTCTAATGTCCTACCATATTATTTTTGTGTATTTATATAGCACTGACATCTTCTGCACCACTGTATAGAGTACAGAGTTTCATAACGCCTAGCTCCGTCCACATCCTGACGACTCCCATTCCCCAAAAATCCCCCAAAATTTGCAGCGGCACGCTCTGCGTCCCCCTACCTGTCAACCCTTCCACAAAAAAAATAAATTGGTTGTTTTTGTTGGGGGGGGGGGGGGTGTTATATGGCAGAGGAAGGGTGTGCCTGTAAATATTCAGCACCAGGTGTCAAATTCCCTAGGCACGCCACTGAGTTTTACTTACCTGGGACTTTTTCCAGCCCCTAGAAGGTATTTGTGTCCCTCGCCACAGCTTTAGTCTTCTCCGAAGTCCTGCTGGCAATCTCTAAGGATTGCTGACCGCAGCTGGGTCGTTGTCTTCAGCCCATGTGTAGGCGCTTGCAAATAAGTTCACAGGCACAGTATACTCCCGGTGTCGTGGGCACATTCTCACACGGGGCGGGTGCACGTCCGCACATGCGCAGAAGACGTAGACCTGTCGGGGTTGCTGAACCATAGAGGCTGCAGTGGGACCCAGAAGAAGACTGGAGCTGTGGCGAGGGACACACATGGCTTCTACGGGCTGGAAGAAGCTTCAGGTAAGTAAAACTACATTTATTTTTTCGCCTTGGAAATCCTTTAGGGCTATGTCTCCTTATATTTCATGATGTCCTGTGGACACACTCATA
Source organism: Hyperolius riggenbachi (assembly GCF_040937935.1). Lineage (NCBI taxonomy): Eukaryota > Metazoa > Chordata > Amphibia > Anura > Hyperoliidae > Hyperolius > Hyperolius riggenbachi. The sequence continues at coordinate 210,038,564 of NC_090655.1, read as the reverse complement.
AACTGGTAACATTCCTTTTACATACATATCTTACAAAGAAGAAAAGGGAGGTGAATGTGTGAAAACACTGGGAGCCAATATAGTGTAGTATGTTAATGAACCACAGGTCTTACCTCCTCTCAGGGAAAACACTCAAGAGTGAAATAAATAATTATAGCTTTAATATTCAGAAAAACAACTCTCATAGAATGCAACACATTTCTCAGGGCTAGGTTCCTGCTTCGTCAGGCAAATATTGAGAGCAAAATCTCAAAAAGAGCTGTAAGCAAGCCCAGCGGCTCAGTCCGAGGTGCTGGGTTTGCTAACAGATATTTTTGAGATTATGCTCTCAATATTTGCCTCACACTTGAGACTTTTACATATATAACTTTGCAAGATGCTATAAACTGTTAAGATGTAGATAATGATATACCACAAATGAATGCATCTGCGTATACAGTATGTCACAAGACTTTGTCAAGATCTGTTGTTCCACACTATGGCTGATAATGGTATTTTGGGCTTTTCTGAGTAATAAGTGTTTAGTGTCTTTGTGTCTTTGTGCCCATACATTCTCCTGTCACATCTGCTTTCTGCAGTGAGGCGGCAGGGAATTTTCTGGGAGCTTCCTATTGGTCACTCTGCATTATGTGAAGTAAGCAAACCTCTAATAATTCAGAGTAAATCAGCTGTAATGAAACATGCACCATGCTACACAGTGCTATGCACAGTTGATGCATTATGACTGTATTGTGGAGTCCTGCAGCAGGCACCAGTTTGTGTACTGTAAGTATCTCTCTGAAGTTATGTACAGACCCTCGAAGGAACACGGCCATTTAGGTCATCTCTGCACAAATTCTGGCATGTGCACAGGTGTTCCTGATGGGCTGTAAACATACCTGACGCTGGAATATAATATATGAAGATAGATACGGTACTTAACATCAGTCTCTCGATAGTCCAGAGCAGGGATGTCAAACCGGTCCTTCGAGGGCTGAGGTCCTCACACATTTTTGACACAGCTCAAATTTATCGATGGGTCTGAATCAGGAAAGGGGTGGTCCATCAGGTAGAACACATTCCTCTTTCTCAGTCCATTCTAAACACTGGCATGTATCTGGCCCTCCAGGCCTGGAGTTCGACACCTGTGGTCCAGAGGTTTTCAAGATCCCCATAGTGCCCACCGTTCCAGCCCTGGAACCCTCTGAGCATATTCCACAAGAGTTTGTTGAATATGTTCTCGTGGTCGTGCTTCTGTCTGTGTAGAAGCATGGCCTACTGCACATGTCTGAGTAAGGTCCGTGTAATATTGCGCTCACTCTATAAAAATGTATTGGGCACACTGGTAAAAACCCTTATAGACGCTTCTTATTTATTTTGCTTATTACTGTAAATGCCGATCCTGCAGACATAGGTTCAGTAAGTCTTGCCACATCCCTATGTTCACCAGTGTAGTTTCACAGCGTCTTTCACACTTACATTCTGCCCTACGAGTTTCATCACCGGATGTGACTCCTCAGGGGTTGACCAAGTGCCATACAAACTTTTTATGTAAGCTAAGGGCCAAAGGAATGATTGTAATGTGAATTGTATTGGTAATCCTGCTACAACATTGCACAGTAACTGTACAATTAGATTAAGTGTCTGAGCAGGTAAAGCCGTAGTTTACCTTTATAGTAACTGTTCTTAATGCTTTAGGTCCCAGTTAAATATGGTGATGTCGCAGTTTACCTTACTACAGATGAATGGGAGTATTATAAAGAACACGAACATCTCTACACTGAAAAGCCAGACCTAACGCCAAGATCTATGCGATTACAGCGTAAGTTTGCACCTATTTACTGCTGTGTCCACTGCAAGGTGAAAATCACAGTAAACATATCTGAGAAGTAGTATGCTACTGATGTGTGACGTAATTTTCAAATGTAGTGGTTTACTGAAAGGCATGCAGCAAATCGTAATAAAAGGTATAATAGGTTAATTGAAACATCTGGTAAAAAGCAATGGTTGGATTGGCTTTCCTGGATGAACATATCATTCAGGCTGAGAAGGAAAAGATTAAACAACACACAATGCTCCACCATGGCGTAGTATCCTAATTGATATTTCGCCATGGTGTCGCGCTATGTGATTATTTTTTTTTTGTAATCTAATGTTTTATTAGTCGCCTGCCAGTTTCTAACGCTGCCGCCTGGCTGGTAATGAAGGGCTGTGACATCAGCTGTAACTTTATTTAGTGGCCGTGATTTAGTCCTGTTGTGGCTGTAGGAACTCTGGTGGGTGAACTCTAGCGCTGGTTGGTTGGTTAAAAATGTTTGAGAATTTAAAGAGAACATGAGGTGTCAAATGTAAAAAAATTTTTTTTAAAAAAAGTACTTGCCTAAGGTGTTAGGCGACTTGCTTGAACTTTGCCCCGGATATTTGTGCTGCGTGTGAGCTCCATTACACCAAGCGTCACATGATTAGCATGTGACGCTCTGTGAAATGGAGCGCACACGCAGCACAGAGGGGATAGCGTGCTTCTGAGCCTCGCATTATGCGCCGGCCAGAAGTGAAGGGGGGAAGGACATACGGCGCGCACAGGGCGCAGTATGTCCGGGGCAAAGTTCAAGCAAGTCGCACAACACCGGCATGTATAGAGTGAGAACGGCACAAGACGGAGGGGGGCTGGAGGGACAGGAGGTATGTGCTGCTTACTACCAACACGGTGATGCAATCATTTTTACCACAACCCTTCGGTTGTGGTATCCTTTTAAATCAAGGTGGTTTATTCAAATCTTCCTTGAAAAATTTTGGAATATCTGTGTCCCTTTCTCAAGGAAATGCAATAGTGATCCGGAATGTAAATCTGACACACAGTAGAGTACTTGCCAACAGTCAATGTATACGCTTCTAGAGCTGTAAACCGCACTGGGAGCATGTATATCGCCTGTTGGCGAGTGCTATACTGTATGTCTGATTCACATTCCGAGTCACTTTTGCATTTCCTCGAAAAAGGAGGCATAGACATTCCGAAACGTTGGATTATTTAGAAAGGGGTTCTTTACAATAAGAGTGGCTGAAATGGGGAATACAGTATCTTACAACAGTGGCTTTAGCAACTTTATATCTGCATTTTAAAGGGGGCTTGGATGCTTTCCTTGCATTGAAGGACATCCATGGCTTTAGTTACTAGGTAATTCCTGCAGGCATTTATTTTATTTTATTTTTCAACCGAACAAGAACACATCAAGTTTTAATTGGCCACGAGAGGTGCATACACACACCCAATTTTAATTGGACAATGTTAACATTTGCATGCTGTACGAGGGTTTACCCACACAATCTGTCCATAGTATTCAAAACCTATTGGCCCTCATATTGCATGGAAATGCCAAACTTGAGCCTGGTACACACCATACAATTTCTCTTTAGATAGATAGATCATTTCCAACCGGTCCAATATGAATTCCGATCGTTTTTCTGATCCATTTTGATAGAGGTGATCAGAAAAACGATCGGAAATCAGATCGGACTTGTTGGAAATTATCTGTTCGACCCATCTATCTGAAGAGAAATTTTATGGTGTGTACCAGGCTTTGGCCAGTGATTGACCAATCAAATGTAGATGTATGTACCAAGCTTCACTATGTATGGTGATCAATGAGCAGGGTGTAGTTGGCAGTAGAAGGATTACAGATAACGCTTATCAGACCTGATTAGAATATAACTATTCACAAATGCCAGTAATCCTGTCATATATTATATTCCCACAATGGAAATTGTAATGCTAGGTACACACCATAAGATAGTTTGGCAGATAGATGGTTTGATAAATAATTTCCCTCACGTCCGATCTTATTTTGGATCGTTTTTCTGATCGATTTCTCATAGAAGTGAATGGAAATTGATAAGATAAGAAAATCATTTGGAAAATCGAAATTGGCTGAAAAATCTCATTGTGTGTACCTAGCATAAGGCATGGCAGTGGAGACGGTGAGACAGGCAAGAGTGCAATTTATTATTTAGGGGCAATATGGAGTTGATATGGCTTATCTATAAATAAGTTTCGATGATTTTTTTCCATTGCACTTAGGCATTGACAAAATGCCACCATAGGCTTTACTGTGTTCCATAACCTTTACTAATTTTTTTGAACTGTGACTTTTTAGGTCGAACAGTACTCAAAGAAGCTGCCAAGGATCAATCAAAGCTCCCAAAGGTGAAAAAAACTAAGCTCCCAAAAGCTCCAAAAGTGAAAAAACCACGGAAAAGCCGATATGTGCGGAAGAAAGACAGGATTGCTGGAGATGGTGGCCCTGAAGCCAACAAGTTGCAGAACGATAGTCAGGAAAGTTTTGATGGCCCATTTACCATGAAATGCAAAGAGTGCGGCAGAAAGTGCCAAAACAAGGCAGCATACATATCTCACCTCAAGGCTCATGCGCGGGTGTATAAATGTAATATCTGCAACACGTTTTTATTGAACAAATCCCTTCTTATCCAACACAAGAAAAAACACATTGAATCCAAGCCGTTTATTTGTGCCCAGTGCGGCAGACGCTTTGAGCGCTTGGTCAACCTGGAAATACACAAACGATTGCATAGCGGGGAGCGTCCCTTTCCATGCACTGAATGCGGAAAACGTTTTGCCTGCGATGCAAACCTTATTAAACACAGACGGATCCACACAGGAGAAAAACCGTTCACGTGCACCGAGTGCGGCAAATCATTCACCAAGAGCTCGCACCTGTCACGGCATAAGCGCATCCACACTGGAGAAAAACCATATACGTGTGAACAGTGTGGCAAGCCATTTACAAACAAGGAGAATTTGGTGACGCATCGGCGGTATCATACTGGAGAGAAGCCTTTTTCGTGTGGCGAATGTGACAAAAGGTTCTCCTTTAAATCGCACCTCACTATCCACCAGCGCATGCATACAGGTGAAAAGCCATTCTCATGTGCTGATTGCAGTCGGAGCTTTGCTGACCGCTCTCACCTGCTGAAACACACACTTTGTCACACAGGGGAAAAGCCTTATCCTTGTAAACACTGCGGCAAATGCTTCTCCCGGAGCTCGCACTGCGCAAACCATGAAAAGACTCACCTGCGCGAAAAGAAATTCAAGTGCCCTGATTGTGGCAAGAGTTTTGGCCTGAAGAGCCAGTTGAACAAGCATTGGAAAACCCACTGAAAGGAAAAACATATTTAGATCATTTCTACAGGACTTTATAGGAGCTGGACTGTAATTTTTCAGGAAGTTGTAGATAAAATATCTAGCTGGTTGGACTGTGGCAAAACTGATAGTATAAGGCAGGGATGTGGAATTGCTTTGGCTCTCCGACTTCACAGCCTTTGCAAGGCTATGGAGAGGGTACAAAAATAAATCATCCGACAACTCAGTTTATGAAACCACCGACTCCTGGTACCCAAAAATTGCTCCGACTCCTCAACTCCACACCCCTGGTATAAAAACAGACCCCTATAAAACGTCTGGTTTGGTTTCAGTAGAGACTAATGCTGTAGATGTGATCCTTTTTATCAAGTGTCTCCCTCTTATAATGTTTTGCTGCATTACTCCTACAGGATCTTCTAAAAAAAATTAGCATATTGTGATAAAGTTCATTATTTTCTGTAATGTACTGATAAACATTAGACTTTCATATATTTTAGATTGATTACACACAACTGAAGTAGTTCAAGCCTTTTATTGTTTTAGTATTGATGATTTTGGCATACAGCTCATGAAAACCCAACATTCCTATCTCAAAAAATTAGCATATTTCATCCGACCAATAAAAGAAAAGTGTTTTTAAAACAAAAAGTCAACCTTTAAATAATTATGTTCAGTTATGCACTCAATACTTGGTCGGGAATCCTTTTGCAGAAATGACTGCTTCAATGCGGCGTGGCATGGAGGCAATCAGCCTGTGGCACTGCTCAGGTGTTATAGAGGCCCAGGATGCTTCGATAGAGGCCTTAAGCTCATCCAGAGTGTTGGGTCTTGCATCTCTCAACTTTCTCTTCACAATATCCCACAGATTCTCTATGGGGTTCCGGTCAGGAGAGTTGGCAGGCCAATTGAGCACAGTAATACCATGGTCAGTAAACCATTTGCCAGTGGTTTTGGCACTGTGAGCAGGTGCCAGGTCGTGCTGAAAAATGAAATCTTCATCTCCATAAAGCTTTTCAGCAGATGGAAGCATTAACCCACTTTTGAACCAGAAACAGCGGCAGAAGCGCCTGACCTGGGCTACAGAGAAGCAGCACTGGACTGTTGCATAACACCTGAGCAGTGCCACAGGCTGATTGCCTCCATGCCACGCCGCATTGAAGCAGTAATTTCTGCAAAAGGATTCCCGACCAAGTATTGAGTGCATAACTGAAAATAATTATTTGAAGGTTGACTTTTTTTGTTTTAAAAACACTTTTTTCTTTTTTTGGTCGGATGAAATATGCTAATTTTTTGAGATAGAAATTTGGGGTTTTCATGAGCTGTATGCCAAAATCATCAATATTAAAACAGTAAAAGGCTTGAACTACTTCAGTTGTGTGTATTTGAATCTAAAATATATGAAAGTCTAATGTTTATCAGTACATTACAGAAAATAATGAACTTTATTACAATATGCTAATTTTTTGAGAAGATCCTGTATATCTCCCCCAAAAGCTATGAGGGCCACCTACAGTGATGGAAAGTAGTACAGTTGAACTCTTATACCAAAGTGAATTTCCCCATAAGAATTAATGGAAATTCAGATGATTCATTCCACAATCCAAAAACATTTATAGAAAAATATTTAATAGAAAGTGCTGTACTGTATAAAGACATTTTTTTAAAAAAGACTTTTACTATAACAGAATAATTGCTATCTGTTGGTTCACTCCAGTGTGTGTGTGTGTGTGTGTGTGTGTGTGTGTGTGTGTGTGTGTGTGTGTGTGTGTGTGTGTGTGTGTGTGTGTGTGTGTGTGTGTGTGTGTGTGTGTGTGTGTGTGTGTGTGTGTGTGTGTGTGTGTGTGTGTGTGTGTGTGTGTGTGTGTGTGTTTTTAAGGGGAAACTTATCCAATGTTGATTGCTTTTGCCTACTTTTCAGGATTTCACGGAAATGTGATATTGTACAGTCTCTACACAACAAATACAATTAAAAAGAATCCTGCCGTGTGAGCGGCAGAAGAGCCATCGGCTCAGTTGTGATGATGTGATGCCCGTATACATTCTGTGCTGGTATATCAAGGCATTGCTTGCTTATCAAGTCAAATTTTTTATAAAAATGTTTGCTTGCCTTGCAAAGCGCTCTTAAACCAACTTCCTTGCAATCCAAGCTTTTACTGTATTTGATCCCCTGGTGATTTTTCAGCACAGCGACATAATGCGGCAAGTGTGACAGGGTCTTTAAAAACCCAGTGCCTTGCCCTGTATACCGTCTGATATTTTTGCATCCTTGTGTGAAAGCTTTACTTGCATAGATCAGGATTGATCATTGCTCAGTGCAATCCTTCCTGTTCCTTTGCATGCTCCTCCTGCTTCCGGAGCATGGACTGCAACAAGGAAGGATGTGTAGAAACACTGAATAGATGTCAGCACAGATATAAGAATGGGAAGAAGTGTGTGACGATGGATGTTCTGGGCCGAGACAGGAGCAGCGATTGTGTTGCATTAAGCAGTGCAACAGTGTATCGATTTTTCAAAAATCTATTAAAAATGATGTGCTGTGTATAGAAGGAAGCAATCCCTCTCTGATGAGATTTTGATTAGAGAATGGACTAATTGTCTTGCTACATCAGGTGGCAGACTACAAGTGTAAAGCTAGCTTGACAGTTGGCGGTGGAAAGCACTTAAAGAGAAACTCCAACCAAGAATTGAACTTTATCCCAATCAGTAACTGTTACCCCCTTTTACATGAAAAATCTATTCCTTTTCACAAACAGACCATCAGGGGGCGCTGTATGACTGATATTGTGGTGAAACCCCTCTCACAAGAAACTCTGAGGACCGTGGTACTCCTGGCAGTTTCCTGTCTGTGAACCCTGTTACATTGTGGAAAATAGCTGTTTACAGCTGTTTCCAACTGCTAAAAAAGCATGCAGCAGCTACATTACCTGCCAACAGTAAAAATGTCACCATGTAATAAATGTCAGAATGTAAATCAGGGATTTAAAAGATTTTACAATGGGCAAACGCTGACTAAATCATTTATACATAATTATTGTAAAAATGAAGCACTTTTTCCATTACATTATTTTCACTGGAGTTCCTCTTTAAGGTGGCTATATATCTAGCGGTTTGGCTGTACAATAGACCATTCAGTTCAATCATTTCATTGAATTGAGAGAGAATTGAGTGTGTTGCAGTATGCCCAGTCGATTAAAAGTTGCTGATATATCAAATCGACCAGCTTAGTCGCTTGAGCAGGATGCAAGATATCTGTCAATTGCACAGGCATCGGCTACAGTTTACTTATCATTCCATCAACACTGAATCAATTCAGAGTATGGAGACACAACATTGGTTATATCGATTAGTGATGGTGAATCTCATAGGATATTGCTTGTAGTGTGTGGGCCACTTGTTCATTGACTTTTTTTCAACCATACTGAAGTTGGTTGCCTAGTAAAGTCAATTGCTTAGTCGATTGGATCAGAATCGTTAGATGAAGGACTAGCTTTAGAGACAGTCAATTGATCCTTCCTAGTGTCACAAAATGGCATGTTATTATTATTAAACTGTATTTATGAAGCGCTAACATATTACGCAGTGCTGTACAATACATAGGGGAGACATAACATTAAACAATGTTACACGGGGACATTATGATGTTCAACAATGGTACACAACATAGTGATGTAACAAGGTAGGGATAAATATAGCACACTAGTCACTGAGTCCATTTGGTGGTAGGGAAGAGCACATGGGGGGTGGCCCTGCCAAATAGGCTAACAATCTAAGGGGTGAGGGAGGCAGGGTTTTTCTGAGGGACTGATTGTAACGAATGTGGAACTTTCTCCGTGATCAGCGCACAATGCGTGCGCTGATACGGCGGAAATCCTCCACCAGCGTATATTTGCAGGAACCCAGCAAAAGGTGCTACGCACCCGTAGAGGGCAATTCCCACTGGCAGATGGCGCTGTGGAGTGCAGGCGAACACGGCCGCTGCACAGCCACAGATGCCAAATGGGAATTGTACAGATCCAGGACAAGGTACAATCAGGCAGGGCTGGATAGCCCACAGGGAACAGAGCAAAGGGACAGAACCAATGTGTGCCCACCAAACTAGTCGCCAGCCAGCAACGGCGAACACACAACGGCGGAAACGAAGTAGGAAACGCAATCGCAAGAATGGCGATTGCCAATAGCGACACAAGACTGAGCAGGACAGAGCACCAGGGTAGCAAAGGCACAGCAAATAATACAATGAGAATAACAAGGAAAATAACAAACGCTAACTGAACACGAACACCGCACTCATTCGCAACAGTGCACGCTTCGTTCGCGGTCTCCACGTGATAAGCACAATAGAGACAAGCACGCCTAACTAACCAACACAAGACAGACACCACACAAACGCGCTTGCTACACGGTTGCCTTACCACAGGCACCAGCAAGCGCACGCAAACAGACAGACAACGAGAATCGATCAAACAGGAACCACTGCTCTTACCGTCAGAGCCAGTGCGAACCAGGTATCAGAAGGATCCACTGCTCTTGCTGTCAGAGCAGTGTGATCCAAGCACACGACAAACAGGAGTAACCAGTAGCGACCGCAGCCGAGGTTAGCTCCAAGATCCAGACCAGAGGAATCCACTGCCTCTAACGCTAGGGCAAGTGCGATTCAGACAGACAGAACAGAAGGATCCACAGCACTAGCGAAAGTGGCTAGCGCGATCCAGGAACAGAGTAGCAGAACAGAAGGATCCACAGCGCTAGCGCAGGATGCTAGTACGATCCAGGGAGGCAGAACAGAAGGATCCACCGCACTAGCGAAAGTGGCTAGTACGATCCAGGGAAACAGATCAGAAGGGGCTACCAGCAACAACCGCTGTTGCGGTTAGCACCCAGACACACAGAACGATTTCCTGTCGCTGGGACAGGACAATCGCAACAGACAAACAAAACAGATAAACAATCCTAACTGCACTAGGGGAACCTGCCTAGTGCAAGTTCCAGGAATAACTCTAAGCTGATCTTCAAACAGAGAGCATGGCTGACACTCCTCCAGGAGTGTTTCACAGGAAGGAGTCCTTATGACCAGCCAAGCATTGTGGGAAACACATAGTACTTATAGAGCAAGCCTACAATGGATGTGGCTAGGCAATTTGCATGATAAACGTATGCAAATTCCTCAGCAGCAAGCTTCAGAACTGACAAAAGGTCTCTCTTAAAGAGACCTGCAGAATGCAGACCTGAACAGTGATCAAAAAGCTAAGCAGATTCTCACACTATGTTTTTTTTTTTTTTTTTAAACCATTGACATCGAGGCACCAAAATGGGTGTTTATTTTTAGTGTAGGTGTAGTATAAAGTACAGCACATTAACCACTTCAGGACCACAGTCTTTCTACCCCTTAAGGACCAGGCACTTTTTTTCCATTCAGACCACTGCAGCTTTCACGGTTTATTGCTCGGTCATACAACCTACCACCTAAATGAATTTTACCTCCTTTTCTTGTCACTAATAAAGCTTTCTTTTGATGCTATTTGATTGCTCCTGCGATTTTTACTTTTTATTATTTTCATCAAAAAAGACATGAATTTTGGCAAAAAAATGATTTTTTTAACTTTCTGTGCTGACATTTTTCAAATAAAGTAAAATTTCTGTATACATGCAGCGCGAAAAATGTGGACAAACATGTTTTTGATTTAAAAAAACCCATTCAGTGTATATTTATTGGTTTGGGTAAAAGTTATAGCGTTTACAAACTATGGTGCCAAAAGTGAATTTTCCCATTTTCAAGCATCTCTGACTTTTCTGCGCACCTGTCAGGTTTCATGAGGGGCTAAAATTCCAGGATAGTACAAATACCCCCCAAATGACCCCATTTTGGAAAGAAGACATCCCAAAGTATTCAGTGAGAGGCATGGTGAGTTCATAGAAAATTTTATTTTTTGTCACAAGTTAGCGGAAAATGACACTTTCTGACAAAAAAAAGAAAAAAAAAAAGTTTCCATTTCTTCTAACTTGCAACAAAAAAAAATGAAATCTGCCACGGACTCACTATGCTCCTCTCTGAATACCTTGAAGTGTCTACTTTCCAAAATGGGGTCATTTGTGGGGTGTGTTCACTGTCCTGGCATTTTGGGGGGTGCCTAATTGTAAGCACCCCTGTAAAGCCTAAAGATGCTCATTGGACTTTTGGCCCCTTAGCGCAGTTAGGCTGCAAAAAAGTGCCACACATGTGGTATTGCCGTACTCAGGAGAAGTAGTATAATGTGTTTTGGGGTGTATTTTTACACATACCCATGCTGGGTGGGAGAAATATCTCCATAAATGACAATTGTTTTATTTTTTTTACACACAATTGTCTATTTATAGAAATATTTCTGCCACTCAGCATGGGTATGTGGAAAAATACACCCCAAAACACATTATACTACTTCTCCTGAGTACGGCGATACCACATGTGTGGCACTTTTTTGCACCCTAACTGCGCTAAGGGGCCCAAAGTTCAATGAGTACCTTTAGGATTTCACAGGTCATTTTGAGAAATTTCGTTTCAAGACTACTCCTCGCGGTTTAGGGCCCCTAAAATGCCAGGACAGTATAGGAACCCCACAAATTACCCCATTTTAGAAAGAAGACACCCCAAGGTATTCCGTTAGGAGGATGGTGAGTTCATAGAAGATTTTTTTTTTTGTCACAAGTTAGCGGAAATTGATTTTAATTGTTTTTTTTCACAAAGTGTCATTTTCCGCTAACTTATGACAAAAAATTAAATCTTCTATGAACTCACCATACTCCTAACGGAATACCTTGGGGTGTCTTCTTTCTAAAATGGGGTCATTTGTGGGGTTCCTATACTGCCCTGGCATTTTAGGGGCCCTAAACCGTGAGGAGTAGTCTTGAAACCAAATGTCGCAAAATGACCTGTGAAATCCTAAAGGTACTCATTGGACTTTGGGCCTCTTAGCGCACTTAGGGTGCAAAAAAGTGCCACACATGTGGTACCGCCGTACTCAGGAGAAGTAGTATAATGTGTTTTGGGGTGTATTTTTACACATACCCATGCTGGGTGGGAGAAATATCTCTGTAAATGACAATTGTTTGATTTTTTTTTTACACACAATTGTCCTTTTACAGAGAGATTTCTCCCACCCAGCATGGGTATGTGTAAAAATACACCCCAAAACACAATATACTACTTCTTCTGAGTACGGCGATACCACATGTGTGACACTTTTTTGCAACCTAGGTGCGCTAAGGGGCCTAACGTCCTATTCACAGGTCATTTTGAGGCCTTTGGATTCTAGACTACTGCTCACGGTTTAGGGCCCCTTAAATGCCAGGGCAGTATAGGAAGAAGACACCGCAAGGTATTCTGTTAGGAGTATGGTGAGTTCATAGAAGATTTTTTTTTTTTGTCACAAGTTAGCGGAAAATGACACTTTGTGAAAAAAAAACAATACATATCAATTTCCGCTAACTTGTGACAAAAAATAAAATCTTCTATGAACTCATCATACACCTAACAGAATACCTTGGGGTGTCTTCTTTCTAAAATGGGGTCACTTGTGGGGTTCCTATACTGCCCTGGCATTTTACGGGCCCAAAACTGTGAGTAGTCTGGAAACCAAATTTCTCAAAATGACTGATCAGGGGTATAAGCATCTGCAAATTTTGATGACAGGTGGTCTATGAGGGGGCAAATTTTGTGGAACCGGTCATAAGCAGGGTGGCCTCTTAGATGACAGGATGTTTTGGGCCTGATCTGATGGATAGGAGTGCTAGGGGGTGACAGGAGGTGATTGATGGGTGTCTCAGGGGGCGGTTAGAAGGGAAAATAGATGCAATCAATGCACTGGGGAGGTGATCGGAAGGGGGTCTGAGGGGGACCTGAGGGTTTGGCCGAGTGATCAGGAGCCCACACGGGGCAAATTAGGGCCTGATCTGATGGGTAGGTGTGCTAGGGGGTGACAGGAGGTGATTGATGGGTGTCTCAAGGTGTGATTAGAGGGGGGAAATAGATGCAAGCAATGCACTAGCGAGGTGATCAGGGCTGGGGTCTGAGGACGTTCTGAGGTGTGGGCGGGTTATTGGGTGCCCGCAAGGGGCAGATTAGGGTCTAATCTGATGGGTAACCGTGACAGGTGGTGATTGATAGGTGATTGATGGGTAATTAGTGGGTGTTTAGAGGAGAGAATAGATGTAAACAATGGATTTGGGAGGTGATCTGATGTCGGATCTGCGGGCGATCTATTGGTGTGGGTGGGTGATCAGATTGCCCGCAAGGGGCAGGTTAGGGGCTGATTGATGGGTGGCAGTGACAGGGGGTGATTGATGGGTGGCAGTGACAGGGGGTGATTGATAGGTGATTGACAGGTGATCAGTGGGTTATTACAGGGAATAACAGATGTAAATATTGCACTGGCGAATTGATAAAGGGGGGTCTGAGGGCAATCTGAGCGTGTGGGCGGGTGATTGGGTGCCCGCAAGGGGTAGATTAGGGTCTAATCTGATGGGTAACAGTGACAGGTGGTGATAGGGGGTGATTGATAGGTGATTGATGGGTAATTAGTGGGTGTTTAGAGGAGAGAATAGATGTAAACAATGGATTTGGGAGGTGATCTGATGTCGGATCTGCGGGCGATCTATTGGTGTGGGTGGGTGATCAGATTGCCCGCAAGGGGCAGGTTAGGGGCTGATTGATGGGTGGCAGTGACAGGGGGTGATTGATGGGTGGCAGTGACAGGGGGTGATTGATAGGTGATTGACAGGTGATCAGTGGGTTATTACAGGGAATAACAGATGTAAATATTGCACTGGCGAATTGATAAAGGGGGGTCTGAGGGCAATCTGAGCGTGTGGACGGGTGATTGGGTGCCCGCAAGGGGTAGATTAGGGTCTAATCTGATGGGTAACAGTGACAGGTGGTGATAGGGGGTGATTGATAGGTGATTGATGGGTAATTAGTGGGTGTTTAGAGGAGAGAATAGATGTAAACAATGGATTTGGGAGGTGATCTGATGTCGGATCTGCGGGCGATCTATTGGTGTGGGTGGGTGATCAGATTGCCCGCAAGGGGCAGGTTAGGGGCTGATTGATGGGTGGCAGTGACAGGGGGTGATTGATGGGTGGCAGTGACAGGGGGTGATTGATAGGTGATTGACAGGTGATCAGTGGGTTATTACAGGGAATAACAGATGTAAATATTGCACTGGCGAATTGATAAAGGGGGGTCTGAGGGCAATCTGAGCGTGTGGGCGGGTGATTGGGTGCCCGCAAGGGGTAGATTAGGGTCTAATCTGATGGGTAACAGTGACAGGTGGTGATAGGGGGTGATTGATAGGTGATTGATGGGTAATTAGTGGGTGTTTAAAGGAGAGAATAGATGTAAACAATGGATTTGGGAGGTGATCTGATGTCGGATCTGCGGGCGATCTATTGGTGTGGGTGGGTGATCAGATTGCCCGCAAGGGGCAGGTTAGGGGCTGATTGATGGGTAGCAGAGACAGGGGGTGATTGACTGGTGATTGACTGGTGATTGACGGGTGATTGACGGGTGATTGACAGGTGATTGACAGGTGATCAGGGGGGATAGATGCATACAGTACACGGGGGGAGGGGTCTGGGGAGAATCTGAGGGGTGGGGGGGTGATCAGGAGGGAGCAGTGGGCAGGGGGGGGGGGATAAAAAAAAAAATAGCGTTGACAGATAGTGACAGGGAGTGATTGATGGGTGATTAGGGGGGTGACTGGGTGCAAACAGTGGTCTGGGGGGTGGGCAGGGGGGGGTCTGAGGGGTGCTGTGGGCGATCAGGGGGCAGGGGGAGGGAAATCAGTGTGCTTGGGTGCAGACTAGGGTGGCTGCAGCCTGCCCTGGTGGTCCCTCGGACACTGGGACCACCAGGGCAGGAGGCAGCCAGTATAATAGGCTTTGTATACATTACAAAGCCTATTATACAATGTAAGTGCGGCGATCCGGGTGCTAGTAACCCGCCGGCGCTTCCGAACGGCCGGCGGGTTACTACGAGCGGTGGGCGGAGCCAGTCCCCGGCGGCTGATCGCGTCACGAATGACGCGATCGCCGCATAACCACTCCCGCAGCCGCCCCCGCCGATGGGCGTATTGCGGTCGTTTGGGCCCGGATTTTGCCGCCGCCCATCGGCTGGGGGCGGTCCTTAAGTGGTTAAGGAAAACTCTAGCTTTGCCAAATTTATAATGCATCACATAAAATTAACATACATGCCATTTTAGCCTTTAAAGTATACCAGAGCAGAAACAAACAAAAAGTATAAACGGAGGAGAGCAGGCATATACAGTATAAGAAGTAGCCGCTATGCCCGCTGCACCACCATTCTCCTCTATCCCCCTCCTTTCTTGCGCAAATGCTCTCGGCAGCTATTTCTTGGTTGGCTGGGTCGGGCATTAGTGTGCAGGTGCTTTTCCAGCTGCGCATGTCCTTGATCGTGCGCCCGTGGCTGGGAGTGGTCTGCGCATGTGCACAATATAGTCATGATGTCATGTGCAGAGCACTGCTGTCCATGGGAGTGCAATGAAGGCTGCGCACAGGCCAGCGCCTGCGCCCTAATAACTGACCCAGCCAACCAGGAAGTAGCTCCTCATGGTGTTTGCGCAGAAAGGAGGGAGGCAAAGGAGAACAGGAGGAACGGTGGGCATGAAGACTACTTCATATACATTCCTGCTCCCCCCCGTTTTTACTTTTTGTTTCAGCTCTGATGTTCTTTAAAGGGGGGGTTGAAAATATAAACAGACACTTACCTGGGGCTTCTAATGGCCCCCTGTGGCAGTAATGTCCCACGCCAGCCTCCAATGATCTGCCGTGCCCGGTCGAGCGTGGCATCTCACCCGACTGCGGCTGCGTGGCCGTGCGCGTCATCGGAAGCTTACTGTGCAGGTGCAGTACAAGAAAACTTTGTACGGCGCCTGCGCAGTAAGCTCCCGATGACGCTAACGGGAACATGCATTATTCATCTTGTTAGACGAATAATTGCCCAGTGCAATGCACCTTTAATGTTAAAATGTAAATGCAATGACAAAAATACAGTACACTGTGAGAATGTGATGAAACTCACCTTGTCTTAAATAATGTAAATAACCCCCATGGCTGAAGCTGGACCTGACTCTGCACTTTCTTTCATTGTTATCAGGTGGAGATGCTGATGCTAATTTTATGCTGTGGCAGCTGCATGCAGCAGGTTGCACATAAGCACCATTCATATATACCAGTCCCTAACCTGTTTTGCTGCTGCTGTTCCACTTTTTAAAAATATAGGTAGGGTTCCTAGATTACTCACTGGGTAACCGAGCATCCATTTGCTCAGTGATCTCATGCTATGTCTTGCCACTCCATGCTGTTTTACCTTTCTCAGGAATATAAGTGGCAGACTGCACTAGCAGAGCACCAGGTAGGATGGATGCCTCATAAGCCATGAGTAATCTATGCAGTTTCTGTGCTGCCTCCTGCATGTAAACAATGAGAAGTGCTCTATCCTATTCCAGAAATCAATAATGCAGTGTAACTGTACAGCAGTTTAGGAGGTGATTTTTACACATTATATTTGACAAGTTGCAGTTACATTTTAAAGTGAAATTTAATCCTCATAAAAATAATAAGACCTGAGTTTACCATATCAAGAGATTTGATATTTCAAAGTTTACTATAGAGAGTTTTGCAATGGATCTGCCTCCTACAAGCTACTGCCCAGGTGTTAGACCCCTTGCAACAACGTTTCCATCACTTTTGTGACCACAAACAGTCCCTATAGGTTTTAGAATTCTTCTGCCCATTGAGGTCTATGGAGGTTCGCAAATTTGATGTTCACAACATCACTAGGATCTGACTGTGCTCCTCCTGTTGCTCACTGCACAAAGGCAGAGGTAGTAGTACTGATGCTGGGTTGTTGCCCTCCTACGGCCTCCTCCACATGTCCTGATGTATTTGCCTGTCTCATGGTAGCGCCTCCATGTTTTGGAAACAACGCTGACAGACACAGCAAACCACCTTGCCACAGCTCGCATTGATGTGCCATCCTGGATGAGTTGCACTACCTGAGCCACTTGTGTGGGTTGTAGACTGTCTCATGCTACCACTAGAGTTAAAGCACCGCCGGCATTCAAAAGTGTCCAAAGCATCAGCCAGAAAGCACAAGAACTGAGAAGTGGTCTGTAGTCACCACCTGCAGAACCACTCCTTTATTGGTAGAGGTCTTGCTAATTGCCTATAATTTCCACCTGCTATCTATTTTATTTACACAACAGCATGTGAAATGGATTGTCAATGTCAGTGTTGCTATTTATTTATTTACAAAAGTGTAATTGACTTGGAGTTAAATTGTGTTGTTCAACCGCTTCACGGACGCCCAATGCAGACCACCACGCATGCGTAGCAGACCACAACTGACGCAACTGAGACTATTACAGGGGCTGATCGCAGCTTCAGACCGCGGAATAACGACGAGGGGCTCACATGTGCTTATGAGGCTGGAGGAAGCCCCAGATAAGTATCAATTCTTGAAATGCTGTGGTCTCTGGTATACTTTAAAGTTGCAAATTGCCAAATTATAAAAAATGGCCTATTCACTAGGGGGGTATAAAACTTTGGGGCTCAAGAGATAAAATGTTCCATTTATTTTTTTTAAATAGTGTATGCATATATTTACGGTACACACACATACATATAAACCAGCATTTAAATAGCGGTTTTTAACCTGACGAGATATGTGGCCAGTCCTGTGATGAGAGACAACACTGGAGCCATGGAGACCGGAACTCCTAGAAGACGGATCATTGGTGGAGCCCGGGGAGGCGAGTTACTTCTCTGCTCACCACTCTGCACTGTAGGGGGCCTGTGGTGGGTCTCTGTGAGGCACGCTGCAGAGTGTACATGTAATTATGTCACCAGGAAATTTGGGCACAAGGTGAAGCTGGAAAACCTCTCACCCAGCTCCTGCAAAAGTCCCGACGGCGAATATTACTATTTCCTCTTCAGGTCGCTGTGGACTGTGTGGTAAGACGTAATGTGGCTGCTAGCCATTGCTGTCGGCCAAATTATGCTTGTTTTATCATAATTTGCGATTCAAGATACTGAGCCCAAATTACTGACTGAGCTCAGCTAAAAAATGCCCAAATCGACCCATGGGAACAATCAATAATTACCATCCAATTATTTTTGATTGTAAAAATGACTTCAAAAGATCGCATCTGATGAAAAAAATTGCACTGTTAATGGGCACCTTAAGAAGAATATGTAGACTTCAAATTTAGAAATGGAAAAAAACAAGTAAGCAAACGGATAATACCAATAACAAGCAGATATAGATCAGAAATAATCAATGACAATCTATCAACTATAGGCTAAACACACGCATACAATACCAAACATAAGTAGATCATATCAATGCTAATCTATCAATGATAAAATATGAGAAATTCTCCATTACGTGAGCCATGGACAATAAGTGGGCATGGTCACAACGAATTATAGGTGGGGGTAGTTTTTATGCTACATAGCACCCAGGACGAGGGTGCCCTAGCAGCAGCAGGTGTCCCCCAATACTAGGCTTTGCCCCCCAGTAGCAGCAGCAGCAGGTGTGCCCTAATAGTAGGCTTTGTTCCTCAGTGGCAACAGGTGTTCCCCAATAGTAGGCTTTGTCATCCCAGCAGGAGTCCCCCAATAGTAGTCTTTGTCCCCCGTAGCAGCAGGTGTCCCACAATAGTAGTCTTTGTCCCCCAATAGCAGCAGGTGTCCCCCAATAGTAGGCTTTGTCCCCAAGCAGGAGTCCCCCAATAGTAGGTTTTTCCTCCAGCAGCATTGCCGCCCTTGCGCAGATGCAGAAGATGCCAAACCTGGCGAGGTCGACATCTGCAACGGAGGGGATGCCCAGACACCGGAGCTGCGGCGAGGGACATAGCAGCTGCCTGGGGCTGGAGGAAGCCCTGGGTAAGTAGATTTTTTTTTCTCAGAACGGCCCTTTAACCTCCTTGCCATTTATCCCGAGCTCAGCTAGGGGTAACCTGCGCAGGAGGATTTCTCAGGCCCCGCTGGGCTGATTTGCATAATTTATTTTCCCTTCACGCAGCTAGCACCTTGCTAGCTGCGTGTGGTACGCGATCGCCGCCGCTACCCGCCAATTCGCCGCTACCCGCCGCGCCGAGCCGCCCCCCCCCCCCCCCAGACCCCTGCACAGCCTGGCCAATCAGTGCCAGGCAGCGCTGAGGGGTGGATCGGGATTCCCTCTGACGTCCATGACGACATCCCGCCATGGCGACCGGGGAAGCCCTACAGGAAATCCCGTTCTGAACGGGATTTCCTGCTTACTCTGATCGCCGGAGGCGATCGACCGGAGTGGGCGGGGGGATGCCGCCGCTCAGCGGCTATCTCGCTACATGATTTGAAAAAAAAAAAGTGCTGCGCTGCCCCCTTGCTGGCGGGAATTGGACCGGCAAGGAGGTTAAAGAGGAGTCTCTTTCTGTTACCTACAAGTCTCTGCTGCCCTCTGGTGGCTAAACTTACAGCTCCCTGGCCAATATGCAATTCCTTTTTTCTCCTAGGTGATATTTTCACACCTTGTCAATAAAATGCCTTTGAACAGGGTCGGAGAGGGTCGGCGTAGGCTCAGGATTTTCCCCGGTGACGTGACGTCAGTGGCCCTGGGGGCCCCCGAGCGCTACCGCCAGGAACAGGACGGGGAACAAGGCAGGAAGAAGGAGCAGCAGCGGTGAGGGGGGGGGAAGCCTCCTCCCTCACCTGCCCCCCCCCCATTCCACGTTCCCTCCCCTCCAGAATGTATCGCAGGGGCAACTTACTACTTCCTAGTTCCGGCTCTGCGTGCCGCTGCTCTGGCCTTCTCTGACTGTTGTCCAATCGCGCTTTCACTGTGCTTCCTGTGAAGAGCGTGATTGTACAACAGTCATAGAAGACCAGAGCAGCCACATGCAGAGCCGGAACTAGGAGGAAGTAAGTTGCTCCCCGCTAGCTGCCGCGTGCCACTGTGATACATGCTTAAGGGGGGGCCCCCAGCTGAGGGTGGGGGAGGCTTCCCCCCCCTCCCCACTACTGTATGCCTGCCGCTGCTCTTCCTTCCTGCGCTGTGCCCTCTCCTGCTGCTGAAACCAGGGACACCTGTAGACCTGGCTAACTAAATTGGGGACAGCTATAGACCTGGCTACCTAATCTGGGGACAGCTATAGACCTGTCTACCTATATTGAGGACACCTATAGACCTGGCTAACTACTGTAAACTGGGGATACCTATAGTTCTGGCTACCTAATCTGGGGACACCTATAGAACTGGCTACCTAATTTGGGGACACCTATAGACCTGGCTTCCTATACTGAGGACACCTGTAGAGCTAGCTACCTAAACTGGGACACCTATAGACCTGGCTACCTATACTGGGGGCACCTATAGCTAACTTCTTATACTGGGGACACATATAACTTGCTACCTAAACTGGGGACATCTATGACTTTCTATCTATACTGGGGACACCTGGAGCTAACTACCTATACTGGGAATGCCTTTAGCTAACTACCTATACTGAGGACACCTATAACTTGCTATCTATACTGGGGGTGCCTATAGCTAACTACCTATAACAGGGACACCAATAGCTTGCTACCTGTACTGGGAGCACCTATAGCTAACTACCTATACTGGGGACACCTATAGTTGGCTACCTATACTGGGGGCAGCTATACTCAGGCTGTAGGCCTGTCATGTGATGCATGCCTTAGGCCCTGCATACTCTCCACTAACTAACTCCAATAAGGCTACCCAGCATTGTAGGCAGTAGCACCCAGCCCTTCCCAGTCAGCACTGACTACCTAATACTGATGTATATGGGCACATGGCTACTTAATTCTGTTTTCTGGGAAACATGGCTACTTAATTTATGTATACAGGGCCAATTTGGCTACAAAATTATTTTATTTTGGTGCACCTGGCTATTTATTGTAAGGCGCTTACATTGTAAGGCACTTGACTACATAATTATTTTATCATAATTATTTACACCGCCTCCATCGGAAAACTCCTCTCCTCTCTGGGTTTCAACTATCACCTATATGCAGATGATACCCAAATTTACCTCCATACCACTGACCTCTCCACCACCACCATGGAGAAGGTATCCTCTGGTCTCTCAGCTATTTCATCCTGGATATCGGCCAGGTTCCTAAAATTAAACTTGGATAAGGCTGAACTCCTAATCTTCCCGCCACGTGCTGCTTCACCCCCCACTGACCTCTATGTCACTGTCAATCATGGCACAATCATTTATCCAACCACACAAGCCCGCTGCCTGGGTGTCACCCTGGACTCAGCCCTCTCCTTCACCTCCCACATCCAAACTGTAGCTAGAGCCTGCTATTTCCACTTACGCAACATCTCCAAGATCCAGCCTTTCCTGACCCCAGACACTACCAAACTCCTTGTCCATGCCCTCATCATCTCCCGCCTGGACTACTGCAACTCCCTCTTGTCAGGCCTTCCTCAAAACCGCATCGCCCCCCTAAAATCCATCATGAACACAGCAGCCAGACTCATCTACTCCTCCCACCGCTCTGTCTCCACGACTCCCCTACGCAAATCCCTTCATTGGCTTCCAATTCACTTCAGAATCAGCTTCAAGATCCTATGTTTGGCATACAAATCCATACACAAGTCCTGCCCAACCTACATCTCTGACCTGGTCAGCAGATATACACCTGGCCGTCCACTTCGCTCCTCCAACGACCTCCTCTTAACCACCCCACGCATCTCGCACTCCCATGCCAGACTGCAGGACTTCACTAGAGCTGCCCCCATCCTGTGGAACTCTCTCCCAGTGCCCATCAGGCTCGCTCCCACCTTCAACACCTTCAAAAAAACACTCAAAACTCACTTCTTCAAGGAGGCCTACATCAACTCAACACTACCCTAATCCTTTCTGCCAATAACTTCTTGATGCACCCCCTCCTTTCGTGTCACCAACCCCTCCATCTAGATTGTAAGCCTTTGGCAGGGCCCTCTCCCCTTGCGTATCATACTTGACTGTGTGCACTTTACCCAGAATTTGGAACTGGTAATTTTTACCACTACCATTCCAGTTTATGATCTGGCATTGTACTACTATCTGCATTGTGTTGTGTATCTTATTGCTATTACATGTATTGTTGTATCTATGGTCTGTTACCTGTATTATTCTGTCACTAATGTTACCATTGTCTGTAATCCTATTTATTGTACAGTGCTGCGTAATATGTTGGAGCTAATCTGGAGGTGTGTGACTACTTAAAGAGAACCTGTAAAAAAAGGTTCCCCTGAGGGGTACTTGCCTCGGGAGGGGGAAGCCTCAGGGTCCCAATGATGCTTCCCCCTCTGCTGTAGCTGCAGGCAATCCAGTGCTGGCTCCCCCGAAGTCTCCAGCAATTCAGGCTCGACAAGCCTGGCAAGCTACATTTATTTACCTTCCCTGGCTACAGCTGGGGCGCTGTTGCGGCTCTCAGCACGGAGATAGGCGGAAATAGCCAATCTCCATCGTGTCCACTCTACTACAGTTGAGTGGCCCAACAGCGATCGGCTATTTCCGACCTATCTCCGAGCGGAGAGCCGATACTGCGCTGGAGCCGGGAAGGTAAATATTTACATCCGCACCGTTCGGAGGGCCAGAGCGAGACCGCCGTGGGACACAGGAGGACGGGGAATCTTCGATAGGTTCCAGAGGCTTCCCCCTACTGAGGTGAGTACCCCCCAGGGGAACTTTTTGTCATTACAGGTTTTCTTTAATATTTTTATTTAGTGGCATTTGACTACTTGATGAATAATCACAATGCATGTAACTACTTTATTATTTTATCTAAAGTTTATCTGGTCAGACCCACTCTCTGTGAATAATGCCACTACCTATTTTGTGTATTTTTAGGTCTGCCCATGACCCATCATAACCACGTCCATGTTCCAGTGCATGGCCACACCTGCATGTAGCCACCTCCCTATCATGGACTGTCCTCAGAAGAGCTCACAATCTATTCCCTACCATAGTCATAGTCTATTATTCTGCGCAGAATTTCTTGAGTACATGCGTATGTGAGCCCAAAAGGTGGTGGTGGGGGGGAGGGCATTGTGGGGGGGGGGGGCAGGGCCGGCCTTAGGTTTCACAGCGCCCTGAGCGTAATCAGATATTGCCCCCCCCCCTCCCCATTCATCCTCTTCACGTGCATATAATAGGCAGATCCCCCCCTTAGTGTATATAGGTTACTTGTCTTGCATATGTAGGCAGATCCCCCTTTAATGTATATATAGGCAGATCCCCCCTTAGTGTATATAGGCTTAGGCTACTAGTCTTGCAGTTGCAGATCCCCTTTTAGTGTATTTAGGCAGCCAATCCCCCCCCCCCCTCCCCTCTTAGTGTATCTAGCATAGGCATATTCTCCCTTTTGCGTAGGGAGGTTGGGGATGGGGAGCCTTACTTTTTTGCTGGTCTTCTATTCTTACTGTCTGCAGAGCAGTGCCAGTGTAGCTGCCGGAATTCTGGGAGCAGGAGAGAAGGACTTGTCGTCACTCAGGACACTGTCACAGGGCTGGTGGCACATGTACTGCGTGCTTCTCTGCAGCAGCCCGAGCCTCAGGGCGGCTCCGCTAATGCTGATTCCTGACATATCGCGGGGCCTGGCAGAGTCTCGCACTCCATGAGGCAGCCAGAGGCGTATCTGGGTAATACGGCGCCTATGGCAAACACTGAAATTTCTCCGCCCCCCCCCCCCCCCCCCCCCAACACATCACAGTCACATGCCATCAGATAATTCATCTAGTAATCCTATGCCATCAGATAATTCATCAAGCAGTCTCATGCCATCAGAAAATTTATCAAGCAGTCTCATGTTATCAGATAACTCATCAAGCAGTCTCATGTTATCAGATAAATTATCAAGCAGTCTCATGTTATCAGATAATTCATCAAGTAGTCTCATGCCATCAGATAATTCATCAAGCAGTCACATGCCATCAGATAATTCATCAAGTAAGCACATGCCATCAGATAATTCATCAAGCAGTCACATGCCATCAGATAATTCATCAAGTAAGCACATGCCATCAGATAATTCATCAAGCAGTCACATGCCATCAGATAATTCATCAAGCAGTCACATGCCATCAGATAATTCATCAAGCAGTCACATGCCATCAGATAATTCATCAAGCAGTCACATGCCATCAGATAATTCATCAAGTAAGCACATGCCATCAGACAATTCATCAAGTAATCACATGCCATCAGATAATTCGTCAAGTAATCACATGCCATCAGATAATTCATCAAGTAGTCACATGCCATCAGATAATTCATCAAGTAGTCACATGCTGCCCAATAAAAATAAAGTTGCAACAGTCAACCAGATAAAATAATTACGGTAAGTAGCCAGGTACCTCACAATAAAAACATTACATAGACAGATGCCTCAAGATAAAACAATTTAGTAGCCAAGTCCACCCTGGATACATAAATTAAACAGCCATGTTCACAAAATAAAAGCATTAGATAGCTATGTGCCCATACATATCAGTAGGTAGAAAAATGTGCCCCTAGATGTTAGGTAGCCATAGCGGACCCCCAATTGCTGGCTGGGTGCAGGGTATTTGCTGGGTGCTGGTTAGGGCAGTGTGCAGGCTAGTGGCTGGGTGCAGGTTAGGGCGGTGTGCAGGATGGGTGCAGGGGCAGGGTGCTGGTTAGGGCAGTGTGCAGGCTGGTGGCTGGGTGCAGGGTGGGCAGTTGTGGCTGAGGCAGGGTGGGCAGTTGTGGCTGAGGCAGTTTGGGCAGTTGTGGCTGAGTGGGCAGTTTGGGTGGGTAGTTGTGGCTGGGTGGGTAGTTGTGGGTGGGCAGTTGTGGCTGGGTGAGTAGTTGTGGCTGGGTGGGCAGTTTGGGTGAGTAGTTGTGGCTGGGTGGGCAGTTTTGGCTGGGTGGGCAGTTGTTGTGGCTGGGTGGGCAGTTTGGGTGAGTAGTTGTGGCTGGTTTGGCAGTTTGGGTGAGTAGTTGTGGCTGGGTGGGCAGTTGTTGTGGCTGGGTGGGCAGTTTGGGTGGGTAGTTGTGGCTGGGTGGGTAGTTGTGGCTGGGTGGGCAGTTTGGGTGAGTAGTTGTGGCTGGGTGGGCAGTTGTTGTGGCTGGGTGGGCAGTTGTTGTGGCTGGGTGGGCAGTTTGGGTGAGTAGTTGTGGCTGGGTGGGCAGTTGTGGCTGGGTGGGCAGTTGTTGTGGCTGGGTGGGCAGTTGTGGCTGGGTGGGCAGTTGTGGCTGGGTGGGCAGTTGTTGTGGCTGGGTGGGCAGTTGTTGTGGCTGGGTGGGCAGTTTGGGTGAGTAGTTGTGGCTGGGTGGGCAGTTGTGGCTGGGTGGGCAGTTGTTGTGGCTGGGTGGGCAGTTGTTGTGGCTGGGTGGGCAGTTGTGGCTGGGTGGGCAGTTGTTGTGGCTGGGTGGGCAGTTGTTGTGGCTGGGTGGGCAGTTTGGGTGAGTAGTTGTGGCTGGGTGGGCAGTTGTGGCTGGGTGGGCAGTTGTTGTGGCTGGGTGGGCAGTTGTGGCTGGGTGGGCAGTTGTGGCTGGGTGGGCAGTTTGGGTGAGTAGTTGTGGCTGGGTGGGCAGTTGTGGCTGGGTGGGCAGTTGTTGTGGCTGGGTGGGCAGTTGTGGCGAGTAGTTGTGGCTGGGTGGGCAGTTTGGTTGAGTAGTTGTGGCTGGGTGGGCAGTTGTGGCTGGGTGGGCAGTTGTTGTGGCTGGGTGGGCAGTTGTTGTGGCTGGGTGGGCAGTTTGGGTGAGCAGTTGTGGCTGGGTGGGCAGTTTGGGTGAGTAGTTGTAGATGGGTGGGCAGTTGTGGCTGGGTGGGCAGTTGTTGTGGCTGGGTGAGTAGTTGTGGCTGGGTGGGCAGTTTGGGTGGGTAGTTGTGGCTGGGTGGGTAGTTGTGGCTGGGTGGGCAGTTGTGGCTGGGTGGGCAGTTGTGGCTGGGGCAAGTTACAGACCTCAGATCTCACGGCGACCGGTCCCCGCAGCCTGTCCCCGACAGACCTGTCTGGCAGTCCAGACCTCAGATGCGGCGACAGCAGAGTCATAGGCCGTGCACGCTACCCGCGCTCAATGTATTCCAAATGTGGAAGTGACGTCAGCGGTCAATGACGTCACTTCCGCATTTGGAATACCTTCAGTGTGGATAGCCTGCGCAGCCAGCCACTCTGCTGTCGCCGCGATCTGAGGTCTGTCGGGGACAGGCAGCGGATGCAGAGGCGGCAACGGGAGGGGAGGCTCAGTGGCAAAGGTGCAGCTGAAACGCCAGCAGTTTGCTGGTCTTCGCCCCCAGCGGCACCAGGGGGTGGAGCAAGACGCACAGCAAGACGGACCCATCTGGAGCCCGCAGCAGCCAGATAATGCATGCGGCCAGGCGGCAGGAGCGCCCCCTGGAGGCCGGCGCCCAGAGCGATCGCTCTGGTCGCTCAGGTCAAAGGCCGGCCCTGGGGGGGGGGGGGGGTGATACTTATCTGGTGGGCCCTTAAGTGTCCTAGTCCAATCCTGCCTTTGAAACCGCCAGCAAGCAAGAAAAGAATAATTTTGAAAATACTTTTTCACCTACTTTTTGGTACTTTTCAATTGTAAAGTGCTAAAAAATTATGAAAATGAAAAATGATATGCTAGGAGAAAACTCAGGAGAAAAAGATAATTGCATATGGGCCCATATGTTTTTGATGCCTCAGGGTAGGAACACAGAATCGCATATGCGTTTTCCACTACTGCGATTCTGCCTAGTGTATTCCTACCCTCAGATACGACAGCAGCTTTTTAATGTTTATTTAGCTTCTGTACAGACAAATCATGACCTGTTCAGTTTTTTACCTGTTCCTTGCACACACTAAGGTTTTTTTATACTACATCTGATTTTCTTCGGTTTTCCAATCATGTGCACAGTGCAAAATGCAAGGACATCAGCAAAATAATACTTAATACTCAGCAATAATGATGTTTGTTTTTTTCAGTGACACTGAAGCAAAAAAAAACCCAAAAAACTTATGATATAATGAATTATATGTGTAGTACGGATATTTAATAGAACATTAGTAGCAAAGAAAATAGTCTCATAATTTTAGTTATAATTATTTAATAATTAATTTTCAGTTATATAGCTTTTTCGTTAATATTGCATCATTCTATAATATTTGTATTTTAAACACTATACTCAGCATTTTAAATGATTTCACAAAGCAGAGCTAATGACCTTTTCAAATTTCCTCTGCAGTAAAACCTTCAACAAACAAGATACAGTGAGAGACAGTTGAAATAAGTGCTTCAGAAGACAGAGCGCTCAGAGAAGCTCTTTTGCGTAGATAACAACTGAAGTTTCTTAACTCTTCTTGTACTGGAAACAATATGAGTCTCATATCTGTGCTGCTAATGTTTTATTACTTAGCTGTACTACACATACACATCATTATATCATAAGTTTATTTTCACTTCAGATTCCCTTTAATTTTAATACCCACCTCACGAGGCAGGAAGTTGGATCAAGCATTTCTCGATCCATCTTCTGGTGGCAGGTATATGGTGGGCACGAACCAGAGTTCAAGCAATTACGGTACTTTGTGCAGGAGCCATCAAGGATCTTTCAATCTGCCGTGATGGTCATTGTCAACACGCGTCGCCAACCATCGTGTGTGTAATTGCACGCCTATACCCACATTGTGAGATTGCAGAAACAATCGCTCGTCGCTCAAAAAATCTCCGGTCATTGGAAAAATCATGTAGTGGGTAGTAGGTACAGGCCTTACAGTGAGTTGGTTCAGTCTGTCGTCCCCCAGACACAATTGCAGTGGCTGACCCAGGCTATGTTCTTAGAACACAAAGGCTAGGATGTCCCCTTTCCCTTCCCTCTGCATTTTCTGTTATTTTGTTGATGGAGCTCTGCACTGCAGGCCCACTACTGGCCACTGGTCCTTACTTGCAGTCCTGGACAATGTTAACCTCCTTGCCGGTTATCCCGAGCTGAGCTCAGGGTAACCTGCGCAGGATTGCTCTGGCCCTGCTGTGCCGATTTTCGCAATTTTTTTTTCTACACGCAGCTAGAACTTTGCTAGCTGCATGCAGTACGCGATTGCCGCCGCTATTAGCCGATTCGCCGCTACCCGCCCCCCATCCCCCCCCATACCCCTTGCGCAGCCTGGCCAATTAGTGCCAGGCAGCGCTGAGGGGTGGATCGGGATTCCCTCTGACGTCAATGACGTTGGTGACGTCATCGCGATTGTCGCCATGGCGACGGGGGAAGCCAAGCAGGAAATCCCATTCTGAATGGGATTTCCTGCTTGCGCAGATCGCCAGAGGCGATCGGAGGGGGTGGGGGGATGCCGCTGCTGAGCGGCTATCATGTAAAATATTTTTTTTAAAAGTGCTGCGCCGCCCCCTTGCCGATATCATTTGAACGGCAAGGAGGTAACATGCATATTGCTTAGTGAACAATGAATGCGTTACTCGCTTCTAATTTTCTGCGTGCAATTGTATGCTTACAAATTTACGCATTGGAAATGGGAATGTACGCATAGAAGAGTTCCCGTGAAGAGGAATTAATGCATACATTTTCTGCATGCGGGCATAAGCATCAGCATACACTACGCTTTGCACTACGCGTAATTGCGTAGTCTACGAAATGCATACGAAGCGAATATTTGATTTCAAAGCCGTAGTTTGGCGAAGCGTAATTGCGTAAAACTATGCGTAGCTCCAGCGTAGTAAAGTTGGCTGACTATGACCATCCCTGGGGGGAATAGTATTTAACGCCGCCGGCAGTAGGAGAACCGTCATTCAGCTCACCCTGCGCTGAACTGCCCGGCACCGTAACAATATGTACTCCAATCTTAGACCAGTAATTGTGCTCCTGAATAGAGCAGTGCTTAATTTTGTATTGCATAATGCACATTGTCTCTGTGACGGATGATAAGAAAACACTTTTTTTGCTGTTTTATGCTTGGTATTGGTTTTTATTGAAAACAGTGTGTACGTGTTGAAACGTTAAACTCATTGAGAAAAAATGGAACACGGGCTAGTTCCCAGGGGGATTGGCTCGGTACGTATACATTTAGGCCTTGTTTCCACTTGTGCGTTTTGTGTCAGATTTTTCTTTCAGAAAATTCGTATTGATTTTGCAACTAATGGTAGTGAATGGGGCTGTTTCCATTCAATGCGAATTTTCGTTAGCGTTCGTATGCGTGAAAAAAAATCTGAGGTCCTGTATCATTTTTTCGGACATCTCGTACGATTCGCGTACAATGCTTTGTAAAGGCAATGCGAATTTTTGCGTTATTTGCCCAAAAATTCGCATTAGATCCATGGTTACAGAAAGTTGTCAGCAGGCATTAGTAAGCTGTTACTAGGCAGATTATGTATATTTCACTAATGTGTACGAAAATTCGCATTAAAAACGCATAACAATTTACATGCGAGTTTTCACCAATCTGAAAAATCTTATACAATTTTTTGCAAGCGAAAATGTCACGCTACAGTGGAAACGTAGCCTTATTCATCTTGTTACAGGTCCAGTGGCGTAACTAAGGAGTTTGGGGCCCCAGTGGACAGTTGATTTTGCTCCACTGAGAATACTATGCTGGGACCCTGGGGGGCTGCAATTCACTCAAGGGGAGACCTGGGGAGGGGACAATCGGCTGCTTCTGTCCCACTTTGCCCGTGTAGGCACCAGCTTTGCGTGTTTTGTAGGTACAACTCGCTCCCCCAGATATTAATGCCACCAGGAGGTACAATAAGCGTGATTCACAAAGCTTTTTCACCTGTTTTCCTCTGTTTTCACCTTATCTATGTTACTTTTTAAAGCTCCCAAAGAGCAAAATATAATGAAGGTAAGAAAAGTAATATTGAAATGCAGATCACCAGGAACAACTTACTTTGAGTGATTATTTTGCTGGTAAATGTGCTGAAAGGTTATTTTTATTAATTAGGTGATAAATAGTAATAGCCTAAAGATTGTCTTTTTTTTTTTTTTGCCTTTTTGTTTTTTTTAGCGCTGGCAATTTTGAAAATCGCCCTAAAAGCGCTGGTGCAATGATTCCCTATGAGAGTGTTCACATGTGAGCGGTTTGACTCCGATCCACTCACCATTACCATTTTTGGGGCGATTTCCCTATAATGGCAGGTATAGGGAAATCGCAAAACGCTTGAAAAAAAGCTTGGTATAGCTATTTCCTCAGCGTTTTTAAGAATAAATACATTGTATTTATTCTTTTCTGGGTCAAAGAGTTCACTTCCTGACTTGCATCAGGAAGTGAACAAACAAATCGCTTTGCAAAAGCGCTTAGAAAAGCATGTTACAAAAAAAAAAATCGAAGCGCGCAGGAGAGGGGGAAAAAAATCACTCACAAAATCGAAAATCGCTGGCGTCAGCTATTTCGATTTTAGACGTGAACAAAGCCTCAGAGACATGGAGGTCTCCTTATTCCACTTTGGATGAGTATAGCACATCAGACACCCCAGAGTGCAGGCAGAGACCTCTCTGCACACTTATAGCAGCAGCAGCTATTACACTCTGCCTTCCTTCTGATCTGATGCCAAAGGGGGCGGGAGAGAGTGGGGGAGGGATCTCACTTCCTTCTCAGTGCACTGACTGAAGAGAGGCTCCATAGTATTAGTGCTGGATCCGAGGCCTGGCTGAGCTCTGCATGCCTGTGCTGTGAGTATCTGCTCCTGACTCCTGTGCCCAATCCAAACCTGGAAGCAGCATTAGTGGTGGCTAATTTGTCTAATCCCCCACTATAGAGGCACCACAGTTCCCAGCATGCCCTTTATAGAAGCACCACAGCACGTTCCTTCCATTCCATAGAGGCACCACAGCTCCCAGCATGCCCCTTGATAGAAGCACCACAGCTCCCAGCATGCCCTTCTGTAGAAGCACCACAGCTCCCAGCATGCCCCTCCCTAGAAGCACCACAGCTCCCAGCATGCCCCTCCATAGGAACACTACAGCTCCTAGCATGCTCCATAGAGGCACCACAGCTCCCAGCATGCCCCTCCCTATAGGCACCACAGTTCCCAGCATGCCCCTCCATAGAAGCACCACAGCTCCCAACAGGCCCTTCCGTAGAAGCACCACAGCTCCCAGCATGCCCTTCCGTGGAAGCATCACAGCTCCTAGCATGCCCTTCCGTAGAAGCACTACAGCTCCTAGCATGCCCCTCCATAGAAGCACCACAGCTCCCAGCATGCCCTTCCGTAGAAGCACTACAGCTCCCAGCATGCCCCTCCGTGAAAGCACCACAGCTCCCAGCATGCCCTTCCATAGAAGCACCACAGCTCCTAGCATGCCCCTCCCTAGAAGCACCACAGCTCCCAGCATGCCCTTCCGTAGAAGCACCACAGCTCCCAGCATGCCCCTCCGTGAAAGCACCACAGCTCCCAGCATGCCCCTTCCTAGAAGCACCACAGCTCCCAGCATGCCCCTCCGTGAAAGCACCACAGCTCCCAGCATGCCCCTTCCTAGAAGCACCACAGCTCCTAGCATGCCCCTTCCTAGAAGCACCACAGCTCCTAGCATGCCCCTCCCTAGAAGCACCACAGCTCCCAGCATGCCCTTCCGTAGAAGCACCACAGCTCCCAGCATGCCCTTCCGTAGAAGCACCACAGCTCCCAGCATGCCCTTCCGTAGAAGCACCACAGCTCCCAGCAGGCCCCTCCTTAGAAGGACCACAGCTCCTAGCATGCCCCTCCCTAGAAGCACCACAGCTCCCAGCATGCCCCTCCTTAGAAGCACCCCTACTTCCTCTATGGAAATATGGGCCCTAGCTAGACCCTTAATTCCTACCTTTCCCTACCCTGGCTGACTTATTTTCCTTGA
The DNA here is from genome assembly GCF_040937935.1 of Hyperolius riggenbachi. Lineage (NCBI taxonomy): Eukaryota > Metazoa > Chordata > Amphibia > Anura > Hyperoliidae > Hyperolius > Hyperolius riggenbachi. The sequence goes on along the minus strand of NC_090655.1, from coordinate 210,006,589 downwards.
ACACCCCCTCTGTTCTGTGTGCCCCTCCATCCTTTCCTCACTGCAACCTGTCTGCTCTCACCCTGACCACCCCCTCTGTTCTGTGTGCCCCTCCTTTCTTTCCTCACTGCAACCTGTCTGCTCTCACCCTGTGACCACCTCCTCAGTTCTAACTGCCCTTCTCCTTCCTCACACCCACCCAACCCCAATTTCCAGTTCACTTCTTTATCCTGACTGCCCCTCAGTTCCAACTGCCCCTCTGCATGCCACTCGCATATCTCTCGTAGTTGACCTGCCTCAGTTCTAACTGCCGTCTCATATATCCCATCTCTATATATAATTTCCTTGTGTCTCTGCGTCCTGTTTTGTCCCTGTGTCAGTGTTGTTTTGCACTGCGCATGTGCAGGGAGGGACGCAGAGACACTCAAGAGAGCTGGGCGGCAGAGGAGGACGGGTCCCGAAGGGGGGCTGGCCTGTAACCGGCGGGTGCGCGCATATGCAGCGTGCGCTGTATGCGCGCAGCAAAAGAGAGAGGGGGGCCAGTGTGGGGACGTGGCCACAGCCTAGCGCCCGTTTCTAAACGGGCCTTAGGCCTAGTACCTGTGTAATAATTTGCCTGTCAATGCGACACATACACTCACACTCTTCTGGTGGAATAACACACAGCATGCCATTTACAGTGGCATTGAAACACATGTTCAGCGCACTGTATTTTTCACTATATGCATTGCACACTTATGCTCCTTGCACACCATGTACATTGCTTTCGATGCAATAAAATTGCAACGCTCCTGAAAAAGGACGGCTGAACTGAGCGCTTGCAGAGCAGAGCAGTGTGGTCTCCTGTCTGCTGCCCGCCAGTGCAATTCAGGTGCAATTTAAATGCACCCAAATTGCAGTGGTTGTAACATCACGTGTGTCAAGCGGTGGAATTACTGGGCGGCAGAGCAACCCCACATGTCGAGTCTGAGCATGGCAGCGAGAGCGCTCCTATCTCACTCTGTGGGGGGGGGGCTGCCTGAACAGTGCTGGTACCGCGCGCTGACAAGTGCCCAGCCTGTGCAGGGGAGCAGCAGACAGGCGGTGACTTCACCGCTTGTCAGCTGCCCATGTGAAAGGGCCCTTGCTTCCTTTGCAACATTCATATATTTTGGGGGGGTATTCCCTTTTAAAGCTATTCATGTGTTTTGCTCAGCCAATTAAAGCAGGATGCCAGCTAATAAAGTCACAGCAGGTGATTTCAGAAATGATAAATGGACTGAATTCTGGAGCAGTACCTGTCCTATATGGAAAGGATCAGATCACGCTGGTTTTGGAGATTTAGACTTCAAGGTCCTTGTAATACAAGTATGACAGCAATAAGACACAGAGCAGCGAGGTAAACTCTATAGAAAGAGTTTCTCTCTGATCTGAGAACCTCTGCAGGGCTGCCACCTTATCCCTTTAAACCTGATGCAGTTTAGGGCCAGTTCACGTGGATGATTACCGGTGACGCATTTAAACCCTTTTTTGTAACTGAGCAGAAATCATTAGGCATCAGTTTCTGTCGCTGCATCGGGTATTGAGCCCCTGGGGAGACATAAACCAGAAATGCAACCAACGCTAGATGCAATGTGCAGCATCTCAGAAAATTTGATTGACCATGGTGCTCGCGTTAATGGTGGTTACACTGACCACATAGGGCGACACAGGAAAACCATTGGCTGTCCCTGTGCCCACCTATGTGATCCATGTGATGATTGGTTGTTCTTGTGCCCCCCTATGTGGTCAGTGTAATGATGGTAAATGCATTGAGATCACCACTCCCATTCATTTCAATGCAGGGTGCGGTAGATCCTAGCGGTAAAAGTGGCTGGTAGTCGCCTGTGTGAAGCAGCCTTTAGGGCTCGTTCACACTGGAGGTGTTTTTGGATTTGTTTAAGCGCCTGCGATTTTTTTCAAAATCACCCTGAAAGTGCTCACACCATGCTAACCTATGCGCTAGTTCAGATTAGGGCATCTGTCCAAGCGCTGCATGGACTATTTTCGGGGCGATTTTGCTACAATGGAAGGTATAGAAAAAATGCTAAATGCTTACAGAATCGCTTTGTGCAGCGATTGCATTCGCGTTTTTTAAAAATAAATACATTGTATTTTTTTTTTTTTTCCGGATCAAAGAGTTCACTTCCTGACTGACGTCAGGAAGTGAAAAAACGGAATCGCTCTGCAAAAACGCCTACAAAAACACTTACCAAAAACGTTCAACGAACAAAAATTGCCAGGAAGGGAAAAAAAGTCGCTTTAAAAAACATCCAATAGTAACGCGATCGGAACACAATGTGAACAAGGTCTTAAGGTGCCCATACACTCGTCAGATTTGCAGCAGATAGATAAGAAATGCATCTGATGATCTATCTGATGCGTTTTTAGAACATTTTTTACCAGGATAGAATTCCAATAGATTTCAGTTTGAAATCTATTGAAATTCGATCTGATGGCATTTTTTTGCCATCAGATTTCCATTAAGGCCAATGCAAACTGATAAGCAATCTCATCAGATCGACCTAAATTTTCCACCTCGATCGAAATCGGCCGTCGATCGGTCGATTGGCCAACCGATTTGCAATCGATTGATCGATCGGGATCGATCGGTCGGCCAGAAAATCGGCTGAGTGTATGGGCTGCTTTATTGTAGTCTGCCTTAGCTGTTTAACCCCCTTGGCGGTATGAAAAATACCGCCAGGGGGAAGCGCAACAGTTTTTTAAAAAAATTTTTTTTTTTTATCATGTAGCGAGCCGAGGGCTCGCTACATGATAGCCGCTGCTCAGCGGCATCCCCCCAGCCCCGCCGATCGCCTCCGGCGATAGGCGATCAGGAAATCCCGTTCAAAGAACGGGATTTCCTGGAGGGCTTCCCCCGTCGCCATGGCGACGGGGCGGGATGACGTCAGCGACGTCGGGACGTCATTGGGAGACCCGATCCACCCCTCGGCGCTGCCTGGCACTGATTGGCCAGGCAGCGCTCGGGGTCTGGGGGGGGGGGGCGCGCGCCGCACCGGATAGCGGCGATCGGGCGCGCGGCGGCGGCGGCGATCGGGGTGCTGGCGCAGCTAGCAAAGTGCTAGCTGCGTCCAGCAAAAAAAAAATTAAGTAAATCGGCCCAGCAGGGCCTGAGCGGCACCCTCCGGCGGCTTACCCCGTGTCACACACGGGGTTACCGCCAAGGAGGTTAACCCTCTGGGAGATACAATTACATCGCCCAGAAGGGGGCGCAGCACTTTTAAAAAAAAAATTTTTTCTTTTAAATCATGTAGCTAGCCTAGCTCTAGCTACATGATAGCCGTTGTGCAGCAGCATCCCCCCACCCCCTCCGATCGCCTCCGGCGATCAGCGCAAGCAGGAGATTCCGTTCAGAACGGGATCTCCTGCTTGGCTTCCCCCGTCGCCATGGCGACACTGACGTCGTGAGGGAGTCCCGATCCACCCCTCAGCGCTGCCTGGCACTGATTGGCCAGGCTGCGCAAGGGGTCTGGGGGGGGGCTGCACGGCGGGTAGCGGCGGATCAGCGGCGAGCGGAAGTTACACGCAGCTAGCAAAGTGATAGCTGCGTGTAACAAAAAAAAATTATGCAAATCAGCCCACCAGGGCCTGAGAAATCCTCGTGCGCGACATACCCCGAGCTCACCTCGGGATTATCGCCCAGGAGGTTAAGCCACAAAACGTGCAGTTGAGCTCTGTCAAGTTTTAAATAAATTAGGCGGCAATTGTAGGATACAGTGAGGAAGTGAGTTTTTTTTGTCATTGTACAACCTAGACTACATGTCAGTCAGTGAACAGCTGCTGATACTGATCATGCATGTGTGATAGAGGAATCTGACTGAGCAATGTGGAGAGGGTGCCTTTGCTGACTAGGGATGATCGATGAGATGCAAATCTTTCTGAGTTCATGCAGGATGATGTAAATGTGTATGCAAATATATGCAGCTTGAAAATGAACCAATCAAGTCCCACCAAGGTTTAAAGGGATACTTAAGTCAAAAAAATTAAAAATAAAAGTTTTACTCACCTGGAGCATCCCTCAGCCCCCTGAAGCTGTCCGGTGGCCTCGCTCCGATCCTCCGGTCCCCGCCGGCAGCTTCTTTCCGGTTTCGGCGACAGCCGCCGACCACATTGGGAACGCGAGTGATTCTCCGCGTTCCCAGCCACTATATCACCCTCTATGCTGCTATAGCGTATATGTATATAGCTGCGAAACCGGAAGGAGCCGCCGGCGGGGACAGGAGGATCGGAGCGATGCTGCGAGGGCACTGGACAGCTTCAGGGGGCTGAGGGATGCCCCAGGTGAGTAAAACTTTTTTTTTTTTTTGACTGCAGTATCCCTTTAAATTGACTAGTCCAGTGATGGCTAACTTTGGCACTCCAGCTGTGACAAAACTACAAATCACATCATGCTTCTGCCTCCCCAAGTTATGCTTAAAACTGTCAGAGTATTGCAATGCCTCATGGGACTTGTAGTTCCACCACAGCTGGAATGCCAAGGTTAGCCATCACTGGACTAGTCCATTTTCAAACTGCATGTACGGTATTTGCATACAAACTTACCTAATTCTGCATGATATTGGAAAAATTGGTATCTCATTGATCATCCCTTTTGCTGGCCCCCTTCTGTAAATCCTTCTTCTCTGACTGTTGGGCGGCGTTCAGTGTCTGGCAACGTATACTGTAATGGTACATTCACATCAGCGTGTTAAAGGGATCCTGAGCAGTGGGTTACATTTTAAAATTGGTACTTACCTGGGGCTTCCTCCAGCCCACCATAGGCTGTGAGGTCCACCGGTGTCCTCCTGGCTCCGTTCCGGGTCCCGCTAGCGGCTCCGCTACTGGCGACACTCCGGCTGAGTGTCAGCCCAACGCCTCCTGAACCGTGACACTATTCGTCATCACACCGGCCGGCGTGAGAGTCCTGCGCATGCGCGATTCATAGTTAGAAAACTGTGCATGCGCAGGACTGTCCCGCCGACCACCATGATGATGCGGAGAATCACGGTTCAGGAAGCGTTGGGCCGACACTCAGCGGGAGTGTCACCGGTAACGGAGCCAGGAGGATGCTGGGGGACCTCGCAGCCTACGGTGGGTTGGAGGAAGCCCCAGGTAAGTACCAATTTTAAATGTAACCCACTGCTCAAGGTCTCTTTAAAGAGAACCGGGGGTGGGGTTCTAACAATGATATCTGCACACAGAGGCTGGGTCTGCCTATACTGCCCAGCCTCTGTTGCTATCTCAATCCCCCCTAAGTTCCCTCTGCGCTCTGCTATGCCCCCATAAATCACAGCCGCGCTGTCGACACGCAGCGGGCTGTGTTTACCTATTCAGTGTCACTCTCGCCGCTCCCCCCACCTCCTTCATAGCTCCGGTCCCCGCCCGCGTCCCTTCCCTCCAATCAGCGGGGAGGGAAGAGACACGGTCAGGGACCGGAGCTATGCGGGAGGCGGGGGGAGCGGCGAGAGTGACACTGAATAGGTAAACACAGCGCTGTGACACGCTGTGTGTCGACAGCGCGGCTGTGATTTCAGGGACATAGCAGAGCGCAGGGGGAACATAGGGGGGATTGAGATAACAGGGCTGGGTAGTATAAGCAGACCCAGCCTCTGTGTGCAGATATCATTGTCAGAACCCCACCTCGGGTTCTCTTTAAGGTGGCCATACATCAGGCGACTTGGCGGCCGATCGACCATCCATTTCGATTATTATAATCGAATTGGATGAAAATCGGTGCCACCAAGTGCATGACAAAATGACCAATTTTGGAATGGAAATTGGTTGCATTGTCGATCGCGCATGGTGCAAGATGTTGGGCCGAAGTTGGTTGTTCAGGTGCGTGGTGGGAACGGTGTGCAATTTCCCGATGATCGATTAAACCATTCGCCGCTATGTAATGTCCCCCCCCTGTGTAAAGTATACAGTACATTACCTGTCTGGCCTCTGCTTGTCCCCCGCAGGCTTCTGGGATTCCTCTTCCGCATACACGCACGCCCCATGTGGTTTCCTGTTAAGGGTGCACATGTGACGTCACTCGCGTGCCCTTACTATGAAACCACGTAGGGCGCTTGCATGCGGAAGAGGAATCCCAGAAGCCTGCGGGGGATAAGTGGAGGCCGCGGAGAGGGAATGTATACACTTTGGCACCAGGGGGACATTACATTAGGTGACACAGCCGTGATTCCGGATCGATTTCATGCTGAAATTGATTGGGAATCGGCCTGTGGTGTATGGGCAGCTGACAGATAGCTCTCTTTTCAAATTTGATTAGAGAAAGAATGTCTCTTGGTGGAATCTGCCCATCATTGCTAGATCTATGAGCATCTTCAGCAGTGTGGTGGTATCTGTTGCCATGTGTGCAGTGTGTTACCACATAACGTGCATGCTAACAGTTACAGGGAAGCATGCATTGTATATACTGGGCGTCACACATTGCACAATGTGACTTCTGTGTTACAATCAAGCTTCTGCAGGATGTGCAATGCCTCACTGGGAACATGGCCTGCTGTTTCATTGTCGGTCATGCCCGGTACACACAAAGCAATTTCCCAACAGACTGAAGTCGAATAGATAATTTCCGACAAGTCCGATTTGTTTTCTGATCACTTCTATACAAAATGATTGGCATTTAGATTGGACCTTTCGAAAATTGATTCGACTGTCAATCTGGCGGGAAATTGCATTGTGTGTACCAGGCATAAGATTAAGTTTCCAATGCTGCGATTCCCGTCTGTTTTCCTGCACATAAATTTACTCAGAGAAAAAAATCAGCAGCATAAAATCGCATCACGAATGCAAATCCCTGTAGATGTGCATGACAGATGTCTTCTCGCCTTATAACAAGTGCCGGTGTCATTGTGTCTCGTAGATGCATGCCGGCTCAGTGGAAACTCAGCCTTAAAGTGGCCATACACTTATAGATTTGCAGCAGATTCGACCATCAGATGCCTGTCAAGTTAAATCTGACAGGAATTTATCTGATGTGTGCCACACACTAGGAATAGATTTCAGAATGAAATCTATTGAAAATCGATCTAAATGCATTATTGGACCATTAGATCCAATGCAACTCTATGGGCCATCGATCTGCTGCCAGCAGCAGATCGACCTACATTTTCCATCCAGTCAGATAGATCAAATCAATCGAAATCGGACACAAATCGATCGATCAGCTGATTTGATAGAAATTATTTTCAGATTGATTCAATAGAATGAATTGATCGATGGCTGAAATCGACCAGTGTATGGGCCCCTTTAAAGGGAAGATCCAAGGTGTAAAAAAAAAAAAAACTACTTGCCTGGTGTTTCCTCCGGCCCCTGGCAGCCGTCCTGTGCCCTCGCTGCAGCTCCACTCCGTGAGCGCCACTCGCGACCATGCTTACGAAGCCTGGAGCTCTGTCTGTAACCTCTATTGTCTGTAACCTTAACTAATGTGCAGGGCTGCGTAATATGTTGGCGCTTTATAAATAAATAAATAAAATTGAGAGACAAATATCTTTAGTCTGTAGGTTTTGAGGTCTTTTCTGACCTTTTTTTTTTTTACAAAGAGTATCTGCAGATTATCTTCGATGTTTCATTTTTCAAAGACTTTTATCTTGTGTGTACCCAGTGTCAGGAACTGGCCCGCGGGACGCCTGCGTATACGGTTCCCGACTGCGGGTTTGACCAGATCAAGCGGGGAGCAGCCTTATTCGAGCTAAAACAAGGCTGGGACCCCTCAGAACACCTCTCACTGCCACCACTAGCGGTTCGCTAGACACTTCCACTCTGCTGTCGAGTCCTCAGCGCGCAATCCGCGTTTTCATATTCGGGTCAGCTTTGCGCTTAGGCCGAATACGGGAACGCCACGCTCCCACACACACACACACAGTTGCAATCTTACACTGTAGTGAAGCAAAACCTGTGACGAACATTACGGAAAAGTCGTGCGCTAGCGCCATCGACTTTCGCATGGTCGTGCACAGTTCCTGTCAGTCTTGGGTAAATGCACAATAGATGTCAATTTCCCTCTCTCTTACTGAGAGAGGGCAGCCCTCCCCCACATCCTGTTCAGGTCAGGAAAGAATTCACAAGTGGCCAGACCACCTGGGGAGCAGCCATTTGGTTACATAGCTCATCTTTCCCCAAAAGGAAAACCAGCTCAAACTGGTTGAACTTCAAATTTCCCTCCAAGCTCATAGCTTCACACAATGGGAACATTTACTTTATTAATAATTCAAAATAGGTTTGGCACAGCAAGACCAAAATCACATTTCCTGATACCCAGAAATCAGTTCTATCACTCACCTGAAGTATAATTTTCTAGCTATCAGGGATCCATGTAGAAACCACTTTATCCGGCCTGCGTAGAGCGAATGCGACAGACTAGGCATACATAGCCTCGTTTAATAGAGGGTCGCGAGCAGTTTACGAATATAGTCTCGGATTTGCGATACGCCACTCCTGGGCCGAGTCACACAAATTATTAATAAATGGGTACATTCCTTGCTCTGAGTCTGTGGGTGGCAACCTGCCTGCCAGGAGGTAACCCTGCCTCAAACACACCTACTTTCCAGGTAGTGACCGCCCCAAAACTCTGGTCAGTAAAAAGCGTTTGCAAGGAACTCCTCCCAGTTCTTCAATTCCCATCTACCAGGAAGGTCTAGACATGTGCTCAAGGAGAACCGGGCGCATGTTGTGTACAAAGACTTTAACCTGAATGCCTACTTTAAACTGGACTATTTTCTTCATTTTTCAAATGGACTGCTCAGCTAACGAAGTAAGAATTTTCTGATTTTATTCCTTTTATTTTTAAGCTCTGTGTTTTATATGTTAATAGGTGTATATAACTGTATGTAATGCATTTGTGTTATTAAACGTTTAAAAATCGTTTAGCGGTTATGACCTGTTGCTGAACATACACAATCGTACCTATTCTCCTGAACTCGCTACCCTGTGTTTAATAGAAGTATACATTTATAACCCGTATGCGAGAACCCGGCCCAGATATAACGATCTGACCCAGGTTCCTGCATACTGCTAAGGGTTAATAGAGCGTTCTCGAAGTCCTAGTAAAATTACAGTAGCGGGCTGTGTAACTCGCTTGGTGGCAGATCTTTGAATTGTATATGTGTGTGGAGTGATTCGGTTGGTATCAGAACGCTCCCTTCGCGAGTCAGTTCATCAAATTGCGAACGCGGGTTACCCTTCGTGATGAACAAATGACCGTGTGAGAGGATTTCTGACGCTGATCGATTTACCCCATCCGCAGACCGGCCTAGCGGTCTGTGACAAAACCACTAACAGTCGTTCCGAACGATACTGTTAGCCACTCAGCTGCTGAGCTACTCGCACTGGCGTTTTCGTACGTTGGGTCAGCTGCGCGCTTTAGGCCAACGTATGACACACAATGCAATTACAATCTTATACGGTAGTGTTGCTTAATCATAGAATCAGGCACGGACTTATACACACTTCAATCTCTTCTAAGCTATGAGTGTTAGTTTAGTACAGCAGAAGTCAAGCTTATTAAATAATAATTTAATATTCCAGGGAAAAAAGTGGAACAATACAGAACAGAATATATACAAAAGATTACAAAAACAAAGTAAAAAGTTACAAAGGTAAGTTACAAAAATACACACAAAGCGATTTGCTTACCAAAATAAACGGGGAAATAAACGTACCAGCGTATCGATCTGGCGTGGTTGCGGGAGTACGCACTTTCTGGTCAGGAACCAGGTTAGTTCTAGCCGTGTGTGCTATCTCCAAGAACTACAAGTTGTGGCTATCCTAGCTGCTGTTTTATACTGTGAGATACGCCTGGAGGCTGCAACGTCCTTGGGGAGGGGAGGAACTAGTTTTTAATTAAATCTCAGACATAATTCTATTTCCAGGTAAAAGTCTATACATCAAAAGATTGTGAAGTGAGGTTTTTCAACTCCAGGTGAAAACTTGATTAAGGCATTTTCCTGTCTCAGTTTTTAAAGTCTGCAGAGATTTCCAACCCCTTCCAATAGATGTAATTTACAGGGTATAGTTTGCACCTCCACCAATAATTTAATTTCACAATGAAATAGTGTTTAACACACATGTCAACTTTTGGTGAAGAGACTCTTCCTGACTAGTCTAGAGTTCTTCACAATGCTTTAACAGCCTTCCTCAACAGAAGTGTAAATGTTTCAAGTGTCAATGACTTCAACACTTCACTTCTGCCATTGTCTGATTACCCCAGCTCTATTCACTGAAGTCCTCTTTAGATGCAAATGTAGGTCTATTGACCCACACACACAATCACATGAACAGTCCATGAATCTAGCCTGGCATATCTACACCTTTGACATAACATAGCAGATATAAAAATGGGAAAATGAAAGAAATATGTTCCTGTATTCCTAACATCATCAGCCTCATAACTAGCAGCTATATTCCTGACACCTAGCTTTAGGCCTGGAACCCACTAGGAATCGTTGCAGTGCTGTCACTGTGTGCAGCGACTGCTACGGTGTTTGCGATGGCGGCGATTACCCGACACTTGGAATTTTTTTTTAATTATAAAACTATATATACTTACCAGGCGTCCTCCTTCTGTCTGTAACGCTTATAGCGCACACACCTGTTCAAAACTGCACAAAAGTACAGGGGAAGAACAGTCCCCATTCAGGGTAATAGCTATTCGCCCCTTTCTCATAGCAATTGCTAGCTGATCGGAGAGGCACCACAAAATGTGCTGTTTATTTTGTGCAATCTAAAAGAAAGAAAATGGAGTTAAACAGACAAACCTCATTTGGTGTTTGTCTTGAATGTTGACCAACAATTGCCTACCTTTTCCAAGCTGTTTTTAGATACGGTATTTTACCTGATTTGGGGATCCACTAATTTTTACTTGTTTCCGCTAATCAATGATGATTTTTAGAATTTACCTTCTAATGTGGGTTTGGTTAGTATTGTGAACTAACTATAAAATGTTAATTCATATCACCATATCTTTCACAGTCCAGGATCCGATCTCGGGAGCTGCTGCTTGACCTCTACAAGATGGACGAGGACAAAAATGAAATGAATTCAGGGATGCTCCGTCTTGCCTTTGAGATTGTCTATTTGTTGACAGGAGAGGTGAGATATTGTACAGATAAGTATACAGTTATGAGATGAAAACCTGTGACAGCTTTTGAGTGCCAGGACCTCCCCCAGCCAGGATCATTTTCTTGGTTCAGAATTGGAGCTTTTGCATGTGATGCGTTGCAGAATAATTCTGCATGGCAACTCGCTGGCCATACAATTCTATGAGGTTGTCACGTTTGCAGACAGATGCATTGCACCATAGGTGGCTATGGGCAATCATCACTCCTTTGGAAAATCGGAGCAGGTCTTTTTAACAAGTGAAAGCGGATCCTATTTTTTAACATTAGCATCCCTTTCCTTGTTACAGCTTCAGTGTTCTCCCCAGAAATTTCTTCCACCCCGGTGGCATGAAAAAGTAGCCGGGTGGGGCGAGATGAGAGAATGCAGGGCGGGTGCTTCTGTGAGCAGCTATGCTTACATCATAGGAGGTGAGCTAATGGCAGCCGGGTGCTCACCAAAACTAGCCGGGTGGAGCACTCGGCTAAAAGAGCCTGGGGAGAACACTGAGCTTGTAGAGCTCCTTCAGAGATGCTGCAGTGTATTTACTTCCTGGTTTGCTGGGAGCACATACATGGTTAAATTCCTGTGCGTACATCTTGTCTGTCTGAACAGTATGCTGCAGCACAGTTCAGACAGAATTGACAGCTCAAATTACACTGGCTCATTACTAGCAGATAAGGGAGTATTAAGCCCCATACACACATTTAACAGCGGTTAGGCTCTTACAACTTTTCTTGTGAAACACCTAAAAAAAAATCTCTCGCTATTGTTCAAGCAGCTGATAAGTCAATTCATCAATATGATTGACTTCTTATCAGCTGCTTGAACAATAGCAAGAGATTTTTTTTTTTTTTTTATTAAGGTGTTTCTCAAGAAAAGTTGTGAGAGCCTAAAAGACTGCTGTTGAGTGTGTGTGTGGGGCTTTAGACAGGCTGTTATCTCTAAGTACACACAGGGTGGGTTTCTCTGTGTTTTCCTTCTCTCTTGTGGAAGAGTTTAGGTCCTCTTTAGTCCTAAGGGGGTATTCACTTCCCAGAAAAACCCAGGGTTATAGTGCCACCCGGAGTACGGAGGGAGAACTGCACCGCTGGATCCCATGGAGGTGAGTCAGGCTTGGTTCACTTTTTTTTTTTTTTTTTTTTTTTTTTTGCACGGATTTGCAGGGTTTTCACGGACCCTGGATACACTAAGGGATAGTGTAAGGCAATGCAAAACAGATCTCCCTCTTCACAGGCTATTTGCATACAAAAAACGGAGGGAGATCCGGATTGCCATGCTGGAGGGGGTAGAGTCAGGAAGGGGGCCACCGGGCACAGCGGTCGGGAGGAGACTTGGACCCCCCTCACCTGGGTGCCCCCTTCCGCGCTCCCCCTCCAGCTATCATTGCCTGCGGGAACTCGCTCACCTCCTTGTTCCACCACTCACCGCATCACTTCCTGCAATGCTGCCTTCTGAAGTACAGAGGGCAGTATTGCAGGAAGTGACACAGCGAGCGGTGGAACTCAAGGAAGTGAGTGAGTTCCCTGCTCGATGATTTTAGCAAAAGTACCTGGAGGGGGGCACCAGATGAGGGAGGGGGGGTCCAACCTTCCCTCCCCAATGCCACCCACCTCTGTGCCCGCTGGCCCCCTTTGTGGCTGCTACCCCCTCTAGCATGGCGGCCCCACCCACGGCCAGGGCTGGGGCTAGGTTTTTAAAATGCAAATGGATCAGAAACTTATGCTGCAAAAGGGCAGCATGGATCTGTTTGCATACCGGTTTTTGAAAACTGAATAACTGATTGCATTCTGCAACTGTGCCTAGTGTGGACCGAGCCTAAGTGCTGGGGCTGCTGCAAGCTCTCTGCAGTTTCATCGCACGCACGCACACTTTTAGGGACTAGAAGCCTGCAAAGAAATGACACCGCTTTTAGACCCTTAAATCTGGAAAGACTGCTGGGGGGTTAATTACATCAGAAATCGGAATTCCGTGTAAAATCGTAATCGCATGTAGTATACAAGAGCCCTGACAAAAAGAAACGTGAATTTTGAAAGAAGTGCAATTCAGCATTGCCTGACTTTGGATATGCAGCCACCACGATTTCGCGCATTCGCAACACCTGCTAATTTTAAGTGTGAAACTTGTCTTAAAGGCCACTAACGATACAATTAGCCGAACAATCATTTACTTAAGATTCTTCGTATGAATGATCGGAAAGGATCATTTGGAACCACTAATGGACAAAAATCTCCAAACTAATCTGATCAGATTCATGAAATCGATCCGATTGGTTTGTCCGCTGCTGGCTCTAGGCTCCTCCGAAAAAGATAAAGTTGGGAGCTAAGGCTGTCTGTATAAACCGATGTGTGGCATATTAGTGTAACCTACAGGTTTCTGATATGGAAATCTTGGCCTAAAGGATGTGGTTGTGAAGGTCTCGTTTATACGGCTGTCATTTGATTTCTGATTTGGGGAAGCTTTTATTCGTTTTAAAAGACACCTGAACAAGGAGGGATACGCAGGCTGCTTTATTTCCTGCTGATCGTCTGCTTCTAATATTTTAGCCATTCACCCTGAACAAGCATGCAAATCAGATGTTTGACTAAAGTCTGATGAGATTATCTGAATGCTTGTTTTTAAAGGGACCCTCAGTAGTCAATAAAAATCAAATTGGTACTTACCTGGGGCTTCCTCCAGCCCACTGTAAGCCGCGATGTCCCTCGGCATCCTCCTGACTCCTCTGCTGGTCCTGCTGGCGGCTCCGTTACCGGTGACTTTCGGGCTGGCCGGTTAGAAAACCGCACATGCGCAGGACTGTCGTGTCGCGTAGCGGCCGGCATGATGGCGCATAGCGTGCCCATCCAGGAATTGTACTGCCAACCTTCAGCCCAAAAGTCGCTGGTAACTAAGCCGCCAGTGGGACGGGGAGAGGTCGCCGGGGGACCTCACGGCCTACGGCGGGCTGGAGGAAGCCCCTGGTAAGTACAAATTTCATTTTTATTGACTGTTCATGGTCCCTTTAAGTGTGTGATTCATAAGGTGCCCATACGTCAGACTTTGGCCTCAATTCACTAAGCTTTATCAAACACTTTACCGAACGTTTGATAATTTATCTCATGGGTAAAATCTAATTTTTAATTCACTAAGGCATTATATATTTATCGAGTGTTTTATCGATAAAACATTCAATAAATCTGTAACACCTTAGTGAATTCAAAATTAGATTTTGCCCATGAGGTAAATTATTAAACGTTCGGTAAAGTGTTTGATAAAGCTTAGTGAATTTAGGCCTATGTATGGGCAGATCGAATAAGAAACAGATTTCGCTCTGATCAAATCTGATCGGAGAGAGATCTGTTGACTGCCCATACATCACAGGCTGATTCCCAATTCATTTCATGCTAAAATCAATCTGGAATTGGCCTTGTGGTGATGCACCCGCTGGTCCAATGCTGCCCCCCCTAATGGTCAATGTGCAGTCCCCCCTTCCCCTGGTGCCCAGTGTACTATCCATTACCTGTCTGTGGCTTGTCCGCTGCTGGCTCTGGGCTCCTCCATCCATACACACCCCACGTGGTTACTGGAGTAATGTGGCACCTGTGTGACATCACACATGCGCCCACGTGGAAGCCGACAACCACATGGGGTGCGTGTGGATGGAGGACAGCGTCCGGAGCCAGGTAATATGGCTCTGGGCGCTGTCACCTGACCAACCACAACAGCCCGACGTCTCGCAGCATGTGTGACCGATTAATGTGACCAATTTCTGCCTGAAATTAGTCGCATCGTCGATCTTGCATGCATTTGGCGGCATTGTTTGTTTTTCATCTGGTTTGATTATAATTGAATCAGATGGTGGATTAGCTGCCGAGTCGCCTGATGTATGGTCACCTATACGCTATTGCAGCCAAAGACACCAGCAGGACAGCCAGGCAACTGGTCTTGTCTAAAAGGCAATAAATATGACAGCCTCCATATCCTGCTCACTACAGGTGTCATGTAAGCCCCTTCTATTGCTTAATGGATGATTGAGGAGGAAATGTGATGTATTTCTCCTCCAGGACTATATTGTAGTAAAGAAGTCTGAGCATGGAAAATCCAGCAAGGATTCCCCTGACCCTGGAGGATGGAGTGAGGACAAGATCTCCACTGCAGAGCTTCTGTCTGCTTCCTTGGCAGCTATGATAAACCACGAGAAGATATTAGAAGTCGCCAATAAGATGATTGAGATGCTGACGGGAGAGGTGAGCAGTGCTGGGAATTCTGGGATGTTATCCTGTAATGCAAGTGATTGGTCTGGATGTTGGCTGTATCCTTATGTGTGCTTCAGGTTCCTATAAGGTGCCAGGACGTCGCCGTGTATCTCTCCATGGAGGAGTGGCAGTATGTGGAGGGACACAGAGACCTATACAAGGAAGTCATGGTGGACGATGAGGACTACATAGCGGGTAAGGATGTTTTAAAAGGCAAATTCATAATTCTCTACGAATTCATCCCCGTTTAGAGTTAGAGGAGGCTGACACGATGCTGAAGATGCTAAAAACTAGGGATGGGACGAATCCACAATTTCTTTGAATCTGAATCTAGAAAGGTTCTCGAATATCTCCAACCTTTCGAATCACTAATCTAACAAATCATGCACATAAGAATTGCATGATCTGTGGTATAGGTGCCTTCAGTATAGCTAGAAAATATGTGTGCCTTCAGTTATAGCTAGCTAGGTATAGGAGCCTTCAGTATAGCTAGCTAGCTATATGTACCTTCAGTATAGGTAGCTAGGTATATGTGCCTTCAGGATAGGTAGCTAGGTATATGTGCCTTCAGTAAAGGTAGCATGGTATATGTGCCTTCAGGATAGGTAGCTAGGCATATGTGCCTTCAGTATAGGTAGCGGGGTATAGGAGCGTCAGTATAGGTAGCTAGTTATATGTACCCTCAGTATAGGTAACAGGGTATAGGAGCCTTCAGTATAGGTAGCCCTGTGCTTCCCCGCCCCCCTGCAGCCTCCTCTTCTTACACCCCCTGCATAAATAAGTACCTGCTCACCTCCAGTGTGGAGCACAGAGCGGCAGGCCTCTCCTTTACTTCCCTGTTCCCCCTAGTGGCCGGACCAGCTTTTACTGCTGGCGCGATTAGTAAAAGTCAGTCACTAGGGGGAACAAGGAAGTCAGCGTGAGGTCTGCCGCTACACTCTGGATAGGCAAGTGGATACTTTTAACCATGCAGGGGGCAAGCGAGTGGAGGCCTGCGGGGGGGGGGGGGGGGGGGGATAAAGGATGATGAGGGCGAGCAGCGGCTGCGCAGGGACGAAGCGTCAGGATTCGGCAAGCGGTAAATGGCGTCAGGATTTGAATCCCGAGTATTTCCCAATATTCGAGGGATTTTTGGATTCATCGTCCCAGCCCTATTAAAACTACCTCTCAATGAGACAGGGCATGAGCCTTCACAGGCTGATTCATGAACCGTTATCATTTAGGGCTGGTGCACACCGAGCGGCTTTTTCAGCGTTTCTGCAGCCGCTTGCGGCTGCGGAACCACTTGGTCAATGTATCTCAATGGGGTGGTGCACACCAGAGTGGGAGGCGTTTTGCAGAAACGAATCCTCCCGGGGTGAGGCATGTTTTGGATTTCGGATGCGTTTCTGTCTCAATGTTAAGTATAGGAAAAACGCAAACCGCTCTGAAAAAGGCCTGTTCAGAGTGGTTTTGCCGGCGTTTTTGTTACAGAAGCTGTTTAGTAACAGCTTTACTGTAACAATATCAGAAATCTACTACAACAAAAACGCTTCACAAAACCGCAAAATGCTAGCTGAAACGCTACAGAAAAAGAAGAAAAAGCATTTCAAAATCTGCTAGCATTTTGCGGATCTGCTAGCGGTTTTTGGTTTGCACCAGGCCTTACTGTGGGCTCAACTGACGAAGCATCTGCAGTGGCGATTTTATCATTTCCTGTGCTATTTGATCAATTGCATATGGTTTTTCACTAAGGTGTATTAACTAAGCAGTTTGATTTCATTTTGCTGACTGAAGTGTTAAAATAAAAATAATTCTTAAAATACAAATAAAATTAATAAAAGTCAATTTACAAATGCTATGTAACGTGGTCTTAAAGTGGAACTAAACTCAGAACTTCCTCTCTGCTCTAAAAGTTTAGATACAGCATAGTGAAACCAAGTAAAAAAAATTTTTTAGGATTTCCATAACTTGTAATGAACATTTATTTCCCATAAAGGTCAACATTTCCCATAAAGGTCAATAACATTTATTTCCCTTTATGGGAAATAAATGTTCATTACAAGTTCTGGAAATCCTAACAAAAAATGTTTTACTTGGTTTCACTTTTGTAGAAGGGCACTGTAAGGGTTAATACTCAATGTTTACTATACAGTGGTTTGCAAAAGTATTCTGCCCGCTTGAAGTTTTCCACATTTTGTCATATTACCACAAACCTGAATCCATTTTTATTGGAATTCCACGTGAAAGACCAATACAAACTGGTGTACACGTGAGAAGTGGAATGAAAATCATACATGATTCCAAGCATTTAAAAACAAAAAAACAACAACAAAAAAAGTGGGGGTGTGCGTAATATTTCAGCCCCCTGAGTCAATACTTTGTAGAACCACATTTTGCTGCAATTACAGCTGCCAGTCTTTTAGGGTATGTCTCTACCAGCTTTGCACATCTAGAGGCTGAAATCCTTGCCCATTCTTCTTTGCAAAACAGCTCCAGCTCAGTCAGATTAGATGGACAGCATTTGTGAACAGCAGTTTTCAGATCTTGCCACAGATTCTCGATTGGATTTAGATCTGGGCTTTGACTGGGCCATTCTAGCACATGGATATGTTTTGTTATAAACCATTCCATTGTTGCCCTGGCTTTATGTTTAGGGTAGTTGTCCTGCTGGAAGGTGAACCTCCGCCCCAGTCTCAAGTCTTTTGCAGACTCCAAGAGGTTTTTTTTCCAAGATTGCCCTGTATTTGGTTCCATCCATCTTCCCATCAACTCTGACCAGCTTTCCTGTCCATGCTGAAGAGAAGCACCCCCAGAGCATGATGCTGCCACCACCATATTTGATTGTGTGGATGGTGTGTTCAGAGTGATGTGTAGTGTTAGTTTTCCGCCACACATAGCGTTTTGCATTTTGGCCAAAAAGTTCAATTTTGGTCTCATCTGACCAGAGCACCTTCTGTCACAAGCCCCCTAGTGGCCGGACCGCACAATGCCTTCCAATCTGTTTCAGCACACAGACCATGCAATATGTGATCGCAATCGGTGCGCAGAAACCGCTGGGAATTTGGCAGCAGACCGACTAGAAGGGAGCTTGTGAGTTACGGTAATACAAATGACACTATTTCGGGGTATAACTGCCACCACTCCTACAGAAGGGTAGGAGTCCTAACTATACTGACACTAATACCTGAAAATAAAATGGTTAAACACACTCTATTTTATCTAGCTATCAACAAGAGTAACGACTCTTCAGAAGCTAGAGCTCAGTTTGTGCGGCTGAATAGCAGGTGTAGCTGAACAAATAAAATGACTTTTTATAAAGTCTTTATTATAAATGCAATATAAATAATTTATACAGAAAATCATTAAATTCAACAATTATAGAGACCTTAGTAGCCAGTATGAAAATAAAAATGGAAGAAAATACGTATACTTAAGGTCAGGTGAAATATGTCCTTTCTGGGAAAAGAAATGCTAAGTCCTTGGTTTCAGAGTGGAGAACTCAGTGTCAAAGTCCAAACAAGCCGGACACCAGCATGTCCTCAAGCTGGCAAGGCTGTAACCGGGATGTTTCAAAGTGGAGGACATTGATTTTGGGTCCTTTGCTATTTTTATACCCCTGACACAGTAGGAGGGAATGAGGACGGGAACCACACACCCCCTTAGAACATGAGATGAGCCCTCCCCCTTCTACTGGGAACCAAAAATCTTATCTAACCGTATATGGAACCGTACAGGTCAGGGCAGATTTAATAGCATTTTCAGGTCAGTCTGCATTTATTTAGCACAATGATACCAAACACGAGGGGTAGGACCCCGGTGGTATCACCAGGTCACTTTCGAACTGCCTGACAGCCCATAACTCAGAATGTTCTGAAACCTTCTCTGTACCAGCGCCAGGCAAGGTCCGACACACTCTGTGAGTTTGGAGGGCCTGGCATCCTTGCAACAAAGGAAATATGACAAATATAGCAGTTTATGATTTATCTTATAACTAACAGTTCAGCAGGAGTTTCAAGTTGCCAACTGGAGAGCTTACTGGTCCTTTGAACTCCCAAGCTCAGAGCTCATGTGACAATTCCTGCTGAGGAAGGTGCCAGCTTGGCTACAGCAGGATCCACTTGATGAGTTTCTGTCAAACCTGAGGTGTGAAAACTTAATTTAGGAGGGCCCTGAACACAGCTGGGTGCCTGGGCACTTCCTCTGAGAAAGTGCCTGAATGGCCCTGCCATTTGGTGTTAGGAAAACAAGCTGTCTTAAAAGAAGGAATGTCATTCTGACTGCTGCAGTGACTGCTCAGTCTAATCAGGAAGCAATCAGAAAATCGACTGTGCGAATCTTCCCGATTCGCCTGCGTTTCTCACGGCTGTTCCATGATACCTTCTTCCACATGTTTGCGGTGTCTCCCACATGGCTTGTGGCAAACTGCAAACGGGACTTCTTATGCTTTTCTGTTAACAATGTCTTTCTTCTTGCTACTCTTCCATAAAGGCCAACTTTGTACAGTGCATGACTAATAGTTGTCCTATGGACAGAGTCTCCCACCTGAGCTGTAGATGTCTGCAGCTCGTCCAGAGTCACCATGGGCCTCTTGACTGCATTTCTGATCAGCGCTCTCCTTGCTTGGCCTGTGCGTTTAGGTGGACAGCCTTGTCTTGGTAGGTAGTTTACAGTTGTGCCATACTCCTTTCATTTCTGAATGATCGCTTGAACAGTGCTCCGTGGGATGTTCAAGGCTTTGGAAATCTTTTTGTAGCATAAGCCTAATTTCTCAATTTCTCAATAGCTTTATCCCTGACCTGTCTGGTGTGTTCTCTGAGCTTCATGGTGGTGTTGCTCCCAATATTCTCTTAGACAACCTCTGAGGCCGTCACAGAGCAGCTGTATTTGCACTGACATTGGATTACACACAGGTGCACTCTATTTAGTCATTAGCACTCATCAGGCAACTGGGCTATGGGCAACTGAATGCACTCAGACCAAAGGGGGCTGAATAATTACGCACATCCCACTTTGCAGTTATTTATTTGTAAAAAATGTCTGAATCATGTATGATTTTTGTTCCACTTCTCATGTGTACACCACTTTGTATTGGTCTTTCACGTGGAATTCCAATAAAATTCCAATAAAATTGATTAATGTTTGTGGCAGTAATGTGACAAAATGTGGAAAACTTCAAGAGGGCCGAAAACTTTTGCAAACCACTGTATGTAGAGCTGTCTTGGCAAAGCTCTTCTGCAGTCTATTCAGTTACTCATAAGAACAGGGGCGTAGGGCCTGTGGTCGCAACGGTCGCCTCGGCGACCGGGCCCGGCTCCTGAAGAGGCGGGGGAGGGGCCCGGGGGGCCCATGTCCGTTTGGACTCGGAGATGGGATCCCTGCCTGCGTTATTGGGAGGGGGGAGCTGCAGCCGTGGGGAGGGCAGTCCGACCTCTCCCCGGGCCCCCCCCTCCCCCTCAGATGCAGAGTGCGCAGCGCACGGAAGCGCTGTAGGCAGAACTCACCTGCCTGCGTTCCAAGCGCCGCTGGTCTCCTCCCGCTCTGCATAGATCTGCTGTTACACACTGCTTCCGGCTAAACAGGAAGCAGTGTGTAACAACATCTATACAGAGCGGGAGGAGACCAGCGGCGCAGGGACGGAGGTGAGTTCCGCCTACAGCGCTTCCGTGCCTATCCGGGGGGGCAGCTACCTACTCTAACCTATCCTGGGGGGCCAGCTACCTACCTAACCTATCCTGGGGGGCCAGCTACCTACCTAACCTATCCTGGGGGGCCAGCTACCTACCTAACCTATCCTGGGGGGCCAGCTACCTACCTAACCTATCCTGGGGGGCCAGCTACCTACCTAACCTATCCTGGGGGGCCAGCTACCTACCTAACCTATCCTGGGGGGCCAGCTACCTACCTAACCTATCCTGGGGGGCCAGCTACCTACCTAACCTATCCTGGGGGGCCAGCTACCTACCTAACCTATCCTGGGGGGCCAGCTACCTACCTAACCTATCCTGGGGGGCCAGCTACCTACCTAACCTATCCTGGGGGGCCAGCAACCTACCTAACCTATCCTGGGGGGCAGCTACCTACTCTAACCTATCCGGGGGGGGCAGCTACCTACTCTAACCTATCCTGGGGGCCAGCTACCTACCTAACCTATCCTGGGGAGCCAGCTACCTACCTAACCTATCCAGGGGGGCCAGCTACATACCTAACCCATCCTGGGGGGCCAGCTACCTACCTAATCTATCCTGGGGGGCAGCTACCTACCTAAGCTATCCTGGGGGGGCAGCTACCTAACCTATCCTGGGGGGCAGCTACCTAACCTATCCTGGGGGGGCAGCTACCTACTTAACCTACCCTGGGGGGCCAGCTACCTACCTAACCTATCCTGGGGGGGCCAGCTACCTACCTAACCTATCCTGGGGGGCCAGCTACCTACCTAACCTATCCTGGGGGAAAGCTACCTAATCTATCCTGGGGGGCAGCTACCTAACCTATCCTGGGGGGCACCTACCTCATCTAACCTATACTGGGGGGCAGCTACCTAATCTAACCTATACTGGGGGGCACCTACCTATCTAACCTGGGGGCACTTAATTGTCTAACCTGTATTCGGGGCACCTAGCTAGCCTATACAGGTGGCAACTATACTGGCTACCTATATTGGAGGCACCTACCTAACTAACCTATACTGGGGGCACCTACCTATCTAACCTATGCTGGGGGCAACTATTCTGGCTACCTATATTAGAGGCACCCACCTAGCTAACCTGTACTGGCGGCGCCTGCCTATCTAACCTATACTGGGGGCAACTATACTGGCTACCTATGCTGGAGGCACCTACCTGGCTAACCTATACCGGGGGCAACTATACTGGCGTACCTATGCCTGGCTACCTATACTGGGGGGACCTATAGCTGGCTATAGGGATTCGGATATGTGTGTGCGTCGGGTGTTGCCGGGGGAGGGGGGCTGTTGTTGCCGTGGGGGGGGGGGGCCCACATCCAGATTCCGCATCGGGGCCCAGAGGTTTGTAGCTACGCCACTGCATAAGAACTAATTAGATACAGTACATTGATGTGCTTAAAGAGAGTCTGAAGCAAGAATAGATCTCGCTTCAGACCTCATATATAGCAGGGGCACGTGGGCACTGCTAAAACGCCGCTATCCCGCGGCTTAACGGGGGTCCCTGTCCCCCCAAACCCCCTCCGTAATGCGGGGGAGCGCTTCCTGGTTGGGGCAGGGCTATCCGCCGCAGCCCTGCCCCACGCGCGTCTGTCAGCGCGTATCTCCGCCTCTCCCCCGCCCCTCTCAGTCTTCCTTCACTGAGAGGGGCGGGGGAGAGGAGGCGATGCGCGTCTGATAGACGCGACTGGAGGCAGGGCTGCAGCTGTTAGCCCTGCCTCCAGGAAGAATATTACCAGCGACCATTTTCCGACCAACTTTTGCGGGGGGTGGGTTGGGGGTGATGGGACCCCCGTTAAGCCGCGAGATAGCGGCGTTTTAGCAGGGGCACACGTGCCCCTGCTATATATGAGAGCTGAAGCGAGATTTAGTCTCGCTTCAGTGTCTCTTTAAGGCCACTAATGCTATTACTACTTATGCCTAGTACACACAAAGAGATTTTCAGGCAGATTTTCTGCCAGATTATTTTCAACAAGTCTGATCTAATTTCGATAGATTTTGGGATAAATTTTCCATAGAAGTGAATGGAACAGCTATTCACTTCTTTGGAAAATTGACCGAAATCGGATTGGACATGTTGAAAATAATCAGTCTGGCAGGAAATCTGCCTGAAAATCTCATTGTGCGTACTAGGCATTACACTAATACTGCTTGTACTAACACTACTATTACAATACTATAAATACAACTAATACTACACTACTAATACTACAAATTCTAATGGTAATACTACAATAATACCAATACTAATGTTAGTACTAATTCTACTAAAATGAATACTACTAAAACTACAATATTATTATTAATAATACTACTAATAATAATAATACTAATGCTAGTAAAAATACTACAGGAATACTTATAATTCTTATTTCACTAATACTGCTCATACTACCAATACTAAAATATTACTAATGCTCCCAATACTACCATTACTAATGCTACATTACTACAATACTGATATTACCACAACTGCTAACATTACTAATCTTACAATACTAATACTGATGCTATTAATACTTATATGAAGAATATTACTAACGACCAATACTACTAGTATGCTACTACTAGTACTGCTGCTAACTATCTGCTTACTGCTAACTTTCTAGATGGATCTTACAATAGAATTTCTTCAGACAAAGGTCGCATAGTAGTCTGTGAAGATGAAAGGAAATATTCTTCTCTAATCTCAGCTAAGTCAAAGTCCCGTTCCAAGAGGAAACCAGCAGGCGGGGGTGATAAACGGCCAGTTAATGGCTCTAAGTATGTGCAGCGTAAAGCGAAAGCCACAAAGGGATGGCGTCAGTGTGATGTAGATTCCATTGGCAATAACGTCTATACGGAACGTGAGCTCCCTTCCCGTGCATCAGTCAGATATGTTGATCAAATGCAACAAACTACATCCGGTACTGCAGTTGAAATCTATAAGAAAGACCAAACTGCAAATACTACAGAACAAGACAAAGACACACATTCCAATCAACGCAAAAAAACTTCACTTATCAATCAACGCAAAACAACTTCACTTATCAAGTGTGATAAGTGTTGTAGAGAGTTTGAAAGAAAATCTGCATTTATTGCTCACTATAAAACACATTCTGCCCCCAGCAGTTATCAGTGTGCAGAGTGTGGAAGAGGGTTTTCTAATCGGTACAAATTAGCTGTCCATAGCAGAATGCACACAGGAGAGAAAAAATTTACCTGTTCAGAATGCAAAAAGTCTTTTGCTTGCCAATCCTACCTCAGCAAACACCAAAGAATCCACACTGGGCACAGGCCTTATACCTGCAGAGAGTGTGGCAGGAGGTTTTTTGGCAGCACCCACCTGGCGAGACACATGAGACTTCACACTGGCGAAAAGCCGTTCTCTTGCAACGAATGTGGCAGGAGGTTCATCGACAAGATCTGTGCTGAAGCCCATCGGCTAGTTCACACAGGGGAAAAGCCGTTTTCTTGTTCAGAGTGTGGGAAACTATTTTCCAGCAAAAGCTCCTGTGCAGCCCACCAGCGTACTCACACAGGAGAGCGTCCATTCCCATGCTCGGAGTGTGGTCGCTGTTTCTCTAGTAAAAGCCGTCTTCGAATACACCAGAGCATACATGTTGGGAAGAAGCCCTATTTGTGCTCTGAGTGTGGGAAATCCTTTTCAAGGAAAGCCCACCTCGTTAATCACCAACGCACGCACACAGGTGAGCAGCCGTTTTCCTGTCAGCAATGCCAACGGCGATTCACCAACAAGGTCAATCTGGACAGCCACATGCGTTTGCACACAGGAGAAAAGCCATTTTCTTGCAGTGAATGTGACAAAAGGTTTGTCTTAAAAGCCCATCTCCTCGACCATCAGAGATCTCATACGGGTGAAAAACCCTTTGCCTGCACGGACTGTTCTAAATGTTTCACCAGTAAAGTGAACCTGAAGAAACATCTGCGGATTCATACTGGAGAAAAGCCATATTCCTGTGTACAATGTGGCAAGTGCTTTGCTCGGGGACACCATCTTAATTTACACCTAAAGACTCACTCAAAGGCTCCGGCTCCAGTATTCACCTGTAAGAATTGTGGGAAGAACTTAAAGAGCAAGGGTTTCCTGAACAGACACATGAAAATTCATGATAGATCGGGAAGTTGAAGGACCTATCAAATGTAGTATTTTGTCAAAGTCCACTTTCAGTGTGATACCTGCTCTAGAATTCACACCCTTTTGCTCAATGGTTTTTAATAGTTTGGTTTAGGTGTAGGGTTTGGGTTGAGGGTCAACTTGTATATAGATATCTGATCATTGTCACCCAGGTAAAGCAAACCTGAAGTGTAAAAAACAAACTTATGATATAATGAATTGTATGCATAGTACGGATAATGAATAGAACATTTATTTTCAGTTTTATAAAGGTGTTTTTTTTGTTTTGTTAAATAACTGCATCATACTGTCAGGGCCTATTTCCACTACACATGGATTCTGGATGCAAAAAACGATGAATGCCTATAGGCCTGTTTCCACTAAATGTGATTTTTCTGATGCAGATTTCCCATAGCCCTTCTTTGGAGTCAGTTTTCTGCATCCAGAATCCGCATGTAGTGGAAACAAGCCCTCATAGTTGCA
This sequence comes from Hyperolius riggenbachi, assembly GCF_040937935.1. NCBI lineage: Eukaryota > Metazoa > Chordata > Amphibia > Anura > Hyperoliidae > Hyperolius > Hyperolius riggenbachi. The sequence goes on along the minus strand of NC_090655.1, from coordinate 209,980,995 downwards.
GTTTTAAAACCACACACTGTCTTTTAAGCTATAAAACAAAGCAGAAATAGTGACCCATTGGACTTTCCTGCAGTAAAACCTTATCCCAAGCTGTCTCACTTTTTCTTGGCTGTTTAAGTGCTGCAGAAAACAGGACTGTAGTCACCTAAGCTGGTCAAATAGCTCAGTTAAGCTCTTTGCATAGATAACTTCTTCCTGTACTGGAAAAACACTGAGACTCTTTTTTCTTTGCTACTCATGTTGTATTTCTTAGCTGTACTACACATACAATTCATTATCTAATTAGTTTATATTCGCTTCAGATCTGCTTTAAAATGTTCAGTCTCTTAGAAGCTTTTCTTATTATCATCTTGACATACAATCCTTGTCCAGCCAACACCATCAGCCCGTTCTAGTGAGTCTTTCCAGGGTCTGTACACATACATAGGCTGGGTGGCTGTACACATACACAGGCTGGGCAGCTGTACACATACACAGGCTGGGCGGCTGTTACACAGACACAGGCTGGGCGGCTGTTACACAGACACAGGCTGGGCGGCTGTTACACAGACACAGGCTGGGCGGCTGTACACAGACACAGGCTGGGCGGCTGTTACACAGACACGGGCTGGGCGGCTGTACACGGGCTGGGCGGCTGTACACAGACATAGGCTGGCCGGCTGTACACAGACACAGGCTGGCCGGCTGTACACAGGCTGGCCGGCTGTACACAGACACAGGCTGGCCGGCTGTACACAGACACAGGCTGGCCGGCTGTACACAGACACAGGCTGGCCGGCTGTACACAGACACAGGCTGGCCGGCTGTACACAGACACAGGCTGGGCTGAAGAAAGTAATAAAGGCCAATGTTAGTGGCAACAAGTGTCTGGCATATACAGCTTGCCTCTGGCTTCATGTAAGACATTCCTACTACTGTTCTGTTTCCTTTTCACAGATCAATAAAGCAACTAATTGAATTATTGATAAACAAGCACATTTTTTGAAACGGAGATGAAGTATCCTCATGTATTTTATTACATTTATCAGTGGGAACATGACAGTAAACACCTACCGTGCTTTTAGTTTCATTCTTATCTGCTTAATTAGTCTATTAGCAGCTGTGATAAGAATCCCTGACTGGCTCAGTCTAGGTTTGACCTGGAATCATTATAGCTGAGTCACTCTTCTGTGGAGTCTTTTCAAGCCCAAGCCTTCCCCCTCCTGGCTTAGATTTCCTGCTTTGCATACTGAGAGCTGTGATGACGTGGGAGGGGCTGCTCCTGCTGAGAGAGAAGCTCTGTGGCTGCAATATGATCCCTGTGTGCACTAGATACTGATGACTGCAGTTTCATTCCTATGAGAGACACTTCCTACATGCAGATATCATACCAAAATGAAAGCACACAGATGAAAGGCTGCATTTAGCCTAGATAGCAGCCTAGTCTTATATAGCCTAGACAGCACATCCAGAACAACTCATAACCCGGAAGCAGAAGGAATATGAGCCGGCGGCCATATTGGATATTTCCTGGAGCAATAATGGATAAAAAACACTAAAAAAAAGGCACACCAGTGCGGCGAAATTATCAGGTAGAGCATTTGTTCTTTACAAGCTATCAACTGATATGTTTATTTTGTGTGAAACGTTCATCTCTGGTTCCTTTTAAGAAGCTTAAAGAGACGCTGAAGCAAAAAAAAAAAAATTATGATATTATGATTTGTATGTGTAGTACAGCTAAAAAATAAAACATTAAGATCAGATACATCACTCTAATTGTTTCCAGTACAGGAAGAGTTAAGAAACTCCAGTCATCTCTGTGCAAAAAAGCCATTAAGCTCTAAAGGTAGCCATACACTGGTCGATTTGCCATCAGATTCGACCAACAGATAGATCCCTCTCTGATCGAATCTGATCAGAGAGGGATTGTATGGCCACCTTTACTGCAAACAGATCGTGAACCGATTTCAGCCTGAAACCGTTCACAATCTGTGGTGGTGGTGCTGCTGCTCCGACGCAATAGAGCCCGCATACATTACCTGCTCCGCCGGCGCGACTGCCCCGGTCACCGCTGCTCCGGTCTGGTCTGGTCTCCGGCATGCTTCACTTCTTCCTGCCCGGCAGGAAGTTTAAACAGTAGAGCGCCCTCTACTGTTTAAACTTCCTGCCGGGCAGGAGGAAGTGAAGCATGCCAAACCCGGAGACCAGAGCGGAGACGGAGCAGCGGTGACCAGGGGCAGTCTCGCCGGCGGAGCAGGTAATGTATGCGGGCTCTATTGCGTCGGTCGTCGGGCACTCGAACGCCGCTAGCGACGCACTCCCTACCCGCGGGCGATCGACAGTAATTTTCCGCACGAAGCGATCGACGGGATCGGACGGGCTAGATCAAAATTTAGCGTGTAGCGGGAACGATGTGACAGCAGATTCGATCCCAGTGATCGAATCTGCTGTCGATCGGCTGGGAATCGGCCTAGTGTATGGCCAGCTTAAGACTTTCAAAGTCCTGGAGAGGGCTGTCTTCTGACTTTTTATTATCTCAACTGTAAGTAAACAAATGTATTTTTATCTGCCAGAGGAGAGGTCATTAGTTCACAGACTGCTCTGAAAGAATCATTTTTGAATGCTGAGTGTTGTGTAATCTGCACATATTATAGAATGATGCAATGTTAGAAAAAACACTATATACCTGAAAATAAAAATATGAGAATATTTTCTTTGCTGCTAATCTTCTAGTAATTATTTATAGTACACAACCAATTCATTATATCATATATTTTTTTTCGCTTCAGTGTCTCTTTAATTTGTAGATGCACTTTATGTTATACATTTCTGAACTAGATTTGTTTTTCAATGAAATCGAGGGTAACTCCTTTTTTTTATTTGAGTTACTTGATTTATTTTGTATGTTAAGAGGTGCGCTGGATGTAATAATCAATGCCTATTTTGAAAAATCATGATTCTATATCTATTTGTTACATAAAACAATTACACTTGAAAACCTTTAATTGTTTTTCATTCATTCACTATTCACACACATACAAACATACCAGAGCGTACTGGTTCCCCCTAAAAAGAAAAATGTAATTAAAATTCCTTTTATTAAAAAATTCCAAGCTAAAAATAAAAATTGAAAATATAAAAAAATCACAAAAAGAGGCCTAGAGTTCTGAGCAAAAATGTTTCCATACAATTCGTTCACATCTCCTGCGATCCACCAGATATCTAGATGATGGAAGTAATGTGTATTCCTTAGCAATAAGTTCCTATTTCAATGATCAATCAATCTCTTCCAAATAGGTAATCTCACATACTGGTCTGGGATCAGCTATGGGTCGTATCTCACCTTCCGTGGCCTTTCTCAGTAGACCGATCCCGGTAGTTAAGTCCCGGATGCCGTGGGTCCCGTTCAATACTCTCCGAAATACCCAATCCGGGTGGCCATTCAGTAGTGTTAGCAGCGGTGAGTCGTCCTTATACAGACGTCTCCGCTCCGGCATCAACTTCTGGTCCTTCGCTCCTGGGTGATGACGTAACTTCCTCCAGTGCGTCTCACTTACACTGCTCTAGCCACTTCCCTGCGTTCCACTCGTGCTGGCACTCCGCCGTCCGCACTTCTCAGCGGGGGGAAAAGGTGGACTAGTAGGTAGATAGAATTGGGGCGCCCCTCCACTTCTACTGCAGTATTAGATTGTTTCAATGGTAGCGACCGTCTTCATCAGAGTCTCTCAGGGTCTCTGGACCGGGTGCCATACTTATATACTGACGTTCAAACCAAAGCTCCTCCCTCTTCCTCTCTATTAACCACTTAACGACCGCCTAACGCCGGCTGGTCGTAAGTGGTTTTACATGGAACTGGCCGCTTGTACGAGCGGCCATTCCATGTCATTTCACGGAGGGTGTCTCCGTGAACAGTCTGCGAGCCGCCGGTCGCGGCTCGCAGGCTAAATGTAAACACGCGGGGAAGACATCCCCGCTGTTTACATCATACGGAGCTGCTGCGCATCAGCGCAGTATCGGCGATCCCCGGCCTCTGATTGGCTGGCGATCGCCGCATTCTGATAGGCTGAAGCCTATCCTACACGGCGCAGGACGGATATCCGTCCTGCGCAGCCCATAGCCTGCGGGAGAAGCAGGTAAGGGCAGAGAGGGCGGAAATCGCTGCGGAGGGGGGCTTTGATCCCCTCCCCCAGCAGGACATCCCCCTAGCGGGGAAAAAAGGGGGAAGTCTGATTGCTATGCTGCAAACCTGATCTGTGCTGTGGGCTGGAGAGCCCACGCTGCACAGATCAGGCAAAAAGCCCGGTCCTTAATTAAAGCGGTATTTCCACTAATATCTTCACACTTTCTGCATTCACAAATTAGTCCAAATATATATATCCGGAATCCACCTCTAGGGTGTGCGCTTATACAGTATATATTTGTGGAGATCTTGATTGTCACGTTAACCTCCCTGGCGGTCTATTAAGATCGCCAGGGCGGCTGCGGGAGGGTTTTTTTTTAATTAAAAAAAAAACTGTTTCATGCAGCCAACTGAAAGTTGGCTGCATGAAAGCCCACTAGAGGGCGCTCCGGAAGCGTCATTCTGATCGCCTCCGGCGACCAGAATAAACAAGGAAGGCCGCAATGAGCAGCCTTCCTTGTTTTGCTTACATCGTCGCCATAGCGACGAGCGGAGTGACGTCATGGACGTCAGCCGCCTCCGATCCAGCCCTTAGCGCTGGCGTTCCGGCTGCGCAGGGCTCGGGCGGCTGGGGGGACCCTCTTTCGCCGCTACTCGCGGCGGATCGCCGCAGAGCGTCGGCGATCAGGCAGCACACGCGGCTGGCAAAGTGCCGGCTGCATGTGCTGCTTTTTATTTCGCTCAAATCGGCCCAGCAGGGCCTGAGCGGCGACCTCCGGCGGTGATGGACGTGTATAGTCGTTCATACCGCTGAGGAGGTTAACCGTCATCTCCAGCAACACTTCCCGCCGTAGTATACGTTCTATAATCTCCATCCCCATATCTACTGATTTCAAAATATAACAATACATATTCCAGACATATTAACCCCCAAATCTGTACATATCAAAAATTACAATCAATATATTACAATTATATGCTGTATTGGCTTTAAAATTATTTAAACTTCAACTTTCCACACTTTACTTCTTGACAGCTGGAAGATGTTAAACCTGTTAGAAAAAAAATATACTTACTCTTCATGCTTTCATGTCAAATACTCCCATAGATGCTCTATTTGTGTTGGTCAAACAGACCTCTCAAAAGTAAAGGACACCTCAACTGAGAGGGAGATGGAGGCTGCCATATATATTTCCTCTTAAAGGTGTGTAACGATCTGATTGTTTGTTATCAACCGATCCGGAACAACGTCACATACTGTACCTGGAAGTGACATCATAGCAAGTTCAGCCCGCACGTAACGAATGGTTCAAAACGTACATTACACTGTAAAGTAAACGTTAAGTATATTACATTACAGTACAAGATTTCATACTGTAGGTATGTAGGTAGAGCATTTACATAATATAGCGTTGACAAAACATACAAAAATACACTCTGTCCTGTTAAATTGACAATTATGGTATAATCATGTAGCAATTAACATGTCACAGGACACATTAATGGAACGAACGTTACATCACGAAAAGCAACCTTGTGCTTGCACATAAAAATGAAAGGTTCTATGGAGATATAACAAAATGCGCACGTCAAGCTTAGTACGAACGACTGTTTTCTAATGATGTACTACTTTTGCAAACGATCGTCGTTTAAAAAAAATCTGCCAAGGCAGATCTTTTGTTTTTAGCGATCTAGCTCGTCCATCGTTGACTTAATGATCATTGGATGTTGTTTTTTAAACGATCGGCGTTTGAAATGATCGGGGATCGATCGTTTCAAACGACTATAGTCGCATGTGTGTACGCACCTAAACTCAGGGGTTGCAGCATTTTTTTTAGATTTCTGAGGCATTTCTGCCTCAATGTTAAAGTATAGGAAAGTGGAAAACAGCTTTGAAAAATGCTAGATCAGGGCGGTTTTCCTGGCGTTTTTGTTACAGTAGCTATTCAGTTACAGCTTTACTGTAACTATTTGTAATCTGATATACAAAAACCTTGAAGGCCAGTAATTCTGCTTCTAAATACAGCAGTACATTGCCACTGTGACGGATTTTTCTGTTTTATGCTTGTTTTTGGTTTTCATTGAAAACAGCGTGTACGTGTTGAAACAAACTCATTAGACTAAATTCACTAAGCAGTTTAGACTAGTCTACTGATGGTTTTTAGTCTACTGATGGTTTGGTCAGTTGCATCAAAGGGGAATTCACTATTACCAAATGTTTTAGGCCTGTCTGTAGACCTGGTCTAAACCAGGCATGGGCAAACTTGGCCCTCCAGCTGTTAAAGGGGCACTACAGCGACAAACTGTAAAATTTAAAATATGTGCAAACATATACAAATAAGAAATACGTTTTTTCCAGAGTAAAACGAGCCATAAATTACTTTTCTCCTATGTTGCTGTCACTTACAGTAGGTAGTAGAAATCTGACAGAAGCAACAGGTTTTGGACTAGTCCGTCTCTTCGTAGGGGATTCTCAGGGATATATTTATTTTCAAAAGCACTTAGTGAATGGCAGTTGCTTTGTCCAACTGCCAAAAAACTGTGTAGGGAACGGAAGCTGGACAGCATCACTGTTTAAATCCTTTTTAGGGAATATCTTTATAAAGAATAAAATCCTTGCTGTGAATCCCCTATGAAGAGATGGACTAGTCCAAAACCTGTCACTTCTGTCAGATTTCTACTGCCTACTGTAAGTGACAGCAACATAGGAGAAAAGTAATTTATGGCTCATTTTACTCTGGAAGAAATGTACTTCTTATTTGTATATGTTTGCACATATTTTACAGTTTTTCGTTGTAGTGCCCCTTTAAGGAACTACAAGTCCCACAATGCATTGCAGGAGTCTTACAGCCACAGTCATGACTCATAAAGACAAATGCATTGTGGGACTTGTAGTTCCTTAACAGCTGGAGGGCTAAGTTTGCCCATGCCTGGTCTAAACCATTTAGTAATTAGGTGGGTAAAGCAGGGGAAATGATCAAAAGATGCAATTCACAAACAAGTAGCTATGACTGACATCCTTCTCCTTTGATGAGCTCTTCCCTGCATGCAATTAAACTCCTGCATAATTCAAAAAGTTCCATCCTCGCATCTAAAATACCTCACAGAATTACTTTACTGACAAGAAATCAGCTGGTCTAATCTCTGTCAGAAGAAGTGGGCGTGGTTACTCCTTGTTTGCCTTTGTGAATTGTCATTTCTGAATGTTAGACCAGGTCTGAATGCAGGTCTACAACCCAATCTACACGATACAATTCTTTGTGCGATTTGATTACGATTCTATTTACGATCCAATTAAATCCGACATGTCTGAATGGGATTTGATTCGATTTGCCATTGCAAAACAATGGTAAATTGAATTGAATCAAATCGAATCCCGATCGGACATGTCGGATTTAATCGATCCTAAATAGAATCGTAATCGAATCGCACAAAGAATCGTATTGTGTAGATGGGGCTTAAAACATTACACCAAACCATCAGTAGACTAAAAACCATCTGTAGACTAGACTCAATTGCTTAGTGAATTGAGGTCATTAAGGAAAAATGGAACACAAGCTAGTTCCCAGTAGGACAGAAGTCTCACACGCCCACTATCACTGCTGGCCATGTGTCCTCACACACCCACTATCACTGCTGGCCACACCCACTATCACTGCTGGCCATGTGTCCTCACACACCCACTATCACTGCTGGCAAGGTGAGAGGTATTTGGAGGCTGCCATATTTATTTGCTTTTAAACAATACCAGTTGCCTGGCAGCCCTGCTGACCTTGTGTCTCTAATACTTTTAGTCATAGACCTTGAACAAGCATGCAGCAGATCAGGTACTCTGACTCAGGTTTTACTGAATTTGCCATATGCTTGTTCCTGGGTTTTGACTCAGACACTACTTATGCCAGATGATTAGCAGGGCTGCCAGGTAACTGGCATGGTTTACAAGGAAATAAATATGGCAGCTTCCATATCCTTCTCACCTCAGGTTCTCTTTAAAGGTTTTCCGAGGACAAATAAAAAAAAAAAAGTTAAATACCGGCATTATATTTGAAGGCACGGACGCCGCCGTCCGCGCCCTCCGTGCCATTCCGTCGGGTCCCCGCCGCTCAATAGCCCCCCGGGCCGGCTTCCTGTAGCATGGATGGGGAGGAGGGGTTGGCCCTAGAGCTGCGCAGCCGCACTCACGGCTATACGGACTGCACAAGCGCGGCCAGCTCATGCAGCCATGTTTGTAGAGGCAGGAGAGCCTGACCTGTGCCGTGAGGTCGGGAGCCGGCCCGGGGGGCTATTGAGTGGCGGGGACCCGGCGGACCGGCATGGAGGGCGCGGACGGCGTCCTTCGTGCCTTCAAATATGATGCAGGTATTTAACTTTTTTTTTATTTGGCCTCGGAAGTCCTTTAAAGGCGTACTGTGGGGTTTTTTAAAAACAAGATAGGACACTAACGCCGATCAACAGCAGATTCAATCACTGGGATCGAATCTGCTGTCACATCGTTCACGCTACACGCAAAATTTCGATCTATTTTGTCCCGAAGTAGATCGATCGCTCCGTGCGGAAAATTACCGTCCATCGCCCGCAGGTAGGGAGCGTGTCGCTAGAGGCGTTCGTGTGCCCGACGACCGACGCAATACAGCTGCAATACATTACCTGCTCCGCCGGCACGACTCCCCAGCACTCCGCTGTCTTCTTCTCCGCTCTGGTCTGGTCTCCGGCATGCTTCACTTCTTCCAGTCCCGGCAGGAAGTTTAAACAGTAGAGGGCGCTCTACTGTTTAAACTTCCCCCAGACAGGAAGAAGTGACCGGACCCGGAGACCAGACCAGGGCGGAGAAGAAGACAGCGGAGACCTGGGGAGTCGCGCCGGCGGAGCAGGTAATGTATGGGGGGGGGGCAGCGGCAGTACCACCACAGGTTGTGAACGGTTTCAGGCTGAAATCGATTCACAATCTGTTTGCAGTAAAGGCAGCCATATGATCCCTCTCTGCAGGGTCGGACTGGGACACTAAGGGCCCACCGAGGGAGTTTCAGCCTGGGCCCCCCCCTCATTTTGGGCTCGCATACACATGTACTCCCGAAATTTTGCATGATTTTATGGTAAGGAGTAGATTGTAAGCACTTCTGAGGACAGTCTCCAATAGGGATATGTCCACATGCGGCAGCAAAAATAAATAGGCATCACCACGCACTGGAACATCGGCGTGGTCATGATGAGTCATGGGCAAACTTTAAAAAAAAAAAAAAAAACACAAAATAAGTAGCGGTGTTATTCACAGAGATTAGGTCTGACCAGATACATTTTAGATAAAATAATCAAGTAGTTACATGCCTCATGATAACTTATCAAGTAGTCAAATGGCAGCAGATTTTCCGACAAAATGCAATCAGATTGGCGGCAGATATCCCCACAAAATGCAAATAGATTGGCGGCAGATATCCCCACAAAATGCTATCAAATTGGCAGCAGATTTCCCAACAAAATACAATCAGATTGGTGGCAGATATCCCCACAACGCAATTAGATTGGCGGCAGATATCCCCACAAAATGCAATTAGATTGGCAGCAGATATCCCCACAAAATGCAATCAAATTGGGGCAGATTTCTCAACAAAATACAATCAGATTGGTGGCAGATATCCCCACAAAATGCAATTAGATTGGCGGCAGATATCCCCACAAAATGCAAATAGATTGGCGGCAGATATTCCCACAAAATGCAATCATATTGGCGGCATTTTTCCAAACAAAATACAATCAGATTGGTGGCAGATATCCCCACAAAATGCAATTAGATTGGTAGCAGATATCCCCACAAAATACAATCTGTTTGGCAGCAGATATCCCCACAAAATACAATTAGATTGGCGGCAGATATCCCCACAAAGGCAGGTCCCCAGTTAGTGAGGGCCCCCATGCTGAAAGGGGGTGCAGTGGGCACAGAGGAGCCCCCCCGTTTAGGTAGGCAGGTCACAGGTGTCCCAGTTAGGTAGGCAGCAGCCAGGTCTAAGTCCCCCCCCCCCAGCTTGGAAGGGGGGGCAGTGGGCACAGAGCGGCAGGAAGGGGGGAAGCTTCCCCCCTCCCTCACCTAGGGGCCCCCCTTCCGTGCTCCCCCTTCCGCACTCCCCCTCCCTCCAAAATTGCAGCCAGCGGCAGCAAGCGGGGAATAGCTTACTGGCATGATGAGATGAGAAGATCCATCGCTCTGCATGCCTGCTGGCTGGTCTGGTCTGCAATGCACTGTGTCCAATCCCGCTCTCACAGGAAGTACTGCGAGAGTGTGATTGGATACAGTGCATTGCAGGAGACCAGACCAGCCAGCGGCACGCAGAGCGATGGATCTCATCTTATCATGCTGATAAAGCTATTCCTCGCTCGCTGCCGCTGGCTGCAATTTTTAAGGGAGGGGGAGTGCGGAAGGGGGAGCGCGGAAGGTAGGCCCCTAGGTGAGGGAGGGGGGGGAAGCTTCCCCCCCTCCCGGCCGCTCTGTGTGCCCAATTTCCCCCCTTCCTGCGCTGTGCCCGCTCTGGGGCCACCAGGAGGAGGGGCCCACCAAACTTTTCATCTGCAGTTCGGTGGGTCAGTACGAGCCTGCCTCTCTGATCAGATTCGATCAGAGAGGAATCTATCTGTTGGTCGAATCTGATGGCAAATCGACCAGTGTATGGCTACCTTTACCTGGGGCTTCTACCAGCCCCCTGAAGACATCAACTCCCGCGTCGTCCCTGCAGGATCTTGCGCTTGTCATGGTGTCATTATCACTGCATGTCCTTGCTCCCGATCGTGTCATCGGAAGCTTACTGCGCAGGAGCAGTTTGAGAAAGCTTTGTACTGTGCAGTATGTCCCGATGACACGATCATGAGCGAGGACACACACACACGGCCCTGGCTGCGCAGCCGCAGTGATATTCGTCTAGTTAGACGACTAATGACACCATGACCGGTGTCGGGGAATGGAAGATCCTGCAGGGACGGCACGGAACTTAATGTCTTCAGGGGGTCGGTAGATGCCCCAAGTAAGTGTCAGTTTTTCTTTTTAAAAACCCCCACAGTACTCCTTTAATAGATCCTGTGTGTTGCTGTGCTGCATACAGTACACACCACAGAAGGAGAGGGAGACAGGAGGAGTAATGATAGATGTATGGGTCAACACACATACAACTACGAAAATAATGACACATTACAGAGTTGGATTTAAATAACGTTTTAATTAACACAATAATAAAATAACAATGTGAAAGTACAAAAATGCAAAAAGGTTTTTTTTCTTCAACATGAACATACTATTCTATAAAGGGAACCTAAACTGAGAAGTATAGACTAACCAGCAAGCTCATGGTGAACCAGAACTCGTTGGAGTGTATGGTGGCCCACACGCGTGAAGATTCCAATTAAGGCGTCTTCTACTGTCTCAGATCTAAGGGAAGACAGTGCCACTGCCAGACATGCTAGCGGGCATACGAGAAGTGGCTGACGACTTGAATGTCAACCCCCATCTTTCACACTCCCAGCAAGCCCAGCTGGCCAAAGTGCTAAACACCTATAGGCACACATTGGGCTCTATTCTCAATGACTTCCCGCATGCGGTAAAGTCAGTGTGGGAAATTTGCGACCAAAATATTGCCATGTTGAGATTCACAAAATTTTCCGCATGTTGTTTCCGCATGCGGTAAATGTGCGGTAGTAATGCGGAAAAAGTTCCGTAAAAGTCGGTATTTTCGCCAAAAAACCACATTCACAAAATATTTCAGACGCATTATTTCAGCGTTAATTACCGATTTTTTTTTATCACCTACAAGTAGTAGGTGATATATTTCGCATCCCATTGATCTGGAGGCTTAAGTGCTGTGCTTGGTGCACTTTGAATTTTCTATTTTTAAACTATTTTTCATGCAACCTTTTTACCGCATGTTTAATTGCCGTTTCCGCACTCTTTTTACCGCATGCGGCAAACATGTGGAAAATTTTAGTGAAGGCAGAAAAAATGCGGAGATTACCGCTGGCGGTAATTTTGCGATAATATTTTGCGGTGATTTGGCCTCTTTGAGAATAGAGCCCATTCTCGGGAACCCCTGGGCAAACCACTTTAGCAGTCCACAGGGTAGATATGGGGACCCACAAGCTTATACGGCAAATCCCCTATTGGACCTCTCCGGAGGTGCAGGCACAAATGAAGCAAGAGATTGAGGAGATGCTGCAGTTAGGAGTCATACAGAAATCCTCTAGTCCATGGGCTGCACCGGTCGTCCTGGTTCCCAAGAAGGACAAGACCACGCGGTTCTGTGTTGACTACAGGAGGCTGAATGACATCACCACAACCGATGTGTATCCCATGCCTCGAATCGATGAACTGCTAGATCAGCTGGCCTCTGCCAGCTACCTAACAATCATGGACTTGAGCCGTGGATACTGGCAGATTCCCTTCGTGCCTAACGCACGAGGGAAATCGGCATTCATCACACCCTTTGGCCTCTATGAACTTACTGTGATGCCTTTCAGTATGAAGAATGTTCCGGCCACCTTTCAGTGGGCTATGAATGACCTGCTGGAAGGAATGCACGGTTTTGCGGTTGCATATCTGGATGATATCGCCGTATTCAGCCCAACCTGGGAGGACCACCTTCACCACCTAGCACAGGTATTAGAAAAACTGTGCACTGCCAATCTGACCGTAAAGCCCAGCAAATGTCAAATTGGCATGACCGAAGTACAGTACCTTGGACACCGAATTGGAAATCAGCAACTGAGGCCTGAGACAGGAAAGATTGATGCCATCCTGTCATGGCCACGACCTGTCACCAAGAAACAGGTGTAGGCTTTCTTGGGGACGGCAGGATACTATAGGAAGTTTGTTCCAAACTATAGTACCCTGGCCAAACCCCTGACTGAAGCGATGGGTAAGAACAGGGCCGGGCCGAGGCAGAGGCTGGAGAGGCTCCAGCCTCAGGGCGCAGTGTAGGAGGGGGCGCACAATTCATTCAGCTGTCATTCCCAATTGTGTTTGAAGCAGAAAGAAATAAGAAAAGGGTATACATGACAGTGACTGCAAGCCAGATAACTAGAGATTAAGGTGTTGGGGAGGTTGGGGGCCTTGGGGCACCTACTAGTCTAATAGCAATCAGTGTGTGACGGCTAGGGTGGGTGGGATGGGGGGGCGCACTTTGCTGTCTCAGCCTTGGGTGCTGGAGGACCTTGTCCCGCCTCTGGGTAAGAAACAACCCCAAACTGTACAGTGGACCCCACACTGCGAAGAGGCCTTTCGGGCCTTGAATGAGGCACTGGCTAGCGCTCCCATCCTTCAAGCCCCAGACTTTAGCCGTCGGTTTATCGTACAAACCGATGCATCTGACTTTGGTTTAGGAGCCGTTCTCAGCCAGGTGGACGCGACAGGAAACGAACACCCTGTCGTCTACCTGAGCCGCAAGTTACTCCCCAGGGAAGTAGCGTACGCTACAACTGAGAAAGTGTGCCTGGCGATTGTGTGGGCCCTCCAGAAGTTACAATCGTACCTTTATGGACGGACCTTTACGGTCATCACTGATTGGCTGAATCGCACTGCGGGTAGCAACGGGAAACTCCTACGTTGGAGCCTGGCACTACAGCAGTACGATTTCACAATCCAGCATAAGGCTGAGAGTCGCCACCAAAACGCAGATGGCCTTTCTCGCTGTGGCGAACCCTACAACACCAAAGGAGTAAGTTGCTCAGTTCAAGGCATTGTGGGAATGCCTAGCCCTACCGCAAAAAGTTCGGGGGGAGGTGTCACGATTTCGCGAACGCCATTGCAGCAAGCGCATCTAAATGCGCCCAAAGTATGATCTGGAGCACCCCTTTAAATTCATTAGCCTGTTTATAGAAAAAAACAGTGTTGATTTCAGCCCAGACTTCTGCTGCACTGCACAGGGAAGAGATGTATATCTCTCCCTAGCAAGGGAGCCATAAAGCAACAGATCCACTTTACACAGTCATTGTTCCCTAGAGGGAGCCCCAATAAACAAAAAAAACCAAAACAGAGCATTTACATAGCTCACAAATCTACTTCAAAGGTATTGATAAAAAGAGATATGGACAAGAAAACATTCTGCATGTTCAAGCCAGCCACACATTAGAGGAAATGATGTGGTGTTTATGCCTCCCTAGCTAGGGGTCCATAAACCATGATGGCAGAGTCACTGGTTCCTACTACAAAGAACTTCTGATAAGAAGCAGGATATAGGAACGCATCGTAAAATCATTAGGTGACATTCCTGCCTGTAGCCTGTCCTGCAGATACCCAGATACATGTCCCTTAATGAACTTTTGATATCTTATTTCACAGTAGTCCATAATTCGATGGATATTGCGGAACTGTTTGGGCTCAGCGGTCCACAACTCGCAGTGCGTCATGCGACCAGCGCAGCACACCTCCTGAGACGTTAATCGATCACATAGTTGCCTGACAGCCTGAGATATCGATTACATAGGCAGGGAAGGTGTTACTCCTAGAGATGTCCCGAACGGTTCGCTGGCGAACTTCGGGTGGTTCGCCTTCGCAGAGAACAGGGAACCTTTTTTCAAAGTTCGGTTCGCCCATAGACTTTAATGGCCGCCGACTTTAGCGGTTAATAGCAAAGTCCCCTTACATAGTAAAAACACCAAAATTGTTGGGAATGTTAATTGGCATAGTGGGAACAAGAGGAATATTTTTTTTTTCCAAAAAAACCTTATACTTTTTGAGAAAATCAATTTTAAAATTTCAAAGTAAAATGAGCCGATTCATAAAAAAAAGAACCGATTCATTAAAAAGAAGCGGATGATTCATGAACTGTTAGTATAGCAGAGAATGCGTCCTGAGCAGGACGTGAAGCTGCCTGCACCGCTGCTGTCTCTCCCCACCTGCCTGCACCTGTCACATTCACCTAGCCTGGCACCCAGTGCACCGGGTGCCAGGCTAGGTGAGGGTGACAGGTGAGGAGGTGGGGAGAGACAGCAGGAGCCGGCAGCTATGCGTCAGAAAGGACGCATTCTCTGGTATGTGGGAAGCGTCAGAGATCTTCAATCAACTTAATTGAAGATCGCAACATAAGAGGATACATTGTTCGTTGGATCATTTACCGTGGATATTGGCGTGGGAATTTTTTTTAAAGGTACAGGTAAGTATTTATGGTTCATTTAGAATAATAAAATACATTTCTCATGGTTGTGTTTTTATTTCATTTAACCCTATGTGGAAATGGGTAAGGGCTACTGTGTACCCCTATACTCATTTCTCCTGGGAGGGGGGTGGGCATCTGGGGTCCCCTTCATAAAGGGGACTCCCAGATGCCACCATGAACCCCCCCCAGGGAGTTGTCGCCCCCCACCTCCTCCTGGGGCACCGGAGGTGGGGAAGAGCCCCTTGTCCATGGATTGGACAAAGGCTCCGAGGGGGAAAAGAAGGCTTGGCCGCCCCTCCCCCCCGGAGCCCCTCCATACCATGGACCATGTGGGCTGGTATAGCTCAGGGTGCGAAGCCCCAGTCGGCCGGGGCTCCGCATTCTGGCTATCCCAGCCTGCATGGGGGACAAGGGGTTACAGAGGCTCGGGAAAGGGGACCCCACACCATTTTTTTTAGATTTCCCACGCACAGCACATAAAAATAATAAAAAAAAAAAAATTCAAAGGACTTCCGAGGCCACAAACGTGAAAAAAAGTTAAATACCTTTTCATAATCCAGATCCATTGAGGATGCCATCCACGCCCTCCTGTTCATTCCGCCATGGTAGCGGCAATCTGTGGCGGCCATATTGAGGGGGGAATGAGAACCCGACCCGTTTGGGGCCGGTATTACTGCGGGAGCCATGGCGGAATGAACGGGAGGGCGGGGATGGCGTCCTCCATGGATCTGGATTATGAAAAGGTATTTAACTTTTTTCACATTTGTGGCCTCGGAAGTCCGTTAAATATTGCTTCCTACTATCCTTTTAACATATCCTGCAAATTTGGTGTTGCTAGGATGTAAGGGGCCTTTGCTATTAACCTCTAAAGTTGGCGGGTGATGATAACCAACCAGAATGATAGGGGCAAAAGTGCTGAATTCCATTAGGCTCCCTATCTTACTTTCAAAAATCTTAAATCCTTTCAAAGGGCGATGGCCCAGCAGTGGCAAATTTTCTAGTATTGTAGGAACTCTTAGGGGGATCATGACTGGTGAGTTTCGGGCCCCTAGGCCAAAGAGGTCATAGCCTAGGGTCACATAAACCTGTTTATTTGGGCTATGTCAATGGTGCAGATTCTGACGAACATAAACCGCTGCCATGGCCGTTAGCAACGTCTGAATCTCACGACATGTCTCATGCAGGTAGAAGGCATATTGTTAGAATTTTACTCCTAAGTTGGGTTCTCTACATCTCTGCAAACCAGAGTTACAGGGGTGCAAAAGTGGTAAAATCCCTCATAGGCTTTCATTGGGCCTCCTATTTAACTTTACAAAATCTCACACCATTTCAAAAGGCAATGAATGGCTCAGCAGTGGCAAATTTTCTAGCATTGTAGGAACTCTTAGGGGGATCATGACTGGTGAGTTTCGGCCCCTAGGCCAAAGAGGTCATAACCTAGGGTCACAAAAACCTGTTTATTTGGGCAATGTCAATGGTGGAGATTCTGACGAACATAAATTGCAGCCATGGCCGTTAGCAACGTCTGAATCTCACGACATGTCTCATGCAGATAGAAGGCATATTGTTATACTTTTATTTCAAAGTTGGGTTCCCTACATCTCTGAAAACCAGAGTTACAGGGGTGCAAAAGTGGTAAAATCCCCCATAGGCTTTCATTGGGCCTCCTATTTCACTTTCAAAAATCTCAAATCTTTTCAAAGGGCAATGGCTCAGCAGTGGCAAATTTTCTAGCATTGTAGGAACTCTTAGGGGGGTCATGACTGGTAAGTTTTGCCACTGCTGACCCATTGCCCTTTGAAAAGATTTGAGATTTTACCACTTTTGCACCCCTGTAACTCTGATTTGCAGAGATGTAGGGAACCCAACTTTGGAGTAAAAGTATAACAATATGTCTTCTATCTGCATGAGACATGTCGTGAGATTCAAACGTTGCTAACAGCCATGGCTGCGATTTATGTTCGTCAGAATCTCCACCATTGACATTGCCCAAATAAACAGGTTTTTGTGACCCTAGGCTATGACCTCTTTGGCCTAGGGGCCCCAAACTCACCAGTCCTGAGCCCCCGAAAAGTCCCTACAATGCTACAAAATTTGCCACTGCTGAGCCATTGCCCTTTGAAAAGATTTGAAATTTTTGAAAGTGAATTAGGGAGCCCAATGAAAGCCAATGGCAAACTTCAGCACTTTTGCAGTGCACCCCCATAACCATAACAACACCAAATTTGCAGCATATGTTAAAAAGATAGCAGGAAACAATATTTAAAGGACTTCCGAGGCCACAAATATGAAAAAGTTAAATACCTTTTCATAATCCAGATCCATGGAGGACGCCATCTGCGCCCTCCCATTCATTCTGCCATGGCTGCCGCAGTAATACCGGCCCCGGTCGGGTCCGACTCCCGACTCTCCGAACGGGTCGGGTTCTCATTCCCCACTCAATATGGCCACCACAGATTGCCGCGGCTGCGCAGTCCGCAAAGACTCATTTGCGGCTGCGCAGCTCTAGTTCCTCCTCCTGCGGCGTCATCAATATGCGTGCATACATTGAAAACATCAGGAGGAGGCCCTAGAGCTGCGCAGCCGCAATTGCGTCTATGCGGACTGCGCAGCCGCGGCAATCTGTGGCAGCCATATTGAGGGGGGAATGAGAACCCGACCCGTTTGGAGAGGTCGGGACCCGACCGGGGCCGGTATTACTGCGGGTGCCATGGCGGAATGAACGGGAGGGCGCAGATGGCGTCCTCCATGGATCTGGATTATGAAATGGTATTTAACTTTTTTCATACTTGTGGCCTCGTAAGTCCTTTAAAAAAAATGTATGTGCTGAGTGTGGGAAATCTGAAAAAAAAAATGACGTGGGGTCCCCCCTTCCGAGCATCTGTAACCCTTTTCCCCATGCAGGCTGGGATAGCCAGAATGCGGAGCCCCGGCCGACTGGGGCTTCGCACCCTGAGCTATACCAGCCCGCATGGTCCATGGTATGGGGGGCTCCGGGGGGGGGGGAGGGGCGGCCAAGCCTTCCCCCCCCCCCCCCGGAGCCCTTGTCCAATCCATGGACAAGGGGCTCTTCCCCACCTCCGGTGCCCCAGGAGGAGGTGGGGGCGACGACTCCCTGGGGGGGAGGGTTCATGGTGGCATCTGGGAGTCCCTTTAAGAAGGGGACCCCAGATGCCCACCCCCCTCCTAGGAGAAATGAGTATAGGGGTACAAAATACCACTTAACCATTTCCACAAAGGGTTAAATAAAATAAAAACACAACCACGAAAAAAGTCCTTTAATTTTCTTAATTAACCAGAAATACTTACCTGTACCTTTAAAAAAAATTCCCACACCAATATCCTCAGTCAGGGCTCGTTTCCACTATCGCGAATCTGCATGCGTCCAACGCATGCAGATCCGCACATGTAATACAAGTGGATGGGCCTGTTTCCACTGTAGCGTTGTTGAGGTGCGGTTTTTTCAGCGTGAAAAAATCGCACAAAAGAGCCAACGATTTTTGCCTGCGTCGGGAATCCGTGCGAATCGCCGCTAATGTATTTAATAGTAAAAACGCATGCGTTTGTTACATGCGTTTTTACCCGCGATTTCGCGTGCGATTTCGCACCTTTTTCAATTTTATTTAGCCCTGGCAGTGTCATGGTTAATTTCGCATGGCACCCTGCCATGCGAAATCGCATGCGAAATCGCGGGTAAAAAACGCATGTGGAAACGCATCCGCATGCGTTTTTACAAGCGTCGGAATGCGGCCGAAATCGCGTCGCAACAGTGGAAACAAGCCCTCAATGATCCAATGAATTATAGTATCCTCTTATGTTGCGATCTTCTATTAAGTTGATTGAAGATCTCTAAAGCCCCCCACCCACATAGCAGAGAATGCATCCTTTCTTACGCATAGCTGCTAGCTCCCGCTGTCTCTCCCCACCTGGGGGGGGTGCCAGCCTAGGTGGGGGTTGACAGGTGCAGGCAGGTGGAGAGAGACAGCAGCGGGAGCCAGCAGCTTCACATCCTGCCGAGGACGCATTCTCTGCTATACTAACGGCTCATGAATAAGCCGGATCTTTTTAATGAATCGGTTCTTTTTTAATGAATCGACTCTTTTTTAACTTTAAAATCGATTTTCTCAAAAACTATAAGGTCTTTTTGAAAAAAAAAAGGTTCCTCTTGTTCCACTGTTCTTCTTAACATTCCCAGTAATTTTGGTGTTGCTAGCTCTTAAAGAGGGCTTTGCTATTAACCGTTAAAGTCGGTGGGCGGTTAATTTTCCCACAATCAGAAGGAGTTATTTTAAAATTATTTTCTCAAAATCTATAAGGTATTTTTGAGAAAAAAATTCCCCTCTTGTAGTCACTGAAAGATCTCAGGTGTTAGACACCTTGAAACATCTTTTCCATCACTTTCTGGTTCGCCTCCCCATGAAGTCTATTGCGGTTCGCGGAAGTTCGTGCCAACCGAACCTTCCGCGGCAGTTCGCAAACAGGGTTCGCAAACCGAAAATCGGAGGTTTGGCGACATCTCTAGTCACGCCAAGCGAGTTTGATATCGATTGGTTCAGCGCATGATGACGGAATGTAAAATGTTGGCTTTTATATGATTTGTCAGATATCCGCTGAGTTATGGCATAATTAGAGAAACTGCCAATTCTGTCCCTCAGACAATAGGGGCGGACTTCAGCAGCCTGAGGTCAGATTGCTAAGGGTGGAGAAACCTCTCTTGTTACCATCCACACACCCTCTGGCAGAGAGATGGTTAAAAACCGACTGACACTCAGCCTGAGGGGAGACTCCAGCCATCCTTTACCATCATGGATTTGGCTGGATTATAAAAGGACTAATATCTAACCCAAAGAACTTTCCAGAATTGGACTTTATATCTTCTGTTGGACTTCATATCACAAAGGACACGGTAACTTGACAAATTGCTCAGACTATCAATAGCTATTTTCCCATTTAATCCTTATTATTTCTGTATCGATTTGTTTCTATTGCTATATTTTTGCTTTGCATTATTTCTTTAAATAAACGATTAAAAATCGTTCGTCTAAGTGCTGTTCTGAAAAATCTCCGTAAACGGATTCATATCTCCGTAGAGACGTTACTATAACTGGTTTGATATTAAGGCTGCTTTCACAGTGGGACGTTACAGCCGCACGTTACAGCAGCCCCTAACGCAGAACAACTCACAGTAATGAAAAATCAATGGGCTGTTCACAGTGCCCATGTTGCTTTGGAGTATAACGCTGCATGTTAAATGAAAGTGCAGCATGCTGTGCGTTATACTCGTATTTAGCTGTGTTAGACTGTTTGCACATGCTCAGTAATGGTTTTTTTTTTATTTGACGCATGCGCCTTTTTCGTTCGATCACTATGCGTCAAAAAGTATGCATCAAGAGATGCATAACGCAGTTCAATATAACGTCCAACTTCAATACTAACATACGTTGCGTTAGGGGTACGTTATGCGACCTTAACGTCGCATCAAACGCAACGTCTTAGTGTGAAAGAGCCCTAATTATTGTTAGTTTAGCTATCTCCCTTTTTCCTATAGGATTTAGCTAGAGTTAGACTTAGCGCATTCGCACGCTTTATTGCGGATTGGTGGCAGCGACCTGGCCTCTATATGAGAGCCCAGATTGTATCGATTGTATATACAATCGAAATTGGACTGTGTGTGGACTCACCAACCAATCCAAAAGGTTACTTTGCCTGCAGTTCTGACTGCCTTCAGGGTTCCCTCAGGGTCTGAGGCTTTATGGTAAACTGCAGCAAAGGGAACAGGAATTGTGGGTGACTGCGCATACGTCACATTGGTGACATATTGGTGTTTTCCTTAGTATTTTAGTAAGGGGGCTTTTAGGACCATTGTAGCCCCTCACACACTCCAATGAGTTCTGGTTCACCATGAGCTTGCTGGTTAGTCTGTACCTCTCGGTGTTACAAGTCCTACTCCATAGAGGCAAATTAATCCATGCCACGCACTGATGAGGATCAAACAATCCGAAACAGTCTTTATGCATGTTGGATTATTATGTCTCTGTACATATTAACAAGCTGAAAGATCATTGCATTCTAGCTGTTCTGGTCTGGAGGTGTGTTTAGCTTCTAAGGGCAACAATGGTTAATTTGCATATATTCAGCAGTGATGCACTGGGAGACATCTCAAGCTCACTCCAACCTGAATTATCGCAAATTCTTTCTGTTTTAAGAAAGCAAACTCTTGTTTTCCTTAAACTGAGAAGGATATGGATTTCTCCTTTTAAAATAATACCAGTTGCCTGACTCTCCTGCTGCGCCTGTGTATCTAAAGGTGCATACACACATCAGACTATAGTCTTTGGAAAATGAAAGATCACAGACCAATCTTACCACCCTTCATGTAGTATGAGAGCCATACTCTACACAGTCTTTTCTATGGAGCTGAACTCCACATCAGAAAAAAATCTTTGCAAGATGCTGCACACACAGATGCTGTGCAGACACAAAAGATCAGTATCTGCAAAAGATCTGTTCCTGCCAAAAATCCATTCCTGCAAAATGCAATGATAGTCTATGGGATCTGCAGATCATCATACACACATGATTTAACTGACATTCATCTGCAGATCAAGCAATCATCCGCAGATCTGAAAATCCATCCTGGTGGATCTGATCTGCAGATGAATGTCAGTTAAATCATGTGTGTATGAGGATCTGCAGATCCCATAGACTATCATTGCATTTTGCAGGAATGGATTTTTGGCAGGAACAGATCTTTTGCAGCTACAGATCTTTTGAGTGTGTGCAGCATGTTTGTGTGCAGCATCTTGCAAAGATTTTTTTCTGATGGGGAGTTCAGCTCCATAGAATAGACTGTGAAGGTATGGCTCTCATACTACATGAAGGGTGGTAAGATTGGTCTGTGATCTTTCATTTTCCAAAGACTATAGTCTGATGTGTGTATGCACCTTAATACTTTTAAGCCTAGTACACACTAGCAATTTTGATAGGCCAGTCATTGGTCACTTTTACCACCTCCATGTAGTATGACCATTTACCTATATAATCTGCATAAAATTGAAACTCTGTTTGGCCCTCATACTGCATGGAGGTGGTAAAATTGACTAATCATTGGCCAATCAAAATTGCTTGTGTGTACTAGCCTTATGGCGTGTACACACTTGAAAGATAAATGAAAGATCTTCGACCAATTTTACCACCTTCCATGTAGTATGAGAGCCATACCTACACAGTCTATTTTATTGAGCTGATCTCCCCATCAGACAGAAATCTTTGCAAGATGCTGCACACAAAGATGCTGTAGACATTCAAAAGATCCGTATTTGCAAAAGATCAGTTCCTGCAAAAGATCCGTTCCTGCAAAACGCATTCATAGTCTATCATTCATGAACAGGCTGTCGGTAAAGAGAATCAGTGCGGGAAAACACCGCTGGCGGATTTTTAGACTTCCGGGTGGGCATTCATGAAAACGTATCCAGTTGCGGTAGCAGTGCGGAGATTCCCCGCACTAGGTTGGCGGTAGGCAGGCGGTAGGCTTGCGGAGACACGGAAGCTGCCGAGTTAATACATTTCTCCGTGTTCCGCTCTGCTGAAGCTGCCTGGGAGGTCTGTGTGTCTCCATTCATTTACATTGGTATCGCCACATCAGAGGGAGCGGAACTTCCCGACCTCACACCGCTTGCGGTGATCTTCATGAATGAACATTTTGCTACAGTTGTACCGATAATCACCGCACAAGGCGGTGATTTATCACTCTGCTCGGTAGTGTTATTTTTCCATGCGGAAAGAGCCTTTATGAATGCTGACTTTGCTAAGTGGTCGGTAAAGTCAGCTGTTTTAAGCATTTCCGCATGCGTAAATGCTTTATGAATGATAGCCAAAGTCTATAAGATCTGCAGATCTCATACCCACCTAGTTTAACAGACATTCATCTGCAGATCAGATCCACCAGGATGGATTTTCAGATCTGTAGATGATTGTCAGATATGCAGATGAATGTCTGTTAAACAAGGTGTGTATGAGATCTGCAGATATCGTAGACTATAAATGCATTTTGCAGGAACGGATCTTTTTCAGGAACAGATCTTTTTCAGGTACTGATCTTTTGAATGTGTGCAGCATCTTGCAAAGAATGTTATCTGATGGGGAGGTCAGCTCAATAGAATACTTATCCGTTAGCCCGGCGCATCCTCTAGGTGGCGACAAAACTACACCTGAGTTACATCTTTCCCTACTATCTATGTCGGCCTGGAGGGGGAATAGTAATTAGCGCCACCTGCCGGATGTGCCCGGCTAACGGATAAGTACCGAATAGACTGTGTAGAGTATGGCTCTCATACTACATTGAAGGTGGTAAAATTGGTCTAAGATCTTTCATTTATCTTTCAAGTGTGTACGCACCATTAGCCACAGCCCTTCAACAAGCATGCAGATCAGGTGCTCAACTGAAGTGTGACTGGGTTAGCTTCATGCTTGTTTCAGGTGTGTGATTCAGATACTGCTGCAGCCAAAGAGATTAGCAGGACTGACAAGCAACTTGTATTGTATAAAAGGAAATATCCATATCCCTCTCAGTTAAAGTGGATCCGAGATGAAAAGCTAAATATAACAAGTAACTTGTCTATATATCTTATCTAAAGTTTAGATCGTTTACACAGCAAATCTAGCTGAAGTTGACACACAGCTTGCTATACTAGCAGCCAGGCTTGAATAGAATGTACAGTGCAGGGAAAGTCCTGTCCTGCTAGTCATTTCACCCCCAGTCTGCTTCCCTAGTAAAATGATTCAAAGATTCGGTTCAAAAATCTGGATCTTTTCTTGAAAAGATCGGGACTTCTCATCACTATCAGAGACCTCCCCGCACCCATTGGTCAGCAGCTATTACACTCTGCCTCCCTTCTGATCTGATACCAAAGCACAGGGGAGGGGACGGGAGAGAGTGGGGGAGGGATCTCACTTCTCAGTGCACAGCCACAGAAGAGAGGCTCCATACTAGTACTGGATCCGAGGCCTGGCTGAGCTCTGCATGCCTGTGCTGTGAGTATCTGCTCCTGACTCCTGTGCCCAATCCACACCTGGAAGCAGCATTAGTGGTGGCTCATTTGTCTAATCCCCTACTATAGAGGCACCACAGTTCCCAGCATGCCCTCCTATAGAAGCACCACGCCTCCCAGCATGTTCCTTCCATTCCATGGCGGCACCACAGTTCCCAACATGCCCTTCTATAGAAGCACCACACATTCCAGCATGCTCCTTCCCTTCCATAGAGGCACCACAGTTCCCAGCATGCCCTTCTATAGAAGCATCACACATTCCAGCATGCTCCTTCCATTCCATAGAGGCATAACAGTTCCCAACATGCCCTTCTATAGAAGAACACAGCATTCTCCTTCCATTCCATAGAGGCACCACAGTTTCCAGCATGCCCCTTTATAGAAGCACCACAGCTCCCAGCATGCCCTTCTGTAGAAGCACCACAGCTCAGCTCCCAGCATGTCCCTCCATAGAAGCACTACAGCTCCTAGCATGCTCCATAGAAGCACTACAGCTCCTAGCATGCCCCTCTATAGAAGCACTACAGCTCCTAGCATGCCCCTCTATAGAAGCACTACAGCTCCTAGCATGCCCCTCTATAGAAGCACTACAGCTCCTAGCATGCCCCTCCATAGAAGCACTACAGCTCCTAGCATGCCCCTCCATAGAAGCACTACAGCTCCTAGCATGCTCCCCTGCTCCATAGAAGCACCACAGCTCCCAGCATGCCCCTCCATAGAAGCACCACAGCTCCCAGCATGCCCCTCCATAGAAGCACCACAGCTCCCAGCATGCCCCTCCATAGAAGCACCACAGCTCCCAGCATGCCCCTCCATAGAAGCACCACAGCTCCCAGCATGCCCCTCCATAGAAGCACCACAGCTCCCAGCATGCTCCTCTGCTCCATAGAAGCACCACAGCTCCCAGCATGCTCCTCTGCTCCATAGAAGCACCACAGCTCCCAGCATGCTCCTCTGCTCCATAGAAGCACCACAGCTCCCAGCATGCCCCTCCATAGAAGCACCACAGCTCCCAGCATGGCACTCCATAGAAGCACCACAGCTCCCAGGCTGCCCCTCTGTAGAAGCACCTATTTCCCCTCAATTATTATAGTTACATAGTTACTTTGGTTGAAAAAAGACATACGTCCATCGAGTTCAACCAGTACAAAGTACAACTCCAGCCTGCTCCCTCACATATCCCTGTTGATCATAAAATCCCTGGATTAACATCATTGGCATTACCTAGTAATTGTAGCCATGGATGTCATTCAACGCAAGGAAAGCATCTAAGCCCCCTTTAAATGCAGGTATAGAGTTTGCCATAACGACTTCCTGTGGCAATGCATTCCACATCTTAATCACTCTTACTGTAAAGAACCCTTTCCTAAATAAATGGCTAAAACGTTTTTCCTCCATGCGCAGATCATGTCCTCTAGTCCTTTGAGAAGGCCTAGGGACAAAAAGCTCATCCGCCAAGCTATTATATTGCCCTCTGATGTATTTATACATGTTAATTAGATCTCCTCTAAGGCGTCTTTTCTCTAGACTAAATAAACCCAGTTTATCTAACCTTTCTTGGTAAGTGAGACCCTCCATCCCACGTATCAATTTTGTTGCTCGTCTCTGCACCTGCTCTAAAACTGCAATATCTTTTTTGTAATGTGGTGCCCAGAACTGAATTCCATATTCCAGATGTGGCCTTACTAGAGAGTTAAACAGGGGCAATATTATGCTAGCATCTCGAGTTTTTATTTCCCTTTTAATGCATCCCAAAATTTTGTTAGCTTTAGCTGCAGCGGCTTGGCATTGAGTACGATTATTTAACTTGTTGTCGATGAGTACTCCTAAGTCCTTCTCCAAGTTTGATGTCCCCAACTGTATCCCATTTATTTTGTATGGTGTTAGACCATTGGTACGACCAAAATGCATGACTTTACATTTGTCAACATTGAATTTCATCTGCCATGTATGTGCCCATATAGCCATCCTATCCAGATCCTGTTGCAATATAACACTATCTTCCTTAGAGTTGATGATTCTGCACAATTTTGTATCATCTGCAAAAATAGCAACATTGCTCACTACTGTATCCACTAGGTCATTAATAAATAAATTGAAGAGCACTGGACCCAGTACAGACCCCTGTGGGACCCCACTGCTAACAGTCTCCCATTTTGAGTATGATCCATTGACCACAACTCTTTGTTTTCTGTCCATTAGCCAGTTCCCTATCCAAGCACACAGACTCTTCCCCAGTCCTTGCATCCTCATCTTTTGCACCAGACTTTTGTGGGGAACAGTGTCGAATGCCTTAGCAAAGTCTAAGTATATCACATCTACAGCATTCCCAATATCCATATTAGCATTCACTACCTCATAAAAGCTGAGCATGTTAGTCAAACAGGACCTGTCTTTAGTAAACCCATGTTGATGCTGAGAAATAAGATTATTTTCTACTATGAAGTCATGTATAGTATCTCTTAGTAACCCCTCAAATAGTTTGCATACAACTGATGTTAAGCTTACAGGTCTATAATTTCCTGGATCTGATTTTTTGCCCTTCTTAAATAATGGGAAAACGTGGGCTGTACGCCAATCCACTGGGACTCTGCCAGTTGCAAGAGAGTCACAAAAGATAAGATAAAGGGGTTTATCTATAACTGAACTTAATTCCCTTAGGACCCGAGGATGCATGCCATCCGGGCCAGGTGCCTTGTCTATTTTTAATTTATTTAGTCTTGCCTTTACTTCTTCCTGCGTTAAGTATTTAATATTACAGTTAGAAGATTGAGACTCTTCCGCCTCTGTAATTTGCAACAGTGCTGTTTCCTTTGTAAAGACAGAAGCAAAGAAAGCATTTAATAACTCTGCCTTACCTTGGTCATCCACCATTGAGTTCCCACCCTCATCCTTTAGGAGTCCTATACAGTCAACCTTTCTTTTTTTAGAGTTGATGTACTTGTAAAACTTTTTTGGGTTAGATTTGATATCCCTAGCGATTTGATTTTCAGCTTCGATCTTTGCCAGCCTAATTTCTTTTTTACAATTTTTATTGCACTCCTTATAATTGCTTAGTGCAGCCTCGGTCCCCTCCTGTTTTAGGACCTTATAGGCATTCTTTTTCCTCTTCATTTTATCTTTAACCTTTCTATTCATCCATAGAGGCCTTTTTTTATTCCTAGACATTTTGTTTCCATATGGGATATACATACTACAATATTGATTGAGAATACGTTTAAAAGCTTGCCATTTCCCTTCAGTGTCCTCCCCTTGTAGTATATTATCCCAGTTCACCAAACTTAGTGCCTGCCTGATTTGATTGAACTTTGCTTTTCTAAAATTCATAGTTTTAGTGGTCCCGCTGCCCCGTGGCCTATCAGTCACCAGATCAAACGTTATCATGTTGTGATCACTATTTCCCAAATGTTCTTGAACCTGCACATTTGATACATTATCTGGTTATAAATATTATTATTATTATTATTGATCTCACCTTCCCCTACCCTGGCTGACTTCTTCACCCTGAACACCTCCTCTGTTCTGTGTGCCCCTCCATCCTTTCCTTACTGCAACCTGTCTGCTCTCACCCTGACCACCTCCTCAGTTCTTACTGCCCTTCTCCATCCTCACACCCACCCAACCCCAATTTCCAGTTCACTTCTTTACCCTGACTGCCCCTCAGTTCCAACTGCCCCTCTGCATGCCACTTGCATATCTCTCGTAGTTGACCTCTCTCAGTTCTAACTGCCTTCTCATATATCCCATACCTGTATAATAATTTGCCTGTCAATGCGTCCTCCTGTGTCCCTGTGTTGTGCTACACAAACTCACACTCTCTCTTCTGGTGGAATAACACACAGCATGCCATTTACAGTGGCATTGAAGCACATGTTCAGCGCACTGTATTTTTCACTATATGCATTGCACACTTATGCTCCTTGCACACCATGTACGTTGCTTGCGATACAATAAAATTGCTACGCTCCTGAAAAAGATGGACGGCTGAACTGAGCGCTTGCCGAGCAGTGTAGTCTCCTGTCTGCTGCCCACCAGTGCAATTCAAGTGCAATTTAAATGCACCCAAATTGCAGTGGTTGTAACCTCACGTGTGTCAAGCGCTGACACGTGGTGGTGTTACTGGGCGGCAGAGCAACCCCACATGTCGAGTCTGAGCGTGGCAGCGACAGCGCTCCTATCTCACTCCATGGGGGGGGGGGGCTGCCTGAACAGTGCTGGTACCAAGAGCTGACAAGTGCCAGCCTGTGCAGGGGAGCAGCAGACAGGTGGTGACTTCACCGCTTGTCAGCTGTCCATGTACAAGGGCCCTTGCTCCCTTTGCAACATTCATATATATATATTTTTTTTTTGGGGGGGGGGGGGGGGGTATTCCCTTTTAAAGCTATTCCTGTGTTTGCTCGGTCAATTAAAGCAGGATGCCAGCTAATGAAGTCACAGCAGGTGATTTCAGGAATGATAAATGGACTGTATTCTGGAGCAGTACGTGTCCTATATGGAAAGGATCAGATCACGCTGGTTTTGGAGATTTAGATGCTGTAAATGGAATTCTTATAACTAGGTACTGCAAGGTCCTTGTAATACAAGTATGACAGCAATAAGACACAGAGCAGCGAGGTAAACTTTATAGAAAGAGTTTCTCTCTGATCTGAGAACCTCTGCAGGGCTGCCACCTTATCCCTTTGAACCTGGTGCGGTTTAGGGCCAGTTCACATGGATGATTACCGGTGACGCATTTAAACGCAGTGTAGTCTGCCTTAGCTGGTTAAGCCACAAAACATGCAGTTGAGCTCTGTCGAGTTTTAAATAAATTAGGCGGCAATTGTAGGATACAGTGAGGAATTGTGTTTTTCGTGATTGTACAACCTCGACTACATGTCAGTCACTGAACAGCTGCTGACTATTAATACTGATCATGTGTGTAGCCATGTGATAGAGGAATCTGAGGGCTGGTGCACACCAAGCGTGTTTGGTAGCGTTTCAAAACCGCTGCCGCCTGTGAAAACGCTTGGCTAATGTATCTCAATGGGATGGTGCACACCAGCGGTTTGAGATTTTTAGCAAACCTCAAACGTGGCTCCTGCAGCATTTTTGCGGTTTGCAGATGCGTTTCTGCCTCAATGTAAAGTATAGGAAAAGCTCAAACTGCTCTGAAAAACGCTAGATCAGAGCGATTTTCCAGGCGTTTTTGTTACAGTAGCTGGTCAGTAACAGCTTTACTGTAACAATATATGAAATCTGCTACACAAAAACGCTCCAAAAAACGCCAGGCATGTTTAGAGAACCTCTCTAAACATGCCTAAAATCGCTCTGAAAATCTGCTTCAAAAACCTCTAGCGTTTTGTGGATCTGCTAGAGGTTTTTGGTGTGCACTGGCCCTAAATGAGCAATAAGGAGAGGGTGACTTTGCTGACTAGAGCTGATCAATGAGATGCAATTATTTCTGAGTTCATGCAGTATGATGTACATTTGTATGCAGCTTGGAAATAGACCAATCAAGCCCCACCCAGGTTTAAATTGACTGGTCCATTTTCAAACTGCATGTATTTGCATACAAACTTGCCTAATTCTGCATGAATTCGGAAATAGTTGTATCTCATTAATGATTCTTATTGTTGGACTCCTCCTATAAATGCTTCTTCTCTGACTGTTGGGCTGCATTCAGTGTCTGACTATGTATACTGTAATGGTACATTCACATCAGCGTGTTAAGGTGGCCAGGGCTGTGGAGTCGGTACAAAAATCTTCCGACTCCTCAGTTTATGAAACCACCGACTCCAGGTACCCAAAATGACTCAGACTCCTTAGTCTAATACTTACCAGGGCTGTGGATTTTGTTCAAAAATCATCCGACTTCGACTCCTTAGTTTATGAAATCTCCGACTCCGGGTACCCAAAATTGCTCAGACTCCACAGCCCTGAAGGTGGCCATACATTAGGCGACTTGGCGGCCGATCGACCATCCAAATTGGATGAAAATCGGTACTGCCAAGTGCATGCCAGATCAGGACGGAAATTGGTTGCCTTGTCGATCGTGCATGCTGCAAGATGTTGGGCCAAAGTTGGTTGTTCGGGTGCACGGCGGGAACGGCGCCTAAACCGATTAAACTATCCGCCGCCTCGCCGCTGTTTAATGCAATGTGCCCCATGTAAAGTATACATTACCTGTCCGCTGCCTCTGCTTGTCCCCCGCAGGCGTCCTGGATTCCTCTTCCGCATACTCGCACGCCCCACGTGGTTTCCTGGTAAGGGCGCACTTGTGGCGTTGCACACGCTCGCGCCCTTACTTGGAAACCACGTGGGGTACGTGTATGTGGGGGAAAAGAGGCTGTGGAGAGATAATGTATACACTTTGGCTCCAGGGAGACATTACATTAGGGGAGCACAACAGCAAGGCGGCGCACAGGGCCGATTCCAGATCGATTTCATGCTGAAATTGATTGGGAATCGGCCTGTGGTGTATGGGCAGCTGACAGATAGCTCTCTTTTCAAATTTTATTAGAGAAATAATGTTTCTTGGTCAAATCTGCCCATCATCGCTAGATCTATGAGCATCTTCAGCAGTGTGGTGGTATCTGTTGCCATGTGTGCAGTGTGTTACCACCTCGTAACATGCATGCTAACAGTTACAGGGAAGCATGCATTGTACATACTGGGCGTCACACATTGCACAATGTGACTTCTGTGTTACAATCAAGCTTCTGCAGGCTGTGCAATGCCTCACTGGGAACATGGCCTGCTGTTTCATTGTCAGTCATGCCCGGTACACACAAAGCAATTTCCCAACAGACTGAAGTCGAATAGATAATTTCCGACAAGTCCAATTTATTTTCCCATCACTTCTATACAAAATGATTGGCATCTAGATTGGACCTTTCGAAAATTGAATAGACTGTCAATCTGACGGGAAATTGCATTGTGTGTACCAGGCATAAGATTAGAGGGAAGGTTCAGGGAGGGGATTAAAAAAATAAATTTCCACTTACCTGGGGCTTCCTCCAGCCCGTGGCAGGCAGGAGGTGCCCTCGCCGCCGCTCCGCAGGCTCCCGGTGGTCTCCGGTGCCCGACCCGACCTGGCCAGGCCGGCTGCCAAGTCGGGCTCTTCTGCGCTCCATTTCCTGGCACTTCTGTGTCCCACGCCGGCGCGCTGACGTCATCGGACGTCCGCCGGGCTGTACTGCGCAGGCGCAGTAGTTCTGAGCATGCGCAGTACAGCACGGCGGCCGTCCGATGACGTCAGCGCGCCGGCGTGGGACGCAGAAGTGCCAGGAAATGGAGCGCAGAAGAGCCCGACCTGGCAGCCGGCCTGGCCAGGTCGGGCACCGGAGACCACCGGGAGCCTGCGGAGCGGCGGCGAGGGCACCTCCTGCCTGCCACGGGCTGGAGGAAGCCCCAGGTAAGTGGAAATTTATTATTTTTTTTAATCCCCTCCCTGAACCTTCCCTTTAAGTTTCCAATGCTGCGATTCCCGTCTGTTTTCCTGCACATTTACAGTCAGGAAAAAAAATCAGCAGCATAAAATCGCATCACCAATGCAAATCCCTGTAGATGTGCATGACAGATGCGTTCTCGCCTTACAAGTGCCGGCGTCATTGTGTCTCGCAGACACCTGCCGGCTCAGTGGAAACTCAGCCTTAAAGGGAAGCTCCGGGGTGTAATAAAAAAGATCTACTTACCTGGGGTTTCCTCCAGCCCCTGGCAGCCGTCCTGTGGCATCTACTGCGCATGTGCGCCGCTCGTGACCGCTCTTACGTAGCCTGGAGCGTTCTGCATGCACAACTACTGCACCTGCGCAGAACACTCCAGACCAAAAGAGTGCAATCGGTGCTGGCGCAGAAGATGCCGAACTGGCAGGGTTGGCATCTGCAATGAAGGGGACCCCGGGCCACCGGCTGGAAGCGGAGCTGTGGCGAGGGCACAGAATGGCTGACAGGGGCTGAAGGAGGCCCCAGGCAAGTAAATTTTCTTTTATTATTTTACTCGGACCTTCCCTTTAAGCGGAGTACACACATGACATATAAAAATCTTTGCAAACTGGGGAATTTGTTGCATAGGTTTGAAAGACTGATCAATCTAGAGATTTTGTACACATGCAAAGATCAGTTTATGCAAAACACCCGAAAAATGCATTCATAGTCTACTTCCTTCCTTTTTTCATGCATGTGTGTGCACACAAAATTTACGAAATATCTGCAGATCTCACACACGCCTTGTTTAATGGACAGTCATCTGCAGATCAAATCCACCAGCATTAATCTGAAAGATTGAGAGATAAATATCTTCAGTCTGTAGGTTTGGAGGTCTTTTGTGAACTCTTTTTTTTTTTTTTTTTTTTTTTTTTACGAAGAATATGTGCAGATTATCTTTGATCTTTCATTTTTCAAAGACTCTTTTTTTTTTTTTTTTTAATCTTGTGCTTTAGGTCTGGAACCCACTAGGAATTGCTGCAGCGACTCCTAGGGTGTTTGCGACGGCGATTGCCAGACACTTGGAAGCGCTGTACAGTAACCCATACAGCTCTTCCGATTTGCGATTCACTTTTTTTTTTTTTTTTTTGTGTGTAAAACTTTATTATACTTACCAGGCATCCTTCTTCCGTCCATAGCCCCGCCCCCTAAAGGAAGAGGTCATCGGTGCTTTTCAATGACTAATCAGAGATACGCCTGTGACCTTCCTTTAGGGGCGGGGCTATGGATGGATGAAGGAAATACAGTGACCCTATAAGTATAATAACATGGTGTGTTTTTTTTAAAAAAAAAAGCTAATTGCTCAGCCCCCTAAAATGCTGCATGTCCTGCAATTTGTGATTATCGCTAATCGCAATTGCCAAAAACTCCCTAGTGGGATCCTACCCTCATAGTCTGAGCCCATGACAAGTGAGCAGATTAGCTTTTCTGAGATCACTGGCAGTATATACAGTACTTGTCATGGGTGTGTTCACACATTGCTGCTTGTGAACTCACTACCCATATGGGCATGTTCACATCTCTGCAATGTCACCTATCATCAATCCCTTTATGATCAGAATCTGACCAGAGAGGAATTGGTTTTTACTACACAGTATTTTTTGTCCTGATAGCTTTCATCGAATGAAAATATATATATATATACACGCAACATACACAGTTACTCGTGTGTCACCTTGATTGGGCCCACTGTACCGCGTTCAATGTAATGGCCCCATAGAACCAGCACTACTTATGCGCCGGGATGCGACGCAACGCGGAAAGAGTGAAGGGGTACTTGAGGTCAGTGATTCAAACTACTGAAACAAAAAAAACAGTACTAGAGAGGGCTGAAAAATTGGACTTTGGGTCATTTTCTTCCCACACAGGAAATGGAATGTGCATGTTGCCCGGTTAATGCCCAGCATGCTGTGCGTTACTGCATTGGAGCCTACTGCTGCGTCACGCTCAGTGTGAAAGCCCCGTAGTAGTATCAGTGCATTGCGATGTGATATTATCAGTAGTACATTGGGTTTGGCGCATTGTCAGGATAGTGTTTACAGGGCAATGCATGTGGTTAGTGACAGAAGCAGGCATTGTACTGTATCGTCCAGGGCTGTGGAGTCGGTACAGAAATCTTACGATTCCTCAGCTCATGAAACCTCTGACTCCGGGTACCCAAAATGACTCTGACTCCTTAGTCTAATACTTACCAGGGCTGTGGATCACACAGGGAACCACCTGGAAAGCATAGGAAGAGGTACAGTCCCCATTCAGGGTAATAGCTATTCACACCTTTCTCATAGCAATTGCTAGCTGATTGCAGAGGTACCACAAAATGTGCTGTCTATTTTGTGCAATCTAAAATAAAACTTTAATCCTCTGTTTTCTCTTCAGAATGTACAAATCTTTCGCCATTTACTAGATTTCCATGGAGAGAAAGAAAACAGTTAAATAAAACAAAACCAAAAAAAAAAACCCACCTCATTTGGTGTTTATCTTGAGTGTTGACCAACAATTGCCTACCTTTCCAAGCTGTTTTTAAATACGGTATTTTACCTGATTTGGGGAGCCACTAATTTTTTACTTGTTTCCGCTAATCAATGATGATTTTTAGAATTTACCTTCTAATGTGGGTTTGGTTAGTATTGTGAACTAAGTATAAAATGTAAATTCATATCACCATATCTTTCACAGTCCAGGATCCTATCTCGGGAGCTGCTGCTTGACCTCTACAAGATGGACGAGAACAAAAATGAAATAAATTCAGGGATGCTCCGTCTTGCCTTTGAGATTGTCTATTTGTTGACCGGAGAGGTGAGATATTGTACAGATATGTATACAGTTATGAGATGAAAACCTGTAGCAGCTGGTAAGGT
The DNA here is from genome assembly GCF_040937935.1 of Hyperolius riggenbachi. NCBI lineage: Eukaryota > Metazoa > Chordata > Amphibia > Anura > Hyperoliidae > Hyperolius > Hyperolius riggenbachi. The sequence goes on along the minus strand of NC_090655.1, from coordinate 209,946,396 downwards.
ACCTTTTGAGTGCCAGGATGTCCCCCAGCTAGGAACATTTTCTTGGTTCGGAAATTGGAGCTCTTGCATGATATGTCCGTTGTGTAGCAGAATAATTCTGCATGCCAACTCGCTGGCCATACAATTCTATGGGGCTGCAGGCAGATTCGTTATACTATAGGTGGCTATGGGCAATCACTCCTCTGGAAAAAATGAGCAGGTCTTTTTAACAAGTGGCAGCTGATCCTATTTTTAACATTAGGATCCCTTTCCTTGTTACAGCTTATATATCCTTCAGGGCTTGTTTCCACTGTAGCGGTGCGGAATCGCCTGGATTCCACCGCTGAAGAAATCGCATGCGGCTGCGTTTCCGCATGCAGATTTACCCGCGATTTTGCATGCGATTTCGCATGGCAAGGAGCCATGCGAATTTAACCATGTCACTGCCTGTGTTAAGTTCCATTGGCTTTCATGCGAAATCGCATGCGAAATCGCGGGGAAATCCGCATGACAAAGCCGCATGCGATTTCCCTATTGAATACATTAGCGGCGATTCGCCCGCATTCCTGCCGCACGCAAATCTGCACGACCGTCGTGCAGATTTTCCCCGCACCGAAAAACGCCGCCGCACACGTGGAAACAGCCCCATCCACTAACATTAAGTATGCGAATCCGCATGCAGTGCCCGCATGCGGATTCGCTATAGTGGAAACGAGCCCTCGGAGATGCTGCAGTGTAGTTACTTCCTGGTTTGCTGGGAGCACATAAAAGGTTAAATTCCTGTGTTTACACAGTCTAAGGGCTCGTTTCCACTGTTGCGACGCGATTTCGCCGGCATTCCGACGCTTGTAAAAAAACGCATGCGGATGCGTTTCCGCATGCGTTTTTACCCGCGATTTCGCATGGCAGGGTGCCATGCGAAATTAACCATGACACTGCCAGGGCAAAATAAAATTGAAAAAGGTGCGAAATCGCGGGTAAAAACTCATGTAACAAACGCATGCGTTTTTACTATTAAATACATTAGCGGCGATTCGCATGCATTCCACTCGCAGGCGAATTCGTTGGCTCTTTTGTGCGTTTTTTTACCGCTTAAAAAAACGCACCTCAACAACGCTACAGTGGAAACAGGCCCATCCACTTGCATTACATGTGCGAATCTGCATGCGTTGGACGCATGCAGATTCGCGATAGTGGAAACGAGCCCTAAGTGGCACACTGCAGACAGAAATGACATCTTAAATTACAGTGGCTCATTACTAGCAGATAAGGCAGTATTAGACAGGCTTTGATCTTTAAATACACACAGGGTGGGTTTCTCAGTGTTTTCCTTCTCTCCCGTGGAGAGTGTAGGTCCTCCTAATTAGTCCTAAGGGGGTATTCACCTCCCAGAAAATTGGTGTGGCTGATTGCACCAGGGAGGAAAAATTCACCAACCATTCAGTATACCCTGATGTGACTCAGGAGCCACTTTATGGCAAACAATTTTTAACAACTCATTCAGGTTTGTTTGTTTTTATCTTGTCCAGAACGGCTAATGAAAGTCAGTGCAGTGCAAATTCGCAATTCCAATTTTCACTGGATGCAACAGAAGAATAAAAACACAGAAAAAAATGCAGCGTGCTGAAAACATAAACCTGAATTTTGAAAGAAGTGCGATTCATCATTGACTGTGGATGTGCAGCCACCACGATTTCGCGCTTATCCAAAACTCCTGCATACTGTCATTAAGTTACATTAGTTGTGTTATTAAAATATATAGGTAATATAATCTCTTACCCACCCTGTTTTAAAAGAACAGACAAATGTTTGTGATTTCATGGGGGCAGCCATCTTTAGGTTGAAAGGAGGCGACAGGGAGCATGAGACCCAGTTCCAAGTGTCCTGATCACCCCTGCTAGCTGCACGCGCTAGGCTTTAAATCTCAAATTCAAAATGTAAAACAATCAAAACAGCAGAAGGAGAACATCAGAAATCCCATCATGCTTTGCACAGCATCAGGGGAAAAATACTCGGGCAGATTTCTTCTGTGCAGTTAAAAATGAGGCTTGGGTAAGAAAAACTAATTCTGATGCTGTGAAACTTAAAAAAAAAAAAAAAAAACCAAGCCTTTTCAGTGCTGCTGTGTAGATTTTTAGTCTGGAGGTTCACTTTAAGTGTGAACCCTTTCTTAACCTCCCTGGCGGTAAGCCCGAGCTGAGCTCGGGCTATGCCGCGCAGGAGGATTTTTCCGGCTCTATTGGGGCGATTCGCCCCATTCAAAGTGCTGTGCGCGCAGCCAGCACTTTGCTAGCCACGCGCACAGCTTGATCGCCGCCGCTCTGCGGCGAAAGAGGGCCCCCGCCAGAGCCCTGCGCTGCCCGGACCAATGAGTTCCGGGCAGCGCTATGGGCTGGATCGGGTGCGCCTGACGTCAGGACGTCGGCTGACATCCATGACGTCGTCCCGATCGTCGCCATGGCGACAGGAGAAGCCAAACAGGGGAACGCGTTATATACGCGCTCCCCTGTTTGCTATTAGTGCCGGCGACGATCGCACTAGAGGGACACATGCGCCCTCTAGTGGTGTTTCATGTAGCTACCACTCTGGTAGCTTTACATGAAACAAAACAAAAAAATAAAAAAATAAAGGATTTTTGCCCATTTGGCAAAAAAAAAAATTAACCGCCAGGGAGGTTAAAGTGGCCACTAACAATACAACTAGCCGAATAATTGTTTACATTTCATATGAACGATCGGAAATGATCATTTGGGACCACTAATGGACAAAAATCTCCTAACCAATCCGATCGGATTAATGAAATCGATCTAAAAAAGATAAAGTTGGGAGCTAAGGCTGTCTGTATAAACTGATGTGTGGCATATTAGTGTAACCTACAGGTTTCTGATATGGAAATCTGGGCCTAAAGGATGTGGTTGTAAAGGTCTCCTTTATACTGCTGTCATTTGATTTCTGTTCTGGGGAAGCTTTTATTAGTTTTAAGACACCTGAACAAGGAGGGATACGCAGGCTGCTTTATTTCCTGCTGATCGTCTGCTCCTAATATTTTAGCCATTCACCCTGAACAAGCATGCAAATCAGATGTTTGACTAAAGTCTGATGAGATTATCTGAATGCTTGTTTTTAAAGGGACCCTGAGTAGTCAATAAAAATCAAATTGGTACTTACCTGGGGCTTCCTCCAGCCCACTGTAAGCCGCGATGTCCCTCGGCATCCTCCTGACTCCTCTGCTGGTCCTGCTGGCGGCTCCGTTACCGGTGACTTTAGGGCTGGCTGGTGTGACAGTCCTGCGCATGCGTATTTCAGAGTTAGAAAACCGCGCATGCGCAGGACTATCGTGCTGCGTAGCGGCCGGCATGATGCCGCATAGCGTGCCCATCCAGGAAGCCTGAAAGTCGCCGCCAGCGGGACGGGGAGAGTGGGTCAGGAGGACGCCGGGGGACCTTTCGGCCTATGGTGGGCTGGAGGAAGCCCCAGGTAATTACCAATTTCATTTTTGACTGTTCAGGGTCCCTTTTAAGTGTGTGATTCATAAGGTGCCCATACATCAGACTATGTATGGGCAGATCGAATAAGAAACAGATCTCGCTCTGATCAAATCTGATCGGAGAGAGATCTGTTGACTGCCCATACATCACAGGCTAATTCCAGATTCATTTCATGCTAAAATCAATCTGGAATTGACCTTGTGATGATGCACCCGCCGGTCCAATGCTGTCCCCCCTAATGGTCAATGTGCAGTCCCCCCTTCCCCCGGTGCCCAGTGTACTATCCATTACCTGTCTGTGGCTTGTCCGCTGCTGGCTCCAGGCTCCTCTGTCCATACACACCCCACGTGGTTGCTGGAGTAATGTGGCACCTGTGTGACATCATACATGCGCCCACGTGGAAGCAGACAACCACATGGGGTGCGTGTGGATGGAGGACAGCGCCCGGAGCCAGGTAATATGGCTCTGGGCGCTGTCACCTGACCAACCACAACAGCCCGACGTCTCGCAGCATGTGTGACCGATTAATGTGACCAATTTCTGCCTGATAAGAGTCGCATCGTCGATCTGGCATACATTTGGCGGCATTGTTTTTTTATCCGATTTGATTATAATAATCGAATCAGATGGTCGATTAGCTGACGAGTCACCTGATGTATGGTCACCTATACGCTATTGCAGCCAAAGACACCAGCAGAACAACCAGGCAACTGGTCTTGTCTAAAAGGCAATAAATATGACAGCCTCCATATCCTGCTCACTACAGGTGCCATGTAAGCCCCTTCTATTGCTTGATGGATGATTGAGGAGGAAATGTGATGTATTTCTCCTCCAGGACTATATTGTAGTAAAGAAGTCTGAGCATGGAAAATCCAGCAAGGATTCCCCTGACCCTGGAGGATGGAGTGAGGACAAGATCTCCACTGCAGAGCTTCTGTCTGCTTCCTTGGCAGCTACGATAAACTCCGAGAAGATATTAGAAGTCACCAATAAGATGATTGAGATGCTGACGGGAGAGGTGAGCAGTGCTGGGAATTCTGGGATGTTATCCTGTAATGCAAGTGATTGGTCTGGATGTTGGCTGTATCCTTATGTGTGCTTCAGGTTCCTATAAGGTGCCAGGACGTCGCCGTGTATCTCTCCATGGAGGAGTGGCAGTATCTGGAGGGACACAGAGACCTATACAAGGAAGTCATGGTGGACGATGAGGACTACATAGCAGGTAAGGATGTTTTAAAAGGCTACTTCATAATTTTCTACAAACCTATCCCCGTTTAGAGTTAGAGGAGGCTGACACAATGCTGAAGATGCTAAAAACTAGGGCTGGGACGAATCCACAATTTCTTTGAATCTAAATCTAGAAAGGTTCTCGAGGGTGTATGTGCCTTCAGTATAGGTAGCAAGGTATATGTGCCTTCAGTATAGGGGCCTTGAGTACAGGTAGCAGGGTGTATGTGCCTTCAGTATACAATGGTGTGAAAAACGATTTGCCCCCTTCCTGATTTCTTATTCTTTTGCATGTTTGTCACACTTAAATGTTTCTGCTCATCAAAAACCGTTAACTATTAGTCAAAGATAACATAATTGAACTCAAAATGCAGTTTTAAATAATGGTTTTTATTTAGTGAGAAAAAAACCCTCAAAACCTACATGGCCCTGTGTGAAAAAGAAATTGCCCCCTGAACCTAATAACTGGTTGGGCCACCCTTAGCAGCAATAACTGCAATCAAGGGTTTGCGATAACTTGCAACAAGTCTTTTACAGCGCTCTGGAGGAATTTTGGCCCACTCATCTTTGCAGAATTGTTGTAATTCAGCTTTATTTGAGGGTTTTCTAGCATGAACAGCCTTTTTAAGGTCATGCCACAACATCTCAATAGGATTCAGGTCAGAACTTTGACTAGACCACTCCAAAGTCTTCATTTTTGTTTTTCTTCAGCCATTCAGAGGTGGATTTGCTGGTGTGTTTTGGGTCATTGTCCTGCTGCAGCACCCAAGATCGCTTCAGCTTGAGTTGATGAACAGATGGCCAGACATTCTCCTTCAGGATTTTTTGGTAGACAGTAGAATTCATGGTTCCATCTATCACAGCAAGCCTTCCAGGTCCTGAAGCAGCAAAACAACCCCAGACCATCACACTACCACCACCATATTTTACTGTTGGTATGATGTTCTTTTGCTGAAATGCTGTGTTACTTCTACGCCAGATGTAACGGGACGCGCACCTTCCAAACAGTTCAACTTTTGTCTCGTCGGTCCACAAGGTATTTTCCCCAAAGTCTTGGCAATCATTGAGATGTTTTTTTTTAGCAAAATTGAGAGAAGCCTTAATGTTCTTTTTGCTTAAAAGTGGTTTGCGCCTTGGATATCTGCCATGCAGGCCATTTTTGCCCAGTCTCTTTCTTATGGTGGAGTCGTGAACACTGACCTTAATTGAGGCAAGTGAGGCCTGCAGTTCTTTAGATGTTGTCCTGGGGTCTTTTGTGGCCTCTCGGATGAGTTTTCTCTGCGCTCTTGGTGTAATTTTGGTTGGCTGGCAAGGTTCATCACTGTTCCATGTTTTTACCATTTGTGGATAATGGCTCTCACTGTGGTTCGCTGGAGTCCCAAAGCTTTAGAAATGGCTTTATAACATTTACCAGACTGATATATCTCAATTACAGTACTTTTGTTCTCATTTGTTCCTGAATTTCTTTGGATCTTGGCATGATGTCTAGCTTTTGAGGTGCTTTTGGTCTACTTCTGTGTCAGATAGCTCCTATTTAAGTGATTTCTTGATTGAAACAGGTGTGGCAGTAATCAGGCCTGGGGGTGACTACAGAAATTGAACTCAGGTGTGATAAACTACAGTTAAGTTATTTTTTAACAAGGGGGGCAATCACTTTTTCACACAGGACCATGTAGGTTTTGAGTTTTTTTTTCTCACTAAATAATAAAAACCTTCATTTAAAACTGCATTTTGTGTTCAATTATGTTATCTTTGACTAATAGTTAACGTTTTTTGAAGAGCAGAAACATTTAAGTGTGACAAACATGCAAAAGAAGAAGAAATCAGGAAGGGGGCAAATAGTTTTTCACACTACTGTAGGTAGCGGGATATAGGAGCCTCAGTATAGGTAGCCCTGTGTGCTCCCCCAATATTCTAGGGATTTTCGGATTCATCGTCCCAGCCCTATTAAAAACTACCTCTCAATGAGACAGGGCATGAGCCTTCACAGGCTGATTCATAAACCGTTATCATTTACTGTGGGCTCAACTGACGAAGCATCTGCAGTGGCGATTTTATCATTTCCTGTGCTATTTGATCAATTGCATGTGGCTTTTCACTAAGCAGTTTGATCTCATTTTGCTGACTGAAGTGTTAAAATAAAAATAATTCTTAAAATACAAATAAAATTCATAACATAAAGTCCATGTGCTTTATTTTAAAGTCAATTTACAAATGCTATGTAATGTGGTCTTAAAGTGGAACTAAACTCAGAACTTCCTCTCTGCTCTAAAAGTTCAAATACAGCATAGTGACCTTTATGGGAAATAAATGTTCATTACAATTTATGGAAATCCTAAAAAGAGAAAAAAAAAAGTACTTTATTTCACTTTTGTAGAAGGCACTGTAAAGGTAGCCATACTCTGGTCGATTTGCCATCAGATTCGACCAACAGACAGATCCCTATCTGATCGAATCTGATCAGAGAGGGATCGTATGGCTACCTTTACTGCAAACAGATTGTGAACCGATTTCAGCCTGAAACCGTTCACAATCTGTGGTGCTGCCGCCGCTTCCCCCCCATCCCGCATACATTACCTGCTCCGCCGGCACGACTCCCGGGTTTCCGCTCTTCTTCTCCGCTCTGGTCTGCTCTGGTCTCCGGCATGCTTCCCTTCTTCTTGTCTGGGGGAAGTTTAAACAGTAGAGCGCCCTCTACTGTTTAAACTTCCTGCCGGGACAGGAAGAAAGGAAGCATGCCGGAGACGGAGAAGAAGAGCGGAGATACAGGAGTCGCGCCGGCGGAGCAGGTAATGTATGCGGCTCTATTGCGTCGGTCGTCGGGCACTCGAACGCCGCTAGCGATGCGCTCTTTACCCGCGGGCGATCGACGGTTATTTTCCGCACGGCGCGATCGACGGGATCGGACGGAATGGATCGAAATTCGGCGTGTAGCGTGAACGATTGGCATCAGATTCGATCCCAGTGATCGAATCTGCTTTCGAAACGGCGGCAAATCGGACCAGTGTATGGCCAGCTTAAGGGTTAATCAATGTTTATTATATGTAGATCTGTCTTGGCAAAGCTCTCCTGCAGTCTATTCAGTTACTCAAAAAACTAATTAGATACAGTACATTGATGTGCTTAATGCTATTACTACTTATGCCTAGTACACACAATGGGCTCGATTCACAAAGCGGTGCTAACAGTTAGCACCCTGGTGAAAAAACCCTTATCATGCCTAAATTCAGTTGTAGGCGTGATAAGTTTAAGCACCAACTGGGTTAGCACCGCAGTGCACAGCTGATCAAAAGTTTTGCGCTAGCAAAGTCTGGTGCACTTCGCATGGAGTTTAATGGCGCTGCTTTGCGCGTGATCTAAACTTATCACGCCTAAACTGTCTTTTCACCAGCGTAGTGCATTGGTTATTACGCCTAAAGTCTTTTACTGGGTTAGCACCGCTTTGTGAATCAAGCCCAATGAGATTTTCAGGCAGATTTTCTGCCAGATTGATTACTTTCAACAAGTCCAATTTGATTTTGTGATCAATTTTCCATAGAAGTGAATGGAACATCGATCGGAAAATCATTTTCTATTCACTTCTTTGGAAAATTGATCGAAAATGGGTTGGACATGTTGAAAATAATCAGTCTGGCAGGAAATCTGCCTGAAAATCTCATTGTGCGTACTAGACATTACACTAATACTGCTAATACTAAAAGTACTAACAATACTGATATTAACACAACTGCTAACATTACTAATCTTACAATACTGATGTTATTAATACTTATATGAAGAATATTACTAACGACCAATACTACTAATATGCTACTACTAGTACTGCTGCTAACTATCTGCTTACTGCTAACTTTCTAGATGGATCTTCCAATAGAATTTCTTCAGACAAAGGTCGCATAGTCGTCTGTGAAGATGAAAGGAAATATTCTTCTCTAATCTCAGCTAAGTCAAAGTCCCGTTCTAAGAGGAAACCAGCAGGCGGGGGTGATAAACGGCCAGTTAATGGCTCTAAGTATGTGCAGCGTAAAGCGAAAGCCACAAAGGGATGGCGTCAGTGTGATGTAGATTCCATTGGCAATAACGTCTATACGGAACATGAGCTCCCTTCCCGTGCACCAGTCAGATATGTTGATCAAATGCAACAAACTACATCCGGTACTGCAGTTGAAATCTATAAGAAAGACCAAACTTCAAATACTACAGAAGAAGACAAAGACACACATTCCAATCAACGCAAAAAAACTTCACTTATCAAGTGTGATAAATGTTGTAGAGAGTTTGAAAGAAAATCTGCATTTATTGCTCACTATAAAACACATTCTGCCCCCAGCAGTTATCAGTGTGCAGAGTGTGGAAGAGGGTTTTCTAATCGGTACAAATTAGCTGTCCATAGCAGAATGCACACAGGAGAGAAAAAATTTACCTGTTCAGAATGCAAAAAGTCTTTTGCTTGCCAATCCTACCTCAGCAAACACCAAAGAATCCACACTGGGCACAGGCCTTATACCTGCAGAGAGTGTGGCAGGAGGTTTTTTGGCAGCACCCACCTGGCGAGACACATGAGACTTCACACTGGCGAAAAGCCGTTCTCTTGCAACGAATGTGGCAGGAGGTTCACCGACAAGATATGTGCTGTTGCCCATCGGCTAGTTCACACAGGGGAAAAGCCGTTTTCTTGTTCAGAGTGTGGGAAACGATTTTCCAGCAAAAGCTCCTGTGCCGCCCACCAGCGTACTCACACAGGAGAGCGTCCATTTCCATGCTCGGAGTGTGGTCGCTGTTTCTCTAGTAGAGGCCATCTTCGAATACACCAGAGCATACATGTTGGGAAGAAGCCCTATTTGTGCTCTGAGTGTGGGAAATCCTTTTCAAGGAAAGCCCACCTCGTTAATCACCAACGTACGCACACAGGTGAGCAGCCGTTTTCCTGTCAGCAATGCCAACGGCGATTCACCAACAAGGTCAATCTGAACATTCACATGCGTTTGCACACAGGAGAAAAGCCATTTTCTTGCAGTGAATGCGACAAAAGGTTTGTCTTAAAAGCCCAACTCCTTGTTCATGAGAGATCTCATACGGGGGAAAAACCCTTTGCCTGCACAGACTGTTCTAAATGTTTCCTCAGTAAATCGCACTTGAAGGTACATCTGCGGATTCATACTGGAGAGAAGCCATATTCCTGTGTACAATGTGGCAAGTGCTTTGGTCGGGGACACCATCTTAATTTACACCTAAAGACTCACTCTAAGGCTAAGGCTCCGGCTCCAGTATTCACCTGTAAGAATTGTGGGAAGAACTTAAAGAGCAAGGGTTTCCTGAACAGACACATGAAAATTCATGATAGATCGGGAAGTTGAAGGTCCTATCAAATGTATTATTTTGTCAAAGTCCACTTTCAGTGCAATACCTGCTCTAGAATATTCACACCCTTTTGCTCAATGGTTTTTAATAGTTTGGTTTGGGTTGAGGGTCAACTTGTATATAGATATCTGATCATTGTCACCCAGTTAAAGCAAACCTGAATGCGTAGTATGGATAATGAATACATCATTAGTAGCAAAGAAGTCTAAATATTTTGTTTTATATAGTTTTGTTTTTTTTTCTTTTTTTCTTTAAATAACATTGCATCATACTATCAGGGTCTATTTCCACTACACACGGATTCTGGATGCAAAAAAACGGGACTCCAATGGGCCTGTTTCCTATGGGCCTGATTTTTCTGATGCAGATTTCCCATAGGCATTCATTGGAGTCAGTTTTCTGCACCCAGAATCCGCATGTAGTGGAAACAGGCCCTCATAGTTGAAGTTTTAAAACCACACACTGTCTTTTATAAAACAAAGCAGAAATAATGACCCATTGACCAGTGGCGTAGCTAAGGAGCTGTGGGCCCCGATGCAAGTTTTACAATGGGGCCCCCCCAAGCACTCTATACATAACAATTGATACGGCACACCAAAACCTGGCAATGGCAACTACAGTGTCAGAGGTGCAAGAAGGGGATGGGGAACAGTTTGTTAATGATCCCTACTATTCAAATTATCTATAGAAGTGATTATTATGAGCACAGGACCAATAGAGAGCTAAAACTGTAATTGAGGGAGGGCCCTTCGGGGCCCCTTTGGCCCAAGGGCCCCGATGCGGTGGCTACCTCTGCACCCCCTATTGCTACGCCCCTGCCATTGCCCCAGAAAACAGGACTGTAGTCACCTAAGTTGGTCAAGCTCAGAATAGCTCTTTGCATAGATAACTTCTTCCTGTACTGGAAAAACACTGAGACTCTCTTCTTTGCTACTCGTGTTCTATTTCTTAGTTGTACTACTACTACACATACAATTCATTATCTAATTTAGTTTATATTCGCTTCAGATTTGCTTTAAAATGTTCATGGTCTCTTAAAAGCTTTTCTTATTATCTTGACATAAAATCCTTGTCCAGCCACCACCATCAGCCTGTTCTGGTGAGTCTTTCCAGGAGCTGTACACATACATAGGCTGGGCGGCTGTACACATACATAGGCTGGGCAGCTGTACACATACATAGGCTGGGCGGCTGTATACATACATAGGCTGGGCGGCTGTACACATACACAGGTTGGGCGGCTGTACACCTACATAGGCCGGGCGGCTGTACACCTACATAGGCCGGGCGGCTGTACACCTACATAGGCCGAGCGGCTGTACACCTACATAGGCAGGGCGGCTGTACACCTACATAGGCAGGGCGGCTGTACGCCTACGTAGGCAGGGCGGCTGTACGCCTACGTAGGCCGGGGGCGGCTGTACGCCTACGTAGGCCGGGGGCGGCTGTACGCCTACGTAGGCTGGGCAGAAGAAAGTAATAAAGGCCAATGTTGGTGGCAACAAGTGTCTGGCATATACAGCTTACCTCTGGCTTCATGTAAGACATTCCTACTACTGTTCTGTTTCCTTTTCACAGATCAATAAAGCAACTAATTGAATTATTGATAAACAAGCAAATTTTTTTTTAAGAAGCTTAATGTGTAAATGCACTTTATATTCTACATTTATGAACTAGATTTGTTTTTCAATGAAATCGGGGGTAACTCCTTTTTTTATGAGTTACTTGATTTATTTTGTCATGCAAGTCTTGTTGGATTGAGTTTAAAGGAGAACTGAAGTGAGAGAGCTATAAAGGCTGACATATTTGCCTTTTAAACAATGCACATTGCCTGGCTGTCTTGCTCATCCCTTGCCTCTGATACTGTATTTTTAGCCATAAACCCTGAACAAGCATGCAGTGTCTGACAAGATTATCCGCATGCTTATTTCAGGCATGTGATTGTCACTATTGCAGCAAAAGATGAGCAGGACAGCCAGGTAACTGGTATTGTGTAAAAGGAAAGAATTATGGCAACCTTCATATCCCTCTCATGTTAGGTGTCCTTTAAGTGATTGGCAGTACAGTGAAGTAGCCATGTTTACAATAAATCAGTCCAAGCAGTAAGCTGCATAATTGCCTGTGTTTTTTTTTGTTTTTTGTTTTTTTTAAGCTTGATATCTATAATCTTTCCTAGATTTCTATATTTCTGTAAGATATTTCTTGGTTGGGAATAAATTTGAAATTCTTTCCTAAGAGATTACTTTGGAGAAAAGATGCTTTTTCTTGCCTAACTTTTTTGGACATTGCGAATGCAACATTGCAATTGCTAAAGCAACGTGCCCAGCCGCTGAGCCACAGACACTAGCCTCATGTGTCCCTGTCCAAGCGAGTGAGCAGCAATGCTGGAGGCTGCTGGTGATAGGCGCTGATGGTCTATGGATGGGACCATGGCTCCCATTGGGGCCAGTCACTGCACTGACTGCTAGTTAGTGAGTGCAGTGATTGGCCCCAATGATGGAGCTGTGGTCCCGTCCATAGACCATCGGCACCTATTACCAGCAGGCTCCAGCTTTGCTGCTCACTCGATTGGACAGGGGCACGTGACGCTAGCGTCAGTGGTTGGACACGCTGCTTTGGCTGGATATTAAGAAGGGATGGGGTTTGGACATTGAGAGAATCTGATGAGTGGAAGCCCTGTCAGTGAGCAGCCTTCTCTACAGCTCCACTGGCAGGGCCACTGTCTTCAGTTATGTTCACCACTACCCCAAGCCATGATCGCCATCGCCTCCATCCATAAACTTCACTGGCACATTCCGTCCATCCAGAGGGCTGGAAGCAGCATGGTGGCCTCTCAGCCCCTGACTCTTGTAATCCCTAGAGCAGACTTAATTCAGCTAAGGGTGCCACACACATCAAATGTTGAGCTTTTAGCAGAGGGGATACAGGGGGAGGGGGGTATATACAGAGGAGATAGTGTGTGTGTGTGTGACAGTTGGCTACATACAGAGGGGATAGTCTGTGATGGGGGGTATATACAGGGGGAATAGTGTGATAAGGGGTGTATATAGAGGGGGATAGCAGTAAGAGAAGGTGCACATGGGTTTGTTTAGGGTACTTGGTGAAGCTGGTGGGGCAGCAGCGGTTGGTCTAGCTGGGCAGTGTAGATTAGATAGAGGTAGGTTTGGGGGAAAAGGTCCACAAGACGTCTCTGACCATAGACACACCAGGTTTGTTTGTTTTTTTTCCTGGGTTTTGTCCTCTAAGCCTAACTGTCTTATAGTCCAGAACGTCTTATGGTCCAAAAAAATACGGGAATTAACCTAATGCTTGGCTGTACCCTTTCAATCACTGGCCCCAGCCCATACCTGTTTCGTGAGCACAAGCTCTGGTCTACATCACCAACAACATTGCAGAGTTCCCTAACCATCCTAAGTGTCTAATTAATAGACAAGGCCTCCATGGCATAGCCTGCTGAGCCTGCCAAAATGTACTCAGTGGCTGACACAATTCACAAAAATGTGTCTTTAGAGTGGATACTACTTGATGTCATTAGAGGAGGAAGATCTGTCTTTTTTAAAAGGTCACATAGGAGCAGAGCTGTGCCAAAGCAGAGACTTGGGTACCAGGGGCCTCCGGGTGCAGGTGCTCTATTGGGTTGGGAGGATGCAGGCTTCACTTATTCCTCTGTCCTCACGTCTACTTATGTGACGCACCTCCCATCCTCCTGTATAGCAGTGCTGCCCACAGCAGCCAGCCATCAATGTGCAGGGCAGATTTGTTATTACTCGCCCTCCCTCACAAAGGCTGAATTCAGCTTTGCCCCTCCTGCCTCTGTTGGGATGCTTCTCACCAAGGCAGCCTCTCTGCAGGTCTTGCCAGTGTATGTGCTGGTCAGCTTAAGAATGGGTTGCTCTGATGTATTTACATATGTGTGTATAGGGTGCTTGCATATGTGTGAGAAACCTGTGCCTGGTGTGCATATTTCTGTGTGTACATATGTGGGAACTCTGTTGTACAGGTGCCCCAGGCTATCTAGCACTCTTTACCCACAACTTGTCAATCCGAACGTGTCACCCAGTGTTTTTCCCCACTTCTTGTCACCTAATAACCAGCACCAATTTACAGTATAACCCAATACTGGTCACTCACTACTTGTCGCTCACTAGTACCTGTCACCTATCTACCACAACTAGAGATCTATCTATCTACAGGTCCTTCTCAAAAAAAATAGCATATTGTGATAAAGTTCATTATTTTCTGTAATGTACTGATAAACATTAGACTTTCATATATTCTAGATTCATTACCCACAATTGAAGTAGTTCAAGTATTTTATTGTTTTAATATTGATGATTTTGGCATACAGCTCATGAAATTCCAAAATTCCTATCTCAAAAAATTAGCATATTTCATCCGACCAATAACAGAAAAGTGTTTTTAAAACAAAAAAAGGCAACCTTCAAATAATTGTTTAGTTATGCACTGAATACTTGGTCGGGAATCCTTTTGCAGAAATGACTGCTTCAATGCGGCGTGGCATGGAGGCAATCAGCCTGTGGCACTGCTCAGGTGTTATGGAGACCCAGGATGCTTCGATAGCGGCCTTAAGCTCATCCAGAGTGTTGGGTCTTGCGCCTCTCAACTTTCTCTTCACAATATCCCACAGATTCTCTATGGGGTTCAGGTCAGGAGAGTTGGCAGGCCAATTAAGCACAGTAATACCATGGTCAGTAAACTATTTGCTAGTGGTTTTGGCACTGTGAGCAGGTGCCAGGTCGTGCTGAAAAATGAAATCTTCATCTCCATAAAGCTTTTCAGCAGATGGAAGCATGAAGTGCTCCAAAATCTCCTGATAGCTAGCTGCATTGACCCTGCCCTTGATAAAACACAGTGGACCAACACCAGCAGCTGACATGGCACCCCAGACCATCACTGACTGTGGGTACTTGACACTGGATTTCAGGCATTTTGGCAAAACCCTCTCCCCAGTCTTCCTCCAGACTCTGACACATTGATTTCCGAATGACACGCAAAAGTTGCTGTCATCCAAAAAAAGTACTTTGGACCTCTGAGCAACAGTCCAGTGCTGCTTCTCTGTAGCCCAGGTCAGGTGCTTCTGCCGCTGTTTCTGGTTCAAAAGTGGCTTGACCTGGGGAATGCGGCACCTGTAGCCCATTTCCTGTACACGGTGGCTCAGGATGTTTCTACTCCAGACTCGGTCCACTGCTTCCGCAGGTCCCCCAAGGTCTGGAATCTGTCCTTCTCCACAATCTTCCTCCGGGTCCGGTCACCTCTTCTCGTTGTGCAGCGTTTTCTGCCACACTTTTTCCTTCCCACAGACTTCCCACTGAGGTGCCTTGATACAGCACTCTTGGAACAGCCTATTTGTTCAGAAATTTCTTTGTGTCTTACCTTCTTGCTTGAGGGTGTCAATGATGCCCTTCTGGACAGCAGTAAGGTCGGCAGTCTTACCCATGATTTTGGTTTTGAGTAATGAACCAGGCTGGGAGTTTTTAAAAGCCTCAGGAATCTTTTGCAGGTGTTTAGAGTTAATTAGTTGATTCAGATGATTAGGTTAATAGCTCGTTTAGAGAACCTTTTCATGATATGCTAATTTTTTGAGATAGGAATTTTGGGTTTTCATGTGCTATATGCCAAAATCGTCAATATTAAAACAATAAAAGGCTTAAACTACTTCAGTTGTGTGTAATGAATCTAAAATATATGAAAGTCTAATGTTTATCAGTACATTACAGAAAATAATGAACTTTATCACAATATGCTAATTTTGAGAAGGACCTGTATATATCTTCCTTCTATCTACCTGCTTGCCATTAAAACCTATTGATGACTACCTGACTGCCACATGATTGGGGCATGAATAAAGAGTGTTGGACTGGACAATTTTTGATCAGAGTATAGTTAGAGTAGGTGATTAATCTTTCTAAATTTGAAAAGGGTGGGAAAAGAAGACACAGCTTTTAAAGGATACCAGAGCCAAATAAAGCTAGAGAAATGGGGAGCGGGGAGTGGGCATATACTGTCACCTGTCCTGATGCCTACCTCTGCATTCTACGTAAATGCCCTCCGGCAGCCTCTTCTGGGTCGCAGGAGTCGGGCACTACTGCTCATGCATATGTCGCTATATTATGCGCATGTCGTCATATGCATGCGCAGAGTGCCCTCCCCACCACTGGCGCATGTTGTAGGATGTGCACAGCCCGGCCTGCGCAGTAGTGCCACGCCCTGAAGAATCATCCTGTGATGTGAAACGTGTTGGTGGGAGGAGCCATCCGCGGCAGTGCATTTATGCACGCCTATCCCACATCTGAGCCGGCTCATCTGCCCGCAGGAACCGCTCTGTGACTGATCAGTGGTAACCGAGAACAGGTCTGAGACAAGTAGAGACCTGTGTGTTTGTAGCTCCATGAGAGGAGCTCATTGTGTTTAGTGTGCATAAAGAATTCATGTGCAATAAAGAATTGGTGATTTTGGACAATTGAAAAATAGGTGTACTAGGCCATTAATTTTTTGTTGATTTATTTATATATATATATACACACACACACACACACACACACACACACACACACACACACACACACACACACACACACACACACACACACACACACACACACACACACACACACACACACACACACACACACACACACACACAGCTTCACCTAATTAATTGGTCCAAAAGAATAATTGTGACCTCTTTGTGCACAATGCAGCGTGCTGCACCCACAACCCTTGAATTGTTGCCTGCGCAGTAGTGCCCGACTCCGGTGACCTGGAAGAGGCTGCTGGAGGAGCATTTAGGTAGAATGCGGGGACAGAAAAAATGGGGGAGTGGTAGGCATCAGGATAGGTGACAGTATATGCCCCTTTTTCTCTAGGTTTATTCGGCTCAGCCTTGGGTGATAGACCACCTTGTCTCAGCCTTACATCTAAGAGACAATCCTAGCAAATGTTTATTTCTGAAATAAAGTTACCTTTATAGAAAAAAGATTAGAATAGATATCCTGTACATTCATATTAGGGGTGCGGTTATGTGGAGGGGATGTTATTGTTGCAGTAAGTCCTTTGTTGAAGGTTTCTAATTGCTCCCGCTACAATTATATTCTGTATTGGCTTTAAAATTACTTAAAATTAAACTTTCCACACTTTACTTCTTGACAGCTGGAAGATGTTAAACCTGTTAGAGAAAAAATATACTTTTCATGCTTTCATGTCAAATACTCCCATAGATGCTCTATTTGTGTTGGTCAAACAGACCTCTCAAAAGTAAAGTACACCTCAACTGAGAGGGAGATGGAGGTTGCCATATGTATTTCCTCTTAAAGGTGTGTAACGATCTGATCATTTATCGAACGATCTGGAACAACGTCACATACTGTCCCTGGAAGTGACATCATAGCAAGTTCCGCCCGCACGTAACAAACTGTTCAAAACGTACATTACACTGTAAAGCTAACGTTAAGTATATTACATTACAAGAATTCATACTGTAGGTATGTAGGTGGAGCAGTTACATAATATAGCGTTGGCAAAACATACAAAAATACACTCTGTCCTGTTAAAATGATAATCATGTAGCAATTAACATGTCACAGGACACATTCATGGAACGAACGTTACATCACGAAAAGCAACTGTTGCGCTTGCGCATAAAAATGAGAGGTTCTATGGAGATATAACAAAATGCGCATGTCAAGCCTAGTACGAACGACCGTTTTCTAACAATGTACTACTTTTGCAAACAATCGTCGTTAAAAACAAAAGATCTGCCTTGGCGGATTTTTTTAAACGATCTAGCTCGTCCATCGTTTGACTTAATGATCGTTGGATTTTCTTTTTTTAAACGATCGTCGTTTGAAATGATCGGGGAACGATCGTTTCAAACAACTATAGTCGCATGTGTGTACCCACCTAAACTTGGGCTGCAGCATTTTTTAGATTTCTGAGGCATTTCTGCCTCAATGTTAAAGTATAGGAAAGTGGAAAAACGCTGCATCAGGGTGGTTTTCCTGGCGTTTTTGTTACAGTAGCTGTTCAGTAACAGCTTTACTGTAACAATATTTGTAATCTGCTACACAAAAACGCTCCCAAAACCGCTAGGCATGTTCAGAAAGCGTCTCTAAACATGCCTTGAAGGCCAGTAATTGTGCTCCTAAATACAGCAGTACTTTATTTGTGTATTGCATGAGATTGCACATTGCCTCTGACGGATTTTGCTGTTTTATGCTTGTTTTTGGTTTTCATTTAAAACAGCGTGTACGTGTTGAAACAAACTCATTATTAGACTCAATTCACTAAGCAGTTTAGACTAGTCTACTGATGGTTTTTAGTCTACTGATGGTTTGGTCAGTTGCATCAAAGGGGAATTCACTATTACCAAATGTTTTAGGTCTGTTTGTAGACCTGGTCTAAACCATTTGGTAATTAGCTGGGTAAAACAGGGGGAATGATCAAAAGATGCAATTCAAAAACAAGTAGCTATGACTAACATCCTTCTCCTTTGATGAGCTCTCCTCTGCATAGAATTAAACTCCTGCATAATTAATTCAAAAGGTTCCATCCTCACATCTAAAATGCCTCACAGAATTACTTTACGGACAAGAAATCAGCTGGTCTAATCTCTGTCAGAAGAAGTGGGCGTGGTTACTCCTTGTTTGCCTTTGTGAATTGTGTAATTACTGAATGTTAGACCAGGTCTGAAAACAGGTCTAAAACCCAATCTACACGATACGATTCTTTGTGCGATTTAATTACGATCCAATTAAATCCGATCGGAATTTGATTCGATTTGCCATTTCAAAACAATGGTAAATCGAATTGAATCAAATCGAATTCCGATCGGACATGTCTGATTTAATCCGATCGTAAATAGAATTGTAATCGAACCGCACAGTATCGTATCGTGTAGATGGGACTTAAAACATTACACCAAACCATCAGTAGTCTAAAAACCATCTGTAGACTCGTCTAAATTGCTTAGTGAATTAAGGCCATTGAGGAAAAATGGAACACAAGCTAGTTCCCAGTAGGATTGGCTCTGTACATTTATCCATCATGTTACATGTCCAGTGGTATAACTATGGAGCTTGGGGCCCCCGTGTGAGTTTTACATGGGGCCCCAAGCACTCTATTGATATGGAGCCCAAAAAAATCCTATCAAGGACAGCTGCAGTGCCAGAGAGGTGTAATCACAGTAAGGGCTTGTTCACACCTAGGGCTTGATTCACAAAGCCGTGCAAACTGTTTAGCATGGTTGTGCTAAACAGCACGTGAAGTGCCGTTCGCTGACTTTTGCGCACGCAAAGTGCTGCGATTCGTGCGATTGCGGACTGTTGCGCACGCAAACGTCCACGATCGCGCGAATCGCGGCACTTTGCGTGCGCAAAAGTCCGCGAACGGCACTTCACGTGCTAACTGTTTAGCACACCCATGCTAAACAGTTTGCACGGCTTTGTGAATCAGGCCCCTAGAGTGTTTTCGCCTTTCTTGTGAAATTGCCCTCAAAGTGCTTGTGCAATGATTCCCTATGAGAGTGTTCACATCTGAGCGGTTCGATTCCGATCCGCTTACTAAAGTACTGCCTGTACCATTTTTGGGGCGATTTTTTATAATCGCAAAATGCTTGAAAAAAGAGCTTGGTATAGTGATTTCCCAGCACTTTTAAGCAGTGGCGTAACTAGAAACCTCTGGGCCCCGATGCGCAATCTGGATGTGGGTCCCCCCCCCCCCTCCTGGGAACAACAGCCCCCCCCCCCCCCCCTCGCAACACCAGAAGCACACACATATCCAAATCCCCATAGCTGTGCATGGTATGGCTATATCAATTCCGCTTTCCAGCAGCATGGGTGCCACGTTCAATTTGCAAACATACGCAGCACCCAGAGGAAATAGGGCAATTAGTAGCAAGATGCCAGTCTGAAGGAAAATAATCGTTATGTGCGCAGCATTCACCCGATAATAATTATGTGCGCAGCATTCACCAGAAAATAATCGTTATGTGCGCAGCATTCACCAGAAAATAATCGCAATGTGGGAGCATTCACCAGAAAATAATCACAATGTGGGAGCATTCACCAGAAAATAATCGCAATATGGGGAGCAGTCACCAGAAAATAATAGTTATGTGCGCAGCATTCACCAGAAAATAAACGCAATGTGGAGACATTCACCAGAAAATAATCGTTATGTGGGGGCAGTCACCAGAAAATAATCGTTATGTGGGGGCAGTCACCAGAAAATAAACCTGTACAAATAAAAAAAATTCACTCACCTGGCCTGCCCCTGACGTGAGCTCCCCGACGTGCAGCTCCTCTAGCGACGATCCTGCAGCGGAGCAGCCAGTTTCTCCCTCGCTGACAGGCAGAGTGCAGGGCTACGGGAAGATGGCGCCCGAAGCCCTGTACTGGAGACACAAATAGTCTCTAGTGCAGGGCTTCGGCAGCCATCTTGCCTTAGCACTGCTCTGCTATCGGGAGAAACTGGCTGCTCCGCTGCAGGATCCTGCTCTGCCTTTCAACACCTGCCCTCCCCCGCCTCTTTAGGAGGCGGGCCTGGTCGCCACGGCGACCCCTGCGATCCTACGCCCATGCTTTTAAGAATAAAGACAATGTATTTATTATTTTCCGGGTCAAAGTGTTCACTTCCAGACTTGTCAGGAAGTGAACAAACAAATTGCTTAGAAAAGCGCTTTTAAAAAAAGGTAAGGTAAGCACTGGGAGAGGGGGAAAAAAAATCACAAAATTGAAAATCGCTGGCATCAGCGATTACACCAGCGTTAATATACTTTACATTGCAGAAACGCTAACGCTAAATGCCAAAAATGCTGCATGTCCTGCATTTTGCGATTTGGCAATCGCAATCGCTCCAGTGGAATTTGGCCCATCCATTAACAGCTGAGTGTTTAGGAAAATCGCTAGTGGTTTGAATTGCTCCCTAAACGCTCATAATATCGCTCTAGTGGGTTCCAGCCAGGGCTGTTTTTACCGCCGTGCGGCCTGTGCCGCCGCCCTGAGCGCTGCTGGGAGGGGGGCGCTGTGATTGAGGGGGGAGCCGCAGCCGCGGGGAGGGCAGCCCGACCCCTCCCTTCCTCTCCCCGGGCCGCCCTCCGTGCGATCCCCCCTCGGACTGCAGAGTGATGCGCAGGGAAGCGCTATAGAAAACTACTCACCTCGCTGGCTCCAAGCGCTGCTCTCTCGCCGCCAGTCTCCTCTCTCTGCCTACACGCTGATACACACACACACACGCTGCTTCCGGCTAAACAGGACGCAGCGTGTGTGTGTATCAGCGTGTAGGCAGAGAGAGGAGACTGGCGGCGAGAGAGCAGCGCTTGGAGCCAGCGAGGTGAGTCGTTTTCTATAGCGCTTCCCTGCGCATCACTCTGCAGTCCGAGGGGGGATCGCACGGAGGGAGGCCCGGGGAGAGGAAGGGAGGGAGAGGTCGGGCTGCCCTCCCCGAGGGTGCGGCTCCCCCCTCCATCATGAGGGGGTACCTACCTAACCTATATTGGGGCAGCTACCTATCTAACCTATCCTGGGGGGCACCGACCTAATCTAACCTATCCTGGGGGGCACCGACCTAATCTAACCTGTACTGGGGGGCACCGACCTAATCTAACCTATACTGGGGGGCAGCTACCTAATCTAACATATACTGGGGCAGCTAACTATCTTACCTATCCTGGGGGGCACCTACCTATCTAACCTATCCTGGGGGGCACCTACCTAATCTAACCTATCCTGGGGGGCACCTACCTAATCTAACCTATACTGGGGGGCACCTACCTAATCTAACCTATACTGGGGCACCTACCTATCTAACCTATCCTGGGGGGCACCTATCTATCTAACCTATACTGAGGGGCAGCTACCTAATTAACCTATACTGGGGGGCACCTACCTAATCTAACTTATACTGGAGGGCAGCTACCTAATCTAACCTATACTGGGGGGCAGCTACCTAATCTAACCTATACTGGGGGGCAACTAGCTAAGCTATACTGGGGGCAGCTACCTATCTAACCTATACTGGGGGGCACCTACCTATCTAACCTATACTGGGGGGCAGCTACCTATCTAACCTGGGGGGCAGCTGCCTAATCTAACCTATACTGAGGGGGCAGCTACCTAATCTAATCTATACAGGGGGGGGGCACCTACCTATCTAACCTATACTGGGGGGCAGCTACCTATCTAACCTATAGTGGGAGCAATAAGTTATCTAACCTGTATTGGGGGCACCTACCTACCTAGCTAGCCTATACAGGTGACCACTATACTGGCTACCTATATTGGAGGCACCTACCTAACTAACCTATACTGGGGGCTTCTACCTATCTAACCTATGCTGGGGGCAACTATTCTGGCTACCTATATTAGAGGCACCCACCTAGCTAACCTGTACTGGGGGCACCTACTACCTATCTAATTTATACCGGGGACGCCTGCCTATCTAACCTATACTGGGGGCAACTATACTGGCTACCTATACCGGAGGCAACTATACTGGCTCACCTATGCCTGGCTACCTATACTGGGGGAACCTATAGCTGGCTACCTGTACTGGGGTAGCTATTCTGGGTTAATCTATACTGAGTGCAACTAGACCTGGCTAATCTATACTGCGGCCACCCATACCTTGCTGGGGGGGGGGGGGGGGGGGGGCGCAATTTGTACACCCTCGCCCTGGGTGCAATTTAGCCTAGAAACTGCACTGGTTCCAGCCCTAACAAAGCCTCAGAGACACAGAGGTCTCCTTAATCCACTTTGGATGAGTATAGCACATCAGACACCCCAGAGTGCAGGCAGCCAGAGACTAGTGTTGTCCGGATCATGAACGAATCGTTCATTTGATCCGGATCTTTTTTGTGAGTCGAATCATCCGGATCATCACAATGAACGATTCGGTTCACAGTGGATGTCTGCTGGAAGAAAGGGCCTGGTGCACACCAAAAACCGCTAGCAGATCCGCAAAATGCTAGCAGATTTTGAAACGCTTTTTCTTATTTTTCTGTAGCGTTTCAGCTAGCATTTTGCGGTTTTGTGAAGCGTTTTTGGTGTAGTAGATTTCATGTATTGTTACAACAGAGTAACCAAGCAGCTCAGGGTGACCCAAACTACTAGGAATGTATAGGGGGATAAAAGGAACCAAAAAGCCCTCCTACTAAAAAAGCAAAGCTTGGTGTAATTGCCTTCTTAAAACAGAAGGAAATTTGCAATAATTCAGTTATAAGTGAACATTTGTGGTTACCCACAATGCACTACTACTAAATGTGCAAATTATCCCTTTTCGCCCTTGTTAAGCATAGCAAGCAAGCATCCAGAACCGCTGGTGTATAGCAAGCCTATAGCTTTAAAGAGACTCTGTAACAAATTTTTCAGCCTTAGTTCTTCTATCCTATAAGTTCCTATGCCTGTTCTAATGTGCTCTGGCTTACTGCAGCTTTTCCTAATTGCACTGTCTCTGTAATAAATCTTATCTCCTTTCCTCTGTCGTGTCTGTCGGGCTAAGGCTTGAATGTGTGGAATGTGCAGGGCTGCTTGTGATTGGTTAGAAGCGATACACACCCTCTGCAGGCCCCCTGCACACTCTGTATGACTCACACACTCTGTTTATGTGAGCCTATCACAAGCTGGTTAGTTTGCTTGTAAACACTGCCTAAAACTGTTAATTACAAGCCAGGATTGCAGCAGAGAGTGGCAGAAACAGCACAGAAGGGCACAGGAGAAAATAAGGAATAGAATGGTACAGGGGCGTAACTTGAAGCCACTGGGCCCCCCTGCGAAATTTTGGATGGGGCCCCCCACATCCAAACCTCCCTCCCCTCCGAACTCTTCCCCAAACCACTCCCCCCCCCCCCCCAAAAAAAAATCAGGCTGGAACCCTACCTTCACTAGAAAAATAGAAATTTTGCAGGCACCCCCACTCACAAAACAGAAATCAAGCACCAACCACACCCTCCCTCCTTCAGAAAATACATCAGGCAGCATACTAATAATACATATATACACACACACACACAGGCTCAGGGTAACGTCCCCCCCCCCCCCCCTGCGACCTCTCTTGTCCCCCGAGTGTCTCGAATCCTCAGGTACACACACACACACACACAGCACCCAGACATATACTCACACACACACACAGCACCCTGACACAGCATACACAGAGCAACCTGAAACAGCATACACACAGCACTCTGGCACAGCATACACACAGCACTCTGACACACACATGCACACAGCACCATGACACACATGCACACAGCACCATGACACACACAGCACCATGACATACACATGCACACAGCACACACATGCACACAGCACCATGACACACACATGCACACAGCACCATGACACACACATGCACACAGCACCATGACACACACATGCACACAGCACCATGACACACACATGCACACAGCACCATGACACACACATGCACACAGCACCATGACACACACATGCACACAGCACCATGACACACACATGCACACAGCACCATGACACACACATGCACACAGCACCATGACACACACATGCACACAGCACCATGACACACACATGCACACAGTACCATGACACACACATGCACACAGCACCATGACACTCACATGCACACAGCACCATGACACTCACATGCGCACACATGCACACAGCACACACATGTACACAGCACCATGACACACACATGCACACAGCACACACATGCACACAACACCATGACACACACATGCACACAGCACACACCCAAGCGGATCCGCAGACGCAAGCGGATCGCAAAATGCAGCCGAACCACTCTGGTGTGCACTAGGCCGAACTGCAGCTTCTGCTGAGCTGTGAATAGTTTGGAAGGCCATAGTGCCAGTATAAAACGCAGGCCTCTTGGGAATTTGGTGGGCAGACAGTTAGGGGGGTCTCCATATAGGTTTACATGTTAGTTAGCAAGTTGCTGGTAGGATATATATATATATAGCTAATGATGGTGCTCAGGTAGGGATAGTTATATACTACTGACAGGATTAGTGGTACTAATAGGGTTAAATAGTTTTTTCTGTTTGATGCTGGCTGTGCCTTTCTTCTCTTTCAGGTGATGGGCTGTCCCTAGGAAGCCTGTGAGGAATGCAGTTGCTGTGCGGATGCCCAGAGGAGCTCTCTGTGATTGGCAGCTGTCACTTGGAGCCAAGATTTGTCCGGCCAATCACAGAGGGGGTCCTGTCAAGACATCTCTGACACTCTGTGTATCTCCTCAGTTTCCAGTCAGGCATAGAGATGGGAAGTTCGGATCTTTTTAATGATCCGGATGATTCGAATCGGATCATTGAAAAGATCCGGATCTTTGATCCGAATCTCGGATCATTTTACTACCGAAGCATTCGGGGTGAGATGACTAGCAGGACAGGTCTTTCCCTGCTGTGGACAGGAGAAGGGGAGGGGGGTGGATACACAGAGAGAAGGGGAGAAGATGGACAGAGGGCAGGGAGTGGACAGAGAAGGGAGGACGGACGAGCAGAGAGCAGAAATGTTTGTGCACACAATACCCACATGCTGCAATCATATGCTTTACATGTATTTATTTCACCTATATGCT
The DNA here is from genome assembly GCF_040937935.1 of Hyperolius riggenbachi. Classification (NCBI taxonomy): domain Eukaryota; kingdom Metazoa; phylum Chordata; class Amphibia; order Anura; family Hyperoliidae; genus Hyperolius; species Hyperolius riggenbachi. The sequence continues at coordinate 209,920,747 of NC_090655.1, read as the reverse complement.
CATCTGTGTACTTTCCATGCAAACGTCACACAGTGAAGGAAAGCATTCCCAGAAGATAAGTGCAGCTGTTTAGTGCCGAGTGCAGGAGGATCATTTTGCCCTGCAATCACAGTGCCTGCAAAGTTACTGAGCTGTGCTGAGCCAAAAGCTTCAAATGTGTTCACTGTGTAGCACTACGGAACAGCCAGCCTATAATGGGCAGCACATTGCAGCCAGTATGTGTGCTCTAGTCTACACATATCTGGCAGTGGCACCCATGTCCCCTCTCTCTCATCTACCTGTCTCCCTGCAAGGCTGCCTCCCATCCAACAGAGCGATCCATCTCAGCTCTGCTTCCAGGACCCCGCTGCCCGCTGAGAGGGGGCGTGTCGCTCCTGGCCCCGCCCCTTTTGCGATCCGAATCGTTCATTTTGATGATTCGGATGATCGACTCATTAAATAGATTCGGATCAAAGATCCGAATCGTTCATGATCCGGACAACACTAGTCAGGCAAGCTGGGAGCAGGAGCTGTCATTAGCTGTTCCTCTCACTGATAGTTTCTGACGGAATTCTGATTACTTTTCCTTTATTTTACTTTATCTCTTATTCTTTTATCTTTATTTATTCTTTCCTTTCATTTATTTTCAAAAAAAAAAAAAAAAATTATCTCTTTCTTTATTTCTTTTCTTGTTATTTTTCCTCCATTTTTCATCCCTCCTTCTTTTCTATTCTGCTGCCATGGATCAAATCTGGATGAGAGTGGCAGCTGTTGCGGGGTCTGAAGGGGGCGAAGACACGCTCCGCAGGTTTCTGGACTCTATTTCTGTTCCTCCTGCCCCCCTGCCTAACCAGCAACCTCTGCCCGCTGTGCAGCTACCTCAAATGCCTACTGACCTGGTCCCCCTGGATGTTCAGCTGCCTCCGGCGATCCCCTCCACCTCTGCTGCCGCCTCCGCTGCGCCCGGATCGTCTGTGCGGGAGTCCAGGAGCCGCACCAAGAAATCCAGGGCCCCGGACCACCTTTCTGTTACTGCCGGAGCGGGCGCGGACCTTTCCTTAGCGCCGCCGGCGAAGAGGCCCAAAAAGCCCAGGCGCCCCTACTCTCCGGATTCCCGGGGGCCGCTTTTGAAGAGCGCAGGAAGTCGCTCTGCTGTGGGCGGAAGTGCACGGGCATCTAAGGGCGGAAGTCGTCACCTCCACACCACCGGAAAGAAGCCCGGCGGCCATCTTGCCGATCAGTCAGGGCCTAGCTGCGTTCCAGGGCGCCCTGCGGATTCAGCTGCCCGGAACGCCTCTTCATCTGCTGCCGCTGATGCGGCTCTTTCCTCCTCCGCTTCTGCCTTTCCTCCGGCGGCTGCCGGCCACCAAGCGTCAGGACCATCTCCGGCCTCCCTGCCCTCCACATCCAGCTCCACGCCAGCTGCCTCCTACCTTCCGGGACCGGCCTGCCAGGTACCCCTTCCACAGCATGTGATGCAGGGCCAGCCCTCCCTCTATGCGCAGCCTCCACCTCCGGGCCTGCCCATCCTGCCCAGCCAGCATCCACTCCTGGGGGCCCCTCCGCTTCTGAGCCAGCCTCATCCACAGGACCAGCCTCCTCTACAGGTCCAGCCAAGGGTTGCAGGGGACTTCACTGCGGATCCAGCCTCTGATTCATCGGATGGGGAAGCTGAGGAACCTGTCCAAGGAATCCCTGCTCCCAGACCGGGTGAGAATTTGGGGAATATTGGGGAGGGTTTAATGCATCGTATGAATGTTTTATTACAATGTATGCAGCAGGTGGTGGAGAGAATGCCTGCTCCTAGCCAAATTGCTTCACCTGCGACAGTATGGATTAAATGCGGTTGAAGGCAATCTTTGTAATTCTGTATCTAATGTTGGTATTTCTGCTTCTCCTATCAGTGTAACTATTGCTGCAACTGTTGTTGCTAATACTTTTCCTGACTCTGCTAACACTGTTTTTCCAGGGTCACACTCATTTAACCTACCTAATGCCTCTGGAGGGCTTAGCTCCCTTTCTGATTCGGTTACATTGCTTCCTGCATCAAGGGCCGGTGTACCCGAGACGTCTTATAAGGGAGTTATGCCTTGTCCCTCTTCCCCGCTTGGCTTTCACTTACCTCAAGCTGTTAAAGAAAAAATCTGGCGTGGGGAATATGTGGATGTCCTCTCACTGCTTCCTTTCCATAAGGAGTACCTGAAAGACCACAAGGAGGAGGAAGATCGGAGGAGGCCTGTGACCAGAAATTTTAACAACTGGTTGCAGGCCTTCCTGATTTTCGCTGGTGTTATTGTCGAGAGGGATCAGAGTGTGGCGCTAGGTTTGCTCCAACATATTGACACGGTTTTTGATGTTCAGCGTCAGTATGGTGGAATAGCATGGTTCCTCTATGATGAGGCATTTCGCCAGAAAAGGGCAATATACCCCACGCTGCTATGGGGAACCAAAGATGTGGAACTGTGGATCCGTCTGATGATTCCACAGCAGCCGCAGAAACCCAAACCAGCTGTTCCCGCCACCTCGGGCGCCGTCCCTTTCAAAAAAGGTATATGTCATGCGTTTAACGAATCGCAATGCAGATTTACACCGAATTGCCGTTATAGGCACGAGTGTGCGCACTGCGGAGGTCTCCATGCGGCGATCCGCTGCTTCAAGAAAGCATCGGCGGCTATCCAGGGTTCCACGAAGGAGTCCTTTCTGCGCAGCGCGGACGCCAGTGAAGGTTCAAAACCTCACTCAATACCTAAAACACTTTCCAAATCCGGAGATTAGTGAATTTTTTGATTGGCGGTTTTACCCATGGTTTCTTTCTTCCACCTTTTGCTGGTTCGGGTTGCCTGTGGGCTGACAACTTAAAATCTGTGTACAAAGAGCCTGTCATTGTTACAGAGAAAATTGAAAAAGAGGTGCGGGCCGGCAGAGTTGCCGGCCCTTTCCTCTCTCCCCCGTTCAAGGACTTCAGGGTGTCACCCTTGGGGATTGTGCCAAAAAAAAAAAAAAGATCCAGGCGAGTGGCGCCTAATTCATCATCTGTCTTTCCCCAAGGGTGGCTCTCTGAATGATTCAATTGATTCCGCTATGTGCTCGGTATCCTACTTGTCATTTGACCAGGCTGTGTCTGTGATCAGACAATTTGGTCGAGGAGCCTTACTGGCCAAGGCTGACATTAAGTCGGCTTTCCGCTTACTGCCAATTTGGCCTGGGGCCTATAATTCCCTGGGATTTCAATTTGAGAACAAGTTTTATTTCGACATGTGTCTCCCCATGGGCTGTTCACTTTCATGTTGCTACTTCGAGATTTTTGTTCTGAAGGAGCGGCTCAATAAACTATTGAGCAAGCATAAAGCGACAGTTAAGGAGCTGCAGGAACTCCTGGGTCGTTTGGCGTTCGCAAGTAGAATCATGCCCATGGGGAGGGTTTTCTCCCGTCGTACTGCGCGCTTATTATCGGGCCTAGAGAATCCTGCATGGCATGTAAGATCGACTAGACCAGTAAAAGAAGATTTTTTGGTCTGGTATGGCTTCCTGGTTAATTTTAACGGGCGGTCTATGTGGCAGGAGGATTTCGTTAAGGATGTTGACATGGACTTGTTCACAGACGCAGCTGGGTCAATTGGCTATGGTGCTTATTTCCAGGGACAATGGAGTGCTGAAAAATGGCCCGAGGATTGGTTCACCCTCGGTTACAGTAAAAACATTGTACTCATGGAATTGTTCCCAGTTTTGGTTTCAATAGCCATTTGGGGCCATAGTTGCGCTAATAAGCGCATACTATTGCAATCTGATAACAGGGGAGTGGTTTTTGCCGTAAATACCTTAACTTCAAAGTCTTTGCCTGTTTTGCAAATCCTTAGACAATTGGTACTATTATGTTTACGTTTTAACATATGGTTGAAGGCGGTTCATCTGCCGGGCAAATTGAATCTGATCGCAGATGCTTTATCCCGACAGCAATTTGCGTCATTCAGAGAGCTGGCGCCATCTGCGATCCAAGAGGGTGTCCCCTGTCCGGCCCATCTATGGAAGTTAATCGGGAACTAGTATCATCGGCAATACGCCAGTCACTGTCAGCCAGAACATGGGCTGAGTACTCAGCTGCATGGGCTGATTGGTGTGCTTACGCAAATGCTGGTGGTATATCACCTTTAGCAGGCGAAGTAGTACTGTTTTTATCTTTCATTTGCGCTAAGCTTTCTGAGGGTTCGTCGGTATCCTCGCTCCAGCGTGTTTTGGCAGGCATTTCCTTTTTCCGTCGTTTACATAATTCTATCCCATGCGCCAATTATTTTATAGTTAAACAGCTTCTTAAGGGTCTTAAGTCTTCCTCTGCCATCCCAGACGGCAGGCGCCCAATCACTTTTCAGCTCCTGGGTGACTTGCTACGTGTTCTGCCAATGATTTGTTCTTCGGAGTACGAAGTTCACTTGTTCCGTGCGGCCTTTACGCTAGCGTTTTTTGGCGCATTGCGTATTTCGGAACTGGTGTCTAGATCAAAGCTGGTTCACACAGGTTTGGGCCACCAGGATGTGGTCTTGACTAGTGACTCAGTCAAAATTTTTATTAAGAAATCCAAAACAGACAGATTCGGTAGGGGGGCATGGCTCTCACTTTACAAATTGGATGGTTTGTCATGCCCCTGTTATTCAATTTCCAAATTTTTGCAGCTGCGGGCTCCCTCTTTATCATTCCTTGCGCATGCCGATGGTGCCCCACTGTCCATGTTCCAGTTTAGGTCAGTTTTGAGCAAATGCCTCAGTGTCCTCGGGCTGTAAGCCTTAAAATTCTCTAGCCATTCTTTTAGGATTGGTGCGGCTACTGAGGCCGCCAGACTCGGTTTAGCAGAATCTGTGATTAAACGCATTGGCAGGTGGGAGTCTAGGAGGTACAAATTGTATATCCGCCCTGCTTTATCCTGTTACTAATGTTTTATTTTTCAGGTCTCAAAAGGATGGTCTGGATAGTTGGACACTCGTTCATCTTCTGGGCCCGGATGAGGGCAAAGGAAAGGCCTTATTCCGAGCAGTTGGATCTTAATGTGGATGATTACCATATTTATTGGAAGGGTGGTAGGGGAATGCGTTGGGCTTCATTTGTCCCAAAAATATTATCCTTGTTAGATTCATGGCCGGTACCTGATATTCTGATTGTGCACCTAGGGGGCAACGATTTGGGCAAGGTCAGGACGCTTGACCTTATGTCACAGATGCGTCATGACTTCCAGCAGATACACGATTCTTTTCCCCACACAATTTTAGTTTTCTCCGAAATGGTGTAACGCTATCTGTGGTTAAAGGGTTCCCGCAGATTCCTGGAGAAAATCCGTAAACGAGTGAATTTTGCGATGAGCAAATTTATGCCATTGGTGGGCGGTTTCACGTTTCGCCACACCGAGTTAGAGGGGGATGTCCCAGGCTTGTACCGCCGGGACCTTGTTCATTTGTCCCCAATAGGACTGGACATTTTTAATATGGACATGCAAAGCATGGTTGAGAGGGCCGTGGGCGGTGGTGCCAGGCCTTAGCCTGGCGTGTGGCGGTTAAAGTCGCCCACGATTGTGGGTTGACTAGTTTGACTTGGATTACTTGGTATAATACTAGTCTAAAGACTGTATTTTGGAATATTTATTTTGGAATATTTATGGTTATACTGTTTGGAGTTTTATTTGGTTATATGATTTCCGATTTAATGATCAAAGTTTTATAATAAAGATTAATTATTTAATTAAATTAAACCGCAATAAACAGTGCCTGCGGCCATTTTTACATCCAACCTGGTGTTTTGTTCTTTCTTTATTATGATTTTATGGTTAACCATGTATGTACCACTTAAATTCCCAAGGGACTCCGAAGTGAGAGAAGCAACTCCTCCCAGCTCACTGAGGGTGAGGGATCACATTACAGCAGCATAAGCAGCAGCTCTTTGGTTACAAAGTTAATAACTCCTAGTCTCACACGCCCACTATCACTGCTGGCCATGTGTCCTCACACTCACTATCACTGCTGGCCATGGGCCTGATTCACAAAGCGGTGCTAACAGTTAGCACGCTGGTGAAAAGCCCTTTATCACGCCTAAACTCAGTTTAGGCATGATAAGTTTAGGTGTGATAAGTTTAGGCATGATAAGTTTAGGTGTGATAAGTTTAGGCATGATAAGTTTAAGCACCAACTGCGTTAGCACCGCAGTGCACAGCTGATCAAAAGTTTTGCGCTAGCAAAGTCTGGTGCACTTCGTATAGAGTTTAATGGCGCTGCTTTGCGTGCGGGACTTTGCACGCTATCTACACTTATCTAAACTTAGCATGCCTAAACTTATCACACGTAACTTATCACACCTAAACTTATCACACCTAAACTGGCTTTTCACCAGTGTGGTGCAAAGGTTATCATGCCTAAAGTCTTTTAGGTGTGATAACTGAGTTATCACCGCTTTGTGAATCAGGCCCCATGTGTCCTCACACAGCCACTACCACTGCTGGCAAGGTGAGAGGTATTTGGAGGCTGCCATATTTATTTGCTTTTAAACAATACCAGTTGCCTGGCAACCCTGTGTCTCTAAAGCCCTATCTACACGAGGCGATCCGGCGGCTCGATTAGCCGCCGGATCGCCTCTTCCGCATTCCCGCGCGTACCCCAGATTCGATCCCCCGCTCGTCCCCGCCCGGTGCCGCTTATCTTCCGCTCCATTCCCTGCCATTGTCCCTTCATGGGGAACAAGCAGGGGATCGGCGGTGGCAAGATCCGACCTGTCGGATCTTATCAATCGAGCTGCATCAGCGGCTCGATTGATAATCCACATCGCCGCCTCATCTACTTGTGTAGATGAGGCTTTATACTTTTAGTCATAGACCCTGAACAAGCATGCAGCAGATCAGGTACTCTGACTCAGGTTTTACTAATTTGCCATATGCTTGTTCCTGGGTTTTGACACTACTTATGCCAGCTGATCAGCAGGGCTGCCAGGCAACTGGCATGGTTTACAAGGAAATAAATATGGCAGCTTCCATATCCTTCTCACCTCAGGTTCCCTTTAAAGGACTTCCGAGGCCAAATAAAAAAAAAGTGACATACCTGCATCATATTTGAAGGCATGGAGGACGCCGTCCACGCCCTCCATGCCGTTCTGCCGGGTCCCCGCCACTCCATAGGTTGGCCCTAGAGCTGCGCAGCCGCACTCGCAGCTATGCGGACTGCGCAAGCGCGGCCAGCTCATGCGGCCATGTTTGTAGAGGCAGGAGAGCCTGACCCGGGCCGTGAGTTTGGGAGCTGGCCCGGGGGGCTATTAACCAGCGGGCACCCGGCAGAACGGCACAGAGGGCGCGGACGGCGTCCTCCGTGCCTTCAAATATGATGCAGGTATTTACGGTAACTTTTTTTTTGATTTGGCCTCGGAAGTCCTTTAAAGGAGTACTGTGGGTTTTTTTTTAAAAAAAATAGGACACTTGCCTGGGGCTTCTACCAGCCCCCTGAAGACATCAACTCCCGCGTTGTCCCTGCAGGATCTTGCGTTTGCCGCCACCAGTCACGGTGTCATTATCACCGCGGCTGCGCGGCCGGGACTGTGCATGTCCTCGTTTCCGATCGTGTCATCGGGAGCTTACTGTGCAGGAGCAGTTCGAGAATGCTTTGTACTGCGCAGTAAGTCTCGATCACGACACGATCGTAAGAGAGGACACACGGCCCTGGCTGCGCAGCTGCAGTGATATTTGTCTAGTTAGACGAATAATGACACCGTGACCGGCGTCGGGGAATGGAAGATCTTGCAGGGACGGTGCGGGACTTAATGTCTTAAGGGGGCCGGTAGATGCCCCAAGTAAGTGTCCGTTTTTCTTTTTAAAAAAACCCACAGTACTTCTTTAATAGATCCTGTGTGTTGCTGTGCTGCATACAGTACACACAACAGAAGGAGAGGGAGACAGGAGGAGTAATGATAGATGTATGGGTCAACACACATACAACTACGAAAATAATGACACATTACAGAGTTGGATTCAAAAAATGTTTTAATTAACACAATAATAAAATAACAATGTAAAACTACAAAAATGCAAAAACTGTTTTTTCTTCAACATAAACATACTATTCTATAAAGGGAACCTAAACTGAGAAGTTCAGACTAACCAGCAAGCTCATGGTGAACCAGAACTCATTGGAGTGTGTGAGTGGCTACAATGGTCCTAAAAGACCCCTTACTAAAATACTGAGGAAAACAAGAGTTTGCTTTCTTACAACAGAAAGAATTTGCGATAATTCAGGTTGGAGTGAGCTTGAGATGTCTCCCAGTGCATCACTGCGGAATATATGCAAATTAACCATTGTTGCCCTTAGAAGCTAAACACACCTCCAAAACCGGTGGAATGCAATGATGTGTCATCTTGTTAATTTGTACAGAGCCATAATAATCCAACATACATACAGACTGTTTCGGTTTGTTTGATCCTCATCAGAGCATGGCATGGATTAATTTGCCTCTATGGAGTAGGGCTTGTAACACCAAGAGGTACAGACTAACCAGCAAGCTCATGGTGAACCAGAACTCGTTGGAGTGTGTGGTGGCCCACACGCGTGAAGATTCCAATTAAGGCGTCTGCTACTGTCTCTAAGATCTAAGGGAAGACAGTGCCACTGCCTGACTTGCTAGCGGGCACACGAGAAGTGGCCGACGACTTGAATGTCAGCCCCATCTTTCGCACTCCCAGCAAGCCAAAGTGCTAAACACCTATAGGCACACATTCTTGGGAACCCCTGGGCAAACCACTTTAGCAGTCCACAGGGTAGATACGGGGACCCACAAGCCCATACGGCAATTCCCCTATCGGACCTCTCCGGAGGTGCAGGCACAGATTAAGCAAGAGATTGAAGAGATGCTGCAGTTAGGAGTCGTACAGAAATCCTCTAGTCCATGGGTTGCACCGGTCGTGCTGGTTCCCAAGAAGGACAAGACCACGCGGTTCTGTGTTGACTACAGGAGGCAGAATGACATCACCACAACCGATGCGTATCCCATGCCTCGAATCGATGAACTGCTAGATCAGCTGGCTTCTGCCAGCTACCTAACAATCATGGACTTGAGCCGTGGATACTGGCAGATTCCCCTCGCGCCTGACGCACGAGAGAAATCGGCATTCATCACACCCTGTGGCTTCTATAAATTTACTGTGATGCTTTTCGGTATGAAGAATGCTCCGGCCACCTTTCAGCGGGCTATGAATGACCTGCTGGAAGGAATGCACGGTTTTGCGGTTGCATATCTGGATGATATCGCCGTATTCAGCCCAACCTGGGAGGATCACCTTCACCACCTAGCACAGGTATTAGAAAAACTGTGCACTGCCAATCTGACTGTAAAGCCCAGCAAATGTCAAATTGGCATGACCAAAGTACAGTACCTTGGACACCGAATTGGAAATCAGCAACTGAGGCCTGAGACAGGAAAGATTGATGCCATCCTGTCATGGCCACGACCTGTCACCAAGAAACAGGTGCAGGCTTTCTTGGGGACGGCAGGATACTATAGACAGTTTGTTCCAAACTATAGTACCCTGGCCAAACCCCTGACTGACGCGACGGGTAAGAAACAACCCCAAACTGTACAGTGGACCCCACACTGCGAAGAGGCCGTTTCGAGCCTTGAAGGAGGCACTGGCTAGCGCTCCCATCCTTCAAGCCCCAGACTTTAGCCGTCGGTTTATCGTACAAACCGATGCCTCTGACTTGGTTTAGGAGCTGTTCTCAGCCAGGTGGACGCGACAGGAAACGAACGCCCTGTCGTCTACCTGAGCCGCAAGTTACTCCCCAGGGAAGTAGCGTACGCTACAACCGAGAAAGTGTGCCTGGCGATTGTGTGGGCCCTCCAGAAGTTACAATTGTACCTTTATGGATGGACCTTTACGGTCATCACTGACTGGCTGAATCGCACTGCGGGTAGCAACGGGAAACTCCTATGTTGGAGCCTGGCGCTACAGCAGTACGATTTCACGATCCAGCATAAGGCTGGGAGTCGCCACCAAAACGCAGATGGCCTTTCTCGCTGTGGCGAACCCTACAACACCAAAGGAGTAAGTTGCTCAGTTCAAGGCATTGTGGGAATACCTATCCCTACCGCAACAAGTTCGGGGGGAGGTGTCACGATTTTGCGAACGCCATTGCGGCAAGAGCATGTAAATGCGCCCAAAATATGATCTGGAGCACCCCTTTAAATTCATTAGCCTGTTTGTAGAAAAAAACAGTGTTGATTTTAGCCCAGACTTCTGCTGCACAGGGAAGAGATGTATATCCACTTTACAGTCAATGTTTCCTAGAGGGAGCCCCAATAAACCAAGAAAAAAAAAAAAAAAAACCAGAGCATTCACATAGCTCACAAATCTACTTCAAAGGTATTGATAAAAAGAGATATGGACAAGAAAACATTCTGCATGTTCAAGCCAGCCACACATTAGAGGAAATGATGTGGTGTTTATGCCTCCCTAGCTAGGGGTCCATAAACCATGATGGCAGAGTCACTGGTTCCTACTACAAAGAATTGCTGATCAGAAGCAGTATACAGGAACCCATGGTAAAATCATTAGGTGACATTCCTGCCTGTAGCCTGTCCTGCAGATACCCAGAGACATGTCCCTTAATGAGCTTTTGATACCTCATTTCACAGTAGTCCATAATTTGATGGATATTGCGGAACTGTTTGGGCTCAGCGGTCCACAACTCGCAGTGCGTCATGCGACCAGCGCAGCACACCTCCTGAGACGTTAATCGATCACATAGTTGCCTCACAGCCTGAGATATCGATTACATAGGCAGGGAAGGTGTCACTCCAAGCGAGTTTGACAGGGGCGTTTCTAGGGTCCTTGGAGATCAGTGGCACCTGTGGGCACCAGGCGGGGAGGCAAAAAATGGGTGTGGCCATGCGGTGAGTGGGCGTGGCCATGGGTGGGGCCAAATGTACATGAACTTAGCAGCGGTGTAAGCTACGGATAACGGGCCTGCCCATCGAAATATTGGACGGAGCCCCCTGTCCTTTATTTCGATCATTTACAATCAGTATAGGCATAGATCAAAGATGTATACGCACATACAATTTTGATTGGTCAATCACTGACCCCCAATTTTCCACCCCCGTGCAGTAAGTGGGCCAACAGACAATGAATTTTATGAACAGAGCTAAAATTGGCTAATCAAAATTGTATGTGTGTACCAGGCTTTACAGCTAATACTGTACATACTGAAAGTAGCAGGGATCAGCATACAATACAGCTGGTTTACAATCAATAAAGGCACAGAGTAACACCTTAAACTGTACACACTGGAGGTAAATCAGCACACAGTGCAAGCACTAGAGAACAGCGTATACTGTACATACTGTAGGCAGCAGAATTCAGCACACTGCAGCTAGCGTGCCAAAAATATGACGATCACGTTGTGCGGCGTGCTTATCGCGCCGCACCAAAAAATGGGTGGGCCATGGACCAGAATATAGGTGTGGTAACGGGTGGAGACAAATTTACATGAACCTAGCAATGGTGGGACATCAGATTAGGACAGTGGTGGCGAACCTTTTGGAGGCCGAGTGCCCAAACTGCAACCCAAAAGTCACTTACCGGTATCTATCGCAAAGTGGCAACAGCAATTTAAACTAAATACTGTACAAACGTTTTAACTCATACATGAACATTATGGAAAATCCAAGTTGAAAATAAACTGTGAAGATAAACAATTTCATCCATCCTACTCCCGAAAAATGTATTCAATTTTTTAGAACCTCCCAGTTTTATTTTCTGTTTTAAAACGCTAAAAAAGTAGGTTTAATGCTATTGTCTCATATGATAAGGATTCAGCTTTTCCCATAGTCTCGCAGTTAGCAATCATGTGACCCCCAACAAGACATATTCAGCAATCATGAGGCCCCCAACAAGACAAATTCAGCAATCATGAGGCCTCCAACAAATCATGAGGCCCCCAACAAGACAAATTCAGCAATCATGAGGCCCCCAACAAGACAAATTCAGCAATCATGAGGGCCCCCAACAAATCATGAGGCCCCCAACAAGACAAATTCAGCAATCATGAGGCCCCCAACAAATCATAAGGCTCCCAACAAGACACATTCAGCAGTCATGAGGCACATAAATAGACAGCATTTCACATAAATAGGCAGAATGCCCCCTTAATATGGTAGCCCCCCAAGTTAGGTAGTGAGTGACAGGGACCCCCAGGTTAGCTAGTGAGTGACAGGCGCCTCCAGTTAGGTAGTGAGTGACAGGGACCCCGATAGTGAGTGACAGGGAGCACCTTTAGGTAGTGAGTGAGTGCCAGGGAGCCCCTTTAGGCAGTGCGTGAGTGACAGGAAGCCCCTTTAGGCAGTGAGTGAGTGACAGGGAGCCCCTTTAGGGAGTGAGTGAGTGACAGGGAGCCCCTTTAGGGAGTGAGTGAGTGACAGGGAGGCCCTTTAGGGAGTGAGTGAGTGACAGGGAGGCCCTTTAGGGAGTGAGTGACAGGGAGGCCCTTTAGGAAGTGAGTAAGTGCCAGGGAGCCCCTTTAGGGAGTGAGTGAGTGCCAGGGAGCCCCTTTAGTGAGTGAGTGCGTGCCAGGGAGCCCCTTTAGTGAGTGAGTGCGTGCCAGGGAGCCCCTTTAGGGAGTGAGTGCGTGCCAGGGAGCCCCTTTAGGGAGTGAGTGCGTGCCAGGGAGCCCCTTTAGGGAGTGAGTGAGTGACAGGGAGCCCCTTTAGGGAGTGAGTGACAGGGAGCCCCTTTAGGGAGTGAGTGAGTGACAGGGAGCCCCTTTAGGGAGTGCGTGCCAGGGAGCCCCTTTAGGGAGTGGGTGCGTGCCAGGGAGCCCCTTTAGGGAGTGAGTGCGTGCCAGGGAGCCCCTTTAGGGAGTGAGTGAGTGACAGGGAGCCCCTTTAGGGAGTGGGTGCGTGCCAGGGAGCCCCTTTAGGGAGTGGGTGCGTGCCAGGGAGCCCCTTTAGGGAGTGAGTGAGTGCCAGGGGGAGCCCCTTTAGGGAGTGAGTGAGTGCCAGGGGGAGCCCCTTTAGGGAGTGAGTGAGTGCCAGGGGGAGCCCCTTTAGGGAGTGAGTGCCAGGGAGCCCCTTTAGGGAGTGAGCGAGTGCCAGGGGGAGCCCCTTTAGGGAGTGAGTGCGTGCCAGGGAGCCCCTTTAGGGAGTGGGTGCGTGCCAGGGAGCCCCTTTAGGGAGTGAGTGAGTGACAGGGAGCCCCTTTAGGGAGTGAGTGAGTGACAGGGAGCCCCTTTAGGGAGTGAGTGAGTGCCAGGGAGTTTGATATGGATTGGTTCAGCGCATGATGACGGAATGTAAAATGTTGGCTTTTATATGATTTGTCAGATATCCGCTGAGTTATGGCATAATTAGAGAAACTGCCAATTCTGTCCCTCAGACAATAGGGGCGGACTTCAGCAGCCTGAGGTCAGATTGCTAAGGGTGGAGAAACCTCTCTTGTTACCATCCACACACCCTCTGGCAGAGAGATGGTTAAAAACCGACTGACACTCAGCCTGAGGGGAGACTCCAGCCATCCTTTACCATCATGGATTTGGCTGGATTATAAAAGGACTAATATCCAACCCACAGAACTTTCCAGAATTGGACTTCATATCACAAAGGACACGGTAACTTGACAAATTGCTCAGACTATCAATAGCTATTTTTCCATTTAATCCTTATTATTTCTGTATCGATTTGTTTCTATTGCTATATTTTTGCTTTGCATGATTTCTTAAAATAAACGATTAAAAATCGTTCGTCTAAGTGCTGTTCTGAAAAATCTCCGTAAACGGATTCATATCTCCGTAGAGACGTTACCATAACTGTTTTGATATTAAGGCTGCTTTCACAGTGGGACGTTACAGCCGCACGTTACAGCAGCCCCTAACGCAGAACAACTTACAGTAATGAAAAATCAATGGGCTGTTCACAGTGCGTTGGAATATAACACTGCACATTAAATGATAGTGCAGCATGCTGTGCGTTATACTCGTATTTAGCTGCGTTAGAATGTTTGCACATGCTCAGTAATGTTTGTTTGTTTTTTTAAAATTTGAAGCATGCGCCTTTTTCGTTCGATCACTATGCGTATCAAAAAGTATGCATCAAGAGACGCATAACGCAGTTCAATATAACGTCCAACTTCAATACTAACATGCGTTGCGTTAGGTGCACGTTATGCGACCTTAACGTCGCATCAAACGCAACGTCTTAGTATGAAAGAGCCCTAATTATTGTTAGTTTAGCTATCTCTAGAAAGGTTGTCAAATTAACCCTTTTTCCTACAGGATTTAGCTAGAGACTATAGTCGTTTGAAATGATCGTTCCGCGATCATTTCAAACGACGATCGTTTTAAAAAAAGCTACCAATGACCATTAAGTCTAACGACGGACGAGCTAGATCGTTAAAAACGAACGATCTAGCTTGGCGGATTTTTTCCAATGACGATCGTTTGCAAAAGTAGTACATCGTTGGAAAATGGTCGTTCGTACTAGGCTTGACATGCGCATGTAGCTATTTATCCATGGAACTTTTCATTTTTATGCGCAAGCGCAATAATTGCTTTACGTGATGTAACGTTCGTTCTAACGATCAGATCGTTACACACCTTTAAAAGCTAACTTTACTTAGGTTGTTCTTTCGTCAATTAAAAGTTCGTTCGTGTTTCACAACAAACGATCGTTGTCGTATGTGTGTACGTAGCTTTAGACTTAGTGCATTCGCACGCTTTATTGCGGATTGGTGGCAGCAACCTGGCCTCTATATGAGAGCCCAGATTGTATCGATTGTATATACAATCGAAATTGGACTGTGTGTGGACTCACCAACCAATCCAAAAGGTTACTTTGCCTGCAGTTCTGACTGCCTTCAGGGTTCCCTCAGGGTCTGAGGTTTTATGGTAAACTGCAGCAAAGGGAACAGGAATTGGTAGGTGACTGCGCATACGTCAAATTGGTGACACATTGGTGTTTTCCTTAGTATTTTAGTAAGGGGGCTTTTAGGACCATTGTAGCCCCTCACACACTCCAATGAGTTCTGGTTCACCATGAGCTTGCTGGTTAGTCTGTACCTCTCGGTGTTACAAGCCCTACTCCATAGAGCCAAATTAATCCATGCCATGCACTGATGAGGATCAAACAATCCGAAACAGTCTTTATGCATGTCGGATTATTATGACTCTGCACAAATTAACAAGCTGACACATCATTGCATTCCAGCGGTTCTGGAGGTGTATTTAGCTTCTAAGGGCAACAATGGTTAATTTGCATATATTCAACCATGATGCACTGGGAGACATCTCAAGCTCACTCCAACCTGAATTATCGCAAATTCTTTCTGTTTTAAGAAAGCAAACTTTTGTTTTTCTTAAACTGAGAAAGATATGGATTTCTCCTTTTAGGCTGGTTTCACAGAGGGACGTTAATTAAAGCCCCACGTTACAGCAGCCAGTAATGCAGCCTTACTCACAGCACTGTAAAATCAATGTGCTGTTCACAGTGCACACTTTGCGTTAGGGTATAACGCTACACGTTGAATGAAAGTGCAGCATGGTGTACTTGTAGGTTATACCCCTATAGAGCTGCGGTTTGCACATGCTCAGTGACTAGCCACATGGCTAATTAATATTCACTGCACTGTGGTGACTAGTGGGGCTCACTGCACTGTGGTGACTAGTGGGGCTCATTTGATCCTGATCTTTTTTGTGAGTTGAATCATCCGGATCATCACAATGAAAGATTCGGTTCACAGTGGATGTCTGTCTGGAAGAAACAGGAACATACAGAATTTACAGTGCAGGGAAAGTGGTGTCCTGCTAGTCATTTCACCCAGTCTGCTTCCCTAGTAAAATGATTCAAATGATTCGGTTCAAAGATCCGGTGCTTTTCAATGATCCGATTCGAATGATCCGAATGCTTAAAAAGATCCAGATTTCCCATCACTATCCTGGAGCGGCTGCTTTGAGAGGCGCATAACACGGCTCAATCTGACATCTAACTTTAACACCACCATGCGTTGCGTTAGGAGCACCTTATGCGACCTAAACGTCCCCTAAAACGCAACGTCTTGGTGTGAAAGTAGCCTTAAAATAATACCAGTTGCCTGACTCTCCTGCTGCGCCTGTGTCTCTAATACTTTTAAGCCTAGTACATACTAGCAATTTTGATAGGCCAGTCATTGGTCAATTTTACCAGCTCCATGTAGTATGACCATTTACCTATATAATCTGCATAGAATTGAAAATCTGTTTGGCCCTCATAATACATGGAGGTGGTAAAATTGACCAATCATTGGCCAATCAAAATTGCTAGTGTGTACTAGCCTAAGGCTGGTTTCACAGTGGGACGTTACAGGCGCACGTTAGAGCAGCCTGTAACGCACCCCACCGCACAGCAATGAAAAATCAATGGGCTGTTCACAGTGCCCACGTTGCGTTACACAGTAACGCTGCGCCATAAGTCAACGTACTGCATGCAGTACTGTATAAGCGGCAGAGCCGCGTTAGACTGCTTGCACATGCGCAGTAATGTTGGGGAGGAGCGGAGAGCGGCCAAGCACATGGCTAATTATTATTCACTGCACTCAGTGACGTCCAGTGTTTACTTCCTGGAGCGTCCGCTCTGTGCGGCGATTGGCCGGGCGGGACCACGTGATGCCGCATGAGTCCAAGAGTGCGCATCACGGACGCCAGAGTGAGCTGCACAACGCGGCTCACTCTGACGTCCACATCAGAGAGCACCAGGCGTTGCGTTAGGGGCACGTTATGCGACCATAACGTCCCCTAAAACGCAACTTCCTGGTGTGAAACCAGCCTAAAGGCTCATACACACATCAGACTATAGTCTGAAAATGAAAGATCACAGACCAATCTTACCACCCTTCATGTAGTATGAGAGCCATACCTTCACAGTCTTTTCTATGGAGCTGAACTCCACATCAGACAGAAATCTTTGCAAGATGTTGCACACACAGATGCTGTACAGGCACAAAAGATCAGTATCTGCAAAAGATCTGTTCCTGCCAAAGATCCATTCCTGCAAATTGCATTCATAGTCTATGAGATCTGCAGATCATCATACACACCTTGTTTAACTGACATTCATCTGCAGATCTGAAAATCCATCGTGGTGGATCTGATCTGCAGATGAATGTCTGTTAAACAAGGTGTGTATGATGATCTGCAGATATCATAGACTAATGCTACATACACACTTGAGATAAAAGTCTTTGGAAAAGGCAAGATCTTAGACCAATTTTACCCCCTTCCATGTAGTATGAGAGCCATACCTACACAGTCTATTCTATGGAGCTGAACTCCCCATCAGATAAAATCTTTGCAAGATGCTGCACACAAAGATGCTGTACACATTCAAAAGATCATTATTTGCAAAAGATCTGTTCCTGCAAAAGATCCATTCCTGCAAAATGCATTCATAGTCTATGATATCTGCAGATCCTCATACACACCTTGTTTAACAGACATTCATCTGCAGATCAGATGCAGATCAGATGCACCAGGATGGATTTTCAGATCTGCAGATGATTGCCAGATATGTAGATGAAGTCTGTTAAACAAGGTGTGTATGAGATCTGCAGATATCATAGACTATGAATGCATTTTGCAGAAATGGATCTTTTGCAGGAACAGATCTTTTGCAGATACTGATCTTTTGAATGTATACAGCATCTTTGTGTGCAGCATCTTGCAAAGATTTCTATCTGATGGGGAGTTCAGCTCCATAGAATAGACTGTGTAGGTATGGCTCTCATACTACATGGAAGGGGGTAACATTGGTCTGTGATCTTTCATTTTCCAAAGACTATGGTCTGATGTGTGTATGTGGCCTTTAGCCACAGCCCCTCAACAAGCATGCAGATCAGGTTCTCAACTGAAGTGTGACTGGATGAACTTCATGCTTGTTTCAGGTGTGTGATTCAGATACTGCTGCAGCCAAAGAGATTAGCAGGACTGACAAGCAACTTGTATTGTATAAAAGGAAATATCCATATCCCTCTCAGTTAAAGTGGATCCGAGATGAAAAGCTAAATATAACAAGTCACTTGTCTATATATCTTATCTAAACTTTAGATAGTTTACACAGCAAATCTAGCTGCAAACAGCTTCAACAGTATATTATTTTTTTCCTGATATACAATGGGAGCAGCCATGTGCTCATCACTATTACACAATTACACATACAGGCAAGCTTATCTGAATCTAGGCATGCTAATCTGCATATTATTATTATTTAGTATTTATATCGCGCCAACATCTTCTGCAGCGCTGTACAGAGTATATCATCTTGTCACTAACTGTCCCTCAGAGGAGCTCACAATCTAATTCCCTACCAGAGTCATATGTCTATGTATGTATTGTAGTCTAGGTCTAATTTAGGGAGGAGCCAATTAACCTATCCGTATGTTTTTGGGATGTGGGAGGAAACCGGAGTGCCCGGAGAAACCCCACGCAGACACAGGGAGAACATACAAACTCCTTGCAGATGTTGACCTGGCTGGGATTCGAACCAGGAACCCAGCGCTGCAAGGCGAGAGCGCTAACCACTACGCCACCGTGCTGCCCGCATATTCAGCCCTCAGCTTGTGAACTCCAGTCCAATCTCTTCCATTACACAGGCAACTGATCTGTATCTGCACTGCCACCCTCAGCTTGTGAAAACTCTGCCTCTGAAATCTATAGCTAGTAATGCTGGGCTCGATGCTGGCGCTACCCGCTCGTCCGCATGGATCGATTCCCGCTCGTCCCCGCGGGTGCTTCTTATCTGCAGTTCATTTTTTTCTATTGTCCGCCCGCGGGGATGAAGCGCAGAATCGATCCGCCGCGGTGATCGGACACGTCGGATATTATCAATCGAGCCATCAGCAGCTCGATTGGTAAGAAGAAACAAACCATGTATGCCCAGCATAACACTTTTTCACCTGCCCAGACTAAAATCCCACAATCCCTTGCAAGCGCCAATGGAACTCTGGAGAAGCTGTGGGCGTGGCTTGTTTAGTTTATAGGAAATTAGGGTATTAAAATAAAACAAAAAAAGTATTTGGCTTAAAGTGAACCTTAAAGAGAATCTGTACTCTAATATTCTTACACTAAAAAGCATACCATTCTATTCCTTATTTTCTCCTGTGCCCCTCTGTGCTGTTTCTGCCACTCTCTGCTGCAATCCTGGCTTGTAATTAACAGTTTTAGGCAATGTTTACAAACAAACTAACCAGCTTCTAATAGGCTCAGCTAAGCATAGTGTGTGAGTATGCAGGGGGCCTGCAGAGGGTGTGTATCGCTTCTACCAATCACAAGCAGCCCTGCACATTCCACACAATCAAAGCCTTAGCCCGACAAACAGGACAGAGGAAAGATACATTGATTTATTACAGAGACAGTGTAATTAGGAAGAGCTGCAGTAAGCCCCAGCACATTAGAACAGGCATAGGAACTCATAGGATAGAAGAACTAAGGCTGAAAAAATTGTTACAGAGTCTCTTTAAGCCAGAAAAAAAAAATGAGTTTTACTCACCTGGGGCTTCTACCAGCCCCCTGCAACAGTCCTGTGCCCTCGCAGTCACTCACTGATCCTCTGGTCCCCCGCTGCCAGCTAGTTTCGTTTTTGCCGACAGGCCCGTCAGGACTGGCCACGCGTAGCTTTTTCCGCATTCCCCACTGTAATTAGCGCTATTGCGGGCCGCAACGCGTACAAAAATATCTATGCGTGCGTAATGCGGAAAAAGCTACGCGTGGCCAGTCCTGACGGGCCTGTCGGCAAAAACGAAACTAGCTGGCAGCAGGGGACCAGAGGATTAGTGAGTGGCTGCGAGGGCACAGGACTGTTGCAGGGGGCTGGTAGAAGCCCCAGGTGAGTAAAACTCATTTTTTTTTCTGGCTTAAGTGTCTCTTTAAGGAGTGGATAAGGCCCCTTGCTTGCTAAACCTCTCTCCAGGCCCGTTTTTAGCGCCGTGCGGCCCGTGCCGCCGCCCGGGGCGCTGTTGGGAGGTGGGCGCTGAAATGGAGGGGGGAGCCGGAGCCGCGGGGAGGGCAGCCCGACCTCTCCCTCCCTCTCCTGGGCCGCCCTCCGTGCTCCCCCCTCAGATGCAGAGCGCAGCAGCAGCAGCAGCCAGGGAGGAAGCGCTGTAAACAACATACCTCCCTGCGTTCCAAGCGCTGCTCTTTCGCCGCCGGTCTCTTCCTCTCTGCCGTCTATACGATGATGCACACACTAGTTCCGGCTAACAGGAACCAGCGTGTGCATCATCATATAGGCGGCAGAGAGGAAGAGACCGGCGGCGAGAGAGTAGCGCTTGGAACGCAGGGAGGTATGTTGTTTACAGCGCTTCCTCCCTGGCTGCTGCTGCGCTCTGCATCTGAGGGGGGAGCACGGAGGGCGGCCCAGGAGAGGGAGGGAGAGGTCGGGCTGCCCTCCCCGCGGCTCCGGCTCCCCCCTCCATTATGGGGGACAGCTACCTATCTAACCTACCCTGGGGGGCACCTACCTAATCTAACCTACGCTGGGGGGCACCTACCTATCTATCCTATACTGGGGGGCACCTACCTAATCTAACCTACCCTGGGGGGCACCTACCTAATGTAACCTACCCTGGGGGGCACCAACCTAATCTAACCTATACTGGGGGGCAGCTACCTAATCTAACCTACGCTGGGGGGCACCTACCTATCTAACCTACACTGGGGGGCACCTACCTAATCTAACCTACACTGGGGGCACCTACCTAATCTACCCTACACTGGGGGGCACCTACCTAATGTAACCTACCCTGGGGGGCACCAACCTAATCTAACCTATACTGGGGGGCAGCTACCTAATCTAACCTACGCTGGGGGGCACCTACCTAATCTAACCTACGCTGGGGGGCACCTACCTATCTAACCTACACTGGGGGGCACCTACCTAATCTAACCTACACTGGGGGGCACCTACCTAATCTAACCTACACTGGGGGGCACCTACCTAATCTAACCTACACTGGGGGGCACCTACTTAATCTAACCTACGCTGGGGGGCAGCTACCTAATCTAACCTATACTGGGGGGCAGCTACCTAATCTAACCTACACTGGGGGGGCACCTACCTAATCTAACCTACACTGGGGGGCACCTACTTAATCTAACCTACGCTGGGGGGCAGCTACCTAATCTAACCTATACTGGGGGGCAGCTACCTAATCTAACGTATGCTAGGGGGCAGCTACCTAATCTAACCTATACTGGGGGGCAGCTACCTAATCTCACCTACGCTGGGGGGCACCTACCTATCTAACGTATACTGGGGGGAACCTACCTAATCTAACCTACACTGGGGGGCACCTACGTAATCTAACCTACACTGGGGGGCACCTACTTAATCTAACCTACACTGGGGGGCACCTACTTAATCTAACCTACGCTGGGGGGCAGCTACCTAATCTAACCTATACTGGGGAGCAGCTACCTAATCTAACCTATACTGGGGGGCACCTACCTAATCTAACCTATACTGGGGGGCAGCTACCCATCTAACCTATACTGGGGGGAACCTACCTATCTAACCTATGCTGGGGGTAACTATTCTGGCTACCTATATTAGAGGCACCCACCTAGCTAACCTGTACTGGGGCACCTACCTAACTAACTTATACCGGGGGCGCCTGCCTATCTAACCTATACTGGGGCAACTATACTGGCTACCTTTACTGGAGGCACCTACCTGGCTAACCTATAGCGGGGGCAACTATACTGGCTCACCTATGCCTGGCTACCTATACTGGGATACCTATTCTTGGCTACCTATACTGGGGGGACCTATACTAAGTGCAACTAGACCTGGCTAACCTATACTGCGGGCACCCATACCTTGCTTGGGGGGGGGGCGCAATTTTTACACACTCGCCCTGGGTGCATTTTAGCCTAGAAACTGCACTGCCTCTCTCTTTAGGTGGGGAAAGGTTATCTTATCCGGAGCAGTGCTTTTCAGCGCTGCTAGATTTGGGCGCAGCCGGCGCCTCCATAGACTTCAATAGGAATCATTCCTATTGAAGCGCTCAGTGAGTAACGTCGGCTCCGTCAGAAGACAGAGCCGAAGTTGCTTAAAAACATAATAATTCGGCCTTCAGCAATCGCTGGAAGCCGAATTATTTCATTCCCCCACTATCCATGTCGGCCTGGAGGGGGAATAGTAATTAAATCGGCCCGGACTTGTGCAGAAGCAGGATCAGCTATATACCGCTGTATCCTGCGCCCAAGTCTACCGGCGCCGATTTCAAATGTACGCTATCTTATCATCCTGCGCGAGTCTACATATCATGTCTTAAAACAGAACTAAAAGTAAAATATATCAGTGAAGTTGACACACAGCTTGCTATACTAGCAGCCAGGCTTGAACAGCATGTACACAGTGCAGGGAAAGTCCTGTCCTGATAGTCTTTTCACTCCCAGTCTGCTTCCCTAGTAAAATGATTCAAAGATTCAGTTCAAAGATCCGGATCTTTTCAACGATCCGATTCGAATCATCCGAATCCTTGAAAAGATCCAGACTTCTCATCTCTACTAGAGATGGGAAGTTCGGATCTTTTCAATGATCCGGATGATTCGAATCGGATCATTGAAGAGATCCGGATCTTTGATCCGAATCTCGGATCATTTTACTACCGGAAGCATTCGGGGGTGAAATGAACAGCCGGACAGGTCTGTGGACAGGAGACGGGGAGGGAGTGGACACACAGAGAAGGGGAGAAGATGGACAGAGGGCAGGGAGTGGACAGAGAAGGGAGAAGGGACGAGCAGAAATGTTTGCACGTAATACCCACATGCTGCAAATCACATGCTTTACATATATTTCACCTATATGTTCACCTGTACACTTTGAAACAAAAGGTCGCACAGTGAAAGAAAGCATTCCCAGAAGATAAGTGCAGCTGTTTAGTGCTGAGTGCAGGAGGATTATATTGCCTTTCAATCACACTGTCTCTAAAGTTACTGAGCTGTGCTGAGCCAAAAGCTTCCAATGTGTTCACTGTGCAGCACAACTACGGAACAGCCAGCCTATAATGGGCAGCACATTGCAGCCAGTATGTGTGCTCTACACATATCTGGCAGTGGCACCCATGTCCCCTCTCTCTCATCTACCTGTCACCCTGCAAGGCTGGCTCCCATCCAACAGAGCGATCCATCTCAGCTCTGCTTCCAGGACCCCGCTGCCCGCTGAGAGGGGGCGTGTCGCTCCTGGCCCCGCCCCTTTTGCGATCCGAATCACTCATTTTGATGATTCGGATTATCGACTCATAAAATAGATTCGGATCAAAGATCCGAATCGTTCATGATCCGGACAACACTAATCTCTACCAGAGACCTCCTGCAGTAGCAGCAGCAGCTATTACTTTCTGCCTCCCTGAAGCACAGGGAAGGGGGTGGGAGAGAGTGGGGGAGGGATCTCACTTCTCAGTGCACACTGCACAGAAGAGAGGCTCCATAGTACTAGTGCTGGATCCGAGGCCTGGCTGAGCTCTGCATGCCTGTGCTGTGAGTATCTGCTCCTGACTCCTGTGCCCAATCCAAACCTGGAAGCAGCATTAGTGGTGGCTCATTTGTCTAATACCCCAGTATAGAGGCACCACAGCTCCCAGCATGGCCCTCGGTGGAAGCACCACAGCTCCCAGCATGGCCCTCGGTGGAAGCACCACAGCTCCCAGCATGGCCCTCGATGGAAGCACCACAGCTCCCAGCATGGCCCTCGGTGGAAGCACCACAGCTCCGAGCATACCCCTCGGTGGAAGCACCACAGCTCCCAGCGCGCCCCTCGGTGGAAGCACCACAGCTCCCAGCACGCCCCTCGGTGGAAGCGCCACAGCTCCCGGCACGCCCCTCGGTGGAAGCGCCACAGCTCCCGGCACGCCCCTCGGTGGAAGCGCCACAGCTCCCGGCACGCCCCTCGGTGGAAGCGCCACAGCTCCCAGCACGCCCCTCGGTGGAAGCGCCACAGCTCCCGGCACGCCCCTCGGTGGAAGCGCCACAGCTCCCGGCACGCCCCTCGGTGGAAGCACCACAGCTCCCAGCATGGCCCTCGGTGGAAGCACCACAGCTCCCAGCATGGCCCTCGATGGAAGCACCACAGCTCCCAGCATGGCCCTCGGTGGAAGCACCACAGCTCCGAGCATACCCCTCGGTGGAAGCACCACAGCTCCCAGCGCGCCCCTCGGTGGAAGCACCACAGCTCCCAGCACGCCCCTCGGTGGAAGCGCCACAGCTCCCGGCACGCCCCTCGGTGGAAGCGCCACAGCTCCCGGCACGCCCCTCGGTGGAAGCGCCACAGCTCCCAGCACGCCCCTCGGTGGAAGCGCCACAGCTCCCAGCACGCCCCTCGGTGGAAGCGCCACAGCTCCCGGCACGCCCCTCGGTGGAAGCGCCACAGCTCCCGGCACGCCCCTCCGTAAAAGCGCCACAGCTCCCGGCATGCCCCTCCGTAGAAGCGCCACAGCTCCCGGCATGCCCCTCCGTAGAAGCGCCACAGCTCCCGGAATGCCCCTCCGTAGAAGTGCCATAGCTCCTAGCATGCGGAGCAGTGCTTTTCGGCGCTGCTAGATTTGGGCGCAGCCAGCGCCGCCATAGACTATTATTATTATTTAGTATTTATATAGCGCCAACATATTACGCAGCGCTGTACAGTGTATATATATATATTGTCTTGTCACTAACTGTCCCTCAAAGGAGCTCACAATCTAATCCCTACCATTGCCATATGTCTATATTATGCAGTGTAAGTACTGTAGTCTAGGGTCAATTTTTTTTTTAGGGGGAGCCACTTAACTTATCCGTATGTTTTTGGAATGTGGGAGGAAACCAGAGTGCCCGGAGGAAACCCACGCAGACACGCAGGGCTGTGGAGTCGGTCCAAAAATCCTCCGACTCCTCAGTTTAGGATTACTCCGACTCCTCTAATTTGCATATTACAATTTTGTTGATTAAAAGTATGTAACATGAAATTCGTCTCATAACTGCCAACGCTTAGGAATTTTACAAGACAACTGAAGTGAGAAGGATATGTAGACTACTATATTTATTCCCTTTAGACTAAAACTAGTCCTTGGTAAGAGTACTTGTAAAAGGTACAAACCGGAACAAAGAACATCTATCAGGCCCTAGGCAATGTAAGTGTGGGTACATGTAAGAATGATGTGCAGGTACTCTGCAGGGGAATGAGGAGATTGTAAACAGACAACACCTCTGTGTTCAATGTGCACAGCATTCTCAGTGGATTCCCTGCAGCTCTGTGGGGAGTACATATGTAGAGTATAGTACTACTGTGTAACAAAGTAAACCTGAGACAGATGAAATTAAAGTTTTATACATACCTGGGGTAACCTCCAGCCCCCTTCAGGCTAATCAGTCCCTCGTTGTCCTCCTCCACCACCTGGATCTTCTGCTATGAGTCCAGGTACTTGAGCCAGTCAGGCGTAGTGCGCATGCACACACTCCGCCGCCAGGAGCATACTACACCTGTGCAGCACTATTGCGCAGGTGCAGAATGTTCCTGGCTGTGGGAGCGGCATGCGGCCGGACAGCGCTGACTGACTGAATTACCGGGACTCATAGCAGAAGATCCGGGTGGTGGAGGACAGTGAGGGACTGATTAGCCTGAAGGGGGCTGGAGGAAGCCCCAGGTATGTATAAAACTTTACTTTTCATCCGTCTCAGTTACCCTTTAATTTGTAGTCACCAAACCAAATTTTAATAACATATCAAATTATTTTATTTCATCAGCAAAGGGAGTGCATACATTTGCATAAATCAGCATCAATGCAGAATTATTTCCATCTTGTTGACCATCTCTATTAGTGACATAGCTACACATCAGGCTTTATTCTTACAGCATAGATGTTATTTAGTATATATAAGAGATTCCTGTGTACACATCATATATACAGTCACAATCAGAAATGTATATCTGACCTTAAAAATACGTGGACTGCTTTATTGAAGCAGCACAAGTAACTAATTTTGATTGGTTTATTTCATTTTTGTATACTAAGCACAGCTATTACTGTATATATACTGTATATATACATTATTTTTAATGACTATTATCTGAGAAATAGAACATTTTATCATATATTCTATTTTAATTACAGTTACAAATTCATTAGGAGTCGGAGTCAGAGTCGGTGCATTTTTTCCCGACTCCGACTCCAGGCACCCAAAATTGCCCGACTCCACGACTCCGACTCCACAGCCCTGCAGACACGGAGAGAACATACAAACTCTTTGCAGATAGTGCACTGGCTGGGATTCGAACCAGGGACCCAGCGCTGCAAGGCGAGAGAGCTAACCACTACGCCACCGTGCTGCCCATAATGGGCATCAGTCTATAGCGGCGCTCAGTGAGTAACGTCGGGGCCGGCAGAGGACGGAGCCGAAGTTGCTTAAAAAACACAATAATTCGGCCTCCAGCAATCGCTGGAAGACGAATTATTTCATTCCCCCACTATCCATGGCGGTTTGGAGGGGGAATAGTAATTAAAACTGCCCGGACTTGTGTAGAAGCAGGATCAGCCATATATCGGCTGTATCCTGCGCCCAAGTCTACCGGCGCCGATTTTAAATGTACTCCCTAGCATGCCCCTCCGTAGAAGCACTAAGGCTCCTAGCATGCCCCTCCGTAGAAGCACTACAGCTCCTAGCATGCCCCTCCGTAGAAGCACTACAGCTCCTAGCATGCCCCTCCGTAGAAGCACTACAGTTCCCTGCATGCCCCTCCGTAGATGTACTAAGGCTCCCAGCATGCCCCTCCGTAGAAGCACCACAGCTCCTAGCATGCCCCTCTGTAGAAGCACTACAGCTCCTAGCATGCCCCTCTGTAGAAGCACCACAGCTCCTAGCATGCCCCTCCATAGACGCACTACAGCTCCCAGCATGCCCCTCCGTGGAAGCACCACAGCTCCTAGCAGGCCCCTCCGTAGAAGCACCACAGCTCCCAGCATGCCCCTCCATAGACGCACTACAGCTCCCAGCATGCCCCTCCGTGGAAGCACCACAGCTCCCAGCATGCCCCTCCGTAGAAGCACCACAGCTCCCAGCATGCCTCCTCCGTAGAAGCACCACAGCTCCCAGCATGCCTCCTCCGTAGAAGCAGCACAGCTCCCAGCATGCCCCTCCGTGGAAGCACCACAGCTCCCGGCATGCCCCTCCGTGGAAGCACCACAGCTCTCGGCATGCCCCTCCGTGGAAGCTCCACAGCTCCCGGCATGCCCCTCCGTGGAAGCGCCACAGCTCCCGGCATGCCCCTCCGTGGAAGCGCCACAGCTCCCGGCATGCCCCTCCGTGGAAGCGCCACAGCTCCCGGCATGCCCCCTCCGTGGAAGCGCCACAGCTCCCGGCATGCCCCCTCCGTGGAAGCGCCACAGCTCCCGGCATGCCCCCTCCGTAGAAGCGCCACAGCCCCGGCATGCCCCTCCGTAGAAGCGCCACAGCTCCCGGCATGCCCCTCCGTAGAAGCGCCACAGCTCCCGGCATGCCCCTCCGTAGAAGCGCCACAGCTCCTAGCATGCGGAGCAGTGCTTCTCGGCGCTGCTAGATTTGGGCGCAGCCAGCGCCGCCATAGACTATAATGGGTATCAGTCTATAGCAGCGCTCAGTGAGTAACGTCGGGGCCGGCAGAGGACAAAGCCGAAGTTGCTTAAAAAACACAATAATTCGGCCTCCAGCAATCGCTGGAAGACAAATTATTTCATTCCCCCACTATCCATGGCGGTTTAGAGGGGGAATAGTAATTAAAACTGCCCGGACTTGTGCAGAAGCAGGATCAGCCATATACCGGCTGTATCCTGCGCCCAAGTCTACCGGCGCCGATTTTAAATGTACTCCCTAGCATGCCCCTCCGTAGAAGCACTAAGGCTCCTAGCATGCCCCTCCGTAGAAGCACTAAGGCTCCTAGCATGCCCCTCCGTAGAAGCACTAAGGCTCCTAGCATGCCCCTCCGTAGAAGCACTAAGGCTCCTAGTAGGCCTGAACGATTTTAGGAAAGAATTGAATTGAGCGATTTCTGTCCAAAATTACGATTTCGATTCACGATTTCCTTCAAATCAAGCTTTGTTCCCCCCCTTTGTGCCTGTTTGTTCCCCCTCTGTCCCCCTGTCTCTCCTTATGCCCCTTTTGCATCTTAATGCTTCCTCTGGGTCTCTCTCTTGCCTCCTTTGTGTCTCTGTGCCCACTCTGTTTCTCTCTGTGCCCCCTCTGTGTCTCCTGTGTCTCTCTCTGTGCCTCCTGTGTCTCCCAAGTTGCATCGGTTCTGGACATAGCTTCAAGCACGAGTCCAGCGATGCCCGTCTATCCACTTTGCCTCCTGCAGGCTCTAATGCTCGGCATACTTCCTGTATATCATGTGACATACAGGAAGCCGAAGTTTTGCCAAGCACAACAGGCGGCAGAGCGCGATAGAGGATGGAAGGTATGTCCAACGCTGCGGGCCGCACGCACTGGGACTTTGGGAAAGTTTGAAGGCGCTTCTTCAAACTTCCCCATGTGGAAATGACGTGATCGCAATATTCGCCGCTTTGACGATTCTGAAATTGTGATCTTGATGATCGCGATTTCGATTTAAATTCGATTTATCTTTCAGGCCTAGCTCCTAGCATGCCCCTCCGTAGAAGCACTAAGGCTCCTAGCATGCCCCTCCGTAGAAGCACTAAGGCTCCTAGCATGCCCCTCCGTAGAAGCACTAAGGCTCCTAGCATGCCCCTCCGTAGAAGCACTAAGGCTCCTAGCATGCCCCTCCGTAGAAGCACTAAGGCTCCCAGCATGCCCCTCCGTAGACGCACCACAGCTCCCAGCATGCCCCTCCGTAGACGCACCACAGCTCCCAGCATGCCCCTCCGTGGAAGCGCCACAGCTCCCGGCATGCCCCTCCGTGGAAGCGCCACAGCTCCCGGCATGTCCCTCCGTGGAAGCGCCACAGCTCCCGGCATGCCCCTCCGTGGAAGCGCCACAGCTCCCGGCACGCCCCTCCGTGGAAGCGCCACAGCTCCCGGCAAGCCCCTCCGTGGGAGCGCCACAGCTCCCGGCACGCCCCTCCGTGGAAGCGCCACAGCTCCCGGCACGCCCCTCCGTGGAAGCGCCACAGCTCCCGGCACGCCCCTCCGTGGAAGCACCCCTATTTCCCCTATGGAAATATGGGCCCTGGCTAGCCCCTCAATTATAATAATAGTAATTATTGTTTGATCTTACCTTCCCCTACCCTGGCTGACTTCTTCACCCTGAACACCCCCTCTGTTCTGTGTGCCCCTCCATCCTTTCCTCACTGCAACCTGTCTGCTCTCACCCTGACCACCTCCTCAGTTCTTACTGCCCTTCTCCATCCTCACACCCACCCAACCCCAATTTCCAGTTCACTTCTTTACCCTGACTGCCCCTCAGTTCCAACTGCCCCTCTGCATGCCACTCGCATATCTCTCGTAGTTGACTTCCCTCAGTTCTAACTGCCTTCTCAAATATCACATAACTGTATAATAATTTGCCTGTCAATGCTCCTGTGTCCCTGTGTTGTGCTACACAAACTCACACTCAGGCCTGGTGCACACCAGAGGAGTTTTTCTGAGCGTTTTGAGTTTTTAAATCTGCTGCTAATGTTATCCTATGTGTCTGTGCACACTGGAGCAATGAGGTTTTGTAAAAAACCCCATAGCATTACATTGGGAAGAGCTTTTAGAGGTTTCAAAAGCTCTTCCCACTTCCCACTGTGCCCTCGCTGCAGCTCCGCTCCCAGCCGGTGGTCCGTGGTCCCCTCCATTGCAGATGTCAACCCTGCCAGTTCTTCATCTTCTCCCAGAAGATGCAGAACTGGCAGGGTTGACATCTGCAATGGAGGGGACATCTGACCACCGGCTGGGAGCGGAGCTGCAGCGAGTGCACAGAAAGGCTGACAGGGGCTGGAGGAGGCCTCAGGTAAGTAGATTTTCTTTTTTTATTTTGCTCGGACCTTCCCTGTAAGCTGAGTACACACATGACATAAAAATCTTTGCAAACTGCGGAATTTGTCGCATAGGTTTGAAAGACTGATCGATCTAGAGATTTTGTACACATGCAAAGATCAGTTTATGCAAAACACCTGAAAAATGCATTCATAGTCTACTTACTTACTTTTTTCATGCGTGTGCACACAAAAGTTAAGAAATATCTGCAGATCCCATACACGCCTTGTTTAATGGACAGTCATCTGCAGATCAGATCCACCAGGATGAATCTGAAAGATTGAGAGATAAATATCTTCAGTCTGTAGATTTGGAGGTCTTTTGTGAACTTTTTTTTACAAAGATTATGTGCAGATTATCTTTGATCTTTCATTTTTCAGACTTTTATCTTGTGCTTTAGGCCTGGAACCCACTAGGAATTGCTGCAGCGCTGTGTGCAGCGATTCCTAGGGTGTTTGCAACGGCGATTGCCAGATGCTTGGAAGCGCTGTACAGTAATCCATACAGCGCTTCCGATTTGCAATTAGCTTTTTTTTGTTGTAAAACTCTGTTATACTTACCAGGCATCCTTCTTCCGTCCATAGCCCCGCCCCCTAAAGGAAGAGGTCATAGGTGCTTTTCAATGACTAATCAGAGATACGCCTGTGACATCTTCCTTTGGGGGGCGGGGTTATGAAGGAACTACAGCGACCCTATAAGTATAATAATGTTTTTTTTTTTTGTTTTTTTAAAGCTAATTAATGCTCAGCCCCCAAAGCGCTGCATAATCAGTTTGATAAGCG
This sequence comes from Hyperolius riggenbachi, assembly GCF_040937935.1. Taxonomy (NCBI): domain Eukaryota; kingdom Metazoa; phylum Chordata; class Amphibia; order Anura; family Hyperoliidae; genus Hyperolius; species Hyperolius riggenbachi. Next base: position 209,890,033 of record NC_090655.1, on the reverse strand, counting down.
ATTTATGCAGCGCTTATACTGTATACTTAGCATTGAGCGCAGATGAGCTTAAAATGCTGCATGTCCTGCGATTGTGATTATAGCTAATCGCAATGGCCAAAACGCCCTAGTGGGATCCTACCCTCATAGTCTGATTGAGCCCATGACAAGTGAGCAGATTAGCTTTTCTGAGATCACTGGCAGGCTACAGTACTTGTCATGGGTGTGTTCACACATTGCTGCATGTGAACTCACTGCCCATATGGGCATGTTCACATCTCTGCAATGTCACCTATCATCAATCCCTTTATAATCAGAATCTGACCAGAGAGGGATTGGGTTTTACCACACAGTATTTTTTGTCCTGATAGCTTTCATCGAATGAAAATACAGTATATATACGCAACATACACAGTTACTCGTGCGTCACCTTGATTGGGTCCACTGTACCGCGTTCATTGTGATAGCCCTATAGAACCAGCACTACTTATGTGCCGGGATGCGGCATTTATTTCGACACAACGCGGAAAGAGTGAAGGGGTACTTGAGGTCAGTGATTCAAACTACTGAAACAAAAAAAACAGTACTAGAGAGGGCTGAAAAATTGGACTTTGGGTCAATTTCTTTCCACACAGGAAATGGAATGTGCATGTTGCCCGGTTAATGCCCAGCATGCTGTGCGTTACTGCATTGGAGCCTACCGCTGCGTCACACTCAGTGTGAAAGCCCCGTAGTAGTATCAGTGCATCGCGATGTGATATTATCAGTTGCTTAGGGTCCCCAAGACTCCTTTCACACTGCTTCCATTGCATCACGTCACACTGAGCCAACAATATTCCTGTGTGGCTAGTACATTGGGTTTGGCACGTTTTGTCAGGATAGTGTTTACAGGGCAATGCATGTGGTTACAGTGACAGAAGCAGGCATTGTACTGTATCGTCCAGGGCTGTGGAGTCGGTACAAAAATCTTCTGACTCCAACTTCGACTCCTCAATTTATGAAACCACCAACTCCGGGTACCCAAAATGACTCTCCTCGACTCCAACTCCTTAGTCTAATACTTACTAGGGCAATGGATTTTATACAAAATCATCTGACTCCGGCTCCCGACTCCTGACTCCTCAGTTTATGAAATCTCCAACTCCGACTCCGGGTACCCAAAATTGCTCCGACTCCACAGCCCTTGTAACGTCACTAAACTACCTTGTCATGCAACTTTTCAGCTATGTTTCCAACATGGATGGAAGCAGCACTCAAATGCTGGCTGGGGTGTCAGGTAGCGTGCCAAAGCTCATACCTGTGCACTAACAGGTCAAACCCACTGCTATTTTTTTTAGACCATTCTCATACCATGGCTTTTCATACTGTTGCAACCCTACTCCCATGTAAAACTTGGTAACTAAGGTCCAAGCTCCTTAGTTACGTCACTGGCAAGATATTTTGAGGAGTGTGGCCTTTTCAGCGTGTCAGCATAGCTTAGCATTTTGCATTCATCAAATTGTGAATCTATGTAATCGTAACGTAGCTGAAAAGTCAAATTGCACTGTAGCATTGCTGTGAGACCATACGATGAGGCTTGCATTACAATGAAAGAAATGTTTTGCCTCTGCTATAAAGAGCAGAAGAAGAGGCGTGTTGAACAAGTGAAACACCTGTAGGCCAGGGTCTTTTTTTTTTTTTTTTTTTTTTTACACAGGTTTGTCGTAGCCAATAAAAGAAGTTTTGTATGGAGAGTGTCAGAGTCCGCGTTTTCTTTTTGCCTAAGCACTCACAATATGGTTAGTGGTATGTAACATGCTTACAATACTGGGTTTCCAATGTATGGAACCAACTGGAAAGCATAGGAAGAGGTACAGTCCCCATTCAGGGTAATAGCTATTCGCACCTTTCTCATAGCTATTGCTAACTGATCGCAGAGGCACCACAAAATGTGCTGTCTATTTTGTGCAATCTAAAATAAAACTTTTAACCTCTGTTTTCTCTTCAGAATGTACAAATCTTTCGCCTTTTACTAGAGATTTCCGTGGAGAGAAAAAAAATTGAGTTAAGCAAACAAACCTCATTTGGTGTTTGTCTTGAATGTTGACCAACAATTGCCTACCTTTTTCAAGCTGTTTTTAGATACGGTATTTTACCCGATTTGGAGCGCCACTACTTGTTCTTGTTTCTGCTAATTAATGATGATTTTTAGAATTTACCTTCAAATGTGGGTTTAGTTGTATAGTATTTGGAATTGTGAACGAACTATAAAATGTTAATTCATATTAGCATATCTTTCACAGTCCAGGATCCTATCTCGGGAGCTGCTGCTTGACCTCTACAAGATGGACGAGAGCAAAAATGAAATAAATTCAGGGATGCTCCGCCTTGCCTTTGAGATTGTCTATTTGTTGACAGGAGAGGTGAGATATTGTACAGATATGAATACAGTTATGAGATGAAAACCTGTAGCAGCTGGTAAGGTACCTTTTGAGTGCCAGGACCTCCCCCAGCTAGGAACATTTTCTTGGTTCGTAAATTGGAGCTCTTGCATGCTATGTCTGTTGTGTAGCAGAATAATTCTGCATGCCAACTTGCTGGCCATACAATTCTATGGGGCTGCAGGCAGATGCGTTGCACCATAGGTGGCTATGGGCAATCATCACTCCTCTGGAAAATCGGAGCAGGTCTTTTTAACAAGTGGCAGCTGATTTATTTTTAACATTAGGATCCCTTTCCTTGTTACAGCTTATATATCTTCTTCAGAGATGCTGCAATGTAGTTACTTCCTGGTTTGCTGGGAGCACATAAAGGGTTAAATTCCTGTGTTTACATATAGTCTATCTAAGTGGCACACTGCAGACAGAAATGACATCTTAAATTACAGTGGCTCATTACTAGCAGATAAGGGAGTATTAGACAGGCTTTTATCTCTAAATACACACTGGGTGGGTTTCTCAGTGTTTTCCTTCTCTCCTGTGGAGAGTTTAGGTCCTCCTAATTAGTCCTAAGGGGGTATTCACCTCCCAGAAAATTGGTGTGGCTGATTGCACCAGGGAGGAAAAAATCACCAACCATTCAGTATACCCTGATGTGACTCAGGAGCCACTTTATGGCAAACAATTTTAACAACTCATTCAGGTTTGTTTTTTTTATCTTGTCCAGAACGGCTAATGAAAGTCAGTGGTAATTCACATGCAATGTCTGGATTTATGCTGCAAGAAGTATGCTTGTTTTTTTTTTTCTTTTCTTTATGCACAGGAGGCTTCTTTCACACTGCAAAATCGCAATTTAGACTTTTTTTTTTTTAACCTCGTCAGTTATCACTAGTCAGGCTCGTGTGTTTGTAGTGTAGAAGAGCCCTGAAAACATAAACGTGAATTTTGAAAGAAGTACGATTCCTCATTGACTGACTATGGATGTGCAACCACCACGATTTCGCGCTTACGCAAAACTCCTGCATACTGTCATTAAGTTACATTAGTTATGTTAATTAAAATATATAGGTCATATAATCTCTTACCCAACCTGTTTTAAAAGAACAGGCAAATGTTTGTGATTTCATGGGGGCAGCCATCTTTAGGTTGAAAGGAGGCGACAGGGACCATGAGACACAGTTCCAAGTGTCCTGTGTCCTGATCACCCCTCCTAGCTGCACTCGCTAGGCTTTAAATCTCAAATTCAAAATTTAAAAAATCAAAACATCAGAAATCCCATCATGCTTTGCACAGCATCAGGGGAAAATGCCCAGGCAGATTTCTTCTGTGCAGCTAAAAATGAGGCTTGGGTAAAAAAACAAATTCTGATGCTGTGAAACTTTTTTAAAAAAACAAAAACAAACCCCAAGCCTTTTCAGTGCTGTTGTGTAGATTTTTAGTCTGGAGGTTCACTTTAAGTGTGAACCCTGTCTTGAAGATACAACTAGCCGAACAATCGTTTACATACCATTCTTCATATGAACGATCGGAAATGATCATTTGGGACCACTAATGGACAAAAATCTCCTGACCAATACGATCGGATTAATGAAATCGATCCGAAAGGCCTCGATTCATCAAGACTTATGGAATTGGTTAACTACACTTACCGAATTTGTTAAGTTGATTTCAGGATTCATCAAATTTATGTACAGCTGTTAGCGAGCGTTCAGTAATAATTCGGTAATGATGCGATAAAACGGAAGAAAGTACAATTCATGAAAGTGGGCGTGGTTTAGTGTTACATTTTAGGATTAGTTATCTCCTTCACTGCTCTGTCGTTATTCCTGTCAGATCATTGCTGACAGAGAAGATGGAGCCATTTGAAGTGGTTATGTATCAGCTGAGAGTGATTCAAAGGTGCAGAAGGTTAAGAATAAGGTCTAGAACAGGCATGGGCAAACTTGGCCCTCCAGCTGTTAAAGCGGAACCAAACCAAACATTTTTTTTAATTCAAAATATGTAGTTGCACCACTCTGACACATACAAATATAAATAAACACTCCTTCAAGCCTATGAGCATTTCAGTGCATGCTTTTCACCCTCCTCTTTGCATAACTAGGGTTATACAGGTGGCAGCCATTAGCAATTCCTCCTTTGCTGGACACCATCTACTCCACCAGTTTGCCGGATTATTTGCCGGCAATATGAGAGGAAGGGAGGGGTTTCTCCAATAAATGTAAAATAGTTTATATTTGTCATCATGCAGCTGAAAAAAGGCTGCTATTTATTATTATAATTTAGAAAATAGATTTTATTTCTGAAATCTTGTATTTTTAGTTTGGGTCCACTTTAAGGAACTACAAGTCCCACAATGCATTTGCCTTTATGAGTCATGACTGTGGCTGTCAGACTCCTGCAATGCATTGTGGGACTTGTAGTTCCTCAACAGCTGGAGGGCCAAGTTTGCCCATGCCTAGTCTAGAACCATATTCATTTGCAAGAGAATAGATTTATTTGCTATACCAGGTCATCTGCATTTCTCTTGAATCATCTTGTAAGAGAACACAGGCAGTGCCAGGGTTAACTAATTTGCTAGCTGCACTACATGTTTCAGAAAAGGCTCCTATCAAGCCGCAGCGGGCGAAATTGTGGGATTGTCCCAAGCCACTTCCAGAATCCTGGTCCAGGTGTTAAGCCCTATTCAGAATGTTGCTACGTGGTGTTCAAAGGACTGCCTTTTTCCCACAATTCCATGGGAATCTTATGGCCTTGTGTTAGAATTACCACTGTAAAATGGAAATATCGACAGGTTACCGAATTGTTATCGATATTTTATCGAATTCACACCGAATGCGGAAAAACCTTGATGAATACAACTAGAAATCGATAAACTTCGAATTCGGTAATTTAACAAACTGTAAAAAGTTATCTCAAAGACAATGATGAATCGAGGCCAAAGTTGGGAGCTAAGGCTGTCTGTATAAACTGGTGTGTGGCATATTAGTGTAACCTACAGGTTTCTGATATGGAAATCTGGGCCTAAAGGATGTAGTTGTAAAGGTCTCCTTTATACGGCTGTCATTTGATTTCTGTTCTGCGGAAGATTTTTATTAGTTTTAAAAGACACCTGAACAAGGAGGGATACGCAGGCTGCTTTATTTCCTGCTGATCGTCTGCTTCCAATGTTTTAGCCATTCACCCTGAACAAGCATGCAAATCAGATGTTTGACTAAAGTCTGATGAGATTATCTGAATGCTTGTTTTTAAAGGGACCCTGACCAGTCAATAAAGATCAAATTGGTACTTACCTGGGGCTTCCTCCAGCCCACTGTAGGCCGCGAGGTCCCCGGCATCCTCCTGACTCCTCCACAGGTCCTGCTGGCGGCTCCGGTACCGGTGACTTCGGGGCTGGCCGGTGTGACAGTCCTGCGCATGCGTACTTCAGTTAGAAAACCGCGCATGCGCAGGACTGTTGTGCCGCGTAGCAGCCAGCATGATGTAGCATTGAGTGCCCATCCAGGAAGTGTACTACCAACCATCAGCCCAAAAGTCGCCGGTAACTAAGCCACCAGTGGGACGGGGAGAGGACGCCGGGGGACCTCACGGTATACGGTTGGCTGGAGGAAGCCCCAGGTAATGACCAATTTCATTGTTATTGACTGTTCAGGGTCCCTTTAAGTGTGTGATTCATAAGGTGCCCATACATCAGGTGTTGTATGGGAAGATCGAATAAGAAACAGATCTCGCTCTGATCAAATATGATCGGAGAGAGATCTGTTGACTGCCCATACATCACAGGCTGATTCCCGATTCATTTCATGCTAAAATCAATCTGGAATTGGCCTTGTGGTGATGCATGCGCCAGTCCAATGCTGTCCCCCCCTAATGGTCAATGTGCAATCCCCCCCCACCTCCCCCCGGTGCCCAGTGTACTATCCATTACCTGTCTGTGGCTTGTCCGCTGCTGGCTCTGGGCTCCTCCATCCATACACACGCCACGTGGTTACTGGAGTAATGTGGGCACCTGTGTGACATCACACATGCACCCACGTGGATGCCGACAACCACATGGGGTGCGTGTGGATGGAGGACAGCGCCCGGAGCCAGGTAATGTTCAGTGCACTGGGCACCGGTGGGAGCACCTTGACCATTAGGGGGAACAGCGTTGGGTTTTGTTGCGTTTCATGGCTCGTCCCGGCATCGTTCGCCATTACTGCCGCACACCTGACCAACCACAACAGCCCGACGTCTCGCAGCATGTGTGACCGATTAATGTGACCAATTTCTGCCTGAAATTAGTCGCATCGTCGATCTTGCATGCATTTGGCGGCATTGTTTGTTTTTCATCTGGTTTGATTATAATTGAATCAGATGGTAGATTAGCTGACGAGTTGCCTGATATATGGCCACCTATACGCTATTGCAGCCAAAGACACCAGCAGGACAACCAGGCAACTGGTCTTGTCTAAAAGGCAATAAATATGACAGCCTCCATATCCCGCTCACTACAGGTGCCATGTAAGCCCCTTCTATTGCTTGATGGATGATTGAGGAGGAAATGTGATGTATTTCTCCTCCAGGACTATATTGTAGTAAAGAAGTCTGAGCATGGAAAATCCAGCAAGGATTCCCCTGACCCTGGAGGATGGAGTGAGGACAAGATCTCCACTGCAGAGCTTCTGTCTGCTTCCTTGGCAGCTACGATAAACTCCGAGAAGATATTAGAAGTCACCAATAAGATGATTGAGATGCTGACGGGAGAGGTGAGCAGTGCTGGGAATTCTGGGATGTTATCCAGTAATGCAAGTGATTGGTCTGGATGTTGGCTGTATCCTTATATGTGTGCTTCAGGTTCCTATAAGGTGCCAGGACGTCGCCGTTTATCTCTCCATGGAGGAGTGGCAGTATGTGGAGGGACACAGAGACCTATACAAGGAAGTCATGGTGGACGATGACGACTACATAGCAGGTAAGGATGTTTTAAAAGGCAAATTCATAATTTTCTACAAACCCATCCCCGTTTAGAGTTAGAGGAGGCTGACACGATGCTGAAGATGCTAAAAACTAGGGATGGGACGAATCCACAATTTCTTCGAATCTAAATCTAGAAAGGTTCTTGAATATCTCGAACCTTTCGAATCACGAATCTAACGAATCATGCACATAAGAATTGTGTGGTCTGTGGTATAGTTGCCCGCAGTGTAGGAACCCAGGCATAGGTGCCCACAGTATAGCTAGCTATGTATAGATGCCTTTAGTATAGGTAGCAAGGGATATGTGCCTTCGATATAGGTAGCAGGGTATAGGAGCCTCAGTATAGGTAGCAGGGTATAGGAGCCTTCGTCTAGCTAGCAGGGTACATGGGCCTTCAGTATAGGTAGCAGGGTACATGGGCCTTCAGTATAGGTAGCAAGGTACATGGGCCTTCAGTATAGGTAGCAGGGTACATGGGCCTTCAGTATAGGAAGCAGGGTACATGGGCCTTCAGTATAGGTAGCAGGGTACATGGGCCTTCAGTATAGGTAGCAGGGTACATGGGCCTTTAGTATAGGTAGCAGGGTACATGGGCCTTCAGTATAGGTAGCAGGGTACATGGGCCTTCAGTATAGGTAGCAGGGTACATGGGCCTTCAGTATAGGTAGCAGGGTACATGGGCCTTCAGTATAGGTAGCAGGGTACATGGGCCTTCAGTATAGGTAGCAGGGTACATGGGCCATCAGTATAGTTAGCAGGGTACAGGGGCCTTCAGTATAGTTAGCAGGGTACAGGGGCCTTCAGTATAGTTAGCAGGGTACAGGGGCCTTCAGTATAGGTAGCAGGGTACAGGGGCCTTCAGTATAGGTAGCAGGGTACAGGGGCCTTCAGTATAGCTAGCAAGGTATAGGGGCCTTCAGTATAGGAAGCCCTGTGCTTCTCCCCCCCCCCCCCCCCCCCGTCCCGCACAGCCTTCTCCGCTCACACCCCCTGCATAAATAAGTACCTGCTCACCTCCAGTGTGGAGCACAGAGCGGCAGGCCTCACCCTTAATTCCCTGTTCCCTCTAGTGGCCGTACCAGCTTTTACTGCTGACGCGATTAGTAAGCCGGTCACTAGGGGGAATAAGGAAGTCGGGGTGAGGTCTGCCGCTCTGCTCTGGATAGGTAAGGGGATAGTTTTAACTATGCAGGGGGGGGGGGGGGGGGGCAAGCGAGAGGAGGGAGGGGGAGATGGAGGATGATGAGGGCGAGCGGCGGATGCGCAGGGACGAAGCGTCGGGATTCGGCAAGCAGTAAATGGCGTTGGGATTTGAATCCCGAGTATTTCCCAATATTCGAGGGATTTGCGGATTCGTCGTCCCATCCCTATTAAAAACTACCTCTCAATGAGATAGGGCCTGAACGTTCACAGGCTGATTCATGAACCATTATTTACTGTGGGCTCAACTGACGAGGCGGCTGCAGTGGCGATTTTATCATTTCCTGTGCTATTTGATCAATTGCATATGGTTTTTCACTAAGGTGTATTCACCAAACAGTTTGATCTCATTTTGCTGACTGAAGTGTTAAAATAAAAATAATTCTTAAAATACAAATAAAATTCATAAAATAAAGCCTGTGTGCTTTATTTTAAAGTCAATTTACAAATGCTATGTAACGTGGTCTAAACTAAGAACTTCATCTCTGCTCTAAAAGTTTAAATACAGCATAGTGACCTTTATGGGGAAAAAAAATGTTCATTACAATGAAACTATGGAATCCTAAAAAAAAAATAAAAATTACTTGGTTTCACTTTTGTAGAAGGCACTGTAAGGTTTAATCTTCAATGTTTACTATATGTAGAGATGTCTTGGCAAAGCTCTCCTGCAGTCTATTCAGTTACTCATTAGAACTAATTAGATACAGTACATTGATGTGCTTAGTGCCACTAATGCTATTACTACTTATGCCTAGTACACACAATGAGATTTTCAGGCAGATTTTCTGCCAGATTGATTATTTTCAACAAGTCCGATTTTGATTTTGCAATCAATTTTCCATAGAAGTGAATGGAACATCGATCGGAAAATCATTTTCTATTCACTTATTTGGAAAACTGATCAAACTGATTGGACATGTTGAAAATAATCAGTCTGGCAGGAAATCTGCCTGAAAATCTCATTGTGCGTACTAGGCATTACACTAATACTGCAAATACTAAAAATACTAACAATACTATTACAATACTATAAATACAACGAATACTACACTACTAATACTACCAATTCTAATGGTAATACTACAATCATACCAATACTACTGTCAATACTAATTCTACTAAAATGAATACTACTACTAATAATAATACTAATGCTAGTAAAACTACTACAGTAATACTTATAATTCTTATTTTACTAATACTGCTCCTACTAAAATATTACTAATGCTCCCAATACTACCATTACTAATACTAATACTACATTACTACAATACTGATATTACCACAACTGCTAACATTACTAACCTTACAATACTAATACTGATGCTATTAATACTTATATGAAGAATATTACTAACGACCAATACTACTAGTACTGCTGCTAACTATCTGCTTACTGCTAACTTTCTAGATGGATCTTCCAATAGAATTTCTTCAGACAAAGGTCGCATAGTAGTCTGTGAAGATGAAAGGAAATCTTCTTCTCTAATCTCAGCTAAGTCAAAGTCCCGTTCCAAGAGGAAACCAGCAGGCGGGGGTGATAAACGGCCAGTTAATGGCTCTAAGTATTTGCAGCGTAAAGCGAAAGCCACAAAGGGATGGCGTCAGTGTGATGTAGATTCCATTGGCAATAACGTCTATACGGAACGTGAGCTCCCTTCCCGTGCATCAGTCAGATATGTTGATCAAATGCAACAAACTACATCCGGTACTGCAGTTGAAATCTATAAGAAAGACCAAACTGCAAATACTACAGAACAAGACAAAGACACAAATTCCAATCAACGCAAAAAAACTTCACTTATCAAGTGTGATAAATGTTGTAGAGAGTTTGAAAGAAAACCTGCATTTATTGCTCACTATAAAAAACATTCTGCCCCCAGCAGTTATCAGTGTGCAGTGTGTGGAAGAGGGTTTTCTAATCGGTATAGATTAGCTGTCCATAGCAGAATGCACACAGGAGAGAAAAAATTTACCTGTTCAGAATGCAAAAAGTCTTTTGCTTGCCAATCCTACCTCCGCAAGCACCAAAGAATCCACACTGGGTACAGGCCTTATACCTGCAGAGAGTGTGGCAGGAGGTTTTTTGGCAGCAACCACCTGGCGAGACACATGAGACTTCACACTGGCGAAAAGCCGTTCTCTTGCAACGAATGTGGCAGGAGGTTCACCGACAAGATCTGTGCTGTTGCCCATCGACTAGTTCACACAGGGGAGAAGCCATTTTCTTGTTCAGAGTGTGGGAAACTATTTTCCAGAAAAAGCTCCTGTGCCACCCACCAGCGTACTCACACAGGAGAGCGTCCATTTCCATGCTCGGAGTGTGGTCGCTGTTTCTCTAGTAGAGGCCATCTTCGAATACACCAGAGCATACATGTTGGGAAGAAGCCCTATTTGTGCTCTGAGTGTGGGAAATCCTTTTCAAGGAAAGCCCACCTCGTTAATCACCAACGCACGCACACAGGTGAGCAGCCGTTTTCCTGTCAGCAATGCCAACGGCGATTCACCAACAAGGTCAATCTAAACCTCCACATGCGTGTGCACACAGGAGAAAAGCCATTTTCTTGCAGTGAATGCGACAAAAGGTTTGTCTTAAAAGCCCACCTCCTTGTTCATGAGAGATCTCATACAGGGGAAAAACCCTTTGCCTGCACAGACTGTTCTAAATGTTTCGCCAATAAAGCACACTTGAAGGTACATCTGCGGATTCATACTGGAGAGAAGCCATATTCCTGTGTACAATGTGGCAAGTGCTTTGGTCAGGGACACCATCTTAGTTCACACCTAAAGACTCACTCTAAGGCTCCAGTATTCACCTGTAAGAATTGTGGGAAGAACTTAAAGAGCAAGGGTTTCCTGAACAGACACATGAAAATTCATGATAGATCGGGAAGTTGAAGGTCCTATCAAATGTAGTATTTTGTCAAAGTCCACTTTCAGTGCGATACCTGCTCTAGAATTCACACCCTTTTGCTCAAGGGTTTTTAATAGTTTGGTTTGGGTTGAGGGGCAACTGGTATATAGATATCTGATCATTGCCACCCAGTTAAAGCAAACATGAATGTGTAGTATGGATAATGAATAGAACATTAGTAGCAAAGAAGTCTAAATATTATTTTGTTTTATATAGTTTTTTTTTCTTTTTATTTAAATACCATTGCATCATACTATCAGGGTCTATTTCCACTACACACGGAATCTGGATGCAAAAAAACCTACTCCAATGAATGCCTATGGGTCTGATTTTTCTGATGCAGATTTCCCATAGGCATTCATTGGAGTCAGTTTTCTGCACCCAGAATCCGCATGTAGTGGAAACAGGCCCTCATAGTTGAAGTTTTAAAACCACACACAGTCTTTTATAAAACAAAGCAGAAATAATGACCCATTGAACTTTCCTGCAGTAAAACCTTATTCCAAGCCGTATCACTTTTTCTTGGCTGTTTAAGTGCTACAGAAAACAGGACTGTAGTCACCTAAGTTGGTCAAATAGCTCAGAATAGCTCTTTGCATAGATAACTTCTTCCTGTACTAGAAAAACACTGAGACTCTTTTCTTTGCTACTAATGTTCTATTTCTTAGCTGTACTACACATACAATTCATTATCTAATTAGTTTATATTCACTTCAGATTTGCTTTAAAATGTTCAAAGTCTCTTAAAAGCTTTCTCTTATTATCTTGACATAAAATCTTTGTCCAGCCAACACCATCAGCCAGTTCTGGTGAGCCTTTCCAGGAGCTGTACACATACATAGGCCTGGCGGCTGTACACATACATAGGCCGGGCGGCTGTACGCATACATAGGCCGGGCGGCTGTACGTGTACATAGGCCGGGCGGCTGTACGCGTACATAGGCCGGGCGGCTGTACGCATACGTAGGCCGGGCGGCTGTACGCATACGTAGGCCGGGCGGCTGTACGCATACGTAGGCCGGGCGCGGCTGTACACATACATAGGCCGGGGGCGCTGTACACATACATCGGCCTACGTATGTGTACAACCGCCCCCGGCCTATGTATGTGTACAGCCGCCCCCGGCCTATGTATGTGTACAGCCGCCCCCGGCCTATGTATGCGTACAGCCGCCCGGCCTACGTATGCGTACAGCCGCCCGGCCTACGTATGCGTACAGCCGCCCGGCTTACGTATGCGTACAACTGCCCGGCCTACGTATGCGTACAGCCGCCCGGCCTACGTATGCGTACAGCCGCCCGGCCTACGTATGCGTACAGCCGCCCGGCCTACGTATGCGTACAGCCGCCCGGCCTACGTATGCGTACAGCCGCCCGGCCTACGTATGCGTACAGCCGCCCGGCTTACGTATGCGTACAACCGCCCAGCCTACGTATGCGTACAGCCGCCCAGCCTACGTATGCGTACAACCGCCCGGCCTACGTATGTGTACAGCCGCCCCCAGCCTGGCGGCTGTACGCATACATAGGCTGGGCAGCTGTACACATACATAGGCTGGGCAAAAGAAAGTAATAAAGGACAATGTTAGTGGCAACAAGTGTCTGGCATATACAGCTTGCCTCTGGCTTCATGTAAGACATTCCTACTACTGTTCTGTTTCCTTTTTCACAGATCAATAAAGCAACTAATTCAATTATTATTAAACAAGCACATTTTTTTTAAGAAGCTTAATGTGTAAATGCACTTTATATTCTACTTCTATATTCTATATTCTACTTCTATATTCTGTTCATTTATGAACTAGATTTGTTTTTCAATGAAATCGAGGGTAACTCCTTTTTTATATGAGTTATTTGATTTATTTTGTATGTTAAGAGGTGCGCTGGATGTAATAATCAATGCTTATTTTGAAAAATCATGATTCTATATCTATTTGTTACATAAAACAATTACACTTGAAAACCTTTAATTGTTTTTCATTCATTCACTATTCACACACATACAAACATACCAGAGCGTACTGGTTCCCCCTAAAAAGAAAAATTTAATCAAAATTCCTTTTATAAAAAATTCCAAGCTAAAAATAAAAATTGAAAATATAAAAAAATCACAAAAAGAGGCCTAGAGTTCTGAGCAAAAAATGTTTCCATACAATTCGTTCACATCTCCTGCGATCCACCAGAGGGAAGCAGTTCTTAATGTGTATTCCTTAGCAATAGTTCCTATTTCAATGATCAATCAATCTCTTCCAAATAGGTAATCTTACATACTGGTCTGGGATCAGCTATGGGTCGTATCTCGCCTTCTGTTGTCTTTCTCACTAGACCGATCCCGGTAGTTAAGTCCCGGATGCCGTGGGTTCCATTCAATACTCTCCAATCTACCCAATCTGGGTGGCCATTCAGTAGTGTTAGCAGCGGTGAGTCGTCCTCATACAGACGTCTCCGCTCCGGAAACATCAACTTTCGGTCCTTCGCTCCTGGGTGATGATGTCACTTCCTCCAGTGCGTCTCACTTACACTGCTCTAGCCACTTCCTTGCGTTCCGCAAGGCACTCCGCCGTTCGCCGTTCGCACTTCTCAGCGGGGGCGAAAGGTGGACTAGTAGGTAGATAGAATTGGGGTGCCCCTCCACTTCTACTGCAGTATTAGATTGACCTGTTTCAACGGTAGCGACCGTCTTCATCAGAATCTCTCAGGGTCTCTGGACCGGGTGCCATACTTATATGCTGACGTTCAAACCAAAGCTCCTCCCTCTTCCTCTTTATTAAAGCGGTATTTCCACTAATATCTTCACACTTTCTGCATTCAAAAATTAGTCCAAATATATATATCCGGAATCCACCTCTAGGGTGTGCGCTTATACAGTATATATTTGTGGAGATCTTGATTGTCACGTTAACCGTCATCTCCAGCAACACTTCCCGCCGTAGTATACGTTCTATAATCTCCATCCCCATACCTACTAATTTCAAAATATAACAAAACATATTCCAGATATATTAACCCCCAAATCTGTACATATCAAAAATTACAATCAATATTCCCCTATACATTCTTCCTGTGGGAACCAGTTGCCCACAGGGAACCAGAAGGCTCACTTATACAACATTCCTTAGTTATTTCATAAAGCCAAAGAGCTCCATCTCCTCATTTAGTCCTTTTGGTGCAAGGGTATCTAGATTAAAGATCCATCTACTCTCTTGTCTTGACATTTTCGCAAGATAGTCACACCCCCCCCCCCCCCCCCCAAATCCCTATGTACCACCTCCAACCCGAAATAGACCACATCCCTTACACAGCAATTATGGAGACTTTTAAAATGCTTAGAAAGTGGGTGTCCCCGCCAGCCTTTCCCAATATTGTTTAAAAGCTCCCCAATCCTGCTGGAAAATGACCTCTTGGCATACCTACATATTTCTTTCCACAAGGGCAAATCAGGCAGTAAATGACACCCTTAGTGTCGCGTGATTTATTTTGTCATGCAAGTCTTGTTGGATTGAGTTAAAAGGACAACTGAAGTGAGAGAGCTATAAAGGCTGCCATATTTGCCTTTTAAACAATGCACATTGCCTGGCTGTCTTGCTCATCCCTTGCCTCCAATACTGTATTTTTAGCCATAAACCCTGAACAAGCATGCAGTGTCTGACAAGATTATCCGCATGCTTATTTCAGGCATGTGCTTGGCACTATTGCAGCAAACGATGAGCAGGATAGCCAGGTAACTGGTATTGTGTAAAAGGAAATAATTATGGCAACCTTCATATCCCTTTCATGTTAGGTGTCCTTTAAGTGATTGGCAGTACAGTGAAGTAGCCATGTTTACATTAAATCAGTCCAAGCAGTAAGCTGCATAATTGCCTGTTGTTTTTTTTGTTTGTTTGTTTTGTTTTTTTAAGCTTGATATCTGTAATCTTTCCTAGATTTCTATATTTCTGTAAGATATTTCTTGGATGGGAATAAATTTGAATTCTTTCCTAAGACATTACTTTGGAGAAAAGATGCTTTTTCTCGCCTAACTTTTTTAGACATTGCGAACGCAACATTGCAACTGCTAAAGCAACGTGCCTAGCCGCTGAGCCACAGACACTAGCCTCATGTGTCCCTGTCCAATCGAGTGAGCAGCAATGCTGGAGGCTGCTGGTGATAGGCTCTGATGGTCTATGGATGGGACCATGTCTCCCATTGGGGCCAGTCACTGCACTGACTGCTAGTTAGTGAGTGCAGTGATTGGCCCCAATGATGGAGCTGTGGTCCCGTCCATAGACCATCGGCGCCTATTACCAGCAGGCTCCAGCATTGCCGCTCACTCGATTAGACAAGGGCACGTGACGCTAGCGTCTGCGGCTCAGCGGTTGGGCACGCTGCTTTGGCTGGATATTGAGAAGTTGATGGGGTTTGGACATTGAGAGAATCTGATGAGTGCAAGCCCTGTCAGTGAGCAGCCTTCTCTACAGCTCCACTGGCAGGGCCACTGTCTTCAGTTATGTTCACCACTACCCTAAGCCATGATCGCCACCGCCTCCATCCACAAACTTCACTGGCACATTCCGTCCATCCATAGGGCCGGAAGCAGCATGGTGGCCTCTCAGCCCCTGACTCTTGTAATCCCTAGAGCAGACTTAATTCAGCTAAGGGTGCCACACACATCAAATGTTGAGATTTTAGCAGAGGGGATACAGGGGGAGGGGGCTATATACAGAGGAGATAGAGAGAGAGAGAGTGTGTGTGTGTGTGTGTGTGTGTGTGTGTGTGTGTGTGTGTGTGTGACAGTTGGCTACATACAGAGGGGATAGTCTGTGATGGGGGGTATATACAGGGGGAATAGTGTGATAAGGGGTGTATATAGAGGGGGATAGCAGTAAGAGAAGGTGCACATGGATTTGTTTCGGGTATTTTGTGAAGCTGGTGGGGCAGCAGCGGTTGGTCTAGCTGGGCAGTGTAGATTAGATAGATGTAGGTTTGGGGGAAAAGGTCCACAAGACGTCTCTGACCATAGACACACCAGGTTTGTTTGTTTTTTTTTTCTGGGTTTTGTCCTCTAAGCCTAGCTGTGTCTTATAGTCCAGAATGTCTTATGGTCCAAAAAATATGGTAATTAACCTAATGCTTGGCTGTACCCTTTTAATCACTGGCCCCAGCCCATACCTGTTTCGTGAGCACAAGCTCTGGTCTACATTACCAACAACATTCCCTAACCATCCTAAGTGTCTAATAGATTAGGCCTCCATGGCATAGCCTGCTGAGCCTGCTAAAATGTACTCAGTGGCTGACACAATTCACAAAAATGTATCTTTAGAGTGGATACTACTTGATGTCATTAGAGGAGGAAGATCTGTCTTTTTAAAATGTCACACAGGAGCAGAGCTGTGCCAAAGCAGAGACTTGGGTACCAGGGGCCTCAGGGGGCAGGTGCTCTATTGGGTTGGGAGGATGCAGGCTTCACTTATTCCTCTGTCCTCACTTCTACTTATGTGACGCACCTCCCATCCTTTTGTATAGCAGTGCTGCCCACAGCAGCCAGCCATCAATGTACAGGGCAGATTTGTTATTACTCGCCCTCCCTCACACAGGCTGAATTCAGCTTTGCCCCTCCTGCCTCTGTTGGGATGCTTCTCACCAAGGCAGCCTTTCTGCAGGTCTTGCCAGTGTATGTGCTGGTCAGCTTAAGAATGGGTTGCTCAGATGTATTTGCATATCTGTGTGTATAGGGTGCTTGCATATGTGTGAGAAACCTGTGCCTGGTGTGCATATTTCTGTGTGTACATATGTGGGAACCCTGTTGTACAGGTGCCCCAGGCCATCTAGCACTCTTTACCCACAACTTGTCAATCAGAACGTGTCACCCAGTGTTTTTCCCCATTTCTATTGATGACTACCTGACTGCCACATGATTGGGGCATGAATAAAGACTGTTTGACTGGACAATTTTTGACCAAAGTATAGTTAGAGTAGGTGATTAATCTTTCTAAATTTGAAAAGGGTGGGAAAAGAAGACACAGCTTTATAGGATACCAGAGCCAAATAAACCTAGAGAAACGGGGAGGGGGGAGCAGGCATATACTGTCACCTGTCCTGATGCCTACCTCTGCCTCTGCATTCTACGTAAATGCCCTCCGGCAGCCTCTTCTGGGTCGCAGGAGTCGGGCACTACTGCTCATGCATATGAAGTCGCTATATTATGCGCATGATGTCATATGCATGCGCAGTGTGCCCTCCCCACCACTGGCGCGCGTTGTAGGATGTGCACAGCCCGGCCTGTGCAGTAGTGCCACGCCCTGAAGGAACGTCCTGTGATGTGAAACGTGTCGGTGGGAGGAGTCACCTACGGCAGTGCATTTATGCACGCCTATCCCACATCTGAGCCGGCTCATCTGCCCGCAGGAACCGCTCTGTGACTGATCAGTGGTAACCGAGAACAGGTCTGAGACAAGTAGAGACCTGTCGCCGCTGTCAACCAAAAAGCGGACATTGCGCCCCCCTCCATGGCTGGGACTGTAACAAATGAGTAAGGGGCGAGTGCTCCAGTCGTGAGAAACCCAGAGCCATCTGTGCATGGCCATACAGCCAAAACTAGACCATCTCAAAGGAGGCTGAATCGCATAAACCTCAAGTGGAGAGTGCACATGCTATGCGGTGGGAAAGGAAATTACAGAGGAACCTGCGAGCGAAACGCACACGCAAGTATACTGCCAACAAATGATTATTGAACGGCTATGTGATATATGATTTGTGCGAACGGAACTGCTGATACCCAGCGGTTTTGTGCTACCAAGCCGGCCAACAATATATGCTGCAGCCACCTTTGGGACTACACCCTATTAGAGGGAAGCAGCTGCTGTATGCTTGGCATTGTGTTTATGGGGCAGTGAGGGGCTTTGACCTGCGTGTATGGAACAAATAGAGCCCATTGCAGCCAGTCTCAATGCACACAGGTCTACGTTATAGAAAAGTGGGAAGTGGGGAACTCCTGATTTTAAGTGTCTGCGCAGATACAATTTGAATGATTGTCCGTGTGTTTGTAGCTCCATGAGAGGAGCACATTGTGTTCAGTGTAATGTGCAATAAAGAATTGGTGATTTTGGACAATTGAAAAATAGGTGTACTAGGCCATTAATTTTTGATTTTTTTGCCATATATATATATAAATGGCTTCACCTAATTAATTGGTCCAATAGAATAATTGTGACTTCTTTGTGTACAAAACCCACAACCCTCCAATTGTTGCCTGCGCAGTAGTGCCAGAATCCGGTGACCTGGAAGAGGCTGCTGGAAGAGCATTTAGGTAGAATGCGGGGGCAGAAAAGGGGAACGGGGGAGTGGTAGGCATCAGGATAGGTGACAGTATATGCCCCTTTTCTCTAGGTTTATTGGGCTCAGCCTTGGGTGATAGACCACCTTGTCTCAGCCTTACATCTAAGAGGCAATCATAGCAAATGTTTATTTCTGAAATAAAGTTACCTTTGTAGAAAAAATAATAGATATCCTGTACATTCATATTAGGGGTGCTGTTATGTGGAGGGGATGTTATTGTTGCAGTAAGCCCTTTGTTGAAGGTTTCTAATTGCTCCTGCTACAATTATATACTGAATTGGCTTTAAAATTATTTAAACTTAAACTTTCCACACTTTACTTCTTGACAGCTGGAAGATGTTAAACCTGTTAGAGAAAAAATATACTTAGGTCACATACACACATCAGACTATAGTCTTTTGAAAATGAAAGATCACAGACCAATTTTACCCCCTTCCATGTAGGAGAGCCATACCTACACAGTCTTTTCTATGGAGCTGAACTCCCCATCAGAAAAAAATCTTTGCAAGATGCTGCACACACAGATGCTGTACAGACACAAAAGATCAGTATCTGCAAAAGATCTGTTCCTGCCAAAGATCCGTTCCTGCAAATTGCATTCATAGTCTATGAGATCTGCAGGTCATCATACACACCTTGTTTAACTGACATTCATCTGCAGATCAGACAATCATCTGCAGATTTGAAAATCCATCCTGGTGGATCTGATCTGTAGATGAATGTCTGTTAAACAAGGTGTGTATGATGATCTGCAGATAGCATAGACTATGAATGCATTTTGCAGGAACGGATCTTTGGCAGGAACAGCTCTTTTGCAGATACTGATCTTTTGAATGTCTACAGCATCTTTGTGTGCAGCATCTTGCAAAGATTTCTGTCTGATGGGGAGTTCAGCTCCATAGAATAGACTGTGTAGGTATGGCTCTTATACTACATGGAAGGGGGTAAAATTGGTCTGTGATCCTTTATTTTCCAAAAACTATGGTTTGATGTGTGTATGAGCCTTAACTCTTCATGCTTTCATGTAAAATACTCCCATAGATGCTCTATTTGTGTTGGTCAAACAGACCTCTCAAAAGTAAAGGGCACCTCAACTGAGAGGGAGATGGAGGCTTCCATATGTATTTCCTCTTAAAGGTGTGTAATGATCTGATCGTTTGTTATTGAACGATCCGGAACAACGTCACATACTGTACCTGGAAGTGACATCATAGCAAGTTCCGCCCGCACATAACAAACGGTTCAAAACGTACATTACACTGTAAAGCTAACGTTAAGTATATTACATTACAAGAATTCATACTGTAGGTATGTAGGTGGAGCAGTTACATAATATAGCGTTGGCAAAACATACAAAAATACACTCTGTCCTGTTAAAATGATAATCATGTAGCAATTAACATGTCACAGGACACATTCATGGAACGAACGTTACATCACGAAAAGCAACTGTTGCGCTTGCGCATAAAAATGAAAGGTTGTATGGAGATATAACGAAATGCGCATGTCAAGCCTAGTACGAACGACCGTTTTCTAACAATGTACTACTTTTGCAAAGAATCGTCGTTAAAAACAAAAGATCTGCCTTGGCGGATTTTTTTAAACGATCTAGCTCGTCCATCGTTTGACTTAATGATCGTTGGATTTTTTTTTTAAACGATCGTCGTTTGAAATGATCGGGGAACGATCGTTTCAAACAACTATAGTCGCATGTGTGTACCCACCTAAACTTGGGCTGCAGCATTTTTTAGATTTCTGAGGCATTTCTGCATAGGAAAGTGGAAGTATAGGAAAGTGGAAAACAGCTCTGAAAAACGCTACATCAGGGTGGTTTTCCTGGCGTTTTTGTTACAGTAGCTGTTCAGTAACAGCTTTACTGTAACAATATTTGTAATCTGCTACACAAAAACGCTCCCAAAAACGCTAGGCATGTTCAGAAGACGTCTCTAAACATGCCTTGAAGGCCAGTAATTGTGCTCCTAAATACAGCAGTACTTTATTTGTGTATTGCATGAGATTGCACATTGCCTCTGACGGATTTTGCTGTTTTATGCTTGTTTTTGGTTTTCATTGAAAACGGCGTGTACGTGTTGAAACAAACTCATTATTAGACTCAATTCACTAAGCAGTTTAGACTAGTCTACTGATGGTTTGGTCAGTTGCATCAAAGGGGAATTCACTATTACCAAATGTTTTAGGCCTGTCTGTAGACCTGGTCTAAACCAGGCATGGGCAAACGTGGCCCTCCAGCTGTTAAGGAACTACAAGTCCCACAATGCATTGCAGGAGTCTTACAGACACAGTCATGACTCATAAAGGCAAATGCATCGTGGGTCTTGTAGTTCCTTAACAGCTGGAGGGCCAAGTTTGCCCATGCCTGGTCTAAACCATTTGGTAATTAGGTGGGTAAAGCAGGGGAAATGATCAAAAGATGCAATTCAAAAACAAGTAGCTATGACTGACATCCTTCTCCTTTGATGAGCTCTTCTCTGCATGCAATTAAACTCCTGCATAATTAATTCAAAAAGTTCCATCCTCGCATCTAAAATACCTCACAGAATTACTTTACCGACAAGAAATCAGCTGGTCTAATCTCTGTCAGAAGAAGTGGGCGTGGTTACTCCTTGTTTGCCTTTGTGAATTGTGTAATTACTGAATGTTAGACCAGGTCTGAAAACAGGTCTAAAACCCAATCTACACGATACGATTCTTTGTGCGATTTGATTACGATTCTATTTATATATCCAATTAAATCCGACATGTCCGATCGGAATTCGATTCGATTTGCCATTTCAAAACAATGGTAAATCGAATTGAATCAAATCGAATCCCGATCGGACATGTCGGATTTAATCCGATCGTAAATAGAATCGTAAAAACCGCACAGAATCGTATCGTGTAGATGGGGCTTAAAACATTACACCAAACCATCAGTAGACTAAAAACCATCTGTAGACTCGTCTAAATTACTTAGTGAATTAAGGCCATTGAGGAAAAATGGAACACAAACTAGTTCCCAGTAGGACTGGCTCTGAACATTTATCCATCATGTTACATGTCCAGTGGTATAACTATGGAGCTTGGGGCCCCCGTGTGAGTTTTACATGGGGCCCCAAGCACTCTATTGATATGGAGCCCAAAAAAATCCTATCAAGGACAGCTGCAGTGTCAGAGAGGTGTAATCACAGTAAGGGCTTGTTCACACCTAGGGCTTGATTCACAAAGCCGTGCAAACTGTTTAGCATAGGTGTGCTAAACAGCACGTGAAGTGCCGTTCGTGGACTTTTGCGCACGCAAAGTCCGCGATCGCACGAAAAGTCCGCGAACGGCACTTCACGTGCTAACTGTTTAGCACACCCATGCTAAACAGTTTGCACGGCTTTGTGAATCAAGCCCCTAGAGTGTTTTCGCCTTTTTTGTGAAATTGCCCTCAAAGTGCTTGTGCAATGATTCCCTATGAGAGTGGTCACATCTGAGCGGTTCGATTCCGATCCACTCACCAAAGTGCTGCCTGTACCATTTTTGGGGCGATTTTTATAATCGCAAAATGCTTGAAAAAAGAGCTTGGTATAGTGATTTCCCAGCACTTTTAAGAATAAAGACCATGTATTTATTATTTTCCGGGTCAAAGTGTTCACTTCCAGACTTGTCAGGAAGTGAACAAACAAATTGCTTAGAAAAGTGCTTAAAAAAAAAAAGGCAAGGTAAGCACTGGGAGAGGGGGAAAAAAATCACAAAATTGAAAATCGCTGGCATCAGCGATTACACCAGCGTTTATATACTTTACATTGCAGAAACACTAAATGCCAAAAATGCGGCATGTCCTGCATTTTGCGATTTGGTAATCGCAGTCGCTCCAGTGGAATTTGGCCCATCCATTAACATTAGCTGAGCGTTTAGGAAAATCGCTAGTGGTTTGAATTGCTCCCTAAACGCTCATAAAATCGCTCTAGTGGGTTCCAGCCCTAACAAAGCCTCAGAGACACAGAGGTCTCCTTAATCCACTTTGGATGAGTATAGCACATCAGACACCCCAGAGTGCAGGCAGCCAGAGACTAGTGTTGTCCGGATCATGAACGAATCGTTCATTTGATCCGGATCTTTTTTGTGAGTTGAATCATCCGTAACATCACAATGAACGATTCGGTTCACAGTGGATGTCTGCTGGAAGAAACAGGAACTGCAGCTTCTGCTGAGCTGTAGAGATGGGAAGTTCGGATCTTTTCAATGATCCGGATGATTCGAATCGGATCATTGAAGAGATCCGGATCTTTGATCCGAATCTCAGGTCATTTTACTACCGGAAGCATTCGGGGGTGAAATGACTAGCAGGACAGGTCTGTGGACAAGAGAAGGAGAGGGGGTGGACACACAGAGAAGGGGAGAAGATGGACAGAGGGCAGGGAGTGGACAGAGAATGGAGGAGGGACGAGCAGAGAGCAGAAACGTTTGCACACAATACCCACATGCTGAAGTCATATGCTTTACATATATTTCACCTATATGTTCATCTGTACACTTTGAAAGAAAAGGTCGCACAGTGAAAGAAAGCATTCCCAGAAGATAAGTGCAGCTGTGCCGAGTGCAGGAGGATTATATTACGCTGCAATCACACTGTCTGCAAAGTTACTGAGCTGTGCTGAGCCAAAAGCTTCCAATGTGTTCACTGTGCACAACTACGGAACAGCCAGCCTATAATGGGCAGCACATTGCAGCCAGTATGTGTGCTCTACACATATCTGGCAGTGGCACCCATGTCCCCTCTACCTGTCCCTGCAAGGCTGGCTCCCCTCCAACAGAGCGATCCATCTCTGCTCTGCTTCCAGGACCCCGCTGCTACCCGCTGAGAGGGGGCGTGTCGCTCCTGGCCCCGCCCTTTTTGCGATCCGAATCACTCATTTTGATGATTCGGATGATCGACTCATAAAATAGATTCGGATCAAAGATCCGAATCGTTCATGATCCGGACAACACTACTGAGCTGTGAAGAGTTAAGGTGGCCACTAAAGGTTCAATTTCTAGCAAAAAATCGTTCGAGCGATCAGAAATTCTGATTGGACGAAAAATCGTTCACTACACCATCAACTAACCAATCATTGCTTCCTATCTATCACGACCAACAAGAAAATCCAAATTTTGGTTTGACGAAAATTCAATCAGACGATTGTTTTTATCATCGTTCATTATCGATTGTGTCCACCAACTGAGATTATTTACAACCAATCCAATCAGAATTTCTGATCGCTCGAATGATTTTTCGCTAGAAATTGGACCATTAGTGGCCAGCTTTAGGGACTCTGGAGTGAGAGAAGCAACTCCTCCCAGCTCACTGAGGGTGAGGGATCACCAGGGCCGGCCCGCCCATGAGGCGGGGTGAAACTTTTGCCTCAGGCGGCACTTCTGGAGGGGCGGCAGCCGCCCGTCTGTGTGTGTGGGGGGCCGCCCGAGCTGGAGGGGATAGCGGGCAGGAAGGGGATATTGGGCCTAGCGGCGGGGAGGGGGGTCGGACCCCCCCCTCCCTCGCCTGGGTCCCCCGTCCTCCGCTCCCCTCCAGCTTTAGAAGTGAGGTCGCTGGCTGCAGCTATATTGTAAGAGGCAACGGGCGGGGAGGACTCACCTCTTCCTCGTTCCAGTCCGAGCCTGCGCTCCACTGACGTCACTTCCTGCTACGCCGCAGGAAGTGATGTCAGTGGAGCGCAGGCTCGGGCTGGAACGAGGAAGAGGTGAGTGATCCCCGCCCGTTGCCTCTTACAATATAGCTGCAGCCAGCGACCTCACTTCTAAAGCTGGAGGGGAGCGGAGGACGGGGGATCCAGGCGAGGGAGGGGGGGTCCGACCCCCCTCCCCGCCGCTAGGCCCAATACCCCCTTCCTGCCCGCTATCCCCTCCAGCTCGGGCGGCCCCCCACACACACACGGCTTGGGGGGGGGGGAGGGGCGGCGATTTTTTTGAATTTTGCCTCAGGCGGCAAAAAGTCTAGGGCCGGGCCTGGGGATCACATTACAGCAGCAATAAGCAGCAGCTCTTTGGTTACAAAGTTAATAACTCCTAGTCTCACACGCCCACTATCACTGCTGGCCATGTGTACTCTCACACCCCCACAATCACTGCTGGTGTAATGTCTGATTGCGCTGCCCGGAAGCTCCCTTCCACACCGAGTAGCACGCATGCTCAGTGTGAAGTTAATGATGCTGCTGGAGGTAAAATACTAAATATGTCCGCTCCCATACCTCTTACACTCCCCAAATTTTCAGGGTAGGGAGGGGATCCCCCGAACGACCTCTATGCCAAATTGCAGCCCCCGAGCCCCGCTGGTTCAGGAGATAGATTAGAGAAATCTAACTCCAGCAGCATCATTGTATAGGAAATGTGGCCGCACAGTCTCCTACTGCGCATGCGGGGCAGCGCAAATCCACAGGCAGCGTAATCAGACACAACACTGGCAAGGTGAGAGGTATTTGGAGGCTGCCATATTTATCTGCTTTTAAACAATACCAGTTGCCTGGCAGCCCTGCTGACCCTGTGTCTCTAAAGCCCTATCTACACGAGGCGATCCGGCGGCTCGATTAGCTG
Organism: Hyperolius riggenbachi; assembly: GCF_040937935.1. Taxonomy (NCBI): domain Eukaryota; kingdom Metazoa; phylum Chordata; class Amphibia; order Anura; family Hyperoliidae; genus Hyperolius; species Hyperolius riggenbachi. The sequence goes on along the minus strand of NC_090655.1, from coordinate 209,864,681 downwards.
CCGGATCGCCTCTTCCGCATCCCCGCGCGTACCCCGGATTCGATCCCCCCGCTCGTCCCCGCCCGGCGCCGCTTATCTTCCGCTCCATTCCCTGCCATTGTCCCTTCATGGGGAACAAGCAGGGAATCGGCGGTGGCATTTTCCGACCTGTCGGATCTTATCAATCGCATCGCCGCCTCATCTACTCGTGTAGATGAGGCTTTATACTTTTAGTCATAGACCCTGAACAAGCATGCAGCAGATCAGGTTCTCTGACTCAGGTTTTACTAATTTGCCATATGCTTGTTCCTGGGTTTTGACACTACTTATGCCAGCTGATCAGCAGGGCTGCCAGGCAACTGGCATGGTTTACAAGGAAATAAATATGGCAGCTTCCATATCCTTCTCACCACAGGTTCCCTTTAAAGGACTTTCGAGGCCAAATAAAAAAAAAAGTTAAATACCTGCATCATATTTGAAGGCACGGAGGACACCATCCGCGCCCTCCGTGCCGTTCTGCCGGGTCCCCACCGCTCCATAGGTTGGCCCTAGAGCTGCGCGGCCAGCTCATGCGGCCATGTTTGTAGAGGCAGGAGAGCCTGACCCGGGCCGTGAGGTCAGGAGCCGGCCCGGGGGGCTATTAACCGGCGGGGATCCGGCAGAACGGCACAGAGGGCGCGGACGGCATCCTCCGTGCCTTCAAATATGATGCAGGTATTTACGGTAACTTTTTTTTTTTATTTGGCCTCGGAAGTCCTTTAAAGGAGTACTGTGGGGTTTTTTTAAAAAAGAAAATAGGAAACTTGCCTGGGGCTTCTACCAGCCCCCTGAAGACATCAACTCCCGCGTTGTCCCTGCAGGATCTTGCGTTTGCCGCCACCAGTCACGGTGTCATCACCGCGGCTGCACGGCCGGGACTGTGCATGTCCTCGTTTCTGATCGCGTCATCGGGAGCTCACTGTGCAGGAGCTGTGCAGAATGCTTTGTACTGCGCAGTAAGTCTCGATGACACGATCGTGAGCGAGGACACGCGGCCATGGCTGCGCAGCTGCAGTGATATTTGTCTAGTTAGACGAATAATGACACCGTGACCGGCGTCGGGGAATGGAAGATCCTGCAGAGACGGCGCGGGACTTAGTGTCCGTTTTTCTTTTTTAAAAAACCCACAGTACTTCTTTATTAGATCCTGTGTGTTGCTGTGCTGCATACAGTACACACAACAGAAGGAGATAGAGACAGGAGGAGTAATGATAGATGTATGGGTCAACTCACATGCAACTATGAAAATAATAACACATTACAAAATTGGATTCAAAAAACGTTTTAATTAACACAATAATAAAATAACAATGTAAAAGTACAAAAATGCAAAAACTGTTTTTTCTTCAACATAAACATACTATTCTATAAAGGGAACCTAAACTGAAAAGTTCAGACTAACCAGCAAGCTCATGGTGAACCAGAACTCATTGGAGTGTATGAGGAGGGGCTACAATGGTCCTAAAAGCCCCCTTACTAAAATACTAAGGAAAACAAGAGTTTGCTTTCTTAAAACAGAAAGAATTTGCGATAATTCAGGTTGGAGTGAGCTTCACTGCGGAGTAAGTGAGTGAGCATCACTGCGGAATATATGCAAATTAACCATTGTTGCCCTTAGAAGCTAAACACACCTCCAGAACCACTGGAATGCAATGATGTGTCATCCTGTTAATTTGTACAGAGCCATAATAATCCAACATGCATTCAGACTGTTTCGGTTTGTTTGATCCTCATCAGAGCATGGCATGGATTAATTTGGCTCTATGGAGTAGGGCTTGTAACACCGAGACGTACAGACTAACCAGCAAGCTCATGGTGAACCAGAACTCGTTGGAGTGTGTGGTGGCCCACATGCGTGAAGATTCCAATTAAGGCGTCTGCTACTGTCTCAGATCTAAGGGAAGACAGTGCCACTGCCAAACTTGCTAGCGGGCACACGAGAAGTGGCTGACGACTTGAATGTCAACCCCATCTTTCGCACTCCCAGCAAGCCAAAGTGCTAAACACCTATAGGCACACATTCTCGGGAACCCCTGGGCAAACCACTTTAGCAGTCCACAGGGTAGATACGGGGACCCACAAGCCCATACGGCAATTCCCCTATCGGACCTCTCCGGAGGTGCAGGCACAGATGAAGCAAGAGATTGAGGAGATGCTGCAGTTAGGAGTCGTACAGAAATCCTCTAGTCCATGGGTTGCACCGGTCGTGCTGGTTCCCAAGAAGGACAAGACCACGCGGTTCTGTGTTGACTACAGGAGGCAGAATGACATCACCACAACCGATGCGTATCCCATGCCTCGAATCGATGAACTGCTAGATCAGCTGGCCTCTGCCAGCTACCTAACAATCATGGACTTGAGCCGTGGATACTGGCAGATTTCCCTCGCGCCTGACGCACGAGAGAAATCGGCATTCATCACACCCTTTGGCCTCTATGAACTTACTGTGATTCCTTTCAGTATGAAGAATGTTCCAGACACCTTTCAGCGGGCTATGAATGACCTGCTGGAAGGAATGCACGGTTTTGCGGTTGCATATCTGGATGATATCGCCGTATTCAGCCCAACCTGGGAGGACCACCTTCACCACCTAGCACAGGTATTAGAAAAATTTTCCACTGCCAATATGACCGTAAAGCCCAGCAAATGTCAAATTGGCATGACCGAAATATAGTACCTTGGACACCGAATTGGAAATCAGCAACTGAGGCCTGAGACAGGAAAGATCGATGCCATCCTGTCATGGCCACGACCTGTCACCAAGAAACAGATGCAGGCTTTCTTGGGACGGCAGGATACTATAGACAGTTTGTTCCAAACTATAGCACCCTGGCCAAACCCCTGACTGACGCGACGGGTAAGAAACAACCCCAAACTCTACAGTGGACCCCACACTGCGAAGAGGCCTTTCGGGCCTTGAAGGAGGCACTGGCTAGTGCTCCCATCCTTCAAGCCACAGACTTTAGCTGTCGGTTTATCGTGCAAACCGATGCCTCTGACTTTGGTCTAGGAGCAGTTCTCAGCCAGGTGGATGCGACAGGAAACGAACACCCTGTTGTCTACCTGAGCCGAAAGTTACTCCCCAGGGAAGTAGCGTACGCTACAACTGAGAAAGTGTGCCTGGCGATTGTGTGGGCCCTCCAGAAGTTACAATCGTACCTTTATGAACGGACGTTTACGGTCATCACTGACTATCTGAATCGCACTGCGGGAAGCAACGGGAAACTCCTACGTTGGAGCCTGGCGCTACAGCAGTACGATTTCACGATCCAGCATAAGGCTGGGAGTCGCCACCAAAACACAGATGGCCTTTTTCGCTGTGGCGAACCCTATAACACCAAAGGAGTAAGTTGCTCAGTTCAAGGCATTGTGGGAATGCCTAGCCCTACCGCAACAAGTTCAGGGGGAGGTGTCACGATTTTGCGAATGCCATTGTGGCAAGCGCATGTAAATGCGCCTAAAATATGATCTGAAGCACCCCTTTAAATTTATTAGCCTGTTTGTAGAAAACAGTGTTGATTTCAGCCCAGAATTCTGCTGCACAGGGAAGAGATGTATATCTCTCCCTGGCAAGGGAGCCATAAAGCAACAGATCCACTTTACAGTCATTGTTTCCTAGAGGGAGCCCCAATAAACAAAAAAAAACAAAAAAAACAGAGCATTCACAAAGCTCACAAATCTACTTCAAAGGTATTGATAAAAAGAGATATGGACAAGAAAACATTCTGCATGTTCAAGCCAGCCACACATTAGAGGAAATGATGTGGTGTTTATGCCTCCCTAGCTAGGGGTCCATAAACCATGATGGCAGAGTCACTGGTTCCTACTACAAAGAACTTCTGATAAGAAGCAGGATACAGGAACGCATCCTAAAATCATTAGGTGACATTCCTGCCTGTAGCCTGTCCTGCAGATACCCAGAGACATGTCCCTTAATGAGCTTTTGATATCCTATTTCACAGTAGTCCATAATTCAATGGATATTGCGGAATCGTTTGGGCTCAGTGGTCCACAACTCGCAGGGCGTCATGCGACCAGCGCATCACACCTCCTGAGACGCTAATCGATCACATAGTTGCCTCACAGCCTGAGATATCGATTACATAGGCAGGGAAGGTGTCACTCCAAGTGAGTTTGATATCGATTGGTTCAGCGCATGATGACAGAATGTAAAATGATGGCTTTTATATGATTTGTCAGATATCCGCTGAGTTATGGCATAATTAGAGAAACTACCAATTATGTCCCTCAGACAATAGGGGCGGACTTCAGCAGCCTGAGGTCAGATTGCTAAGGGTGGAGAAACCTCTCTTGTTACCATCCACACACCCTCTGGCAGAGAGATGGTTAAAAACCGACTTGACACTCAGCCTGAGGGGAGACTCCAGCCATCCTTTACCATCATGGATTTGGCTGGATTATAAAAGGACTAATATCTAACCCACAGAACTTCTGTTGGACTTTATATCACAAAGGACACGGTAAAGGCTCATACACACATCAGACTATAGTCTTTGGAAAATGAAAGATCACAGACCAATCTTACCACCCTTCATTTAGTATGAGAGCCAATACCTTCACAGTCTTTTCTATGTAGCTGAACTCCCCATCAGAAAAAAATATTTGCAAGATGCTGCACTCACAGATGCTGTACAGACACAAAGGGCTCTATTCTCAAAGACTTCCCGCATGCGGTAAAGTACATGCGGGAAGTTTGCACCCAAAATACCGTCAAGTTTTAATTCTCTAAATTTTCCGCATGTTTTTCCCGCATGCGGAAAAAGTGTGGTAAAAGTGCAGGATTCATACGGAAAAATTTCCGCAAAAGTCGGTATTTTCCGCAATAAAAGATCAATTCTCAAAAATGTTCAGGCGCATCATTTCGCCGTTAATTACCGATTTTTTTTTATCACCTACAAGTAGTAGGTGATATATTCCGCATCCCATTGACTTTAATGAAGTCTGGAGGCTTAAGGGCTGTGCTTGCTGGACTTTAACTTTTTTTTTTTTAAACACTTTTTCATGCGACCTTTTTACCGCATGATTCCCGCATGAATAATGGCTGTTTCCGCACCTTTTTTTCCGCGTGCGGCAAACATGCGGAAAATATTAGTGAATGTGAAAAAAATGCGGGGTTTACCGCTGGCGGAAATATAGCGGTAAAATTTTGCGGAACTTTTGGCTCTTTGAGAATAGAGCCCATAATATCAGTATCTGCAAAAGATCTGTTCCTGCCAAACATTTCCTGCAAATTGCATTCATAGTCTATGAGATCTTCAGATCATCATACACACCTGGTTTAACTGACATTCATCTGCAGATCTGAAAATCCATCCTGGTGGATCTGACCCGCAGATTAATGTCTGTTAAACAAAGTGTGTATGATGATCTGCAGATCTCATAGACTATGAATGCAATTTGCAGGAATGGATCTTTTACAGGAACAGATCTTTTGCAGATACTGATCTTTTGAATGTCTACAGCATGTTTGTGTGCAGCATCTTGCAAAGATTTCTGTCTGATGGAGAGATCAGCTCCATAGAATAGACTGTGTAGGTATGGCTCTCATACTACATGAAGGGTAGTAAGATTGGTCTGTGATCTTTCATTTTCCAAAGACTATGGTCTGATGTGTGTATGAGCCTTAACTTGACAAAAAAAAATGATTAAAAATCGTTCGTCTAAGTGCTGTTCTGAAAAATCTCCGTAAACGGATTCATATCTCCGTAGAGACGTTACCATAACTGTTTTGATATTAATTATTGTTAGTTTAGCTATCTCTAGAAAGGTTGTCAAATTAACCCTTTTTCCTACAGGATTTAGCTAGAGTTAGAATTAGCGCATTCGCACGCTTTTATTGCGGATTGGTGGCAGTGACCTGGCCTCTATATGAGAGCCCAGATTGTATCGATTGTATATACAATTGAAATTGGACTGTGTGTGGACTCACCAACCAATCCAAAAGGTTAGTTTTCCTGCAGTTCTGACTGCCTTCAGGGTTCCCTCAGGGTCTGAGGCTTTATGGTAAATTGCAGCAAAGGGAACAGGAATTGGTGGATGACTGCGCATACGTCACATTGGTGTTTTCCTTAATATTTTAGTAAGGGGGCTTTTAGGACCATTGTAGCCCTTCACACACTCCAATGAGTTCTGGGTCACCATGAGCTTGCTGGTTAGTATGTACCTCTTGGTGTTACAAGCCCTACTCCATAGAGCCAAATTAATCCATGCCATGCACTGATGAGGATCAAACCATCCAAAACAGTCTGTATGCATGTTGGATTATTCTGGCTCTGTACAAATTAACAAGCTGACACATCATTGCATTCCAGCGGTTCTGGAGGTGTGTTTAGCTTCTAAGGGTAACAATGGTCACTCTGTTTTAAAGGGGAACTGAAGAGAGATGTATATGGAGGCTGTCATGTTTATTTCCTTTTAGACAATACCAGTTGCCTGGCAGCCCTGCTGATCCTCTGCCTCTAATACTATTAGCCATAGCCCCTGAACAAGCATGCAGCAGATCAGGTGTTTCAGTGGTTCAGACTTATAAGTCTGATCTGACAAGACTAGCTGCATGCTTGTTTCTGGTTTTAATCAGATACTACTGCAGAGAAATAGACCAGCAGGGCTGCCAGGCAACTGGTATTGATTAAAAGGAAATAAACATGACAGTCTCCATATACCTCTCTCTTCAGTTCCCCTTTAAGAAAGCAAACTCTTGTTTTCCTTAAACTGAGAAGGATATGGATTTCGCCTTTTAAAATAATACCAGTTGCCTACCTCTCCTGTTGCGCCTGTGTCTCTAATTAGCCTAGTACACACTAGCAATTTTGATAGGCCAGTCATTTGTCAATTTTACCACCTCCATGTAGTATGACCATTTACCTATATAATCTGCATAGAATTGAAAATCTGTTTGACCCTCATAATACATGGAGGTGGTAAAATTGACCAATCATTGGCCAATCAAAATTGCTAGTGTGTACTAGCGTTAGCCACAGCCCCTCAACAAGCATGCAGATCAGGTGCTCAACTGAAGTGTGACTGGATTAAGCTTCATGCTTGTTTCAGGTGTGTGATTCAGATACTGCTGTAGCCAAAGAGATTAGCAGGACTGACAAGCAACTTGTATTGTATAAAAGGAAATATCAATATCCCTCTCAGTTAAAGTGGATCCGAGATGAAAAGCTAAATATAACAAGTAACTTTTCTATATATCTTATCTAAAGTTTAGATAGTTTACGCTGCAAACAGCTTCAACAGTATATTATATTTTTTTTCCTGATATACAATGGGAGCAGCCATGTTTTCTGCTCGTCACTATTACACAATTACACATACAGGCAAGCTTATCTGAATGTAGGCATGCTAATCTGCATATTCAGCCCTCAGCCTGTGAACTCCACTCCAATCTCTTCCATTACACAGGCAACTGATCTGTATCTGCACTGCAGCCCTCAGCTTGTGAAAACTCTGCCTCTGAAATCTATAGCTAGTAACACTTTTCCACCTGTCCAGACTCAAATCCCACAATCCCTTGCAAGCGCCAAGGCACTCTGGAGAAGATGTGGGCATGGCTTGTTTAGTTTATAGGAAATTAAGGTATTAAAATAAAACAAAAACAAAAAATAGTATTTGGCATAAGGAGTGGATAAGGCCCCTTGCTTGCTAAACCTCTCTCTTTAGGTGGGGAAATCATCCTGCAGGAGTCTACATATCATGTCTTAAAACAGAACTAAAAGTAAAATATATCACTGAAGTTGACACATAGGGCTCTATTTATAAAACATTTGAGTCGGAAAAAATCGTGGAGGTAAAATACCGCATCGGTATTTTCAATTCAATTCACTTTATTGTCATTGTGTAACACAACAAAATTACTTTTCATGACAACCCCACGGTGCATATAGGGAACATAGTGATAGTAACAAGGAAGAGAAGAAATTATACAAGTATGCCAGGTATTACAGATGTTTAAACAATTTGTACACAGTGTTAATTATTTCAGAGAGGATTCAGAGTTTATCAAGTTTATGGCGGATGGGAAAAAGCTGTCTTTCAGTCTGTTTGTGTGTGTGCGGATTGATCTAAAACGTTTACCTGATGGAAGGAGCTCAAACAGGGCATTTCCAGGGTGAGTGTTGTCCTTGATAGGGCTCTATTCATAAAAAAGTTGTTGCGAGAAAACTCCTGGAGGGAAAATACCGCAGCGGTATTTCACACTTCTGGGTGGTCATTCAAAGAAATCTTGAAAGCTGCGATGCAAGAGCGGAGATCTCCCGCTGAAAGCTGGCGGTAAGCTGTCGGAAGGCATGCGGAAACACTTCAGCCGGCAGAGTCCCTCCGTGCACTGCTCTCTCTGGGAGGTCTGTCCCATTCACTTGTATGTAATCCGCAAAATCAGAGGAAGCGGTATTTCCCGTCCACATACCGCTTCCTCTAATCTTTATGAATGGCCATTTTGTTACTTTTTTCTAGATAAATCTAGAAAAACACTGGAGAAGGCGGAAATTTCTCGCTCTGCTGGGGGATTGTAGATTTTCATGCGGGAACAGCTTTTATGAATGCCCACTTTGCTAAATGGACGGGAAAATCCGCTGTTTTGAGCGGAAAACTTGCGGTAAGGTTTTATGAATAGAGCCCATAATGTTTTTGGCCCTTCTCAAGCCGCGAGTATTATACAAAAGTTCCAGTGATGGTAGTTCAGTGCCAATAATGGCTTCTGCTGTTTTAACAACTCGCTGCAGGGCTTCTCTAGTAGCCTTCGTGCAGCTGTTGTACCAGGCAGTCATGCAATTGGTCAGAACGGTTTCTATAGTGCATCTGTAGAAATTAACCAGCAGCTTCTGTGGGAGGTTAGCGCTCCTTAGTTTTCTCAGAAAGTAGAGGCATTGTTGTGCTTTGCCAGTTAGAGCTAAAGCATTGTCAGCCCAGGACAGGTTCTCTGCGATGGTGACTCCCAAAAATTTGAAGCTGGAAACTCTCTCCACAACCTCTGCATTGATCATTAGCGGTAGGTGAGTAGTCTTTTTGGTGGTCCTAAAGTCCAGAAAATTTCTTTGGTCCTCTAGGTGGTCTTTCATAAAAATCTTGCCAGCTGCGATGCAAGTGCGGAGATCTCCCGCTGAAGGCTGGCGGTAAGCTGTCGGAAGGCATGCGGAAACACTTAAGCAGCAGAGTCCCTCCGTGCGCTGCTCTCTCTGGGAGGTCTGTCCCATTTACTTGTATGTAATCCGCAGGCTTCTCGCTACATCCGAGGAAGCGGTATTTCCCGTCCACATACCGCTTCCTCTAATCTTTATGAATGGACATTTTGTTACTTTTTTTTAGATACATCTAGAAAAACACAGCAGAAGGCGGAAATTTCTCGCTCTGCTGGAGGATTGTAGATTTTCATGCGGGAACAGCTTTTATGAATGCCTACTTTGCTAAATGGAGGGGAAAGTCAGCTGTTTTGTGCGGTAAACTTGCGGGGAACGTTTTATGAATAGAGCCCATAGTTTGCTATACTAGCAGCCAGGCTTGAACAGTAGTGTTGTCCGGATCATGAACGATTCGGATCTTTGATCCGAATCTCTTTTGTGAGTCGAATCATCCGAATCATCAAAATGAGTGATTCGGATTGCAAAAGGGGCGGGACTAAGAGTGACACGCCCCCTCTCAGCGGGGTCCTGGAAGCAGAGCAGAGATGGATCGCTCTGTTGGAGGAGAGGCAGCCTTGCACAGCCACAGGTAGATGAGAGAGAGGGGACATGGGTGCCACTGCCAGATATGTGTAGAGCACACATACTGGCTGAAATGTGCTGCTCATTATAGGCTGTCTGTTCCGTAGTTGTGCACAGTGAACACATTGGAAGCTTTTGGCTCAGCTCAGCACAGTAACTTTGCAGGCACTGTGATTGCTATGCAATATGATCCTCCTGCACTCGGCACTAAACAGCTGCACTTCACTTCTGGGAATGCTTTGGGGAATGCTTTCTTTCACTGTGCGATGTTTGCTTTCAAAGTATACAGATGAACATATAGGTGAAATATATGTAAAGCATAATGATTGCCGCATGTGGGTATTGTGTGCAAACAAACATTTCTGCTCTCTGCTCGTCCCTCCTCCCTTCTCTGTCCACTCCCTGCCCTCTGTCCATCTTCTCCCCTTCTCTGGGCTCTATTCATAAAACCTTCCCGCAAGTTTTCCGCTCAAAACAGCGGATTTTCCCGTCCATTTAGCAAAGTGGGCATTCAAAAAAGCTGTTCCCGCATGAAAATCTACAATCCCCCAGCAGAGCGAGAAATTTCCGCCTTCTCCAGTGTTTTTCTAGATTAATCTAGAAAAAAGTAACAAAATGGCCATTCATAAAGATTAGAGGAAGCGGTATGTGGACGGGAAATACCGCTTCCTCTGATTTTGCGGATTACATACAAGTGAATGGGACAGACCTCCCAGAGAGAGCAGTGCACGGAGGGACTCTGCCGGCTGAAGTGTTTCCGCATGCCTTCCGACAGCTTACCGCCAGCCTTCAGCGGGAGATCTCCGCACTTGCATCGCAGCTTTCAAGATTTCTTTGAATGACCACCCAAAAGTGTGAAATACCGCTGCGGTATTTTCCCTCCAGGAGTTTTCTCGCAACAACTTTTTTATGAATAGAGCCCACAGTGTGTCCACCCCCCTCTCCCCTTCTCCTGTCCTGCTAGTCATTTCACCCCCGAATGCTTCCGTAGTAAAATGATCCAAGATTCGGATCAAAGATCCGGATCTTTTCAATGATCCGATTCGAATCATCCGGATCATTGGGCTCTATTCTCAAAGACTTCCCGCATGCGGTAAAGTACATGCGGGAAGTTTGCACCCAAAATACCGTCAAGGTGGAATTCTCAAAAAGTTCCGCATGTTTTTTCCGCATGCGGAAAAAGTGTGGTAAACGTGCGGGATTCATAAAAGTCGGTATTTTCCGCAATAAAAGATCAATTCTCAAAAATGTTCATGCGCATCATTTCGTCGTTAATTACCGATTTTTTTATCACCTACAAGTAGTAGGTGATATATTCCGCATCCCATTGACTTTAATGAAGTCTGGAGGCTTAAGGGCTGTGCTTGGTGGACTTTAACTTTTTTTTTTAAACACTTTTTCATGCGACCTTTTTACCGCATGATTCCTGCATGAATAATGGCTGTTTCCGCATCTTTTTTTCCGCATGTGGCAAACATGCGGAAAATGTTAGAGAATGCTGAAAAAATGCGGAGTTTACCGCTGGCGGAAATATAGCGGTAACATTTTGCGGAAAAGTTTGGTCTTTGAGAATAGAGCCCATTGAAAAGATCCGAACTTCGCATCTCTATTGAACAGAATTTACAGTGCAGGGAAAGTCCTGTCCTGCTAGTCATTTCACTCCCCTCTGCTTCCCTAGTAAAATGACTCAAATGATTCGGTTCAAAGATTTGGAACATCCGAATCCTTGAAAAGATCCGGACTTCCTATCTCTACCAGAGACCTCCCGCGTAGCAGCAGCTATTGCACTCTGCCTCCCTTCTGATGCCAAAGCACAGGGGAGGGGGCGGGAGAGAGTGGGGGAGGGATCTCACTTCTCAGTGCACAGAAGAGAGGCTCCATACTAGTGCTGGATCCGAGGCCTGGCTGAGCTCTGCATGCCTGTGCTGTGAGTATCTGCTCCTGACTCCTGTGCCCAATCCAAACCTGGAAGTAGCATTAGTGGTGGCTCATTTGTCTAATCTCCTACTATAGAGGCACCACAGTTCCCAGCATGCCCTCCTATAGAAGCACCACGCCTCCCAGCATGCTCCTTCCATTCCATAGCGGCACCACAGTTCCCAGCATGCCCCTTTATAGCAGCACGACATCTCCCAACATGCTCCTTCCCTTCCATAGAGGCACCACAGTTCCCAACATGCCCTTCTATAGAAGAACACAGCATTCTCCTTACATTCCATTGAGGCACCACAGTTTCTAGCATGCCCCTTTATAGAAGCACCACAGCTCCCAGCATGCCCCTCCATAGAAGCACTACAGCTCCTAGCATGCTCCATAGAGACACTACAGCTCCTAGCATGCTCCATAGAGACACTACAGCTCCTAGCATGCTCCATAGAAGCACTACAGCTCCTAGCATGCTCCATAGAAGCACTACAGCTCCTAGCATGCTCCATAGAAGCACTACAGCTCCTAGCATGCTCCATAGAAGCACTACAGCTCCTAGCATGCCCCTCCATAGAAGCACTACAGCTCCTAGCATGCCCCTCCATAGAAGCACTACAGCTCCTAGCATGCCCCTCCATAGAAGCACTACAGCTCCTAGCATGCTCCTCTGCTCCATAGAAGCACCACAGCTCCCAGCATGCCCCTCCATAGAAGCACTACAGCTCCTAGCATGCTCCCCTGCTCCATAGAAGCACCACAGCTCCCAGCATGCCCCTCCATAGAAGCACTACAGCTCCTAGCATGCCCCTCCATAGAAGCACTACAGCTCCTAGCATGCCCCTCCATAGAAGCACTACAGCTCCTAGCATGCTCCTCTGCTCCATAGAAGCACCACAGCTCCCAGCATGCCCCTCCATAGAAGCACTACAGCTCCTAGCATGCTCCCCTGCTCCATAGAAGCACCACAGCTCCCAGCATGCCCCTCCATAGAAGCACTACAGCTCCTAGCATGCCCCTCCATAGAAGCACTACAGCTCCTAGCATGCCCCTCCATAGAAGCACTACAGCTCCTAGCATGCCCCTCCATAGAAGCACTACAGCTCCTAGCATGCCCCTCCATAGAAGCACTACAGCTCCTAGCATTCCCCTCCGTAGAAGCACCACTGCTCCTAGCATGCCCCTCCGTAGAAGCACCACTGCTCCTAGCATGCCCCTCCGTAGAAGCACCACAGCTCCCAGCATGCCTCTCCGTAGAAGCACCACTGCTCCTAGCATGCCTCTCCGTAGAAGCACCACTGCTCCTAGCATGCCCCTCCGTAGAAGCACCACTGCTCCTAGCATGCCCCTCCGTAGAAGCACCACTGCTCCTAGCATGCCCCTCCGTAGAAGCACCACTGCTCCTAGCATGCCCCTCCGTAGAAGCACCACTGCTCCTAGCATGCCCCTCCGTAGAAGCACCACTGCTCCTAGCATGCCCCTCCGTAGAAGCACCACTGCTCCTAGCATGCCCCTCCGTAGAAGCACCACAGCTCCCAGCATGCCCCTCCGTAGAAGCACTACAGCTCCTAGCATGCCCCTCCACAGACGCACTACAGCTCCTAGCATGCCCCTCCGTAGAAGCACTACAGCTCCTAGCATGCCCCTCCGTAGAAGCACTACAGCTCCTAGCATGCCCCTCCGTAGAAGCACTACAGCTCCTAGCATGCCCCTCCGTAGAAGCACTACAGCTCCTAGCATGCCCCTCCGTAGAAGCACTACAGCTCCTAGCATGCCCCTCCGTAGAAGCACTACAGCTCCTAGCATGCCCCTCCGTAGAAGCACTACAGCTCCTAGCATGCCCCTCCGTAGAAGCACTACAGCTCCTAGCATGCCCCTCCGTAGAAGCACCACAGCTCCCAGCATGCCCCTCCGTAGAAGCACCACAGCTCCCAGCACGCCCCTCCATAGAAGCACTACAGCTCCTAGCATGCTCCATAGAGGCACCACAGCTCCCAGCATGCCCCTCGGTGGGCGCGCCACAGCTCCCAGCATGCCCCTCGGTGGGCGCGCCACAGCTCCCAGCATGCCCCTCGGTGGGCGCGCCACAGCTCCCAGCATGCCCCTCGGTGGGCGCGCCACAGCTCCCAGCATGCCCCTCGGTGGGTGCGCCACAGCTCCCAGCATGCCCCTCGGTGGGCGCGCCACAGCTCCCAGCATGCCCCTCGGTGGGCGCGCCACAGCTCCCAGCATGCCCCTCGGTGGGCGCGCCACAGCTCCCAGCATGCCCCTCGGTGGGCGCGCCACAGCTCCCAGCATGCCCCTTGGTGGGCGCGCCACAGCTCCCAGCATGCCCCTCGGTGGGCGCGCCACAGCTCCCAGCATGCCCCTCTGTAGAAGCACCTCTATTTCCCCTATGGAAATACGGGCCCTGGCTAGCCCCTCAATTATTATAAATATTATTATTATTATTGATTTATCTTGCCTTCCCGAACCCTTCACCCTGAACACCCCCTCTGTTCTGTGTGCCCCTCCGTCCTTTCTTTCCTCACTGCAACCTGTCTGCTCTCACCCTGACCACCCCCTCTGTTCTGTGTGCCCCTCCATCCTTTCCTCACTGCAACCTGTCTGCTCTCACCCTGACCACCCCCTCTGTTCCTTGTGCCCCTCCATCCTTTCCTCACTGCAACCTGTCTGCTCTCACCCTGACCACCCCCTCTGTTCTGTGTGCCCCTCCATCCTTTCCTCACTGCAACCGGTCTGCTCTCACCCTGACCACCCCCTCTGTTCTGTGTGCCCCTCCATCCTTTCCTCACTGCAACCTGTCTGCTCTCTTACCACCCCCTCTGTTCTAACTGCCCTTCTCCATCCTCACACCCACCCAACCCCAATTTTCAGTTCTCTTCTTTACCCTGACTGCCCCTCAGTTCCAACTGCCCCTCTGCATGCCACTTGCATATCTCTCGTAGTTGACCTCCCTCAGTTCTAACTGCCTTCTCATATATCCCATACCTGTATAATAATTTGCCTGTCAATGCTCCTGTGTCCCTGTGTTGTGCTACACAAGCTCCACACTCTCTCTTCTGGTGGAATAACACACAGCATGCCATTTACAGTGGCATTGAAGCACATGTTCAGCGCACTGTATTTTTCACTATATGCATTGCACACTTATGCTCCTTGCACACCATGTACATTGCTTGCGATGCGATAAAATTGCTACGCTCCTGAAAAAGATGGACGGCTGAACTGAGCGCTTGCCGAGCAGTGTAGTCTCCTGTCTGCTGCCCGCCAGTGCAATTCAGGTGCAATTTAAATGCACCAAATTTGCAGCGGTTGTAACATCACGTGTGTCAAGTGCTGACATGTAATGGCATTACTGGGCAGCAGAGCAACCCCACATGTCGAGTCTGAGCGTGGCAGCGACATCGCTCCTATCACACTCCATGGAGGAGCGGCTGCCTGTACAGTGCTGGTACCGAGCGCTGACAAGCGCCCGGCCTGTGCAGGGGAGCAGCAGACAGGCGGTGACTTCACCGCTTGTCAGCTGCCCATGTGAAAGGGCCCTTGCTTCCTTTGCAACATTCATATATAATTTTTTTTTTTTGGGGGGGGGGGGGGGTATTCCCTTTTAAAGCTATTCATGTGTTTGCTCAGCCAATTAAAGCAGGATGCCAGCTAATAAAGTCACAGCAGGTGATTTCAGAAATGATAAATGGACTGAATTCTGGAGCAGTACCTGTCCTATATGGAAAGGATCAGATCACGCTGGTTTTGGAGATTTACATGCTGTAAATGGAATTCTTATAACTAGGTACTTCAAGGTCCTTGTAATACAAGTATGACAGCAATAAGACACAGAGCAGCAAGGTAAACTCTATAGAAAGAGTTTCTCTCTGATCAGAGAACCTCTGCAGGGCTGCCATCTTATTCTTTTGAACCTGATGTGGTTTAGGGCCAGTTCACATGGATGATTACTGGTGACGCATTTAAACGCAGTGTAGTCTGCCTTAGCTGGTTAAGCCACAAAACATGCAGTTGAGCTCTGTCGAGTTTTAAATAAATTAGGCGGCAATTGTAGGATGCAGGGAGGAATTGTGTTTTTTGTGATTGTACAACCTCGACTACATGTCAGTCACTGAACAGCTGCTGACTATTAATACTGATCATGCGTGTAGCCATGTGATAGAGGAATCTGAGGGCTGGTGCACACCAAGCGTTTTTGGTAGCGTTTCAAAACTGCTGCCTCCTGTGAAAACGCTTGGCTAATGTATCTCAATGGGATGGTGCACACCAGCGGATTGAGATTTTTAGCAAACCTCAAACGTGAGTCCTGCAGCATTTTTGCGGTTTGCAGATGAGTTTCTGCCTCAATGTAAAGTATAGGAAAAGCTCAAACTGCTCTGAAAAATGCCAGATCAGAGCGATTTTCCAGGCGTTTTTGTTATAGTAGCTGTTCAGTAACCGCTTTACTGTAACAATATATGAAATCTGCTACACAAAAACGCTCCAAAAACACCAGGCATGTTTAGAAAATCTCTAAACATGCCTAGCATTGTTTTGAAAATCTGCTTCAAAAACCTCTAGCGTTTTGTGGATCTGCTAGAGGTTTTTGGTGTGCGCTGACCCTAAATGAGCAATAAGGAGAGGGTGATTTTGCTGACTAGAGCTGATCAATGAGATGCAATTATTTCTGAGTTCATGCAGTATGATGTACATTTTTATGCAAATGTACCGTATGCAGCTTGGAAATTGACCAATCAAGTCCCACCCAGGTAAATTGACTGGTCCATTTTCAAACTGCATGTACGGTATTTGCATACACACTTGCCTAATTCTGCAATTCGGAAATAGTTGTATCTCATTGATGATTCTTATCTCTGGACTCCTCTAAATGCTTCTTCTCTGACTGTTGGGCTGCATTCAGTGTCTGACCATGTATACTGTAATGGTACATGCACATCAGCATGTTAAGGTGGCCAGGGCTGTGGAGACGGACTCGGTACAAAAATCTTCCGACTCCTCGGTTTATGAAACCACCGAATCCAGGTACCCAAGATGACTCAGACTCCTTAGTTTAATACTTACCAGGGCTGTGGATTTTGTTCAAAAATCATCCGACTTTGACTCCTCAGTTTATGAAATTTCCAACTCCGGGTACCCAAAATTTCTCCGACTCCTTGATTCAGACTCCACAACCCTGAAGGTGGCCATACATTAGGCGACTTGGAGGCCGATCGACCATCCGAATTGGATGAAAATCGGTACTGCCAAGTGCATGCCCGATCAGGAAGGAAATTGGTTGCCTTGTCGATCGCGCATGCTGCAAGATGTTGGGCCAAAGTTGGTTGGGTGCGCGGCGGGAACGGCATGCAATTTTCCGACGATCGACGAAACCATCCGCCGCCTCCCCGCTGTTTAATGTAAAGTGCCCCATGTAAAGTATGCATTACCTGTCCGCTGCCTCCACTTGTCCCCCGCAGGCGTCCGGGATTCCTCTTCCGCATACACGCATGCATCACGTGGTTTCCTGGTAAGGGCGCACATGTAGCGTCGCACACGCACCACTAGGAAACCACGTTGGGGTACGTGTGAATGTGGGGGGAAAAGTAGAGGCTGTGGAGAGATAATGTATACACTTTGGCTCCGAGGGGACATTCCATTGGGGGCACAACAGCAAGGCGGCGCACAGAGCCGATTCCAGATTGATTTCATGCTGAAATTGATTGGGAATCGGCCTGTGGTGTATGGGCAGCTGACAGATCGCTCTCTTTTCAGATTTGATTAGAGAGAGATTGTCTCTTGGTGGAATCTGCCCATCATCGCTAGATCTATGAGCACCTTTAGCGGTGTGGTGGTATCCGTTGCCATGTGTGCAGTGTGTTACCACATAACGTGCATGCTAA
This sequence comes from Hyperolius riggenbachi, assembly GCF_040937935.1. NCBI lineage: Eukaryota > Metazoa > Chordata > Amphibia > Anura > Hyperoliidae > Hyperolius > Hyperolius riggenbachi. The sequence goes on along the minus strand of NC_090655.1, from coordinate 209,847,130 downwards.
CAGTTACAGGGAAGCATGCATTGTATATACTGGGTGTCACACATTGCACAATGTGACTTTTCTGTGTTACGATCAAGCTTCTGCAGGATGTGCAATGCCTCACTGGGAACATGGCCTGCTGTTTCATTGTCGGTCATGCCCGGTACACACAATGCAATTTCCCAACAGACTGAAGGTTGAATAGATAATTTCCGACAAGTCTGATTTTGTTTTCCGATCCCTTCTATACAAAAATGATTGGCTTTTTAGATTGGACCTTTCGAAAATTGATTTGACTGTCAATCTGGCAGGAAATTGCATTGTGTGTACCAGGCATAAGATTAAGTTTCCAATGCTGCGATTCCCGTCTGTTTTCCTGCACATAAATTTACACTCAGAAAAAAAAATCAGCAGCATAAAATCGCATCACCAATGCAAATCCCTGTAGATGTGCATGACAGATGCCTTCTCGCCTTACAACAAGTGCTGGCATCATTGTGTCTTGCAGACACATGCCGGCTCAGTGGAAACTTAAAGAGGAACTGTAACGACAAAACGGCCCCTGGGGGGTACTCACCTCGGGTGGGGGAAGCCTCAGGATCCTAATGAGGCTTCCCACGCCGTCCTGCGTCCCTCGGGGGTCTCGCTGTAGCCCTCCGTACAGCTGTGACGCAATATTTACCTTCCTGGCTCCTGCGCAGGCGCTCTGATGCCTCTCGGCGCCGAAGTAGGCGGAAATACCCGATCACCGTCGGGTCTGCTCTACTGCGCAGGCGCAAGTTTCCGGCGCCTGCGCAGTAGAGCGGACCCGACGGAGATCGGGTATTTCCGTCTATTTCCGTGCAGAAAGTCGCCACAGCGCCCCCGCTGGAGCCAGCAAAGGTAAATATTGAACTGACAGTCGGCACAGTCGCCGGCTGTTCGGAGGGCTGCGGCGAGACCCCCGTGGGACAGAGGACGACGTGGGAAGCCTCATTAGGATCCGGAGGCTTCCCCCACCCGAGGTGAGTACCCCCCAGGGGAGATTTTTAATGTTACAGAGTCTCTTTAAAGAGGAACTCCAGTGAAAATAATGTAATAAAAAAGTGCTTCATTTTTACAATTATGTATAAATGATTGTGTTTGCCCATTGTAAAATCTTTTAAATCCCTCATTTACATCTGACATTTTTACTGCTGGCAGGTGATGTAGTTGCTGCTTGCTTTTTTGGAATTTGGAAACCGCTGTAAACAGCTCTTTCCCACAATGCAACAAGGTTCACAGACAGGAAACTGCCAGGAGTACCACGGTCCTCAGTTTCTTGTGGGAGGGGTTTCACCACAATATCAGTCATACAGCGCCCCCTGATGGTCTGTTTGTGAAAAGGAATAGATTTCTCATGTAAAAGGGGGTATCAGCTACTGATTGGGATAAAGTTCAATTCTTGGTCGGAGTTTCTCTTGAAAAGGAAGATCCGGGGTGTAAGAAAAAAAGATCTACTTGGGGTTTCCTCCAGCCCCTGGCAGCCGTCCTGTGGCATCTACTGCGCATGTGCTCTCGTGACCGCTCTTACGTAGCCTGGAGCGTTCTGCATGCAGAACTACTGCGCCTGAACACTCCAGACCACAAGAGTGTGATTGGTGCTGGCGCGGAAGATGCCAAACTGGCAGGGTTGGCATCTGCAATGGAGGGGACCCCGGACCACCGGCTGGGAACGGAGCATGCGGCGAGGGCACAGGACGGCTGATGGGCTGGAGGAGGCCCAGGTAAGTAGATTTTTTATTTTTTTTTTTGCTCGGACCTTCCCTGTTAAGCCTGGTTCACATTCCCTGTCCGGATCCGCCTGGTCGGATCCGGACCATATACTGTACAAACGGAACGTACGTTCTGCATAGCAATGCAAAGTCTATGCGGACGTTCACATGCGTACGTTCCGTACAGAACAGAGCCGGATTGGATCCGGACTCCGGACACTTTTCCAACATGCGCTATTTTTCGGGTCCGGATCATCCAGCCCACGCACCCGGACCGGAGCCTGACTGCACCATCCGGAATTAGAAACCAATGGGGAACGGAAAGCACAGAACACACAGGATACAAACACCTGACGTTCTACCCCACTTCCTATGGGTATTCTAGCGGCCATTTCGGATAGGGACACATGGGCAGCAGTGACTAACGTGCTGGAGCTGTTTGGCAGTATGTCGGAGGTGAGGCCTAAACAGCGGAGGACCTGATTCTACAGGTGCACCAGGTGCACCTTCTGCTGACCCCAACAATTTTATTAGTAATTTCGCTGTTTTTACCACACGGATCCGGATGGCAGCCTGATACATTCCTGATGCAAACGGACCGGGTCCGGATCGGAACCGTACGGTTCCGATCCGGATCAGGTCCCGATCCGGTCCGTTTGCATGCCAAAACGCAAGTGTGAACGGGGCCTAAGCTGAGTACACACATGACATAAAAATCTTTGCAAACTGGGGAATTTGTTGCATAGGTTTGTCTGGAAGGTTTGAAAGACTAGAGATCTAGATCTAGAGATTTTGTACACATGCAAAGATCAGTTTATGCAAAACACCCGAAAAATGCATTCGTAGTCTACCTACTTCCTTTTTTCATGCATGTGTGTGCACACAAAAGTTACAGAACATCTGCCGATCTCCTACACGCTTGTTTAATGGACAGTCATCTGCAGATCAGATCCACCAGGATGAATTTGAAAGTTGAGAGATAAATATCTTCAGTCTGTAGATTTGGTGGTCTTTTGTGAACTTTATTTTACAAAGATATTGTGCAGATTATCTTTGATCTTACATTTTTCAAAGACTTTTATCTTGTGCTTTAGGCCTGGAACCCACTAGGAATTGCTGCAGCGCTGTGTGCAGTGATTCCTAGGATGTTTGCGACGGCGATTGCCAGACACTTGGAAGCGCTGTAAGGTAATCCATAAAGCGCTTCCGATTTGCGATTAGCTTTTTTGTTGTTGTTGTAAAACTTACCAGGCATCCTTCTTCTGTCCGTAGCCCCGCCCCCTAAAGGAAGAGGTCATCGGTGCTTTTCAATGACTAATCAGAGCTATGCCTGTGACCTCTTCCTTTAGGGGGCAGGGCTATGGAAGGATGAAGGAAACTCACTACCCTGTTTAACCTCTCCCTATCCACAGGCACCTTCCCCTCAGACTTCAAGCAGGCCACAGTACTGCCCCTGCTCAAGAAACCCTCCCTCGCTACCCTCCAACTACCGCCCGATCTCCCTCCTCCCCTCTGCCTCAAAACTCCTTGAGCATCTGGTTCACAAACGCTTGACCCAGTACCTCAATGCCAACTCACTACTAGACCCACTGCAATCTGGATTTCGGCCTACCCACTCAACCGAAACTGCTCTCACCAAAGTGGTCAATGACCTTGTCTTAGCTAAAGCTGAAAGTAAATACTCCATTCTCCTCCTCCTTGACCTTACAGTAGCTTTTGATACAGTAGATCATCCCCTACTCCTCCAGTCCCTCCAGTCCATGGGCATTCACAATCTCGCCCTGACCTGGCTTTCATCCTACCTCTCCAACCGCTCCTTCACAACCCTCTTCAATGAGTCCTCGTCTACCCCTAACCAAATCTCAGTGGGAGCCCCCCAAGGCTCGGTCCTTGGCCCCCTAATGTTCTCCCTATACACATCCTCCATTGGCAACGTTATCTCCTCCATGGGTTTTAACTATCATCTGTATGCAGATGGCACCCAAATCTACCTCCACACCCCTGACATATCCACCACTACCATGGACAAGGTCTCCTCCTGCCTATCTGCCATCTCCTCCTGGATGTCCGCTAGGTTTCTGAAACGAAACCTAGACAAAATGAATTTATGATCTTCCCACCCCGGTCATCCCTGGACCTCCGAGATGTGCAGGTCACTGTAAACCACACTACCATCCGCCCTACCTCTCAAGCCCGCTGTCTGGGTGTCACCCTGGACTCCGCACTCTCCTTCACTCCCCACATCCAAAACCTCACAAAGTCCTGCAACTTCCACCTTCGTAACATCTGTAAGATTCACCCTTTCCTGACCTCTGCCACCACCAAACTCCTCATCCATGCCCTCATAATTTTCCACCTCGACTACTTCAATGCCCTTCTGTCTGGTCTCCCTATGACCCGAATAGCCCCACCGCAGTCCATCATGAATGCGGCAGCCAGAATTATCCACTCCTCCCATCGCTCCACCAGGGCGGCTCCCCTCCATGAATCCCTCCACTGGCTTCCTATCCATTCCAGAATCAGATTCAAGATATTGTCTGACCTACAAATCCATCCACAAAACCTGTCCAACCTACATTTCTGATCTTACTCAAAGATGCACACCAAGCCGCTCACTCCGCTCCTCCAATAAACTTCATCTGACCGTCCCCCGCATCACCCAGTCCCATGCACGTCTCCAACACTATAAAACTCCCTACCTCCACCCATTAGGGCAGCCCCCTCCTTCAACACCTTCAAGAAGGCCCTCAAAACTCACCTTTTCACTCTGGCCTACCACCCCTTACAATTGCTCTAAACCCACAGCTGAACTCTGATCCCCTACCTCACGTGTCCCTACCTCTCCCTCTAGATTGTAAGTCTTTGGGCAGGGTCCTCCTTCTTTTGTGTCCTACCTGATCATGCGCCTGCATTATTGTGCACCCATGCTATGCATTTGAGTGAACCTAACTTGCCTAATCTCCATGCTCCCATCCAGTGACTGACTAAGCATTACCTTGTACTCATACTGTGCTGTGTGATCTGGTTTTCTTGTATTCCTGTATTGTCATATTGCTGTATGTCACCCCTAAATATTGTCTGTAACCTAAATTAATGTCCAGCGCTGCGTAATATGTTGATGCTTTATAAATACAATAAATAATAATACAGCGACCCTATAAGTATTTTTTTTTCCCTCAGCCCCTAAAGCTCTGCATAATCAGTTTGCTAAGTGATTTATGCAGCGCTTATACTGTATACTTAGCATTGAGCGCAGATGAGCTTAAAATAGTGCATGTCCTGCGATTGGGATTATCGCTAATCGCAATTTCCAAAAACTCCCTAGTGGGATCCTACCCTCATAGTCTGAGCCCATGAAAAGTGAGCAGATTAGCTTTTCTGAGATCACTGACAGTATACAGTACTTGTCATGGGTGTGTTCACACATTGCTGCATGTGAACTCACTACCCATATGGGCATGTTCACATCTCTGCAATGTCACCTATCATCAATCCCTTTATAATCAGAATTTTTACCACACAGTATTTTTTTGTCCTGATAGCTTTCATCGAATGAAATTATATACAGTTATACGCACACCATACACAGTTACTCGTGTGTCACCTTGATTGGGCCCACTGTACCGCGTTCAATGTGATGGCCCCATAGAACCAGCACTACTTATGCGCCGGGATGCGGCATTTATTGCGACACAACGCGGAAAGAGTGAAGGGGTACTTGAGGTCAGTGATTCAAACTACTGAAACAAAAAAAACAGTACTAGAGAGGGCTGAAAAATTGGACTTTGGGTCATTTTCTTCCCACACAGGAAATGGAATGTGCATGTTGCCCGGTTAATGCCCAGCATGCTGTGCGTTACTGCATTGGAGCCTACCGCTGCGTCACGCTCAGTGTGAAAGCCCCGTAGTAGTATCAGTGCATCGCGATGTGATATTATCAGTTGCTTAGGGTCCCCAAGCCTCCATTCACACTGCTTCCATTGCATCACGTCACAACGGACAATGCCACTGAGCCAACAATATTCCTGTGTGGCTAGTACATTGGGTTTGGCACGTTCTGTCAGGATAGTGTTTACAGGGCAATGCATGTGGTTACAGTGACAGAAGCAGGCATTGTACTGTATCGTCCAGGGCTGTGGAGTTGGTACGGAAATCTTCCGATTCCTAAGCTTATGAAACCTCCGGGTACCGAAAATGACTCCGACTCCTTAGTCTAATACTTACCAGGGCTGTGGATTTTATACAAAATCATCCAACTCCTGACTCCTCAGTTTATGAAATCTCCGACTCCGGGTACCCAAAATTGCTCCGACTCCACAGCCCTGGTATCGTCACTAAACTACCTTGCCATGCAACTTTTCAGCTTTGTTTTCAACATGGATGGAAGCAGCACTCAAATGCTGGGGTGTCAGGTAGCGTGCCAAAGCTAATACCTGTGCACTAACAGGTCAAACCCCCACACTCCAATAAGGATCCTGCACCCATTCAGTAATAATAGCTCTCTTTATTAGAACAAGATTGTAAAATATCAAAGGACAAAAAGGCTGGAGAGTGGCTACAGCTCCTTGCTTCGGAACTCTTCCAGGCTGTGTGGTGTAAACAAGGGCAAAGTCTCAAAACAGAAAGCCGCAGCCACTCTCCAGCCTTGTTGTCCTTTGGTGTAAATCTTGTTTTAATTGATTTAATCTTGTTCTAATAGAGAGGGCTATTTTTACTGGTAATCATACCATGCACAATCGCGTTATACCGGTTTCCCGGGGGGGGGGGGGGTCGGGGGCAGCGCAGTGGCGGGGATGTGATGCAACGGCAGGCGCACGGACAACGGCGAGAGTAAACACAAACTCGCTTGTCGGGGTCCTGCTCATGTGTACTACTTGCTTCTTTCTCCTTCCTGTTCTTGTATTCCATCTCCCTGTAACAGCAATAGCTGGAAAATGAATTACATCTTTCACCACTATCCATGGCTACCTGGAGGGGGAATAGTATTTAACGCCACCGGGACTTTTGCAGGAGCAGAGTGAGCCGCTTTACCCTGTGCCCAAATCTCCTGGCGGCTTAAGCATATGTATGCTGAGGGAATGGGGCACTACTGGCTACCATGCTGGTGTGTGTGTGTGGGGGGGGGGGGTTACATTATTTTATGTAAGGGTCCAAATAATTGTATTTTACTGTCACACCGTGCTATTTTTTTTTTTTAGACCATTATCATACCATGGCTTTTCATACTGTTGCAACCCAACTCCCGTGTAAAACTTAGGCCCGGTTCACATTAGCGGTGGCCGTCCGGAATCGCCGTGCCGGAGCCGGACCGCTTTCAGAACGGACGCACGGCATGGCAATGAAAGCCTATGCGTCCGTTCACATGCGTCCGTTCTGCCGGAGCCGGGCCGGATCCGGACTCCGGCGTCCGTTCCAACATGCGCTATTTTTTGGTCCGGCTCCTCCGGCAGCCGTATCCGGAGCGGAGCCGGACTGCACCATCCGGCCAATACAAAGCAATGAGAGCCGGAGAGCGCACAACACACTGGCTACAAAAACCGGACGTTCTACCCCACTTCCTATGCATTTTGGATGGGGACCACATGGGCCCAGCGAAGAGTGGGGCAGCAGCGATTTCATGCTGGAGCTCTTTTTGCCAGCAACATGTCTGATATGTCTGAAGGAGGCGAACAACAGAGAGAATTCCCAGGTTTACGAGTAAAAAATGCCTGGATCCATGGTCCCAACTGCAGTCTCTGTATCCACGGATCGTCTCCACACGTCCACCTGTCTCCAACAATGACCCCAGACCCTTCTGCTGACTTCCCAGACCCCAGGTAATTAAAAGGATGTTATCTCCTTAAGAAACCGGATCCGGACCGCAACCGTGTTCACACCGCACGGAAACCGGATGCAAACGGACCGGATCCGGATAGGAACCGTACGGATCCGGTCCGGATACGGTGCGGTCCGGACATCCGGTGCGGTTTTTACTAAACCGCAAGTGTGAACGGGGCCTTACACTGAGGTCCAAGCTCCTTAGTTACACCACTGGCGAGATATTTTGTGGCCTTTTCAGCGTGTCAGCATAGCTTAGCATTTTGCATTCATCAAATTGTGATTCTATGTAATCGTAACGTAGCTGAAAAGTCAAATTGCACTGTAGCATTGCTGTGAGACCATACGGTGAGGCTTGCATTACAATGAAAGAAATGTTTTGCCTCTGCTATAAAGAGCAGAAGAAGAGGTGTGTTGAACACGTGACACACCTGTAGGCCAGGGCCTTTTTCTTTTGTGTGCAGGTTTGTCGTGGGCAATAAAAGAAGTTTTGTATGGAGAGTGTCAGTCCGCCTTTTCGTTTTTCCTAAGCACTCATGATATGGTTATTGGTATGTAACAGGCTTACAATACTGGGTTTCCAATGTATGGAACCACCTGGAAAGCATAGGAAGAGGTACAGTCCCCATTCAGGGTAATAACTATTCGCACCTTTCTCATAGCAATTGCTAGCTGATCGCAGAGGCACCACAAAATGTGCTGCCTATTTTGTGCAATCCTGTTTTCTCTTCAGAACGTACAAATCTTTCGCCTTTTACTAGGGTTTTTCTGTGGAGAGAAAGAAAACCGTTAAAGAAAACAAAAAAAACCTACCTCATTTGGTGTTTATCTTAAAGGTTGACCAACAGTTGCCTACCTTTCCAAGCTGTTTTTAGATACAGTATTTTACCTGATTTGGGGAGCCACTACTTGTTCTTGTTTCTGCTAATCAATGATGATTTTGAGAATTTACCTTCTAATGTGGGTTTAGTTGGATAGTATTTGGAATTGTGAACTAACTATAAAATGTTAATTCATATCACCATATCTTTCACAGTCCAGGATCCGATCTCGGGAGCTGCTGCTTGACCTCTACAAGATGGACGAGAGCAAAAATGAAATAAATTCAGGGATGCTCCGTCTTGCCTTTGAGATTGTCTATTTGTTGACAGGAGAGGTGAGATATTGTACAGATATGTATACAGTTATGAGATGAAAACCTGTGAAAGCTGGTAAGGTACCTTTTTGAGTGCCAGGACCTCCCCCAGCTAGGAACATTTTCTTGGTTCAGGAATTGGAGCTCTTGCATGCTATGTCTGTTGTGTAGCAGAATAATTCTGCATGCCAACTCGCTGGCCATACAATTCTATGGGGCTGCAGGCAGATGCGTTGCACCATAGGTGGCTATGGGCAATCATCACTCCTCTGGAAAATCGGAGCAGGTCTTTTTAACAAGTGGCAGCTGATCCTATTTTTAACATTGGGATCCCTTTCCTTGTTACAGCTTATATATCCTTCAGAGATGCTGCAGTGTAGTTACTTCCTGGTTTGCTGGGAGCACATAAAAGGTTAAATTCCTGTGTTTACATATAGTCTATCTAAGTGGCACACTGCTGACAGAAATGACATTTTAAATTACAGTGGCTCATTACTAGCAGATAAGGGAGTATTAGACAGGCTTTTATCTCTAAATACACACAGGGTGGGGTTCTCAGTGTTTTCCTTCTCTCCTGTGGAGAGTTTAGGTCCTCCTTAGTCCTAAGGGGGTATTCACCTCCCAGAAAATTGGTGTGGCTGTTTGCACCAGGGAGAAAAAATTCACCAACCATTCAGTATACTCTGATGTGACTCAGGAGCCACTTTATGGCAAACCATTTTTAACAACTCATTAAAGGGAAGGTCCAAGCAAAAAAAAAAAAATGAGTTTCACTTTCCTGGGGCTTCTACCAGCCCCATGTAGCCATCCTGTGCCCTCGTAGTCACTCACTGCTGCTCCAGTTCCCCGCTGGCAGCTTTCTGACCTCAGAGGTCAGGGCCACATTGCATACATTTTTACGCATTCCAGCTAGTGCAGGAACAAAAATGTACGCGTTGCACCACTAACGCACCACTAACGCGTAAAAATGTATGTGTTAATGTTTCTGCACTAGCGGGAATGTGTAAAAATGTACGCAATTCGGCCCTGACCTCCGAGGTCAGAAAGCTGCCAGCGGGGGACTGGAGCAGCAGTGAGTGACTACGAGGGCACAGGATGGCTGCATGGGGCTGGTAGAAGCCCCAGGTAAGTGAAACTCATTTTTTTTTTTTTGCTTGGACCTTCCCTTTAAGGTTTGTTTGTTTTTTATCTTGTCCAGCACGGCTAATGAAAGTCAGTGGTAATTTGCATGGAATGTGTGGATTTATGCTGCAAGAAGTATGCTTGTGTTTTTTTTTTTTTTTGGTTTTTTTTATGCACGGGAGGCTTCTTTCACACTGCAAATTTGCAATTCCAATTTTCACTGGATGCAACAGAAGAATAAAAACACAGAAAAAAATGCAGCGCGCTGAAAACATAAACCTGAATTTTGAAAGAAGTGTGATTCATCATTGACTATGGATGTGCAGCCACCACGATTTTGCGCTTCTCCAAAACTCCTGCATACTGTCTTTAAGTTACATTAGTTATGTTAATTAAAATATATACTGTAGGTAATATAATCTCTTACCCACCCTGTTTTAAAAGAACAGACAAATGTTTGTGATTTTCATGGGGGCAGCCATCTTTAGGTTGAAAGGAGGCAACAGGGAGCATGAGACACAGTTCCAAGTGTCCTGATCACCCCTCCTAGCTGCGTGCGCTAGGCTTTAAATCTAAACTTCAAAATGTAAAAAAATCAAAACAGCAGAAGAACAACATCAGAAATCCCATCATGCTTTGCACAGCATTAGGGGAAAAATGCCCAGGCAGATTTCTTCTGTGCAGTTAAAAATGAGACTTGGGTAAGAAAAACTAATTCTGATGCTGTGAAACCTCCGGTGGCCGACCCGACCTGGCCAGGCCGGCTGCCAGGTCGGGCTCTTCTGCGTTTCAAAATGCGCCTCACGGGGGCGCGCTGACGTCATCGGACGTCCTCCGGGCTGTACTGCGCAGGCACAGTAGTTCTGCGCCTGCGCAGTACAGCCCAGAGGACGTCCGATGACGTCAGCGCCCCCCCGTGAGGCGCATTTTGAAACGCAGAAGAGCCCGACCTGGCAGCCGGCCTGGCCAGGTCGGGTCGGCCACCGGAGGGGACCGGGAGCCTGCGGAGCGGTGCCGAGGGCACGGCCTGGCTGCCCACGGCTGGAGGAAGCCCCAGGTAAGTGGATGGGCATTTTTATTTTTTTAAGAGCCACCCTGAACCTTCCCTTTAAGTGTGAACCCTGTCTTAAAGTGGCCACTAACGATCCAACTAGCCAAACAATCGTTTACATACGATTCTTCATATAAACGATCGGAAATGATCATTTGGAACCACTAATGGACAAAAATCTCCAAACCAATCCAATCAGATTCATGAAATCGATCCGAAAAAGATAAAGTTGGGAGCTAAGGCTGTCTGTATAAACTGATGTGTGGCATATTGGTGTAACCTACAGGTTTCTGATATGGAAATCTGGGCCTAAAGGATGTAGTTGTAAAGGTCTCCTTTATACTGCTGTCATTTGATTTCTGTTCTGGGGAAGCTTTTATTAGTTTTAGACACCTGAACAAGGAGGGATACGCAGGCTGCTTTATTTCCTGCTGATCGTCTGCTTCGAATGTTTTAGCCATTCACCCTGAACAAGCATGCAAATCAGATGTTTGACTAAAGTCTGACGAGATTATCTGAATGCTTGTTTTTAAAGGGACCCTGAGCAGTCAATAAAAATCAAATTGGTACTTACCTGGGGCTTCCTCCAGCCCACCGTAGGCCGTAGGTCCCCGGCATCCTCCTGACTCCTCCACAGGTCCTGCTGGCGGCTCCGTTACCGGTGACTTTCAGGCTGGCCGGTGTGACAGTCCTGCACATGCGTACTTCAGAGTTAGAAAACCATGCATGCGCAGGACTGTCGTGCCGCTTAGCGGCCGGCGTGATGACGCATAGCGTGCCCATCCAGGAAGTGTACTACCAACCATCAGCCTTAAAGTCGCCGCCAGCGGGACGGGGAGAGTGGGTCAGGAGGACGCCGGGGGACCTTGCGGACTATGGTGGGCTGGAGGAAGTTCCAGGTAATTACCAATTTCATTTTTGACTGTTCAGAGTCCCTTTAAGTGTGTGATTCATAAGGTGCCCATACATCAGACTATGTATGGGCAGATCGAATAAGAAATAGATCTCGCTCTGATCAAATCTGATTGGAGAGATATCTATTGACTGCCCCTACATCACAGTCTGATTATCGAATCATTTCATGCTAAAATCAATCTGGAATTGGTCTTGTGGTGATGCACCCGCCGGTCCAATGCTTCCCCCCCCTAATGGTCAATGTGCAATCCCCCCCCCCCCCCATTCCACCGGTGCCCAGTGTACTATCCATTACCTGTCTGTGGCTTGCTGGCTCCAGGCTCCTCTGTCCATACACACGCCCTACGTGGTTGCTGGAGTAATGTGGGCACCTGTGTGACATCACACATGCGCCCACGTGGAAGCCGACATGGGGTGCTTGTGGATGGAGGACAGCGCCCGGAGCCATATTACCTGGCTCCGGGCGCTGTCCTCCATCCACATGCTGTCACCTGACCAACCACAACAGCCCGACGTCTCGCAGCATGTGCGACCGATAAATGTGACCAATTTCTGCCTGAAATTAGTTGCATCGTTGGTCTGGCATGCATTTGGCGGCATTGTTTGTTTTTTTTTTCATCCGATTTGATAATAATAATTGAATCGGATGGTTGATTAGCTACCAAGTCACCTGATGTATGGTCACCAAAGACACCAGCAGGACAACCAGGCAACTGGTCTTGTCTAAAAGGCAATAAATATGACAGCCTCCATATCCCGCTCACTACAGGTGCCATGTAAGCCCCTTCTATTGCTTGATGGATGATTGAGGAGGAAATGTGATGTATTTCTCCTCCAGGACTATATTGTAGTAAAGAAGTCTGAGCATGGAAAATCCAGCAAGGATTCCCCTGACCCTGGAGAATGGAGTGAGGACAAGATCTCCACTGCAGAGCTTCTGTCTGCTTCCTTGGCAGCTACGATAAACTCCGAAAAGATATTAGAAGTCACCAATAAGATGATTGAGATGCTGACGGGAGAGGTGAGCAGTGCTGGGAATTCTGGGATGTTATCCTGTAATGCAAGTGATTGGTCTGGATGTTGGCTGTATCCTTATATGTGTGCTTCAGGTTCCTATAAGGTGCCAGGACGTCGCCGTGTATCTCTCCATGGAGGAGTGGCAGTATGTGGAGGGACACAGAGACCTATACAAGGAAGTCATGGTGGACGATGACGACTACATAGCAGGTAAGGATGTTTTAAAAGGCTACTTCATAATTTTCTACAAACCCATCCCCGTTTAGAGTTAAAAGGAGGCTGACACGATGCTGAAGATGCTAAAAACTAGGGATGGGACAAATCCACAATTTCTTTGAATCTGAATCTAGAAAGGTTCTCGAATATCTCGAACCTTTCGAATCACGAATCTAACGAATCATGCACATAAGAATTGTGTGATCTGTGGTATAGTTGCCCGCAGTATGGGTAGCCAGGCATAGGTGCCCACAGTATAGGTGCCTTCAGTATAGGTAGCAAGGGATATGTGCCTTCAGTATAGGGGCCTTCAGTATAGGTAGCAGGGTGTATGTGCCTTCAGTATAGGTAGCAAGGTATAGGGGCCTTCAGTATAGGTAGCGGGGTATAGGAGCCTCAGTATAGGTAGCTAGTTATATGTGCCTTCAGTATAGGTAGCCCTGTGCTCCCCCAGTCGTCGTCCCCCCCCCCCCCCCCTCCCGCAGCCTCCTCCGCTCACACCCCCTGCATAAATAAGTACCTGCTCACCTCCAGTGTGGAGCACAGAGCGGCAGGCCTCTCCTTTACTTCCCTGTTCCCCCTAGTGGCCTCACCAGCTTTTACTGCTGATGCGATTAGTAAAAGCTGGTCACTAGGGGGAAGAAGGAAGTCGGCGTGAGGTCTGCCGCTCCGCCCTGGATAGGTAAGCGGATACTTTTAACCATGTAGAGGGGCAAGCAAGGGGAGGCCGGGAAGGTGGAGGGCGAGTAGCGGATGCACAGGGACGAAGCGTTGGGATTCGGCAAGCGGTAAATGGCGTCAGGATTTGATTCCCGAGTATTTCCCAATATTCTAGGGATTTTCTGATTCGTCGTCCCATCCCTATTAAAAACGACCTCTCAATGAGATAGGGCATGAGCCTTCACAGGCTGATTCATGAGCCATTATTTACTGTGGGCTCAACTGACGAAGCATCTGCAGTGGCGATTTTATCATTTCCTGTGCTATTTGATCAATTGCATATGGTTTTTCACTAAGGTGTATTCACTAAGCAGTTTGATCTCCTTTCGCTGACTGAAGTGTTAAAATAAATATAATTCTTAAAATACAAATAAAATTCATAAAATAAAGTCTGCGTGCTTTATTTTAAAGTCAATTTACAAATGCTATGTAATGTAGTCTTAAAGTGAAACTAAACTCAGAACTTCATCTCTGCTCTAAAAGTTCAAATACAGCATAGTGACCTTTATGGGAAATAAATGTTCATTACAATTTATGGAAATCCTCAAAAAAAAAAAAAAGTACTTGGCTTCACTTTTGTAGAAGGCACTGTAAGGGTTAATCAATGTTTATTATATGTAGATCTGTCTTGGCAAAGCTCTCCTGCAGTCTATTCAGTTACTCATAGAACTAATTACATATAGAGATGTTGCGAACTGTTCGCTCGGCGAACATCTCTGGGGCTTTTACTACTTCCGGGTCGCTCTGACCCGGAGTAGTACGACTGCGCTGCCCGGCGAAGCGTGTCCTAGATCGCGCTCCTGTTGCCGGGCACTCTCTGCGCATGTGCGTGACGTCGTTCATGACGTCACGCACATGTGCAGAGAGTGCCCGGCAACAGGAGCGCGATCTAGGACACGCTTCGCCGGGCAGCGCAGGCGTACTACTCCGGGTCAGAGCGACCCGGAAGTAGTAAAAGCCCCATGTATCCAGAGATGTTCGCCGGCGAACGGTTCGGGAACTGTTCGCTACATCTCTGATTACATACAGTATGCTATTACTACTCATGCCTAGTATATACAATGGGCTCGATTCACAAAACGGTGCTACCCTGGTGAAAAGCCCCTTATCACGCCTAAACTCAGTTTAGGCGTGATAAGTTTAAGCACCAACTGGGTTAGCACCGCAGTGCACAGCTAATCAAAAGTTTTGCGCTAGCAAAGTCTGGTGCACTTTGCATAGAGTTTAATGGCGCTGCTTTTTGCGCGATCTAAACTTATCTAAACTTATCACGCCTAAACTGGCTTTTCACCAGTGTGGTGCAATGGTTATCACGCCTAAAGTCTTTCTTTTACATGGTTAGCACTGCTTTGTGAATCAAGCCCAATGAGATTTTCAGGCAGATTTTCTGCCAGTTGATTATTTTCAACAAGTCCAATTTTGATTTTGTGATCAATTTTCCATAGAAGTGAATGGAACATCGATCGGAAAATCATTTTCTATTCACTTCTTTGTAAAATTGATCGAAAACGGGTTGGACATGTTGAAAATAATCAGTCTGGCAGGAAATCTGCCTGAAAATCTCATTGTGCGTATTAGGCATTACACTAATACTGCTAATACTAAAATTACTAACAATACTGATATTAACACAACTGCTAACATTACTAATACTGATGCTATTAACCTCCTTGCCGGTTATCCCGAGCTCAGCTCGGGGTAACCTGCGCAGGAGGATTTCTCAGGCCCCGCTGGGCCGCTTTGCATTTTTTATTTTTTTTTGTTACAAGCAGCTAGCACTTTGCTAGCTGCTTGTAACACCCGATCGCCGCCCATCCGCCGCTATCCGCAATGTCGCGCCGCCCCCCTCCCCCCCCCTCCAGACCCCTTGTGCAGCCTGGCCAATCAGGGCCAGGCAGCACTGAGGGGTGGCCCGGGATTCCCGGTGACGTCCCGACGTCGGTGACGTCATCCCGCCCCGTCGCCATGGCGACCGGGGAAGCCCTGCAGGAAATCCCGTTCTCAACGGGATTTCCTGCATACTCTGATCGCCGAAGGCGATCGGGGGGGGGGGGGGGCCTCGGGGGATGCCGCCGCCCAGCGGCTATCATGTAGCGAGCCCTGGGCTCGCTACATGATTTTAAAAATAAAAAAAAAATTCCACGCTGCCTCCTTGCCGGATTTTTTAGACCGGCAAGGAGGTTAATACTTATATGAAGAATATTACTAACGACCAATACTACTAGTATGCTACTACTTGTACTGCTGCTAACTATCTTCTTACTGCTAACTTTCTAGATGGATCTTCCAATAGAATTTCTTCAGACAAAGGTCGCATAGTAGTCTGTGAAGATGAAAGGAAATATGCTTCTCTAATCTCAGCTAAGTCAAAGCGCCGTTCCAAGAGGAAACCAGCAGGCGGGGGTGATAAACGGCCAGTTAATGGCTCTAAGTATGTGCAGCGTAAAGCGAAAGCCACAAAGGGATGGCGTCAGTGTGATGTAGATTCCATGGGCAATAACGTCTATACGGAACGTGGGCTCACTTCCCGTGTACCAGTCAGATATGTTGATCAAATGCAACAAACTACATCCGGTACTGCAGTTGAAATCTATAAGAAAGAACAAACTGCAAATACTACAGAACAAGACAAAGACACATATTCCAATCAACGCAAAAAAACTTCACTTTTCAATCAGCGCAAAAAAACTTCACTTATCAAGTGTGATAAGTGTTGTAGAGAGTTTGAAAGAAAATCTGCATTTATTGCTCACTATAAAACACATTCTGCCCCCAGCAGTTATCAATGTGCAGAGTGTGGAAGAGGGTTTTCTAATCGGTACAAATTAGCTGTCCATAGCAGAATGCACACAGGAGAGAAAAAATTTACCTGTTCAGAATGCAAAAAGTCTTTCGCTTGCCAATCCTACCTCCGCAAGCACCAAAGAATCCACACTGGGTACAGGCCTTATACCTGCAGAGAGTGT
Organism: Hyperolius riggenbachi; assembly: GCF_040937935.1. Lineage (NCBI taxonomy): Eukaryota > Metazoa > Chordata > Amphibia > Anura > Hyperoliidae > Hyperolius > Hyperolius riggenbachi. The sequence goes on along the minus strand of NC_090655.1, from coordinate 209,830,459 downwards.
GGCAGGAAGTTTTTTGGCAGCAACCACCTGGCGAGACACATGAGACTTCACACTGGCGAAAAGCCGTTCTCTTGCAACGAATGTGGCAGGAGGTTCACCGACAAGATCTGTGCTGTTGCCCATCGGCTAGTTCACACAGGGGAGAAGCCGTTTTCTTGTTCAGAGTGTGAGAAACGATTTTCCAGCAAAAGCTCCTGTGCCGCCCACCAGCGTACTCACACAGGAGAGCGTCCATTTCCATGCTCGGAGTGTGGTCGCTGTTTCTCTAGTAAAAGCCATCTTCAAATACACCAGAGCATACATGTTGGGAAGAAGCCCTATTTGTGCTCTGAGTGTGGGAAATCCTTTTCAAGGAAAGCCCACCTCGTTAATCACCAACGCACGCACACAGGTGAGCAGCCGTTTTCCTGTCAGCAATGCCAACGGCGATTCACCAACAAGGTCAATCTGAACATCCACATGCGTGTGCACACAGGAGAAAAGCCATTTTCTTGCAGTGAATGCGACAAAAGGTTTGTCTTAAAAGCCCATCTCCTTGTTCATCAGAGATCTCATACGGGGGAAAAACCCTTTGCCTGCACAGACTGTTCTAAATGTTTCCCCAGTAAATCGCACTTGAAGGTACATCTGCGGATTCATACTGGAGAGAAGCCATATTCCTGTGTACAATGTGGCAAGTGCTTTGGTCGGGGACACCATCTTAATTTACACCTAAAGACTCACTCTAAGGCTCCGGCTCCAGTATTCACCTGTAAGAATTGTGGGAAGAACTTAAAGAGCAAGGGTTTCCTGAACAGACACATGAAAATTCATGATAGATAAGGAAGTTGAAGGGATCAGGAAGTTGAAGGTCCTATTAAATGTAGTATTTTGTCAGTCCACTTTCAGTGTGATACCTGCTCTAGAATTCACACCCTTTTGCTCAATGGTTTTTAATAGTTTGGTTTGGGTTGAGGGTCAACTTGTATATCGATATCTGATCATTGTCACCCAGTTAAAGCAAACCTGAATGCGTAGTATGGATAATGAATAGAACATTAGTAGCAAAAAAAAGTCTAAATATTTTGTTTTATATAGTTTTTTTTCTTTTTTCTTTAAATACCATTGCATCATACTATCAGGGTCTTATTTCCACTACACACAGATTCTGGATGCAAAACAACAGACTCCAATGGGCCTGTTTCCTATGGGCCTGATTTTTCTGATGCAGATTTCCCATAGGCATTCATTGGAGTCAGTTTTCTGCACCCATAATCCGCATGTAGTGGAAACAGGCCCTCATAGTTGAAGTTTTAAAACCACACACAGTCTTTTATAAAACAAAGCAGAAATAATGACCCATTGAACTTTCCTGCAGTAAAACCTTATTCCAAGCCGTATCACTTTTTCTTGGCTGTTTAAGTGCTGCAAAAAACAGGACTGCAGTCATCTAAGTTGGTCAAATAGCTCAGATAAGCTCTTTGCATAGATAACTTCTTCCTATACTGGAAAAACACTGAGACTCTTTTCTTTGCTACTTATGTTGTATTTCTTAGCTGTACTACACATGGAATTCATTATCGAATTAGTTTATATTCGCTTCAGATCTGCTTTAAAATGTTCATGGTCTCTTAAAAGCTTTTCTTATTATCTTGACCTAAAATCTTTGTCCAGCCAACACCATCAGCCAGTTCTGGTGAGTCTTTCCAGGAGCTGTACACATACATAGGCCTGGCAGCTGTACACATACATAGGCCTGGCGGCTGTACACATACATAGGCCGGGCGGCTGTACACATGCATAGGCTGGGCGGCTGTACGCATGCATAGGCTGGGCGGCTGTACGCATACACAGGCTGGGCGGCTGTACGCATACACAGGCTGGGCGGCTGTACGCATACACAGGCTGGGCGGCTGTACGCATACACAGGCTGGGCGGCTGTACGCATACACAGGCTGGGCAGAAGAAAGTAATAAAGGCCAATGTTAGTGGCAACAAGTGTCTGGCATATACAGCTTGCCTCTGGCTTCATGTAAGACATTCCTACTACTGTTCTGTTTCCTTTTCACAGATCAATAAAGCAACTAATTGAATTGACCTCAAACAAATGACAGCTCTCATAGGCTGCAACTGAATTGTAGACCAACAGAGGGATGCAGAGCCCCACAGGGCTAAATACATGACTTGAATGCAGATCAGATGCATATCATGTACTAGTCCTAATCTATAATTTGAATGCAAATTGATGCACATGGATGCAGCTAGCCATAAGTATACTTACATGAGTTTTGTACAGCAGGAGACATTGGCAGTGCTTCCAAACAAAGGCTGCACCCGAATTGACTACCTGCAATAGATGTGCAGAGCTCCACAATTGTGGGCTAAAATACACAACATGCATTCAAAACGGGTACAGCAAAGGACGACGTTGGCTTCAATATAAATAATTTGTGCACATATTATTTACTGTATACTGAAGGTAACGTCCTCCTTTGCTGTACCTGTTTTGAATGCATGTTGTGTATTTTAGTCCACAATTGTGGAGCTCTGCACATCTATTGCAGGTCGTCAATTCGGGTGCAGCCTCTGTTATGAAGCGCTGCCAATTTCTCCTGCTGTACAAAACTCATTGAATTATTGATAAACAAGCAAAAACATTTTTTTTTAAAAAGCTTAATTTGTAAATGCACTTTATATTATACATTTATGAACTAGATTTGTTTTTCGATGAAATCAAGGGTAACTCCTCCAAAACTTTTTTTTTTTTTATTTTTTTTTTTTTTTATTATGAGTTATTTGATTTATTTTGTCATACAAGTCTTGTTGGATTGGCAACTGAAGTGAGAGAGCTATAGAGGCTGCCATATTTGCATTTTAAACAATGCACATTGCCTGGCTGTCTTGCTCATCCCTTGCCTCTAATAATGTAATTTTTAGCCATAGACCCTGAACAGGCATGCAGTTTCTGACAAGATGCTTATTTCAGGCATGTGATTGTCACTATTGCAGCAAACAATGAGCAGGACAGCCAGGTAACTGGTATTGTGTGAAAGGAAATAATTATGGCAACCTTCATATCCCTTTCATGTTAGGTGTCCGATTGGCAGTACAGTGAAGTAGCCATGTTTACATTAAATCAGTCCAAGCAGTAAACTGCATAATTGCCTGTTTTTTTGTTTTTGTTTTTTTAAGCTTGATATCTGTAATCTTTCCTAGATTTCTATATTTCTGTAAGATATTTCTTGGTTGGGAATAAATTTGAAATTCTTTCCTAAGACATTACTTTGGATAAATTATGCTTTTTCTCGCCTAACTTTTTTGGACATTGCGAATGCAACATTGCAATTGCTAAAGCAACGTGCCCAGCCGCTGAGCCACAGACACTAGCCTCATGTGTCCCTGTCCAGTCGAGTGAGCAGCAATGCTGGAGGCTGCTGGTGATAGGCGCTGATGGTCTCATGGATGGGACCATGGCTCCCATTGGGGCCAGTCACTGCACTGACTGCTAGTTAGTGAGTGCAGTGATTGGCCCCAATGATGGAGCTGTGGTCCCGTCCATAGACCATCGGCACCTATTACCAGCAGGCTCCAGCTTTGCTGCTCACTCGATTGGACAAGGGCACGTGATGCTAGCGTCAGCGGTTGGGCACGCTGCTTTGGCTGGATATTGAGAAGTTGATGGGGTTTGGACATTGAGAGAATCTGATGAGTGCAACCTCTGTCAGTGAGCAGCCTTCTCTACAGCTCCACTGGCAGGGCCATTGTCTTCAGTTATGTTCACCACTACCCCAAGCCATGATCGCCACCGCCTCCATCCACAAACGTCACTGGCACATTCCGTCCATCCAGAGAGCCGGAAGCAGCATGGTGGCCTCTCAGCCCCTGACTCTTGTAATCCCTAGAGCAGACTTAAAATTCAGCTAAGGGTGCCACACACATCAAATATTGAGCTTTTAGCAGAGGGGATACAGGGGGAGGGGGGTATATACAGAGGAGATAGTGTATGTGTGACAGTTGGCTACATATAAAGGGGATAGTCTGTGATGGGGGGTATATACAGGGGGAATAGTGTGATGAGGAGGATAGCAGTAAGAGAAGGTGCACATGGGTTTGTTTAGGGTACTTGGTGAAGTTGGTGGGGCAGCAGCAGTTAATCTAGCTGGGCAGTGTAGATTAGATAGAGGTAGGTTTGGGGGAAAAGGTCCACAAGACGTCTCTGACCATAGACACACCAGGTTTGTTTGTTTTTTCCTGGACTTTGTCCTCTAAGCCTAGTTGTGTCTTATAGTCCAGAACGTCTTATGGTCCAAAAAAATACGGTAATTAACCAAATTCTTGGCTGTACCCTTTCAATCACTGGCCCCAGCCCGTACCTGTTTCGTGAGCACAAGCTCTGGTCTACATTACCAACAAGCTTGCAGAGTTCCCTAACAATCCTAAGTGTCTAATTACAAGGCTTCCATGGCATAGCCTGCTGAGCCTGCCAAAATGTACTCAGTGGCTGACACAATTCACAAAAATGTGTCTTTAGAGCGGATACTATTTGGTGTCTTTAGAGGAGGAAGATCTGTCTTTTTAAAAGAGCAACACTACTATAGAAAGAGCTATGATTCCATGCATAATCCTATGCCTTGGAATCTACACGTGACATGATAATGTGTCTGAATGGCCTGAAAGTGTAATGAACACACTAAAAAAAGTTACCCACTGAACAGACGATTGTATTGGATTAAGAAGGTGGTTTTAATGTTGTTTTTAACTTATTTTGTGTTTGGATATGTCCACAATAAATATATTTTATAGCTTTACAATTAAGCTGTGATGAGTTGTGACTTTCATACAATAGTCTGTTCAGTGGGTAACTTTTTTTAATGTGTTCACTGTCTTTTTAAAAGGTCACACAGGAGCGAAGCTGTGCCAAAGCAGAGACTTGGGTACCAGGGGCCTGGAGGGGGCAGGTGCTCTATTGGGTTGGGAGGATGAAGGCTTCACTTATTCCTCTGTCCTCACGTCTACTTATGTCACATATGTTCAGCAGTGCTGCCCACAGCAGCCAGCAATCCAGATGTGCAGGGCAGCTTTATTATTACTCGCCCTCCCTCACACAGGCTGAATTCAGCTTTGCCCCTCCTGCCTCTGTTGGGATGCTTCTCACCAAGGCAGCCGCTCTGCAGGTCTTGCCAGTGTATGTGCTGGTCAGCTTAAGAATGGGTTGCTCAGATGTATTTGCATATCTGTGTGTATAGGGTGCTTGCATATGTGTGAGAACCCTGTGCCTGGTGTGCATATTTCTGTGTGTACATATGTGGGAACAGGATAAAGCGGAAAGAGGCACCCAGATAAAATGCGTTAAAAACAAATAAAATGAAAAAAAGTGATGTGGCTTACTTCAATGAAGACAAATTCACGTATTAATAGAATTTTATTGCACTGGCAACGCGTTTCGTGGGTGCATACCCACTTCCTCAGGCCAAATAGTAGTGCCTATTAGTGTTTGTAGCCACAAATAAGGCCTTCTACCTTCTATCTTTCTAAATTTTGAAGAGTGGGCAAGGAAGACACGTTTTTTAAAGGAAACCAGAGCCGAATAAACCTAGAGAAACGGGGGGAGCATTCACATACTGTCACCTGTGCTGATGCCTACCTCTGCGTAAATGCCCTCCGGCAGCCTCTTCCGGGTCGCTGGAGTCGGGCACTACTGCGCATGTACATATATGACGTTGCTACATCATGTGCATGATTTCATGCACAGTGTGCCCTCCCCACCACTGGCTCGCGTTTGTAGTATGTGCAGAACCTGCGCAGTAGTGCCAGTATCCGGTGACCTGGAAAAGGCTGCCGAATGGGGCATTTAGGTAGAATGCGGGGTCAGAAAAGGGGAACGATATACCGAAATTAGAAGAGATTCTTAGAAAAGTACAATCCAACTTGTTGGCGGAAAAGGCTTGGTCCATCAGATGCGGGAACTTACAGTCTTTTATGAGAAAGGTTGATCTCTCGCCTACTGTGTACACGACATCGAGAGTTCTGGAATTCTGAGGTGTCTTCTCTCCTTTTCCTCATGGTCCTTATATTATCTTCATTCCCCATTATCACCTTTCATCACCTTTATTATTTTCATTACCTTATTACCTCTTCTACCCCTTGCATTGGAGACAACAGATACAAATTCAGGTTTGCTGGTGATTCCCCCCCTGGAGAAAAGCCCCTTTCTGTGCACATGACCTATTGGACTTCACTGAAGGTAAAGTTGAATCTACACTATTGAACACCAATTGGATAGTATGAGAAGCATAGTAGTTTAGTTATTAGTTTAGTTAGTTGTTTAGTTTAGTTTAGTTAGTATAATATCATTAAGCTACATTCTGCTAATTTTTCAGACATCTACTCTAAAATTGTGCTTACTCCCTACCTGGAGCTAATTACTGCATCCTATTTCAGTTATTCTCAGTTAAGCGTTCAATCTAGAGACTGTGGGCTAAAATTTGCAGGCTCCACTCCCTGGAATCTCAGTAGGGGGTTAACTCACCCATTTTCCAGGTTGAGAGGATCCTTATTTCTTATTAATCCATTCCCATAATCTCTCAATAATATCATAGAAAGGTACACTTTAAACTTCAAATATTCATTTCCAAGAAATTACTCCAGAAGTCGCAATTGTGTCAATATTATTTGACACAGATTTATTTTTAGTAAGTATAATTTTTATCAAGTTGAAGATGGTTTAAATATCCAATACACAACATTTTAATAATTTGTTATAATTTTATAATTTTCGTAGTTTTTTATACTTCAGTAAGATTTGTCATCATTTTTACTATTTTTATGTAAATACGGGTTCTTTTCCACATTTATAGATAGGTTACATGCCTGGGTGTGTTGAACGCGTTTATAGCGCGTTTTTCGCACCTATTGGCGTTTTTCGCGCGTTTTCTTTTTTTACGCGTTTTTGCGCATTTTCGCGCAACTTTGAGGTTTTCTGAATCCTACCGCAAAATTTCGCATGGTAGCATTATATTTACGCATCTTGATGCGGATTTTGCATCTTTATGCGGATTTTATGCGAATTTATGCGGATTTATAATCTTGCAGTATTGAATTTTTTTTTTTTTTTTTTATTTCTTCTTTACTCTATAACATGATTATAAGATGCAAATTTATTTCACAGTTATATTTAACCACTTGAGGACCTACGGCTTTCTACCCCTTAAGGACCGGCCACTTTTTTTCCATTCAGACCACTGCAGCTTTCACGGTTTATTGCTCGCTCATACAACCTACCACGTAAATGAATTTTGGCTCCTTTTCTTGTCACTAATAAAGCTTTCTTTTGGTGCTATTTGATTGCTCCTGCGATTTTTACTTTTTATTATATTCATCAAAAAAGACATGAATTTTGGCAAAAAAATGATTTTTTTAACTTTCTGTGCTAACATTTTTCAAATAAAGTAAAATTTCTGTATACATGCAGCGCGAAAAATGTGGACAAACATGTTTTTGATGAAAAAAAACCCATTCAGTGTATATTTATTGGTTTGGGTAAAAGTTTTATAGCGTTTACAAACTATGGTGCAAAAAGTGAATTTTCCCATTTTCAAGCATCTCTGACTTTTCTGACCCCCTGTCATGTTTCATGAGGGGCTAGAATTCCAGGATAGTATAAATACCCCCCAAATGACCCCATTTTGGAAAGAAGACATCCCAAAGTATTCACTGAGAGGCATAGTGAGTTCATAGAAGATATTATTTTTTGTCACAAGTAAGCGGATGATGACACTTTGTGAGAAAAAAAAAAAAAAAAGTTTCCATTTCTTCTAACTTGCGACAAAAAAAAAAATGAAATCTGCCACGGACTCACCATGCCCCTCTCTGAATACCTTGAAGGGTGTACTTTCCAAAATGGGGTCATTTGTGGGGTGTGTTTACTGTCCTGACATTTTGGGGGGTGCTAAATTGTAAGCACCCCTGTAAAGCCTAAAGGTGCTCATTGGACTTTGGACCCCTTAGCGCAGTTAGGCTGCAAAAAAGTGCCACACATGTGGTATTGCCGTACTCAGGAGAAGTAGTATAATGTGTTTTAGGGTGTATTTTTACACATACCCATGCTGGGTGGGAGAAATATCTCTGTAAATGACAATTTGTTAATTTTTTTTACACACAATTGTCCATTTACAGAGATCTTTCTCCCACTCAGCATGGGTATGTGTAAAAATACACCACAAAACACATTATACTACTTCTCCTGAGTACGGCGATACCACTTGTGTGGCACTTTTTTGCACCCTAACTGCGCTAAAGGGTCCAAAGTCCAATGAGTACCTTTAGGATTTCACAGGTCATTTTGAGAAGTTTCGTTTCAAGACTACTCCTCACGGTTTAGGGCCCCTAAAATGCCAGGGCAGTATAGGAACCCCACAAATGACCCCATTTTAGAAAGAAGACACCCCAAGGTATTCCGTTAGGAGTATGGTGAGTTCATAGAAGATTTTATTTTTTGTCAAAAGTTAGCGGAAAATGACACTTTGTGAAAAAACACAATTAAAATCAATTTCCGCTAACTTGTGACAAAAAATAAAATCTTCTATGAACTCGCCATACTACTAACGGAATACCTTGGGGTGTCTTCTTTCTAAAATGGGGTCATTTGTGGGGTTCCTATACTGCCCTGGCATTTTAGGGGCCCTAAACCGTGAGGAGTAGTCTTGAAACGAAATTTCTCAAAATGACCTGTGAAATCCTAAAGGTACTCATTGGACTTTGGGCCCTTTAGCGCAGTTAGGGTGCAAAAAAGTGCCACACATGTGGTATCGCCATACTCGGGAGAAGTAGTATAATGTGTTTTGGGGTGTATTTTTACACATACCCATGCTGGGTGGGAGAAATACCTCTGTAAATGGACAATTGTGTGTAAAAAAATCAAAATTGTCATTTACAGAGGTATTTCTCCCACCCAGCATGGGTATGTGTAAAAATACACCCCAAAACACATTATACTACTTCTCCCGAGTACGGCGATACCACATGTGTGGCACTTTTTTGCACCCTAACTGCACTAAGGGGCTCAAAGTCCAATGAGTACCTTTAGGCTGCTTGCACACCAAGACGTTACAGGCGCACGTTAGTGCGCCTGTAACGCTCCCCCAACGCACAGCAATGTAACACAAGTGGGCTGTTCACACAGCCCACGTTGCGTTACATGTAACGCTGCACGTTCTGTGCAAAGTGCAGCATGCTACGGCGTTGGAGCGGCTATAGCCGCGTTAGACTGTTTGCACATGCGCAGTGGGGGGCGGAGGAGGCGGGGAGAGCCAGCTACAGTAGCCGCGCACATGGCTACTTAATATTCACTGCACTGGCGGGCGCTGATTGGCCGGCGGGACCACGTGATGCGGAGTGTCTCGCTCCGCATCACGTGGTCCCGCTGGCCAATCAGCGCCACTCTGGGAGATATTATGGGCATCGAGCAGCCTAACGCGGCTCACTCTACCGTCGGCTTTTGCAGCACCATACGTTGTGTTAGGTGCACGTTATGCGACCTTAACGTGCCACCTAACACAACGTCTTGGTGTGCAAGAAGCCTTAGGATTTCACAGGTCATTTTTGTTTCAAGACTACTCCTCGCGGTTTAGGGCCCCTAAAATGCCAGGGCAGTATAGGAACCCCACTAATGACCCCATTTTCAAAAGAAGACACCCCAAGGTATTCCGTTAGGAGTATGGTGAGTTCATAGAAGTTCTTATTTTTTTGTCACAAGTTAGCGGAAATTGATTTTAATAGTTTTTTTTCACAAAGTGTCATTTTCCGCTAACTTGTGACAAAAAATAAAATCTTCTATGAACTCACCATACTCCGTACGGAATACCTTTGGGTGTCTTCTTTCTAGAATGGGGTCATTTGTGGGGTTCCTATACTGCCCTGGCATTTTAGGGGCCCTAAACCGTGAGGAGTAGTCTTGAAACCAAATGTCGCAAAATGACCTGTGAAATCCTAAAGGTACTCATTGGACTTTGGGCCCCTTAGCGTACTTAGGGTGTAAAAAAGTGCCACACATGTGGTACCGCCGTACTCAGGAGAAGTAGTATAATGCGTTTTGGGGTGTATTTTTACACATACCCATGCTAAGTGGGAGAAATATCTCTGTAAATGACAATTGTTTGATTTTTTTTACACACAATTGTCCATTTACATAGAAATTTCTCCCACCCAGCATGGGTATGTGTAAAAATACACCCCAAAGCACATTATACTACTTTTCCTGAGTACGGCGGTACCACATGTGTGACACTTTTTTGCAGCCTAGGTGCGCTAAGGGGCCCAACGTCCTATTCACAGGTCATTTTGAGGCATTTGTTTTCTAGACTACTCCTCGCGGTTTAGGGCCCCTAAAATGCCAGGGCAGTATAGGAACCCCACAAGTGACCCCATTTTAGAAAGAAGACACCCCAAGGTATTCTGTTAGGTGTATGACGAGTTCATAGAAGATTTTATTTTTTGTCAAAAGTTAGCGGAAAGTGACACTTTGTGGAAAAAAACCAATAAAAATCAATTTCCGCTAACTTTTGACAAAAAATAAAATCTTCTATGAACTCGTCATACACCTAACAGAATACCTTGGGGTGTCTTTTTTTCTAAAATGGGGACACTTGTGGGGTTCCTATACCGCCCTGGCATTTTACGGGCCCAAAACCGTGAGTAGTCTGGAAACCAAATGTCTCAAAATGACTGTTCAGGGGTATAAGCATCTGCAAATTTTGATGACAGGTAGTCTATGAGGGGGCGAATTTTGTGGAACCGGTCATAAGCAGGGTGGCCTTTTAGATGACAGGTTGTATTGGGCCTGATCTGATGGATAGGAGTGCTAGGGGGGTGACAGGAGGTGATTGATGGGTGTCTCAGGGGGTGGTTAGAGGGGAAAATAGATGCAATCAATGCACTGGGGAGGTGATCGGAAGGGGGTCTGAGGGGGATCTGAGGGTTTGGCCGAGTGATCAGGAGCCCACACGGGGCAAATTAGGGCATGATCTGATGGGTAGGTGTGCTAGGGGGTGACAGGAGGTGATTGATGGGTGTCTCAAGGTGTGATTAGAGGGGGGAATAGATGCAAGCAATGCACTGGCGAGGTGATCAGGGCTGGGGTCTGAGGGCATTCTGAGGGTGTGGGCGGGTGATTGAGTGCCCTAGGGGCAGATAGGGGTCTAATCTGATAGGTAGCAGTGACAGGGGGTGATTGATGGGTAATTAGTGGGTGTTTAGGGTAGAGAACGGATGTAAACACTGCACTTGGGAGGTGATCGGACGTCGGATCTGCGAGCGATCTATTGGTGTGGGTGGGTGATCAGATTGCCCGCAAGGGGCAGGTTAGGGGCTGATTGATGGGTGGCAGTGACAGCGGGTGATTGATGGGTGGCAGTGACAGGAGGTGATTGATGGGTGGCAGTGACAGGGGGTGATTGATGGGTGATTGACAGGTAATCAGTGGGTTATTACAGGGGAGAACAGATGTAAATATTGCACTGGCGAATTGATAAGGGGGGGTCTGAGGGTAATCTGAGCGTGTAGGCGGGTGATTGGGTGCCCGCAAGGGGCAGATTAGGGTCTGATCTGATGGGTAACAGTGACAGGTGGTGATAGGGGGTGATTGATGGGTAATTAGTGGGTGTTTAGAGGAGAGTAAACGCTGCGCTTGGGTGGTGATCTGATGTCGGATCTGCGGGCGATCTATTGGTGTGGGTGGGTAATCAGATTGCCCGCAAGGGGCAGGTTAGGGGCTGATTGTTGGGTGGCAGTGACGGGGTGATTAATGGGTGATAGGTGATTGGCAGGTGATCAGTGGGTTATTACAGGGAAGGATAGATGTAAATAATGCCCTGGCGAATTGATAAGGGGGGGTCTGAGGGTAATCTGAGCGTGTAGGCGGGTGATTGGGTGCCCGCAAGGGGCAGATTAGGGTCTGATCTGATAGGTAACAGTGATAGGGGGTGATTGATGGGTGATTGATGGGTAATTAGTGGGTGTTTAGAGAAGATAACAGATGTAAACAATACATTTGGGAGGTAATCTGACGGCGGGTTTGCGGGCGATCTAATGGTGTGGGTGGGTGATCAGATTGCTCGCAAGGGGCAGGTTAGGGGCTGATTGATGGGTGGCAGTGACAGGGGGTGATTGATGGGTGATAGGTGATTGGCAGGTGATTGACAGGTGATCAGTGGGTTATTACAGGGAAGAACAGATGTAATGAATGCACTTGTGAATTGATAAGGGGGGGTCTGAGGGCAATCTGAGCGTGTGGGCGGGTGATTGGGTGCCCGCAAGGGGCAGATTAGGGTCTGATCTGATAGGTAAAAGTGACAGGTGGTGATAGGGGGTGATTGATGGGTGATTGATGGGTAATTAGTGGGTGTTTAGAGGAGAGAATAGATGTAAACAATGGATTTGGGAGGTGATCTGATGTCGGATCTGCGGGCGATCTATTGGTGTGGGGGGGTGATCAGATTGCCCGCAAGGGGCAGGTTAGGGGCTGATTGATGGGTGGCAGTGACAGGGGGTGATTGATGGGTGATTGACAGGTGATTGACAGGTGATCAGGGGGGATAGATGCATACAGTACATGGGGGGGGGGTCTGGGGAGAATCTGGGGGGTGGGGGGGTGATCAGGAGGGGGCAGGGGGGGTATAAAAAAAAAATAGCGTTGACAGATAGTGACAGGGAGTGATTGATGGGTGATTAGGGGGGTGATTGGGTGCAAACAGGGGTCTGGGGGGTGGGCAGGGGGGGGTCTGATGGGTGCTGTGGGCGATCTGGGGCGGGGGGGGGAGAAAATCAGTGTGCTTGGTGCAGACTAGGGTGGCTGCAGCCTGCCCTGGTGGTCCCTCGGACACTGGGACCACCAGGGCAGGAGGCAGCCTGTATAATACACTTTGTAAACATTACAAAGTGTATTATACACTTTGTATGCGGCGATCGTCGGGTTAACATCCCGCCGGCGCTTCCGTATGGCCGGCGGGATGTTGCGGCGAGTGAGCGGCGCCAGGCGGAGGCGGAGGATCGCGTCACGGATGACGCGATCGCTCCGCCCATGCCCAAACAAGGACCGCCGCATTTTGTCAATACGGCGGTCCTTGCGGCGTCTGCTTCCCGGCCGCCATTTGTCTATACGGCGGTCGGGAAGTAGTTAACTTATAACAAGCTGGTTATACAACTGAGCTATATTTTTCTAGTGAAATGTATATGCTTATGTGGAGAACTTCTTATATATTGTTTATTTGTTATTTGTTATATATATATTATATACTATGCCATTGGATACTTACATAACTTGTATGCTGAAAATTTTTTCAATAAAAATTATTGTGAAAGAAAAGGGGAACGGGGGAGTGGTAGGCATCAGGATAGGTGACAGTAGACAGTAGACAGTAGACTTTTCTCTAGGTTTATTCGGCTCAGCCTTGGGTGACAGACCACCTTGTCTCAATCCTACATCTAAGAGACAATCATAGCAAATGTTTATTTTTGAAATAAAGAACAAGTTACCTTTTATAGAGAAAATAATAGATCTCATGTACATTCACATTAGGGGTGCTGTTATGTGGAGGGGATGTTATTGTTGCAGTAAGCCCTTTGTTGAAGATTTATAATTGCTCTTGCTACAATTATATACTGAATTGGCTTTAAAATTAATTAAACTTAAACTTTCCACACTTTAACAGGTTTAACATCTTTAACCACTTGAGGACCTAGGGCTTTCTACCCCTTAAGGACCGGCCACTTTTTTTCCATTCAGACCACTGCAGCTTTCACGGTTTATTGCTCGCTCATACAACCTACCACCTAAATGAATTTTGGCTCCTTTTCTTGTCACTAATAAAGCTTTCTTTTAGTGCTATTTGATTGCTCCTGCGATTTTTACTTTTTATTATATTCATCAAAAAATACATGAATTTTGGCAAAAAAATGATTTTTTTAACTTTCTGTGCTGACATTTTTCAAATAAAGTAAAATTTCTGTATACATGCAGCGCGAAAAATGTGGACAAACATGTTTTTGATTAAAAAAAACCCATTCAGTGTATATTTATTGGTTTGGGTAAAAGTTATAGCGTTTACAAACTATGGTGCAAAAAGTGAATTTTCCCATTTTCAAGCATCTCTGACTTTTCTGACCCCCTGTCATGTTTCATGAGGGGCTAGAATTCCAGGATAGTATAAATACCCCCCAAATGACCCCATTTTGGAAAGAAGACATCCCAAAGTATTCACTGAGAGGCATAGTGAGTTCATAGAAGATATTAATTTTTGTCACAAGTAAGCGGAAAATGACACTTTGTGAGGAAAAAAAAAAAGTTTCCATTTCTTCTAACTTGCGACAAAAAAAAATGAAATCTGCCACGGACTCACCATGCCCCTCTCTGAATACCTTGAAGGGTCTACTTTCCAAAATGGGGTCATTTGTGGGGTGTGTTTACTGTCCTGACATTTTGGGGGGTGCTAAATTGTAAGCACCCCTGTAAAGCCTAAAGGTGCTCATTGGACTTTGGACCCCTTAGCGCAGTTAGGCTGCAAAAAAGTGCCACACATGTGGTATTGCCGTACTCAGGAGAAGTAGTATAATGTGTTTTGGGGTGTATTTTTACACATACCCATGCTGGGTGGGAGAAATATCTCTGTAAATGACAATTTGTTAATTTTTTTTACACACAATTGTCCATTTACAGAGATATTTCTCCCACTCAGCATGGGTATGTGTAAAAATACACCACAAAACACATTATACTACTTCTCCTGAGTACGGCGATACCACATGTGTGGCACTTTTTTGCACCCTAACTGTGCTAAAGGGCCCAAAGTCCAATGAGTACCTTTAGGATTTCACAGGTCATTTTGAGAAATTTCGTTTCAAGACTACTCCTCACGGTTTAGGGCCCCTAAAATGCCAGGGCAGTATAGGAACCCCACAAATGACCCCATTTTAGAAAGAAGACACCCCAAGGAATTCCGTTAGGAGTATGGTGAGTTCATAGAAGATTTTATTTTTTGTCAAAAGTTAGCGGAAAATGACACTTTGTGAAAAAACACAATTAAAATCAATTTCCGCTAACTTTTGACAAAAAATAAAATCTTCTATGAACTCACCATACTCCTAACGGAATACCTTGGGGTGTCTTCTTTCTAAAATGGGGTCATTTGTGGGGTTCCTATACTGCCCTGGCATTTTAGGGGCCCTAAACCGTGAGGCGTAGTCTTGAAACGAAATTTCTCAAAATGACCTGTGAAATCCTAAAGGTACTCATTGGACTTTGGGCCCTTTAGCGCAGTTAGGGTGCAAAAAAGTGCCACACATGTGGTATCGCCATACTCGGGAGAAGTAGTACAATGTGTTTTGGGGTGTATTTTTACACATACCCATGCTGGGTGGGAGAAATACCTCTGTAAATGGACAATTGTGTTTAAAAAAATCAAGATTGTCATTTACAGAGGTATTTCTCCCACCCAGCATGGGTATGTGTAAAAATACACCCCAAAGCACATTGTACTACTTCTCCCGAGTACGGCGATACCACATGTGTGGCACTTTTTTGCACCCTAACTGCACTAAGGGGCCCAAAGTCCAATGAGTACCTTTAGGATTTCACAGGTCATTTTTGTTTCAAGACTACTCCTCACGGTTTAGGGCCCCTAAAATGCCAGGGCAGTATAGGAACCCCACTAATGACCCCATTTTAGAAAGAAGACACCCCAAGGTATTCCGTTAGGAGTATGGTGAGTTCATAGAAGTTTTTATTTTTTTGTCACAAGTTTGTGAAAAAAAACTATTAAAATCAATTTCCGCTAACTTGTGACAAAAAAATAAAAACTTCTATGAACTCACCATACTCCTAACGGAATACCTTGGGGTGTCTTCTTTCTAAAATGGGGTCATTTGTGGGGTTCCTATACTGCCCTGGCATTTTAGGGGCCCTAAACCGTGAGAAGTAGTCTTGAAACCAAATGTCGCAAAATGACCTGTGAAATCCTAAAGGTACTCATTGGACTTTGGGCCCCTTAGCGTACTTAGGGTGTAAAAAAGTGCCACACATGTGGTACCGCCGTACTCAGGAGAAGTAGTATAATGCGTTTTGGGGTGTATTTTTACACATACCCATGCTAAGTGGGAGAAATATCTCTGTAAATGACAATTGTTTGATTTTTTTACACACAATTGTCCATTTACATAGAAATTTCTCCCACCCAGCATGGGTATGTGTAAAAATACACCCCAAAACACATTATACTACTTTTCCTGAGTACGGCGGTACCACATGTGACACTTTTTTGCAGCCTAGGTGCGCTAAGGGGCCCAACGTCCTATTCACAGGTCATTTTGAAGCATTTGTTTTCTAGACTACTCCTCGCGGTTTAGGGCCCCTAAAATGCCAGGGCAGTATAGGAACCCCACAAGTGACCCCATTTTAGAAAGAAGACACCCCAAGGTATTCCGTTAGGTGTATGGCGAGTTCATAGAAGATTTTATTTTTTGTCACAAGTTAGTGAAAAATGACACTTTGTGAAAAAAAAACAATAAAAATTAATTTCCGCTAACTTTTGACAAAAAATAAAATCTTCTATGAACTCGTCATACACCTAACAGAATACCTTGGGGTGTCTTTTTTTCTAAAATGGGGTCACTTGTGGGGTTCCTATACCGCCCTGGCATTTTACAGGCCCAAAACCGTGAGTAGTCTGGAAACCAAATGTCTCAAAATGACTGTTCAGGGGTATAAGCATCTGCAAATTTTGATGACAGGTGGTCTATGAGGGGCCGAATTTTGTGGAACCGGTCATAAGCAGGGTGGCCTTTTAGATGACAGTCATGCAATCAATGCACTGGGGAGGTGATCGGAAGGGGGTCTGAGGGGGATCTGAGGGTTTGGCCGAGTGATCAGGAGCCCACACGGGGCAAATTGGGGCCTGATCTGATGGGTAGGTGTGCTAGGGGGTGACAGGAGGTGATTGATGGGTGTCTCAAGGTGTGATTAGAGGGGGGAATAGATGCAAGCAATGCACTGGCGAGGTGATCAGGGCTGGGGTCTGAGGGCATTCTGAGGGTGTGGGCGGGTGATTGAGTGCCCTAGGGGCAGATAGGGGTCTAATCTGATAGGTAGCAGTGACAGGGGGTGATTGATGGGTAATTAGTGGGTGTTTAGAGTAGAGAATAGATGGAAACACTGCGCTTGGGTGGTGATCTGATGTCGGATCTGCGGGCGATCTATTGGTGTGGGTGGGTGATTAGTTTGCCCGCAAGGGGCAGGTTAGGGGCTGATTGATGGGTGGCAGTGACAGCGGGTGATTGATGGGTGGCAGTGACAGGGGGTGATTGATGGGTGGCAGTGACAGGGGGTGATTGATAGGTGATTGACAGGTAATCAGTGGGTTATTACAGGGGAGAACAGATGTAAATATTGCACTGGCGAATTGATAAGGGGGGGGTCAGAGGGCAATCTGAGCGTGTAGGCGGGCGATTGGGTGCCCGCAAGGGGCAGATTAGGGTCTGATCTGATGGGTAACAGTGACAGGTGGTGATAGGGGGTGATTGATGGGTGATTGATGGGTAATTAGTGGGTGTTTAGAGGAGAGAATAGATGGAAACACTGCGCTTGGGTGGTGATCTGATGTCGGATCTGCGGGCGATCTATTGGTGTGGGTGGGTGATCAGATTGCCCGCAAGGGGCAGGTTAGGGGCTGATTGTTGGGTGGCAGTGACAGGGGGTGATTGATAGGTGATTGGCAGGTGATTGACAGGTGATCAGAGGGTTATTACAGGGAAGAACAGATGTAATTAATGCACTGGTGAATTGATAAGGGGGGGTCAGAGGGCAATCTGAGCGTGTGGGCGGGTGATTGGGTGCCCGCAAGGGGCAGATTAGGGTCTGATCTGATAGGTAAAAGTGACAGGGGGTGATTGATGGGTGATTGATGGGTAATTAGTGGGTGTTTAGAGGAGAGAATAGATGTAAACAATGGATTTGGGAGGTGATCTGATGTCGGATCTGCGGGCGATCTATTGGTGTAGGGGGGTGATCAGATTGCCCGCAAGGGGCAGGTTAGGGGCTGATTGATGGGTGGCAGTGACAGGGGGTGATTGACGGGTGATTGATGGGTGATTGACAGGTGATGGACAGGTGATTGACAGGTAATCAGGGGGGATAGATGCATACAGTACATGGGGGGGGGTCTGGGGAGAATCTGAGGGGTGGGGGGGTGATCAGGAGGGAGCGGGGGGCAGGGGGGGGGGATAAAAAAAAAATAGCGTTGACAGATAGTGACAGGGAGTGATTGATGGGTGATTAGGGGGGTGATTGGGTGCAAACAGGGGTCTGGGGGGTGGGCAGGGGGGGGTCTGATGGGTGCTGTGGGCGATCTGGGGCAGGGGGGGGGGGAAATCAGTGTGCTTGGTGCAGACTAGGGTGGCTGCAGCCTGCCCTGGTGGTCCCTCGGACATTGGGACCACCAGGGCAGGAGGCAGCCTGTATAATACACTTTGTAAACATTACAAAGTGTATTATACACTTTGTATGCGGCGATAGTCGGGTTAACATCCCGCCGGCGCTTCCGTATGGCCGGCGGGATGTTGCGGCGGGTGAGCGGCGCCAGGCGGAGGCGGAGGATCGCGTCACGGATGACGCGATCGCTCCGCCCATGCCCATACAAGGACCGCTGCTAATTGTCAATACGGCGGTCCTTGCGGCGTCCACTTCCCGGCCGCCAATTGTATATACGGCGGTCGGGAAGTGGTTAAGCTGTCACGTTAGAGAAAAAATGTACAGGTGCTTCTCAAAAAATTAGCAGATTGTGATAAAGTTCATTATTTTCTGTACTGTACTAATAAACATTAGACTTTCATATATTTTAGATTCATTACACACAACTGAAGTAGTTCAAGCCTTTATTGTTTTAATATTTCTGAATTTGGCATACAGTTCATTAAAACCCCAAATTCCTATCTCAATAAATTAGCATATTTCATCCGACCAATAAAAGAAAAGTGTTTTTAAAACAAAAAAGTCAACCTTCAAATAATTATGTCCAGTTATGCACTCAATACTTGGTTGGGAATCCTTTTGCAGAAATGACTGCTTCAATGCGGCGTGGCATGGAGGCAATTAGCCTGTGGCACTGCTCAGGTGTTATGGAGGCCTAGGATGTTTCGATAGCGGCCTTAAGCTCATCCAGAGTGTTGGGTCTTGCGTCTTTCAACTTTCTCTTCACAATATCCCACAGATTCTCTATGGGGTTCAGGTCAGGAGAGTTGGCAGGCCAATTGAGCACAGTAATACCATGGTCAGTAAACCATTTACCAGTGGTTTTGGCACTGTAAGCAGGTGCCAGGTCGTGCTGAAAAATGAAATCTTTAACTCCATAAAGCTTTTCAGCAGATGGAAGTATGAAGTGCTCCAAAATCTCCTGAGTGCTAGCTGCATTGACCCTGCCCTTGATAAAACACAGTGGACCAACACCAACAGCTGACATGGCACCCCAGACCATCACTGACTGTTGGTACTTGACACTGGACTTCAGGCATTTTGGCATTTCCCTCTTCCCAGTCTTCCTCCAGACTCTGGCACGTTGATTTCCGAATGGCATGCAAAAGTTGCTTTCATCTGAAAAAAGTACTTTGGACCACTGTGCCACAGTCCAGTGCTGCTTCTCTGTAGCCCAGGTCAGGCACTTCTGCCGCTGTTTCTGGTTCAAAAGTGGCTTGACCTGGGGAATACGGCGCCTGTAGCCCATTTCCAGCACATGCCTGTACATGGTGGCTCTGGATGTTTCTACTCCAGACTCAGTCCACTGCTTCCGCAGGTCCCCCTAAGGTCTGGAATCGGTCCTTCTCCACAATCTTCCTCAGGGTCCGGTCACCTCTTCTCGTTGTGCAGCGTTTTTCTGCCACACTTTTTCCTTCCCACAGACTTCCCACTGAGGTGCCTTGATACAGCACTCTGGGAACAGCCTATTTGTTCAGAAATATCTTTGTGTCTTACCCTCTTGCTTGAGGGTGTCAATGATGGCCTTCTGGACAGCAGTAAGGTCGGCAGTCTTACCCGTGATTGCGGTTTTGAGTAATGAACCAGGCTGGGAGTTTTTAAAAGCCTCTTTTGCAGGTGTTTAAAATTAATTAGTTGATTCAGATGATTAGGTTAATAGCTCGTTTAGAGAACCTTTTCATGATATGCTAATTTTTTGAGATAGGAATTTTGGGTTTTCATGAGCTGTATGGCAAAATCATCAATATTAAAACAATAAAAGTCTTGAACTACTTCAGTTGTGTGTAATGAATCTAAAATATATAAAGTCTAATGTTTATCAGTACATTACAGAAAATAATGAACTTTATCACAATATGCTAATTTTTTAGAAAGATCTGTACTTACTCTTCATGCTTTCATGTCAAATACTCCTCTAGATGCTTTATTTGTGTTGGCCAAACCGACCTTTCAAAAGTAAAGGACACCTCAACTGAGAGGGAGATGGAGGCTGCCATATGTATTTCCTCTTAATACCTGTAGACCGGTAGTCTCTCTGATCCTCTGCCTCTTATACTTTTTGCCAGACCATACTTTTTTAGACCCTGAACACGCATGCAGATCAGATCTTTCTGACGTACTTAAACTCCAGTCCTTTAGGACCATACCCATGGCAGTGTTTTAGGATGGACTGAGAAAAGGATGGGAGTTCTACATCCCCTTCATGCCTCAGTACAAGTTTAGCTATGAAGATAAGCTAGACAAAGCTTTTGGGTTTTGAAACAGGTGCTCAAAAATGTGGTGGTAAACCCTCCTTTCCATCCCGATACTCCCTTATTTTTTTCTTTCTCCATCTACTCTTCGTTTTTGTTTTTTTCTGATTTCAATTTGAATTATGTGTGTTCTTACTCTCTCTTTTCTTTACATAGCACAGCCTTTGTTCTTTCATATTCATTTAACTGCAAATTAAACATGAAAATATTTAAGATTTAATGGATTTGTGTCCCTCCACATGCTTCTGCTATGACCCCCCCCCCCCCCCCAATCTGCTGCCCCCCCCCCCCCCCCCCCCCCCCCGTGAGTGCAGCATCTTCCCCTGCAATGTCTCCGCCATCCCCATCTAATGTCCTGGCCCCCATCCTTGTCTGCAGCAGCTTACATGATACATGCCACCGCGAGGACTGCAGCCACCCGGCTTCCCCATACACACTTCCTCATGCGCGTGGCTACTGATGACGTGATCAGTACGAGTCGTATATTTTTCCCCCTGGTTTTTGCACTCTAAACCTAGGTGCGTCTTATACGTTGGAAAATACGGTAAGTGATAACTACAGGAACCAGAAGTTGCAGCTTTATTATCCAATCAATGATGCGAGGTATGCGATTTCAAGACTTTAACCACAGGAGTGTGGAGGTGGTAGGTGTGGGGATCACTGTACAGATTGTACACGTAGGCCATGTTGCGTCAACATGTGCTTAGTCATGTTTAGTGTTAATAAAAATGTACCTTAAAAAAATAAATAAATCGTCGGATCCCTGTTGGGAAATTAAAATTGAGCCCGCAACTTACCAACATCTGTTAGCAGTGTTGCTGCAGAAGAAGAGTGACTTCTTGCCACTGAAGACTTCTGACAACATGAAGCCGGAAAATTGCAGATAAAATGCAAAATTGCTAATCCGCCACCAGCTTATGTTGGTACCTGGTATACGGTATATAATGGTATACGAAGACCTCAGATGTCTGTCCTTAAAATAGGTAAAGGGGTAAATCTTTTACCCCCATGTAAAAAACAAACAGTAATTCTATTTAGAATTTAGAACAGTGACCACTGTTGCACCACCATTCTGTGCCGGCCCTCTGCTTGCACTACTATACTGGGAAGAATCTTCAATGGATCAGACCAACAGGGAGCCTTGGCAGGAGGTTTACCTATGGTTTTGACCAGGCTTTCTGTATAGTACTGCACTGGAGTCTAAGTCTGGAGTGGGGACTGAAATTTCTGGGCCCCATACAGGGAAAAGCTACTTTAAAATCCTTCTCACTCCTCTTCCCACCCCTATCTTTAAAGTGTACTTGAGCCCAGGTGGAAAAATTCTATTTTACTTGCCTGGTGTTTCTTGGAGTCCCCGTTGCCTTACAGGTCTCTCGGGTTTCCTCCCAGACCTCCATTCAGCAGCTGTAGCCCTCTGGAAGCTTCCTCGATCGCGCTTCTGGCCATGGGAATGCGATTGAAGAGGTGCAGGTGCATGGCCTGAGCATGCTCAGTCGACCATGACGGGCGATCATCTGGAGGGGTATAGCAGCCGAATGGAGAGGCCTAGAAGGAATCTGATGGAAACTCATACACACACTCTTAGAAAGCCAGTATCATCAGGCTCGGATGTCTATCCTCTTCCAGATAACTAGGCATAGAGGGTCACTTTTCACCCCGAACGTATTCATTATAATGTTTTTTGGTTTTTTTTTTAAAGTCTCTTTATAAAAAAAAAGAAAATACTTTTTAAATTTGTATTCTTTTCTGTCACATTATCTTCTGTTTACTTATTTCTCCTGGTGTCTTCTTGTTTCTGTACACTTTTTTTTTCATCTTGTTTAAAGGTCCACTTCTTGGCTGGCACTAGTTGGTACTACAGCAGCATGGCATCTGCCATGCTGGGCAGTCCGGTGTGGTGTCAATATGCCTTGAATTGTAAACGTTTAATGTCATGAATTATCCATATTGCGTCATTACGCTAGTGCCGTGTTACGCTTGCGCAATGTAACTTTTATTCTCTTTTTGAGAATGGAGTACTTGGTAAGAATGCTCTCGTCCTTCATGCAGCTTCCGGGCAGGGTAGCGCAAAATTATAGGGCTACTGCGCATATCTCCGAAACCAGTTGATAATCGGCTATTTTAGAGACTGAAAATTCTGTTGTGCATGTGCAAAAATAACACGGTGCTAGCGTGATGATACAATATGGTTACATCATGACGAGAAGACAGTAATAATCTAGGGCATACTGACACCACACTGCCACTCTCCCGACTAGCTAGGCTCCCCCAGTGCTCCCTGCCAAAACTGCACTGTCTTGTTGGTGTTCCGACTTCTCAGCATACCTATCAAAACAGCAAAAATTTTCTTCTGTGCTCGTGCAACCCCCTTAATTGACTGTATATAGCGCATGGGCATCGCTGCCACCCATCAGCTCAGCATCCTAGTTTGTTGGGACACCGGTGTGGTAGCATATTTTGCATCCTATAGGAGAAGGTTAGTGTTATGGTACCCATACATGGTACAAGACAAACCTTTGATTTTTCCAATTTTTTCAACCAAAGCGAAAGCGATCAAATTGAATGAAAGTAAAAAATAATCTATTTTTTTCGATAAAAATCCGATTGGACATGCTGGAAAAATCTTTATATTTGATTTAATGGAATAATAAAATTAATAAAAAGAAATTGTACCATTTATGGGGGCACCACTAGGCAGAGGAGATGGGAGGTCAGTGCTTGGCACGGGATGGGTGAATGGTAGTTTTCAGCACATGATAGGGTAGGTTAGGCCTGGGATGGGTGGAGGGTAGTCTTAGGCTGGGCACAGGATAAAGTAGGTTAGTGTCAGGCAGAAAAGTTGGAAAGTTCATTTGAGGCAGAGGAATAGTAGAGGTTGCTAATTCTGATGAAGTTGCAAATATTTTCACTATACTGTAGTTAGCATTTTATGCAACCTGACAGACTTTGCACCCCATAGGAAAAGAATGGTAGAAGTTGCAAATTCTGATGAAGTTGTATTTTCACCACACTGTGAGGGCTCTGTGAAGCTGGGCCCCTACAATCAGCACAGATAAAAATTCCATCATGCTTGGTTAGTGCTACGTTTGTGCCTATCTGTGCTGCTTTCATTTTGCAGATAACAGCACTTATTTTCTTCAAAACAATATCATCATCTAACCCCCATAAAACAACCTATGGGCATGGAACTGGTTTGTGCTGCAAAAATCATCTTTCTATCTTTTATAGTTTTTGAGATATTCAAGATTTCATAAAGGTCAAAAGTTCACTCAGGCCCTGTTCATACTGTCAGCGTTTACAGAACGCATAGAAATTCAAAAAAACGCAAGTTGAAAAACACATGCGTTGGTATGTGTTTTTCTTGCATTCAAATGCGTTTTCTATTGCGTTTTGCACACACACGTCACACAGGAAACAGAAAAGAATTATGGGAAGCGCAGAGGGAAACGTACGCTAAAAATGCAATAGTACGCGTTTTTGATACGCATCTATAGACTTTCATTGTGTCCGTTTCTGTGTGTGACGCACAGAACTGCGTGCAGCAACGAAGATGAGAAACGTATGCGTCTCATACGCATACATGTGAACAAGGCTATTAGAAAACATTAGTAGCCATTTCTATGTGCAAAGTCTGCCTGTATGCGTTCTGTAAAAACGGCTAGAAACGTAGTCTGAACGGGGCCTTAGGCTCACTCAGCCTGTGTGATGTTGTAGGGGGGCTGAGGGCCCATTCACACTAGAAGCACTTTTCTGTGTGTTTTGCGATTGATTAGTGTTTTTTAAAATTGCTGCAATTTTGCAACCTCGCATGTGAAAATCGCAGTGATTTTTCTGCGATTTTTTTACTGTGATTTTAACCACTTAATGTTTACAATACAGTATATCTACTCCCCTAAAAACTTCATCTAAGCCTCAGGGGAGTAGATATTCGTAACTCTGCTACAATCGCCGCTGTGTGTGCTCTCACGTGCTCACGCACTAGTTCTCACTGCTACATGTTAGCCTGGAGATCAATTAATGGGAACGCAGTTCCCATTCATTTTTCTAGTTCCCTGTGTCCATGATCGCGACATCAATTAGATGCCTGCGGTCATTTGTAAACACTGTAAGTTACACTTACACGCATTAGTTCCTGTTTGTGTACTAAAAGCATGCGCAGGAAGCTAATAACTGAGGACATCTTGTGGCCAAAGAGTAAAATTACACCTACAATCATTTACTTTAATAAAGAGACCTACACATAATTTAAAATTAACCCCTTACCTCCCACTCTCTCCCATAAATGCCCAAATAAAACTTTTGCATTTAAAAATAATAATAAAATAAAGTAAAAAAACAAAATGACATAAATACTTACCTTAGGGACTGAACTTTTATATGTATGTCAGGAGGGTATATAACTGTTATTTTTTTAAATTATGGGCTTGTAAATAGTGATGGACGCAAAACTTAAAAACTGCACCTTTATTTCCAAATAAAATATTGGCGCCATACATTGTGATAGCAAGATAATTTAAATGGTGTCATAACCAGGACAAATGGGCAAATAAAATATGTGGGTTTTAATTATGGAAGCATGTATTATTTTAAAACTGTAATGGCTGAAAACTGAGAAATAATGATTTTTTTAATTTTTTTTCTTAATATTCCCATTAAAATGCATTTAGAAAAAAATAATTCTTAGCAAAAGGTACCACCCAAAGAAAGCCTAATTAGTGGCAGAAAAAACAAGATACAGATCATTTTGTTGTGATAAGTAGTGGTAATGTTATTGGCACATGATTGGGAGGAGCGCTGAAATGTGAAAATTGCTCTTGTCCATAAGGTAAAAATACACTCCGGGCTAATAAAAGTGGATGGTAGCGATTTTAAAAACCGCTTATCAATCGCAAAGCGCCCAGAAAAGCGCTTCTAGTGTGAATGGGCTCTGTGTGAACTTTTGACCTTTATGAAAACTTGAATATCTCAAACTATAAAAGATGATTTTTGCAGCACAAATGAGCATAGACACAGTACTATCCAAACATGCCAGTTCCATGCCTGTAGGTTGTATGGGGACTGGTATTGTTTTGAAGAAAATTAAGTGTGGTTATCTTCAAACCGAAAGCAACACAACCCTTCATTTTTGCAGCACAAATAGGCACAAACCTAGCACTAACCAAGAATGATGGAATTTTTTTGTGCTGATTGTAGGGAACCAACTTCACTGCCCTCACCATGACCACCACCGCTGCTATTTACTAAAATAAAAAATGGGACCACCAGGAAAAAAAAAACAACTTCAAAGATCCCGCTGGTTCTCCCATTGGCCCATTAAGAATCGTCTTTAGAATCCCTGTGACCATTTGTACAAAATTCTGAAATTCGTCTAACAAAGAATGCAGCAAGAAATACAAGAAGTTAAAGGGGCAGCAGTCGCGGCTGGAGTGGTCTGCAGGGTGCTCAGGTCAGAGGTCAGGCCATTTTGACAAGACAGGTGACAGCGTCACCGGCTGCGGTGTCATTCTCCGCACTGCGCATGCGCACACCTCTCCAGCCAGCACTTCAGCGTCTAGTTACCATAGCTACAAGGATCTGACGTCACGGAAGCCCGTATTCCCTTGGCTAGACTACGTCTCCCGGCATCCTCCGCGATCCCCGGAGGCAGCTGTGCTGCTGCTGCCTATGCTGCGGCGGTTTGAGAATCGGGGCCTTTGTGCGGAGGAGGTGGCGGATGGGAGAGGAGCAGGCCAGGTAGGCAGGTTGCGGCTGTGCAGCAAGGGACAGGTCGGTGATCTGGAGGAGTGGCTTTGTGTGGTTATTATCATTATCATACCAATTATTATTATTATTTGTATGAAATGGTATTCGGTTTGATCAACTCCTCCCATCTGGACATCACTGCCACCCTTTTTGTTGCATTTTCTCAGTGCCTCTTATTCATATGTGTACTTAGGAATGTATTTTGAGAATTGGGGGAAAAAATCCAGCCCATCAGATCTATAATGACATTAATTACCGTTTCCTGTCATTTGCTAATAATTTTGCACAAGCCACACTGAGGAGATCACTGGGGGAATAAATCCCCAAGTGCAATCATCTCTGCCCATGCCTTGGCAATTTTACATTTGAATTAAATCCGTTTCCACCTATGCATGGCTGTCACACACTAATATTCGTCCAGAATGCTTTTATTTTAATCCTGGTCACTTGAACATTGTTTTTTTTTTTAATTCCCAGGGGTGATGGTGATCTTTCATCCATGGATGGATAGCAGTGTAATACCCCATTTATTACTATGGAGTGTGTGTCCTGGATTTTAGCAGTGGCTGATGAATTAGTGGAAGTCCAGGATTAGAGATGGTCAATGAGACGAAAATAATAATGTTGCATACAAATTGCTCCCTACTGGGCTAATTAAAGGCTCCTTTTGTTGATTTTGATTTTTTTTTTGTTTCAAGCTGCTTACAATTTACATGCAAGATGGAATTATTTCCATCTTCTTGACCATCTTTATCCAAGAAACAAAAGAAGAGGCCTAAGATACCATAAGGTGGGCAGCACGGTGGCGTAGTGGTTAGCTCTCTCGCCTTGCAGCGCTGGGTCCCTGGTTCGAATCCCAGCCAGGGCACTATCTGCAAAGAGTTTGTATGTTCTCTCCGTGTCTGCGTGGGTTTCCTCCGGGCACTCCGGTTTCCTCCCACATTCTAAAAACATACAGATAAGTTAATTGGCTCCCCCTAAAATTGGCCCTAGACTACAATACTTACACTACATAATATAGACATATGGCAATGGTAGGGATTAGATTGTGAGCTCCTTTGAGGGACAGTTAGTGACAAGATATATATATATACATTGTACAGCGCTGCGTAATATGTCGGCGCTATATAAATACTAAATAATAATAATAATAATAATAATTTTCCATGGACGTCTGAACGGCTAGTTTGTCGAGCAGTTCAGCATCTCGACAACCATTTGGGCGCAATTTAAATGCAGCCGATAACAGTGGTTGTAACACCACGCATGTCAAGTGTTGACACGCAGAATTGTTACCATGTGGCAAAAAACTGCAGCGTTTAAATGCAACTCAATAGGGCGTGGGGGCTCTTGTCTAGCAAGCACCTAGCAACTGGGTGGGAGCAGCTGACAGGTGGTGTGTTCACTGCCTGTCAGATTCTCTTGGAAAAGAAGCCTAACTTAAAGGACAACTCTGTAAAGTATCACTCAGTAGGAATAACTTGTGTACCCATTAAAGCCATAATTCAGCTCCAGTTTGTTTTAATATACAGTGTTCTCCCCAGAAATATTTTCCAGCTGGGTGGCATGAAAAAGTAGTGGGGAGCAACGGGGGAATGCAGGGCTGGTGCAACTCTGCTGTCAACTCTGCCTGTGACAGCCAGGTGCTTCCCAAAATCAGTCGGGTGGAGCACCCAGCTAAAGGAGCCTGGGGAGAACACTGATGTATATGGTAGTAAAATTGAATTCATTAGTAATGCCTTTAAAAATACTTCTTAAAGGACACATCCGAGCAAATCAAAAATTAAAAAAATCCACTTACCTGGGGCTTCCTCCAGCCAGCCGTTCGGTGCTCTCGCTGCAGCTCCGCTCACCGCTGCTGGTCCTGGGTCCCCTCCGGCGCAGAATTCCTACTACTGCTCCTGCACTGTACAGTCCAGATGACGTCAGCGCGACCAGTGAACCGTACGCTGGAGCGCAGAGGAACCCGGCCTGACGAGATCGGCTTCTCCACCGGAGGGGGCTGGTGTCACAGGACCCCTTCAGGTCGGACCGCACAATGCCTTCCAATCGGTTTCAGCACGCAGACCATGTAAGCTGTAGTCGCAATCAGTGCGCAAAAACCGCTGGAATTTTGGCAGCAGACCGACTAGAAGGGAGCCTGTGAGTTACGGTAATTACAAATTACACACTATTTCAGGGCATAACTGCCACCACCTCTGTTATCATGGGACAGAGACACCCACTGACTGGCTGAGCCTAGACCTGCGAATAAAAACGGCTAAACCCACTCTATTCTGTCTAGCTAGCAACAATAGTAGCGTCTCTTCAGAAGTCAGGGTTCAGTTGTGCGGCTGAATAGCAGGGTAGCTGAATAAACAAATGACGTTAGCGTCGTTTATTAAAACGCAATATAAATAATTAATATATACAGAAAATTATTACAATCAACAATTATAGACACATTAATAGCCAGTATGAAAATAAAAGGGGGAAAATGAGAGTTCGTGGAAATATATCCTTCTGGGAAAACTCATAAAGTTCTTGGTTTCAGTTCAGTAGCAAAGTCCAAACAAGCCAGATGTCAGCATGTCCTCAAGCTGGCAAGGATGTAATCCGGATGATGTTTGAAAATCGAGGACCTTGATTTTGCATCCTCTGCCATTCTTATACCCCTGATCCAGTAGGAGGGAGTGAGAGTGGGAACCGCACACCCCCTTAGAACATGAGATGAGTCCTCCCCCTTCCCCTTGGGACCAAAAATCATATCTAACCATATATGGGCTCTATCTCACAGAACCGTACAGGTCAGGGCAGATTTACTAACATTTTCAGGTCCATCCCGATTTACCCAGCACCCTGATACCAAACATTAGGGGTAGGACCCCTGTGGTATCATCAGGGCACTTTTGAACTGCCTAACTGGCAGCCCTTTCCTCAGAATGTTCTGAAACTTTCTCAGTACCAGCGCCAGGCAAAGCCCAGCATGCTCTGTGAGTTTGGAGGGCCTGGCAACACAGGAAATATGACAAATATAGCAGTTTATGGATTATTATATACATCTAGGAGTAACAGCAGGTCAGTTCTAGGTGAAAGCTTTTTGAAGCTAGGACAGCAGGCTACGTGCCGGCTTCCCTGCTGTGATCGGGGTCCGGGAGTCTCACTCTCCTCTAAATTGGTTCTGTCAGGCTACTTATCTGGGTGCCTGGGACACTCTGCTGAAGGCTTCCTGCCATTTGGTAAAAGGAAAAAAAAACTGTCTTTTAAAAGAAGGAATGTCATTCTGTTCACTGCAATGACTGGGCAAATCTAACCAAGGAGCGATCAGAAAATTGACTGCTCGAATCCTCCCGATTCGCCTGCGTTTCTCACGGCTGTTCCTGTGAGGGCACAGGACGGATGCCAGGTGCTGGAGGAAGCCCCAAGTAAGTGGATTTTTTATTTGCTCAGACCTTCCCTTTAAACACCTTGCTTCTGGGTTCTTAGCTTTGTTCTCTCGCCTCTTGTTGCCAGCAGAGTGTGAATTCCCTCCCCCAGAATAGACCAGATCACTTGACCTACTTGTGCCCATTGCTGAGAAATCATTTCCCACTGCCCCTGTTCTGATGGTTTTTTGGGTGGCATGTGATTAGGAAATCATTGCAATATCTGCTCTCTTGTAGACGTTTATGTTCCTACTAGTGCAATGTGATCATGGCTGAATCTCTCACTGCATGCTGCAAATGTTTTTGGGTGCGCTCTGTAATGACCAATGGGAACCATATCTAAGGATGCATACACACATCCTATTTTGATGGCCAATTTTGTCCATGTAGTATGAGGGACAACAGACTTTGAATACTATGAACAGATTGTTTAGGTAAGCTCTCATGCTACACGGAAGTGGCAAAATTGCCCAAATAAAATTAGATGTGTGTATGCACCCTTTCTTTTCATGTCCAGCACTGGGCAGTATAGCACTTACCTTACTTATTTAAATTTCGCAGACATGATTTAAACAAGACGTTTCATATAAGTAAGCAAAAAAGTTTTGGCTAGAGTTCCTATTTAAAGCGGATCCGAGATGAAAAGCTAACTATAACAAGTAACTTGTCTATATATCTTAACTAAAGTTTAGATTACACAGCAAATCTAGCTGCAAACAGTTTTAATAGAAAATGATAATTTCTTCCTGTGATGCAATGACAGCAGCCATGTTGTTTGTAAACATTACACAGAGGCAGGCTTATCTGCATCTTGAGCAAAAAAACCTAATCTCCCCTCCCTCCTCCCCTCTGCCTCTGAAATCAATGGCTATTAACACCACCTCCTCCTCCTGCCCAGACTGAGCTCCCATGAGCCCTTGCTACTGCCAAGGCTCTCTGAAAACCTGTAGGCGTGGTTTAGTTAGTTTATAGGGAATGAGAGTATTAAAACAAAAACAAAAAGTATTTGGCTTGAGGAATGCCCTATAAACAATAGGAAAGGAACACAATTATGCAATGAGTAAAAGTTCACCTCGGATCCACTTTAAGGTAAACTTCAACGATGTGGCTACAATTGTAATGGTGTTTGTTTTGCAGTTTTAAGCTGAATGCATCAAAGGCCGATGCCCTAGGCCCCTTACAATCGGATGCCAATCTTTATATGGAAAATCATCAAGATTTCCAGAGGATGGACAAGGAGAAGAGTCAGATAACTGAGAAAATTTTGTCCCTGGTCCTGGACATACTGTACTTGCTTATAGAAGAGGTGAATGAGTCTAGTGAATATCTGTATATCTGTTAAGGTGCCCAGTAATGATCCAATTTACCAGACAATTGACCGGCCAATCCGATCACTGTGATCGATTGGAAACGATCATTCTTGCCCAGCAGCGTAAGGAAAAATAAGCAATCCAATCAGACCAAAAGAATCGTTCTGAAATTCGGATCAAGGGAACAATCTAAAGAACGACCTTTCATCATCGATTGGCACCATTATTGATAGCCGATCTGATCGTTTGGGAGATTGTACCTTTAATGGGCACCTTTAGACTATTCTGTTCAAGGCTGTAAAAGCTAAGCTTTAGCTGCAGAAGCAATTAAAGGAAAAAGTAAAGGGATGAGAAATCAACTCTAAAGTTCCGATGTGTCATCCCTCTTAGAACAGTATTTAACCACTTGCGCACCAGCAGTCTCTGGCCCCTTAAGGACCAGAGACTGGTAGAAGAAAAAGAGGCTTACCGATGGTTTGCCACACGGACCCACCGCTCTCTCCATCGCTGCAGGCCCCGTCTCTGCCGTGGCTATGACAGCAGAGCTCTGTGAGCCGGTCAGGAGCCGATTTGATAGGCTCCTGACCCTGTCATCAATGTGAGCCAAAGGGATTGGGGGTCAAGAGCTAATGAAATCACTTCCTGACTGGAACACAGAGCTCTGCCGTCATAGCGATGGCAGCGGTGAGTCCATGGGGAGCAGTAATTGAAATCTGTGCCCTGGCAGGAATAAGCAGCCACAAACAGGGCATAGATTTCGATTACCGCGGCCTGGAAATGGTTAATGAAAGTCTTCCATTGGCACCATACCGCTTATTCCAAGCACAAAGCCAGTAGACTATCACAGACGTTGTCAAGGGAATTCCCACTACACCACTGAATATTACGAGGTGAGAATAGTCGCTATACACTTAGCACATTGCCAGGCACAACAGCTGCTACTGGTTAACAAAAGAGGCAGCCACCACACCACCAGTGATATTAGCACCCCCAGTTACCGCTATGCCCCCTACTGGCAGACACTAGACTTTGTAACTGAAGAAGCAGGTGTTGACCAGTAAAGCATAGTGTACAATAAGATGCACCTGTTACTCTCGGCTACTCTGTATCATTGTCCAGTTATACCTATGGCAAGTCATTCTCCTCTACATGGTTTTACTCTAAGAACTGTTTGGCTAGGTTCACAGTGTGTGTTGCGTTCCCTGTAACAGCAGGAACAGGAAAGTGTCTCTAAGTGTTTTCCCTCGCGTTGCATACAGGCAAGGAAAATTCTGCTTCACTGCCACTGTTAACGCGCCTGTTCTGAGATAAAGCACTGCATGCCGCATGTTGATATACCGTAACGCACTGTGAATGTTACATTGGTGGGAAAGTGTGCAAAACACATTAAATGCATCCATTACGCTGCACCACTGCAAACATGTATAAGTGTGAAGATCATGATGGCTACAGTTATTTTATGACCCTTGCAAGATGGGATGCAAGGGAAGGGCCCCATGAATTGTGGTTAATCCACTAGTCATGTGACAGCTGTTTTTCTACAAGTGAATGCTGCATTTATTAAAGGATACGACCTAGGATAAATAAAAATGAGATCTACTTACCTGGGGCTTCCTCTAGTCGCTGATCTGCCTCTCGCCGCAGCTCCGATGTCCCAGGATCCCCTCCTTTGGAGATGCCGACCTCTCCAGGTTAGGATCTTCTGCGGGTGCGTGGCCGCGCCGCTCGCAATCACGCTTACGTAGCCTGGAGTGTTCTGTGCAGGCGCAGAAGTACTGAGGCTGTGCCCTCGTGCAGGCGCAAAAGATCCTGACCTGGCGAAGGCATCTCCAAATGAGGGGATCTCGGAACACCAGAGCTGCAGCGTGGGACAGAGCAGCTGCCGAGGCTGGAGGAAGCCCAAGGTAAAAAGATCCTTTTTTTTTTTTTTTTTTTTTTTTTATATCCTCGGATGTATGATGGATGGAAGAAAGAACAGACATTCTTGGTAGCTTGTGTGTGGAGTCTTATGTACCGCCTACCAAAGAGTGCTCCTCATTGCTGATTATGCCCTGTGGTAGAAATGAACAATAATTTCTGCGGATCATCACTCCCGGAATGTTAAATCGTAGCTAGAGTTACAGTCACATGATCCTTTCTTCCAGTAGCAATGATACAATGAGGGACAGAATTCCCATTAGGCACAGCAAGATGTTTCATAGAGGTGCTGCTATATAGAAACCCCTTTTTCCTGGGTCTCCTTTTACATCGCTGCAAAGAACTCTCACATGCCACTGTCACTGCAATCGTGTTTGAACAGCACCCCAGTTGTCTTCAAGGTCGATGTGCCAGACTAATGGAGATAGAGCACTTCTATTTCCCAAGTCATATCAACGGTTGTAGTCGGCACCATCTGTTATAAGCTCTTTTATTGTTAATTAAAAAGACACATGACAGCGAAATAGCAACGTTTCGGAGGACAACCTCCTTTCTCAAGCTCTATCAGTAGACACTGATAGAGCTTGAGAAAGGAGGTTGTCCTCCGAAACGTTGCTATTTCACTGTCACTGCAAGCATAAGTGCTAACCCTTTACTATCTGTGTTACCTGTAGCTGTCTCCTATTTTTCTGTGCCACTCATCCTACTCCTATGTCCATTTTTGGACTTAGATAGGCACCGTCTGCAATTCCTTGCTAATTCATTAAATTAAAGACATACGGTATGTCTTAAATAAAAGAGCAATAAGTTACAGATGGTGCCGGTAAACTGCTGAGCTTATGACCAAGCGCATTCAGTCTGATTACTTTGGGAGTGCTTTCCACCAAATACTTATCCTGTTTCTGATTGTGTCATTCGTCCTCTTTGCCCCCTTCCTTCTTAGTCAGTCTAAGCGGATCGCTCGAACCCACCCTTATCAAGTGAACGACAGTCTGTACACACGCCCAATTTAGCGGGCGAACGACGGGACGTTCAAACGACCCGTCGTTCGCGGAAATCCGACGTGTGTATGGGCCTTAAAGGTGGCTACACATTAACTGATCCAATTTTACAGCAATTCAATAAAAACGATTTGTTGTACAGAAAAAATGAAAGGCTTTTTTTTTTCTCTCACCTTCGCAGGCGAGAAATCTGATCGAATTTCCCATTTTTATGTATAGAAGTCGATCGGGGGTGGCTGATTTTTCTGATCAATTTTTATGAAAATGAAACTGGGCAGGATAGATTGTCAATTACTTGATTTATAGACCCAAGTTTTTCATTTATTTTATTTCCATAATTGAGAAACACAGGCATGTGAAACATTGATTGTAACATTTCAAAAAATCTGGCAAATCATAAAAATTGAATATTATTCTCAAATTGAAAATAAAATAATAAGAAATATAAAACATTGCACCCCTTTTTATATTGCCCATTAACGGCACAAACAGAGAAAATGCCCTAATCTACCTGTTTATGGGAATAATCAATAATTACCTTCCGATTTACTTTTAAAATTTGTGTCGAAAAATCGCACCTGATGAAAAAATGATTACGTTAGATAGGGTTATAAAATATCATACTGGATACAACACATGCATTTCTGTATGTGTACAGTTACTGGATGGATTTCTTTTCAGAATTTGCACCTGCAATCTGTAGGAGTTTGGGGATCACTCACAGTCTTGCATAAGGGTACAAATTTTAGGCTTTCTACTTCAGTGTAGGTTGATGAAGCAAACCATGTGTCGAGGGTGCACTGCTATTTACTATTATAGTGTGGAATAGGTTAGGTTAAATTTCAAAAATTGCAACAAATACCTGGTTTGTCAGCTTTATGAAATATGTATGGCTTGGGACAAAGCATGGGCCCACATGACTAGTGTAGTGATTTGTGAGTGGGCACTGCTAGGAGAGAAGTAGATGGATGTTTTAAAGTACACCTGAACTGAGAAGTGAAATGGAGGCTGCCATATTTATTTATTTTTAACTACCTAAGGACCACAGTGATTGAAATCTACACCCTGTTTTGGTGGTTACTTAGCTGGCAGGGCGTAGATTTAAATCACTGCCGCAGTGCATTTTTGTCACTCCTCGCCGCTGAATTCCGACGTCTCTCGCCACAGTTCACTTGCTCTGTCTGTCTCTGACAGCAGAGCCATGTGAGCTGGTCAGGAGCTGATTTCATTGGCTCCTTGCCGTGTCTATCTATGTAAGCCGCTCCCATAGACTTACTTTGATAGACACGGTCAAGAGCCAATGAAAGCAGCTCCTGACCGGCTCAAATGACTCTGCTGTCATAGAGACGGCAGAGTGGATGTCAGGAGGATCCTGGCTTGCAGCGATTCGTCGGGATTCCGTCGGTATTGTAGCAGCGGTCACTGGTCCTTAAAGCGGTATTGTCACCATAAAAATCAACAAAATTTCAACAGCAACTGGTCTGAGTGTATTAAGTGATAAAGATGCTAATCCTGCATTCAAAACTTGCAAAACTTTTTCTGCTGCTATGGTTTGGAGTTATCACATACATTAGGAGCACTGGCCCTAGTGCCAAACAGTGCCAAAGAGTTGAATGCTGGGAGTTCTTTTATCTATAATATATTCGTCCTCTTCCATTTATTTCCCTGCCTAGCTAGTTATCAGAAACACCATCTGATTACTTTTGTTTACAAGCAAGGCTGAGGTGACTCAGTGATTGGATGTGTAAATAAAAAAAAAAGACAGTGCAGTTGTTAGTATACACCTCTGTGGGAGTGCCTGAAGACTCTGGGAGGAGGGCAGCTAATGAATACACAATGAGCAAGAGAAGGGAGGGGGGAAAACAAGAGTCAGGGAGGATATGATGTCAGCATTAGCTTGGCAAGATGGTCACTGCCTAGAATAGGATTTTCTGCTTTTCCTTTATAAAATTCACAAGAATCATTACGTGGATAGCACAATACATGTTAAGGTCCTTTTGGTGTTGCTGATTTCAGCCCTGTAAAATCTGCAACTTGATCGGGGGTTGCACACGGCCAGGAAGCCCCAGGTAAGTAAAAATCCTTTGCTGCAATTCAAGTTTGCTTTAAAGAGGATCTGTACTGTCTAATTTGTACAATAAAAAACATACCAATTGAGTCACTGTGATCTCCTGGGTTCCTCTTTGCCATTTCCGCCGCTCCCCGCCACAATCCTGGCTTTTAATCGCCAGTTTTAGACAGTCTTTACAAACAAAAACCATGGCCGCTAAGCAGGATGTGATGTATGTGTAAATAGATAGATGTTAACACACATACACAAATATGTATGTATATATATATATATATATATATATATATATATATAAACTAGCTGATTGCCCGGCGATGCCCGGGTATGTATCTGGCTGGTGTTGGCTCCGCCCACTTTTTCTAACCCTAACACACAATTACTCAATGACCAAGTTTGTGAGCTTTGCGGTCTTTGGCATCAATAATTTGCATTGAAATGAAAAAAATCTGGCTGTTTGTGGCTCCACCCCCTTTTCTGAATTTGAACCCCAGTCACCCAATGACCAACTGTACCAGGTTTGAGGCCTGTGCCAATAACAATGCAAGAATGGCAGCAATTAAATATTCCTCTTGAAAAGCAATAGATGAAGTTTGATTCACTTTTGTAGGCTCCACCCACTTTTCTGAATATTCATCCCAGTCACCTGTGACCAACTGTGCAAAGTTTAAGAACCCTACCATTAACAGTGTAAGAATGGCTGCAGTTTACATTTTCCCAGTGAAATTTATATTTGTCTCCACCCACTGGTGACCCGGCATTGCCCATGTATGTATTTGACTGGTTTTGGCTCCGCCCACTTTTTCTAACCGTAACGCAGAAACACTCAATGACCAAGTTTGTGAGCTTTGGGGTCTTTGGCATCAATAATTTGTATATTCCCATAGAAATTTAACAAATCAGATAGGCTGTTTGTGGCTCCGCCCCTCTCCAGCATTTGAACCCCAGTCACCTAATGACCAACTGTAGCAGGTTTGAGTCCTCTGCCATTAACCGTGTATAAATGGAAGCAGTTTCAATATTCCCTTGAAAATCAATAGGTGAATTTTGATTGGCTCTTGTAGGCTCCACCTACTTTTCTGAATATTAATCCCGGTCACCTAGTGACCAAGTGTGTCAAGTTTGAGAACCCTGCCAGTAACAGTGTAAGAATGGCTGCAGTTTATATCTTCCCATGTAAAAAGTTAGTTGTTTTTGGCTCAATGACCAAGTTTATGAGCTGTGGGGTTTTTGGCATCAATAAGTTACATTTTCTCATTGAAGTTAAACATTTAAACCCCAGTCTAGCAGTCTCCCAGTGACTGACTGCACCAGATTTTGGGCCTCTGTTATTAAGAGTGTATGCTGTAGGCTCCACCCAGTTTACTGAATATTAATTCAAGTCACCAAGTGGCCATATGTGGCAAGTTTGAGAACCCTGCCAATAACAGAATGGCTGAAATCAATTTAACAAATCTAATTGGCTGTTTGTGGCCTACCCCCTTTTAGTGAATTTGGACCCCAGTCACCCAATGACTGACCGTATCAGGTTTGAGGCCTCTGCCATTAAAGCAGTAGGATCAGCCATACTATGCCAGGGGAAAAAAACACATATATAAGTAGATACATACTTGATCTACTTACATAACACATGTATTATACTGTCCATGTTTTGATTTCAGTGAATGTTATATAGTAAATGACGAGAATTCTGTTAGTGATGGGGGCCATGTCTTTTGCCCACAGTTAAGGCTAACTCGTGATGTCATTTCTGCCCTTTACTTTTTTTCTTGTCTCCTCCAATCGCTGAGTTGCCTCAGCCTTGCTTGTAAACACAAGTGAGTAGGGGATTAGGTTTCAGATAAGCAGCTGGCAGGGAAATAAAGGAAAGAGGAGGAATACATTATAGATAAAAAGAACCCCCAGCATGCAATTCTTTGGCACGGACTACTAAAGGGCCAGTGCTCCTAAAGTATGTGATAACTCCAAATCATAACAGCAGAAAAAGTTTTGAAAGTTTTGAATGCAGGATTAGCATCTTTATTACTTAATACACTCAGACCAGTTGCTGTTGAAATTTGATTTTTATGGTGACGATACCGCTTTAAGAGTGTAAGAATGGTAGCAATGTAATTATTCCCCTTGAAAATCAATAGGTGAATGTTGATTGGCTGTTGTAGGCTCCACCCCATTTCTGAATATTAATCCCTATCTCCCATTTGCCAATTGTGTCAAGTTTGGGAACCCTGCCATGTAAAAAATTAGGTTGTTGGCACCGCCCACTTTTTCTAACCTTGACATACAGCCACTCAATTACCAAGTTTATCAGCTTTGGGGTCCTTGGTATCAATACTTTGTATATTCCCATTGAAATTAAACAAATATGATAGGCTGTTTGTGTCTCCATCCCCTTTTCTGAATTTGAACGTGTGTGTGTGTGTGTGTGTTAAAGTATACTACAAGTTTCTGCACTCCAGTCCGGGATTAGTCACAGTTTCTCAGCATGTGACAGGCAGCTCCCTTCCCCCTCAGCCTCACAAACTGCATCACAGACGAGCTGAAACTGAGAGCCGGGATGCTGTCTGTGAGGAATAAATAAAGCCCACAGAGCCTACAGGGAGCATGCATAACGTGTCCCTATTACAACAGAGGCAGCCCATTCCCCCCTGGGTCAACAAAGCTTGAAAAGAAAAGAAGATTAGACATATTACAGAGACAATGCAGCTAGAATGATGGCACAAAACATTATTTTGAACTTTTTTTTAATATATCAGATATGTTCTGCTTGCCTTTTTTTAGAGGGGTAGAGAAAACTAGGAAGAAAAACTGGGCAATTTTCTGTACACTTTAAGCAGTCTGCATTGCATTAATGATGTATGTTTGAATACATAGGATTACATCATTGTGAAGGAGTCTGGTGGCCATGTCAAATACTGCAGCACTACCCAGAGACCCACCGGGGAGTCTTCACCTCATTCCCAAGGGACCAACAACCAAAAAATTCTAGAAGTCACCAACAAGATCATTGAGCTGCTGGCCGGAGAGGTGAGCGGTGCTGAGGATTATGGGATACTATCCAAAAATAACAAGAAATATGTCTGTATGACAGCTGTATTAGTGTGTGTGTGTGTGTTGGGTTCCTATAGGCCGTATATGTTGAAACTCTGGCCCATAGAGCCATCAAATTTGGCCCACTTTGCATTATGTTTGGCCCACTCTAGACCACCAGGGAAGCTATATTGAAGGTGAAGCCCTAGATCACCAGGAAAGCCATATGGGAGAAGGGAGCGTAAAAGCACTAGCAACCAGGTAATTATATAGGGGAAGGAGGGGGGTCACTGGACACCAGGGAACTGTTTAGGGGTGCACCAGGGAACTGTGTAAAGGAGGGAGAGCGCCACTAGATACCAATTAACTGTATAGGGGAGGAAGAACCACTAAACACCTGAAACTGTATAGGGGAGGGAGGACCACTAGACACCAGTGAACTGTATAGGGGAAGGAGGGGGCTATTAGACACCGGTTAACTTTATAAGGGAGGGAGGTGGCCACTAGACATTGAGGTTGGCCCGTGACTTGGTCCCAGTGTTCAATTTCAGCCCACTTTGTATTTGAGCTTGACACTACTGCTATAGGCTATCAGAAAGTCACTTTTTATTTCTGTACACAGGAGTGGGAGTATGTACAAGATCACAATGAACTTGAGAAAGGACTGGATGTTGTAGACGTTTTTAAGAAGAATCAGCAGCCTCTTGTGCAGGGTAAGCGAAAGAACCTGAAATTAATTGTTGTTCGCAGTACTCCAGGAGCCAAAGTAATAATTCTCCTGAATAGCCCACTGATGGCATATTTGCTATATCCATGTCTCCTTCTAAAACGAGGATTTTAACTACCTGAATTTGAAGCTGACAATAATGTTTACGTGATTCATGTTACCTTTTCAACAGTAGAATTGTCCTACCTATGTGGGTTGGGCCAAAGTTTCCTGTGACATTTCTTTCTTCCCCAGTTCAAACCTTTCTTCAGGATTTTTGTATCAGCAAGTAGTATAGACGGGATTAGGATATACCCAGGTATGTCCAAAAACTTTATACAGGTAGTCCACGGTTAACAAACAAGATAGAGGGATGTAGGTTGGTTCTTATCCTGAATCTGTCCATAAGTCGAAAAACTCTGCCATCTCTGCCCCCTGTACCCCACATGAGTGGGGTCAAGCCAAATTTTTTTTTTACAAAAAGGCTTTGTAGCTTTTAAGATAATGGATGAAAAAAAAATATCAAAGAAAACATGTTTTTAAAGTGAACCTGAAGTGTTCCTAGGGGGTACTTACCTCGGGAGGGTGAAGCCTCTGGATACTGAAGAGGCTCCCCCTTCCTCCTTCCCATAGGGGATCCAGCAATGGAACCCCAAAAGCCAGCTTGTTTGACACTCCTGTGCAGGTGCACCAGCAGCTTTCCCTTGGGCTCCAGTATAAATAGCCAAGCCCGATCAGGTCTGCTACACTGCGTAGTAGAGTGGACCCCATTGGGCTCAGCTATTTCTGCCAGAGCCCAAGCGTAAAGCCACTAGTGCGTATGCGCAGCTAGGCAACTGTAAATATTCTCGTCACTGTATGTTCGGGCTGCCAGCAGACGCTTCCCCCTACCAAGGTACGTATCTATTTTTTTCATTTATCAAAATGACAAGTTCACTTTAAACTTAAATTACATTTTGCTGTGCCACACTTTAACCACTTCAGCCTACAGCGCGGAAAATCTCATGCATCCGAGTAACGTTCACCTCCCATTCATTCGCCAATAACTTTATCGCTACTAATCACAATTAATTGATCTATGTCTTGTTTTTTCCGCCACTAATTAGGCTTTCTTTAGGTAGTACATTTTGCTAAGAATTATTTTTTTCTAAATCCATTTTAACAGGAAGATTAAGAAAGAAATGGAAAAAAATCATTCTCTTTCAGTTTTTGGCCATTGTAGTTTAAAATTAATACATGCTACCGTAATTAAAACCCATGTATTTTATTTGCGTATTTGTCCCGCTTATTACGCCTTTTAAATTATGTCCCTATCACAATTTATGGCGCCGATATTTTATTTAGAAATAAAGGTGCATTTTTTCAATTTGCGTTCATCACTATTTACAAGCTTATAAGTTGAAAAAAAATGAATAAGATGCTCTCTTAACATGTATATTTAAAAAGTTTAGACCCTTAGGTAACTATTTCTGTAGTTTTTTTTTTTTAATTGTAATTTTTTTTATTTATTTTTTGATTAAAAAAATGTATGTGGGTGATTTTTAGCTTGGGAGGTAAACAGCAATTTTTAGATGTAATATAATGTTATTCTTTATTTAAAAAATGTATGTGGGTGCAGTTTACTATTTGGCCACAAGATGGCCACAGTCAAAGTTCCTGGAGCGTAGGATCACGCTGCCAGGAACTATTAGGAAGGAACTATTTTTTTAGATGGTCTGGGCATATGCCCTTTGTTTGTGCGGTGGTTGACCTGGCCTTCCCCTTCCTCTGTCCCACTACCCTTTTGTCCACAGCCCTTTTCAGCGCCCGCAGCGGACCGCGCACTCTCCGCCTCCTGCCCTCACGTATGCGTACATGTGACTTTTGTTGATGGGCGGAAGAATGGATGCGCATGATTGGCCGCAATGACGCTTAAGAGCGGAAGTTGTAGGCGAAGGGTAGTCACGCCCCTTGAGAAAGCCGGAAGCCGGCGAAACGTCGGGGAAGCTGCCCGCCTAGCATGGGACGCCACGCCGTCCTAGCCTCCACTCGGACACCCCAGTGACATCTCAGTGAGGCCTCCATCTTTGCCTCCTCCAGCCATATTATCTCTACCGGAGACGGGACAACAGCAGCCGGGAGCCCCACAGCTACCTGCCCTGATACACGCTACCCATGCGGTGTTCAGAAGGATCTTTTCAGGTGCATGTCCATTCATCCTGGAAAAACAGCATGCTATGCAGTCACCGCTTAAGAAAATGGTGAGATGAACTTTTCCACAGCAATTGTGATGTTATGGTGAGATGACTTGCCGCTCACGATCTATGCCACGGAGTACATATGGTGATGTGTTGATGACTGCTGTCTGCTATATGTTACAACCTTGCTTGCCATGCTACATTGTGAACTGTTTGCTGCTTCAATGCTGTTTAATGCATGATCCCTGCAAGGCTTTACTCTGAGGGCTGCACTGCTTGCTATTTAGCTGCATTATCTCTGCAAAACTTCTGCATTGGCTGGTACTGACAACTATGGATTGTCCATGAATACATTTCTACTCAATCTTCGGAGTTACTCTGGAGAAGGACATGGCTATGTTTTATATATGACCTGACATATGGTGGAATTCATCTTGGTTGTCTAAATGCCGGCGTGTGCCTGTTGGTATGGTTGGTGAACCGAGTGGTGTGGTATGACGGGGTGGCCATCCCATGTATTTTTTAATATTACTTTTATTAAATTTCAATAATAAATGTTAATAGCAAACTTGAAAATTGCTTCTCTGGATTATTAGGGGCGCATGTCCTGCCATTTATTTTCTGTCACTGCCACAATTTTGATAGGAACTATTAGGAAGCTGCAAACAATTTTTCCGAGCAGAAATACCGCACTCTCTGCTTAGAAAGCGTCGGTATTTCTCCGGGGGGCTTAGATCGGTGAATAGGAATTATATTCCCATTCACTGATCGGGGGGCTAGCAGCAGGAGAGCGCGCCCGATCGCGTGCACCACGCTGCAGGAGCAGCACAGTCTATCTGGACGGATTGATCCGTCCAGATAGGGTGAAGTGGTTAACCATCTTAGCGGTATGGACGAGCTCAGCTCGTCCATCACCGCCGATGGCTGCCGCTCAGGCCCTGCTGGGCCGATTTTGTTCAA
Organism: Hyperolius riggenbachi; assembly: GCF_040937935.1. Classification (NCBI taxonomy): domain Eukaryota; kingdom Metazoa; phylum Chordata; class Amphibia; order Anura; family Hyperoliidae; genus Hyperolius; species Hyperolius riggenbachi. The sequence goes on along the minus strand of NC_090655.1, from coordinate 209,787,402 downwards.
ATAAAGAGCAGCACACGCAGCCGGCACTTTGCCAGCCGCGTGTGCTGCCCGATCGCCGCCGCTCTGCGGCGATTCGCCGCGAGCAGCGGCGAAAGAGGGTCCCCCCAGCCGCCTGAGCCCAGCGTAGCCGGAACAAAAAGTTCCGGCCAGCGCTAAGGGCTGGATCGGAGGCGGCTGACGTCAGGACGTCGGCTGACGTCCATGACGTCACTCCGCTCGTCGCTATGGCGACGATCTAAACAAAACAAGGAAGGCCGCTCATTGCGGCCTTCCTTGTTTATTCTGGGCGCCGGAGGCGATCGGAAGAACGCCTCCGGAGCGCCCTCTAGTGGGCTTTCATGCAGCCAACTTTCAGTTGGCTGCATGAAATAGTTTTTTTTAAATTTAAAAAAAACCCTCCCGCAGCCGCCCTGGCGATCTTAATAGAACGCCAGGGTGGTTAATATATACAGAGTTAAAGAGAACCTGTAACAAAAAAAAAAGTTCCCCTGGGGGGTACTCACCTCGGGAGGGGGAACCCCCAGGGTCCCAATAAGGCTTCCCCCATCCATGTAGCTGTAGGCAGTCCAGCGCTGGCTCCCCCAAAGAGTCCCGGAATCCTCCCTCGACAAGCCTGACATGCGCTGATTTATTTACCTCTCCTGGCTCCAGCAGGGTCGCTGTTGCAACTCTCCGCACGGAGATAGGTGAAAATAGCCGATCTCCGTTGGGTCAGCTCTACTGTGCAGGCGACTTGCGCCTGCGCAGCAGAGCGGCCCGACGGAGGTCGGCTATTTTCGCCTATCGTGCGGAGAGCCAAAACTGCCCCTGCGCTGCAGCCGGGAGGTAAATATTTACATCGCCGCCGTTCCGGGAGGATTTTCGCCACCACCGTGGGACCGAGGAGGATGGGGGAAGCCGCAATAGGATCCGGAGGCTTCCCCCACCTGAGGTGAGCACCCCCCAGGGGAGGTTTTTTTTCATTACAGGTTTTGTTTAAAGCAAACCTGTATAAAAAGAAAGTCACATACTTACCTCGGAAGCCTCTAAATCACAGGTGTGCTTTAAAATGTGTATGCAGGACTCAGAACTTGCTATGTAATATAGTGTACCACAGCATAATGTCATTTTACCAAGTTTAAAATAATTTTCTTTGAATATTTTAACCAGTTCAGCCTATCTGGACGAGTAAGTTCGTCCAGATAGGGTCTGCTGCTGCTGCGTGGTGCGCGCGCTCCTGCCGCCTGCCGCTAGCCCCCGATCAGTGAATGGGAATATAATTCCCATTCGCCGATCTAACTCCCCCGCAGAAAAACAGATGGTTTCTAATTAGAGACCGCCTTTCTTTCTGCCCAAAAAAAGTTTCCCCAGCCTCCTTGTAGTTCCTGGATGCGAGATCGTTCGCATCCAGGACTTTTTTGACTGTGGCCAAATAGTAAACTGCTTGTAGGAGAGCTGGCAGGCACTCGGGGACAGCTATAGATGACTGGCATAGATGTATATGCACCCAGTATAACTATGTGCTCAAGACAGCAGGCATACATTTTTTTTATTAAACAATTACGTTATTTTACATTTCAAATTACCGGTAGCTGTTTCGCTCCCACACCAAAAATTACCCAAATACTTTTTTTTAATTTAAAAAAAAAAATTTACAATAAAAAAAAAACATAAATAGTTACCTAAGGGTCTGAATTTTTTAATATGCACGTCAAGAGAGTATATTATTATATTATTTTAAATTAAAAGCTTGTAAATAGTGATGGACGCAAATTGAAAAAATGCACCTTTATTTCTAAATAAAATATCGCCATAAACTGTGATAGGGACATAATTTAAATGGTGTAATAACCGGGACAAATGGGCAAATAAAATACATGAGATTTAATTACGGTAGCTTATATTAACCACTTCCCGACCGCCGTATATACAATTGGCGGCCGGGAAGTAAACGCCGCAAGGACCGCCGTATTGACAATTGGCGGCGGTCCTTGTATGGGCATGGGCGGAGCGATCGCGTCATCCGTGACGCGATCCTCCGCCTCCGCCTGGCGCCGCTCACCCGCCGCAACATCCCGCCGGCCATACGGAAGCGCCGGCGGGATGTTAACCCGACGATCGCCGCATACAAAGTGTATAATACACTTTGTAATGTTTACAAAGTGTATTATACAGGCTGCCTCCTGCCCTGGTGGTCCCAATGTCCGAGGGACCACCAGGGCAGGCTGCAGCCACCCTAGTCTGCACCAAGCACACTGATTTCCCCCCCCCCCCCCCCTGCCCCAGATCGCCCACAGCACCCATCAGACCCCCCCCTGCCCACCCCCAGACCCCTGTTTGCACCCAATCACCCCCCTAATCACCCATCAATCACTCCCTGTCACTATCTGACAACGCTATTTTTTTTTATCCCCCCCCTGCCCCCCGCTCCCTCCTGATCACCCCCCCACCCCTCAGATTCTCCCCAGACCCCCCCCCCCAGACCCCCCCTCATGTACTGTATGCATCTATCCCCCCTGATCACCTGTCAATCACCTGTCCATCACCTGTCAATCACCCGTCAATCACCCCCTGTCACTGCCACCCATCAATCAGCCCCTAACCTGCCCCTTGCGGGCAATCTGATCACCCCCCCACACCAATAGATCGCCCGCAGATCCGACATCAGATCACCTCCCAAATCCATTGTTTACATCTATTCTCTCCTCTAAACACCCACTAATTACCCATCAATCACCCATCAATCACCCCCTATCACCACCTGTCACTTTTACCTATCAGATCAGACCCTAATCTGCCCCTTGCGGGCACCCAATCACCCGCCCACACGCTCAGATTGCCCTCTGACCCCCCCTTATCAATTCACCAGTGCATTAATTACATCTGTTCTTCCCTGTATGATCACCTGCCAATCACCTATCACCCATCAATCACCCCCTGTCACTGCCACCCATCAATCAGCCCCTAACCTGCCCCTTGCGGGCAATCTGATCACCCACCCACACCATTAGATCGCCCGGCAAACCCGCCGTCAGATTACCTCCCAAATGTATTGTTTACATCTGTTATCTTCTCTAAACACCCACTAATTACCCATCAATCACCCCCTATCACCAACCGTCACTGTTACCTATCAGATCAGACCCTAATCTGCCCCTTGCGGGCACCCAATCACCCGCCCACACACTCAGATTGCCCTCAGACCCCCCCCCCCTTATAAATTAGCCAGTGCATTAATTACATCTGGCCTTCCCTGTAATAACCCACTGATCACCTGTCAATCACCTGCCAATCACCTATCACCCATCAATCACCCCCTGTCACTGCCACCCAACAATCAGCCCCTAACCTGCCCCTTGCGGGCAAACTGATCACCCACCCACACCAATAGATCGCCCGCAGATCCGACATCAGATCACCACCCAAGCGCAGTGTTTCCATCTATTCTCTCCTCTAAACACCCACTAATTACCCATCAATCACCCATCAATCACCCCCTATCACCACCTGTCACTGTTACACATCAGATCAGACCCTAATCTGCCCCTTGCGGGCACCCAATCGCCCGCCTACACGCTCAGATTGCCCTCAGACCCCCCCTTATCAATTCGCCAGTGAAATATTTACATCTGTTCTCCCCTGTAATAACCCACTGATTACCTGTCAATCACCTATCAATCACCCATCAATCACCCCCTGTCACTGCCACCCATCAATCACCCCCTGTCACTGCCGCCCATCAATCACCCGCTGTCACTGCCACCCATCAATCAGCCCCTAACCTGCCCCTTGCGGGCAATCTGATCACCCACCCACACCAATAGATCGCCCGCAGATCCGACGTCCGATCACCTCCCAAGTGCAGTGTTTACATCTGTTCTCTACCCTAAACACCCACTAATTACCCATCAATCACCCCCTGTCACTGCTACCTATCAGATTAGACCCCTATCTGCCCCTAGGGCACTCAATCACCCGCCCACACCCTCAGAATGCCCTCAGACCCCAGCCCTGATCACCTCGCCAGTGCATTGCTTGCATCTATTCCCCCCTCTAATCACACCTTGAGACACCCATCAATCACCTCCTGTCACCCCCTAGCACACCTACCCATCAGATCAGGCCCCAATTTGCCCCGTGTGGGCTCCTGATCACTCGGCCAAACCCTCAGATCCCCCTCAGACCCCCTTCCGATCACCTCCCAAGTGCATTGATTGCATCTATTTTCCCCTCTAACCACCCCCTGAGACACCCATCAATCACCTCCTGTCACCCCCCCTAGCACTCCTATCCATCAGAGCAGGCCCAATACAACCTGTCATCTAAAAGGCCACCCTGCTTATGACCGGTTCCACAAAATTCGCCCCCTCATAGACCACCTGTCATCAAAATTTGCAGATGCTTATACCCCTGAACAGTCATTTTGAGACATTTGGTTTCCAGACTACTCACGGTTTTGGGCCTGTAAAATGCCAGGGCGGTATAGGAACCCCACAAGTGACCCCATTTTAGAAAAAAAGACACCCCAAGGTATTCTGTTAGGTGTATGACGAGTTCATAGAAGATTTTATTTTTTGTCAAAAGTTAGCGGAAATTGATTTTTATTGGTTTTTTTTCACAAAGTGTCATTTTTCACTAACTTGTGACAAAAAATAAAATCTTCTATGAACTCGCCATACACCTAATGGAATACCTTGGGGTGTCTTCTTTCTAAAATGGGGTCACTTGTGGGGTTCCTATACTGCCCTTGCATTTTAGGGGCCCTAAACTGCGAGGAGTAGTCTAGAAAACAAATGCCTCAAAATGACCTGTGAATAGGACGTTGGGCCCCTTAGCGCACCTAGGCTGCAAAAAAGTGTCACACGTGGTACCGCCGTACTCAGGAAAAGTAGTATAATGTGTTTTGGGGTGTATTTTTACACATACCCATGCTGGGTGGGAGAAATTTCTATGTAAATGGACAATTGTGTGTAAAAAAAATCAAACAATTGTCATTTACAGAGATATTTCTCCCACTTAGCATGGGTATGTGTAAAAATACACCCCAAAACGCATAATACTACTTCTCCTGAGTACGGCGGTACCACATGTGTGGCACTTTTTTTTACACCCTAAGTACGCTAAGGGGCCCAAAGTCCAATGAGTACCTTTAGGATTTCGCAGGTCATTTTGCGACATTTGGTTTCAAGACTACTCCTCACGGTTTAGGGCCCCTAAAATGCCGGGGCAGTATAGGAACCCCACAAATGACCCCATTCTAGAAAGAAGACACCCAAAGGTATTCCGTACGGAGTATGGTGAGTTCATAGAAGATTTTATTTTTTGTCACAAGTTAGCGGAAAATGACACTTTGTGAAAAAAAACAATTAAAATCAATTTCCGCTAACTTGTGACAAAAAAATAAAAATTTCTATGAACTCACCATACTCCTAACGGAATACCTTGGGGTGTCTTCTTTCTAAAATGGGGTCATTAGTGGGGTTCCTATACTGCCCTGGCATTTTAGGGGCCCTAAACCGTGAGGAGTAGTCTTGAAACAAAAATGACCTGTGAAATCCTAAAGGTACTCATTGGACTTTGGGCCCCTTAGTGCAGTTAGGGTGCAAAAAAGTACCACACATGTGGTATCGCCGTACTCGGGAGAAGTAGTATAATGTGTTTTGGGGTGTATTTTTACACATACCCATGCTGGGTGGGAGAAATACTTCTGTAAATGAGAATCTTTGATTTTTTTACACACAATTGTCCATTTACAGAGGTATTTCTCCCCCCCAGCATGGGTATGTGTAAAAATACACCCCAAAACACATTGTACTACTTCTCCCGAGTATGGCGATACCACATGTGTGGCACTTTTTTGCACCCTAACTGCGCTAAAGGGCCCAAAGTCCAATGAGTACCTATAGGATTTCACAGGTCATTTTGAGAAATTTCGTTTCAAGACTACTCCTCACGGTTTAGGGCCCCTAAAATGCCAGGGCAGTATAGGAACCCCACAAATGACCCCATTTTAGAAAGAAGACACCCCAAGGTATTCCGTTAGTAGTATGGCGAGTTCATAGAAGATTTTATTTTTTGTCACAAGTTAGCGGAAATTGATTTTAATTGTGTTTTTTCACAAAGTGTCATTTTCCGCTAACTTTTGACAAAAAATAAAATCTTCTATGAACTCACCATACTCCTAACGGAATACCTTGGGGTGTCTTCTTTCTAAAATGGGGTCATTTGTGGGGTTCCTATACTGCCCTGGCATTTTAGGGGCCCTAAACCGTGAGGAGTAGTCTTGAAACGAAATTTCTCAAAATGACCTGTGAAATTAGTTAGGGTGCAAAAAAGTGCCACACGTGGTATCGCCGTACTCAGGAGAAGTAGTATAATGTGTTTTGGGGTGTATTTTTACACATACCCATGCTGAGTGGGAGAAAGATCTCTGTAAATGGACAATTGTGTGTAAAAAAAATTAACAAATTGTCATTTACAGAGATATTTCTCCCACCCAGCATGGGTATGTGTAAAAATACACCCCAAAACACATTATACTACTTCTCCTGAGTACGGCAATACCACATGTGTGGCACTTTTTTGCAGCCTAACTGCGCTAAGGGGTCCAAAGTCCAATGAGCACCTTTAGGCTTTACAGGGGTGCTTACAATTTAGCACCCCCCAAAATGTCAGGACAGTAAACACACCCCACAAATGACCCCATTTTGGAAAGTAGACCCTTCAAGGTATTCAGAGAGGGGCATGGTGAGTCCGTGGCAGATTTCATTTTTTTTTTGTCGCAAGTTAGAAGAAATGGAAACTTTTTTTTTTTTTTTTTTCTCACAAAGTGTCATTTTCCGCTTACTTGTGACAAAAAATAATATCTTCTATGAACTCACTATGCCTCTCAGTGAATACTTTGGGATGTCTTCTTTCCAAAATGGGGTAATTTGGGGGGTATTTATACTATCCTGGAATTCTAGCCCCTCATGAAACATGACGGGGTCAGCAAAGTCAAATGCTTGAAAATGAGAAAATTCACTTTTTGCACCATAGTTTGTAAACGCTATAACTTTTACCCAAACCAATAAATATACACTGAATGGGGTTTTTTTTATCAAAAACATGTTTGTCCACATTTTTGCGCTGCATGTATACAGAAATTTTACTTTATTTGAAAAATGTCAGCACAGAAAGTTAAAAAAATCATTTTTTTGCCAAAATTCATGTCTTTTTTGATGAATATAATAAAAAGTAAAAATCGCAGGAGCAATCAAATAGCACCAAAAGAAAGCTTTATTAGTGACAAGAAAAGGAGCCAAAATTCATTTAGGTGGTAGGTTGTATGAGCGAGCAATAAACCGTGAAAGCTGCAGTGGTCTGAATGGAAAAAAAGTGGCCGGTCCTTAAGGGGTAGAAAGCCCTAGGTCCTCAAGTGGTTAATTTCAAACCATATTGGCCAAAACGGATTTTCAAAAAAATTATTTTTACCAAAATGTACTACCCAAAGAAAGCCTAATTCGTGGCAGAAAAAACAAGATATAGATCAATTAATTGTGATAAGTAGCTATAAGGCTACTTGCACACCAAGACGTTGCGTTAGGTGCTACGTTAAGGTCGCATAACGTGCACCTAACACAACGTATGGTGCTGCAAGTGAGGACGGTAGAGTGAGCCGCGTTAGGCGGCTCGATTCCTATAATGTCTCCCAGAGTGGCGCTGATTGGCCAGCGGGACCACGTGATGCGGAGCGAGACACTCCGCATCACGTGGTCCCCCTGGCCAATCAGCGGCCGCCAGTGCAGTGAATATTAAGTAGCCATGTGCGCGGCTACTGTAGCTGGCTCTCCCCGCCTCCTCTCCGCCCCCCACTGCGCATGTGCAAACAGTCTAACGCGGCTATAGCCGCTGTAACGCCGTAGCATGCTGCACTTTCCGGAGAACGTGCAGCGTTACATGTAACGCAACGTGGGCTGTGTGAACAGCCCACTTGTGTTACATTGCTGTGCGTTGGGGGAGCGTTACAGGCGCACTAACGTGCGCCTGTAACGTCTTAGTGTGTAAGCAGCCTAAAGGTATTGGTGAATGAATGGGAGGTGAACGTTACTCGGATGCATGAGATTTTTGACACACTGGGGCTGAACCTTTTTAAAATCAGTTTTTCTCAAAAACTACAAGGTCTTTTTAAAAAAATAATGTTTTTAATGGTTTCCACAAAATCAAATTTTACGTTTTTAAACCGTTCTGGCGGGTCATTCATAAGTCGGGGACTCCCTGTATAGCAGTTTCTTGTTATGGGATGTCTGCTGCAGTTTGTCAAAAGAAAGTTAAGGCCTTGTTCACATTATAAATCGCCAGCGCTATCACAAGCACTGAGCGATTTATACTGTGATTTTTACAGTGCTTTTTCCCAGCACTTTTTTAATTAGCAAATCGATTTTATAAGCTCTTTTCTAAGCGCTTTTGCTCAGCGATGATTTCTTTTACTTTCTGACGTCAGTCAGGAAGTAAACTCTTTAACCACTTCCCGACCGCCCACTACACAGGGGCGGCGGGGAAGTGGAGCCCTGCAGGACGGCCTCACCCACAGAGGCGGCGGTCCATTTAAGGGCATGGGCGGAGCGTTCGCGTCATCCGTGACGCGATCCTCCGCCGGCGCCTGTCACCGCTCGCTCGCCGCAACATCCCGCCGGCTATACGGAAGCGCCGGCGGGATGTTAACCCCGCGATCGCCGCATACAAAGTGTATAATACACTTTGTAATGTTTACAAAGTGTATTATACATGCTGCCTCCTGCCCTGGTGGTCCCAGTGTCCGAGGGACCACCAGGGCAGGCTGCAGCCACCCTAGTCTGCACCCAAGCACACTGATTTCTCCCCCCCCTGCCCCAGATCGCCCACAGCACCCATCAGACCCCCCCTGCCCACCCCCCAGACCCCTGTTTGCACCCAATCACCCCCCTAATCACCCATCAATCACTCCCTGTCACTATCTGTCAACGCTATTTTTTTTTATCCCCCCCCCCCTGCTCCCTGCCCCCTCCTGATCACCCCCCACCCCTCAGATTCTCCCCAGACCCCCCCCCCAGACCACCCCCCCCCCTGTTTACTGTATGCATCTATCCCCCTGATCACCTGTCAATCACCCGTCAATCACCCATCAATCACCCGTCAATCACCCCCTGTCACTGCCACCCATCAATCAGCCCCTAACCTGCCCCTTGCGGGCAATCTGATCACCCCCCCACACCAATAGATCGCCCACAGATCCGACATCAGATCACCACCCAAATCCATTGTTTACATCTATTCTCTCCTCTAAACACCCACTAATTACCCATCAATCACCCATCAATCACCCCCTATCACCACTTGTCACTTTTACCTATCAGATCAGACCCTAATCTGCCCCTTGCGGGCACCCAATCACCCGCCCACACGCTCAGATTGCCCTCTGACCCCCCCTTATCAATTCACCAGTGCATTAATTACATCTGTTCTTCCCTGTAATAACCCACTGATCACCTGTCAATCACCTGCCAATCACCTATCACCCATCAATCACCCCCTGTCACTGCCACCCATCAATCAGCCCCTAACCTGCCCCTTGCGGGCAATCTGATCACCCACCCACACCATTAGATCGCCCGCAAACCCGCCGTCAGATTACCTCCCAAATGTATCGTTTACATCTGTTATCTTCTCTAAACACCCACTAATTACCCATCAATCACCCCCTATCACCACCTGTCACTGTTACCTATCAGATCAGACCCTAATCTGCCCCTTGCGGGCACCCAATCACCCGCCCACACGCTCAGATTGCCCTCTGACCCCCCCCCTTATCAATTCACCAGTGCATTAATTACATCTGTTCTTCCCTGTAATAACCCACTGATCACCTGTCAATCACCTGCCAATCACCTATCACCCATCAATCACCCCCTGTCACCCCCTGTCACTGCCACCCATCAATCAGCCCCTAACCTGCCCCTTGCGGGCAATCTGATCACCCACCCACACCATTAGATCGCCCGCAAACCCGCCGTCAGATTACCTCCCAAATGTATCGTTTACATCTGTTATCTTCTCTAAACACCCACTAATTACCCATCAATCACCCCCTATCACCACCTGTCACTGTTACCTATCAGATCAGACCCTAATCTGCCCCTTGCGGGCACCCAATCACCCGCCCACACGCTCAGATTGCCCTCAGACCCCCCCCCCTCCCTTATCAATTCGCCAGTGCAATATTTACATCTGTCCTTCCCTGTAATAACCCACTGATCACCTGTCAATCACCTGCCAATCACCTATCACCCATCAATCACCCCCTGTCACTGCCACCCAACAATCAGCCCCTAACCTGCCCCTTGCGGGCAATCTGATCACCCACCCACACCAATAGATCGCCCGCAGATCCGACATCAGATCACCACCCAAGCGCAGTGTTTCCATCTATTCTCTCCTCTAAACACCCACTAATTACCCATCAATCACCCATCAATCACTCCCTATCACCACCTGTCACTGTTACCTATCAGATCAGACCCTAATCTGCCCCTTGCGGGCACCCAATCGCCCGCCTACACGCTCAGATTGCCCTCAGACCCCCCCTTATCAATTCGCCAGTGCAATATTTACATCTGTTCTCCCCTGTAATAACCCACTGATTACCTGTCAATCACCTATCAATCACCCATCAATCACCCCCTGTCACTGCCACCCATCAATCACCCCCTGTCACTGCCACCCATCAATCACCCGCTGTCACTGCCACCCATCAATCAGCCCCTAACCTGCCCCTTGCGGGCAAACTGATCACCCACCCACACCAATAGATCGCCCGCAGATCCGACATCAGATCACCACCCAAGCGCAGTGTTTCCATCTATTCTCTACCCTAAACACCCACTAATTACCCATCAATCACCCCCTGTCACTGCTACCTATCAGATTAGACCCCTATCTGCCCCTAGGGCACTCAATCACCCGCCCACACCCTCAGAATGCCCTCAGACCCCAGCCCTGATCACCTCGCCAGTGCATTGCTTGCATCCATTCCCCCCTCTAATCACACCTTGAGACACCCATCAATCACCTCCTGTCACCCCCTAGCACACCTACCCATCAGATCAGGCCCCAATTTGCCCCGTGTGGGCTCCTGATCACTCGGCCAAACCCTCAGACCCCCTTCCGATCACCTCCCCAGTGCATGGATTGCATCTATTTTCCCCTCTAACCACCCCCTGAGACACCCATCAATCACCTCCTGTCACCCCCCTAGCACTCCTATCCATCAGATCAGGCCCAATACAACCTGTCATCTAAAAGGCCACCCTGCTTATGACCGGTTCCACAAAATTCGCCCCCTCATAGACCACCTGTCATCAAAATTTGCAGATGCTTATACCCCTGAACAGTCATTTTGAGACATTTGGTTTCCAGACTACTCACGGTTTTGGGCCTGTAAAATGCCAGGGCGGTATAGGAACCCCACAAGTGACCCCATTTTAGAAAAAAAAAGACACCCCAAGGTATTATGTTAGGTGTATGACGAGTTCATAGAAGATTTAATTTTTTGTCAAAAGTTAGCGGAAATTAATTTTTATTGGTTTTTTTTCACAAAGTGTCATTTTTCACTAACTTGTGACAAAAAATAAAATCTTCTATGAACTCGCCATACACCTAACGGAATACCTTGGGGTGTCTTCTTTCTAAAATGGGGTCACTTGTGGGGTTCCTATACTGCCCTGGCATTTTAGGGGCCCTAAACCGCGAGGAGTAGTCTAGAAAACAAATGCTTCAAAATGACCTGTGAATAGGACGTTGGGCCCCTTAGCGCACCTAGGCTGCAAAAAAGTGTCACACATGTGGTACCGCCGTACTCAGGAAAAGTAGTATAATGTGTTTTGGGGTGTATTTTTACACATACCCATGCTGGGTGGGAGAAATTTCTATGTAAATGGACAATTGTGTGTAAAAAAATCAAACAATTGTCATTTACAGAGATATTTCTCCCACTTAGCATGGGTATGTGTAAAAATACACCCCAAAACGCATTATACTACTTCTCCTGAGTACAGCGGTACCACATGTGTGGCACTTTTTTACACCCTAAGTACGCTAAGGGGCCCAAAGTCCAATGAGTACCTTTAGGATTTCACAGGTCATTTTGCGACATTTGGTTTCAAGACTACTCCTCACGGTTTAGGGCCCCTAAAATGCCAGGGCAGTATAGGAACCCCACAAATGACCCCATTTTAGAAAGAAGACACCCCAAGGTATTCCGTTAGGAGTATGGTGAGTTCATAGAAGTTTTTATTTTTTGTCACAAGTTAGCGGAAAATGACACTTTGTGAAAAAAAACTATTAAAATCAATTTCCGCTAACTTGTGACAAAAAAATAAAAACTTCTATGAACTCACCATACTCCTAACGGAATACCTTGGGGTGTCTTCTTTCTAAAATGGGGTCATTAGTGGGGTTCCTATACTGCCCTGGCATTTTAGGGGCCCTAAACCGTGAGGAGTAGTCTTGAAACAAAAATGACCTGTGAAATCCTAAAGGTACTCATTGGACTTTGGGCCCCTTAGTGCAGTTAGGGTGCAAAAAAGTGCCACACATGTGGTATCGCCGTACTCGGGAGAAGTAGTACAATGTGTTTTGGGGTGTATTTTTACACATACCCATGCTGGGTGGGAGAAATACCTCTGTAAATGACAATCTTTTGATTTTTTTACACACAATTGTCCATTTACAGAGGTATTTCTCCCACCCAGCATGGGTATGTGTAAAAATACACCCCAAAACACATTGTACTACTTCTCCCGAGTATGGCGATACCACATGTGTGGCACTTTTTTGCACCCTAACTGCGCTAAAGGGCCCAAAGTCCAATGAGTACCTTTAGGATTTCACAGGTCATTTTGCGACATTTGGTTTCAAGACTACTCCTCACGGTTTAGGGCCCCTAAAATGCCAGGGCAGTATAGGAACCCCACAAATGACCCCATTTTAGAAAGAAGACACCCCAAGGTATTCCGTTAGGAGTATGGTGAGTTCATAGAAGATTTTATTTTTTGTCAAAAGTTAGCGGAAATTGATTTTAATTGTGTTTTTTCACAAAGTGTCATTTTCCGCTAACTTGTGACAAAAAATAAAATCTTCTATGAACTCGCCATACTACTAACGGAATACCTTGGGGTGTCTTCTTTCTAAAATGGGGTCATTTGTGGGGTTCCTATACTGCCCTGGCATTTTAGGGGCCCTAAACCGTGAGGAGTAGTCTTGAAACGAAATTTCTCAAAATGACCTGTGAAATCCTAAAGGTACTCATTGGACTTTGGGCCCTTTAGCGCAGTTAGGGTGCAAAAAAGTGCCACACATGTGGTATCGCCGTACTCAGGAGAAGTAGTATAATGTGTTTTGTGGTGTATTTTTACACATACCCATGCTGAGTGGGAGAAATATCTCTGTAAATGGACAATTGTGTGTAAAAAAAATTAACAAATTGTCATTTACAGAGATATTTCTCCCACCCAGCATGGGTATGTGTAAAAATACACCCCAAAACACATTATACTACTTCTCCTGAGTACGGCAATACCACATGTGTGGCACTTTTTTGCAGCCTAACTGCGCTAAGGGGTCCAAAGTCCAATGAGCACCTTTAGGCTTTACAGGGGTGCTTACAATTTAGCACCCCCCAAAATGTCAGGACAGTAAACACACCCCACAAATGATCCCATTTTGGAAAGTAGACCCTTCAAGGTATTCAGAGAGGGGCATGGTGAGTCCGTGGCAGATTTCATTTTTTTTTGTCGCAAGTTAGAAGAAATGGAAACTTTTTTTTTTTTTTTTTTTTCCTCACAAAGTGTCATTTTCCGCTTACTTGTGACAAAAAATAATATCTTCTATGAACTCACTATGCCTCTCAGTGAATACTTTGGGATGTCTTCTTTCCAAAATGGGGTCATTTGGGGGGTATTTATACTATCCTGGAATTCTAGCCCCTCATGAAACATGACAGGGGGTCAGAAAAGTCAGAGATGCTTGAAAATGGGAAAATTCACTTTTGGCACCATAGTTTGTAAACGCTATAACTTTTACCCAAACCAATAAATATACACTGAATGGTTTTTTTTTTATCAAAAACATGTTTGTCCACATTTTTCGCGCTGCATGTATACAGAAATTTTACTTTATTTGAAAACTGTCAGCACAGAAAGTTAAAAAAATCATTTTTTTGCCAAAATTCATGTCTTTTTTGATGAATATAATAAAAAGTAAAAATCGCAGGAGCAATCAAATAGCATCAAAAGAAAGCTTTATTAGTGACAAGAAAAGGAGCCAAAATTCATTTAGGTGGTAGGTTGTATGAGCGAGCAATAAACCGTGAAAGCTGCAGTGGTCTGAATGGAAAAAAAGTGGCCGGTCCTTAAGGGGGGTAAAGCCCTAGGTCCTCAAGTGGTTAACTTGGAAATGAATAAATACAATGTATTTATTCATAAAATCGCTTTGGAAATCGCTATACAAAGTGCTTCCCTATGCAATTTTCCCTTGCGATTTCCCTATACCTTCCACTGAGCCAAAGCACTCAGAAAATGGTACATGAAGTGCGTTTGCGAGTTTAATAAAAATTGAATTTCTAGTATCTTACTTTATAAAAAAAAAAAAAACAATCAGTAAGCCATGTCACAATGAAGAGTGATATGTAAGATTACAAGAGCCCTGTCATTCAGATGCTTGTCGTTATGGCATTTAGAACTGATTTATTTTCTGCACGGGTGTAATGCAATCTCTTTGTATACATTGGGAACACCTTATATCCTGTTCCTTCATCTCATTGTGTCTGCCATAAACCCTTTAGCAGCCAATTTATTTCGAGGCTTGCAAGAGCTCCAGGTCAATTTATTTTAGCACATTTTTAATGTCTTATTTGTTACATTTCCCTACTTCTAATTAGTGCTTCTGTAATGTGTATTTATGGCCATGTAACAAACGCTGGAGAGGCAGCCGCGGTGAACAGCGCTACCACCGCAGCTGCCTCCAGCTTCCTGTTTAGCAGCATATCTGGGTCTCAGGCGTCTAGCACGCCGAGGACGGAACTGTCAGTTGCACAAAGGGTTGCCTTGTCGCGCGCGCGCGCATAGACAGGACCTTTATGCGGGGAGGAGGCGCGTCAGCTGACCGGCTAGTCTGTTGACGTCAGAGGAGACGCTCGTCGCTCCTCATTGGTCAATTGCAAGGGGCGTGCCTGGAGGGTCTCCTCGGCTTCATAAGCCTAGCTGTGTCTTTTGCAACTTGTCTGCTGTTGCGAATACTTCGTGTTAGCGCTCAGACCCTTAGAAAGTTTCGGTGTGCTTTGATCCGGGAGGAAACCGGGGATTTCACACAAGATAGGAATTGTTTGATAGCCTTAAAGAATTACCTTACTGTACAGTATATTATTTGTGCATGACTCTGGCTCGTTCTGACCACTCTCTTGCTCAGTGATTCTGTAACTTGCTCATCTGCTCTTGCTGCCAACTCTGCCTGTTATATCTTCCTGACTCTGCCTTCCGATTTTGTACTGCATCTGTCTGTCTGTTGCCAAACCCGATCTGTCTGACTACTCCACTCTCACCAGAGGGCCCTTGACTCTGGTGAGAGGCACTATACTGATAGTACCCACCAGCTCCTCTGGTGAGGTATAGCTCTGATCAGTATTACTGTTGCACCAAACACCTTCTGTATTTGTTGTCACATCAGCTTCTGATATACCAGTATTATGGGTGATTCTGCAGATCACCTTATAATCAGGTCTATATCTGCATTATAGGTGATACTGCAGATCACCTAATAAATCAGAATTCTGTTCTTGCTGACACAAATCGTTACAGAACAGCAGACCAAAATGTCTATGGACGCACTGGGTAAACAGGTTGAGGCCTTGACCGTAGCGGTAAATGATTTAACCGTAGTGGTCAATACCCAACAGACTTAGATCACACAGCTATCTGGGGTGGTTCGCACCCACCAGACTGCAATTGTACCAGTGCAGTCCCCTTCAGTTGTAGAACCTAGAAAGCCTATGCTGGGAAAATTTTCAGGGCACACATCTGATTTCCAGAATTTCAAAATCGCTGTCTGTCTTACTTTGAGATGAGACCTATTTCATCAGGGACTGAGAGTCAGAGGATCACCTTCATTAAGACTCTGTTAACAGGGGATTCACAGACATGGGCTTACAGTCATCCTAGTGGTCATGAGGCATTATCATCAGTTCAGAATTTTTTTAAATCAATGGCTATCATATACGATGATCCAGATATCGCAGTCACTGCTGAGAGGAAACTTAAAAATCTCAGGCAAGGGCAGAACACCGCTGAGACCTATGCTGCAGAGTTTAGACGGTGGGCAGTATCAGCTAGGTGGGGACAATTCGCCTTGTTAGACTGTTTCTTATCTGGGTTATCTGATCTCATTGTGGATGTAATGCTAAGCCATCCTGAACCTAAGACTGTAGACGATGCGATCTCACTTGCAGTAAGAATAGATCGCCATATCCGTTATCAAAAACAAGCACGTGGTAGACACTCTGTGAGGCCGGTTCCCGTCACCTCTCCTACCCTTCTCCTCCTCAGGATGAACCGATGCAGATCGGACATTCTAAATTGTTAGAGGTAGAGAAAAAACGGAGACGGTCAGAGGGGCTCTGTCTATATTGTGCAGAAAAGGGCCATATAGTACAGAACTGTCCTAAAAAGGCGGAAAACTCTGCCGCCTAGGAGTAGCTAGAGGTACTACCCTAGGCGAGCCAGTGTTACCTCTACTTGATAATCGGTTACTACTCCCTTGTTCTATTTCCTGGGAAAATCAAGTCCAGTCTACTCAGGCATTTATAGATTCGGGTTCAGCCGCCAATTTTACAGATTATGATTTTGTTAATAAATTGGGGATTCCCCTGATCCCCCTAGACAGACAGATTGTCCTCACTGCAGTGGATGATTCTCCCCTTCAAGGGAGTCATCCTCTGTCTCAGACCCCGAATCTGTTATGTCATGTGGGGGTATTGCATAGTGAACAAATACAATTTTTTGTGCTTAAAATGGCCACTTCTACTGTAATCCTTGGGATGCCGTGGTTGCAAAAGCTTTCTCCTCAGATAGATTGGAGCTCCGGCCAGTTGCTTAGCTGGTCCTCCTTTTGCCATCATCATTGTATGGAGAAAGTTGCTATTTGCACCACCAAAATTCAAGTAGAAGGGTTACCTGCACAATACGCAGAATTTGCTGCTGTCTTTTGTCCTAAGTCGGCGGACAAACTTCCTCCACACAGAAATTTTGACTGCCCCATTGAGTTAAGGTCTGGTTGTATGCCCCCTAGAGGTCATTTGTATAACCTGTCTGCTCCTGAAAAACTCGCTATGCAGAATTACATTAAAGAAAACCTTGCCAAAGGGTTTATCCGTCCCTCTAGGTCTCCTGCCGGAGCAGGGTTCTTTTTTGTTCGGAAAAAAGATGGTGGGCTTCGCCCCTGCATAGATTATCAAGAACTGAATAAAAGTAACATCAAAAATCGTTATCCACTCCCGTTAATTGATGACTTATTCTCCCAGGTTACTGATGCATGCGTTTTCTCTAAACTCGATTTAAGAGGGGCATATAACCTGGTACGCATAAGAGAGGGTGACGAATGGAAGACGGCTTTTAACACACCTGACGGGCACTACGAGTACCTGGTTATGCCCTTCGGGTTTTGTAACGCCCCAGCCGTTTTCCAAGAGTTGGTCAATGAGATTTTCCGAGAGGTCTTGGGACGATTTGTCGTGGTATATATGGACGATATACTGATTTTTTTCGCCCAGCCTAGCTAAACACAGGGAGCATGTGAAGTTCGTTCTGGAAAAACTGAGACAGAATTCTTTATATGCAAAGATTGAGAAATGTCTTTTTGAGGTGTCGGAGGTTCCTTTCTTGGGGTATATCATTTCGACCTTAGAACTCTCCATGGACCCCAAGAAAGTTGCTGCCGTTTTGGAGTGGCCACAACCCATGGGGCTGAAGGCACTCCAAAGATTTCTTGGCTTCGCCAATTATTACAGAAAATTTATCAAGGGATTTTCTTCTGTAGTGTCAGATCTTACTAATCTCACTAAAAAAGGAGCTGACACTTATAATTGGTCGCCAGAAGCACACTCTTCTTTTTCATCCCTGAAAAGCTTGTTTTGCTCCGCCCCTATTTTGCTACATGTTGATGTCACCTGTCCTTTTATAGTCGAGGTGGATGCATCAGAGATTGGGGCTGTACTGTCTCAACACTCGGGGTTCCAGGGCAGATTGCATCCATGTGCTTTCTTCTCACGTAAATTCTCTCCCGCAGAGAGAAATTACCATATCGGTAACCGAGAGCTGTTAGCCATTAAACTCGCATTTGAGGAATGTCGTCATTGGCTCAAGGGGGCAGAACATACTATTACAGTCTATACTGACCACAAAAACTTGGAATATATTGAAGGGGCCAAGAGGCTTAGTCCTCGACAGGTCCTCTGGTCTTTATTCTTTTCGAGATTTAAGTTTATCATCACATATAAGCCAGGGAGCAAAAATGTCAAAGCAGATGCCCTGTCTAGATGTTTTGAGCCCAAGACAGTGCCACCACCCACTCCCGAGAACATTCTGCCTGAAAAAGTTGTCGTGGCAGCCACCGGGACCTGGGAGGACTGGTCAAGTACTTTGGGGTCCTATCAACAGGATGTTCCCGAGGGAAAACCTGATGGGGTTCTATTTGTGCCACTTCACTTCCGGTTGCAGATCCTACAGTTGTTCCATGCACGTAAAAATGCAGGACACCCCGGGGTGGCTAGAACGCAGGATTTACTGTCTAGATGTGTGTGGTGGCCATCACTGGTCCTTGATTGTAGGGAATTTGTCAGAAACTGTACAGTTTGTGCCAGGAATAAGCCGTCCAGACAGGCTCCTGTGGGTACCCTTCAGCCTTTGCCAGTACCTGAGGAACCATGGACCCATTTGTCCATGGATTTTGTGGGTGAACTCCCCAGGTCCGAGGGTAAAACAGTCATTTGGGTGGTAGTCGACAGGTTCAGCAAAATGGCTCAATTTATTCCACTGGACGGACTCCCCTCTGCCCAGGAACTGGCGGATCTCTTCATTCAACACATTTTCCGTTTACATGGTATACCAGAAAATGTGTTGTCCAAGTTCTGGAGAGCCTTTTGTCACCATCTTGGAATGAACCTGTCATTTTCCTCTGGGAACCACCCACAGACCAATGGACAAACTGAGAGGGTGAATCAGTCTTTAGAACGGTTCCTTAGATGCTATGTGGCTGATGCGCAGCTAGAATGGGCAAAATTCTTGCCATTTGCAGAATTTGCGCATAACAACCTGAAAAGTTCCGCTTCAGGTTTTTCTCCCTTTCCAGAGATCCAGATATCGCAGTCACTGCTGAGAGGAAACTTAAAAATATCAGGGAAGGGCAGAACACCGATGAGACCTATGCTGCAGAGTTTAGACGGTGGGCAGTATCAGCTAGGTGGGGACAATTCGCCTTGTTAGACTGCAATGTGAGACAATAACAGAGGACTTTTGCTTTCAGTTTCTATATTTTCTGCTCAATAGAGAGAAATCAAAGCATTCCAAAAATTTACAGAACAACCAGTTCTGACATCTGAGGTCAAAAGCAGTGCACTTATCTCAGTTGAGAGAACTCTGTTGAAGCTGCTAATTACATATACACCTCATGTAGTAATTTATTTACATTCCTGATTTGTGCAGCTTCTAACTATTTATTATTCTTTTTCTTTCTGCAGCGATGCCATCTGCCAGCAGAACTGAATCCAAACCATTCATTCAGTCTTCCATTCCTCTGTATATCAGGAAAGACAGAGGCATCATCACCGTAAGTCCTCAAGATGCATCCTATGAACTGCTCCCAGAAGATTCCAAACCAACTGTGATCACAGCCACTGCCTCTCCATCTGAGGGTGTCAAGCTGCCTGAAATCTACATTCACATTCCAACCGATCAATTAGACTATGTGCCAGTCCCGAACAATTGCACTTCTTATATTCCGGAGAGTTTCCCGAGCAGAGACATGTGTAAACCTGTGGGGTGTGGTGGGGAAACGGCAGCATCTCCTGCAGGTTGTAAGCAGGTGCATACAGATTTTTCACCAGTTAAAATTAAAGAAGAGTCAAGAGATTGGAAACAAGAAGGCTTTGGAACGCAGTTGAAGCAGGAAAAAAGGCAGCATTTATCTCGTCGATCAGAAAGCAATGTGGCATCCTATACAAACAGGGTAATTGGAGCAGATGACATATTGGAATCCTATTCGTCTGGCCACTTAAAACCGGAACCAGATTTGTGTGTAGAAGAACAGCTCACACGGTCTGGCATTGCTTCACCGTCATATTACTCTCAGTTACCAGAGAATCCAGATTTTCACTCTGAGGAAAACTTCCCATACTCCAGTGGTGTCCATGATGGGGGAAACTTACAAGGGCAGTATATGTCATGTTCCATAAAGAAGGAACCTGAGGATGTAGAGATAAATGAAGATACCTACAGGGAGGAGGAGGAGGAGGAGGAAGAAACCAATGAGGCCATGTCACCTGCTTCCTCTTTCCAGAGAACGCATGCTGAGGAGTTATCATATGAATATTACCTGTCACAATCCAGTAATGCCCAACCAGACATGGACAATCCTGAGAAACCGTTTTCTTGCTCAGAGTGTGGGAAGTGTTTTAAGTACAGTAATCTTTTGATGCACCACGCCAAATCCCACCAGAAGAAGCCTTTGATTTGTTGTGACTGTGGAAAACAATATTCATGTAAGACTGAGTTTGAGATCCATGTGAGGATCCACACTGGGGAAAAACCATTTGTTTGCTCAGAGTGTGGAAAGGGATTCAGGAGGAAGTCACATATGTTGCGCCATCGGCGAATTCACGGAGATAAGCAACTTTTTCCTTGTCCAGAATGTGCCAAATGCTTCCATCGTTTAGATGTGCTCAATCAGCATCGCAAAATTCACAGAGCCAACAGGTCCAGCCCTGACATGGAAAGTCTACATGCCAGAGCCTTGGAGAACTCACCAACCAACAGCCTTGATGAATTACAAACCCAAAATGCACCTATGGCTTATGAGGAAAAAGTCGGTTTTGTCTGCCCGGATTGTGATAAGTGTTTTCATAGTTTAGCAGCTCTCAACCAGCATCGTAAAATGCACCAAGTCAGCTCAGTGAGCTCTGATGTTGAAGACCCCAGTAACATGGATCACACCCAGATGGACAACCTAGATGATGAAGAGAATGAAAACCCATCTACGTCTTATGAAGAAAAAATTGGTTTTGCATGCTCAGAATGTGGGAAATGCTACGATGAAATGTCACAGTTGGAAAGACATCAACGAGTACATATGGGCGAGAAGCCATTTTCGTGTACAGAATGTGGAAAATCGTTCCGCTTTGAGGCCCTTTTAGAGCTGCATTGGGGGAGTCATATCACTACCATCTCTTGTCCAGAATGTGGCAAAACCTTTGCCAGCCAGAGCCTTCTAAACCACCATTTGAAGATCCATGCTGGTGCAAATGAGTGCATTTGTTCAGAATGTGGAAAGGATTTCCCTAGCCGATCACAGCTTGTGGACCACTACCGAACTCACACGGGCGAGAAACCTTACATGTGCCCTGATTGTGGAAAGTTCTTTCGTCGGAAAGCACATGTGGTCAGACACCGCAAAATTCATAAGGGAAACAAACCGTATTCTTGCCTTGAATGCGGAAAGTGCTTTGAGAGCCAAGAGTTCTTGTCCCGTCATTCCAAAATGCATCGGCGGAAGAGACCACACTCATGTTCTCAGTGTAGTAAGAGTTACACCAAAAAGTCTCACCTTGTCCGCCATCAACGGACCCATGCTAAAGAAACGCCCTACACTTGCAATGAGTGTGGTGAGTGTTTCCAGTACCCTGCTCTCCTGACTCAGCACTTGAAACGTCATACAGGCCAAACCAACTTCAATTGTGTTGTGTGCGGTAGAAGTTTTGGCTCCAACGCTGCACTTTGTAAACACCGAAAGGTGCACTCAAAGGAGAAGTCTTTTATTTGTGTTGAATGTGGTAAGAGTTTCGTCTTCTACTCACATTTCATGAGGCATCAAGTATCCCACTCTGGTGATAAACCTTTTGTGTGTCCAGAGTGTGGAAAACGGTTTACGCGTGAATCGCATCTTGTGCGACACAAGCGAGCACATAATGGTGGAAGAGCTTTGGAAGCCTAAGCTGGAAAACAGAAACTGACTTGAACTTTGACCAAGACTGGTCAAATTATTTATTATTGATTTCTTAATTTTATGTTTTTCTATGTTATATGTTTCCTGTAGCATGAGATGCAGTGTTTTGTGGTATTTTTTTTCTTTGTTTAAAATTGGGTTTTTTTTTCTAAAGGAGCCCTGCCCACTTCACACAGTGGAGAACAATGAGACCTTGGGTAACTGCTTGATACTCCCCCAAGTTGTATTGGCAAGTTTCAGCCAGTTTAACAACTTTTTATTTGTCTTTTCTTAAACAATACCCGAGGTGACATGTGACATGATGAGATAGACATGTGTATGTGCAGTGCCTAGCACACAAATAACTATGCAGTGTTCCTTTTTTTTCTTTCTCTGCATGAAAGAGTTAAATATCAGGTGTGTAAGTGGCTGATTCAGTCCTGACTCAGACAGGAAGTGACTACTGTGTAACCCTCACTGATAAGAAATTCCAACTATAAAGCACTTTCCTAGCAGAAAATGGCTTCTGAGAGCAAGAAAGAGGTAAAAAGGGGAATTTCTTATCAGTGAGGGTCACACTGTAGTCACTTCCTGTCTGAGTCAGGACTGAGTCAGCCACTTACATACCTGATATTTAACTCTTTCAGGCACAGAAAGAAAAAAAAAAGGAACACAGCATAGTTATTTGTGTGCTAGGCACT
The DNA here is from genome assembly GCF_040937935.1 of Hyperolius riggenbachi. Taxonomy (NCBI): domain Eukaryota; kingdom Metazoa; phylum Chordata; class Amphibia; order Anura; family Hyperoliidae; genus Hyperolius; species Hyperolius riggenbachi. The sequence goes on along the minus strand of NC_090655.1, from coordinate 209,764,462 downwards.
GTATAAACACATGCCAATCTCATCATGTCACATCGGGTATCCTTTAAAGGACCTGTCGGTTCTGTCAGATTTTAACTGCCTACTTTTTTCGTGATAATGGTCCTTTAATTCGTATTAAAGGGACACTAGGGTGACAAAAATTGTAAAATTTAAATTATGTGGAAGCATATACAAATAAGAAGTACGTTTTTTCCAGAGTAAAATGAGCCATAAATTACTTTTCTCCTATGTTGCTGTCACTTACAGTAGGTAGTAGAAATCTGACAGAAGCAACAGGTTTTGGACTAGTTCATCTCTTCATAGGGGGATCTCAAGGATTTATTTATTTTCAAAAGCACTTAGTGAATGGCACTTGCTCTGTCCAAATACCAAAAAACGATGTAGGGAGCAGGGAGGCAGGCCAGCATCATTGTATGAATCCTTTTTAAGGAATATCTTTATAAAGAATAAAAGCCTTACTGATTCAGAGAGTGTTTGGAGGTGCCCGGTATGAATGTGGTATAGACTACTCTCTACACGCTAATAGCAATAAAAAGGATAAAAGGTTTGGTCCTACCTTATAGGTGTACCATTACGGGAAATATACAAATGGAGGTATGTAGTAAAAAATAATAAAAAAATGTTTGGTTTTATTGGTGCACAAGACAACGCGTTTTATGGCTTGAGCCGCTTCCTCAGGTCAATAGCTGTGCCTGGACTCCTCACAAGCCAAGTATCCAGGCGCCTTGCTGAGAATCCCCTATGAAGAGATGGACTAGTGCAAAACCTGTCACTTCTGTCAGATTTCTACTACCTACTGTTAGTGACAGCAACATAGGAGAAAAGTCATTTACGGCTCATTTTACTCTGGAAAAAACGTACTTAGCTGTCTATGTTTGCACATATTTTAAATTTTACAATTTTTCGCCATAGTGCCCCTTTAACTTCCAAGAGAAACACAAACTATTTTGATGTTGAAGTCCAGATAAAAGAAGACTGTATATAGAGCCACTGTGAGCTAAAAATTTCACAGAGCCATTGTCCACATATTGCATAGGTAACCTATGTGAGAATCGCATTCTTTCTTTTCGGTAAGGCTTTACCCCTCAAGGGTATGACCACATTTCAAATACAAAATAGTTAACCGAGGCTCAATGTTTATTTGCTCATAGCAGCAACATTCCCAGTGCAGACAGGCACAAGGTTTCAGGCGCGCTGCACTTCCTCAGCTGCCTCTAATGTGGTTATTTCATCACATTTCCCCAATCTGCACTTACTTATTCCTTTGTGTCTTTGATGCATGTCATGCAATAATTCTTACTTTGTTGAGTATCCCTGTTGTCTCCCAGTACTTTAATGGGAGATTATGATACCTTTACTTTATGGACTTTAAAGTGTACCTGTAGTTAAATACAAGTACAAGTTTATTTTTGTCGATTTGCCATTTATAACTAAAGGTGGCCATACGTGATTCAAAGTTTTGTATTTGACTAGAGAAATCCCATTTTTTTCCCACTTGATCGTAAAATTTAAAAAAATGTCAACAATATACTGTACACTTAGAACCCTAATTTTTTTCTGAAATTTTCTTTTTATTAAAACCATCGAAAAAAACATCCAGTCTGATTTTTCCAACACATCTGACTAGATATTTAGTGAAATATGTGGAAAAATCTATTTTTTTTTTCTCTCAATCAGGAAAAAAAAATTTCTGATGTTTCTATATATTTTTATTGGAAAAATGGGAAAATCAAACATTTTGATGTTTATCTAAGTATTCGGAAAAAAAATCAATCATTTATTTTTCTTGATAGAAAAAAGGTATTTTTGATTTCTTATACGATCATTTTTAGCGAAAACGTCAAATATGATTTGGTTGAATCATGTGTGGTCACCTTTACAAATGATTCCCTGCCCTCTACCGAGGCTTCCCTTCTCCAATGGCTTTCTTAGCACGTAGCAGTGCTGCTGAGAGTGCTAGTCAATGGCCATATGTAAAAGGTTAAAAAAACAAAGTTTGTGCTTATTCCTCTGTGTCACCATTCTTATTCTGCTGGTAAAGGCGAAGCCGGATTTATACTTTTTGTACTCCTAGGCCAAGTATGTTGCGTCTTCCCTTGTTGAGCAGCGCTACTCCCATTTCTTGTGCAGCCCCCTCTTCCATGTGTATCATCCATGTACAGCAGTCCCTATATTTCATGACCAGTTCCCTAGAGCGTCAGTTTCCCTTTTTCATGTGTCGCTCTCCACTTTCAGCTTCGTCTTTCAACCACTCTTTCATGCCCAGGTGCCCCCTTGGGCTGCAGCTGGCCTTCCAAGAAATTCAGGCCTGCATGAAGCACATAACGTGTCCACCCCCATTACTTTAAAAGCTTAAAGGTCCGTACACACGCCGGACTGGAGGCAACGACGGGTCCGTCGTCACCTCCCGCTGGGTGGGCATTCCAGCGACAGTCCGGGGTGTGTACAGTCTGTCTGCACACACGCCGGACTGTCGCTGGAACGCCCACCTAGCGGGAGGTGATGACGGACCCGTCGTTGCCTCCAGTCCGGCGTGTGTACTGACCTTAAGATTGACAAATCATAGTCTCAAATTTAAAGCGTATTTGCAGTACTACCTACATGCCGTTATATGCCAGTGCAAGATTAGCCGTCTGTTGTTTTGTTGACCATTTACAGCTGCTTAATTCTGCCCCGCCCCTCTGCAAAGTTTTTCTTTCATTAGCTTGTTTGTTTGCATCCCACAGTGCTGCTGAGAGTGGTACTCTGTCCCTTACCTGTGCTACCCTGGCAGGAAATGCACACCCTTGTAGCTTCTCTCCCCTGTTTGGTACTTACTACCTTTTAAAGATAAAATCATAACATTTATATTAAGTTATTGTATGTCAGTTGCTGATAGCTCCTGGGAGCTAGTGAACAGAGGTGGTACTGTGATCTAATGGAGGACTGGAAAGGATAGTCTAAGTTGTAGCCAGAAGGTATAGCAGTATATGTATGCTGCTAGTACTGTGCATTCCCTAGGGTGATTTATAGAAAAGCATTTAGCAATATTGTGGGATATAAACATACCGTATATACTCGTATATAAGCCGACATACCCACTTGTCACTCAGAAACCAGGAAAAAGTGATTGACTCGCATATAGGCCTCCCCCACAGCAGCCAGATGTGCCCCCAGTGCAAGTCAGCCTCCATCCCCATAGCCAGATGTGTCCCAAGGATGATACAGCTGTGTCTCAAGGTCCCACTAGATGGCGTCATAGATATGAGACACAGCGATTGCCACACAGGAAGAATCCCCGATCATTGCACTGCTAACACGTTGCTGGCACACTCTGCTCCACAAGCCAGGGGACACAGGTAGTCCTGAGCAGCACACTATGTTGCAGGGGATGGAGGGCATGGACATAGCATGGTGCCAGTAACAAAACCTGCCAGTAACAAAACCTGCTCAACCATCTGTTCTGCTCCACTAACCCACATACAAGCCGAGGGGGTACCTTTTCAGCACATTTTTTTTGTGCTGAGAAATTAGGCTTATACGCGAGTATATACAGTACTGGGTGAAGCAATTACTGTTTGAGGTGAAGGGAAAAAATGGGGAGATAAATTCAAGTCAGGAAATTACTACTTTATACCAGTCAGTCTTCATCTACGTACACAAATACACTTTAAGGTCATCAAGCTATACAGGAGGAGCCTAGTAAAAAACACTATGTAAAGTAACAGGTGAGTATTGCTCTTACCTTGCAAGGAATGTGTAAAGTCAAATGTACTGATTTGGAATTTTATGAGCAGGTAACTTTAAGGCTGGGCTTACACTTGAATGCGCAGAACATGTGTATTTTTAGGACAACACACACATTTATGTGTGGAAAATAAGTTGTGTTTTGTCCACGGCAACTAATGTAAAAAAAAAAAAAATAGACAAAATGTGAGCTGTGTCCAAATAAAATGCACAGGCTTATTTCCCTGCATTCAAGAATTTACATTAGATATGAATAAGCCCATTTATTTACATTGACTTAAATGAGCTGTTCTTCTAATGCTAATTTGTTAGCAAGTTTGTCAAGTGTGACCCTTCCTTAGGGAACTGGTCAGGATGCAAATAACCACTAGGTGGCGAGATCTGTGGCTTCCAGAGAAACATAAACTTTAATTTCATATCCATATTGTGAAAAAAGGCAAAATTTTACTGCGTAAGCCAAACAAAAACCTTGCAAAATGGTGTTAAACAAGGATTAAAAACAATGCAAGCTGAAAACCGTATTAGACTTGAAATGCCGGGATATCACATGCATAACAGGCCAAGGGCCAAGCATGTACGAACTAGCACATGTATAGAATATAAATACATTCGGTACTCTTTAAAGCAAACCTGTGATGGCCTAAAGGAAGTTATTCATACCTGGGGCATCTTTAAAAGGAACCCAAGGCTGCCATATTTATTTCCTTTTAAACATTACCAGTTGCCTGGCTGTCCTGCTGATCATTATGGCATCAGTAGTGTCTGAAACACACCTGGACCAAGCATGTATTATCAGAAACATCTGATCTACATGCGTGGTCAAGGTCTATTGCTAAAAGTATGAGAGTTAAGTGGATCAGCAGAACTGCCGGGTAATAAATATGCCAGCCTCCATATGTGTCTCACCTCGGGGTTCCCTTTAAGGTACAAATTTCCTAGTCCCTCGTTGTCACTGGCAATGCCTCCATGGTCCTGCAGTAGCCCCTGTTCCCACCTGCTACCTGAGAAGAAGGGCCCATGCCCTGTTATGCTGCATGCCCTATTGAAGCACGCTCACCCACGGGTGAGTGCAGGAGCCATGGGTTGGGAGCATCCTGGGCATGTACATGTCTGAATATTTCTGAAACGTGCTTGTGCAGGATTCTCTTCTGCTGCTGCGCACAGCTATGAGGAATGTGCAATCGAACTGGTCCTGCGGAATAGACGAGGCATAAGCCACAACGTTTATCTCCCCACTAAAGAAGCCCCAGTTATGAATAACTTTTTTTTTTTACATGTGCAGTCACCAAAGGTATACTATAAGAATTGTTATATTGCTAAACTTGAGTAATGGTGAAAAATATAGCTGCCCCTTAAATGGTGAGATCCAGAGAGCTGCTATTTAGATGCTTATAGATCACCTCCAGTGACGGAGGAAAATCCTCCAGCTCATTCATGGAAGGTCACACCAGACCTTCCTGTGCATACAGTGCACAACCTCGGCACCTACCATTCATGGAAGGTCACACCAGACCTTCCTGTGCATACAGTGCACAACCTGGGCACCTACCATTCATGGAAGGTCACACCAGACCTTCCTGTGCATACAGTGCACAACCTCGGCACCTACCATTCATGGAGGGTCACACCAAATCTCCCTGTGCATACAGTGCACAACCTCGGCACCTACCATTCATGGAAGGTCACACCAGACCTTCCTGTGCATACAGTGCACAACCTCGGCACCTACCATTCATGGAAGGTCACACCAGACCTTCCTGTGCATACAGTGCACAACCTCGGCACCTACCATTCATGGAGGGTCACACCAGACCTTCCTGTGCATACAGTGCACAACCTGGGCACCTACCATTCATGGAGGGTCACACCAGACCTTCCTGTGCATACAGTGCACAACCTGGGCACCTACCATTCATGGAAGGTCACACCAGACCTTCCTGTGCATACAGTGCACAACCTCGGCACCTACCATTCATGGAGGGTCACACCTGATCTCCCTGTGCATACAGTGCACAACCTCGGCACCTACCATTCATGGAGGGTCACACCAGACCTTTCTGTGCATACAGTGCACAACCTCGGCACCTACCATTCATGGAGGGTCACACCAGATCTCCCTGTGCACACAGTGCACAACCTCGGCACCTACCATTCATGGAAGGTCACACCAGACCTTCCTGTGCATACAGTGCACAACCTGGGCACCTACCATTCATGGAAGGTCACACCAGCTCTTCCTGTGCATACAGTGCACAACCTCGGCAACTACCATTCATGGAAGGTCACACCAGACCTTCCTGTGCATACAGTGCACAACCTGGGCACCTACTATTCATGGAAGGTCACACCAGATCTCCCTGTGCATATAGTGCACAACCTCGGCACCTACCAAGTCCTTAGGAGGCTGCAGCAACTTTACTGTCTTGCTTGGATCCCTAGTTATACAGGTGAACCTGTGAGCATCTAACAATAATCACCTTGCTTCTCTTTTAACAATGCTAAACCCTGGGCTGTGTAGCATAGGCTGCTGCACTCCTCCTGCAGGTACACCACTCCTGCATCAACAATAATCCACTATAGAGCATAGAAAAACGTAGTTCACAGGCAGTTTATTGAGTAACCAGACACATTACATGTTACAGGGGCAAAGACCTTTCCTGTGATGTATATAAAGGAATCTTCCTTGGAGTGGCATATGGAATGTAAGAACAATTCTTGACCTGGGCTTTAACTGGACAATGAGCCCTCCTTTCAACTGAAATGCACTTACCGTAGTTCTCATGCAGATAATGAAGCGCTTGTTTCCTGATAAAACTACAGGTTGAATCTTAGTTTTTACTCTTGCATTGATATGCTGAACCCATCTTTGTTCAGGGTTACCTAGTGATGCTCTCCTGGATTCGTTGCTGATTTGGAGTCGAGTCAGTTGCCTTCATTTACTACTATATGGCAGGTCCCACTGATAATGCTTATTGGAACACTGGCCCAGAACCGTTATGGAGATCAGCTGCCTCCACTCCTCTGACTGTATGCTTGTGTTACTCAGATACTACCGAGCCATGCGATCAGCATCAACATGTGGAGCCTCCATCCTTCATCTGAATGCCTGGCATACAAATAAATATACAGCTGAAAAACAATGTACATGAACTTTTTAACCTGCCATCTTATTATTCTGTTTATCCAGTCCTTTGTTATAGATATGAGGTACAGTCAACATAAGCATAGCCAGTAGTGTAATCTAATTTGCTTCTGGCCACGCAGCATGTAGGTCATCATCATCTGTTAAGCCATCCGTGACATGACTGGCTAAAATTAATCCTCCCCCCCCCCCCCCACCCCACCCCATTTGACTGCAGTTAATCTTTAACACAAGTCAACCCCCCTGAAACAAGTATGCAGATCAGAGAACTCACTGGAAAGTGCACACTTGATGTGAATACTAGCCAGAGGATGTAGATATGGTCATTTTCTTCTGGCTTGATTCCCCTTGAGAAGAGTCATGTGATCAGTCATGCCTAACTTCTTCCTATCTTAGATGGCAATGGAAGCAGAGATGGGATTTGATCATAAGCACCTTGGAGACACAAGTCAATCAGATTATTATCAGGGATGGTCAATGAGCAGGATTTGATTGGATTATTTTCAAGCTGCATACATTTGTATACAAAATGTGCAGAGACTTGCATCATCTCAGAATTATTTGCATCTCATCGACCATTCCTGCAGTCTCCATATTTTAAGAGGTAATAGGGGTATACATGGGAAAACTGCTTATTTGATCACTTTTCGGGAGTCACACCGCACTTTTTCATTGAGCTGCAATGGTACCAACAAATGATGTTCGTATTGTACATGTGGAAACTGGTACATTAGAGTGTGAGCTCCTCTGGGGACAGGGACTGATATGAATGGTTCTATACTTGCCATATACATGCTGCATAACATAAATGGAGGAAAAAAACTAGTAATTGGGAACAGTTGACTTACAGGATGCAGTCTAGTGTGAGAAGCTGAACTTATCTTGCCTCCATGCATATACAGTATTTACGTAGGTTTGGTGTTTGAGAGTGTCTGTTAATGGATAGCAGCCATGTCAAAACGGGTATTTCTACACAAGCTGGCAGGTTTTTTTATACAAATGATCTATGCTGAATATTATGGAATAGTGAAAACCATTCATATTTGACTGTAATGTCATGCAACCTCTAAGACTTTTTAAAGCAGGCCTGAAACAAACAAAAAAAAGTATATAAAATGTTGTGTAGTACGGATAATGAATAGAACATTAGTAATGGCAGTATTTGTATAGCGCCTTTCTACTGTCGGACTCAAAGCGCTTGCGAGGCAGCCACTAGAGCGCACTCAGTAGGCAGTAGCAGTGTTAAGGAGACTTGCCCAAGAAACTCCTTACTGAAATAGGTGCTGGCTTACTGAACAGGCAGAGCCGAGATTTGAACCCAGGTCTCCTGTGTCAGAGGCAGAGCCCTTAACCATTACACTATCCAGCCACTAGTAGCAAAGAAAATTATCTCATATTTTTATTTTCGGTTATATAGCATTTTGTTTTTATAACATTGCATCATTCTGTCATATTTGCAGTTTACAAACCACACCCCGTATTTTAAACTAAAACAGTGCAGAGCTAAAGACCTTTGGAACTTTTCTGCAGTAAAACATTATTTCAAGCGGTCTCTCACTGTTTCCTGGTTGTTCAGGTGCTTCAGAAAACAGGGCTGTATACCACCCAAGTTGGGTCGCATAGCTCAGAGAAGCTCTTTTACATAAATAACAACTGAGGTTTCTTAACTCTCACTGTACTAGAAAACAATATGAGACTTTCCTTTGCTACTTACTAATATTCTATTTCGGAGCTGTACTACACAAACAATTCATTATCTCACAAACTTATTTTTCCTTCAGGTGTGCTTTTAAATGGGCAACAAAAATATGATATTGGAGGAAAATATGGCTGAATTACAATTTCTGGCACTAAAGCTACCTTTCCTTTGCCAAGATCTATGTGTATGATTTCTGTAGACTGATTCATCACAGCTGTTGCACTTCTTTGCACTGGGTATGAGTGCAAACTGTTTAAAAATGTATTTATTTTAGGTACTATTTCTTTGGTGTACTTGATGATGTAATCCTTTGTAAAGGCCCAAACATGAAGGTATCTTTGCTCTCCTTTAGTTAGTGTTGATTGTCTGGTGTCGGCTCTGAACGAACAGCCAGGCAGAGCTATGTAAATAGAGGTATCTTCCTCACTATAGGTTAATAAGGACATATTGCACCTGCGATAATTGATTGTAGCCTTGCAGCTGCTTGGCAGTTCTGGTGCTACTCAGTGAGTTTATGGACAGGACGTTCCTGCCAGTTTGTAACAGGAGTCCAGTGTACATTTTCATTTTCTCTTGGATTTACATTTTGTTCCTGTAAGTAATATAAACAAGTAATATATCTTTCCAAGTGACACTCATGTGGGAGAAAGCTTATAATGCATCAGATCTCTGAAAAGACTGAACAGCAGCCTGCCATGGGATGATTTGTTTTTTTACATTTGTATGGCTGTGGTTGGAGCCCAGATCTTCCGTATATATTCCTTTATACTGTGTCACTAGGCAGTGGTATGTTCTTTGCACAGACTACACTAGGGACTTCATTTCTTTATACAAGCTGATGATGCAAAGTTCAGTATAAAAAGATGTATACTTGTGGTTCAGTAGATCTGATTTTGTGTATGACCCTCTCTTATTAAAATGAGATGAATGTGCAATAATTTTACTGGTAGTTTTTTTTTTTTTCTTGGTTGTGTGTATAAATATATCTCTGTCAATGACTTCATGTCCATATAGGTATAATGCTTTGCTGGATAGTGTACTGTTTAAGGGCTCTGCCTTTGACATGGGAGACCAGGGTTTGAATCCTGGCTAGGTCAAGTACCTATTCAGTAAGGAGTTCAAGGCAAGACTCCCTAACACTGCAGGGTGGCCTCCTGAGCGCGTCCCAGTGGCTGCAGCTCTTGAGCGCTTTGAGTCAGAAAGGAGAAAAGCGCTATACAAATGTTCGGATTATTATTATTATTATTATTATATAAATCACTATAATGCAAGTTCTGCTTATACCTCTAATATACACAAGAGCACCCCAAACCACTCCTATAATCTGTCTGCGGCCATAATTACCTCTCACACATGTCTACTAGACTTCTTTCAAGCTGCCCATCAAGTAGAAATCTTTCCTTTTTTTTTTTTTTTTACAAACAAATAAAAACTTTGCCACACCATTGGCATGGCTAAAGGAGATTCCCAACTTTCTTTGCAGTCCCTACCCTTTCCCCACCACAAAAGTACCCACTCCATAACAAATACATCCACAAAGTACCTGATAAAAGCCCTGTGCAGTTATCTGGCAACTTGTGACATGAATCTCGTCTGGAACTGGGCCACAACGATCATAGCAGCTCAACCTCCTAGAGTGCCTTCTGGGACAGGGCGTGGCATAGGTTACCACATCTTTCCTCCCATATTTCTTTTGGGAATCATGTTTAGTCCACTCATTATCCTGCACATTGGGGGCAAAGAAAACTTTACGGAGGGTGGTGTGGCCCACTTTCTGCAGGAATAACCTGGTGGTCAGCTAGAAGGCAGGCAGGCTTACATAGCACCTGAAGTTAACGATTCCTTTTAGGTAAATGTGAGGTAGTTTCGGGGTTGATGAAAAAGTGAACATGAGCATTACAATGTTTCTTGAGATGTATTTCTTCAAAAGTTTGCTTCTCTTTGTTAACCATGCTCTAAGAAATACTGTACTGCCCCACATTTCTTGACCTGAGTATCTTTCTTTCCTACTAATTAAGCCTTATATTTCAGTTTCTTGTAGATAGATAATTTTGAATATTGACCATAACCTCACTAACTATCCTAATGATTAGTCTTTTACCATCATTAAACCCTTGTCTAATCATAACTCCTAGCAAAGTTTTACATTGCCCGATAGCCCAAAACTTTACCTTGCTCCTTTACCTGCCAAATGCCTAACTCAAATTGTGCCCTATCGCCTAAGCTAAACGTGAACCCATTAAACAACAGGTGTCAAACCCGAGGCCCAAAGACCAAATGCGACCCTCCATGCCATTTTATGCGGCCCTCTAGCGCTTCAAATGTGCATCATTGTAAGCAGCAAAAGAACAAGTGGTACCCTCTCCCCACATCGCAGAGTAGTGCAGTGGGGCAGTGTAATATTTACCTGCACCAGCAATGTGTCAGTCTATTCTGTTCTTCCCAGCAGCTGCACATTCTGTGCTTCCAATCCTCCTACTTCTGATCACACGACATGTATTCAGAGCCAGAGAAATGTAGCATAGAGCGTGTGGCTATTAGGAAGATTAGAGGAGTCCCGAAGTAGCACTGGAGCAGGTAAATATTAAACTGCTCCACTGCGCTACTCTACAGAAGGGGGAGGAGACGGTTGCTATTGTTATGCCACTTAGTTTGAGACAATAAATGTTAAATCTTAATAAAAAATTTGGCTTGCGACTTAAGACTATGTTTTAGATTTTGGTCCATTTTGTGATGGAGATCAACATCTCTGCATTAAACAAAGCTTGACATTGACTTATCTTGCCGTCTTTGGGGTGAATTCACACAAACGCGTGCATACCTTATTCTTACTGCAGGACACAGGAGGTTGTGGTGGAGCAATTGTTAATTCAATAAGCAGGTAACGGCACACTGCCCAGGACCCATGTTGAGTAAAGGAATCTCAGAGATATCCACCGTAAGAACTCAACTGAAAGTAATTATTTGCCCCCAAAATGTTTAACCACTTGAGGACCATGGTGTTAAACCCCCCTAGTGACCAGGCCATTTTTTACTAATTAGGCCACTGCAGCTTTAAGGCCTAGCTGCAGGGCTGCACAACTCAGCACACAAGTGATTCCCTCCCCCTTTTCTCCCCACCAACAGAGCCCTCTGTTGGTGGGGTCTGATCGCTCCCCAGTTCTTGTTTTTTTTTATAACTATGTTTTATTTTTTAAATGATTTAATTTCAAATAAATTTATTTACTTATTTTTGTATTGTCCCCTCCCTCCCCCCGCCAGCCAATCAGCGTGATCGGCTGTCATAGGCTTCAGCCTACTTCCTGGACTACAAAGGGGACAACCGTGTCACATGGCTGTCCCCAGTACAGTGCTGCCTTAGATCGCAGCGATGTACAGGTATATTTGACGGCGGTTTTGCCGTCTAACAGTCTCCGAGCGACGATCACCGCAGGGAGACTGAAGGCGGAGCTCCGCCTTCCAAGCGGAGATAAGCGTGCGTGATCTCCTGCTAGCCCCATTCCCAGCCATTCATGCCAATTGGCGTGGAGAGGTCCTGGGGCTGCCGCCACGTTCATGCCAGTTGGCGTGGAGTGGTTGGCAAGTAGTTTAATATACATTTAATTTCATGTGAGGAAGATAAAGTGTACTTGAACTCTGCATGTCTTTACAGAATCAGAAATATGTATTTGCCAAGTACAACGGGGAGTTGTACATGGAATTGTTTTTGGCACATACAGGGTTGGTGATGGTACAGTAATTAACATACAATAGATTAATATACATAGTGTAAGCATATACACAATGCACGGTGGAGAAGAAGAGGGGGCATCTGAGTGCTGTATGAGCAGTGCTTTCATAGTTGCTGCAGTGCTTAAATGCTCTGCAGTGATTCAGATGCCCTGCAGTACGTTCTTGGTAAAGGATAGTGCAGAGTGAGAAAGGGAACGCGAGAGAAAGGAAAGAGAGGAGTAGCAAAAGAGTGAGAAAAAGAGAGAAGAGAGGAAGGAAAGAATAGAGGAGAGAGATAAGGGAAAGAAACCAAGGGCCATATGCAATTTACTTTTTCACCTGAGTTTTATCCTAGGAGATAATTTTTTTTATCTTCAATTTAAAATAACTTTCCAGCACTTTTCAACTAAAAAAGTACCAAAAAGTAGGTGAAAAAGTATTATCAAAAGCAGGGCCAGATTTACCATAAGGCACTGTAGGCACGTGCCTACAGGCACCTGATGAAGGAAAGGCAGCTAACTCCCCTCCCTCCTTCCAGAGTTCTAATGAGGTTGTAAATGAGGTTACTTGCCCTGCTCTCGGCATTCCAGTGACAAGATCTCACTTCAGTCAGCGGCACCTCTAGCTACTAATGATTGGAAAGGAAAGTAGTGACAGCTGGAACAGCCAGCACACTTGCGGTGCAGTTTGGTGGGAGTTTATAGGTTCATGGAGGGTGAAGTCCAGGGTGCCAGGACATCTGTGCCTATAGGCTCCTTTGATGTAAGTCCAGGCCTGATCAAAAGTAAAATTGTCACTTGTTCAAGTAGTACCATCCACCATGCTTTGCAGCACCAGAAAGCATATTAACACCACAAATGATCATGGGAAACCAACAACTTTACAAGCAAGATACAGAAGTCTCTTTTTTTTTCTATATAAAAATACTAGGGATGGTCAAGGAGATAGTCATTTTGCATTGTTAAAAAATGTATTTACTGCAACAACTTTATATTATTAGCATCTCACTGACCATTCCTCACAACGACCATAGTTTCCCCCCTCCCCCGAGACTGATCCACTTGGTACAGTCCTCTGGTTGGGCCTCAAACCAGCTCTCAGGAGAATGTTTGATGGCAGAAATGTCTTCAAAACATTGCTCCTTCTGGTGTTTCTTCATGTTTGGGAACAGATAAAGGCCCAAAAGGGCCAGTTCAGGTGAGTGGTAGGGATGGTGGATTAATTTGAAACCGAGAGGGAATTTGGCATCCACATCATTGGCTGTGTGTGCAGTGCAGGTCCATTGTCCTGCAAAGAAAGGAACCCTTAGGTCAACTTTCCACGGCGGTTTATCTTAATGGTCAACTTTCCACGGCGGTTTATCTTAATTTCCTCCTTTATCTGATCGAGGAGGTTAGCATAATACTATCTAGTGATACAAGAGCCCCGAGGTTGGTAGTATACCAACAGAATACCATCTTTGTCCCGGAAAACAAACGCTACAACGTTTTTGGCTGATTTCTGGGTGAAGAACTTCTTCGGCCACAGCGACCCAATGTGGCACCATTCCTTTGACTGTTACTTAGTTTCAGGGTCATAAATGTGGAGCCAGGTTTCATCCAGTCACTAGCCTAGTTCTGTGCAGCTTCAAAATGGGCCAAAAGAACTTTGGATGCTTCAATTCCTTCCTTCTTCTGATCACTTGCTCAAACATTTTGGCACCCAAATCGCTGTAAGCTTACGAATGTCTAGAATAGTGGAGATAATAAACACATTCCCATGAGATGTCCAGTATCTGGGATATCTTTTTTGCGGATATATTCGCCAGTTCTCAATCAGCTCATGGGCAGCATTGCAGGTTGCTGGGTCAGTTGATGTTTGGTGTGTGCTCACTGCAGGTCTCCTCTTCAATGGTGAAATTCCCAGTCTTGAAACAAGATTTTCAGGATTTGACAGTGCTGTAGGAAGAGCACTTCTCCAGTGTTTGTGACATCTCAGTGTGAATGTTGTTTGTAGACATTGCCTGGAGAAACAAAAACTTCAGGATGGCCTGCAACTCCAATGACATGAAACTTGCTTGTGCCTTAGGGCTGGTTCAGATGGACGTTTGGAGGCGTTGCGTTCGTTGGCGTCGCGTTTAGCAGCGTTCGTGTGCGTTTGGATGCGGTCGCGTTTTTTCTTCCCCTAGGGGGACATTAGCCGTCGCGGTTAACCTCCCCTGAAAGCTACATGTAGCTTCCAGGGGCTCCTTGAACGCCAGGGAAAATCGGGACCCAAACGCCGCGTTTGTGTAAACGCGCTTGAAAGCTTGGTACAAACGCTCCCATTCACTTGAATGGGAGCGTTTAACACCAAGCCCTGAATGCTGGCTGTAAACGCTCTGCAAACGTCCGTCTGAACCAGCCCTTAGCCATCACAGCTTATCACTAACTTTAAACTGAAGGTCTGCTGTAAAACTGATTTTTCTTTTAATGCAAGGGACACTAACTTGATGTTACTATATGTATTTTGCTTTTTGAGGATTAAACTAATTTCTTTAGCACAATTTTATTTAATTTATACAATATAAGACGAAGGCTCCGTACCCGACGCGCAATAATGACATGGTGTCTTTTCTGGAGGCTGAGTTCCCTTCTCCACACTCCAGCCTCCCACTGTGTAGCTCGCTCCCATCGTAATCATGCTATATTCCTATTTGAGACGGGAGAACATCTTGCGCGCTTATGCTGCAGCCACAGAGCTGGAGGCTGGGATGTGGAGGGTAATAAAAACGCCATGGCTTTATTGTGTAATGGGGTGGGGCCTTCACCTTATATGACGTAGCATGGGCACAGGGGGTGAGAAAAGGAAATTGCGGTTATCATAATTTGTTATAACATATATAGTTACTGTCACTGACACTAAACCACACCCTGAGGAAGCGTGCATGCACGTAACCGCTCAGTGGGCAGAGCCAGGAGACCCCAACGTCACATAGATGTTATGCAGTGTGTGCGGAAGTGATTGCTGGAGGTGCATTGGCGTCCCGCTGCACTGTTCTGCTTTATGCTATCCAATCTCTGGGCTGTCTATGGGATTTCTTTCAACCATACATGTTCTATTAAAGAAATTTGGAGGATGTTAACAAATCTGCAGAGACTATGCGCATATGATTCCTGGGAGCTCTCGGCCATCTTTAGCAATATGGAAGAACTTTACAAGAGGCAGGTAATTATCTGCTAAGCAGAAACTTGCATCTTGAGCACTGTCTCTCTGCTACACTTAGACTGCCTATAGTATATGCCGCGCTAAGCTTCGCCCTTGATCTGCTACCCTCTGCATTACATCTCTGCTTGCTAACTCACTGCCTGTGCAGCGTTCTATGCCAAGGAGAAGTCTGTGAGTGGGACTAAGTCTGTTGCAACATATTCTGTGAATCTTAAGTCTGCAACTGGGACCGGTTTGATCCACCTTCAGTGGCGTACCTAAGGAGCAGTGGGCCCCGATGCAAGTTTTACAATGCCCCTCCCCCTCCCCCCAAGCACTCTATACGTAACAATCGATACGGCGCACCAAAACCTGCCAAGGGCAACTACAGCGTCAGAGGTGCAAGAAAAGGATGGGAAACTGTTAAGGATTACCACTATTCAAAGTATCTATAGAAGTGATTATTATGAGCACAGCACCAATAGAGAGCCAATACTGTAGTTGAGGGAGGGCCCTTCGGGGACCCTCTGGCCCAAGGGCTCCGATGCGGTCGTTACCTCTGCAACCCTATTGCTACGCCCCTGTCCACCTTGTTGCTAAAACGGCTATTCGAACTCTATCAAGATACAATCTGCACTATTAGTGAACGCTTGTTTGATCTATATGGTTGAATCTCCCAAACTGGCCAGCAATTTATATTGATGTGTGGTGTCTCCATAAGTAATGGGAGTCTCCTCTCCATGGGTTTAAAGAGAACCAGAGACTAAGCACCCTCATGTATTTTACCATATATATCAATGGGAACATGACCGTAAACACCTACCCTGCTCTCAGTTTCATTCTTCTCTGCTAAATCTGCCTGTTATCAGCCCTGATAAGAATTCCCGACTGAGCATTCAGTCTAGCTTTCACCGGAATGATTATAGCTGAGTCAGTCTTCTGTGATGTCTTTTAAAGCTTAAGCCTGTGCCCTTCTGGCTCTGCTATAATGACTCAGCTATAATCATTCCAGTGAAAGCTAGACTGAATGCTTAATCAGGGATTCTTATCAGGCTGATATCAAGCAGATTTAGCAGAGAAGAATGAAACAGAGAGCAGGGTAGGTCTTTTCTCTAATGTTCCTACTGATATATATGGTAAAATACATGAGGGTGCTTCGTCTCTGGTTCCCTTTAAAGGTTTTAATCTTGTTGTGGGTGGGTGGGTTCTCTGTTGGCTGTTTGACATCCATATAGCTTCTCTGAGTATTTTCTATAATAAAGTGATTACTTTTGGCACCAATTAACACTCTTTTGTGAAGTTACTGGTCGGATTCTTATTGTATTCACGCAAACTTTTTATGATACTGTCACTGACACTTACTTAAATTTGCACTGGAGGTCTGCTTAAAGAATCTCAAATGCCTGATATTTGCACAGTTAAGATCTTAGGCTGTTATATGCCTACATATTTCATCTGAAAGGGAACAAAGACAGGAATTTATCAGCACCCTTTTACATTTCCTTACTAAATAGAAAATGTGTAATAGATCTAAGTGGTGCTTTAACCTCCTTGCCGGTTATCCCGAGCTCAGCTCGGGGTAACCTGCGTAGGAGGATTTCTCAGGCCCCGCTGGACCGATTTGCATAATTTTTTTTTCCTACATGCAGCTAGCACTTTGCTAGCTGCGTGTAGTACGCGATCGCTGCCTACCCGCCGCGCCGCCCTGCCAATCAGTGCCAGGCAGCGCTGAGGGGCGGATCGGGGTTCCCTGTGACGTCTATGACGTCATCCCGCCCCGTCGCCATGGCGACCGGGGAAGCCCTGCAGGAAATCCCGTTCTCAACGGGATTTCCTGCATACTCTGATCGCCGAAGGCGATCGGAGTGGGTGGGGGGATGCCGCAGCTCAGCGGCTATCATGTAGCGAGCCCTGGGCTCGCTACATGATTTAAAAAAGATATAAATAAAAAAAATGTGCGGCGCTGCCTCCTTGCCGGATTTTTTAGACTGGCAAGGAGGTTAACCCCTTCCTGACCGCCTAATGCCGATAGGCGTCAAGTCCTGGGATGTCATCAGTCTAACAGCGACGATCGCCGCTATTGGACTGTCAGCCAGCAAAACAGCTGTCTATTTGCATTGTACAGTGCTGTACTGGGGACAGCCGCCTCACTCTGCTGTCCCCTGCAGAGGCTCAGAGAGCGATCGGCTCTCATAGGCTGCTGCCTATGAGAGCTTATCACTGTGATTAGTTGCCGGGGGGAGGGAGGGGAGATACATAAATAAAAAATAGCTATTTTTATAATAAACTGAGCAGCGATCAGAGCCCGCCAACAGAAAGCTCTGTTGATGGGCAGAAAAGAGAGGGGGGGGGGGGGGGTAGGGAATCAATTGTGTGCTCAATAGTATGGCTCTGCAGTGAGCTCTTAAAGCTGCAGAGCACTAAATTGTAGAAAAAAGCCTAGTCACTAGGTGGGTGTAAGCCTGTGGTCCTCAAGTGGTTAAGGGACTTTTTGTGTTGAGGGTATACTGTATATTCAGCTCAAGACCATTTGTAATACACTCACTAGCCACTTTATTAGATACACCTTGCTACTACCGGGTTGGGCTGTCTTTTGTCTTCAAAACTGTCTTAATTCTTTCTGACATAGAATCAAAAAGGTTTTGTAAACATTCCTTGGAGATTTTGTCTATATTGACATGGTAGCATCATGAGGATGTTGCACATCCATGAAGCAAATCTTCCATTTCACCACATCCCAAAGGTGCTTTGTTGGTTTGAGATTTAGTCACTGGAGGCCATTGCAGTAAAGTGAACTCATTATCCTGTTCAAGAAACCGGTTTGAGATAATGGCAGGGTTGTGACATGGTGCATTATCCTGGACATAGCCATCAAGAGACTGGTACACTGTTGTCATTAAGGGATGGACATGGTCATCAACAATATACTCAGATAGGCTGTGGCATTTTAACTATGCTCATTTCACCACCAGCAGCCTGAGCTGTTGACACAAGGCAGGGTGGATCCCTGTATTTATGATGTTTACACCAAAGTCTGACCCAGACATCTGAATGTCGCAACTGAAATCAAATCCCATTAGACCAGGCAACTTTTCCCCAATATTCTATTGTCTGATTTTAGTAAGTCTATGCAAGTTGTAGCCTCTGTTTCCTGTTCTTAGCTAACAGGAGTGCCACAGATAGTATCCTGCATGCCTTGGTTGTAACCAGTGGTTATTTAAGCTGCTGTTGCTTTTTCAGTCATCTCAAACCAGTCAAGGTCTTTTCATTCACACTGGATATTTTCTCTTGTTCATATCATTTCTGTAAACCTTAGACATGGTTTTCGAGAAGACTAGAAATCTTTCAACAATGCCACATTCAATAACACTTAAATCCCTTTTCTTCCCAATGGTGATGCTCTGTTTGAACTTTAGCAACTTGTCTTCACCATCTGTGGATGCTGAAACGCACTAAGTTGCTGCCCTGTGATTGGCTGATTAGCTGTTTGTGTTAACAAGTAATTAAACAGGCGTAGCTAATAGTGGTCATTGAGTGTATACTCCTTGCAGGTATGGCTTTCCCAGATTTTACTTGCGTTTGCTTGTTTTTTTTATCTGCGAGGGCCTTTGTCCATCACAAGGTGGACCTATGAATGCTAAATCTAGAGTAAGGCTTGGGACCCACTAGCAGCACTTCTCTGAGCGCTTGTGATTTGAAAAGCTCTTGCTATTGTAATGCTATGGGTGTGATCCCACTTGAGGGGTGAGATTTTCTAAAAATCACCCATAGCATTACATAAGCAAGAGCTTTCAAAATCACTAGCACTTAGAAAAATGCTGCTAGTGGGTTCCAGGCCTAAAAGGTGGAAAAATGTTACAGTGCAGGTAAAATAAAATGCTTAATCAAGCAGGAGCTCTATTCTGAAAACTGTAAAATGTTTATTGAAATAAACTGCAAAGTTTATCAATACATGGTTTGGACACGTTTTGTTCTTTATTGACAAACCATTCACCTCTAAATTGTTTTAGAATTTGCTAATCAGTCATGTCACTGTATAAGTTCAAACAAAAAGGTAAAATGTTAAACTAGAATACAATGTGGTTCCTACGTTGTAGTCTACAAGGGTTTTGGCAAACTCTATTTTCCATCTAATTTGTATTGTGATGCAACAGTAAGTCGGCTCTTAACAGTGCATTCCATGGCAAGATGTGGAAGCAGTTGTCCTTGGTTGTCCTGTGATCTGGTAGCCAGGAACCCCAATCACAATGTAAGTATGAGGAGAAAAGGTGGGCCAACTGCAATATGGAAACTATCTCCTCAAACAGCCTGCACCTGTGTCAAGCGAAAGCTTATTCTAAGGGATTCAAAGATTAATATACAGTTCAGCAGCCAGTGGATATATCTAAAGGCTGAATCCACTATATCCATTAAGGAGTGGATGCCAGTGTATTATACAGGCTGTGCTGAGGTCTATTTACAATCATTTCTGTTCCCAGAGAACTGCTCTCTCCTCTTATGCCGTCTGTATGGTGTGCAATGTAGGGAACTACTCTATAAAGCCTCTATAAAGCCTGTAGGATGTACACTGAGAGGGTTAAAACTTCAGATGTAAACACTCCACCAATGAAGTCCATCTAGAGACATAAGCAGCTGGCAATGGTTAAAAAGTGCCACTATTCTGATATTTTTCACACCAAATGGTTTCTGATCTTTAAATTACATATTTAATGGAACCTAAGTAAACATTTAACAGAGACTTACCACTTGTACTTTAAATTGTATCTCATTTTCATCCAGTAAATCAGGGTTGTGGAAGAAGTCAAGGCAATTTTCAGGTACCTGGAGTTGGTGGTTTCATAAAGTCGTATAATTTTTGTGCCAACTCAACAAGCCTGGATCTTACCACATTCAAGAATGTCTTACCACAGGAAGTAGTTAGGGTAAATTCAATATCTGCATTTAAAGGGTACCTAAAATGAGATAAATCTTGCCAGTTTAACTTACATGGGGCTTCTTCCAGCCCCCAGAAGTCCTCCTGGTCCCTCGCCGTCATTCCATGCTGCTTTGCTCAGTCACTATCCCCCTCCAAAAACTGGCTAACCCAGTAACAGGCCACTGCGCATGCGTGTCCTGGCGCCTCCCCGACCGTGCTCCCGTTGCTGAGAACATTCTGCACATATGCAGTAGCAATTTTGACTTGTGTCAATGTGTGATGGCAGAATGCTCAAGCCATGGGAGCGCATTGGAGCAGGCACCTGGCACAGGGCCGGGCATGCAACTTTCGGAGGGGCAGAGCGGTTGTATGGAGTGAGGTGGAATGATGGCGAGGGAACTACAATGACTACAGGGGGCTGGAAGAAGCCTCAGGTAAGTTAAACTAGCCAAGTATAGTTCACTTTAGGTTCCCTTTAAAGGAAGCTTGGATGCTTTCCTTATATTGATGGACATCCATGGCTTTAATTACTAGACATTCCCGGCGACGTTGATCCTGGGATTTTATCGGATTGCCATCTGGAGTCGGAAAGGATTTTTTCCCCTTTTTAGAGCTAATTGGTTCAAAACTTGTAAGGGTTTTTGTCTTCTTCTGGTTCAACTGGAATATGTGTGGGTGCAGGCTAGTGTTGTACTTTATTTTCCGGTTGAACTCGATGGATGGACGTCTTATTTCAACTCAACTATGTAACTATTGTAGTACCAATTACATAATTGTGCTATAGTTAAATATTTAACTATATTAACCACTTCATGGCTTGCATTGAAGGGTTTAAAACAGGCACGTGTGTTGCGGCAGAATGGATTGGTTGTTTGCCAAACGTCCTATTTGCACTAAATAGTGCATAAATAGGACATATATAAAGGTCCAGTTTGCAGGAAGTGGTTAAAAGCAATATATGCAATTTGAGCCAATTGTTTGACGTTCTGTGCAACTTTGTTTGTTGTGGGCTGTTTTTATTTTTTGTTTTTCTTTTGCTGGTTTTTTACGATTGTGCAACTAAAATTCAACCAAAATAGAAAAGAGCATTGAATGGTTCAGCGCTGACATCTCTACGAGTAGATGAACTGGCAGCAGGATGCCAGCACATAACTCAAACACACTGCTCTTTATTTTTTGAATGTCGAACGTGCTTTTGCCAGATTGGCCACTGCTGTAAAAATATTTGAAACTGTTTCAAGTCATTTGGATGTAGATATAATGACTTTTTCTGTGGTTCCGTATTCTAGGCTTTTAGAACTAATTTTGAAACTCTTTCCAGACTACTTCAGCAACTTTTTCTTCATCTCTTCTGGAGCTTTCTTTGATCATGGCACAATCTGCTTGAAGAAAACTCTGGAAATTACTTCATTCTTGTGGTGAGGTTTCCTACGTGCTGAGGTTTACATTCAACAAACTTGAGAGAAAAGAACCTAAAAAAGCAACATAAGGACACTAGGAGCCCAATATATACCGTTGTATACTTCAACAAACAGGTTTCAGCACAATAAGTATACGTTTATACTCACAAACCTGGGTTGCCACAAGAGCAGCCATACCTGTGAGGAGATGTGGTTTTTCACTCAGCCTTTAGGCTTTCTAGTATCAGGTGGCCGGGCTCCAAAAAATGTTTAAAAATAAAACATAAAAAACCTACCAAAAGAGGTTATTATTACAGAATAAGACAGGTGTCCAAAGTGTATAAAATTATTCAAACCCAATTAAAAACAAAATATACTATTTAAGAAGAAGTTAGTAGTCATAGCACATAAGACAACACGCTTCGTGTACCCAATCCGCTTCCTCAGGTCAATTAGCCATGTCAGCAGAGCGTGGCGTGCTTCTATTTACATACGACAGAGCTAAAGGCTGTAAAGCCTGTGTCAGTCAGCTGATCATAATGGTCAAATGACATTTTTTTATTGGTTTAAGTAATGAGGTAGTAACTGATTCACACGTGCTCAATCACAAAGATCCTTAAATGAATAGACAACTAAAAAAGATTCATGTTAGTTACCTAGCAACTTCTTTCCAGGAATCTTCAAGGGTACAGAGGATGAAACTGAGGATGCTGCAGTGTGGAGGGAAGCAAGAATGAAGATGTTTATCATGACCTTTAAAGTGGTTTTATTAAGATTGCACTGACTTAGGGGGAAAAAAGCTCATATGCCAAGCCCGGTTTGTCTAATCTGTCTTAGTGAGATCTTTCCCACCTTTAATTAAAGGGGCACTATTGAAAATTCAGTGTTTGTCAGTTAATGTAATACATTTGTGCAAGATGAGCACGTTTTACCATAGTTAAATTGGCTGGTCAAAGCTAATCTGTATAGGCCACTTAACAGCCCACACCTGCTACATGTTATACAGTGTTGGGTACCACATTATAGGAAAGACATCACTGTTGTAAAACATACAGAAACAAGCTACTAAATTAAAGGGGCACAAGTCCGAATTCAGTGTTTTTCAGTAAATGTAATAAATGATTTGTGCAAGATGAGCAAGTTTTAGGCTGGTTTCACAGTGGGACGTTACAGGCGCACGTTAGTGCAGCCTGTAACGCAGCCCCACCGCACAGCAATGAAAAATCAATGGGCTGTTCACAGTGCCCACGTTGCGTTACACAGTAACACTGCGCCATAAGTCAACGTACTGCATGCAGTACTTTGTAAGCGGCAGAGCCGCGTTAGACTGCTTGCACATGCTCAGTAACATTGGGGAGGAGCGGAGAGCGGCCAGGCACATGGCTAATTAATATGCACTGCACTCAGTGACATGCAGTGTTTACTTCTTGGAACGGCCACTCTGTGCGGCGATTTGCCGGCGGGACCACGTGATGCCGCCTGCGTCCAAGAGTGCGCATCACGGACGCCAGAGTGAGCTGCACAACGCGGCTCACTCTGACGTCCAAAGCAGGGAGCACCAGGCGTTGTGTTAGGGGCACGTTATGCGACCATAACGTCCCCTAAAACGCAACGTCCTGGTGTGAAACCAGCCTTAACACAGCTAATCTGTACACTGACAAGACTTACAGCAGAAGTGAGAATCACGTCATCAGATAAGTTACTGACACATCTCTAGTAATGTGGGGGACAACTGTAGCAGCTAATATTCTGGCAGGTATTTTTTACTTACTATTTCTGTATGTTCTACAACTGTGATGTCTTTACTTTAACATGGTACCCAACACTGTATAACATGTAGCAGATGTGGATGTTAAATGGCTTATACAGGTTAAGCTAAAAAAAATTAGAATATTGTGCAAAAGTCCATTTATATCAGTAATTCAACTTAAAATGTGAAACTAATATATGAAATAGACTCAATACATGCAAAGCGAGCTACCGTATTTCAAGACTTTATTTTTATAATTTTTATTTCTAAGAACCCCAAAATCTCCAGAAAATTAAGAGTATTGAGAAAAGGTTCACTATTCTAGGCTCACATTGTCAGACTCAAATCAGTTACTGAATCCAAAACACCTGCAAAGGGTTCCGATTTCATATTAGTTTCACCTTTTAAGTTAAATTACTGAAATAAATTGACTTTTGCAAGATATTTTAATTTTTCAAATTTCACCTGTACAGGGACAGCAATATTCTTGAATAATATTATTTCCCATTTTATGCAATGCAGAATATTGTTTGCTTTAGCTGCAGCTGCTTGGCATTAAATACAGTTGTTTAACTTACCTTTTAACCAATTCTCGTAAAGGCTTCTCACAAGCCAGTGTCCCCAGCAGTATTGTCTCATATGGTGCTATGCCACTTGTACTGCCAAGATGCATGGTCTGACACTAATCAATATTAAATTCCATCTGCCATTCACCCTAAGAAGCACACAAGGATCTATCTACATAAATCGGACATGTGGTTTGGACATGTGCTGGTAGCATATTAGAGAGCTTCTCTCTACACTATGATGTTTGACCTGCCTTGGCAAACAATATAAATTAGTGTAAGCAGGCCTCACTCACATGTAAAAAATACACAATGAATTCTTAATTAATTGTACATGTCTTTCTGCTGTGCAGTCAAATAAGAAATCCTCCAGCTAACCTAAGCCAGAAAAACATAATTTTAAGCAATCCCCTCATTACCTTGCCAATCATCCAAGCAGCATCAGGGCTTCAATACTAAAGTCTTAACCAACTTCAATGACTCAAAAGCACACAGCTGCCAGAAAGACTGTACAACCAGCCCCACCATATATGCCTCCAAATCAAAGTCATAACATTAGTCAGTTTATGGAATAAGGCACACCACAGAGGAGGAAAGGTGCACAAGAGAATAAAATATTCAAAATGCTAAATGTTAACACATGAAGTAGTTTACCTCAAAGATGACACCACTTACGGTACAAAAACTGCCTTGTGTTTTTAAGCTATTTTTGTACTGTAAGTGGTGTCATCTTTGAGGTAAGCTACCTTATGTGCTTTCAACATTTTAAATATTTGATTCTCTTAGTAGCCTCTCCTCCTCTGAGGTTTACACACAACTCTCTTCCTCCTCTTCTGAGGGGGGACCTTTTTCAATCCCCCGAGCTCTGGGTTCCTGAGTGCGACCGACGTACGCTTTCTGTCCATACATGGACAGTGGCGTAGCTAAGGAGCTGTGGGCCCCGATGCAAGTTTTACATGGGCCCCCGCCCCCAAGCACGCTATACATAATTGATACGGCGCACCAAAACTTGCCAAGGACAACCCCAGTGTCAGAGGTGCAGGAAGGGGATGGGGAGCAGCTTGTTACTGATTACCACTATTCATAGTATCTATAGAAGTGATTATTATGAGCACAGGACCAACAGAGAGCTAATACTGTGATAGATGCTGGACCCTTCGGGCCCCTCTGGCCCAAGGGCCCCGATGCGGTCGCTACCTCTGCACCCCCTATTGCTACGCCCCTGCCTGGAGACAGTTATTCTCCAAAAGCGCTGGTTGGATGGTTGCCCAGACTTGCAACCCATCTTTGTGAGAACCACAACCTTTAGATTGCTTGTCTTGAACCATTCTTGAAGGTACTACACCATTTGGGCTCCTGCTGTCCAGTGTGTTTTTTCATAAGGTGTACCTTATCCACTACATTGACTATGGAATAAGGTCTTCCTCAGCCTTTAGATGGCAAGCACATTTCCCCTGATAGAAAGCTTCCCCTCCATGCTGCTAAGGAGAGAGTCTCCTCATAGGTACTGCATAGTTATTTGGGTTGAAAAAAGACATACGTCCATCGAGTTCAACCAGAAAATGATGTACAACACCAGCCTGCTCCCTCACATATCCCTGTTGATCCAGAGGAAGACAAAAAAAACCTTACAAGGCACAGTGCAATTAGCCCCAAGAGGGAAAAAATTCCTTCCCGACTCCAGATGGCAATCGGATAAAATCCCTGGATCAACACCACTGGGCATTACCTAGTAATTATAGCCATGGATGTCTTTCAATGCAAGGAAAGCATCTAAGCCCCCTTTAAACGCAGTTATAGATTTTCCCATAACTGCTTCCTGTGGCAATGCATTCCACATCTTATGGGACATAGCACAAGTTGCCCGAGGGTGTTGATCTAATTCAGGACAGAGGATAAAACCAGGGAGCATCAGCACATCTTGAAAGGCACCTCATCTTACAGATATATCTAAAGGGAGGGGAAGTCAAGGTCACATAGGGAGTGTACATCGTTAGACATTCCCTCCTCAGAACACAGCAGGATCAGCATGGCTCACACTACTAGCAGTTAGGCAAGCAGGGAGGTGCTCATAAGTCCCGTGACCGACTCATAGTCATAAACAATAAATATGTGTCTGCCTGGCTGCAGGAAAAGTAAGATCGGCATTGTGCGGAGAATACCTTCCAAAGCTTCCTTAAGTTGTCTCCTGTCTAGTGGGTGGAACACTCACTCAAAAGTACTGGCTAAGTAAATGGTGTTTACTATGGTTCTTTCTCTAATATCACTATGTCATAAAAGATCAGAAACCATTCTTCATGACAAATATGCAATAATAGGACACATACTTTTTCACACCTCTATAACTTACCTTATTCTACCCAAACTGAAGCAGGACTTCTAGACTGTCCCATAAAAGAGACAGTACATATGCTACTAAAAATTGAACACTTTATAAGTCACACTATTTGGCTTATGACTTGCATTGGGGACCAAATAAAGAAATCCTTTAAAAGCATACTTTACTCGAGAAAGATACTGGAACACTCTTGGGATGAAGCAAGAGACATACTTGCTTCAAATATGGCCTGTGCTTTTTCTCGCATATGGAGCCTTTCATGTTTCAGAAGGCCAAGCTTTCGTGTAAATGTCTTGCCACACTTAGGACAGGAGAAGGGCTTCACTCCTGAATGTGTGCGCTGATGTCTAAGAAGGTTAGCTCGTCTTGTGAACCCCTCCCCACACTCGGTACACTGGAATGGCTTATCACCAAGATGAACCAGCTCATGTGTCCGAAGATCTGCTTTGCTTTTAAAGCACCGTCCACAGTCAAAGCAAGTGAATACTTTCCCATCTGCGTGAATCTTCTGGTGGGTGCTGAAGGCCGAACGTTGGGAAAAACTTTTTCCACAATCGTGGCAGGTAAAAGGTTTCTCTCCAGTATGAAGTCTCATGTGCTCAATGAGGCCTAAGCTCCTCTTGAAGTATTTCTCACATACAGGACATTGAAACTGCTTATCGTCTGTGTGAACAGTCTGGTGGGACACAAGGTTGCCTTTACTTCTAAAGCCTTTCCCACACTTGAGGCAGATGAAAGGTTTTTCTCCAGTGTGAATTCTACGATGAATATCCAGTGATGCCTGTTGGGCAAAATATCGACCGCACACCTCACAAATCAATGTCTTATCTCCATGCTGAAACTTGGAAATGTCTTTTTCAGACTGTCCCTCACAACTGTTGTTCTTACTGGCCCTCTTATTGTCAGTTGTGTTAGACATTTTAGGTATTGTCAAAAAGCCTATCCTTTGTGTATCCTTTGACCACATCCAGAGCCTATCAAGGTTATTGTCAAGAGCAGAACATGTGAGGCATTTCAGTGGCTTGGAGGTCTCCTGAGGTTTGCCAGCAAAGTCCTCCCCACATAAGCTACAGGTCATCACAGACAGTTTGTCACCACTTGCAACTGTAGTGCCATCCTCAGAGATGTAAACTGTTTCATATGCTTCTTCTTCAGACTCATCCTGCTCATCATCACTGGTGATGGACTGAGCTCTAATTTCAATAGGAGAATACTCAGATTCAGCTATTTCCTCAGGTCCATCAAAATCGGAATCCTCTTCTTCTTCCTCCTCCTCCTCCTCGTCCTCCTCTTCATTCGTGGCAACAGAGACACATTCTGTTGGCTCCTTAGACTCTTCATCAGTTAATTGTGTTAACACAATTTCTTCATCACTGGATTCCCCTAAGGGGCTAGGTGCAAACTCAATCACAGTCCCTCTTTCAGTAATAATGCTTTTACATTCTTTGGATTCACTTTCCATGCCTTTTTCTTCTTGATTTCCAGTCTCCTCTAGTGGGAAGAGATCATATTTTTAGTTAAAGTAGGTCTCTCATTTCAACAACAACACAATACCTGTGCAACATTTGACTGTTATACTTGCTGCATACAATTTAACAAAAAAGTCCAATTGTAGTGTAAGTTTTTCCTTGGGCAGTGGCATTCAAATGATTTGCATGAGCATTTCTTGAGCTTCGAAGACTCTTTATAAACTTTACAAGCTCTTTATAAACTCAAATAGGTGCTCTCAGAAGTTGAACATTCCCACTTTTCTATCATCTCCTCCCTGTCAATCAATCCTAAACAGCTTTTTTTGTTCATATCTTTAATTCCCTTCTGCCAGCTCAATCATCCCCACTTCACACTACCTTCATCCCCAGCTCCATCCCCCCTTCCCACTTCCTCCATCTCAGCTGAAGACTATGCCTCATTCTATGACAAGATCAGCAACAATAAAAACCTCTTCACCCAGCAGAGTAAGCACCGACCCCTAACTTCACCTCCTCTCTTTCAGCCTTTCCCCAGCTAACAGAACACATCCTCTCACATCTCTAAATCATTTCCCGCCACCTGCCCCTATTGATCCTATCCCCTCTCTCACCTCATAACTCACCTTTCCTCTTCCACCTTACCTGCCCTAACCTCTAGCTTAAATCTTTCCCTTTCCACTGGTACTTTCCCAACTGCATTCAAGCAGGCCTTTGTAAGACCCATTCTAAAAAAAAAAAAAAAACCTTCTCTTGACCCCAAAAACCTTCCCCAACTACAGGCCCTTCTCAAAAATACTTGAGCAACATGATCACTCAGAACTGGTACATAACCACGGTGCCAACTCAGTTTGGTTATCTCCGGTCTGGCTTCTGCCCCCGTCACTCCACAGAAACAGCCCTAGTTAACTTCAGCCTACAGAGTTGAAAATTGTATGCAGTTTTTGGCCAATATAGTTTAAAATTAATACATGCTACCATAATTAAAACTCATGTATTTTATTTGCCCATTTGTCCCGGTTATTACACCTTTAAATGATGTCCCTATCACAATTCATGGCGCTAATATTTTATTTAGGAATAAAGGTGCATTTTTTCAATTTGCGTCCATCACTATTTACAAGCTTATTATTTAAAAAAAATACAATAAGATACTCTCTTGATATGCATATTTAAAAAGTTCAGACCCTTATGTAACTACTTATGTTTTTTTTGTTTTTTTTTTATAAAAAAAAAATGTATTTGGGTAATATTTGGTGTGAGAGGGAAATAGATAATTTTAAATGTAAAATAATGTAGTTATTTATTAAAAAAATCTATGTGGGTGCAGTTTACCATTTGGCCACAAAATGGCCACAGTTAAAGTCCTGGAAGCTTACGATCACGCTTCCAGGAACAATACAGAGCACGGGAAACTTTTTTTTGGGCATAAATACCACGGTCTCTGATTAGAGAGCGTCGGTTTTTCTGCGGGGAACTTAGATCGGTGAATGGGAATTATATTCCCATTCACTGATCGGGGAACAAACGGCAGGCAGCGGGAGCGTGCGCCTCATGCAGCAGCACAGTCTATCTGGACGGATTTGACTGGGATTGTGGCGATTTGACTACTTCTGGAGCAGCACAACACTTCAAGTGAGTATGAAAGTCTCCATAGACTTTCTTTGCCCTTGTGACAGGGGAGATTACCATACAGTGATGTAAGGCAGGATATGTAAAGGGCCCTTAATCTAAAGATCTGGTGTTTTCTTTATATTTTCCTAAACTTGTCCTCAGGTCCCAGGTAAACTATAACATAAGCACAGTGTATGGATATCCCTATCTGGGACATGAGGGTCAAATCTGGGAACCAGCTATTTTAAAGAAATGCATGGAAGCATGGAAGCTCAGTTCTCACCCAAAGATCTAATGGGTTCCTGCTGTGACATCTTGACATCTTTGAGGAGCTGCTGTTCACCCAACGTGTCATCACTGCAGAGGTCTTTCTGTCCTTCTAAATACTCCTCCCACTGTTCAAAGGAGAAAGACACAGTGACATCCAGAAACCATCTAGAAGCATGCCTGAAGATAGTTATCATCCAATCAAATCCCTTTCTGGATAGTGTTCCATCATCAGCCATCTTACCTCTTCGGTCAACAGCTCAATTATCTTGTTGGTGACTTCTAGAATCATCTTGCCGTTGTTCCTGTTGTGTTTCAGAGAATGAAGTGTGAGGTCCGAGATGCTCACACCCCCAGACACGGAGGATGCTTTACAGTCTGTGATATCATCTTTAGCCTTCCTCACAACCGTATAGTCCTGTCAAATGACATTAATCCACAATATATCACAATATACGTGTTCAATTTACAAAAAGCTTCCATCTAATATTGCTCAAGTAATTAGAAAGTATGGTAATCCCAAAAATCTTTACAGAAATATCTCTATGACACTAACAGAAATGGGTGATGCTCAGACCCTCCCAGAATCCCTCACCTCTCCAGTCAATACCTTACCTCAGAAAGTAGTTATGGAAAATTCTGTATTTGCAATAACCAGGCTGATTTTGATGCACAAATGATTTTTCACCCTAGATATCTACATAACTGTGATTATACCATAGTGGGCCACTAAGTGATTAAAAAGTATAATGATGCCGTTTGACTTTCCCAGTAGAGATGGGAAGTTCGGATCTTTTTAATGATCCGGATGATTCAAATCGGATCATTGAAGAGATCCGGATCTTTGATCCGAATCTCGGATCATTTTACTACCGGAAGCATTCGGGGGTGAAATGAACAGCAGGACAGGTCTGTGGACAGAAGAAGGGGAGGGGGGTGGACACACAGAGAAGGGGAGAAGATGGACAGAGGGCAGGGAGTGGACAGAGAAGGGAGGAGGGACGAGCAGAGAGCAGAAATGTTTGCACGTAATACCCACATGCTGAAGTCATATGCTTTACATATATTTCACCTATATGTTCATCTGTACACTTTGAAAGAAAAGGTCGCACAGTGAAAGAAAGCATTCCCAGAAGATAAGTGCAGCTGTTTAGTGCCAAGTGCAGGAGGATTATATTGCCTTTCAATCACAGTGTCTGTAAAGTTACTGAGCTGTGCTGAGCTGAGCCAAAAACTTCCAATGTGTTCACTGTGCACAACTACGGAACAGACAGCCTATAATGAGCAGCACATTGCAGCCAGTATGTGTGCTCTACACATATCTGGCAGTGGCACCCATGTCCCCCCTCTCTCATCTACCTGTCTCCCTGCAAGGCTGGCTCCCATCCAACAGAGCGATCCCTGCTTCCAGGACCCCGCTGCCCGCTGAGAGGGGGCGTGTCGCTCCTGGCCCCGCCCCTTTTGCGATCCGAATCGTTCATTTTGATGATTCGGATGATCGACTCATGAAATAGATTCGGATCAAAGATCCGAATCGTTCATGATCCGGACAACACTATTTCCCAGAATCCTCCTCACCTCTCCAGTCAGCAGGTAGATGATCTCTAGAGTAAGCCTCAGTATCTTCTCAGTCACCTGATTCTGGTCCTTGTCCATCCTCAGTGATGAGCCGTTAGTCATGATCTCCTGTAGGATACGGCATGTGAATATTTCGCTTTCTGAAGTCTTCTACTATATATACTGCATTTCTAAAAAAAAATTTAAAGATATATTTCATCCCTACTAATAACTGCACAGCAATAAGACTTAAAGGATATGAAAATCAACAGATTACATTTTTCACATTTACTCTATAGAATTAGCTCAACATGAATAAGTGATATTTCTTTAGAACTCCATTGGGTAGTTTGACTGACAGACTCTGTGATATTTGTGTGTTGCTGTTTTCTTTGTCTAAAAACTAAACTAAAAAGTAGATTTAAGCATAAAATAAAACTGTGGAACATCTTAGAAAGTCATTTTTAGGAGAAGGAAGATAGATACAATTGTTTCATTTGTTTATTTTCGCCTCAGGTGTCCTTTAAAGTGAACCTTAACTGAGATGGATATGGATGTTCCCTTTTAAACAATACCAGTTGCCTGGCAGCCCTGCTGACCTCTTTGGCTGCAGCAGTGGCTGAATCACACAACTGAAACAAGCATGCAGCTATCCAGTCTGACTTCAGTCAGAGCACCTGATCTGCATGCTTGTTCAGGGGCTGTGGCTAATAGTATTAGAGACACAGGATCAGCAGGAGAATCAGGCAACTGGAATTATTTTAAAAGGAAAAATCCATATCCCTCTCAGTTTAGGTTCCCTCTGCCACAGGAGACCAGGGTTCGAATCTCGGCTCTTCCTATTCAGTAAGCCAGTACCTCTGTCTCTCTACAGGATTGCTGGGGAGTGTACAGGCAATGGCTTAGCGCTAGGATAAGTGCAGAGAGGAGAAGCGGTAATCCTCCGTACAAAAGCTGCTGGGGAATCTGTGCTCGCAGCCAAAGTCTCTCTCCCTCCCTTCTGGCGCGAGTAGGGTCCATGCCCATGTCCATGAAACATATCAGATCTTGTTAGTCAATATTCTGTTCATAGAAAAATTCTTTAATATGGAACACCAGATAATGTGTTTTGCGGGTGCACACCCACTTCCTCAGGTGAATATAGTGTCTTGAAGTAAGACCTGAATGGCTTGGAGCGCATGTTTTCATACCTTTTAAATGTTTTTTGTTTTATTAATTTTTGCAAAAAGGGGTTCTAAAAAGCACAAGTACCTGCATTAAAGCAACCCCCATATAAGTTGTAAGGAAAATTGTAGCCCCAAGTATATAAACTAAAACAGTTTAAATTAAGTAAAAATGTAATAATTTTATTGAAAAAACACACCAGTCAATGTCATGTAAGAGTCTGATTTAGAGTACATCACTTGCCCTATAAGGAACCACTAAACCACAATCATGGATAAGCTTGTGGAGCAATCAATATTCGAAAGCCGCTATTCAGCTTCTTAAAGCTGCCATGGAGGACTCTAATTTTGGGTGCACTACAATCTAAAGGAAACCATATTTAAAAGGCACTCTCCACCCACCAGGGAGTGTCATACAAGGGAGCACATATATCAGGGCACACACCACCCCTGCGGTCATTATTACCGCTATTTAACGCTGCAAAATAATCCCCAGCCCGCTAAAATAGCGCCCCCTTCCCGCGGGCGCTCAGCAATACTCACATGCAGCCCGAGCCGCCCTGCAGACCGTCCAGGACTCCGAACGTCACAATGCCTCTCATGTGACGTCACTGACCGGAAGTGCCGCGCGATGCACGCTGGGACTTGCAGTCCTCGCCACAGCTTTGCGCTAAGAGCAGGGAGAAGGATGTTATTGCTTTGGGGTGGCTGGATGGATATGAGAAGGGAAAATATATTGACTGCAGGGTGTGAGAAGAAAAGTAGCAAGCGGAAGACACGCGCCTTTTAAACAAATCCTTTAATAAGGCGATTCATTCAGTGTTTCGCATACCTCCCAACTGTCCCTCTTTCGGAGGGACAGTCCCTCTTTGGGAGTTCTGTCTCTCTTTCCTCCTCATTTGTCCCTCTTTCAAGACTTTGTCCCTCTTTCAGAATTTGTCCCTCTTTCTATGTAAATATTTGTATTTATCTGCTGAAAAATGTTTGATTGACTCTAAACTTTATTCCCATCCTTTAAATGTATCTATTACTAATTTGAAAATGTTAATAGGAAGGGAAATGAACCAGGATAGAAAGGACCAGTGTGGTTTGAGTTATAAAACAAAACATTTTTCTGATGAAATCTTTATGGTATGTGTGACTAGGGGCGTGATCAGGGGTGTTGCTTAAGTGTTTCTCTTTCTCATCTCAAAAAGTTGGGAGGTATGGTTAAGGAACAATATTGATGTTCAAGAGCACGCAGTTGCTGAGCCAGATGTCAAGGTTTACCATTACTTACAGTATAAAGCATTAACATTTTAGAAAAATATTGTTACTCTTATGAATACATGTAATTGAGACCAATAGAGAAGTGTATAGCAATTGTGAACCTGTGTCCACAGCCTGTAAAGCAGGGGTCCCCAACCTTTTCTGGCCCCGGGACCACTTTCTGACCAAATATTTCTCGGGGGGGAATTGGGTGCGTAACCTAGTGGACAGTGTCGTGTGCAGCGGGTTACGGGCTGGGGTGCGGCGGCTAGTATAGTTACCCCAGTATGGCTTGCATAGTGCCCCAGTATAGCTAGTATAGTCCCAGTATAGGTAGGTAGTGCCCCAGTATAGCTAGTACTTTATAGTGCCCAGTATGGGTATGTGTTGCCCCAGTATAGCTAGTATAGTGCCCAGTATGGGTAGGTAGTGCCCCAGTATAGCTAGTATAGTGCCCAGTATGGGTAGGTAGTGCCCCAATATAGCTAGTATAGTGCCCAGTATGGGTAGGTAGTGCCCCAGTATAGCTAGTAGTGCCCAGTATAGCTAGTATAGTGCCCAGTATGGGTAGGTAGTGCCCCAGTATAGCTAGTATAGTGCCCAGCAGGGCCGGGCCAAGGTAGAGGCGAGAGAGGCTCCAGCCTCAGGGCGCAGTGTAGGAGGGGGCGCACAATTCACTCAGCTTTCATTCCACTTTTGTGTTTGAAGCAGAGAAATAAGAAAAAGGGATACATGGCAGAGACTGCAAGCCAGATAACTAGAGATTAAGGTGTTGGGGGCCCTGGGGCGCCTCTTAGTCTAAAAGCAATCAGTGTGTGACGGCTGGAGTGGGAGGGATGGGGGGGGCACACTTTGGTGTCTCAGCCTTGGGTGCAGGAGGACCTTGTCCCTGCTCTGCCCATTTATACTTAATACTCCCCCATTTATACTTAATACTCCCCCATTTATACTAAATACTCCCCCATTTATACTAAATACTCCCCATTTATACTAAATTCTCCCCCATTTATACTAAATACTCCCCATTTATACTAAATACTCCCCCATTTATACTAAATACTCCCCCATTTATACTAAACACACCCCCATTTAAACTTAATTCTCCCCCATTTATACTAAATACTCCCCCATTTATACTAAATACTCCCTATTTATACTTAGTATAAACTCCCCATTTATACTAAATACTGCCCCATTTATACTAAACACTCCCCCATTTATACTTAATTCTCCCCCATTTATACTAAATACTCCCCCATTTATACTAAATACTCCCCATTTATACTTGATACTCCCCCATTTATACTAAATACTCCCCCATTTATACAAAATACTCAGCCATTTATACTTAATTCTCCCCCATTTATACTTAATTCTCCCCCATTTATACTTAATTCTCCCCCATTTATACTAAATACTCCCCCATTTATACTAAATACTTCCCCATTTATACTTAATACTCCCCCATTTATACTTAATACTCCCCCACTGCCCAGTATGGGTAGGTAGTGCCCCAGTATAGCTAGTATAGTGCCCAGTATGGGTAGGTGTTGCCCCAGTATAGTGCCCAGTATATCTAGTATAGCGCCCTAGTATGGGTAGGTAGTGCTCACCCACCCCGTGGCTCGTGTTACCTCATGAGCTGGCAGCCGCTTGTTCTATTAGATTTGCAAGACACGCTGCTGACTGCTGTAATAGGAGATGCTGCGAAGAGGAGCGCGGAGCCTGGGGGAATGTAATAGAACAAGCGTCCGCCAGCTCATAAGGTAACACGAGCGGCGGGGGGGGGGGGGGGGCGTTGGGGCTGAGGGGGAGGGGGGGAATGACAGATCCGCCGCGGCCCAGCTGGAAACTGTCAACGGACCGGCAGTGGTCCGCGGCCCGGTGGTTGGGAACCCCTGTTGTACAGAAAAGCAAAGCATGTGCAACCGTTATATGCGTTCCTATACCACGTATAAGGGCTCTTTCACACTAGCTAACGCGTGCACAAACCGAATTTCGTGCATGCATTATGACCTACAGCATGACGTCAGGAAGTTGCGGTTCAACGCTGATCATCGATGCTAATTGTAATTCAACCAAAGGGAAAACACTGGCACCGGATGATTAAAAGCTCCCATATGCGCTCTGGAGCGCTTTGTCTAATGTGAAAGGTAACACGAAAGACAATAGACTGTCATGTTACCCTGCTTACGGCATACTTGGAGTGATCCGTCGAAACGCGCGGATCTGCTCCTAGTGGTTTTCCACGAGTAGCTGAAGGCGATGAATTCACAGGCTGTCAGCTGCTCTCGATCACTGGCCAGGGGCTTGCTACCGCTCTGCACAATGAGGCAGCTTCCCACCATGGAGTTACATCTGAGCACGTCGGTGGCTGTCCTCAGATGCGACATGAGACAGTATTTTGCCACCAGGCACCAGGTAACGTGACCATGTGTCAAACGTAACGTGGTGTTGCCAAACGTTACTATTTGGTTGCATGTAATGTAAAGGCATGCATGGCAGAAGCAACTAATTGTAGCTAATTGTGTTTACAGTATACTACATACAGAGAGAGAGCTTGAAAATAAACCAATCGGGAGAAAGAGCTTGAAAATGGACCAATCAAATCTTGACCTGCATAAATTTGCATAATTCTGCATCATGGGAATAGGCCCTAAGGGCTAGTTCACAGTGCTCAGTAGTCGCAGAATAATTCTGCATGTCAACTCACTGCCAATACAATTTTATGGGCCTGTTCACAGTACTGCGTTGTAACTGATCACATTATTCTAACTCACTGCACGCAGGCTTTGTATTAAAGTCTATGTCCATTCTTCATTGCAGTTCAAACTCATTATAAGCTGACCATGGTGAACCTAGGCTCAGGGCTAAATAAACACTGTGCAGGTTGCATAAGGCATGCATTATAATGTGTGTGAACGGCAATGGACACTAGGCATGTTATAACTTATGTTACTTCAAAGCCTTCATGCAGCGAGTTGGAATAACGTAATCTGTTAGAATGCAGAAACACAAAGGGAGTAAGACGTGCCCAGAAGAAGATAAAAAACTGAGATAAAAAAAAGTTAAAAGAGAGGTAGCTTAACTCAAGAACAAAGAGAGGCGCTAATTATTTTGGCTTTACATATCCTTTGGCACTCTAATAGGTCTGAGGAAGTGGGCTCAGACCCACGAAACGCTTTGCCTGTGATAAATAAATTTCATTTTCATATGAGATTGTCGTTTTTGAGGAATGTCACTGCTTCCTTTTTACTTATATTTTCTTTGTTTTTAACAGCTTTATTTACTTCTGGGCACCTCTAAACCTCTTTGTGCTTATATACCCCCTCCCCCTTTCCTGGTGGTCAGAGGGGTGCACTTGGCCTTATGTGGTTTTGACCACAGTGAAGGTCATTTACTTTCATCAACAGAGTGACCGTATTTAGCTCATGTTGGACACCCAAGTGAAATTGTGGTTATACATCTCCACCTGCTTCAAGTGGTCGGTTGCCCCTCACGCAACCCACCTTTGTGAATCATTTTTTCATACAATGTATTTCTTTCGTTTATGACATATTGCACTATTTGTGCTCCCGTTGTCTCTGTGCTTTCTTTTTAAAGGATACCCGAAGTGACATGTGACGTGATGAGATAGACATGTGTATGTACAGTGCCTAGCACACAAATAACTATGCTGTGTTCCTTTTTTTTTCTGTGCCTGAAAGAGTTAAATATCAGGTATGTAAGTGGCTGACTCAGTCCTGACTTAGACAGGAAGTGACTACAGTGTGACCCTCACTGATAAGAAATTCCAGCTGTAAAACACTTTCCTAGCTGAAAATGGCTTCTGTAAGCAAGAAAGAGATACAAAGGGCAATTTCTTATCAGTGAGGGTCACACTGTAGTCACTTCCTGTCTGAGTCAGGACTGAGTCAGCATAGTTATTTGTGTGCTAGGCACTGTACATACCCATGTCTATCTCATCATGTCACTTCGGGTATCCTTTAAGGTGTCAGTGCCCCAGTGTAGCACAGTTACTGCTTTCAGTTCTGAACCGAAACCTTCCTTTTAATAATACATTATAACCAACCTGATTTTCTGGGCTTTACATTTGCAACCAATTTTTTGTTTCCATTGATAAAGATTGATTGTTTTAAGGTTAAATAGCCCAATAAGGAACAGAACCAGATACACATGGAAAACTTGTCAACATTGTCAAGGAATTCAGGAAGCAGAGTCGAAAAGCCACTGGCTAGATGATCATTTTGATGGAGAAGAGAGCAATGAACTTGGGAAAGGGTTTTTCAAACAGGCAGCAAAGTTGGAATATATCTGGATATGATCTCTATGTTTGAGTTAAGGTCACTCCTCCTGATTTTACTAAAATACTGTCTAGGTTTGGAGTGGGAGTGAGAATGTATTGACTAGGGATGGCCAATGAGATGCAAATAATTTTGAGTTGATACAGGATTGTGCAAGTTTTTATGCAAATGTGCAGCTTGAAAATGGACTACTGGAATCATAAGGTGGAATTTGTTGGTCCATTTTCGAGCTGCATACATTTGAAACTTATAGACTGAAGTCTCTGGATGTTGAGGTGGACGGAATGTTTATAGTGAACCTCAGGCACTGTAGACAAAGAAAGAGGAAAAGTTGCTGAATTAAATCTGTAATGTGAGAAAATGGTGATTGCACAGAAAAACAATATTGTAAGCAAATTTTTGTCAACAGGAGTGACTCCAAATTGTCCTAATAGGGAGGGGAAAATATGTCATATTGCTCCAACATATGATTTGTTCTGTCCATACGCCCAGCTGTCTGAGGTTGATAGCTAGAAGAAAAGGAAACATGGATATTTACATTCTTGCAGAGTTCCAGGCAACATTAAGAGATTAAGTTAGTGGTTCCATTAATTGGATACAGTACCACGCAGACTGATTTGCATTTTCATGAATGCTTTAATGAATACTGTATCTGTACCAAGAGCACAAAGAGTTCATTACCCAGAAGTGAACCACCTTGGTGAGTCTATCCTCCACTACATGGGCAGGATTGTCATTGCAAGATGTCAGAGGTTCTGGATCCACAAACCAGGCTACCAACTGGCGAGCAAGCATGAACAGAGTCAGGTCATAACAGGAGGAAGCAGGAATAAAGCCAAGATGCAGCAAGTGGTCATTGACAGATGGTCAGCAAACAAGGCGAGGTACCAAACAGCAAGCAGAAACGGAAAATGAGGGAATACAGGAGGAGGACAAACAGGTCAGGGATTAACGAACAGAAAGCTGGGAAAGTCAGAACAGAAACCTTGATGAACTGAGAAGGCTTTGTTGATCAGGAAGTGCTTATAACACAGTAGGCTGTGAGCCTTTTAAATGCACAAGATCTGTTGAAGCCCATTGGAGCTAATAAAACAAGCTTGGGATTAGAAAGTCCAGAAACAACATTGCTGGAAGAAAGCAGGTATTTCAGAAGGGGCTAGTACTCAAGGACACAAGTAGTTTCACAGGCTTCCGTTAGGAGATCGAAAAAGTTTAATCGGTTATGGCACAGGGACTATGGCCAGTATGGAGAAATGGAAAAGCTCTATAGTATCCAGGGCCTCCCCTCTTCTTTGGTAAGTATCAAACCTACAGCTAGTTTTCTTGCTTCAGGTTTGCTCTACAGCTGAATTATAGCTTATCCCTTCTTCGAAGCCCGTTTTTAAAGAGGAACTTCAGCCTAAACAAACATACTGTTATTAAGTTACATTAGTTATGTTAA
Organism: Hyperolius riggenbachi; assembly: GCF_040937935.1. Taxonomy (NCBI): domain Eukaryota; kingdom Metazoa; phylum Chordata; class Amphibia; order Anura; family Hyperoliidae; genus Hyperolius; species Hyperolius riggenbachi. The sequence goes on along the minus strand of NC_090655.1, from coordinate 209,724,990 downwards.
TTAGAATAGATAGGTAATATAATCTTTTACCCACCCTGTTTTAAAAGAACAGGCACATGTTTGTGATCTCATGGGGGCAGCCATCTTCGTCATGGGGGCAGCCATCTTTTTGGTTGTAAGGAGGTGACAGGGAGCATGAGACACAGTTCCAACTGTCCTGTGTCTTGATAACCCCTCCCAGCTGCACACACTAGGCTTCAAATGTCAAATTCAAAATGTAAAAAAAAAAATTGCACCAAAATAGCAGAACGAGAACAACAATATCAGAACTCCCATCATAAGGGGAAAACTGCCCGGGCAGTTTTCTTCTGTGCAGCTAAAAATGAGGCTTGTATAAGAGAAACAAAGTTCTGATGCTGTGAAACTGTTAAAGAAATACCAAGCCTTTTCAGTGCTGCTGAGTCGATTTTTAGTCTGGAGGTTCACTTTAAGAAGGCAAAACTATACCTGGCATCCTATTATAAACCTGGTGAAGATTCACCAGATTTGTTGACTAGACTTATAAGACATACCCAGGTACTGTTGGGACAAGGTTCTCCAGCACCAGACAGCAGCATATGAAATTCAACTTGCATGACACTTTAGTTTAGGTTCCCCCCTGAAGAAAGATCCTGGAACTGAGAGTTGAGTAAACCTTCTCGTGAGCCATTGCCGCAGCTGGGGTCTACTATTTGTAGTTTCAGTTTGCATAGCAGGTAGCCCCTGATGCCCAAATTTCTCTTAATTATTGATATTAAAATGGGCCCCTATTGGGTTCCCAAAGTTCCGCAGTGCCCAATATTATTATTGTGTACAACAATAAAGGAGATGTGGTGGCTATCAGGTTAAGCACCGGTGGGGAGAGCTAGGCATCAGTGGGAGGTTGGTTAGAGTTAGGCATCGTTTGGGGGATTTTCGGTTAGGGCACACCTCATCATGGCATCCAATATTTTCCTGGCATCCAATATTTTTATATTGTCTACCTTGATGCTATTTTTTTTCTGGGTGATTGCATAAATATTGTACTCTTGATGATGATATTTTTTTTCTGGGTGATTGCATAAGTACTCTTGATTATGAATTTTGGATTTATAGCAAACAAAAAAACAAAGGTTGGGGGTTTAGCGCATGTGGATACTTTTTCTATGCTCATTTTCAAAGCAGTTTAACCACATGGCAGCTGATCTGAGTGTGGATGAGTGCTGATATTTCTACTGTATCTTGGGTATGCACAGCTGTAAAGCTGGATTGAGGCTAATGCATATTATATATATCATAAAGCCTTTCTACAGCACTGACATCTTCTGCAGTTATTAACTGAGTGTCATGGTCACTTACCTGTCATAAATAGGTGTCCACATATGCACTGGCGTACCTAGATGTTACGCTACATGTGAAGTACAGGTGTACACATGTTCATTAGCAGTAGTGATGGGCATGTCTAGAACTCATGGAGAAGCATGTGATCAGTTTGGTCAGGTGATAGGTATGCAAGTCTCTGATTTGTTAGTCATGAGCAAATCAGAACTTTGCAAATCTATTAGCTGATCAAACAAACCACATTATTCTCCATGAGTTGTAGATATCACCATCACTAATTAGAATCATTGCAGGAGCGTCTGTGTCGCTAGATTCAAATGTACGTTCACGAGCACATTTGAGAACATGCTTGTGCTTGTACACATTTGTGCCAAACTACCTACTGCAGCCTTGGGAGAATTATGCACTTGATGCTGGAATATTGCAGCCAATTGTGTGTGTGTCTTCTCCCATGAGGTGATTCTGCATGTGCCTTTTGTCCTTCTGGATTTGGACATATAGTATAAACAATAGTATTTTTGTTGTTTTAAAGTGTTTTGCACTACTTACAACAGTTTATACAATACTGTAACATGTAACAATAAAATATGTAATAAAATAAACAGTACTGTATATTTAGACAAATTTGTTTGTATGTATGAAATGGTATAACGCAAGCCGTTTATAAGTAGGGGACTGTTTGTAGTTTTATAAATTAGGATTTTTTAACTGATTGTGGACAACAGGCTCTGGCCCCTTTAAGCACCAGAGCCTTTTTTAAGTTAATGTGCTATATTTATTTTGGGAGCCTTAAAGAGTAAAATGTTAGGCTTTATATGTGAAATCAATTTTCTATATTAGTCTATTACATAGACAAAAAGGATGCTAAAAAGGCAATGCAACTAGTTAAAATCATTCTTTTTTCCCTAAGAGGTTTTTCTCTCCCCATGCCTGCAGGACGCAAGGCCGCAGAACAGAAATGACAGGCAGGCTGATTGGCTAAAGCCTCTGTCACTCACCTCTCTGCTCTGCGATTGGCCGCCTGCTCTCCCCTTGTCTGCGGTGGTTGTAGCCGCTGTAAGAGCGCACGGAGGGGGGCCAGAGGCTATCTCCTGTCACTGTCCTCTGCCCCCCTCCTCCAGTGTGATGTCCGCGCCCCCCCCTCAGCCCTTCTGCCGCCCGCCGCATTCTCCTTATTCCCCGCACAGATCTTTGGGGAAGGATAAAGGTGGCGCACAGACTCCAGGAATAATGTTTCCAGGCGCTGCAGTTCCCCCCTATACTCTCTGCACTGCCGCCGGTGGTAGTGCAGAGAGTATAGGGGGGAACTGCAGCGCTTGGATCTATTATTAGGTGAGTCTTTGCCAGCTGCATTTCCCCCCCCCCCCCCCCCCGCTGTGCTGAGTATAAGTGCGGGGAGGGGGGAGTGCGGGGGGGGGGGGGAAGAATATACCCGGAGGAACCAAGATGGCCCCTGCCATGAAGAGAATGACCCCATATTTCTAATATAAAATCATATGGAAGGAAACCGAGGACAGTGCAATACATCTGTTATGTAAGTAGAGGAAGTATGTATCTACTTACATATGTGTTTTCTTTGGGGGGCATGTTATTGCTAATAGTTCCTCTTTAAGGTGTACCTGAGGCGAACCTCGGGTATGGAAACACCTACTTACCTGAGAAGTGGAAAGCCTCTGGATCCTATAGAGGCTTCCCACGCCATCCCCCAGTCCCGTTTCCAAGTGACAGACATCCTGTTCAGCCAATCAGAGTGCAGGGATCAGGTCCTTGAATGATGATGGCAGGAGGAGTGGAGCCGCGTTATGTTGGTAGGGTTCGCTATGCTGCAATTCAGCAGCAAAACGTGCACTGACTGCCCGATCCTCATTACGCATGCCAATAGGGCTCGTAGCGTGCAATGACACTAATTAAGGCACGCTTAGTTTTATAGCGCTCATAACAGCTGATAACTCTCGCTGTTATGCAGCGCTAACATTAGTTAATCAACCCTAATGTTTTATGAAACTTACAAAACCTAAGAAGTCTCATTTGTGTTCCATTTAGAGAATATTAATACAGGAAACAAGATGAGGAAGCACAGTAGTCTATATGGAGTTTGGGAACTACAATTGCACAATTTATTAGCTACTGGATCTCAACACAACCACATTGAATGCAGTGCAGCCCCATTGTTACAATTGCAAATACACATTAATGCAAAGATGGAAGAATGAGGACAAGCTAAGGGATGAGGTGAGAATAAATGGGATATAAACCACACAATGAGTAAAGGTTTTTATGTATAGTATTATGGAAATGGAAGGGGTGAATACACCAAACATGTTTTAAACATCACAGGCAGGACATAAGGCAGTTGGACACAGGGCAAATAAAGCCAGGAAACAATGGCTAAAAGATGCCACCTCAACTGTCCATAATAAATAAAAGAAGCCACATTTAACCTACAGTATTTGGACAGACATACAAGTTTATGTTGCAGACATCAGCGGACGTGTGTTCTCCAATGTGTCATTAAATTTCCTTTCTCTGAAAAGCATTTCCCACACTCTGAACATGAAAAAGGCCGCTCACCAGTGTGAATTCTCTGGTGTATACTAAGGTGTCCTTTCCGAGTGAAGCTTTTCCCACAATCCAAGCATGAAAAAGGCCGCTTGCCTGTGTGACTCCTCTGGTGTCTAAGAAGCACTCCTTTCTGAGTAAAAGATTTCCCACACTCTGAACATGAATAAGGCCGCTCTCCAGTGTGAGTTCTCCGGTGTCGAAGAAGGTCTCCTTTCTGAATAAAGCTTTTCCCGCATTCTGAACAGGAAAATGGCCGCTCTCCTGTGTGCCTTCTCTGGTGTCTTATAAGATCTGCTTTCTGAATGAAAGCTTTTCCGCAGTCTAAGCACGCAAAGGGACGCTCACTCGTGTGCCTTTTCTGATGTTTGAGAAGATGTGCTTTATGAACAAATCCTTTCCCACACTCTGAACATGAAAATGGTCGCTCACCTGTATGCTTTCTCTGGTGTTTAATCAGGTGCTCTTTATGCATAAAAGTTTTCTCGCACTCTAAACACGAAAAAGGTCGCTCACCCAAGTGACTTTTCTGATGTGTATGAAGATGTCCTTTATGAATAAAACCTTTCCCACATTCTGCACATGAAAACGGACGTTCCCCTGTGTGGCTTCTCTGGTGCACAAGAACATGCCCTTTCCGAAGGAAGCATTTCCCACACTCTGAACAAGAAAAAGGCCGCTCAGCTGTATGAGTTTTCTGGTGTAAGGTGAGCTTTGCTTTCTGTGTAAAACATTTCCCACACTCTGAACATGAAAAGGGACGCTCTCCTGTGTGTACTCTGAGATGCAAAACAAGATGGGAATTATTTCTAAAGCATTTACCACATTGAGGGCATGGGAATATCTTCTTGCCTCCATATGAAACAGCGCATGATGCACCAGGTGATTCCTCATTATGAAGTACGCTGCCTGATCTATCCACGCTGAGAAATCTCGGATGGATACCGGGTTTACCAGCATAGAGCTTATCGGAAGATTCCTCAGGCTTGGACATACCTAGAGATCCCTCCACAGACCTCTGATATCCTGGGTGAATACTTGAGTTGAGAGCGTACATTATATCGTAAGGTCCCTGTGGATTTGTGGGATCCAGTGATCCACCTGCATGGTAAAGTCTGTGATACATATTTTGAGTAGCAGAGTTTCCCCCTGGAGTATACTGTGGGATGCCAAAATCTTCTACGTTGTAATATGAGTATATATTAAGATGTCTCTCTGTGATATTCCACATGTTGTTTCCATCTGTAGGAAGAGGAAGTGGAAGTAAAAACATAAATATTATTAGAAATGCATGCTAAGTCAAGTTATTGAATGTCATGGAACTGGACATGCACGGTGACAGTGGATGTGCTCTCACCATTCACAGCATGGAACACTCGTTTCCAGGGTCTCCTTTTTGTCTACTCTATTGCTCTGGACATGTCACACATATAGCATGTTATGTATGATGTGTCCAGTGCTGCCATGTATGACGTGTCCAGTGCTGCCATGTATGACGTGTCCAGTGCTGCCATGTATGACGTGTCCAGTGCTGCCATGTATGTCGTGTCCAGTGCTGCCATGTATGACGTGTCCAGTGCTGCCATGTATGACGTGTCCAGTGCTGCCATGTATGACGTGTCCAGTGCTGCCATGTATGACGTGTCCAGTGCTGCCATGTATGACGTGTCCAGTGCTGCCATGTATGACGTGTCCAGTGCTGCCATGTATGACGTGTCCAGAGCCTGGAATTATTGGTGTACCACACAAGAGTGCTCAACGGAGACAGCTGATTTGTTTACAATGGGCATGTATGAATGAATCCTATACCTTAGGATCCGTCAACATGTCTGTTGACCCACTGCTTTCTGATGTGGAGGAGAGAACGCTGTGCATGCCAGTATGAACCCAGCCTAACACCAAAAATACATCCTAAGTATGGCCCAGATGGGCTAAACCTTTCTCATGGGTTATGTCTTTTTATCACTTAATGAAATACCTTTTCTAAACTCTGTAAGCAAAAACCTGTACAATAAACATAGCAACAAGACAGAACATGGGCCCTTGCTCTGACTAGATTCAGTGAGACCTTTAAACAAAGGAGGCAGGGAGCACAAATATGGGGAGGCCAGCTGAGGGTACACAGAGTTTATGGGGGTATTGAAGAATCCCAGAGTATGGCCACCTCATATATCAATGCATAGTTCAGGTATACTTTATGTATAAGTTCACTCAAACTTTGAAGCAAACCTTGATTGAAAAAAATAAAAATGAAACAGGTGGCCAGTGCAAATGGCAGCTAGAAATTAAGTCAGTTACCTGAAACAATGTTTCCTTCAGTGTCCCAAATCTTCATAAGGTCGTTTAGAAAACTCATGTTATTGGCGAGTAGACTATGCATCCGCTGTGTGGCATGTCATTAATAGGAAAAACTGTTTTCAGTGAGCAGCTCCAGCTGGCACCTTATCCTAATTTTATTTAGGCTCCATTTGACAGCAGCGCACACACACACACACACACACACACACACACACACACACACACACACACACACACACACACACACACACACACACACACACACACACACACACACACACACACACACACACACACACACACACACACACACACACACACACACACACACACACACACACACACACACACACACACACACACACACACACACACACACACACACACACACACACACACACACACACACACACACACACACACACACACACACACACACACACACACACTAGCATTTCTGGTGCTGTTTTTTCTATGTGTTTTTTTTGTGATTTGCGATGAGTAGAGCCTAAATCAACTGCATAACCCTCTACTCCTCCATCATAAGACTTTACACATTATTCTCATTATTCTCACAGTTTTGTCGATATACCCCTTAGTAAAAAAAGCAACATTTTCACTTGGTGACTAATCTGCCCCATACAGTGATACTTATATAATATGTCAGAACTGAAATATACCAGTTGCTGTCAGTTATATATCAGCAGCTGTCAGTTACAACTGAATGTGCAAGGTAATGTCCATGTTTCCTTATGGCTCAAGTGGGTGATATTTCAGTTAAACAGTGTGCTGACCAGGAAGCTGTTACGGGGTAATGGCCAATTTTAAAATGGAGGACGAAGAATTCCATTGATCACAGTCGACAAATGGGATGCAGGAAAGGAGAAAGAGATTGAGAAGTAGACTACACAGGAGGTAAGTATGACCTGTGTATGGTTATTTTGACTTTTATTTTCAGTTCAGGTTCTCTTTAAAGCTGGTCATTAAATATGTTCTCTCAGTCGGTATCCACACATTAGTTATATCCATATTTTTATACAAGTCAGGCAAAAACGGCACAGGAAATTTAAACGCAGCCGGCGCCACTATAGGCCGTAGTGTGAATTACGTCTATAATTATGTCACACAGTTTTTTTGAGCGTCGTTAAGAGACGGAGCCAAAAACACAATTAAAATATCTTAATTCGGCCATCATCAATAGCTGGAAGCCGAATTACGTATTTCCCCAGAGTCCATGGCGGTCTAGAGGGGAATAGTAATTATTCCAGTCGGGACTTGTGCAGATCAGGCTGCGCTGTTTTTCAGCTTTACCCTGCGCCCAAATTTCCCAGCGCCTTAAAGGACAACTGAAGTGAGAAGAATATGAAGGCTGCCATATTTGTTTCCTTTTAAACAATACCAGTTGCCTGGCAGCCCTGCTGATCTGTTGGATGCAGTAGTGTCTGAATCTCAGCAGAAACAAGCATGCAGCTAATCTTGTCAGATCTGACAAAAATGTCAGGAACACCTGATCTGCTGTATGCTTGTTCAGAGTCTATGTCTAAAAGTATTAGAGACAAAGGATCAGCAGGGCAGGCAGGCAACTGGTATTGCTTAAAAGGAAATAAATATGGCAGCTTCCATATCCCTCTCACAGTTGTCCTTTAATTACAGGTACGGTATGTATTTTTATGATTGTATAGAACAAGTATCTTTCTCCCATCATTACAAAATAAACCATTCATAACTGACTCATCTGAAACTAGCCAAGAAATGTTTCCAATTTCAGCTTACAAATGATAAAGGGAAACCATTTTTTCACCTGAAATTTCCTCTCCAGGCCCATTCTGCCGCATCATCTCACCCTCCTCTGAAGACTGTTGTTCGCTCTTCATTTGTGTCACTTCTTTTTTAACTGCAAGTTTGACATCACTGAGCTCTTCCCCCTAAACCCGCAGAAGTATAGAAAAAATATACAAACCATCATTTTTTAAATAATAGAACTTATAGGAGTCAAATCACAGAGGTGCAATATTAGCGCACTGTACATTGCATTAAAACAAGATGAATGAATTAAAACAAGGACAGAAGACAATCACTATATATTACAGATATAATACTATTATCCACACATACACTATATATATCTTAGACCCTGGGTTCTTAACACATGGTTGGGCTTGATTCACAAAGCAGTGATAACTCATATCATGGTCGCACTGACGTTTTGGGCGCTCTATAATGTGCGTAAGTTTTCATGCGCAATTGCGAATCTTCATGCACTAATGCAAATTTTTACCCGAAAACGAGCGCATTTTCACATGAAAATTCACGTTACTGCACAATAATTTGCGATTGTGCGCAAAAACCATTACGCGCGTTATAGCGCACGCAAGACACTAGCGCGACCGTGATATATTATAAACCATGTAAGTTACCCTGGGTAAGTATAGTATTTATACTTAATAACAAAAACATCAATGAATGTTTCGAAAGGATTTACCATATCTACAATTATGAAATGCTTAATAATAATTCCAACATTTGTATAGCACTTTTCTCCTGTCTGCTCAAAGCGCTTGAGAGTTGCAGGCACTGGGGCAAGCTCAGTAGGCAGTAACAACAAGGGGTACTTGGTCGACAGTCAGGGTACATGCTACATAAATGTTGAGAAACACTGTCTTAGAACCTATTTGTAGATACTGCAGTGGTCAAGCTAAGATCTTCCGCTTTTTGATTGGTAAATGCGTTATTTAACATATTTATAACGTGGCCCCTAAGACTACACACGTAGTCTCATAGTGTTTAACGTCACTACTGAATTCTAGTTCCTCCGTTCCATGTACCTGGTGATGCCGTGGAATGCTGCGATCTCTCCAGATATCATCCTGGGGAAAAAAAGGGCTGGGACGTCTCTCTGAGGAACCTATGTTACTAGATCCATCTGTGGGAAACATACACACATTTAGGTACTGGATCCATCAGTGAGAAACATACACATTCTAATTGAGAAGATAAATAGGAGACCCTTGCAGAGATTAGAGAAAGTGAATATGTACAAACTTTATCACGCACTAGCCATTGTACACACAAGGGATCTGTAGCCAGTCTTTTGGGCAATAGCTGAACAGGAGGAGGCACCCCAAAATTAAATAAACCATTAAGTATTTGTTAAAGCAGCAGGGTCAGCCATACTATCCTAGGGTAAAAAAAAATAAATATATATATATATATTAGATAAATACTTGTTCTACTTACATATGTATTGTATTGTTCACATTTTGATTCAAGTGAATGTTATATAGTAAATAAAGAGAAAACTCTTCCAGGCATTTCCATCTTTACTGCCTCTGGCTGAAGCCAATCTTGATGTCATTTCCTCCCTTACTCCTCTACCTGAAGTGGTGTATGCAGAACTAGACTGTCATATCTAGTTTGCTTTGTAAACACATGTGAGCAAAACATAGATCGGATTTCAGCAGCTTCTGCCGAGGGGTGAGGTGATTTATCTTCTATTTCACTTCTGAGCCTCATGTTACACTGAACTGCACTCAGCCAATCAGCAAGGAGCAAGAATGTAGGAGGGGAAGAAGGGAAGATAATAAGCTTCCCTCTCCCCTGCAATGTACGAGAAAACAGCCAGGCTGACTGGTACAAGATTAATTACAGATTAAGCGTTTGCTGATCAGATATAAGGTAGGAATGTCCTAGCTGGGAGTGTCCATTCGCTTTTCGTGTTTTGCAACAAGATTAATTACAGCAGACACATTTATGATTATATTGTAGTGCTTGCATTGCAGGGTCAGGATGTAGACTTACATAATAAACACAGAGCAGTGGGTAATGGGAATTTGATTTTATGGCTGACAATCCCGCTTTAAATAGCAGAAACCCCTTACCTCTAAAAAAGGACGAAGCCTGTGTGAGGTTAAAGTCTTTATTAGAGCTCAGACACTTTAGTCTTTGGCGCTCCTTGCATGCAGTTTCTACTACTAAGACACTTGTCATTGATCTGAAGAAGCGGACTGAATATCATGAAACACGGTATCCCACTAGTGTCTAATACTTTTACCTCACACAGGCTTGGTCTCTTTTTAGAGGTAAGGTTTTTCTGCTATTTAACAATGGCCAAATACTGGTCAATTTAATTTTATGGTGCCTCATCCTCTGCAGTTCTAGCTTTACAGCTCCCATTTCTATGGGGGTTGTTTTTGTTTTATTTCTTTGAACTATTACGATATATTTTTCTTGGAGTGCAACCTTCCTGATCTGTGACCGGTGACCCTGAGGGAGGACGGGACTTCCTCACATGCCTTTACACTGTGGTTGCTCGCCTTGCAACCCTTGTTTGTGAGTATTATTCTACTGCTCACACTCCACAAACCCATTATTGTCAACATACTACATCATAAGGCTCCCGCTCTCTCTTTGTTTTTCCCTCTTTCCTTGGAAGGTCTAAGGATCCCCAAAAAGCACAACAGCACCATTTTTGGGCAATAGATGTTTCCAATCCAACCCAAACTTACCTGAGTTGATCTCTAAGGCCGCTCCCTCTTCTTTAAAAGGATTATCAACTCCAACATACGTCTCTACCTCCTCCACATCAACATTAATCCTAATCACATCTTCATCCTGGAATAAATCCGCAAAATAGAAGACTATGAGTTCAGGCACTGCGTACAACTTTCTTCAAGATCATATATGTGAAATGACTGAAAGACTCTCACTTCCATCTACCTGATCTTGGAGTGGAATACTAAGATCTTCCTGAATGCAGTCACCGGAATCCAGATGACTGAGACATCTCTCTGGTGTATTTCTGTTACAGAATCCATCTGTAGGAAACACATGCACTGATGTCTATGTTTACATCTATCCGCAGGACTTCTCTCTCTGTTGGAACATCTCCTCTTACCTGATGGTGTGAGGTTTAGCGGTTTCTCCATAGTGACATCCATGTATAGATCCTTGTGTCCTTCTATATACTGCCATTCCTCAACGGAGAAGTAGACAGTGACATCCTGAAACCGCACAGGAATCTAATAAACAAAACAGTAAAGTGAGCACACAGGCACTGTTATCAGATTGTTCTCAGCACCTTACTTGAGGTGGCCATACATCTGTAGATTTGGCGGCCGAATGACTGTGATTCGATAATTGTCATCGAATCAGATGAAAATCAGTGCCACCAAAAGCATTCCCGATTGAGGATGAAACCAATATTGGGCCAAAATTGGTCACATGTATTGATCGGACATGCTGTAAAATTTCGGGTCGACATGCTCGATCAGTTGTGCGGCGGTAGTGACATGTGTTCACTTCCCCTCAAATGTACCTGTACCCCTGCATTAAAACTGTGTCCCCTCAAATCCGCGCCCCCTCAAAAGTACAGGTACACCTGCATTAACACTTTACCCGTCCGGTGTCCACCACTGTGTCCGCACTCCTGTTCTATAATTGTGCTCCATGTGGTTGCTGGCACTCTGCATGCGGGGCACAAGTGTGACTTCACACACGTGCCGTGACGTGCAGTACGCCAACAACCACGTGAGGCACGAATCCGGAAGAGGAGTGCGGACACAGAGGTGGACACCGGACACGTAAAGTGGGGCAAAAGGGGGAGGGGGGGGGGGGGGAGTTACATGTACTTTTGGGGGGATGCGGCTGGGGTGACATCATGAGGCTGTTTCCAGAAAAATGTCATGCTAAAATCGATCGATTTATGATGGCCAACTGATCTCTCTCCAGTCAGATTTGAGCAGAGAGAGATCTGTTTTTTAGTCAATCGGCCGCCAAAATTGCTAGATGTATGGGACCCACTACTTACTTCTTTGGTCAGCAGTTCATTCATCTTGTTAATAACTTTTAAAATCTTTTCATTGTTGCTCTTGGGTGTCAGGATGTGAGATGCAGGCACTGCGATGGGAGATGGTCCAGAGGGAAGGCTGTTAGGTGCCATCAATTTACAAGATGTCTTCTTTACTACTTCATAATCCTGAGTAAACATACATAGCCATAATCACCAATATGTTTATTCCCAGAATCCTCCTCACCCTTCTTGTTAAAGGGATACTGTAGGGGGGGGGGGGGGTCGGGGGAAAATGAGTTGAAGTTACCCGGGGCTTCTAATTGTCCCCCGCAGAAATCCTGTGCCTGCGCAGCCACTCACCGATGCTCCGGCCCCGCCTCTGGTTCACTTCTGGAATTTCAGAGTTTAAAGTCTAAAAACCACTGCGCCTGCGTTGCCGTGTCCTCGCTCCCACTGATGTCACCAGGAGCACACGGCGCAGGCACAGTACGCTCCTGGTGCCATTAGGAGGACTTTTCCCCCGACCCCCCTACAGTGTCCCTTTAAGTATTAATTATATTATAGAGGAACTGTAGTGAGAATAATGTAATTAATAATTATTTTTTTTATAAGATTCATTTGTAAATGATTTAGTCAGTGTTTGCCCATAGTAAAATCTTTCCTCTCCCTGATTTACATTCTAAAAAAAGGTGGTGATATCTTCAGTACAGGCAGGTGAATGTTTGTTTACTAAGAGTTCTAAAGTCAGTAGAAAAGACAACTTTACTTACGGTAACGTCTTTTCCGGTAGTCAGGAGGACAGCACCCCTGGATGAGACTTGTCTCCCTCCCCACCGTGGACAGGAACTGCAAAAGAAGAATTTGCATAAGCGAAAGGCAGCCTGCTATATAAGCTACTTACTTGCTGCTATACTTCAGTATATATAAAAGATAATACGGACATTAATAATGCTTATACAAACCTCTGATACTCCACCCAAAAAGGGCGGGTTGTAGGGGTGCTGTCCTCCTGACTACCGGAAAAGACGTTACCGTAAGTAAAGTTGTCTTTCCCGGATCGTCACTCGGACAGCACCCCTGGATGAGACGATATACTAGAGATCAGGCTTAGGGTGGGACCACTGCTTGCAGAACCTTCCTTCCAAAGGATAAATCTGTGCCTGCAGATACATTAAGTCGATAATGTTTCACAAACGTGTTATGACTCGACCATGTTGCAGCTCTGCATATCTGATCAATAGAGGCCCCTGCCCTCTCTGCCCATGACGTAGAGATACCTCTTGTAGAATGAGCCCTGACAGAAGAAGTTAACGTCTTCCCTTGCACCTGGTATGCTGATACAATTGCTTGTTTGATCCAACGTGCTAGGGTTGTCTTAGAAGCCTTATTTCCTCTTGACCTGCCTGCAAACAGGACAAAAATTGCGTCTGACTTTCTCCAAGAGTTAGTCCTTTCCAAATAATGTAATAAACATCTTCTTACGTCTAGAGAATGTAGTCTCTCTTCTTTATCATTTGTGGGATTCTCACAAAATGACGGAATATAAATTTCTTGGTTTCTGTGAAATGAGGAAACCACTTTAGGAAGGAATGCTGCATCCGGGCGTAATGTTACTCTATCTTCTGAAATAACACAATACGGCTCCTTTATGGATAAAGCTTGTAGCTCCCCTATCCTTCTTGCAGTAGTAATGGCTAGAAGAAATATGGTTTTTAATGTTAGGAATTTGTCAGAGACCTGAGATAAAGGTTCAAATGGAGACTCGCATAGACCCTGTAAGACCGTATTGAGATCCCAAGCAGGTACTCTTGATCGTATAGATGGTTTTAGTCTTCTCAGTGCCTGAAAAAAACGAACTATATAATCTTCCTGTGCTAACTTTCTTTCCAGAAAAACACTCAGGGCTGATACCTGAACCTTCAGAGTACTAACACTGAGGCCCTTCTTATAGCCACATTGTAAAAACTCCAAAACTGACCTAAGTGATCTATTGTTAAAAGATCTGTTTGCACACCAGTCCTTAAAGACTCTCCATGCCTTCTGGTAGATTCCCCGAGTTACCTTTTTCCTACTATTGAGTAATGTCTCTGCCAGATCATCTGAGAAGCCCTTGGACTTTAGTATTTCCCACTCAGGTTCCAGGCTGATAGATGAAGTAGACTCAGATCTGGATGCAACACTGGGCCCTGGGACAACAGGTCCTGTATCAGTGGGAGTACTATTGGTTCTGATATCGCTAGAGACTAAAGTAATGTGAACCATGGACGTTTGGGCCACATTGGAGCAATCAATATGAGTCTCGCCTTGTCCTGAATGATCTTCTTCAATACTCTTGAAAGTAATGGAATTGGAGGAAAAGCATACATCATCATACCCTCCCAACTGATTGTGAACGCATCCACCGCCCAAGGTGAATCCTCCTGGTATAGGGCACAAAATTTCCGACATTTTGAGTTCTTTCTCCTGGCGAATAAATCCAGTTCTGGGCATCCCCACTGTGAAATTATCATCTGAAAGACCTTCTGGTTGAGTGACCACTCGTTCTGGTCCAGCCTCTCCCTGCTTAGATAATCCGCCACCTGGTTCGATGTCCCCTTTAGGTGACGTGCCTGTAGAGACTCGATATTGCTTTCTGACCAAAACATTATCTTTGATGTCTGCTTCCATAATATCTGACTTCTCGTGCCTCCCTGTCTGTTTAAGAATGCCACAACTGCCCTGTTGTCGGTCTTTATAGTTACATGCGATCCTCTGATTTGATCCTTGAAGTGTAGTAGTGCCATCCATACTGCTTCTAGTTCTCTGCTGTTTGATGACCTTGAGCTGATCTGTACAGACCACTGTCCCTGGGCTGGAAGAGCATCCAGGTGTGCTCCCCATCCCCATAAACTGGCATCCGTTGTGATTATCCTTTGTTCCGGGTAATTCCACAAACGACCTGTTAAAAAGTGAACCCGATCCTGCCACCACAACAGAGACACCTTTATGCTGTGAGGAATAGAGATCCTCCTGTCTAACACTGTGAGGCTCCTGTTCCATGATCTGAGTATCCACAACTGTAGTACTCTTGCGTGGAATTGTCCCCACTGTACTGCGGGAAATGAGGCTGTTAGGAGTCCGAGTATTGCCATTGCTTTCCTCAGCGATATTGTTCTTGAGTTCTGAAAGGAAAAAAACAGCGTTTAGAATGGCAAAAATCTTTCTATCAGGCATGAAGATCTTCTCCTTTCTAGTATCAATGTTAAAACCTAGAAACTCTATGACCTGGGATGGAACAAGGGAACATTTCTCCCAATTAATAAGCCAACCCAACTGCTGGAGATAGTCTAATGTCGATAATGTCTGTGACCTCACCACTTCAGCTGAAGGGCCCCAAATCAAAAAATCATCTAAATATCCGAGGATATTGATTCCCCTCAGTCTAAGCTCGGCTAAAACCTCGGACATCACCTTGGTAAATAGCCATGGTGCAGAGGAAAGTCCAAAAGGAAGAGCAATAAACTGAAAATGTCTTACCTCTTCCTCCATGAGCACTGCAAATCTTAGATACTGTTGAGATGATGGATGGATGGGCAGGTGAAGGTATGCGTCCTTGAGATCTATGGAAGCAAGAAAATCGTTTCTCTGCAAGAGATGAATCACAGATTTTATATTGTCCATCCTGAATTTTCTGTATTTCACATTTAGATTTAACTTTTTTAGGTTTAGGATAAACCGGTAAGTTCCCTGTGGCTTTTTCACCAGAAACACATGAAAATAGAACCCTTTTCCTCTCTGGCAGCTTGGTACATATCTTATTACCCCCTTCTCCTGTAGGGACAGGACCTCGTTCTGTAATGCCAGACACTTTCTTTGATCCTGGGG
Organism: Hyperolius riggenbachi; assembly: GCF_040937935.1. NCBI lineage: Eukaryota > Metazoa > Chordata > Amphibia > Anura > Hyperoliidae > Hyperolius > Hyperolius riggenbachi. Next base: position 209,709,182 of record NC_090655.1, on the reverse strand, counting down.
TTGTGGAGTAATGCAAAACCTTAGAGGAGGAGGATGACTGAACTCGATCTGGTACCCCTCTGAAATAATCTTTAGCAACCACTGACTTGTGAACTGAGGCTGCCATACTTCCAAAAAGTTTGCAACCCTCCCCCCCACTGGGATCCTGGCGTCATTGCTTATCCTGTCTCTTGGCAGGATTGAAGTTGGGTTTTGACTTCTGTGGTCTATACGGGGCCCAACGTTTACCCTTGGAAGATTTGGAGTCCTGCTCAGATCTGTTAGGGGGACGAAATGGCCGCTTATACTGAAATGGTCTTTTCTTTTCTGGGAAGTTTTTCTTTCTATCTGATGTTCTATCTAGTGTATCATCTAATTTTGATCCAAAAAGCAGCCCCCCCTCACATGGAATACCACACAGTTTTGATCTCGAGGAATTGTCACCATTCCAGGTTTTAACCCATATACCTCTTCTGGCTGAGTTAACTAAGGCAGTCGTTCTGGCCGTAAGTTTTACCGTGTCATCTGAAGCATCTATAATATAATTAGAGGCATTTAAAACTTTAGGAAAATCGTTAAGAATCTCTTCTCGGGGAACACCGGAAGCGATCTTATTCTGCATTTCTAACAGCCATGTCTTCAATGATCTACTCACTGCTGTTGAAGCTACAGCGGGCTTAAATGTCAAGGAAGAGGATTCCCATGCTCTACGCAGAAGGTTGTCCATCTTTTTGTCGATTGGATCCTTCAGACTTCCAAAATCCTCAAATAATAAGTCCGTTTTCTTTGACACCTTTGAAAAAGATGGGTCCAACCTAGGCGGAGGACCCCAAAACCCCTGATCCTCTGGAGAAAAAGGGTAACGATTGGATAAGGATCTAGGCCAGAAGGCCCTCTTCTCAGGGTTATCCCATTCCTTCTTAATCATACCCTTTAAGGTGGAATGGACTGGGATAAACTGAGGCTGGGGTTCCGCCAAAGTTCTGTACATCTCATCCAAAGGCGTCAAAGATTTTTTCTCTGTCTTGATACCCATTGTATCATACATAGCACCTAATAAGTCCTTCATTAAATCAGCAGAGAAAGCAAATTTCGATCTATCAGAATTAGAGACTTCCCCATCTGATGGATGATCCAATTCAGAAATCTCTCCCTCAGATAATTCTGAATCCTCCACCTCGCTTTCTCTTCTACGTTTAGAACCGGAGGGCCCCGGCTGAGATAAATCCAATACAGGAGATGCTGGAATAGTAACTACAGGCACTGTGTCCATATCTCCACTAGTTCCTGGGACATCCGAGGGAACTATAGGATTTGAAGCAATGGCAGATTCCTTAATCTCTTTTATTGCTGTAGACATTTCTGACCTCATCCAGCCCATTAAATCTTTAAATATGACGGGTGACTCATCTTTAACCACCTTTTCTGTACAGTTCTGACACAGCTTTTTGGAAGATGAAGATAAACACATTTCTTCTCAGACCTGTTTGAACCATGCTGACTGGTTTGAGCAGCAGCCTTGTCAGGCCTTTCAGACTTTTCATTTTTATCAGATTTGTCCGACTTGTCATGTTTTTTAGGCTATAAAAAAACACAAACAAGGAACAAATATTACTAGAGGTTTTATATTATATATCAAACAAGCAGGAGTATTTCAGGTACCACATCTACTTGCCAGAGAGGGGTCTTGGCCAGACTTTGCAGACTGCAAAGGAGCTGAACCTGAAGCGTCCTCCATGATTGCCAGCAACATCTGAATCATGGACTCACCTCTAGCTTAAATACACATAAGCAGACCCAGCTGAAGACAATCAATGCTACCCTTGTTGCATAATTTATGTTAATCAGCCTCACATACCTTGATGAATCAGCCTCCAGGCTGACTGCATATCACCGCCGCGGCCCCTGCCGCTTGGTCAGGCATCTTAATTGGAATCAGCTGTTCGGCTGATTCGCTTCTCACCGCCGCGGCCCCTGCCGCTCTGCAGACCTCAGATCACGCGGGACGCCAGCGCGTGACTACTTCCGGGTGAACCGGAAGTGACCTTCTTCATGCGCGCGCCTGCGCGCATAACACAGCCGCCTTCACTGGAGAAGCCTCCCATACGCTGCAGGACTCCCCACTGATCACTGCTCAGCTCTGATGGGAGTCCTGCTACACGCTGCCCCTGCCGACTGACACGGATGGCACCCTGGAGACCTCTCCCTCCGCTCCGTCCAGGACAGGAAACTATACTGAAGTATAGCAGCAAGTAAGTAGCTTATATAGCAGGCTGCCTGTCGCTTATGCAAATTCTTCTTTTGCAGTTCCTGTCCACGGTGGGGAAGGAGACAAGTCTCATCCAGGGGTGCTGTCCGAGTGACGATCCAGGAAATATACCTCGTTTCCCAGAATGCTCTGGGAAGTGGAATTTCGCATAGCTAATCAGCCTAGGCTAAACATCACTGGGAAGGCAGGGCTATATACCAATATACAACAATATATAGCTATAGGAAGCTTATTTGATGGTGAAACCAGGAAAATTAACATAAAAATGGGTAACCTGAATAATTACATGCATTTTGCTATATGTCACTACAGTGCCTCTTTAATTAATGTAAGTGATAATGCATTACATTATCAGAGCCCTCCCCAACACTATTTGTAGGTGTGTGTTAACCTTCCTGGCGGTAAGCCCGAGCTGAGCTCGGGCTATGCCGCCGGAAGGCACCGCTCAGGCCCCGCTGGGCCGATTTGCACTTTGCTAGCTGCGTGCAGTGCCCGATCGCCGCCGCTACCCGCCGATCCGCCGTTATCCGTCGCGCCGCAGCCGCCCCCCCCCCCCCAGACCCCGTGCGCTGCCTGGCCAATCAGTGCCAGGCAGCTCTATGGGGTGGATCGGAATCCCCTTTGACGTCACGACGTCGGTGACGTCATCCCGCCCCGTCGCCATGGCGACGGGGGAAGCCCTCCAGGAGATCCCGTTCTTTGAACGGGATATCCTGATCGCCGATCGCCGGAGGCGATCGGAGGGGCTGGGGGGATGCCGCTGAGCAGCGGCTATCATGTAGCGAGACTTTGTCTCGCTACATGAAAAAAAAAAAAAAAAAAAAAAGATTTGCTGCCCCCTGGCGATTTTTTAGCAAACCGCCAGGAGGGTTAAGACTGATGCAATGTAAAATTCAGGTGACTCTGCGGGAAGGTTTGTGACTGAACAACAACAAAGTCATGTGATATTTCCAGAACCTTCCTGCTCCAGTCAGGTTTATGCTCGATGCATAGAGATAAGAGAAAGGTGATATGATTCTGAAAATCCATCTTATCTGTCCCAATAAGTTTATATGTCACTAAAAGATATATATGAGTGATGTTATGCCACTCTCAGAATCCTCTCCATCTTTGCAGGCATTCTAAAGTGAACTCAAAAATTCCTTTTAAACAATACCAGTTTCCTGGCTGTCCTGATGATCCTCTGCCTCTAATACTTTCCTAGATCCTGAACAAGCATGCAGCAGATGTTTCTGACATTATTGTCAGGTCTGACAAGATTAGCTGCATGTTTGTAATTCAGCCACTACTGCAGCCAGATAGATCAGCAGGGCTGCCATCAACTAGTATTGTTTGAAAGGAAATAAATATGGCAGCCTCATTATCACTCTCACCTTGGATTCACTTTAAAAGAAATACACTACATCTGAAAAAAAAAATCATCATTCTCCTCACCTCTCCAGTCAGTAGGTACATGATCTCCAATGTAAGATTTAACATCCTCTTGGTTGTGCTACTCTCGTCTTCATCCATCCTCACTGATGTGGCCATGTCATCTTTATGGGACACTCCTCTCTGCTGAAAGATAACAACAACAGAGGAGGCAATAACAAGAATAATTCGAGATAGACAGCAATTTTAACTCTCTTAAAGGGCAACTGAAGTGAGAGGGCTATGGAGGCTGCCATGTTTATTTCCTTTTAAACAATACCAGTTGCCTGGCAGCCCTGCTGGTCTGTTTGGCTGCAGAAGTGTCTAAATAACACCAGAAACAAGCATACAGCTAATCTGTCAGATCTGACAATAATGTCAGAAACACCTGATCTGCTGCATGCTTGTTCAGGGTCTATGGCTGAAAGTATTAGAGGCAGAGGGTCAGCAGGGCTGCCAGGCAACTGGTATTGTTTAAAAGGAAATAAACATTGCAGCCTCCATATACCTCTCTCTTCAGTTGTCCTTTAACATCCAAAATTCCACTGACTTGAAATTCATCCAGCTAAATCCATTGTTGCTGATTAATAAGCCCATAGTTGGTTAAGAAACCGGCAGCTGGAGGTTTTGATTATAGCCACCCATTTGTCTGTGGAGTATTGCATACTAGGAGAATTTTTGGTCATTACTGACAGATATGGTATATTTACACTGATTTATAGCAAACGTGCAATGAGAAAAAGAGTTAAAGGGGTTCTGGGGGGGTGCTGAGGGTAAAAACAGACACTTACCCGGGGCTTCTATCAGCCCCCTGTAGCAGTCATGTCCCACGCCGCCCTCCTCCGATGCGCCGTTCTCCGCCGCCGGCCCCGGTCTAGCGCGGCATGCTTTCCAACTGCTCCCACTCGCGTCATCGGAAGCTTACTGCGCAGGCTTCCGATGACGCGAGCGGGAGCGCGCATTATTTGTCTTGATAGACGAATAATTGCCCAGTCCCGGCGGGGAATGGCAGATCGGAGGAGGATGGCGTGGGACATTACTGCTACAGGGGGCTGATATAAGCCCCAGGTAAGTGTCTGTTTTTACCCTCAGCACCCCCCCCCCCCCCCCCAACCCGCCCCACAGAACCCCTTTAAAGCAGGATTGTCAGACGTAAAATCAAATTCCATTTACCCACTGCTCTGTGTTCATTACTATGTGTATTATTCAGTCTACAACCTGACCCCGCATTGCAAGCATTCCAATATAACCATAAATGTTTCTACTGTAGTAAATCTTATCTCAGTCAGCCTGGCTCTATTTGGTATATTGCAGAGGAGAAGAAAGCGTGTTATCTCCCCTCTTACATTCCTGATCCTCACTGATTGGCTGAGGGCAGTTTAATATGACCTCATCCCTCTGCAGAAGATGCTGAAATACGATCTATGCTTTGCTCACATGTGTTTGCAAAGCAAGCTAGATATGGCAGTTCAGTTTTTAGGGAAAAAAACAAGTAAAGGTGGAAAGTACATCAGGATTGGCTTCAATCAGAGGCAGTAAAATTGAAAAATGCCTGAAAAAGTTTTATTTTTATTTTCTATATAAAATTCACTGAAATCAAAACAACGACAGTACAATACATATGTTATATAAGTAGAAGTATTTATCTACTTATATATGTGTTTTTTTCCTTGGGATAGTATGGCTGTCCCTGCTGCTTTAAAGTTAGATACTTACCTAAGCCTTGGGAGGTGTCCCATATCCTCTGCAAGGCCACCACTGCTTGCCTTCACTCTCCTCATATCTGTGTAAGAGCTAAATGTTACAGTACTGAGTGTGCGTGATTACCATCCCCCCATGCCCAGCAGCATGAAACCGCTAGTGCACGGGGTAAGAAGCTGTGCCCTAGTGGCTTGTGCTAACTGACATAGGCTGACTGTATTCAAGCATGTGCAGTACAGTCACACTTGCACACAAACGGGAGTGCAGCTCAGCATAGTCGACAAGCCCTTGTCAAAAATGTTTAAAGGGACCCAGCAGTGAAATGGTGGGCTACAGGACGATCAAGGAAGCCTCTAGTCTACCCAGAGTCTTCCCTCTACTGAGGAAAGTGTCTAATTTTTATTTCAATTCTTGCTTCAGGTACTCCGGAGAAATACAGGTCAGATTAGGATTGCATAGTCATTGTAAAACTCCAATATTTTGATATAACAAACAGGCACACTTTAAGATGTGCCCCTGGCACACCTCTAACCACGCCCCACCTCACCCCTCACCATGCATATCACAAAGAATTCAGAATCCAAAGATGTAGTTTTATCCTTCAAACCACACTGATCCTTTCTATCATCAGTAGTTTTTTTTTTTCATTTTAACATTTGAAAATAAGAACTATATCAATTCAATTGATAGGAATAAAGTTTAGAGTCAGTTAAACACATTTTTCAGTAGAAAAATTACATATATTAACACAGATCTGTATAACAGTCCTGAAAGAGGGACAAACAGGGAAGAAAGAGGGTCAGAGGGATCTGGTTCCCAGAGAGGGACTGTCCCTCCAAAAGAGGGACAGTTAGGAGCTATAGAATGGATCTGTAGGGTCAATCAAATGGAGAGAGGGTGACTTCCCACAGTCAATAAAAGTTAATTTCAATAAATGAAAAAATAAGAGAAAGCTATCCAAACCCACCTATATTACACAGCCTGCAAATACAAGATAAAGAGCCCAGAATACTGGAAAAAAAATATATAATACATTTTATTATCTAAATGATCACACAAACACTTTCAATATAAAGTATACATGGATAACAGGATGCTGAGAAATAAGATAACGATTTATAAATGCAGACCAGCTGTGGACCCAAAATTAGGAGCAAAATTCATCAAAACAGCTATATGATCTCAGGAAAGATGAAGATACAGGCTCAGCCAACATGATAGAAGAGGAAGGGAGGGAGTGACCAACACATAAGGTGCCACATCTGGATGCTTCATCAGTGCTTGGCCACAATTAGCAAGGGAAGAGACTTTAAATCATACCTGGCAGCTGTGTCCAATCACTGCATCCTTGCCCTGCAAGTCAAAACAGTAACACAGGAAGTGAATCAATTACTTCCTGAGCCAGCAGGATCAAAACACAGCCTGGCCAGGAAACAATCAAAACAGTACAGTATTGTATTATTAGAATGTTAAATAATGGCTGCCCACAATACACAAGTCTCATAAGCTCAGCTTTACAAAATGATCAAATAAATACCAAAATCATTAATAAATAATGTGTTCACCCCAAGAGAAGGAATAAAGTTGTTACACACTGATTAAAAAAAAAGTAATGCATGCGAATGCGATACAAGAGAAAGGAGCAGACTGGACAAATGCTGACATCTAGTGGTCAAAAATGAAACCTTCACGTACCTTAAAATTCAATTTCATGTAGACTGCAGTGGTTGAGGCTCTCATCTTCTTCTCATACAGAGAGAAGTCATTTATCTATAAATCATATAAGGAAATGAAAAGGCTCAGGATTATCTGAAAAACAACTGAAAGTAACACTTACCAAAGTGAAGACAGGCCAAGCAAAAGCAATAGGTGGAATCAGCCTAAGATCCAGTAAAGCTAAGTGATACAATACTTCCCTCAGATGAGATCTTTTGATCAGGTTTTTATGATCAAGTCAGTGGCGTAGCTAAGGAGTTATGGGCCCCGATGCAAGTTTTACAATGGGGCCCCCCAAGCACTCTATATATATAGCAATTGATACGGCACTCCAAAACCTGCCAATGGCAACTACAGTGTCTGAGATGCAATTAGGGTATGGGGAACAGTTTGTTAATAATTACCACTGTTCAAAGTATCTATAGAAGTGATTATTATGAGCACAGGACCAATAGAGAGTGAATACTGTGGTTGAGGGAGGGCCCTTCGGGGCCCCTCTGGCCCAAGGGCCCTGATGCGGTGGTAGTGTTGGGCGAACAGTGTTCGCCACTGTTCGGGTTCTGCAGAACATCACCCTGTTCGGGTGATGTTCGAGTTTGGCCGAACACCTGATGGTGTTCGGCCAAACCGTTCGGCCACATGGCCGAACGTTCCCCGAACGTTCGGGTAGCGCTGTGATTGGCCGAACGGGTCACATGGTTCGGACCCGAACACACTCTGATTGGCCGAACGGGTCACGTGGTTAGGGTAAATAAATACCCGAAGCACGTCATATCTCCGCCATTTGTCTGTGGGTTTAGCTTTGGGTAGGCAGGCAGGGTAGTTTTCGCTCCAGCCACGCTAGCCAGGGTCCCCCCAGTCATTGTGTGTCGCTGCTGGGAACAGTAGTACACCGCTCGCTCAGCCACACTATATAGCATTGTGTTTACTGCCACTCTGTGTACCTCGCTCAGCCACACTATATAGCATTGGTTTTACTGCCACTCTGTGTCTACTGGGAACAGTAGTACACTGCTCGCTCAGCCACACTATATAGCATTGTGTTTACTGCCACTCTGTGTCTGCTGGGAACAGTAGTACCCTGCTCGCTCAGCCACACTATATAGCATTGTGTTTACTGCCACTCTGTGTACCTCGCTCAGCCACACTATATAGCATTGTGTTTACTGCCACTCTGTGTCTGCTGGGAACAGTAGTACCCTGCTCGCTCAGCCACACTATATAGCATTGTGTTTACTGCCACTCTGTGTACTTTGCTCAGCCACACTATATAGCATTGTGTTTACTGCCACTCTGTGTCTGCTGGGAACAGTAGTACACTGCTCGCTCAGCCACACTATATAGCATTGTGTTTACTGCCACTCTGTGTACCTCGCTCAGCCACACTATATAGCATTGTGTTTACTGCCACTCTGTGTCTGCTGGGAACAGTAGTACACTGCTCGCTCAGCCACACTATATAGCACACTATATGCTGCTGGGTTAGCGTTGCCGGTCCCTGTTTATTGAACCTCTCATCTTTATTACATCTATGACTGCATGGTGGCAAAAAGCATTGCTATATCCGCACGCTATTTGTCCTCACGCAAGGCCTGGGATGTTGTGTCTCAAAAAGCGTGACCTTCTCCTCCTGCGCCTCCTCCTGTTCCATCACGTGTGCTGCTGCTGCTGCTGCTGGGTTAGCGTTGCCGGTCCCTGTTTATTGAACCTCTCATCTTTATTACATTTATGACTGCATGGCGGCAAAAAGCATTGCTATATCCACACGCTATTTGTCCTCATGCAAGGCCTGGGATGTTGTGTCTCAAAAAGCGTGGCCTTCTCCTCCTGCGCCTCCTCCTGTTCCATCACGTGTGCTGCTGCTGGGTTAGCGTTTTCAGTCCCTGTTTATTGAACCTCTCATCTTTATTACATTTATGACTGCATGGCGGCAAAAAGTATTGCTATATCCGCACGCTTTTTGTCCTCATGCAAGGCCTGGGTTGCGTCTCAAAAAGCGTGGCCTTCTCCTCCTGCGCCTCCTCCTGTTCCATCACGTGTGCTGCTGCTGCTGCTGGCCTGGGTTAGCGTTTCCGGTCCCTGTTTATTGAACCTCTCATCTTTATTACATTTATGACTGCATGGCGGCAAAAAGCATTGCTATATCCGCACGCTTTTTGTCCTCATGCAAGGCCTGGGTTGCGTCTCAAAAAGCGTGGCCTTCTCCTCCTGCGCCTCCTCCTGTTCCATCACGTGTTCTGCTGCTTGTGCTGGGTTAGCGTTACTGGTCCCTTTTCCTGGAACCTCTTCTCTGTATTACATTTATGACTGCATGGCGACAAAAAGCATGTTACCTGTGCAAAGAAACATGACATTTTCCACATTTAAAAGACAGTTTTTCCTTTGAAACTTTACAATCAAATTTCTCAAAAACTATAAGCTCTTTTTCAAATATTTTTTTTCCTCTTGTACCCACTCCCAAGGTGCACATACCCTGCAAATTTGGGGTATGTAGCATGTAAGGAAGCTTTACAAAGCACGAAAGTTCGGGTTCCCATTGACTTCCATTATGTTCGGAGTTCGGCGCGAACACCCGAACATCGCGGCGGTGTTCGGCGAACGTTCGCGAACCCGAACATCTAGGTGTTTGCCCAACACTATGCGGTGGCTACCTCTGCAACCCCTATTGCTACGCCCCTGGATCAAGTTGTACAGAAAATCATGCAGTATGTGGAGAAAATCAATGAAAAACGATTATATGGTCAATTGGTATAGAAAATAATGTTGATCGGAATGTTTGATTGTCATAATCATATCACAATCATATCTGAAGAGACTGTCCTGTTATGTGAACAATCGATAATTACCTTGCAATTACTTTTAATCTTGCAAGTCTAATTAAATGATTGCATCTGCTGAAACTATTGTATCATTAATGGTTACCTTAAAGTATAGCTGAGATAGGGGGGGGGGATGATACATAGCTCGGGCTTCCTACAGCCCCCTATAGGCTTATCACTGCATCTCTGCCCTCCTCTAGTTTATGGATCTTGTGTAACTGGCCCCCAAAAGTCCTCCAGTCGAGACCAATCGGCCCAGATGCAGTGCTCTCCCGTCATGCTCCCATCTGCTGTAGCGGTTTGCGCCTGCGCAGGCACAGAATGCTCCCAGCCAAAGGGGCGTAACTGGGCCGTGCACTGGCAGGATGCCTAGGAGCTGTGGACTTTACAGGGTATATTGCAGAAGATCCAAGAGGTGAAGGAGGATGGCGAGGGAGCGATATACTGGGGGCACCTATACACCTGGCTGCATATACTGGGGGCACCTATACACCTGGCTGCATATTCTGGGAGCACCTATACACCTGGCTGCATATACTGGGAAGACCTATACACCTGGCTACATATACTGGGGAGACCTATACACCTGGCTGCATATACTGGGGACACCTAAAGACCTGGCTATCTATACAGGAGACACCTATAGACCTGGCTATCTGTACTGGGAACACCTGTAGACTTGGCTATTTGTACTGGGGACACCTATAGGCCTGGCTACCTATTCTGGAGACACCTGTAGACCTGGCTACCTATACTGGGGACACCTATAGACCTGGCTATCTTAACTGGGGACATCTATAGACCTGGCTATCTTAAATGGGGACATCTATAGACCTAGTTATCTATTCTGGGGACACCTGTAGATTAGGCTACTTATACTGGGGACACCTATAGACCTGGATACCTGCACTGGGAAAACCTATAGACCTGGAAACTTCCACTGGGGATACCTTTTGACCTGGTTACCTATACTGGGGGCACCTATTTTGGGGGAACTGCTGCCAGATTAACTATTTTTGGGAACTGCTGCTGTCAGATTAAGTGTATTTTGAGAAACAGCTGCCAGATTGTGTATAATGGGGTAACTCCTGCTTCCAGATTCTGTGTATTTTGGGGGAACCACTGCTGCTACATGTATTTTTGGTGATCCGCTGCCAAATTATGTGTATTTGGGGGAACCGCTGCTGCCAGATAACGTCTATTTTGGGGGAACGACTGCCATATTAGCTGTATTTTGGAGGAACCTCTGCCAAATTGCATGGATTTTTGGTGAAATGCTGTCAGATTACGTGTATTTTGGGGGGAAACACTATGGCAAAGTTCAAACTTCCCCGGCAGACCTTTTACACCACTGCTAAGGTCATGTATATTTTGCCCCACCCATGACCATGCCCACATTCTGTTGCGTGACCACACCCATTTTTTGGCACGCCGCACTACGCGCGACGCAGGGGTTTTTATCAGTGCACAATATCACAATATAACATATTTACTGTTGTCAATAAATTATAATATCTTAGTCTGTAAACATATAACATGAAAGGTGTGAAACACTAGTATGGGGGCCCCATAATCTCCTATTGCCCGGGGGCCCCATGAGTTGTCAGTCCGCCCCTGCTTGTAGGTGATAAAAAAATCTGTAATTACCGCTGAAATAATGCGTCTGAAATATTTTGTGAATGTGTTTTTTTGGCGAAAATATCGACTTTTGCGGAACTTTCTCCGCATTACTACCGCATATTTACCGCACATGCGGAAACAACATGCGGAACATTTTGTGAATCTCAACATGGCGATGTTTTGGTCGCAAATTTCCCACACTGGCTTTACCGCATGCGGGATTTTTGAGAATAGAGCCCAATGTCGGTGTTAAGATGCGAAATAGATCACATTGCGTTATGGGGCATGACGTAATCATTATTAACTTTAACTTTAAAGGACCACTATCGCAAAAAATGTAAAATACTTGTAAACAAATAAGAAATACATTTCTTTCACATTAAAATGAGCCATACATGACTTTTCTCCTATGTTGCTGTCAATTACAGTAGATAGTAGAAATCTGGCATTACCGACAGGTTTTGGTCTGGTCCATCTCTTTATGGGGGATTCTCAGCATGTTCTGTATAAAGACACCCTTTGAAATGGACTTATACAATGATGCTGGCCAGCCTCCCTGCTCGCTGCACACTTTTTTAGCAGTTGGATGGAGCAACTGCCATTCACTAAGTGCTTTTGAAAATAAAGAAAACCCTGAGAATCCCCCATGAAGAAATGGGTTAGTCCAAACCCTGTCGGTTCTGTCAGTCTTTTACTACCTACTGTAAGTGACAGCAACATAGGAGAAATGTAATGTATGGCTCATTTTTACTCTGGAAGAATTCTTTTTTTTTTTCTTGATCGGATGTGGCAGACATTTCTGATCAATTTTTGGAAAGATTGTATGGTGTGTGTGTGTGTGTGTGTGTGTGTGGTAGATTGATCGTTTCTTAATGTAGAGACGCAAGCCATTTTTTCAGAGTTTTCAATCATTTTTGGTCAAAAATGTAACACACGTATGGTACAGTGGTCAGGTTACAGTCAATTGATTATAAATCTTGAATTGAAAAGAAATAAAAAAATTGTATGGTGTGTGGCCACCTTAAGCTGTGAAGTTAAAATCAAACTTTAAGCTAATTTCTAGTAAGTATCTGTTACCAGGCTGCTTCTTTGAGGCCTCTTTTCCATGGGAGGTTGAACAGCGCACTTGTCCGGCAGTTCAGTGGCTTCTGGCCACTGGCATTAGGCCACTTTCCATGGACAGTTGAACTGTGCGCTCAGCAAGCAGTTATCAGGCAGCACTGAGCAGTTAGCAGGCAGCAGTTGTGAGAGTTTGAGTGGCATTTCACTGCCTGTCAACAGTCTGTGGAAAAGAGGCCTTATTTTACTCCAGTTACATGGAGTTCAATTGGTCCAATTTCAAGCTGGGAAAAAATGCACAGGTCCGCTTTGGGAGCTTCCAATTGACCACCAGCTTGATCACTTGCTGCCAGGTAATTGAGTTAGATCCCCTGAATCTGATTCCACCCTGCAAAGTTTAAGCTCTGTACACACGCTAGACCAAGGTCATCAGAAAACAAGCAATCCCTGATAGTTAGTGGCGAATGAACGATTTTGCCGCACATTTGAATTCAGCAGCGGCACAACAACAGTCTGTTTGGATCGTTACCAGAAGCACGAAAATGAGAACTTGGAAGTGTGAGATCCACAACATGAGTTTTATATATGGATCGATAATTTGCCATTGTTCAGTACTGTAAGCATATTGATGTTTGAAGAAGTAAACCATCTAGTGATGGTGTATAATGTTCTAACGACTGACACTGATTATTATTTATTTATTGTATTTATAAAGCGCCAACATGTTATGCAGCACTAGACATTAGTTTAGGTTACAGACCATATTTAGGGGTGACATACAGCAATATGACAATACAGGAATACAAGAAAAAACAGATCACACAGCACAGTATGAGTACAAGGTAATGCTTAGTCAGTCACTGGATGGAGCATGGAGATTAGGCAAGTTGAGTTCACTCGAATGCACAGCATGGGTGCACAGTAATGGAGGTGCATGATCAGGTAGGACACAAAAGGAGGAGGACCCTGCCCAAAGGCTTACAATCTAGAGGGAGAAGTAGCAACATGAAAGGTAAGGGACCAGAGTTCAGCTGCGGGTTTAGAGCACTTGTGAGGGGTGGTAGGCCAGAGTGAAAAGGTGAGTTTTGAGGAGCTCACTTTCAAGCCTAGGCATTGTTGATTATCTGTTATGACCTTCTGCTTTCCTGACCATTCCTCTGATCTCTGATTCTGTACCTTTGTCTTTCTGATACCTTGTTGCCAAACTCTGCTAGCCCTAGGATTCTGCATCTGTCTCCTGTTTCTGTACTGTATCTGTCCGTGTGTTTACGACCTGGCCTGTCTGACCTCGAGAAATATCTCTCCTGTTAAGAGATAGTTCACAGATCTGTCAGTGACACTTCCCATTGGTGTCACTCACGTTCTGTCCTTCCCACTCTCTCAGCCTGGCTCTGCCCCTTGGGGAGCATCAGACCTGTGGAAGGAATCTGATCCATAGCAGTATCTCTTACTGCCTAGCACCTATCTTATGGGTGCTTTCCTCAAAGTATTACTGTTGCATCAAACACTCTCATCTCTCAGGTGTCCAGAGGTTAGAAGATATATCTGATTATCGGTGATACTGCAGATCATCAATAATCGGGTATATATCTGCATTCTCGGTGATACTGCAGATCACCGGTAATCAGACCCTCTCTGTGTTACACCATGGAAATGAGCCCTTAGGCCTCTTTTCCACGGGCAGTTGAACTGTGCTCAGCAAGCAGTTGCCAGGCAGCAGAGAGCAGGTACCGGGCAGCAGTGAGCAGTTGTAAGAATTTGAGAGGCATTGCACTGCCTTTCAACTGCTTGTGGCCTCTTTTCCATGGAGTATTGAGCTGTGTGTTAAGCAAGCAGTTATCAGGCAGCAGTGAGCAACTGAGAGTTTGAGGCATTTCACTGCTTATCAAAAGTCCGTGGAAAAGAGACCTTACACAAGCATCTGTCAGTTAGAGGAACAATTCTCATTCTCTGAGCTGTCTAAATTACCAGCTCCTGCTTTTGTTTGGCTCAGCTACAAACTGTTATTGGCAATTATAGCTCAAAATTAGCATCTAATAAATCATCCCTACTGGCAGCTTATTGATTAGAAGGTGTTAGATTTGACTAGAACAGTGAGGCCTCTTTTCCATGGACAGTTGATAGGCAGTGAAATACATCTCAAACTCTCACAACTGCTCACTGCTGCCTGATAACCACGGCTCACTTTCTGTTTCTTTTGCGACTTCTTTTGTGAACAGCCTGCGAGCCTCCGATTGCGGCTCGCAGGCTAAATGTAAACACGAAAGAAATCCTCTGTGTTTACATCATACAGCGCTGCTGGATAATCCAAAAGTTAACCTAGGTAGGTGCCTAAGGCCTGGTGGATGTCAAGGGGCCTGGTTGCTATCTACTCTTGAGTGTCTGCCCCATCCCAGTCTCGTAGGAGGGTCCTTACGCTAACGGTGGATGCATCATACAATGAGCGTATCCATGATTGGACACGTGTCTGATATAGGATAAAGAGCCTGAAAGCAAACTTACCTGAGGTCGCCTACAGATGCATGAGTCCCTAACCTTGTAGGGTGCAGTCTGACATCAGGGGGAACCACCAGCAGATTTCCCCCTATGCCTCTGCACACACCAAACATTACACAGCAAACAATTGGTAGTCACTCAATCAGGCTGATAACCATCATATGAGGAGCTCACAAGGCTGGCCAAATACACAGAACAAAATTTAAAGGGACCTGGGCTCACAACTCAGACATAGCCAGTGGCTAACACAACACCAAAATAAACAAGATTGTTGGTGCCACATATTCAACAGCCCTCTGCCTGTGTCAAGGACAATCTCCTAAAGTGGTCCCTATGCTAACAGTGGATGCATTTGCATCCTACCCATACATTAGTGCATCCACGATTGGACACATGTCTAATATAGGCTAAAAAGCCTAAGAGCAAACTTGCCTGAGGTCACCCACAGGGCTATCAGGTGGGGGGCACCAGCAGATTCCCCCTCTCAGGCTTTTTATCCTATATCAGACATTTGTTCAATGGTGGATATGCTCATGTATGTATAGGAAGCAGATGCATCCACATTTAGCATAGGGACCCCTCTAGGAGATTGGCCTTGACACCGGAAGAGGAGCTTAACCCACATGCCTGTTGGATATGTGACACCAACAATCTTGTTTATTTTGGGATGTTGTTAGCTGCTAGCTATCTATGAGTTTTTAGCCCAGGTCCCTTTTAAATTATGCTTTTTGTATTAGCCTTGTAAGCTCCTCATGTGATGGTTTTCAGCCTGATTGAGTGACTACAAATATTTAGCTGGGGTGAGTGGGAAGAAGAGTGCTCTTGGACAATGCTTGGCTGAGTCGATCAGCAGGGGTGATTGCTGGCCGAAACGTCAAATGGCCACTGTGCACATGCTAGATTCTCAGCAGAGGCAGTCATTATTGGCTGATTTTAATCTAGCGAATGTACCATGCTTCAAGCCTCTTTTCCACAGATTGTTGAGCTGTGTGCTCAGCAAGCAATTACCAGGCAGCAGTGAGCAGATACGAGGCAGCAACAACCCGTTACCAGGGAGCAGCAAGCAGTTGCCAGGCAGCACCAAGCAGTTGTGAGAGTGAGAGTCAATTCACTGCCTACCAACAATCCATGGAAAAGAGGCCTTAGGCCTCCTTTCCACGAACTGTTGAGTTGTGTGCTCAGCAAGCAGTTACCAGGCAGAAATAAGCAGTTATCATGCAGCAACAAGCAGTTACTAGGCAGCAGTGAGCAGTTGAGAGAGTTTGAGAGGTATTTCACTGCCTATCAGCGGTCCGTGGAAAGGAGGCCTAAAGCAAAACCAGTGTCAGCGATGGCTTCTAATTTCCCCATGAAGTTCCTCGGAGGAATAGACTAATGGTTAAGGCCTTTCCACGGGCTGTTGAGATGTGTGCTCAGCAAGCAGTTGCCAGGCTGCAGTGAGCAGTAATCAGGCAGCAGTGAGCAGTTATGGCATCTTTTCCACGGACTGTTGAGCAGTGTGCTCAGCCAGCAATCAGTTACCAGGCAGCAGTGAGCAGTTACCAGGCAGCAACAAGCAGTTACCAGGTAGCAGCAAGCAGTTGTGAGAGTTTAAGAGGCAATTTCACCTACCTGTCTGTGGAAAAAAGGCCTTACTCTGCTCAGACTGAAGGCGAACTATATGCAGTTCCTACCCTCTGAATATGGTATACTTCAAATTTTAGTTAGCAAGAATTAGTTATAATATAAATGTATTTAAAAATGACATTTCATCAGTTTTTAGCAATTAAAGTAGGCCATTTGTCTATATATCATAATTTATTAATCTTCAGAGGTTTTTCAGGGAGGTAAATTACAAAATGGGGACAGGAAACAATCGGCTGGTTGATATCAGTATAACCATGTTTACTTAATTGCTAAACATGTTTAATAACAGTAGCCCTAGTCATCAATTGTTGATGAGACTGATTATTTAAAAAAAATACATAATTTTCTTGATGTTTTTTCCAGATAATGCAGCAGAAATAGTCCAGATAGATGTCTTGGTAGCCCTACTGATGGTGAAACCAAAGAGGATGATACGTGAAATCATACAGACAATGCATAGAAAGTTATTCATACAGACAAGATTCATGTTCAGAGTGTGGGAAATGCTTCTTTTGCGAAATGAATTTCATCAAACACCAGAAAGCCCATGCAGGAGAAAAGTCACATTCATGTTTGGAATTTGGGACTAACTTTTCTTTGGAAGGGCCTCTAATTCCCCATTGAACACTTCATACAGCAGAGAAGCCACATGCATGTCTGGACTGTGGGAAATGTTTTACCAAAAAATCAAGTCTTACAGTACATCAGAGAACTCATTTAGGAGAAAAGCCTTATTTGTGTTCTGAGTGTGGAAGCTGTTTTCCCACGAAAGTCCATCTCATCTCACATCAGATGACTCTACAGGGAAGAAACCTTATTCATGTCCAGAGTGTGGGAAACCTTTTTCTGAAAGACCAAATCTTACTACGCACCAAAGAATTCATACAGTGGAAAAAACATTTTCCTGTCCAGAATGTGGGAAATGTTTTACCAATAGAGTACACCTAATCTCGCATCACCGGACTCTCACTGGAGAGAAGCCATTTTCATGTTCTGAGTGTGGGAAATGTTTTATCCATAGAGCACATCTAAACTAATCTCGCATCAGAGGACTCACACTACAGAGAAGCTCTTTTCATGTTCTGAGTGTGGGAAATGTTGTACCAATAGAGCACACCTAATCTTGCATTACCAGACTCACACTGGAGAGAAGCTCTTTTCATGTTGTGAGTGTGGGAAATGTTTTATCAATAGAGTATACTTAATGCTAATTACACCAGAAAGGAAATGTGTGCATCAACCAAGTGAACCTGACAAATCTGGCTTTGCAAATTTGGCCTATTGGCTAATCACGAGACATTGCTCATGCAAATATGCATTTGCTTTCGCATGCCTAAATATGCAGGGTCAAAAACCAAAACCGCAAAGCAATCGCCCTGCGGGAATTAGTTGATGCTACATTAGCACTATCCAGGGGCGCCACGAGGAGGCTTCTCATTGCCCCAATACAACCGGGGGGCCACGGGGGTCCCAGGCTCTCTCACCGCCTGGAACCCACACAGCGGCACCCCGGAGGGGGAGGCTGGGGGGTGCAGGTGATCTCCCCAGCGTGGCCAGCGCTGGGAAGAGCCGCCCGCACACACCTCCCAAAATTAAAAACAGGCACTTACCTTAACGTCCATTGCGTTCTGCTACATGCGCATGACCTGGGCGCGACACATAAGGGGAGGACAGGTGCAAACAGCCTGCTCCAGGGCACTCACCTCCTAAAACAAGCCATTCACCACTTGCCTCCAAAGGAAAGAAAATGCAATGCTAATTACACCAGAGAGGAAATGTGTGCATCAACCAAGTGAACCTGACAAATCTGGCTTTGCAAATTTGGCCTAATGGCTAATCACGAGACATTGCTCATGCAAATATGCTTTCGCATGCCTAAATATGCAGGGTCAAAAACCAAAACCGCAAAGCAATCGCCCTGCGGGAATTAGTTGATGCTACATTAGCACTATCCAGGGGCGCCACAAGGAGGCTTTCCATTGCCCCCGCGGCCCCCCGGTTGTATGGGGGGCCGCGCATATTTAGGCATGCGAAAGCAAATGCATATTTGCATGAGCAATGTCTCGTGATTAGCCAATAGGCCAAATTTGCAAAGCCAGATTTGTCAGGTTCACTTGGTTGATGCACACATTTCCTTTCTGGTGTAATTAGCAGAGTATACTTAATCTCTCATCAGAGGACTCACACTCACATGTTCTGAGTGTGGAAAATGTTTTAGTGAGCGATCCTCTCTTCTCTACCGTGAAAAACTTTACTCAGAGGTGATGCCATTTTGTATGTGGGAAAAAGTATCCTAAGAAAACATGTCTTGTGTCACATTTCAAATCCCACCGGTAACCATAGAATTCTGCACTAGTACACAGCATCTGACGCTGCACACTAGTGTTTTCTTATATTCTTAATAAGGAAATGTCCCAATGGTTAATACTCAAAAGAACTGTTACAGTATTGCTTTATGAAAATAGAAGGTATATCTAATAACTTATGCAGAACTCATAATGCATCAGTTCAGTAGACTGTATGGGTCCATTGTGAATCATTCTCTTTTTGCCTGTGTAAGCAGCATCCAGTACCACTGGTTTATAGAGAGTAATTATGGCAAATTGTTCATCAAACAAATTTTCCCATTAAAAATAAAGATTTGTGTGATGCTTTATATGTAAAAGCAGGCATACATTGTGCAGTGTTTTAGTAGAGCCAATGAAAATGTCAAACCTGACAAACAACTTGTCACAAAAAGTAGAGCCCTCTAATTGCTATTTGATCAGAATATTGAGCAACCATATCGCTTTGTATGAGCAATGTTGGCAGGAATGTGGAGGAGCTACGGACTGGGGGGGAGGGGGTTAGGCAAGAAATGGCTTCATAGCTTGGTACTTTATCTGCACTAGAAAGCCATTGGATGTGGCAGTGCAATCCATAATAGACAGCAGCCCAGTGGCATAGTGGTTAGCACTCTCTAGGATTGGGTCCCCGATACAAAGCCCAACTAGGGCACTGTCTGCATGGAGTTTGTATGTTCTCCCCGTGTCTGCGTTGGTTTCCTCCAGGTAATTTGGTTTCCTCCCACACCCCAAAAACATACACATAAGTTAATTGGTCTCTCCCTAAATTGACCCTAGGTTATGATACATACACTACATGATACATACATACAGTAGACATATGACTATGGTAGGAATAAGGTTAAGCGCCTCTCTAAGGGACAGTTAAGTGACAAGACAATATACTCTGTACAGCGCTGCAGAAGATGTAGGCACTATATAAATACTAAATAATAATAATAGACAAGATTTCTGCTGAAATATTCTCTAATAACTACAGGTGCCAGTAGGTATTGTTTACTTGATCTATTACAAATCTACAAGGCTATGCCTAGCTTAAGGCTTCTAGGTTATAAAGACAAAAATAAATAATTTGCAGTCCTCTGCATTTATGCAATATATGTATATCTTCTTGGATATGTAGTGGTGATAACCTGTAATTTACCTTCTATTTTAAAACAGCAGTACTGTACTACTATTTTTATTTGACGGTTTTAAGGTTCTGAAGTAGACTGTAGCAAGCGTGTCAAACTCAGATCATATATGGCGCCAAAATCTGAAACCGTCTAAGTTGTGGGCCAAATTGTTATTGAGATTTAACGGAGGGCAGTCTCCATTGGCCACCCTACGACATCAGGTGCAGTACCTGAGTGTCAAGAACCGGCCCGCGGCACGCCTGCGTATACGGTTCCCGACTGCGGGTTTGACCAGATTAAGCGGGGAACAGCCTTATTTAAGCTACAAACAAGGCTGGAACCCCTCAAAACACCTCTCACTGCCACCACTAGCGTTGCTAGACACTTCCACTCTGCTGTCGAGTCCTCAGCGCGCACTCCGCGTTTTCGTATTTGGGTCAGCTTTGCGCTTAGGCCAAATACGGGAACGCCACGCACCCACACACACACACAGTTGCAATCTTACACTGTCGTGAAGCAAAGACCCACTAACAGTCGTTCCGAACGATACTGTTAGCTACTCGCACTGGCGTTGTTCGTACGTTGGGTCAGCTGCGCGCTTAGGCCAACGTATGACAAACGCCCCCACACACAATGCAATTACAATTTCCTACGGTAGTGTTGCTCAAGCGTACAATTAGGCATGAACTTATACACGGTTACACTTCAGTCTCTTCTAGGCTATGAGTGTTAGTTTAGTACGGCAGAAGTCAAACTTATTAAATAATAATTTAATATTTCAGAAAAAACATAGAACAGTGCAGAACTGAATATATACAAAAAGATTACAAAAAAACAAAGTAAAAATAGTTACGAGATAAAATGTACAAAGATAACACACAAAGCGATTTTGCTTACCAAAATAAACGGGAAATAAACGTACCAGCGTATCGATCTGGTGTTGTTGCGGGCGGTACGCACTTCTGGTCAGGAACCAGGTTAGTTCTAGCCGTGTGAGCTACCTCCAAGAACTACAAGTTGTGGCTATCCTAGCTGCGGTTTTATACTATGAAATACGCCTGGAGGCTGTAAGCCTGTGTGGACGGGGGGAAGCTAGATTTAATAACATCCTCAGACATAATTTGATTTCCCAGAGATCTGACATCCACATGTGAACAGTGTCCTATACAACAAAAGACTTTGTTAACCTCCAATCTCCCCAGGTTACAGGTGACAATTGATTAAGGCTTTCACATTGCAGCAGGATGTCCTGTGTGATCTGCTTCAAAGCAACTGTCTGATTAAGTGTTTCCTAATTACCTGTTTTCTGGCTGTCCAGAGGAACTGTATGCTAATGTCCCAGCCCCCTGCTTCCAGAGAAATTCACTGCAAATGTAGTACAGCCAGATAACCATCCCTTCAAAGCAGAATACACATGTGAGATATAGCAGACAGAAAATGACAGAGATATGTTCCTGTATTTCCTAATATCATCAGCACCTCAATATATTCCTGACACGCCCCCTCTTCCAGACGGCGCCGGCAGATGATTCTAACGAATCGTCCTGCCAAAGCCGACACTGACGGCCGGGCCTGGGGGGGTAACTCCTTAGCTCCAAGCTACAGGAATGGAAAAGTTGGTCAGGTTGCTGCAATGTGTCGTTGCCCTTGGCAACCTGACGTAACCAACCAGGGGAATGCGAGTCAGTGACAACCGTGAATTTGCGACCATAGAGACAGTGCTGCAGCTGGGGAAGGGTTCCAACCGTCGCTACACGCACTTCCTCTATAGTGGCAGGAGCTATCTCTCGGTCCCTTTGGGGAACGATTATCTGCCGGTCTGCCTCCTCCACTTCGGACAGCTCAGAGGGAATAACTCCCCAGGACCCTCTCAGCCCGCCCCTCCCAGCTGGTGACCTGCTGGCTAGCCCCCTGAGCTCTTCCAGGCTGCTGTCAAATCGAACAGCCCCAGAGAGCTCAGTGCTGCCTGTCACACATTCCAGGAAGGCTGCAGACGGAGAGGCTCCTGGGCCCTCCGGGCCAGGTTCCGGATTGGATGTGGCTGACCCAGCAACATTTGCCACTTCGGTGGACAGTCCCTGTGCTGTAGACCCACTAGCGCTGCGGGTTACCACTGCAGCTGAGGGAGCGTCCACATTAGACGTATCATAAACCACATCACCTTTGGTCTTAAAAACATCGGAAGGGTGAAGACCCGGCCTGGTGCCGTCTGCCCCTTCAGTGGGCAATCCATCTGCTGCAGCCCAGCGACCATTGCTGGTTACTCCTGCAGCCGACGGAGTGTCCACAGGACAAGCATCATTATGTAGCACAACACATATGATATCAACATTATCCGTCTTATACATATTGACATTTAGAACATCACATAAAACATCCACATTATCTGTATCATTACACACATTGCTACTCAGCACTTTACAAGTAGCCTCAACAGTTCCTGCATCGATCACCTCGATAGTCCGTGTGTCATGAATGACATCATCAGTTTCTGCATTCTCCATATCAACATGTCCCACTCCAGGCCTAGGCACTGGAGAATCACTAGGGCTGGCTCCTAGCACACAGTCCATAGCCCCTGGGGCCTCACCAGCACTCCCCATTTGCACAGCATTATCAGACAGTACCTTGCAAGAGTCCTGAACTTCTGCTGGGGGTGCAGGCCCCACAGGGTTTGGATTAGGCTCATACCGGGCTACTAACCGTCCCAGGTCAGTACCCAGCAAAACGTTGGTGGGGATTTTGTCAGTTACCCCAACTTCTTTCAGTCCACTGCCGGCCCCCCAATCCAGGTGGACCAAGGCGGTGGGTATGGCTGGGGTGACACCCCCAATTCCTCTGACAGCAATCATTTTCCCAGGTATGTACTGCTCTGGGTTCACAAGCTGGGGATGTATGAGAGTCACTTCTGCTCCAGTGTCTCTCAGCCCAGTGGCAACTGTACCCCCAACCGTGACAAGCTGCAGATTCTCTGCATAGCCAGTAGCATTCCTGGTAGCACACAAAGCCGTTGGGACTTCACTGGGGTTTGAGGCCTCACTGGATTTTGGGGCCTCCCTCTTCCTCTCTGGGCAAGTCGTGCTGATATGACCCACCCTGTCACATACAAAGCATTTCCGAGTGTCAGGTTGCTTGAATCCAGGAGACAGCGGTGCTTGCCTCCTCTGGGTGCTGGGTGAAACAGGTTTAGCAATCTGTTCTCCTCTCCAGCTGGGCGTAGTAGTCCTCCGGGACTCAGGTGCTCTATGGGCGGTGTAGGAATCGGCCATTTCCGCAGCCTCATCCACTGTCTTTGGTTCTCGATCCAGCACAAACAGCCGGACCTCAACAGGACAGGTGTGGAGGAACTGGTCTTTTATCATCAGTTCCTGCAGGGCATCTAAAGTTTCCACTGACAGTCCTTTTACCCACTGCTGGAAGGCAGTGCGCAGGTTGCAAGCATGATCCAGGTAGCTGTCATTAGGACCTCGCTGCACTGTCCTGAAACGTTTGCGATACACTTCTGGCGTGAGGTGGTATCGCGCAATAATGGCTTTCTTAATTGCCTCAAAGTCTGTTTCTTCCTCCTGGGGGAGACTCACAAACGCCTCCAGGGCCTTGCCTCTCAGCCCTGGTGTGAGGTATCTTGCCCACTGCTCACGGGGCACCCCATACTGCCGACAAGTCCTTTCAAACCCCTGTAGGAAAGTGTCTATGTCAGAGTCCTTGTCCATAGCGGGGAACTTATCCAGGGGGATTCTGTGGACTCGCTCACCTTCGCGTTCTGCGGGTCCAGCAGACCGGTTCTGCTGCTGAAGTTTAGCCAGCTCCAGCTGGTGTTGCCGTTCAGCTCTTCCCTCCTCTGCCCGGAGTCTGTCCCTCTCGGCCTGGAGTCGCTGGGCAGCTTGTTCCCTCTCTGCTTGTCGTATTTCCCTCTCTGCTTGCCGATGTTCCAGAATCAGCTTTAGGCGCAGTTCGGGCTCAGCCGAACCTAGTAGCTGTAGGTCGGCTTCCAGAGATGTCATCTCCGTGTTAGGTGGATCATCCAGGACATCGTCACCACTCGCATCCTGTGGCGGGAGCGATTCCTCCTCTGGCGTGTCGTGAGCTGCATCTGCTGACGTTGAAGCACGGGCTCGTTCTGCCTCATCATGCTCCTCGAGCGCACGAACTAACTGCTCCTTAGTCTGGCCGCTCACCGTCTCGATGCCTTTGTGCTCACACAGGTTGAGTAGTATCTCTTTGTTTTGCCTTGCATAGCTGGATGCTTTCTGAGCCATCGTGTTGCACAAAATAAAAAGAAAAAAAAAAGGGGGGGGAGGGAAAGCAAACACCAAGTGTGTATCTTTGAACAAAAAAAAAAACGTATATAGATTCTGCACTGAGTAGACTTCTGTAGGCTAGTTGCTTCTAGCAAGCTTCCAGCCTTTAGTACTCAGAATAGCGAGCTAAACTGCGTACTAATGTACTAAACGATGCCACCACTGCCAGCCAATTATGTCAAGAACCGGCCCGCGGCACGCCTGCGTATACGGTTCCCGACTGCGGGTTTGACCAGATTAAGCGGGGAACAGCCTTATTTAAGCTACAAACAAGGCTGGAACCCCTCAAAACACCTCTCACTGCCACCACTAGCGTTGCTAGACACTTCCACTCTGCTGTCGAGTCCTCAGCGCGCACTCCGCGTTTTCGTATTTGGGTCAGCTTTGCGCTTAGGCCAAATACGGGAACGCCACGCACCCACACACACACACAGTTGCAATCTTACACTGTCGTGAAGCAAAGACCCACTAACAGTCGTTCCGAACGATACTGTTAGCTACTCGCACTGGCGTTGTTCGTACGTTGGGTCAGCTGCGCGCTTAGGCCAACGTATGACAAACGCCCCCACACACAATGCAATTACAACTTCCTACGGTAGTGTTGCTCAAGCGTACAATTAGGCATGAACTTATACACGGTTACACTTCAGTCTCTTCTAGGCTATGAGTGTTAGTTTAGTACGGCAGAAGTCAAACTTATTAAATAATAATTTAATATTTCAGAAAAAACATAGAACAGTGCAGAACTGAATATATACAAAAAGATTACAAAAAAACAAAGTAAAAATAGTTACGAGATAAAATGTACAAAGATAACACACAAAGCGATTTTGCTTACCAAAATAAACGGGAAATAAACGTACCAGCGTATCGATCTGGGGTTGTTGCGGGCGGTACGCACTTCTGGTCAGGAACCAGGTTAGTTCTAGCCGTGTGAGCTACCTCCAAGAACTACAAGTTGTGGCTATCCTAGCTGCGGTTTTATACTATGAAATACGCCTGGAGGCTGTAAGCCTGTGTGGACGGGGGGAAGCTAGATTTAATAACATCCTCAGACATAATTTGATTTCCCAGAGATCTGACATCCACATGTGAACAGTGTCCTATACAACAAAAGACTTTGTTAACCTCCAATCTCCCCAGGTTACAGGTGACAATTGATTAAGGCTTTCACATTGCAGCAGGATGTCCTGTGTGATCTGCTTCAAAGCAACTGTCTGATTAAGTGTTTCCTAATTACCTGTTTTCTGGCTGTCCAGAGGAACTGTATGCTAATGTCCCAGCCCCCTGCTTCCAGAGAAATTCACTGCAAATGTAGTACAGCCAGATAACCATCCCTTCAAAGCAGAATACACATGTGAGATATAGCAGACAGAAAATGACAGAGATATGTTCCTGTATTTCCTAATATCATCAGCACCTCAATATATTCCTGACACTGAGTGTGCCCACTGCAGTGCTGTGCCCCTGCATAGAAGGGCAGTGTGCTATCAGCTGCAGTAACAGGAGGAAATCGTGAGCACCAATCTGTGCTGTGAACTTTATTCCATGAACAGGCTCACAGCAAACTGCTGCATTTGAAGTTGCTAATAGCTGTTTCTATAAAAATTGCTTACCACGTTTTGGAAGTAAGGACAGGAAGGGCAAAGACACTGTGCCGTTGAACGGGAGCCACAAACTTGTGCCAACTGTAGTCCTGTCCTCTGCCCAAGTACGACCAATAACAATGGGATATGGAGAGGGTGCATGTATGCATGCGGACAAAGCAAAAAATGACTTGCACATACATGCATGGCTATGGCCAGCCATCTCCATGGAAATGATAGACTGCGCTGGTACAAGCTCCAGGTCTTCCTACTACTGTATATAATAATTTCTAGTTTGCCATGAGCACATACCATATACAGAACAGGTTGGTGCTCTCCTTTTTCTCCTTTCTTTTACTGCTTATAATCATGCCGGCTTGAAGCTCTCACAAGCCACATAAAATGACAAGGTGGGCTGAATTCAGATGTAGCCTTGAGTTTTACATATGGAAAGAACCCATTAAAATCTTAGTTAAAGATAATACTAATGCAACAGTATGTGCAGTGTGGTGTGTTATACTGCTTCTTTTTATTTTTGTTTAATATGCTATGCATAGTCACACACACTCACACTCTCACACACACACCTTTTTGGGGTTGAACCAACTTTAGGTTTTGTAACACATAATTTATTTAGTCGTTGAGCTGAAAAACCCATTTTTATATAGATTAAAAATCTGTCCATTCTACCAGGGGGCCAGCTCTAATATATGAGCAACCTGGGCAATTGCCCCTCCCCCCAGGCCTGAGCTGACTGAACCCCCTTCCCCCCCCCCCCCCCCCCTCAGGCCACCCTCAACTCGAAGGCAACCCGAGGTGGGGATATAATTAAAAAAAAAAAAACAATCCTACCTGATCCGGTGGGGCTGGCCAGATCAGGTGGCCACCATCCCCTCCACTGCTCCTGTGGCCTGAATCTGCTTAGTTTCAATTTCGTGACCCCTGGGGTAACAACGCTGGAAGAGCTGCTCTGTGTGTGAGGGGAGTGGCAGGGGGAGCTGCCATGAAGAGGCAGAGCTGCCCAATGGCAGCTGGGTAAGGCCTGCAAGAATGCCCCCAGTGGGTGTTTGAGCAGGTAGTACCTCACCTCCCTTCCTCTCGAAATTGGCATCAATTCCATGTCGCCAATTTGGGGGGGGGGGGGGTAGTAGTGGGCAGAGAGGGGTGCGTAGTGGGGACACAGTGGAATGTCATGCAGCAGGGACCATGCATCTGTGTCCCATCTGCCCTGAAGGTGTAAACAGCTATTTCCCACAATGCAACTAAGTTCACAGACAGGAAACTGCCAGCACCATGGTCCTGACATCACGCTGTGGGAGGGGTTTCACCACAATATTAGCCATACAGACCTACCCCCCCCCCCCCCCACAGCTACGGATTGGGTTGAAGTTCAATTCTTGAATTCTTGGTTATGGTTTCTCTTTAAGCCACACCCCTGCCACCCACACCTCTTATAATGTCCTGGCACACCCCCTAGTCGTCAGATACATCATACCAAAAATATGTACTTTTATTATTCAAACCACACTGGTCCCTTCTATCCTGCTTCATTTTCCTTCGTATTAATATTTGAAAATAAGAAAGATATTACCGGTAATTTAGAGGATGGACATAAAGTTTTGAGTCAAACACATTTACAGTAGAAAATACATATATTTACATAGATCTGTATTCCCAAAGAGGGTCTGTTCTTCCAAAGAAAGGAATAGTTGGGAATTATGGGGATGATTCATGAACAGTAACATGCTGCAGCAGCACAATTTTAAATGGCCTTACGCATGCTAATTATAGTACAACTTAAATCTCCCGCGGACACGCTACATGCGCTACTGGCAGCGTAACGTGCATTCCTTAGCCACGCCTGTGTAATATCAGAATGGGCAGCCCGGAAGCAGCCTTCCTCACTGAGTATATAGTTTCTAGGAAGTGTCTGCAACACCTTAACCAAATAACTGTGTGTGCTAGGGCTCAAAACAAGAGCAATTATATGGTAGAGGAAGAAAGCCCTTAAAAAATAGCACCTCCCACAGCAAAATTTGAAAAAGTATAACAAAAATGGCATCCTCTCTCCTTGATAAAGCGAGGTGACGCTCGCAGAACTAGTGGGACTTGTCCTCTGAGGGGATTCCCTGTTCCCTGCTGTGCTGCTGAGATTGACTTCACCATTTCTGGGCTAAGTATCTCCTATTTTTTGCACTACTCCACTTTATGCTCTTTTTCCTATGGGCTGCGCCTTTGCCTTAATTTTTTACTAGGCATCTTATCACTAGTAATACTGTATATCTGTATAGCAATTGTGCACTTTATTACATAATTATATTATATATTATTATATATGCGATATTTATTCATGTTGGGTTTTTTTGTTTTGTTTCATTGCACAGGTGTTGTTTATTGGTCCTGCATCACATTAGGTTGTATACTGAACCCGGGTTCTCCCCCTGTTGGGCTCAATATTGAGCCTACTGTGGGGTTTTATATCTGACAGCAGCATTGTGTCATTATACAATATATTGCATTTAGAGTGATTGTTTCATATGCAGCAGGGATCATGGTGGAATATTTGCTTGTTTTTTAAATGGTTTTATTCTTTATTGAATCATCAGTACTGTGATTATTATTATTATACCTAATGTTGAATAAAGATTTTTGTTATACTTTTTCAAATTTTGCTGTGGGAGGTGCTATTTTTTAAGGGCTTTCTTCCTCTACCATATAATTCCTCACTGAGTATCACACATGCTCAGTGGGAAGTTAGACATTATTTTCCTGAAATATCTCAGCTTCCGCACCTCCTACACTCCCGAAATTTTCAGGGTAGGGAGGGGACCCCCCGATCAAGCTCTGTGCCGAATTGCAGCCCCCGAGCTGCACTGGTTCCCGAGACTGATTACAGCAAACCTATCTCGGGAATCGCCGGAGTTCGGGGGCTGCAATTCGGCACAGAGCTAGATCGGGGGCTCCCCACCCTACCCTGAACATTTCGGGAGTGTACCTGGTGCGGAAGCGGAGATATTTAGGATGTTTTACGTGGCTGCACAATTTAATGGGGCGCAGGCTCCTACTGCGCACGCGGGGCTGCCCAATCTGCGGGGCTGACCATTCTGTCACTACACCTGATACTTTGAAAGGCCACGTGATAGTGACTTCACTAGCGCCGTCGCTACTACGTTAATTAACGTAGTAGCGCGGCCACGCTAGTGCACTATCACGCCGCCTTCCAAAGTATCGGGCATTGCTAAGGAATGCATGCTACGCTGCCAGTAGCGCATGTAGCGTGCCCTCAGGAGATTTAAGTTGCACTACTATAATTAGCGTGCGTAGGACCATTTAGCTTGCGCTCCTGCAGCACGTTACTATTAATGAATCAACCTCTATGTGGCTGTATACATGCATCTTTTATGCTGCTTACACTCCTGTTCCACACAGTGCAATCCACAGCTGCCCAACCTCTTACTGGTTGTTATATTAACAAAAAAGAGATCCTGGACAAAGAAAAAAAAAAACTTCCCTCATGACCGTTTTCACTAGAACTATACTAATTCTGTTTTATTGTGTTTGACTTTGTGCTACAGTACACTTCTATTACACTGTTATCCAGTTCATCCACACTAGAGGGCGAACTTCCCCCTTCCTCTATACAAAGTGTCTTCATTGCGGGGCCACGGTGGCCATTTTCATGCAGTCATTGCTTTCAAAAAGAGGAGCTTTTCTGTACGAAGTCTGTTATTTTCTGTCGACGATAAAGTATCCCACTGCAGATAAGGCAAATTGTATAATTAGGCTGAATCGTAAATCATTTGAGCTGTTTATAGATAGCAATTAGCGGCCATTTTTCTGTAGCCCGGAATAGGCGGAGGAGGAGGTGGGGAAGGAGAATAACCTGCAGGGGGAGTCCGAGTCAGGCTGGAAGCAAGCTGAGCAGAGAGGAGGTGGTAAGAGTGCCATTTTATTATCAGTATACAGATTATGTACAGAAAGAGGGATCAGGGAGAGGAAAGGGAGTCCAATGACCGTCGGAGGAGGGCTATAATCTCTTGTGAATCACATGTTATGTATAAAGCACACAGGCTGCAGGGCTGCACTAGTATACACCAGGTTGTGCATTCACAGTTATTGGGAAAATATTGCCTCCACATCTTTGTGGTATGGATCCTTCTTGGGCTCAGAACCCTCAGCCGGTCATCTGGGATGGTTGGAGAATTCATCTAAGATGCAAATCTCCTCTGTCCAAATAAAGGAGAGTCCTGCTAATAAAAGGCACCAGCTGACAGTTATTAAATCTCCAGCATTAGGTGCCAGCTAATTACATAGCAGGGTAGTTACTATGGATCTGCATCTTGGGGGAATTTTGTGTTCATACCTACTCACAGCGAAGATCAAAACAACTTTTTCAATTTGCTGATAAGCCCCACCCAGGATGCCAAATTCAGAATGGGCCAATCACAGCTTTTGCAGGCGATACAGTTATCAGCAGGTGGGATAAAACCCTGGTTTAACTAGTAGAGCGTTGATTGTTTTTTTTTTTTTTATCTGTGTAGACTCTGTGTGGTGTTTTATGGGTTGAGTGAGGAACACTCATTAAATGGTTTGAGTGTGTTCCATCTTCTCCACAGCTTCGGTTAATTCCTAGAAAAGAACATTGTACAGACATGCTGATTGGCTGTCTGCCAAGTGGCTTATTCTGTAAGGAGAGGAAATGGTGAATGAGAAGTGCCCTGCTTTGGGAACTTCAGAAGATGAATAGAGGTTGGTTGTTAGTAGCCATCCTGACGGATCACTAGTAGTCATCAATAGCTTTAGGAGACTTTTAACCATTTCAGCACCTTCCCCAGTATCTTTATAGATGCTCTGTGACCTTTTTTCGCCCCGCCTTGCCTGGAATAATCATTTCTCACTGCTTTTTTTATTGAGACATTTATTGAAGAGACTGGGAATGGTGTAGAAAAGGTGAAAGTGTACCCAGGTGAAGCTCCGGTACAAAATCACATACTTACCTAAAAAGAGGGAAGCCTCTGGATCCTATAGAGGCTTCCTACGGTGTCCTCCAGTCAATCCCCCCCCCCCCCCCGCCTTGCCACTCGAAGACCCTCCAAAGATTACCAACAAGGATCTTTCAAGAGCTAGAGGATCCCGGCGAGCGGCAGGAGGAGCAAGGGGGACCTGGGTAGGCTCTATAGGGTCCAGAGGTTTCCCTTTACTTGGGTAAGTATGTGTTTCAAAACCTGAGCTTTGGCTTTGGTTCTCTTTAAGTGCTTTCTTACAAACTGGGCATGGACAAGGAGATAGCTCAGCGGTAGTGCTGCAGATCTGGCCACAAAGGGTTTAATTCTGAGAAGAGGGCAGAAATGGGCAGGATCAGGTGACCTGTTACTTCCCATCTTCTTCCTGATTACCTCATGGGTGATGGAATAGGGGGAGGAGTTTGGACAGATGTCTCTCCAATAAGATTGCACTGTCATCTCAACAGAAATGGAGCCAGAGGACGCACTAATGATGTGCAGTAGCATCAGGGGACACCTAGGGTGTGTACACACATACAATTTTGATTGGCCAATCTTACCACCTCCATGTATTATCAGGGCCAACAGATTTTGAATACTATGAACAGATTGTGTAGGTAAGCTCATACTACATGGAAGTGATAAAATAAGTCAATCAAATTTGAATGTGTGTATGCACTATTATACATGCACTAAATTTCAAAGCAGTCCATTAACAATAAGACCTACTGGTAGTTTGTTTACATAGCTTTAGTGTATCACAGAAAATGACAGCCTCAATTACATGAACTATAAAGACTGGTGCATGTAAAGTGTAGTCTTGTGTAAATGTTTGGGGCTGCAGTAGTGTAAAGCTAGCCATATACAGTTGAAATATAAGGCCTGGTATACCTAGCTGATCGATTACTATCCGATTGGATATCAAATAGATAGTGAATCCTACTATAAATGGCAATATACCACTCGGAATGTGCTATGGGCAGGCATAATATAGATTCAAAGAAAAGAGAAAAGATCTCCCCATATTTACAGCACCACTCCAGGGTATAGTAAAAAGGTATAACACACTGTATCAAGCTAATAACGGGTGTGTAGATCAGGTTCTACCAGTTATCAACTTGTACATTTATGCAGATATTATTCACTGTTACCTTAGGAGATTGTGGATGGTTTTTAATTGTGTGTTCATACAACTGTTATATGTGTTTTGATATGATATAATAAACTTGTTATACTTTTTGACTATACCCTGAAGTGGTGCTGTTAATGTGGGGAGATCTTTCCTCTATTCTTTGAATCCTACCATACGTGACCTGCTCAATTTTGAAAGATTTCAGCAGAAATCAATCGAGCATCAATCAGACTGCAAGCATTGTACTGCTCAATGCAGCGCAACACTATGGGCCATCAATCCCCCCCACCAGCATATGTATTAGTACGCCGCAAGTGAGCTGGGCACAGGTTGAGCCGAATGACTGCTCAAATCCCTGGCAGCATTAAATACTATTCCTCCTCCGAGTCTTAGCAACTCTGACGATCACCAGAACCCTGAATTACCCTTAAGCACTCCAAGTAGTAGTATGGCGGTGCCTAGTTTCTGCGCTCAGCGCCATGCACCGAAACCACCTGCCCATTCACACGGCCCCTCCCCTGCCCTATCACACAGCCCCTCCCCTGCCCCATCACACAGCCCCTCCCCTGCCCCATCAGAAAGCCCCTGCCCTGGCCCCATCACACAGCCCCTGCCCTGGCCCCATCACACAGCCCCTGCCCTGGCCCCATCACACAGCCCCTGCCCTGCCCCCATCACACAGCCCCTGCCCTGCCCTCATCACACAGCCCCTGCCCTGCCCTCATCACACAGCCCCGGCCCTGCCCTCATCACACAGCCCCGGCCCTGCCCTCATCACACAGCCCCGGCCCTGCCCTCATCACACAGCCCCGGCCCTGCCCTCATCACACAGCCCCGGCCCTGCCCTCATCACACAGCCCCGGCCCTGCCCTCATCACACAGCCCCGGCCCTGCCCTCATCACACAGCCCCGGCCCTGCCCTCATCACACAGCCCCGGCCCTGCCCTCATCACACAGCCCCGGCCCTCATCACACAACCCCTGCCCTGCCCTCATCACACAGCCCCTGCCCTGCCCTCATCACACAGCCCCTGCCCTGCCCTCATCACACAGCCCCTGCCCTGCCCTCATCACACAGCCCCTGCCCTGCCCTCATCACACAGCCCCTGCCCTGGCCCCATCACACAGCCCCTGCCCTGGCCCCATCACACAGCCCCTGCCCTGGCCCCATCACACAGCCCCTGCCCTGGCCCCATCACACAGCCCCTGCCCTGGCCCCATCACACAGCCCCTGCCCTGGCCCCATCACACAGCCCCTGCCCTGGCCCCATCACACAGCCTCTCCCCTGGCCCCATCACACAGCCCCTCCCCTGCTCTGGCCCCATAACACAGCCCCTGCCCTGCCCCATTACACAGCCCCTCTCCTGCCCCATCACACACCCCCTCCCCTGCCCCATCAGAAAGCCCCTGCCCTGGCCCCATCACACAGCCCCTCCCCTGCCCCATCACACAGCCCCTCCCCTGCCCCATCACACAGCCCCTCCCCTGCCCCATCAGAAAGCCCCTGCCCTGGCCCCATCACACAGCCCCTGCCCTCATCACACAGCCCCTGCCCTGGCCCCATCACACAGCCCCTGCCCTGGCCCCATCACACAGCCCCTGCCCTGCCCTCATCACACAGCCCCTGCCCTGGCCCCATCATACAGCCCCTGCCCTGCCCTCATCACACAGCCCCTGCCCTGGCCCCATCACACAGCCCCTGCCCTGCCCTCATCACACAGCCCCTGCCCTGGCCCCATCACACAGCCCCTGCCCTGGCCCCATCACACAGCCCCTGCCCTGGCCCCATCACACAGCCCCTGCCCTGCCCCCATCACACAGCTCCTCCCCTGCCCTGGCCCCATCACACAGCCCCTCCCCTGCTCTGGCCCCATCACACAGCCCCTCCCCTGCTCTGGCCCCATCACACAGCCCCTGCTCTGCCCCCATAACTCACATAGCCCCTCCCCTGCCCCACCACACAGCCCCTGCCCCATCACACAGCCCCTGCCCGCCCCCATAACTCACACAGCCCCTCCCCTGACATCACACAGCCCCTGCCCCCATCACACAGAGATTTTCTAACATGTCTTATCAGAATTTTATTTTCTTTCTTCTTGCATGCAAATAAAAGAGTCTATATCTTGGTCTGTGATATAGAAGGGCCTGACGCCTCAGTACAAATTGTGGCACAGCACTGACTGCTTCTTCATATTCAAGACGTATATACCAGTTTATATATCCTGCTGTGTAGGCTGGCAAGCACTGGTTCCATCACCATATACACAACAAACACTAAAATGTCAGTAAAACTCACACTGGCCAGCACATTCACAGACACACTGCCATACTGGTATATCACCACAGCTCCCCAAAAAGGCATGGAAGATTCAGAAATTGTAGGCTAATAATCCTGGGTATAACCAAAACCGCTATTTTTTTTTATCCCCATACATAGACCGCAAGAAGATGGAGAAGGACCGAAGTCGTACAAACAAGAAGATATTGGACCTCACCCTGGAGATCATCTATCTGCTGACTGGAGAGGTGAGAGGGATTCTGAGTGAGCGCTGTTAAAACAGCACAGGTGATTTGGGCGCCACCATAGGCCGTAATAGGAATTAGGGTTACAGCGGCGCTCGGTGAGTAACTTGGGCGTGGTCAAAAGACGTAGTTCAAATTACTTTTAAAACACTGTAATTCGGCCGCCAGCAATAGCTGGAAACCGAATTACATCATTCCCCACTATCCACGTGGACCTGAAGGGGGAATAGTAATTAATGCTGCCGGGACTTGTGCAGGAGCAGGGTAAGCCATATACCGGCTGTATCCTGCGCCCAAGTCTCCCGCCGCTTAATTCATAGGTATGCATTCTGATGATGTTACATCACATCACTTATTGTTAAAGTGCCCATACATGCATCAATTTTCCCATTCGATTTCCTGCAAATTCGATCACTCTGATCTAATTGGATGGGAATCAATTCCTTTTAATGTCCAGTTGACCAAGAATGGATCGACCACTTGGTTCAGACAGGATGGAAAATCCAGGTCAATAGAGGACGGGGCAGGTGTGGTGGTAGATCCACGTAGGGCTGTGGAGTACCAAAATCATCCAACTCCGACTCCTTAGTTTATGAAACCTCCGGCTCCAGGTACCCAAAATAGCTCCGACTCCTTGACTCCAACTCCTTAGTCTAATTTTTACAAAGGCTATGGACTTTGTTCAAAAATCATCCGACTCCGACTCCTCAGTTTATTGAAACCACTGATTCTGACTCCAGGTACCCAAAATTGCTCCAACTCCTCAACTCCAACTCCACCGGCCTAGATCCACAGCCCATAATGTTGGACTGCATCAAACGGTGTAACGTTGAGGTTCAATCGATTTTCAATAGATTCCCTTCTGGAGCCGATTAAAAACTGATGTGTTGTATGTAGTGGGACTAGATTCCCTCAGAATCAAGCTCTTTCAGAAATGAAACAATTGTTTTGGAATATTGGGTGGAAATCTATTCTGTATATGTTCGGCCAGCTTTAATTATGAAAAAATAATACGTCTAATGGGGAGAGGGGGAGTCTGGGTACACCACGTCACTTCATTGTTATCTGTGTCAATAATAGACACACCTGACTAGAGAGTTGGGGAAGATTCTGAGAACCTCTTAGAGTGTCTCTCCTGCCTCTTTGGAGAGGTGATATGGATTCTGGGTATAGCACAACATTAATCTCTGTTAAAGTGGACCTGAACTCAGAACATCCTCTTTGCTCTAAAAGATAAGCAACGTAATAAACCTTTACAGAAAAATATATTTTTTTGCAGCTGATAGAAATCCTGCAATAAATCTGCAGAGTGTCTACTTCCTGCTTTCATGGAAGCAGACGATCCTGTGTTTACAAATGACCTGCTCTGCCGAGGTTCCTGAGCTGACACAGCTGAGAGATTAAATTACAGTTGTGATGAGTCACAGATGAGAAGAATTAGACAGGCTAAACTCTCTAAATACATACAGGGTGTATTAATCTGTGTTTTCCTTGGGTCTTGTGCATGGGTTCATGTCCACTTTAATAAAATACAGATTAGACAGTAAGGTTTTGGGAACATTAGTGACCAGAAACTATGGAAACATTTCTGTATCTGTGAATACACAGGATTACACCATAGTGAAGACCACATCTGATAACCATGCAACACCCATCAGCCAGCCCTGTGTTTCTAAAAAACGAAGCAGGAGGCGGAGCCCAGCTATGGAACTTCCTCCTCACTTCTTGATATCAGAAAGGAAAAACGACAACAAGATTCTGGAAGTCATCAACAAGATCATTGAGCTGCTGCACAGAGAGGTGAGCCGTCCCAGGGACTATGGAACAATTACCAGTAAAAGCAAGTGACTGTATAATTATGTCTGCTCTGTTTCTATAATGTGGCAGGATGACAACGTCTGCTTCTCAATACAGGAAGAAGATCTAGAAGGAAACAAGGATCTGCGCAAAGATGTCCTGATGGAGAATCAGCCGCCTATCATATCACTGGGTAAGAGAATAGCTTAGTCTCATTTCTTGTGAAGGATAGAACAGTATGCAAGATGCACATGCTGTGATACCCAAAAATATTGTGTGCTTTACAGTATGTTTTATTTAAGTAATAAAAGAAGAACAATCTATAATCCTTTGTGTTCAATATGGTTTTAAAAGGTCATTTTGGAATGCACTAGAAAGGAAAATCTTCTAGTTATATTAATTAAAATAGGTAATATAGTTTCTTACCACCCTGTTTTAAAAGAACAGGTACATTTTTGTGATTTCATGGGAGCAGCCAACTTTGGTTGAAAGGAGGTGACAGGGAGCATGAGCTAGGCTTTAAATCTAAAAAAAAAAATAAACAAGAACAACAGCATCAGAAATCCTATCATGCTATGCACAGCATCGGGCGAAAAATGCCCAGGCAGTTTTCTTCTGTGCAGCTAAAAATGAGGCTTGGGTAAGAAAAACAAAGTTCTCCTGCTGTGAAACTGAAGAAACACCAAACCTTTTCAGTGCTGCGGAATCGATTTTTAGTCTAGAGGTTCACTTTAAGACATAAAAACAGTGTATAAGTCAGTGTGTGTTTCTCCTGCAGATGGATCCAGTAAGAGAAATCCAGCAGAGGGATGTACAGGTCCTCCTTATTCCCACGACTTCACACAAGGGGAATTGAAGATCTCACAGGACAGTCAGGTAAGTGGAATTAGAATATCATATAAAATACTCAGATTATCTTTATCCAGGAGACACACCTCCTTGAGAAAGATTCTCATCTCTGTTCTCATAAGGCATATCCTTTAATATACCACAGTACTTTCCAAAAGAAAAAAAGGGGCGTGTTGATGGCCTTCCATAGAGACCTCAAGGTTGATCCTATTACTATTGTCACCGATCCACAGGGAAGGTATATTATTTTTGTTGGCCATATTAATGGGGAATTGCTTTAGTCTCTCTTTATGGTCCTAATACAGCTCAACGGGCCTTTACTCAGAAACTTTTTGCAAAAATAAAATCTATCCAAAAAGGTCTATTACTTATAGGGGGTGATTTCAATGCGTGCCCTTCTAGGTTGGATTCTTCCTCTAAATCACTACATAAAATAACCCTCATAGATAAGCAGATGCATTGGTACAATTTATACGATCCATGGCGCATTCTGCACTCCTCTGAGAGGGATTACTCGTATTTCTCCACTGTTCACAAAACATACTCAAGGATAGATTTCTTCCTTACAGATAAGATACTCCTGCAAAAAGTTCCTGACACCTCAATCAGCCCCCGAATATGTTCCGATCATGCCCCAGTCAGTATTACCCTAGAAGATGGTCTCTCTGTAAACAAACCTTTCCTTTGGAAACTAAACACCTCACTATTGTCTGATGACTCCTTCGTTTGCAAACTATCAGGAGAAATCAAAGAGTTTCTGCAATTCAATCGGACTCCGGAAGTCGGTCTAGATTCTGTCTGGTCTGCTCTTAAAGCCTTCTCTAGAGGCATACTTATAAGACAAGGTTCCCGCATCAAAAAAAAAAGAGATTAGAAAGATATTCCTCATTGCTGTCCCTGATACAGGACAAGGAAAAGCTACATAAAATTTCCCCCAATATATCTTTAGAAAAAGAATTGTTCTCACTCAGGCAAGAATTAGCTAATATCCTCCACTCTCAATATGATTACCTACTGCAAAAATCAAAACTTAATTTTTATTCCCAAAGCACAAGGCTGGAAAATATTTATACAACCTTCTACGACATAAACAACTGAAAACAAAAATACACTCCTTGACTAACCCCTCTACCAAAACAATAGTTACAAACCCAAAACATATCGCAGATTTATTCTGCGAATACTATGCAAAATTATATAACCTAAACTCTGACTCAACTACTCATCAACCAACTCCTGAAATAATAGATTCCTTTTTGGATTCTATTCAACTCCCCAAGTTATCCTCATCACAGCTAGATACCCTCAACTCCCCCTTTACGGAAAAAGATATTCGTTCCACAATAAAATCCCTTAAACGAAACAAAGCCCCTGGCCCAGATGGCTTCAGCAACGAATATTTAATCGAATATTTAATCAAATTTGCAGATATTTTCTCCCCCTTGCTTACAGATCTATTTAATAAATTTGCCTCCTCGGGCACGATCCCTCCGAAATATTTAAAAGCTATTATTACAGTTATTCCCAAGCCAGGAAAAGATCAAAGTTCTGTGACCAACTTCAGACCGATTTCTTTGCTGAACTCTGATATAAAATTGTATGCGAAACTATTAGCAAACCGGCTCATGTTAATTACCCCCTCATTATTAGCCCAGGATCAAGTAGGGTTTACAAGAAACCGTCAAGCATCAGATGCTACTAGGAGAATGGCTGCTGCCTTACGCCATGTGGAGCTCTGTCGGGTGCCCTCTCTGTTCCTTACTCTGGATGCAGAGAAGGCAATCGACAGGGTCCACTGGCAGTTTTTAAGAGCCACTCTACTCAAATTTGGGTTTTCAGGAACTATTATATCTGCTATTATGGCTTTGTACACTGCTCCCTCTGCCCAAGTCAATGCAGCTGGCTTTATATCAAATTCCTTTTCCATTTCCAATGGAACACGCCAAGGCTGCCCCCTGTCACCTATCATTTTCGTGTTAATCATGGAAACGATTGCCCAAAAAATACGTTCTAATCCTCTTATTACAGGTGTGCAGTACAAAGGCTCCTCCCATCTCATCAGCCTATTTGCAGATGACGTAGCTTTATTATTAACAAATCCACTGATTTCCCTCCCATCATTACTGCAAGATTTAACCAGCTTTGCAGATGCATCTCTGTACAATTTGAATCGAAACAAATCTATAGGATTAGGCCTAAACTTATCCAATGATCTAAGTTCTAAACTGAGACAAGCATTTGCCTTTTCTTGGGCAGAGGAAGCGGTTCCCTACCTAGGTATTCACCTAACCAGATCTTCATCATCCCTATTTAAGTATAATTTCATTCCGTTACTTTCAGAGGTTAAAAAAGAATGCTCTAATATGTCTAAATTTCACCTCTCATGGTCAGGCCGAATAGCAGCCTTCAAACTATTTATCCTCCCAAAGATCCTTTACATTTTCCGAACCCTACATATTCCTATTAATAAAACTTGGTTTATTGATGTTCAAAAATGCATCAACAACTTTGTCTGGAATGGAAAAAAACCTCGTACCTCACACAAGATAATGACCCTATCAAAAAAATTTGGAGGTATGGGTTTACCTTGTATCGAATCATATTATAAGGCTGCAAACCTAGATATGATCAGACACTGGTGGTCTTCAGATAAACCCTGCGTACAACTTGAACAACTCCTCACAGGCGCAAACTTGAGGGACTTACTAACTAGCTTTGTAATGGGGCAAAACTTCCCCCAAATCCTTATCCTTCCATACAAGCTTCATTAAAAGCCTGGGAAAGCTTTTTTAAACACCCCCCTCCAAAATCTAACTCCACTGTAATTCAGACTAATTTAAGAGCCCTCAGATATTTCACACCAGACCTAAACCTGTCGGTATGGAATCAACTGGGAATATCCTCCTTCTCTGACCTTTTCGTAAACAACCAACTCAAATCCTTCAGTTCATTAAGCAGCCAATTCCATATCCCCCCAAACCAACTCTTTACTTACCACAGACTGTATCATCTGATCTCCTCTAAAAATCTATGTCCACCTTCTATACAACCTGAAATTTTAGCCATGCTTAACTTTAAAGGCCATTATAAAGGTGGCATTTCTGTTTGGTATGAAACAATTAGAACAGGCAAGACTTCACCATTACTACGATACTCCAGAATTTGGTCTACGGACCTTCATAGAGATATCTCGGTACCTCAACTAATCAAATCCAACAACCTGATCTCTAGACTGTCCAAATGTAACTCCCACTGGGAAATGTCCCGTAAGATTCTCTATAGATGGTACATAACTCCGAGGAAGATTGCCTCATTTGCACCTAATGCCTCCCCGACTTGCTGGAAATGCAACTCTGACACCGGTACCTACCTACATATGTTTTGGAG
Source organism: Hyperolius riggenbachi (assembly GCF_040937935.1). Taxonomy (NCBI): domain Eukaryota; kingdom Metazoa; phylum Chordata; class Amphibia; order Anura; family Hyperoliidae; genus Hyperolius; species Hyperolius riggenbachi. The sequence goes on along the minus strand of NC_090655.1, from coordinate 209,668,449 downwards.
CTGTCCTAAAGTTTCACCACTTTGGACAGAAGTAGAATCTCATATTAGCAGAACATGCCTTCCTGGCTTCAAATTATGCCCTTCTTTAGCATTATTGATGGTTGACATAGATAAAATTCCTCCCAATCTACAACCCATTATTGCCCATCTCATCCTGAACACACTCTACACAATCTCTTCGAACTGGAAATCCCAGGAAAACTTGGTATTTCGACAGGTACTATCCTCTACCTGTTCAAACATCCAACTAGAGCAAAAGATCAGAGCTAGATTAGGAGTTAAATCCAACACTACATTATCCCTAAATCTTGGTTATAAACCCCTGGCTTAGGTTTATGTATATGCAATTTTCTTCTCTATATTCAATGATGACATCAGAGTCTGTCATTAGCTAATAATGCTTAGACCTTAGACCTAATGGACCTAGCCATTTCTCTTCTTGGAAACCAACTACAAGTCAAACCAGACGATATACCTACACTGGCGGGTGGCCTTATGGCCATCTGGTCCCGCCGGTTTTAGTAATTAGGCTCACCCCCCTTGATGACTACCCTAAGGGTTGTGTAAATGTCAGATAAGTGGCTCTCCTCCTGATTAATGACTTGTCCTGTTAAGTATAATGATGTTACCTCTCTTTCATTGTTCGCATTTGTACAATGAGCTGTGTATTCCAATCATTTGTAGTGAACTGCCTATCTTACCTGTTACAATTTACAATAAAAAACTTTGTATAACGAAAAAAAAAGAATATCATATAAAATAGTACTGGTGGGGGGAACGTGACTGGGGCTGCAGAAAGATTCTCTTAGCTCCATTCTTTTTTACAAATGCGGCTGTAAGTTCTTAATAGAAAAGTCAAGGGAAAATCCACTTTCATTTCAGAATTGCTATACAGATCAGTGCTACGTAAGTCTTTCTGCAGTTTTTAATCCTCTGTCCAGTCAAAGGTTTTTAAAGCCTGTAGCCTCCCTCTCTCTCTCTCTCTAGTTCTATAAGCTATGAATAGTAAAAAATGATCTGAAATACCTTAAAAGACAACTGTAGTGAGAGGGATATAGAGGCTGCCATACTTCTTTCCTTTTAAACAAAACTAATTTCCTGGCTATCCTGCTGATCCTCTGCCTTTAATACTTTTAACCACAGACCCTGAACAAGCATATGCAGATCAGGTGTTTCTGACATTATTGTCAGATCTGACAAGATTAGCTGCATGCTTGTTTCTGGTGTTATTGAGACACTACTGCAGCCAAATAGATCGTCAGGGCTGCCAGGCAACTGGTATTGTTTAAAAGGAAATAAATAGGGCAGCCTCCATAGTCTTCTCACTACAGTTGTCCTTTAATTTTGAATGTCTTTATATAAGATTAGAACACTTTTTTTTTATCATGCAATGTATATTGTCAGCTAAGCACAGAGATCAGACTAAACCATGAGGATAGTATATACGTATAACATATAGGATGATGGTGTTTTCATATAGTATTGATCATCACAGTGAGATGTAAAAATCAAATTTTGTCTTCTCTTTTGGTCCAGTTAGGCTTTATAGACTCATGCTCAGTGGATATAATCACATGGACTGGCACACAGTAATGTGCTCTGCTCCCATGACTGAAGAAACAGAGTGTGCATTCCTGGGATTTACATGTTTATCTTTTTGTCATTGAAGCGGAATATAACCCTGCATTTCAACTTTGCTCTAAAACATTATTTACAGCATATTATATGCAACCAGCATTTTTTTTTACTAGACCAGCATTGGAAGGGTTAAACACAGAGGTTTAAAGTTCCGTGGAGAGATATGCAGAAGTTCATTTAGATACATTTATCTAAATAGAATGTAACCAGTGATAAATGTTACACACTCTTTGGCTGTCCTCCAGCTCCTTCTCAGTCAGAGAGATGAGTCACATGCCACACTTAGATACATTTATGTAAACAAAATGTATCGATGTCAGCTTCCTATGCATCTGCAGTCCTGTCCAGGAACTTGAAAGCTCTGTGTAACCCTTCCAATGCTGGTCTAGTAAAAAAAGAAATGCTGGTTGCATATAATATACTGTAAATAATGTTTTAGAGCAAAGTTGAAATGCAGGGTTATATTCCGCTTTAAATACATTGCAAATCACAAGACTGCAGTTGAAAAAGCACACTACAGGATGTGCCATTTCTTCTGTCAGAGGGGCGGACCATATGGCTCTGTGACGGCCCTGCGGATTTATTACCTCCTCCGATATCGGTGCTGCTGGAGGAATAAAACGCAGGCTTCATACACAACCCTGATCACATCGTCCTGCTCAGTACACAAATGTTTTTGGTGATCAGGATCACCTAAAGGCCCTTGTATAAGGCAGCCCCAATCCCAAACTGCGAGCTATCCGCCCGGCAGATCTACTCACCCCCAGCAACACCAGTCCCATTGTTAGCGGTGCTCCCCCACCCACCGAGTGACGTCACACGTGCCGCTCATAGTCCCTCTGTTGTTTGAAAGGAAATAAATATGGCAGCCTCCATGTCCCTCTCAGTTTAGGTGTCCTTTTAAAATGGCAACCAACAATCGCTTTGAACTACCAAATAAGTATAGTTAATTCCGTAGGGGAGCACGAATGCAAGTAATCCTGAGTAATGTCTAGTAAAGCTTCAGGTATGCTGTCATCCGCAAAAAAAACCAAAAAAACCGCAAAACGGGTCAAGAAGAGGGAGACAAGCGGAGAGCGGTACACATTGCATTCCATCACGGTCACGTTACTCCCAATGCTTTCTCCTTCTGGGTTTGAAGGAGGAAGCATGGGAGTGACGTGACCACGATGGAACACAACATGCACCGCATAAGCTGTAGGCGGCAACATGGTTAAAGTGGTCTAACACCCAGCATTTCAACTTTGCTTTAAAAGATTGCTTACAGCTTAGAAAGTATTATGCCAGATTTTTTTTTTTTTTTTTTGCAAAAATTCACTGAATGGATTAAACATGACATTTTAGTGTTGCATTTAGCTAGAAATCCTCCTCCGTGCTGAGGTTTAGATACACATGTATCTATTTACAATGTAAATAAACAAACACCTCTCAGAGAGAGCACAGAGGGCTTCCCAGACAGGCTTTTCAGAGGTCTATTTGCATTCCAAACAAAGATACATTTGTAACTAAACCTCAGCACAGATGCGAATTTCTAGCTAAATGCAAAACTAAAATGTCATGTTTAACCCATTCAGTGAATTTCTGCTTAAAAAAAATCTGGCATAATAGTTTCTAAGCTGTAAGCAATCTTTTAAAGCAAAGTTGTAATGCTGGGTGTTAGACCGCTTTAAGGTAACGTCCTCCCCCCTTCCTCCCCCCTCCCCCACCGCGGCCAGCAAGTTGTACTTGCAATTTCGATTACGAGCTCCGGGGCTATTTGTAGACCATCCCTACATATACAGTGCATCCAGAAAGTATTCACAGCACATCACTTTTTCCCCATTTTGTTATGTTACAGCCTTATTCCAAAATGGATTAAATTCATTTTTTTTCCTCAGAATTCTACACTCAACATCCCATAATGACAACGGGAGAAAAGTTTTACTTGAGGTTTAGGCAACTTTATTAAAAAAAAAAATTCACATGTACATAAGTATTCACAGCCTTTGTCATGAAGCTCAAAGTTGAGTTCAGGTGCATCCTATTTCCCCTGATCATCCTTGAGATGTTTCTGCAGCTTAAATGGAGTCCACCTGTGGTAAATTCAGTTGATTGAACATGATTTTGAAAAGGAACACACCTGTCTACTGTATATAAGGTCCCACAGTTGATAGTTCATGTCAGAGCACAAACCAAGCATGAAGTCAAAGCAATTGTCTGTAGACCTCCGAGACAGTATTATCTCGAGGCACAAATCTGGGGAAGGTTACAGAAAAAATGATGTTGCTTTGAAGGTCCCAATGAGCACAGTGGCCTCCATCATCCGTAAGTGGATGAAGTTCAAAACCACCAGGACTTTTCCTAGAGCTGGCTGGCCATCTAAACTTAGCGATCGGGGAGAAAGGGCCTTAGTCAGCGAGGTGACCAAGAATCCGGTTGTCACTCTGTCAAAGCTCCAGAGGCCATCTGTAGAGAGAAGAGAGCCTTCCAGAAGGACAACCATCTCTGCAGCAATCCACCAATCAGGCCTTTATGGTAGAGTAGCCAGACGGAAGCCACTAATTAACCTTCCTGGCGGTAAGCCCGAGCTGAGCTCGGGCTATGCCGCCGGAAGGCACCGCTCAGGCCCCGCTGGGCCGATTTGCATAATTTTTTTTTTCCTGCACGCAGCTAGCACAGCAAAGTGCTAGCTGCGTGCAGGAAAAAAAAGTCCAGCTAGCAAAAGCTGCGTGCAGTGCCCGATCGCCGCCGATCCGCCGCTATCCGTCGCGCCGCAGCCGCCCCCCCCCCCCCCCAGACCCCGTGCGCTGCCTGGCCAATCAGTGCCAGGCAGCTCTATGGGGTGGATCGGAATCCCCTATGACGTCACGACGTCGGTGACGTCATCCCGCCCCGTCGCCATGGCGACGGGGGAAGCCCTCCAGGAGATCCCGTTCTTTGAACGGGATCTCCTGATCGCCGATCGCCTAGCGGGGATCGGAGGGGCTGGGGGGATGCCGCTGAGCAGCGGCTATCATGTAGCGAGACTTTGTCTCGCTACATGAAAAAAATAAAAAAAAAAGATTTGCTGCCCCCTGGCGATTTTTTAGCAAACCGCCAGGAGGGTTAATAAAAGGCACATGGCAGCCTGCCTGGAGTTTGCCAAAAGGCACCTGAAGGACTCTGACCATGAGAAACAATTCTCTGGTCTGATGAAACAGATTGAACTCTTTGGTGTGAATGCCAGGCATTACATTTGAAGGAAACCAGGCATTGCCCATCACCAGTCCAATACCATCTCTACAGTAAAGCATGGTAGTGCATCGGCAGGAACTAAGCGGGTTAAAAGGAAAGATGACTGCACCAATCTATAGGAACTGCGGCGAGGAGCAGAGGGACTCCTAGGGACTGGAGGGAGATTTGTATAGGCAAGAGCCAGACGATCTCATACTGCACAAGGGGGTACTTGGCATAATCTGAAGTCTTGAGTTGCTGTTAATAAAGTGTTGCTAGAGTAACTGTTTGGCAGTAAATACAAAATTAATTTTCTAGTGCAGGCTGTTAAAATAGTCAAGAGGATGCTAACCACGCAAATCTAAATTTTAAAATCAGTCTTACTGTGCCCCTTCTCTCCCCATGCCCCCAGGCTCTAAGATGGAACACAGACTAACACAGACGCAAAATAGAAGTGACATGGTATGCTGTATCAGCCTCATTGGCTGAAGCCTCTGTCACTCACCTCTCTGCGCTGTGATTGGCCGCCTGGTCTCCCCCTGATCTCTTGATCTTGCAGCCGCGTTAGTGTACAGCAAAAGGGGCCAGAGGCTGTCTGCTGTCACTTTACTCAGGCCCCCCTCCTCCAGAGGCATGTCCGCTCTGCCCTTCTGCCGCCTGCCGCATTCTCCCTCTTTCCCGTGCTGAATTTCAGGGAAGGATAAAGGCAGTTCACACGGACTCCTGGAATAATGGTTCCAGTGCTGCAGTTCCCTTCTATACTCTCTGCACTACCACCGGCGGTAGTGCAGAGAATAGGTGGGAACGGCAGTGCATGGATCCATTGTTAGGGGAGTCTGTGCCTGCTGCGTTTATCCTCCCCGCTGTTCTCACAATCAGTGCGGGGGGGGGGGGATTCTTTAACCTGGAGGGCACGAGTGGCCCCTGAAAGGAGACTAATAATTGAAAATAAAGAGAAAAACAAAACGTGGACAGTGCAATACATCTAATATTTAAGTAGAGCAAGCATTTATCTACTTAAATATGTATTTTTTTGTGGGGGGGCATATGATGGCTAATAGTTCCTCTTTAAAGGGTAATCGTAACCAATCAGTAGCTGATACCCCCTTTCTTCAGGGGGCTTTGTATGGCTGATATTGTGCTGAAACCGCTCTCACAGGGTGCTGCCATCACAATGTGGGAGCCTTGTTGCTTTGTGGGAAAGAACAGCTGTTTCCAACTGCTGAAAATGCAATCAGCATCTCCTCCCACTGACATCACCTGCCAGCAGTAAAGATGCCACCATGTGATAAATGTCAAAATGTAAACCAGAGAGAGGAAAGATTTTACAATGGGCAATAACTGACCAAATCATTTATAAATAATTATGGTAAAAATGAAACACTTTCATTACTTTACTTTCACTGCAGTTCCTCTTTAAATTGCGCAAGCAGCAGTCCTGTGATAAATATAAATAAATGTAATATCCCTTCCAGCTATTTTAATTCCAGCATGCAACTCATCCAAGCAAGCTTTCCACATTACATATTTGGCATACAAATTAAAGTGTGACATGAGATAAATGTGTATGTGCTGTGCCAAGCAAGTTCATAAGTAGGCTTTGTTTGTTTTTGTTTTTTCTTTTCCTTCATGAAAGAGTTTTTTTTTTTTTCGAAGCACGCAAGTGACATCTCCTCTCTTGTGGGTACCTTGCTGATAAACCTCACTAATAAGGAATTACAGCCATAAAATCTTTCCTGCACAAAACAACTACTGAGGACAGTTAATAGATAAAAACGTCAATAATTCTTATACTTTTATTCTGGGACTCTTGAGACACTGCCATTGTGCAGAGAATAACATATTAAATCTACTTTGTAAATGTTTATACTGTACATAAAATATAACCATGAGATACCTTAAAAGTCATTTTAGGAGTAGGAGGACAGATCCAATTGTTTATCTCATCAGTTTATTTTCACCTAGGGTTCACTTTTAATAAATAAGGAGACAATATGCAACCTTGTTGCACTCCTTTACCAATTGTGAATCAGTCCGATATTCCATACTCCTCTAACTGTTGCATCTCGGTTTGCATATAGATTTCTCAAATGGCAAATGAGATGGCCTGGTATCCCTATTTCCATGAGAATATGCCACAGTTTATCATGATCTACGCAGTCAAAAGCTTTTTATTAGTCTAGAAAGCAGTAGTAGACATTCTTCTGGAATTCCCTTGCTTTCTCTATAATCCATTAAATGTTGGCAATATGGACTTTTGTTCCTCTCCCTCTTCCAAAACCAGCTTGCACGTCTGGCTGTTCTGGCTCCGTATATTACTGCAGTCTGGCTTGTAGAATTTTGAGCATTACCTTGCTAGAATGTGAGATAAATGCAATTGGCCGATAATCTGAGCACTCTTTGGCATTGCTTTTTTTTTAGGGATTAGCGTGTAACCTGACCTTTTCCAGTCCCGTGGCCACTCTAAGAGCTTGTTTCCACTACACGCGGTGCGATGCGGCTACAGAATGCCGCCCCAGGGCCCATGTCGCCCGATGCAAATGTGTCACTTAGGGCCCTTTTCCACTAGCAATCGCTAGCATTCACGCTGAACGCTAGCGATTGCTGAATCGCAATTAGCGGCGATTCCCCGACGTTCGCGGCCGCGATTTTGCTATGCTATGCACTGCATAGCAAAATCGCGGCAAATATCGCTGCGCGTTCGCGTTCCCGACAAAAACGAATCGCGGTAGTGGAAATGACCTACCGCGATTCCTATGTTAAAAAGCAAACCGTAGCGATTGTAAAATCGCTAGCGGTTTGCGTTTTTGCGATTCAGCCAGCGCAAACGCGCTGGTGGAAAAGGGCCCTTAGTGTCATGGGTCATCCGCCCCTGAATGTTGGTTTAGATAAGCTTCCTTATCTCTGCATGCTATTCTCTGGAACTCTGCGTTCAGCTGGGCAAATGTTTCTTTGACTCCATTTGCTTTTGCTGTCCTTCCATCACCAACTTTAAAAGCCACAGTAGACAACCATTTTGCCTTCATAATCTTTTTTTGTTTTGGGATCTTATTTGTTACAATCTCTTGAACAATGCCACATACTTGTGTCCATAGTTCCTCAGGCATTCTGTCTACCAGATCCTCTGAACCTATTCATCACCTCTACTTTGAAGTCATATAGTCACATAGAATATTGTTAAGATCTTAAGTTGTTCGTTTAATTCTATACATGTACTTCGCAGTTAGAGGCTGATGATCTTTGCCACAGTTGGCTCCTGGTCTCGTTTTAGCTGTTAGTATAGAACACTTCCATCTCCTCCTGCAAAGTAGTCAGTCTGATTGCGATATTGACCAGGCCATGTGTAAGATCTTCTATTTTGCTTTTGAAATAAGGTATTTGCTGTAACCAATGTGTACTCTCTTTCCTGCTTCATTACTTTTTTAAGACCAAATGTGCCTGTTATTGCACTTTGTTTTTTGACTGCCTGTTTTAGCATTCCAGTCACCTATGATGTATATGATGTCTTTCTTGGGCTTTGTGTCCAGTAGCTATAGCAAATCATCATAAAACTGTTTCACTTCCTTCTCATCAGCTTCAGTTGTTGGAGCATAAACTTGAATCACTGTGATGTTGAATCGCTTGCCCTGCAATTTAAGTGAGATCATTCTGTAACTTTTTTGAATTCTAACCAAGGATTGATGTTGACACCGTTTTATTGGTTGATGATGGCTACTCCATTCCTTCTGTGAGTATCCTTTCCACAATAGAAAAGCGGACATATGGCTGATGTAAAATGACCAGCGCCTGTCCATTTTAGTTCACCAATTTCCAGAATGTCGATGTTTAGCCTGGCCATCTCATTTTTCATTACTTCCAACCTTCCTTGATTCATAGATCTTATGTTCCAGTTTCGAAAGTATATTGTCTTTTTGCTGAATCCATCTGTACGCTTGATATTTTTGAGCACCTAAGGAACGATTATTTGTATGAACGATCGGAAATGAATGTTTGGAACCACTAATGGACAAAAATCTCCAAATCAATCCAATCAGAATAATGAAATTGAACCAAATTTCTGATTGATCCATTAAATCTGATCGGATTGGTTTTGTCCATTACTGGTCCCAAACGATCATTTCAGATAGATAGCAAATTGTATCGTTAGTGGCCACCATTAGCATTTGGATGTCCTCTTGGCTTTAGTCCATCAGCATCATTTGCTTTTCCTTTGCTCGTACTTGTCTTCTGCTCTTCCCCAGTAACTCGATGGGCATCTTCAGACCTGGGGACTCCTCTTCAGATGCCAAATCAACATGAGGCCTGGGACTTACTACAAAGGATTATTGCAATCGCTAGAGATTTGTGATAGCACTTTGAAAGTTATTTCCCTGCTCCTATACAATACATTAGAATGGAAACACTCCCAAAATGTTGCATGTCCTGTGATTGTGATTTGCCTAATCGCAATAACTTTAGTGGAATCTGTCCCATCTATTTACATTAGTAGAGCATTTAAGGAAATCGCTAGTGATTGACAGTGATCCCTAAATGCTCAAAAAACGCTCTAGTTGGTTCCAGCCCTGACTCTAGTTGCTTCTGTCCATCTGGTTTCTTGGCAAAAGTAACCGGAGTGGGCCGCCAGTACCTTCTCCAGTGGATCATATTTAGACAGATATCTCTGCAATGACCTGCTCGTCTTTGGTGTTCTTCCAAGTTCCCTCGTGGAGACAAAAGGAGAAAACGAGAGCCCCAATAGTGTATTACTGTTATTCCAAATTCCTTATTGAAATGAAGAAATGATACTCACAAATATGGCTTGCTGAATCTAGGCAACCACTGATCACGCTCGCGGGGAGTTTTTGCCTGTCCCCATTAAGGCTAAGAAGTATCTACTCTAGATAGAAAGAGGGTGATCACACCCATCCAACCAGTGGATACAAGTTTACTTGAGAAGAATACAGAGGTGCCCAAAGGATAAAATGCATTAAAATCATAAAATGGGAGGTCTTGCATGACTAACCTCCCAAATGACAACAGATTGCAATTGTTCAAATAAAACAATGTATTCTTACTCTGTTTTGGAGTAAGAATAAATTGTTTTAGTTGAACAATTGAAATCTGTCGTCATTTGGGGAGGTAAGTCATCCAAGACACGCATTTTATGATTTTAATGCATTTTATCCTTTGGGTGCCTCTGTATTCTTCTCGAGTTTCCAAGTCTCCTTGTTGGTCTGACTGTACATTGGCTTGTGCTTTGCAGCAGAGGGGGTGTGGCTGCTGGGTTTTTTGTTCAGAAGTAATTTTTGCACAGCAGCTGCAGTTTGGTCAGTCAGTACCCCTGTGCTGTAAGTGCTGGCATTTTATGTCCTAGATACCTCTCCATTTGATATATTTACATTTATAACAAGTTTTGATCATTATGGATTATACATGTCAGACCATGAAAGATACATTTGAAGGACAGCTATAGTGAGAGGTATATGGAGACTGCCATATTTATTCTGCTGGTCTTTTGCCTCTCTTACGTTTAGCAATAGACCCTGAACAAGCATGCAGCAGATCAGGTGTTTCTGACATTATTGTCAGATCTGACAAGATTAGCTGCATGCTTGTTTCTGGTGTGATTCAGACACTACTGAAGCCTAATAGACCAACAGGGCTGCCAGGCATCTAGTATTGATTAAAAGGAAATAAATATGGCATCCTCCATATTTTTTATTACAGTTGTCCTTTTTTTACTTGAGTGCTTTTGTAATAGCCATCTTAGTCTGATCAAAAGCATTTCCATTTATTAAGCAGCATTTTCAGATTTGTTAAGTAGAGATGATGACATGTATAAGAGGCACATAGGATTCTTTTAATTTGATATCTGCAGCATCTTTAGGTTCCTTTTATTTTAATTTAAAAAAATCAAGTTCTCCTTAACTAGTTGTCTTCTAAATCCTTACCTGAACATCTTCATTTTGGACCTTAATTTAACCTTAAAGTGAACCTGAGATGGTTCACTAGCGCTAATTTATACTTACCTGGGGCCCAGCCCCATAAGTACCGTGGCATAGCTCGTTGTCCTCCTCTGCCCCTCCGTTAAGCCGATATGACTCCCGGTAAGCCTGGGCAGTCACAGCCTCCTGTTCATGCGTGGCTCAGCCACATGCGCACCCCTTGTTGTGCTCCTGTCCCCTGGAGCGTTATGCGCCTGTGCAGTAGTATTGCTCAGGTGCAGAATGCTCTAGGGGACGTGAGTGTGGTGGGGTCATCGCATGTGCAGAAGCCCTTCTACCAGCCCCATGCAGCCATCCTGTGCCCTCGTAGTCACTCACTGCTGCTCCAGTCCCCCGCTGGCAGCTTGCCGACCTCGGAGGTCGGCGGGCCGCATTGCGCACATTTTTACGCATTCCCGCTAGTGCAGGACCATTAACACATACATTTTTACGCCTTACTGGTTCAATGCGTACATTTTTACGCATTGAACCAGTAATGCGTAAAAATGTATGTGTTAATGTTCCTGCACTAGCGGGAATGCGTAAAAATGTACGCAGTGCGGCCCGCTGACCTCAGAGGTCGGCAAGCTGCCAGCGGGGGACTGGAGCAGCAGTGAGTGACTACGAGGACACAGGATGGCTGCATGGGGCTGGTAGAAGCCCCAGGTAAGTGAAACTCATTTTTTTTATTTTACTTGGGCCTTCCCTTTAAGACCAATATCTGCCAGCAGGGATCAGAGCACAATCCCCCGGATGACATTTTGTGGACAAGGCTGGACAGACACGCTGCTAGTCTGAAGGCCAGTGACGCATTCTGTCACTATGGTGGGCAGCCAATGTGTGGTGCACGATGGAGGGGGAGAATATAATGCATATGGGCAGCCTTCGTGCAAGAAGACTGTACCTGATTTGTGCTAAAGTACCGGCTCACAATGTGCATACTTGAGTTCTAAAAAGTGACGTACTGAGAAGAATATGAAGTCTGACATTTATTTCCTTTTAAACAGTGCAGATTGCCCGGCTGTCTTGCTGAGCCTCTGTCTATAATACTTTTAGCCATAGATCCTGAGCAAGCATGCAGATCAGGTGCTATGACTAAAGGGACGTGTGTGATTCAGACACTACTGCAACCAGTGAGATCAGTACGACTGCCAGGCAACTGGTATTGTTAAAAAGGAAATAAATATGGTATATTCATGTGCCTCTCGGTTCAGGCACGATTTTAAGTACTTTTAGAATCTAGTGTATTATAGCTGCTGTTTTTCCCCAATTCAGGATGAAAATTTAATTATTAAAGTTGAAGTGAAGGAGGAAGCAGAAGAGACGTACGCCTGGGGGGAGGAGCCGTGTAAGGATGAGACTCCTCCAGAGATCAGCACAGGTGAGGAGCAAACAAGTCATGCATTCTTCCTGAGAAACTGCAGCACTCTGCTCTCTTCTGTCCTCTGGCAGTAGGAAGTGATGGGGCAGATAGAGTATGTATGCTCTTTATATGTCTATCTTCTGTGCCTTCATCCAAGTCAAAAACAACACCTAAAGGCTTATACAATTCAGTATTCTAAACCAGGTGCATCTTCAAAGTGCAGGGGTGTCTTCTGGAGCATCACCGCAGGGCTGGCCCAAGTTAATAGTAATCTCCCTTATGCCTATTCGCACATCACACACACCATAGATGGGCACACATCATAAATCCATACTCCACACATTATAACCACATGACACACATCCCCCATGCATTTACAAATACTGCGTACGTATGCACACAGGCATCCAAAAGTTCAAAATCAATCTTGCTTTCCTTTTTCATAAGAATATCATTCACCATGCCCCCGTCACTTAATTTGTACATCTGCCGCACAAAGGAAGTTGCATTGCATGCTGGATTTTCTCTCCTCCCCTTTATTACTTATTTCCCCTTAGATACAGCTAATTCAGTGTGATTGGCTGAAGCCTCTGCCCTTCACGTTTTCCTCTCCCACGCCGCTGTCCCTCTCTGATTGGCCGCCCCAGTATGCCAGTGTTATGTCAGAAGTGCTGACACAACAAGGGTCGGATACTTGTGTGCAGGCTGCTAGGGAGCAGGGAGGGGGGCCGGCACCTGTTCTCAACCCCCCTCCTGTAGTGTGCCATGGCCTCGTCCGCCCCGCACCCCCACGTATGTTCCCCGCATTTCCCCTCCTCCTTGCAGCATTACAGAGTGCAGCGGGGAGGAATAAAAGCAGCGCACACAGACTCTCCTCATCATGTTTCCCAGCGCTGGCGTTCCTTCCATACTCTGCACTACCGCCGATGGTAGTGCGAGTATAGAGGGGAACTCCAGCGCCTAGAACCATGAATAGGTGAGTCTGTGTGTGCTGCCTTTAATCCTCCCCGCTACGCTCTGTAATTCTGCGGGGAGAAAGGGGGATGCAGGGAAGGGAGAGGAAGTAAGGGAGGAAATTACATCAGGATTGGCTTCAGACTATGGGATCCAAGATGGCCCCTGCCAGGAACAGGATTCTCTTTATTTTGCTAAAAAAAAAATTCACTGAAATCAAACCATAGATCTGTAAGTAGTGCAAGTAATGATCTACTTACATATGTGTTTTTTCCCCTGGCATAGTATGGGTAACTGCTTCACTTTAAGACTTCATTCTAAATAGCAGCCTTGACAAATCTGACAAATTACCCTTTGAACTTTCAGGCACTTAACCCTTATCCCAAACCTTTTCTTACTCTTTCTCAGCTGTTTTTGGCTTCTATTTACTTTTCAGGAAACTGAATTCTACAAGCTGTTCTACAAGCTCATTTACATAGATAACAACACCAGATTTTAACTCTTGCTGTACATAGAAAGGGAATTAAAGGGAACCTGAAGCAAGAGTGATATGGAGGCTAACATATGTATTTCCTTTTAAGCTATACCAGTTTCCTAGCAATACTGCTGATCCTCTGCTTGTAATACTTTTAGCCTGAGACCCTGAACAAGCATGCAGCAGATCAGGTGTTTCTATTGTTTTTGTCAAATCTGATAAGATTAGCTGCATTCTTGTTTCAGGTGTTATTCAGACACAACTGCAGCCAAATAGATCAGCTTGGCTGCCAAGCAACTGGTACTGCTTAAGAGGAAATAAATATAGCATCCTCCATATACTTATTGCTTCAGCTGTCCTTTCAGACGATTTCTTAGAAAGACTAGTACTACACGTACCTATGGTTATCGCATCATGCCACATATCACATCTGGTATGCCTTGGGCTGCAGCACAGTAATTTGATGCATGGAGGTTACATTTTCTTTTTTTTTTTTCACAATTAAGTTTATTAAAGAAAAACTCAACAGAACAGATAACATAAAATGTGTAACATGCATCTTCAGTAATACAGGATACAAAATTAGCATATAACAACATCCAATATTGTGATATCATCATAATAGTCTCACTGTTACTGTGCTGTTGCCACTGGCTGAGCCTATGGTGGATAAAGCCTAACAGAGTAGCACGTTTGAGCTTTGCTTAAGTATACTCAATTATTTAGTAAGCTTTGGACGCTAGTCTGTATTGTATGCCCATAGTAGTGAATCTTATGTGGGGTTCTCCCACCACACCAGGACGGGTAGACAGGGAGAAAAAAGTAAGAAGAGAAAAAGAAAGTAAATAAGATCATTCTCAGCCCTCCGAGATAAGTCGTTTGTATTCCTCTGAACATTGAAATTCGTTCCAAACTGACCAAATTATGGTATATTGTTCTGTTCTATCCTGGGATAGGAGAATCATATGTTCCATCGCTTCTATTCCATCTACTCTTTTCAGCCAAGATTTGATGCTGGGGATCTGTGGAGATTTCCAGTGTAGTGGGATCATAGCTCTTGCTGCATTGATTAAGTGAATGATAATCGATTTTTTGTAGGCTTTAATTGTATCAGGAGTGTCATGGAGTAAGAAACGACCAGGAGCAAAGGCAATCTTTTCACATGAGATCTTTTCCACCAAGCGATGAATTTCAGTCCAATATGGGACAATTTTAGGGCAGGACCAGAAGATATGAAACATATCTCCATCAGGGGCACCGCATCTCCAGCACGTATCTGGAGACGACGGAAAGATCTTGTGTAGTACCTGGGGTGTTTTGTACCATCTTGATAAAATCTTAAAACCAAGTTCTTGTATGTTAACATTTAGTGAACCTTTATGATTAAACAAGAAAATCTTCTGCCACTGCTCCTCGTCAATTTCCGCCCCCAGATCCTTCTCCCATGACATCTGGTATTTGATTTTATGAGGTGTTGATGTCGCCACTAGCATCTGGTAGATTTGGGATACTAGGTGTCTATGTGGTTCTTGGCATAGGAGCAGCTTTTCGAAAACTGACATGTCTGATGACCATTTGGCTCCCTTCATCAGTGAGTGCAAAAAGTGTCTCAATTGGAAATACTGCCAATTGGATAGAGGAATGTCTCGCCTCATTGAAGCTATCTCCTGTAGGGATTTAACCTTGCCCCGTGTCAGAAAGTCCCCGGCCCTCGGCACGCCCCCCCCATCCCAAGAGGATAAGAATAGAATATCTTTTGCTGGTTCAAATGCAGGGTTGCAGCATAGGGGCGTCATTGGGCCAGAGGTGTGGATTAGGCCTAATGTTTGTAATTGGCGTCTCATGCACTTCACTGAAGCGATCATGAGGGGATTATTCCAGGCAAGTTGTTTGGCATGTGGGTAGTCCACCCAACCCAGAGTTGCAATTTTACAATCAGCTGTTACCTGCTCAATCTCCACCCATAGTTTACGTGTGATAGGCGAGGCCCATTCTACAATTCTGCAGAGTTGAGCTGCCATGTGGTATTTCTGCAAGTCCGGTAAACCCATGCCTCCCAAAGTTCTGGGTATGGACAATGTAGTTCTTGCAATCCTGGGGGGCTTATTGCCCCATATAAATTTGTTAATTTGAGCTTGCAGAGATTTTAAATAACTTGGGGGAAGATCGATTGGGATACATTGGCTAATGTACAGGATTCTCGGGAGGATGTTCATTTTGATTGACGCCATTCTGCCAAACCACGAAATATGATTTTGTTTCCCCCAGGTCTGTAGGTCAGATTGTAAAGTAATGCCAATCTTTTGAAAGTTGGCTGCGAATAATCCCCTCAAGTCACCTGTAATGTTAATCCCTAAGTATCTGAGGTGGTCTGCTGACCATTGAAATGCAAAATTGGTCTTACATACTTGTACTGTAGCCGGGTCCAGTGAGACGTTTAACGCTTGGGACTTGTGGAAATTTATTTTCAAATTGGAGATGTTGCCAAATTCTTTAAATCTCTGCATCAAGTTGGGAAGAGAGGTTAAAGGGTCACCGAGGAAGAATAGTAAGTCGTCTGCAAATGCAGCAACCACATGGTGGGTATTGCCTACCATCAGTCCTTTGATATTAGGGTCTGACCTAACTGCATTGAGAAAGGGTTCAAGAGTAAGTATGTAAATTAGAGGGGATAAGGGGCATCCTTGCCTAGTCCCGTTTGTAATATGAACTCTACCAGAGAGGGAGCCATTGACCTTTACACGAGCCGTGGGGTTTGTGTATAAAAGACCTATCCATGTACACATGGGGTCTCCCACACCCAAGCGTGACAGGGTGGCCCGGATATAGTCCCAAGCCACCCTGTCAAACGCTTTCTCTGCGTCAGTAGAGAGTAGAAAGGTTTTCATTCCCTTTTTTCTTGCATAGGCCATTAAGCCAATAGTTCGCATAACGTTGTCTTTTGCTTCCCTCTCTGGTATAAAACCAACTTGGTCATGTTTCACATGTCCTGCAACAAACGGGAGCAGGCGGTTAGCCAAAATTTTGGCCAAAATTTTTGCGTCTAAATTTAGTAGGGAAATGGGGCGGTAGTTAGTACAAAACTGAGGATCTTTGCCAGGCTTCGGAATGACCGCAATATGTGCCTCTAGAAATTGACTAGATGGGATTGTGTCTGGCGTTACTGAATTAAAAGCTTTTACAAATTCCGGTGCCAATTTGTTAGAGAAAGCCTTGTAGTATTGGCTCGTGTACCCATCTGGGCCAGGAGCTTTACCAGGTTTCAGGGCCTTTACAGCTGCCAGAAATTCATCTTCCTTGAGAGGAGATTCGAGATCTTCACGATCTGAGTTTTCCAGTTGGAATGAGGAAGCATGTTTAAGTAGGAAATCTGTGATTATACCATCTCTGTGAGGAGTTAGATTAGTTTTGGAGGTTGGTCCCTGTAAATTATATAATGAGTCATAGTATTTCCTAAATTCTTCTGCTATTTCCTCAGTTTTGTACAGTTTTTCTTGTTTATTATTTTGAAGGCAGTGAATATTAGAGTGTGAGGATTGTTGTCGTAGGGCCCGAGCTAACAATTTCCCACTTTTATTTCCATGTTCGTAGAATATTTTTTTAGAGGTCATCAATTTGCGTCTGGCTTCCGAGTATAGCAGCTTGTCAAGTGCTACTCTGGCATTGTGTAGCTCCGTTAAGTTAGCAACCGCTAAAGATTGTTTATGGAGCCTCTCTAGCCTTTTAATTTCCGTGGACAGTTTCAGTACACCCTCCTCTCTTTCCTTCTTTAATCTAGACCCTATTTTAATAAAATGTCCTCTAATTACGGCCTTGTGTGCTTCCCAAATAGAGATTTTTGATGTCAATTGTGTATTGTTTAAATGGAAATAATCATCTAAGGCTTCTGAAATTGTTCTACATCTGTCTTTATCTGATAAGAGGTTTGGATTCAGTTTCCATGTCCACATGTTGGGTGGCCTGGCAGAAATTGTGAGGGAGAGGAATACCGGAGCATGGTCTGAGAAAGTCTTGGAACCTATTGAAGTCTCTCTGACACAGGGCAAGTCTCTCTGAGCTACAAAAAAATAATCTATTCTTGAATATTTGTTGTGGATAGCAGAATAATGAGTATAATCTTTCTCGAGTGAGTGTGATATTCTCCATGGATCCATGAGGGACAAATTCTGCAGTTTAGTTTTGATGAACCGTAGGGCTCTATATGAAATGGCAGAGGAGCCATTAGAGCAGTCTTGGGTAGGATTTAGTGGAACATTGAAATCACCACCCAAAATAAGCATGCCTTTTGTGAAAATTGCTAATTTAGATAGGACCGCTGCTATAAATGATGGTTGCTGCTTATTGGGTACATAGATGTTTGCTATTGTGAATTCCTTCTCAGCGATTCTTCCTCTAACAAACAGGAAGCGCCCTTCTGGGTCTCTCAGCACTTCCTCGAGTGTAAACGGGACCCCTCGGCCGCAGAAGATAGAAACACCTTTAGTTTTAGATATTGGCGACGTGGCGTGGAATGAACTTGGATACCTTTGGTCAAATTTACTAGGCATGTGGTTAGCTTGGAAGTGGGTCTCCTGCAACAAGGCAATATGGACCTTTTCTTTGCGTAAAAAATCAAAAATAATGGATCTTTTCTCTGGTGAATTCATGCCATTTATATTGAGGGAGACCATCTTCCACGCCATATTGGGTGGATCATTTCTAGACCCACTATGGGTTTCTAAAACCATATCTGTGAGATCGTTAGAGCGACCCCGCATGCACAGAGGCCCCACTATAAGAGAGAGGACTATATGCACCAGGGGAAGGGGAAAGAAAGGAAAAGAAAGGTGAGGAAAGGTCCTGGTGTGGGAGAGAACCCCCCTAACCATGAAGCACGAATCAGAATTGACTGTTAAAGAGTTAAAGACTATCCCACGTGAGCACGCCCTGGAGGGACGTGCCCACGACCTTCGTGGGTTGTATCTATTCAGTGTATCTTTCAACACACTGTGGGGGGGTTTGGAAAACGTGTCGAAGAGTAAAACCACTCAATTATGTACGTTGTAACTAGTAAAAATAATACTACTGATCTACCAGAAAGGGATCATAAAAAGTCCGCTATGCCCGCTATTATTAAACAAGTATAAGTTCGGGTCGGTCTTCTATTAGTATGAGTGTATCTAAAAGCACTTTCATTTTAGCTAACAAGGTACCTAGGCAGACTGTCTATCTATAACTGGGTGCTCTAAATCTTCCCGTTCTATTCTTTAAAGCAAGTACTCTCATGTGTATATATACCCAATTCACATCTAAGGATATAGCTAAGTCTGTATGGGGAAAGGATTGAAAATTACCTTCGTTATGTTTTCTATATCTCCTTACTCTGGGTATAACCCTGAGCACGATGGAGAAAAAAGGCAGCGCATTCATAAGGAGGTTGAAACAAAGCAAGATCAGAAAGGATCGGGGGATCCCTACACCAGGGGTGAGCTACCAGATGGAGGGAGCGGAGGCAAGGGGGAAAGAGAGATGCGGAGATGTAAATAGCAAAACCTGGGCATTGCTGTGAAATGTAAAAGCTATCGGTAGTGGACTAGTGTTTGCCATTGTGTTGTGTCACAGAAATAGAGGTTACATTTTCTTACTGACCTAACGCATGGTAATTACAGAATTGCCTGAGAAGGAATGTGCAAGTTTTACTTATGTATGTACAAGAAGGCTGATAATGCATAACTTCAGGACTGGATGGAACATGCAAATAATTCCAATATGCTCTTGTAACTATCTATAGCTATTAAGCCTCCCCCCCCCCCCCCCCCCCAAGTAAAAAAATAAAAATAAATAAATAAAAACATAGATACCTTAGTAGTTGGAAGCCGTCCTTTCTCCAGTCCACTGTTCCAGCGCCAGATCTCTCTAACATTTTCAACCTTGTTGGTCGAATATGCCTGGTCGATGTCTGGTGGTGCAGCCATGAATGAGCTCATCTGCACTGGGCATGCACAAGTATGGTCCACACATGCCCAGTAGTATGAAGCGCTTGAGCATGAAGGAAAACGCCATACACTAGTGGCTTTGTTCTGCTGGGAAGGTGTGAACCGTACTCGTGCATGCCAAGTGTGGATGCCCATAGTTGGCCATTCCTCCCGGCAGAAGATAAAGAGGGTCCCAGGACAGGAACGGTGAACTGGAGGAGGATTCAGAAGCTTCCCACTACTCAGGTATGTATCTAACGTTTTATTTTGGGGGGTGACTTCTGGACTGCTTTAAAGTTATTCTAAAGCAAACCTAAAAAAAAACAATCGCCTACGGATAAGGAAGGCTTCAGAAGCACTCGGGGGCACTCCTATTCAAATTTTATTTAATTTTATTTTTTGTTTGGTCATCCAGGTCCTCTCTCTGTGACCTCAAACTTCCCCTCCCTCTCCCTAAAAAAAAAAATTTGAATAGAAGTGACCCCGTATACTTGCAACCACTTCCAGACTTTGTATGTTCGGACTGACGAGCGGACAGCGGTGTACAAAGGGCACAGAAAGAGGACTGGGAAGACTATGGGATTCAGAGCCTTCCCTCTTAATAGATGAGGTTGTTGGGAATCGTAAAAAAAAGAAGCAGAAACTCACCTAAGGAGAGGGAAGGCTCTGAGTCCTATAGAGCCTTCCCTCTCCTTTCCCGGTCGGTGCCCTCGGTGCAGCACTTGCCCCCCCCCCCCCCCCCTCCTGTTTGAATTCCCCACCTCGGAAGTCTTTGGGAGCCGAGTCCTCTCAAAGACAGAGTTAACCCTTTGCACACTCGCATGCAAATGTTCAAACAAATGCATTTACAGGAATCAATCATCCAGGCAACACTGCTGTCCCTACAGCTAAGTTAAAAGCCGGGGTCTTAGTTACAAAAGTATGCATTCCCTTGCGTAGTCTCCTACACTGCACAGAGGTACCCAGGTATTCATAGGTGTCCTAACTCTGGCCCTGTAGTATGCATAGTGCAGACATGCAAACCTATCTAAAAGATTAGGAGCAGATATCCTGATGTCCTCTCCTGGGACAGATAGTGCATCAGACTAAACTCATAAGGGATCTAACCAAATCTGTTTATGTCCACCATGCACACACCAGCATAAGCTGTGTGCATCCTGACAGTGGTCACAGACAGGAAGGAGGGACTTCCGAAGACTTCCGAAGTGTCAGGGAAAGAGCAGTATTTGACCAAATTGGTTGAATACTGCTAACGGGGGAGCCAGCGCTGGAACGGGCACCGTGAGGAGAACAGGAAGGCTCTATAGGACCCAGAGCCTTCCCTCTCCTTAGGTAAGTATCTGGATGATTTTTTATTTTTTTTTATCGATTCCTAGTCACTTTAATACCTTGTTTAAGCTATTCAGGAAGCTTATTATGAGAATTTGCTATCTTCGGTTCTGAATTTAGTTGGCCTTCAATTTTACAGAATCATATTTTCACTGCAGAGGTTTTAGGCTTCTTTAGCCTTCATCAGCGCAAGGTATGGCTTGGATTGAAGTCTTTGGTATGGCATGTGAGAGTTCTATTACAGGGAACACAGTTCATTTGGGGAAATTGTGTATTTAAAACTGTCTAAAATGTTGGGTTTCAAAAACCTTTTTGTTCTTTCCATTTTGTCTCTTTTCCAGATGGACGATACAACAAGCGGAAACCAGAAAGAGGTCTATGCAGTGAAACCCAAAACGAGGACATCGCAGCAGATTGCTCAGAGGAAAACCCCATTACAGCAACTCTCCACCCAGTAACTCTCAGTTCAGATCTACCGTCAGACCCCGCTACACAGGGAGAGGCAGTTCCTGATCACTCCTCTTCTGTTACCCATCATGCAGCTCGTAGAGGAAATGAAACCTTCATGTGCTCTGAGTGTGGCAAATGTTTTACCGTGAGGTGCAAACTCATCTCACACCAGAAAACTCATGAAGGGGAAAAGCCGTACTCCTGTTCTGAATGTGGGAAATCATTTTCCTTGAGAAGCAGTCTAATAAAGCATAACGCAATGCACACAGGTGAGAGGCCCTATTCATGCTCAGAATGTGGGAAATGTTTTTCCTACAAGAACTCTCTAATTGCACATCAGATGACTCATACAGGTGAAAAGCCGTATTCCTGTTCAGAGTGTGGGAAATGTTTCTCCCTGAGAAGCAATCTTATATCACACCAGATGATTCATACAGGGGAGAAGCCATATTCATGCCTGGACTGTGGGAAATGTTTTTCTCGGAGAGAAAATCTAGTAATACACCGGAAGACTCATACTGGGGAGAAACCTTATTCTTGTACCGAATGTGGTAAAAGCTTTGCTGTCAGATCAAACCGCGATAGACATGAGAGAACTCACACCAGGGAGAAGCGGTTTTCCTGTTCTGAGTGTGGAAAACTGTTTGCAGAGAAATCCTATCTTGTAATACATCTCAGAACTCACGGTGGACAACCGGCTACGGCGTCAGGACATGGCGTCTGAGATAGAGTAGATGTACTGGAGAGTGTTTCTTTGCTACAAAACATTGCCTACACACTGAAAGAAAGTCCAATGTTTCCTTCTTAAAGGCAGTTTTACACGCAGCATGTCCCATCATGCTTCAGTGCTTTCTTGACATCCATGATGTGCCGGTTGCAGGCTAAATTATTTTAGCAGGCCACCAATGAAGCCTGTTTCATTCGCTGATTACTCTACCCATTTATCAAGCCGTGTGTTCAGACTAAGCCTCTATCACCACATGTAAGTCATATAATGGGGAGTCATCATTACAAATGGGTACAATTTTCTGGCAATGGAGTGGCCACTGCAACAGAAGAGACTGCTATGATGCCAGGAGAGGTGAAATGCAAGAAAACCGGTTTTCCTATTCTTGTTTTGGCTAACAAGAAAGTCAGAGGGGGCTCAGGGTTAAATAATTACCTGATCCAAGGTAATTCATTCAGGCAGGTGATCACACTGGAAGGGGGGCACTGCAATGCAGGCAGAGGTTTCACAGCAGGTGGCGACTGCGGTCCTGAGGAGGTGGATGGAGCCTCACTTCAGTCCTGATTATGTCGTATCAGGTAGGTATTTAACCCTAAGACCCCCCTTTCCCCCGGGACCCATGTTCTCAGAGTCTCCACTGTGTGATTGCATCAGATATGGCATGCTATGTATGACGTCTCCTGTGTCTATAACGATCATGCACTGCTCAACAATGCATTCTGCTCAACCACAATAGAAACATTGGATCTGCTTACAATGCATATATATGAATGGATCCTATACATAGGATCTGCCAAAAAGTTTGTTGTTCTGTAACAGCAAACAAATCGATTTGCATACCAGTGTGAAACATAGCTAAAGTATAAAATTGGATTTCCATTTTTTATTGCTAGATCGAAAGTACTGTTTTTTCAGAATGAATTCAGCCTTCTTCTTCATCTGCTTGCTTTGGTTTAATCTAGGCATTCTTCACCCGGAATAAAAAGGTAACTGGCCTGAGACAAAGCTTCCTAAGGCCAGCTCAGTGGTCTGTTTATGCTGGAGCCACATACCTGTGTGTTGTCAGCTCCTTTTCTCCTTTCCCCAATCTCCATAATGACTCCTTAAAAACCTGACTTTCAGCTAAATTCACATTTTCACACAGGAAGAGGCAGGCTTGTGGTGATGCTCCTCCATTTCTGGTATCCTTTAAAGGCACCATCTTTGTTAAGTGTTCAGCCCATTCAACAGATATTTCAGTGTTGTCCCTTTTTGCAGGCATTACACTCGGCTGATTTTTGTGATCACCTTGGCTGATCAATCTGCCAGCAGTGACATGGGGTGGTAGGCTTTGTCTACAAAGCAGTAGACAAACCACTGGTGACCGAACAGAGTTGGAACACACTGGGGTTGGGGAACTAGAAAGCTGAGGGTGCTTGTTTTTCTGTTACAATGTAGGGCATGTGAAAGTTAGGTTATATTATTAAAAGCACTAAAAACAAAATGTAGCACATTATGGGGAGCAAGGGAATGATCCCTAAAGGACCAGAGATCGCTGGTACAAAAAAAGGGTCCTGCCGATGTCACGCCGCACAGACCTGCTGCTACTGCCGATTGCATCGCCCTCCCGCCACTGAAGCTCACTTACTCTGCCTTCGTTATGACAGCAGTGCTCAGTGAGCCAGTCAGGAGCCGATTTCATTGGCTTCTGACCCTGTGATCAATGTGAGCCAATGAGATTGGCTCATAGTGATCATGGGGTCAGGAGCCAATGAAATCCGCTCCTGACCAGCTCGCAGAGCTCTGCTGTCATACCAACAGCAGGGCGAGTGGGCTGCAGCGTTGGGAGAGCGGCACAATTGGTGGGAGCGCGTGGCAGGCTAGCTGAAATCTATGCCCAGGTAGGGATAACGGGTCCCAAACAGGGTGTAGATTTTAATTAGTGGGCCCAAAACAAGTTAATCTCTAATTCGATCTGATAATGATTGGTACCTGCACTACGAGCATCAATCCAACCATGCTGGTCAGCGATGTGTTTGCGTTTTTAAAAACACATTTCTATTAACTCACAATAAATTGCAGCAAGATTGCCGCAGTCACGATTTTTTGAAGAATTGAGATCTTGGCAATT
Source organism: Hyperolius riggenbachi (assembly GCF_040937935.1). NCBI lineage: Eukaryota > Metazoa > Chordata > Amphibia > Anura > Hyperoliidae > Hyperolius > Hyperolius riggenbachi. The sequence continues at coordinate 209,644,294 of NC_090655.1, read as the reverse complement.
TGACTGCGATTTTAATGTAAATCAGTGAAAGCGTGTTTTTAAATAGTGAATTGATTGGATATGTTGGGGCAATAGATGACCAATCAGAGCTGTGGGGAGAGAGAACTCTCCCCACAGACAGGGTGTCACATTGCTGATTAAGCCTACAAAATCTTATACAAGCCTCTGTATATTGCATTACTTTTATACGGTTCTGATCCAGTTCTGTATCATGCCTGAAGAAGAAATGTAAAGTTTTGAAAGCTTGCAATAAACCATGTACAGTTAGTCTTAACTGTATCACCTGAATCAATGTTTGTTTGGTTTGATGTCTGCATTTCTGCTTCAGATATTTGAGATATACAGTAATCATGTGACCAGGATACCAGCCAGACCCAAAAAATGAGGCAAATGGGTAAATAAATCATTGGTTAAACTAGTGTTACTGCCTGCTAATAAGCTGAAATGCTACTTGTACGTTTGTGAACCCTTTTGAACTTTCAGTATTTTTGCACAAGTATGATCTGTTTTAAATGCAGTCCTAAAATTAGATAATGAGAACCAGATTAAAGAAATAAGACCAAGACATTATACTTTTCTTTTTTTTTTTTGAGGGGGGGGGGGAGGGGTAGGGGTTACAATCATCCAAAGTCGCGTATGAGTGTTTTAATCAACAGGATGTTAATCAAGTATGAGTGGGGAAGGCCCTGCCGTATTTAAAGCTTGTGGATAGTTTCCAAGATTTTATGGACACCTGCAAAAGATAACTGACCCACATATACAGAGTTATAGAGGAGGAGCTGTCAGCCATACTATCTCAGAAAAAAACATATATAAGTAGATAAATACTTGCTCTACTTACATAACATATGTATTGCACTGTCCATGTTTTGATTCTAGTGATTAGCATTTCCCATTTTAACTGTGGCTATTTTGAAGCCAATCCTGATGTCATTTCCTCCCTTACTCTCCTCTGCCTGATTGTGTATACATTGCCCACCCTCCACTATAAAAAGTGCATTGTCTCAGCATGAGAAATATTGGCCAATCAGAGAGAGGAACAGAGTTGTGAGAGGGGAAAACAGGAGGGAAAGAGGCTTCAGCCAATCAGGCTGCATTAGTTAAGTCTGAGGAGAAAGTAGAGAAGCAAAAAGGACAACCCAGCATGCCGTGCAACTTCCTTTATACGTGCAAAATTTTGTGTGTACCAAATAAGAGTTAGGTAAACTGGGGAATGATCATTTATCAACATGAAAAGTGTATTTTTAATAGTGATTTTAACTTTTGGATTTCCTGGTCAGCATCCTTATTACTTGTTACCAGATAAAAATAAAGAATTGATTTTTTATTTTATGCTTGACAGTTACACTTTAAAAGGACCCTGAGTGCTGAATAAAACAAAATTTGGACTTACCTGGGGCTACCTCCAGCCCCGTGTAGCCCGTGAGGTCTTCCGGCATCCTCTTCTCCCCTCTCCTGGTACCGTTTGCGGCTCCAAAAATCGGCAACTCTGTGGTGAAGTAGCGCGCCAGTCGCATCATCACGCTGATCGCCGTAAGTCTCCTGTTCATGCGCGCTTTAGTCTTTAGAGAATGCGCATGTGCAGGAGGCTTACGGCAACTGGCGTGCTGTCGCGGTGGGGCGCGTATGCATGACTTCACCAGAGAGTCGCCGATTACTGGAGCTGCCAGCGGTACCTGGAGTGGGGAGAAAAGGATGCTGGAGGACCTTGCGGAATACAGGGGCTGGAGCAAACAGCAGGTAAGTCCAAGTTTTGTTTTTATTCAGTGCTCAGAGTCCCTTTAAATAGAACCGCGAAGGGAAATGATACTTACCCAAGAAGATCCTGCACAGGCTTCTAATATCCTCCTACAGACTACCTTACTGCGTCTGCTTAGAATCACAGAGCTGCTCATGGGCAAGCTGCTTTACCTTACTGTGCAGGCATGGCCATACTTGTGCAAGCGCAATATGGCCGCTGTCATGCATAAAGAGGAGCAGAGACATGATGACCTCAGACAAGCTTTTGTTGGATACGGTCTACGTGTGGAAACTGTGGGTAAACAGGATATGGGTAGCCTACGGACTACCCAGAGGTTTCTCCTACCTAGGTAAGTATGTAACTTTTTTGATTTGGGCCCCCCCGGGTACACTTTGAAGAGGAACTTTAACCCAGGATTGAACTTCATCCTAATCAATGGCCGATACCCCTTTTCTCACCAGAAATCTACCTTTTTTTCTAAAAGATAATTAACCACTTGAGGACCACAGTGTTAAACCCACCTAAACAGGGATGCTCGGATAGTGCTTTTTAAAATCCGAATTGATCCGGATATCTAAATCCGGCCTTTTAGCGGTCGCATTATCCGCGGATATCAGGGCTATTCAGATCCCTGGATAGAAAAACCGGAAGTGCCCTTTAAATAGCTTTAAAAGGTGTTTTTAGGGTAAATGAGGCAAGTATCATTATTATTTTGCAAAGGTGAACACAAATTGATGATGTGGGGACTTAACTTAAAATCCGGAGCATGCTGGACGTGACACTTGCCAAGTTGCAAGTGACACGTGACATGTGGCAAGTGACACTTTGCAAGTGTCAACTGACAGTCAGACAGCAGAGGAGAAGACACTAGTGCACACTAACACATTAATGAATTAACAATAGTGGAGTGATAGTCAAGGGGTTAATCACTGAGCTTATCACTGTGTACAGACCTTGGCCCAGCAGCAGCACTGCAGCTGTACAGCACACACTCTAACTGTCACACTATGAGACATCAGTCAAGCTAATTAACAATTGCTATAGAGTAGTGAAGGGGTTAATCAATGAACAGCTTTAGGTTTATAACTGTATACAGGCAGCCCTTGCTAGACCACCAGCACTGGAGCATGTCTCTCAGGAAGCATTCAGCAAGCCAGAACGATCTGTCTCATCATGGCAGCCCTCCTTATTATACAAGGGGGACTGGCCAGTGTTCCTTTCTGTGATTGGGTGCCAGGGCTTAGGCTGGGAGGCCTCTGATTGGCTCAATGAGGTCAGGTGGGGCTGGCCTGGGTTCACCTCTGTGATTGGTTGCTAGGGCTTCTGCTGGGAGCCCTCTCATTGGCTCCAGGACGTCATCACGTTAGTTATAGTATTTTGGATCCAGATATCTGCGGATATCCGGGTCATGCGTCAAACTATCCGCAGATAGCTATCCGGATTTGGGCCCAACTATCTGGATCCGGACGGATAGCGTAAAAATGGTCGGATATCCGGGTTAAAGACCATGCCATTTTTTGTTAAATTGGCCACTGCAGCTTTAAGGCCAAGTTGCAGGGCCGCACAACACAGCACACAAGTGATTCCTCCCTTTTCTCCCCATCAACAGAGCTCTCTGTTAGTGGGGTGTGATCCTTGCCAGGATGTTTATTTTTTTTTATAAATATTTATTCTATTATTTTTTGTAATACATTTATTTCCTTTTTTTTCAAAAACCCTCCCTCCACCAGCCAACCTGTGATCAGATGTCATAGGTTTCAGCCTATGACAGCCGATTACTTCTGTCTTCCCCAGGACCCTTTCATTGATGTAAGTCCCTGCCAGAAAAACCGCCGGCCTCTTATCAGAGGCTGTGGTCTTTCTGCGCAAAAAAAAGCTTCCTGTCCACTTTATGGTTCCTGGAAGCGAGAGCGTTCGCCTCCAGGACAAAAACATTTTTTTCACTGTGGCCATCTTGTGGCAAAATAGTAAAACTACATCCACATACATTTTTTTTAGTAAATAAACACATATTATTACATTTAAAATTAACTATTTACCTCCCACACCAAAAATTACCCAAATAAAATTTTTAATAAAAAAAATTACAATAAAAAAACCAACATAAATAGTCACCTAAGGGTCTGAACTTTTTTTAATATGCATGTCAAGAGAGTATATTACTATAATTTTTTTTAAATATATGCTTGTAAATAGTGATGGATGCAAATTGAAAAAAAAATGCACCTTTATTTCCAAATAAAATATTGGTGCCATACATTGTGATAGGGACATAATTTAAATGATGTAATAACCGGGACAAATGGCAAATAAAATACATGGGTTTTAATTACGGTAGCATGTATTAATTTCAAACTATAATGGCCAAAACTGAGAAATAATATTTTTTTTCCATTTCTTTCTTAATCTTCCTGTTAAAATGGATTTAGAATAAAATAATTCTTAGCAAAATGTACCACCCAAACAAAGCCTAAATGGTGGCGGAAAAAACAAGTTATAGATAATTTCGGTGTGATAAGTAGAGATAAAGTTATTGGCAAATGAATGGGAGGTGAAAGTTGCTCGGATGCATAAGGTGAAACAACATTGTAGGCTGAAGTGGTTAAAAGGAAATAAATATGGCAGCCTTCATATCATTCTCACATCAATTGTCCTTTAAAGAGACTCCGTAACAAAAATTGCATCCTGTTTTTTATCATCCTACAAGTTCCAAAAGCTATTCTAAGGTGTTCTGGCTTACTGCAGCACGTTCTACTATCACCATCTCTGTAATAAATCAACTTATCTCTCTCTTGTCAGACTTGTCAGCCTGTGTCTGGAAGGCTGCCAAGTTCTTCAGTGTTGTGGTTCTGTGATGCATCTCTCTCCTCCAGGCCCCTCTCTGCATACTGCCTGTGTATTATTTAGATTAGAGCAGCCTCTCTCTTCTCTCTTATCTTTAATAAGCTGGATAAATCCTCCTCTGAGCTGGCTGGGCTTTCACATACTGAGGAATTACATACAGTTAGAGCTGTCTGCACTCTGCAGGAAGAAACAGCCTGACACTTCAGTGGAAGATAGCTGCAGGGGGAAAGAAACACACAAATGATCTCTTGAGATTCAAAAGGAAGGCTGTATACAGCCTGCTTGTGTATGAATGTATTTTCTATGTGTGGACATACTGTACATCAACCTACTTCCTGTTTTGGTGGCCATTTTGTTTGTTTATAAACAAACTTTTTAAAACTGTTTTTAACCACTTTTAATGCGGCGGGGAGCGGCGAAATTGTGACAGAGGGTAATAGGAGATGTCCCCTAACGCACTGGTATGTTTACTTTTGTGCGATTTTAACAATACAGATTCTCTTTAGGAGGAAACCAAGGTGAGAGGGAAATAGAGGCTGCCAGAACAATCTGATCTGCATTCTTATTCAGGGTATATAGCTAAAAGTATTAGAGGCAGAAAAGCAGCAGGATAGCCCGGCAACTGGTATTGTTTAAAATGAAATAATTGTCAGCCTCTATACAGTAAATCTCTCATCTCGGGTTCCCCATAAAGGACAACTGTAATGTCCTAAAAAAAAAAATAATAGATACTCACTTGAGAGGAGGGAAGGCTCTGGGTCTCTTCCTCTCTCCGCCCTTCGTTCCACCACCGTCTTTAACTTCAATTCTAGCCTCCAACTTCAATGCTGCAGAGACCTTTAGGTCTCCATGGAAGGCCATGAAAGTGGTTGGGACTTCGAGTACTTCCACAGAAGAGCGGCTCCCTACTGCAGACTCGCACGTGTGCAATATGGAGCCGCTTGTCTTCAGAAGTACTCTGAGACCCAAGTACTTCCAAGGAAACCAAAAGACGCAGCTGGTGGTGGTGGAACAAAGGGACGTAGAGAAGAACAGAAAGACTCTAAGTGATTTAGGGCCCTCCCTCCTTTTAGGTGAGTTCCTAACTTTTTTATTTCAGGAAGTTATCATTGTCCTTTGAAAGCAAACTACAGCTTCCATAGCTCCTTAGAGAACACCAGATGGGGAGAGTAAAGAAGAATTTGAGGTTGAAACCAATCTTGATTTTCAGAGACCTGCAGGCAGATTTTATCTGTTTACATGAAAGGGTTTTGATCCCCAACAGATTTCTTGGGAACCTATGAAGAGTGTATGCACTCCAACTGAAGTCACTTTCAATGGGGACAACCGGAGAAGCTAGGAGTAGAGGAGGCGATATCATGTACCTCCATACTTGCCTATCAATTTTGACATGTATTCTGTACACATGCCCCGGAGTGTGGACTTTTAAGCTATTGCCCATTGTGCATCCACGCATGTGTGGCACATATTTAATCATTTGTACATAACTTTGGTGAGAAACGTAGTATGCATGAGTGGTTGTTTAAAACCTTGCATATATATGCATGTTAAACTGATTAAAAGGATTCCATCTCTTTAATAAATCTTCTCATAAAAAATGCTCTAAGCAATCTACAGTGAGGCCTGGTGCACACCAAAAACCGCTAGCAAACGCTTTTTCTTCTTTTTCTGTAGCGTATCAGCTAGCATTTTGCGGTTTTGTGAAGCGTTTTTGGTGTAGTAGATTTCATGTATTGTTACAGTAAAGCTGTTACTGAACAGCTACTGTAACAAAAAACGCCTGGCAAACCGCTCTGAAGTGCTGTTTTTCAGAGCGGTTTGCGTTTTTCCTATACTTAACATTGAGGCAGAAACGCCTCCGCAATCCAAAATCTGCAGCAGCCCGGGAGTATGCGTTTCTGCAAAACACCTCCTGCTCTGGTGTGCACCAGCTCATTGAAATACATTACCCTAGCGGATCCGCACCCGCAAGCGGATCGCAAACCGCAGCAGAACCGCGCTGGTGTGCACTAGGCCTGAAATAAGAAAAAAGCGTAATACTTATCAGGCACATGACAGAAGATTGGAGGTTTCGGAGGATGGTCGCACAATGATTGTTTTGCCCAGTGGGCTTTCTCAATACCGTACGAAGAGAAGCCCACTGGGAGCAAAACGATCATTGGCCGACCATCCTCCGCACCTCCAATCTTCTGCCATGTGCCTGATAACTATTTTGCTTTTTTTTTTATATTTCACTGTCCATTGCTGAGAGCTTTTTTATGAAAAGATTTATTAAAGAGATTGAGTTTTATTGAAGAGTGTTCCTGTATTTTCTGTTCTGCATTGTTATTATATACCACTTGGTTTCTGTCTGGAAGTTGCACTGTTTGATGTATTAGACATATTTTGTCTTAGCCAGCAATCGGAGGTGTGCATCAAGCTTTTTTTCTTCTGACTACCTACTTAAAGGGACTCCCCTGATCAGCAGTGTGACTGCCACTTACTTTCTAACAACACAAAGGATTGGCATAGTTGGCTGCAGGATGGATCTCACAAGACTAAGCGCACTGCTGTATAACCATCAGTGTGCTCTAAGGGCCCTTTCACACCAGAGGCTAGTTTCGGCGTTTTACAGCCAAGACCATAGTTGGCGTTTTCCAAGGTAAAATAAAAGTCCATAGACTTTCATTTTACCTTTCACACCTAAAGCAGCTTTTTTTGGGCGTTGCGTTTTGAAGATCCCCGGAGCTTTTTCAAAGCTGTTTACAGCCGAAGTTGGCTGTTGGCGTTTCAATGATAGTCAATGGAAAGCGCCAACTACAGCGTTTTCAAAGCGTTTTACAGTTCACTTATTTTTATAGAGAAAAAAAAGGACGTTTTCATATGAGCTGTAGAACGCTTTGAAAACGCTATGTATTGGCGTTAAGCAAAAGGCAGAGTTTCAGCCTTGTCTACCGCAGCCTCTAGTGTGAAAGAGCCCAATGTAGTTCAGCAATGGATACCATAAAGAGAGAACCACTTGGAGAAAATGTACTTCTTATTTGTATATGTTTGCACATTTTCAACATTTTTCGCCATAGTGCCCCCATTTAATCACTTGCCGACCGCGCACTCATACCGCGCGTCGGCAAAGTGGCAGCTGCAGGACCAGCGACGCAGTTCTGCGTCGCCGGCTGCAGGCTAATTAATCAGGAAACAGCCGCTCGCGCGAGCGGCTGCTTCCTGTCAATTCACGGCGGGGGGCTCCGTGAATAGCTTGTGGGCCGCCGATCGCGGCTCGCAGGCTAAATGTAAACACAAGCGGAAATAATCCGCTTTGTTTACATTGTACGGCACTGCTGCGCAGCAGCGCCGTAAGGCGGATCGGCGATCCCTGGCCAATCAGCGGCCGGGGATCGCCGCCATGTGACAGGAGACAGCCTGTCACTGGCTGCACAGGACGGATAGCGTCCTGTGCAGCGCGGATCACCGGGGGGGAACAGGTACGAGAGGGAGGGGAGGAATTCTGCAGCGGAGGGGGGCTTTGAGGTGCCCCCCCCCGCAACACCCATCAGGCAGGAGCGATCAGACCCCCCCAGCACATCATCCCCCTAGTGGGGAAAAAAGGGGGGCGATCTGGTCGCTCTGCGTGCCAGCTGATCTGTGCTGGGGGCTGCAGAGCCCACCCAGCACAGATCAGCTAAAACAGCGCTGGTCCTTAAGGGGGGGGTAAAGGGTGGGTCCTCAAGTGGTTAAAGGAGCGCACGTTGCTAAGGAAGCATCACGCGTAACTAAGTAAGGGCCTAGTTCCACTACACGCAGATTGGATGCAGAATGGACGCAGAAAAACTGACTCCAATGAATGCCTATGGGAAAATCTGCATCTGAAAAATCACATTTAGTGGGAACAGGCCCATAGGCTTTCATTGGAGTCAGTTTTTCTGCATTCATTCTGCATCCAATCTGCATGTAGTGGAAACAGGCCCTAAGACATACTACGCTGCAAGGAGCGAGCGTAGCGTGCATAGCGGCTGCTAATGGTTTTAAACAACGCTGCTGAAGCAACACTCATTGATGAATCAACCCCAATGTGTGAAGTAAAACTGAGAAGGCGAGCAAGAAAAAAATATACATACCTGGTGCTTCCCTAGCCCCCTCCAGGCTGATCGCTTCCTCGCCGTCCTCTTCTCCCGCCTGCATCGCCCGAAAGTCCTTTGGTCTGGGGCGTTCTGCGCATGCAGACGGGGGAGCGTGCACGGTTGGACTGCACCAACTGGCTACGACTGGAGGACTTTCCGGGGCCAATTGCAGACAATGCAGGTGGCGGAAGATGGAGAGGGAGTGATCAGCCTGAAGGGGGCTGGAGGAAGCCCCACGTATGTATTTTTTTTCTCCATCCCCGTCATAGGTACCCTTTAATAACATAATTGTGTGCATTAACAACATAACCTGGAGATGCTGACATTTTCACAGTTATTGTAATGTAGGAGTGTTATATACGAACTTTGCACATTACAAACTCTTGCTGATGTACTGGCAATTGTGTTTTGTGATTCTCAATTGGGGTAATGAGAAGCGCCTCATGATGCCATACATTTGCGATTTATACAAATACAGTTAGAATGGGATATATTGCTACAGTGCTGGCTGTGTTCACACTGGTGCATTGCATCAGACAATATACAATTGATGATTAGTGATGCAATTAAACAGTAGCAGTACCTTCACATTGGCATGTTAGCAGTGCGGTGCAATGAAATCATTCAGCGCGTCGCGCGGCATGCTGTGTATTACCAGATAACAAGCAGCTGTTCAGTTGCAGCGAAGCATATTTTTCATGAACACTATGAAACTTTCCCCTCCATTGTAATTACAGGGCCATTGTAATTACAGGGTGCGCAACGCTCTAGTGTGAACCTCACCTAAAGTGCATATACTCCAGGCAAGAGATGTCGCGAACCTCCGATTTTCGGTTCGAGAACCCTGTTCGCGAACCTCCGCGAAAGGTTCGGTTCGCGAAAAAGTTTGCGAACCGCAATACACTTCAATGGGGAGGCGAACTTTGTAAAAAAGAAAAAATTCTGACACCTAGAAAAATGATGGAAAACATGTTTCAAAGGCTCTAATACCTGGAGGCAGACATGATTGAGTGAAATACACATCAAACGTCCCAGGCTAACATCTAGGTTTCACACAGACCCCTATTTTAGTCCTCCACCCTCCCCCCTCCTCCCTCCACCCTCCCTCCTCCACCCTCCTCCCTCCACCCTCCTCTCTCCACCCTCCTCCCTTCTCCTTCCACCCTTCTCCCTCCACCCTCCCCCCCTCACTGATAAGAAAATACAACTATAAAAACACTCTCCTAGCAGAAAATGACTTGTGAGAGCAGGAAAGAGATAAAAACGGTCAATAGTTCATAGATTTTAGCTCTGGCACAGTTCAATGAATAATATTAATAACAGTATTTGTATAGCGCCTTTCTCCTGTTGGACTCAAAGCGCTTGCGAGGCAGCCACTAGAGCGCACTCAGTAGCAGTGTTAAGGAGACTTGCCCAAGAAACTCCTTACTGATATAGGTGCTGGCTTACTGAACAGGCAGAGCCGAGATTTGAACCCAGGTCTCCTGTGTCAGAGGCAGAGCCCTTAACCATTACACTATCTAGCCACTGCTAGAATGTGTCATTGAGCAAAAACAATAAAACAGTTAAAACTTAAAAAGTAGATTTAAACATAAAATAAAACTGTGGAATATCTTAAAAAGTCATTTTTAGTAGAAGGAAGATAGATACAATTGTTCCTTTCATTCGTTTATTTTCGCTTCGGGTGTCCTTTAAGTCTGACAAAGGCTGCACAGCCAGAAGCTTGCTTAGGCTTTGTTCTCATCTAAAATAGAAATCGCAAACACCAGTGTTTTGCGATTTTGTGAGTGATTTTTTTCCCCTCCTGGCGCTTACCGTCATGCTACGATTTTTTGTAAAGCACTTTTCAAAGCGCTTTTGCAGAGGGATTTGTTTTTTTACTTAGTAACGCAAGTCAGGAAGTGAACTATTCAACCCAGAAAATAATAAATACAATGTATTTATTCTTAAAAGCGTGAGCGCAATTGCCGCACAGAAGCGATTTTGTGAGCATTTTGTGCTTTTCCTATACCTTCCATTGTAGCAAAACCACCTTAAAAATGGTAATGCAGCACTTTGCTGAACGGAAAGCTGACGAAATGCTCAGATATGAACTATCCCATAAGGATTCATTGCCCTAGCGATTTTTGGGCGTTTTTTAAAGACCCCGCCTTAAAAAAAAATGCAAAACACCCTAGGTGTGAATGAGCCCTTAGGCCTTGTTCACATTATAAATCAACATCGCTTTCGTAAGTGCTGAAAGATTTATTGAATGGTTTTGAAATCGCTTTTCTAAGCACTTTTGTGTAGCCATGTTTTTTTGCACTTCCCAACTTCAGTCACGAAGTGAACGCTTTGCCTGGGAAATGCATAAATACAATGTATTTATTCATTAAAAGCGCTCGGGAAATCACTTTTCAGATTTTTAAAATCGCCAGCGCTTTACAAAAAGAAAAAAATGCTCTTAGTGTAAACAAGCTGTTACTGGCTAACACAGTCTCTACAACAACCTTATGGCTGATTTTCTAAAACTGTTTTTAATTTGATTTTATTCTTGTTGTTCTGGCTATTTTTTTTTTTTTTCTTTTCACATTTGCGCTATGTTTGTAGGATAGATCTTTCTCCTTCTTGTTCAAAGCAGAGAGCCACATGTTCTCCAGTCCCTATACTTCTCGCTCCTCACGCTTTTTTTCTAGTGTGACTCCTCCTTGCGACATTTCCAGTGGATTCCTTACCCAGAGCAGCCAGCAGAGGGCGAGCACTTCATTGCTACGGAAAATGGGTCCGCAGGGCAGAGGAGCGACGGCCATTTTCTTTTGGAGTAGCCTTTCAGCACTTTTTATGTCATCCGTGGAACCACTGGGAGTTTTGTCTGTGAAGGAGTTATGCTAGTTTGTTCCCGATAAAGCAATTAACTAAAGCTACACAAATGTAAATAACTTGTTACGCTTCGCTAGTTGAGCTGAGTGTGGAGACGTCGGCGGCCATTTTTCCGTAGCCCACAAGCAGAGGCGAGAAGGAGATTCATCCTAGTGGATGTGTTCGGCTGGAGACAGGCTGGACACAGAGGAGGAGGTAATAATGTCTTCTTTATTATTGTTCTGCGCAGGAAAGTGGGGTTAGGAAGAGAGAAGGGGGTCCCTGTCCCCTGTAAATGTGATTGGGGAGGACAAAAATCATGTGACTTATTAATTGGCTTCGGGGCTGCAGGCTCTCCAGTAGGGTAGTTCAGCACCTTTGGTAATTTGGTGGAGGGGGGATCATCAGTTTTTGGGGTGCAGCTTCCTCTTGAGCTTTTCAAAGTCACACTTTTCCATTATCTTTGTCTTAGATCTCTTATGGTTCTCAGGAACATAATGTACAATAGTGTGATGTATGAATTATACCGTGTGCATAACCCAGCACAAATCGTCAGAACGCCTAATGTCACGCTACGTATATTTCATTATCCGCGCTTTGTAATGCAGCGCACACTCTGCACGTTAAACTGTGCATGTTACTTTAATAGCATGAACAAATGCCATGTAATGTGCATGTCTTTGCACCCATTATCAAGAAACGCAGGGCTGGCACTTCCAGAGGCTGCCAGTCCCCCCAGGTTTCTCTCCAACTATATAGTGGTCCCCAGCGGCCCTGCACAGTTTTCGGCAGCATTGCGACTCGCCTGTCCATGCGGCAAAGCGTGTTATTTCGGCGCCGTGCACCGAAGCTGGGCACCGTCATAGCAGCAATGCTATAGTCTGCGCCATGCGTAGCGGTAATTTGGGGGTCTGGCGATTGCCAGACCCGAATTACATCTACCTCTGAGTTGCTACAACTCGGAGGGGGAATAGTATTTAACGCTGCCGGGGAATCTAGCGGCAGCATGGAGGGCCGCCGTTCGGCTAGCCCTGCGCTAAACTTCCTGGCGCCCAGATTACCTGCACTCTCCATGCGGGTGCGCTCCTCCATTACTCTGAGCACTCCCTTCCTTATGGCCACACCTTCTCAGTGATCTGGCCAGTGGCATGTTATTACTTACATAGCCTGCCTTTGATATGAGCGACCGGAGCGGTCGCCGGCTTCCAAGGAGGCGCCTATAGCTGGTTGCCTATACTGAGGGCACCTACACCTGATTTCCTACACTGAGGGCACCTATAGCTGGCTACCTTTACTGAGGGCTCCAACACCTGGCTACCTATACTGGAGGCACCTACGCCTGGCTACCTATTGGGGGGATGAAGACCTTCAACTGACTTCCTATACTGGGGGCACCTATGCTTGGCAACCTATATTCAGGGCACCTACACATGAGATCCTAAACTGGGGGCACCTATACCTGGCTACCTACCTATACTGAGTCTGAGGGCATTTTTTTTTGGGGGGGGGGGGGGCGCACTGCAGCTATAATGCGTGGTGCAAATTGTTGGTCCTGTGCTATCATTCTAAATGGGGGGGGGGGGGGGCGGCTAACTGTCCCACTGATTGTTTTTATTAATATTCCTGAAAAGTTCTAGCCTTCATATTTAAGTGTATTCAGGATAATGCACTCTTTCCACCCATTCGTGGTTATTAATAGTACTTTTTATATCATACATGACATGTCACGGAGATCTGAGCATTTGTGTCACAAGTCAAAAAGGTTGGGAACCACTGTTCTAGGAGATATCTCAGGAGAAAAGAGGAATTGCATATGGGCTTGTGTGTGTGTATACGTGCGTGCGTGCGTGCGTGTGTGTATATGCACATGGGAAGAGGATGGGGGGGGGGGGGCACTAAATCAGGTTTCGCTCAGGGCGCTGTGAAACCTAGGGCTGGCCCTGATTACTTAATAACGTGCTGGGCCACGTAGCAGAGGTGCACCTGCGAGGGTGAGGACAGAAGTGCACGGAGTAATGGAGGCTTGTGCCCGTCTGGGCAGGTGAGTCGCCATGCTGCCAAAAACTGTGCAAGGGCTCCGGGGAACCCTAATGCCACTTATGCCCCCCCCCCCCCCCCACATTAATTTTGCTTTGGGGCCACACTGTCACTACAGCCGGCTCTGCAGATATGCATTGAAGAAAGTGCGTTAGGTTATGTTTTCCCTTCCAACACAGAAATGTGAACATGCCCATTCAATTGTATGGGCAGTAAGGGGTTGTCCACACTATCAGATTAAACTAGACCTAACACTAGTCTAACAATAAAAATATAATTTTTCCTTGTGCTGCTGATCATAAGTGGTATACACTTTTCACCAAGCAGGCAGACAAATAACAGCGCTCAAGGCTGCACCTGAAATGAAAACCAACAGTGGCATGCAGAGCCCCACTGTGGCTAAATGCATGCCTTGAATGCAAAACAGATGCAAATTATGCACTAATTCTAATCTAAAAGATTTTGAATACAGATTGAAGCAATGAATGCAGCTAGCCACAGGTATACTTACGTTCAATTTGTACAGCGGGGGACATGGCAGCGCTTTCATACAGAGGCTGTACCCGAATGATCTATCTGCATGGATATGCATTACTTAGTTACATAGTAATTTGGGTTGAAAAAAGACATACGTCCATCGAGTTCAACCAGAGAACAAAGTATAACACCAGCCTGCTCCCTCACATATCCCTGTTGATCCAGAGGAAGGCGAAAAACCCTTACAAGGCATGGTCCAATTACTCCCAAAAAGGAACTCCAGAAGGCAATCAGATAAAATCCCTGGATCAACATCATTAGGCATTACCTAGTAATTGTAGCCATGGATGTCTTTCAACGCAAGGAAAGCATCTAAGCCCCCTTTAAATGCAGGTATAGAGTTTGCCATAACTACTTCCTGTGGCAATGCATTCCACATCTTAATCACTCTTACTGTAAAGAACCCTTTCCTAAATAAATGGCTAAAACGTTTTTCCTCCATGTGCAGATCATGTCCTCTAGTCCTTTGAGAAGGCCTAGGGACAAAAAGCTCACCCGCCAAGCTATTATATTGCCCTCTGATGTATTTATACATGTTAATTAGATCCCCTCTAAGGCATCTTTTCTCTAGACTAAATAAACCCAGTTTATCTAACATTTCTTGGTAAGTGAGACCTTCCATCCCACGTATCAATTTTGTTGCTCATTACTATGCAATTATTTTGTATTGGTACTGTTTACATTGTGGTGTATTAGCAGTGTGGAGCGGTGGATCAGTTTGCAATAACGCAATGCATGTAGTGCATTACCACGTAGCGCATGCCTTAACCGTTTTAGTGAAGCTATGCACCATGCGCACCCTATGTATCAGTCCGCACTATGTGCAATGCAACTTGGCCATCCTTTTTTTTTTATTTTTTTTTTTTACCAGAGATTGTAGTGTGAAAGTAGTAGAGTTGAGTTGTTTCCTCATTGGATAGAAGGTGTTTTCATCCTAGTTTCACATCTGGATGTTGTGTGGTCAGCTGGCACATTTGTAATGCTTGGTTTTACTGGTCACAGTCATGTGATAAAGCAGGAAGAGGTCACAGCAAATGAAAGCCTAGTGACGTAGCTATAGAGGATGCAGAGATTGCAACTGTACCAGGGTCCACTTTTCAGCTTTAGATGTTTATTGGTGGACTAATGGGAACTGTCACCTCTGTATGTGCTTTGATTAGGGGTAATCATTAACATTGTTAACAAAATCATTTTCCTCTGCTTACAGCTCTCTGACACAGCGGCTGACCTTGGAAAGCCAATTTTGGATCCGTAGCATGTGATTATTATACATACAGTGCTGGGGCAGCCGATTGTAAAATTTTGACTAGGGCCCATGGGTCTGTGGCCATGCCACTGTCAAAGCCTCAAAAATCCCATCAAAGTGATTGTTTCTCCTTCAGTGTTCTCCCCCGAACTTTGGAATGAAAAAGTAGCCAGGTGGGACACGATGGAGAAAAGCTGGGCTGACACAACACTGTTTACAGCTAGAGATGGCCCAGCCTTGGAGAACTCATGGAGAAGCACATGATCAGTTTGATCAGCTGATAGATTTGTAAGCCTCTGATTTTCTGTGATGACTTCCTGGTTTAACCCATGGTCATGACCAGCAAATCAGAACCTTACAAATCTATCAGCTGATCAAACTGATAATGTGCTTCTCCGTGAGTTCTCCAAGGCTGGGCCATCCCTATTTACAGCATAGGAGTAGGATGAGGAGGCAAGCCGATGACAGCCGGGTACTTACCAAAATTAGCCAGGTGGAGCACCCGGCTAAAAGAGCCTGGGGAGAACACTATGCTTGAGGTCTGGCTCACAAGATCAACACTAGTCAAGACTGTAAATAGATTTTTTGAGACTCACTAAGTGTCGGTTATGTCTGGGCACCCTAGGAAACTAGATGATAGACAAGGAAGCAGCTCGAGCTTTAGGAACTGACTCCTCCCCCCCCCCTGCACTTTCCTGATAGGCACCCCACTCACAGCCTCTTGTCACAGTCACTTCCTCATAGCCGTGTCAAAGCCGTGTGAACAATTTATCCACTTTATATTTTCTTCACTCCAACTACTGGTACTCTGATCTTTATTCAGCCTCTGCCCACTGCTGTATCCTCAGTCATCAGTCGTGCTGTGATCATGTGACATACAACCACAACAAGGCTGTAGAATGGAGTATATGGCTGTAGGAAACAACTTAGTAAAGATTGGAGTCTTGGCAACTGGAATAAAGACGGTAGCTGTAGCAATCACCCACAGCAAGCCCCGTATGTACTTTTCAGGTGTAAGGTAAAACTGGCGGCGAGACCGACAAGGGGAGATCGGTGTAGCAGCAATACTGTGAGAAAACGCGGAAAAGCCGCCGCAAGTGTTCAGAGTGAGGCGGCTAATTCCGCGTTTAGCATGGCATCTGATGTGTTTGGGCACACGTCCACTAGCAGGGCGGAACGCGGAGAAACCGCCGCATGCTCAGCGGTGGAATCCGCGTCCGGCGCGGCAGTCGGTACGCATAGGCCTATTACTGACATAGGGCTTGATTCACAAAGCGGTGCTAACCTACTTAGCACGTCTAAAGTCTTTAGACGCGCTAACCAGGGTGCTAAGTAGGTTAGCACCGGATTTCTCAATCAGATCGCGCACTAACTTTGCGCGCGCAAAGTTTTACGCGCGCAAAGTTTTATGCGCGCTAAGTCCCATAGGCTTTAATGGGCACTTCGCACGGAGCGCCCTGCGCTCTGTGCAGTACGCGCGTAAAGTTTTATGCGCATAAAGTTTTGCGCGCATAAAGTTTTATGCGCGAAAAGCTTGTTTAGACGTGCTAAGGGGGTTTTCACAGGCGTGCTAACAGTTAGCACCGCTTTGTGAATCAAGCCCATAGTGGCTGAGCGCAGGGAAACCGCCGCATGCTCGGTTGGCGGTGCGGCTGGCCCCGCGCTCGAACAGGCTGACGCAGTGCAAAGCATGTCTGGTGTGGCTGGGACTGATAGTCCACACAGGTTCAGAAGGACGCGCGCACGCGCTGAAAGGCAGAGCTTATATGACACTCAGAGGAGAGTCAGCTGACCAGGCTGGTCAGCTAACAAATCCATCTGTTCTGATTGGTCCAGCACTTAGGGGAGGCGCTGGGAAGCGCTGGTGTATATATACTGGATGCTGGTCATTCCTCTGGTGTCTGACGTTGCGATCACTACATGGTAGCACTCAGACCTTGTCAGTATCTGTGTTTATTAGACCAGTTTCCAAGGTGTTGATGGCCAAGGATCTCACACCTTAGTCTAGGAAGTCTGTTATTATCTGTATTATACTCTAGTTCAGTTTCCAAAGTTGTTGACGGCCAAGGAACTCACACCTTAGCTTAGGCATTGTTTATTATTTGTTGTGACCTTCTGCTTTTCTGACCATTCTTCTGATCTCTGATTTTGTACCTTTGTCATTCTGATACTCTGTTGCCAAATCTCGGCTAGTCTCTGGATTCTGCATCTGCCTCCTGTCTCTGTACTTTATCTGTCCGTATGTTAAACGACCTGGCTTGTCCGACCTCGAGAACTATCTCCCCTGTTAGTAGATAGTTCACAAATCTGTCAGTGACATATCTCCATTGGTGTCACTCACGTTCTGTCCTTCCCATTCTCTGTCTGACTCCTCCCCTTGGGGAGTCCAGACTACGGAAGGAACCAGTTGCCGAGCAGTATTCCTATCTGCTCTTGCACCTGTTTCCCAGGTGCGGTCCTCAAAGTATTACTGTTGCACCAAAACACTCTTATCTCTCAGGTGTCCAGAGGTTAGAAGATATATCTGATTATCGGTGATACTGCAGATCAGTGCTGTCCAACTGGCGGCCCGCGGGCCGCATCCGGCCCGCCAGGCCACCTGCTGCGGCCCGCTCGTCTCCCTGGGATGCAGGCATGGCTTGCGCTATGGGCGCCATGCCTGCTCCCTCTTACTGTGTCCCCGCTGGCCTCTCCGGTGTCGCCGCTGGCCCCTCCTATGTCCCCCTGCTGCCGCTGCCTCTCCTATGTCCCCCCGCTGCCGCTGCCTCACAGATCAGACCTCACAGATCGCGGCGACTGATGTAAACAGAGGGCGCATGGTACCCGCACGGAGTACGTCACATGCGGAAGTGAATCATTAGTCACTTCCGCATGTGACGTTCTGCCGCGCGGGTGTCATGCGCGCGCTCTGCTTGCTTCAGTCGCCGCGATCTGTGAGGTCTGATCCAGCGGGGACACCGGAGAGGCCAGCGGGGACACCGGAGAGGCCAGCGGGGAGACCGGAGAGGCCAGCGGGGAGACCGGAGAGGCCAGCGGGGACACAGGAGAGGCCAGCGGGGACACAGGAGAGGCCAGCCCCAGAGGTAACGGGCTCGCTACTGGTGGGGGCACCTGTCACTAACTGGGGGGGCACCTGTCACTATCTAACTGGGGGGCACCTGTCACTATCTAGCTGGGGGGCACCTGTCACTATTTAAGTGGGGGGCACCTGTCACTATCTAAGTGGGGGGCACCTGTCACTAAAGGGGCATTCTGCTTATTTATGTGAAATGCTGTCTATTTATGTGCCTCATGACTGCTGAATTTGTCGTGTTGGGGGCCTCATGATTGCTGAATTTGTCTTGTTGGGGTCCACATGATTGTTGGGGGCATCACGATTTTTTGGGGGCCTCATGATTGCTAAATTTGTCTTGTTGGGGGCATCATGATTGCTGAATTTGTCTTGTTGGGGGCCTCATGATTTGTTGGGGGCCTCATGATTGCTGAATTTGTCTTGTTGGGGGTCACATGATTGCGAACTGTGAGACTATGGAAAAGCTGAATCGTCATCATGAGACAATAGCATTAAACCTACTTTTTTAGCTTTTTAAAACGAAAAATAAAACTGGGAGGTTCTAAAAAAACCCCACATTTTTCAGGAGTAGGATGGGTGAAATTGTTTATCTTCACAGTTTATTTTCAACTTGGATTTTCCATAATGTTCATGTACGAGTTAAAACGTTTGTATGTAGTTTAAATTGCTGTTGCCACTTTGCGATAAGTGACTTTTGGGTTGCAGTTTGGACACTCGGCCTCCAAAAGGTTCACCACCACTATCCTAATCTAATGTCCCACATTGCTAAGTTCATGTAAATTTGTCTCCACCCGTGGCCACACCCGCATTCTGGTCCATGGCCACACCCATTTTTCGCCGCTCAATGGAACCCTCGTGTTTTCTGGCGCGCCACACAACTTCACCATTATTTTAAATTGCATTTTGTGAAAAGTGCTGCCAATCTAATTATCCTTTAATTGCATTTTTTCCGGGGGGGGGGGGGGGGGGGGGGGCTGCGGCTCTAGCAAGAACCTTCGGCCCTCCACCATGGGGGCTGAAAAAAAAATGGCCCTCCATGCCCATGAAGTTGGACAGCACTGCTGCAGATCATCAATAATCGGGTATATTCTGCATTCTCGGTGATACTGCAGATCACCGGTAATCAGACCCTCTCTGTGTTACACCGATCGTTACAAATACCCATGATGTGGGAACTCCTATTACAAACTCTGAGGAAGAACTATAAAGTGGTCAAAATAAGAACCACAACAGCTTATAGTCAAGTCCACAATTATTACCTGTGTTCTCAGGTTAAAATGGATGGCCCAGCTGATAATCAAATAGTTTTAGGCCCTGTTCTCACTAGTCCAAAAAATAGACTGTTTTGGCATCGGAGAAACAGACATGTTCACAGATCCTATGTTATTTAAAGGATGCATGCACACTTGGCAGTCTGCATTAGATCCGTCTGATCCACTGCGGTAAATGGAACACAGATTTGGAACCCGCACGGTAATTTGCAGAATACCAACAAACGAGATGCCAACTTCTGTGTCTTTGGTCATCTCGGGTCATCGCTTGGCTCCACTGCTTGGAACACTCGGCCAGTATGTAGATCAAAACCCCAGCAGAAGCATGCTCCCATTGGATAGTAAAAAAAGAAAAAAAAACAATGAGAATTTTGCTTGGCAACAGGGAGGATTCTCATTGGTGGCCCAATATTAATCCTGCCTGTTGCTAGGCATGGTCCTCATTGCAATCCAATAGGAGCTTGATGCTTCTGCTGGGACTCTGATCTATGTACTGGCACTTGTCCCGTGCAGTGGAGCAGAGCAATGGTGGCAGCAGCAGTGCAGATCCCAAACCAAGGCGGGGACCAGAACAGTGGCGGCAAAAGCAGAAACGTCACGGCGGGGCACATTGTATCCGCTCAGAATCCGGTGTAGTGGGAACCCAGCCTTACTGGAATATAAACCAAACCCTTGAGTGTATAGGGTGTATATGCATTATTGTTTACTTTTATACTATGTGTTTGGGAATTATAAATGGTTACTTTCTATGGATGAGTTAACGTAGAGGATATCAGGAAGAGTACTTTTTCACACCAGTGTATAGAAAGACACACAAACCCACGTCTGATTAAAACCACGTAAGAAAAATTTGTAAACAATCGACAACTATTCTTTGTTAATGTAAGCAGGTTCTGAGAAGACGCCTGTATACAGAGCAGCAGAGAATGGAGAAGGATAGGAGGCAGATGACCAAGAAGATATTCGACCTCACCCTGGAGATAATACACCTCCTGACTGGAGAAGTAAGACATAGTAAATGACTATACTTTTTATGTGTGTTAGTAAAAACCCACATTCGATACTGTAAGCAGGAAGTAAGGCTTCTTTCCTATGTTCCTCAGGAAGGCAACAGGAGAGAAATGCGATGCTCCTCCCCAAGGAAACACAAACTGAAAGCATTTAAATAGCCCCTCCTCTTCCCCTTACCTCAGTTTTGTGTGTTTCCCGGACCACCCGGGTGCACAGGCTGAAAGTTGTCCCCTCTATGTTGTTTTACTAGCAGGTGTGGTGGTTCTGGCTGGATCAGCAGCATAAGGCGGTTTTCCAATGTTAAATATATATATATACAGTATATATATATATATTATATATATATATATATATAATCTGTATACAAACCTCCATTTCCATCTTGGCCTACAGGATTACACCATAGTGAAGACCCCATCTGATGGCCATGTGACGCCAAGCCTCCTCCCTAATGTTTTAGGAGGTTGGAGTAAGAGTCAGAGCCTCATCATGGAGCTCCCACCTTACTCCCTGATACCTGAGAACAAGAATGACAAGAAGATTCTAGAAGTCATCAATAAGATCATGAAGCTGCTGACTAAAGAGGTAAGCAGCAGTGGGAATCATGGGGCGGTTACAAAAAGGCATATGTTGAGATACCAACTCTATCATTGTGTACATCAGGTTCCTATTAGGAATGAGGAAGTCACTCTCACTTTGTCTTTGGATGAGGAGGACGATGAAGAGGAGAATTTAGAGGGACATGAAGTTATTTGCAAAGATAACGTTATTGAGGATCAGCTCCCCTCTACATCATCCAGTAAGGGGAAACTTTTATTTTCTGTAATTCAATTACCATCCCCATCAGACACTAGAATGGGGGACATATAATCTCATTGATTTTGACTGTGGCATAATTCTTGGTGCCAGACAGGCTTGTTTCAGTATGTTATATAGAACTGCTGATCCCTGAGAATTCTCATGCTAAAGAGTCTCTAGAGTGTTGTCAGAATGGGCACAGGCCAGTTGAAGGCTGAAAATGATAGCCTGGTCTGACTGACAGAATGTTTTCTTCTTGCTTGTAGTATTTTGTGCCCCAATTTACAATGACAGAGCAGGTGGACGTGTAAGAAGTGCTGCAGAGCACCTCTTATTTCATCTCCTTACATAATTGTTATAAATGAAGTTGTCTAGCCTTAGTAATTTGGTGTCACGTTGCCCCAATTTCAAATAGGAAGCTGTGTGAGCAGCTTGATGAACGATTCCCCATCTACTCAGTCAAATTCTGCTGCTGCTGGATCTAATACCCGGAACCCACCTGAGAGATGCCCGAGTCCTCCTCCTTCCTGGGATCGTACATCAGAGCGTCACAAGGCCTCACAGGATTATCAGGTAGGTGGAATGGAGGGCCATAAAAATAATACAGTTTGGGGAAGTATCAGCTGGAGGAGAGACAGATTCTGACTGCGTTTATGAGGTATTTCTGTTTTCTGTATCTGGTATTCTGCATTACCTGTCTTTGAGTTATACCTGAAGTGAAAATAAACTTATGTGATAAGGGGCCATATGCACTTAACTTTTTCTTTCAAGTTTTCCACTAGGAGATATTTTTTCATCTTCTAATTAAAATCATTTTTCAGCACTTTCCCATTGAAAAAGTACCAAAAAGTAGATGAAAAGGTATTTTCAAAACTATTTTAAGTATTTTTTCTGCTTACTGGCATTTTAAAAGGCATTTTTTTTTTATTACCGTATTTTTCGGACCATAAGACGCACTTTTTCTCCCCATAAGACGCACTTTTTTTTAGCGGGGGGAAAAAGTCAGTGTGTCTTATGGTCCGAATATACAGCCAGGCCCCTGGTGCCCCCCACGTAGAAATGCCCGTGGCTGGTTGCTCAAGAGCCGGTAATCCTCACTCGCACCACTGAATCGTTAAATCCAAATAAATAGCCCGGCGTCTGCTACATAGAAATCCCGGCGCATATAAATCACCAGCAATCCACACTTGCACACCTGAACCTGAAAATCCCGATAGACAGCCCAGTGCCTCCTGCTGCTACAGTATCGGTAATCCAAACTTGCACAAATGAACCTTCTGTCCCACTTAACAGCCCGGCATCTACCACATACAAAGCCCCGCAGCTCACAGCAGAAGTGCTGGTAATCACGGCAACTGCACCGCAAGTGCAGAGAAAGCCCTTACCCAAATAGCGGGACGCTCCAAGTCCTCCTCTTCTTGTGTGTTCTTGCTTGTATCGTCGCTCGCTGCCAGCGTGACCCCGGCAGGACACACGCACGTGCGCATACGTCAGGCTGTTTATTTGGATTTAATGATTCAGTGACACACCAAACGCTGGGCTGTTTATTTATTTATACTACATTACAGAAAACTTATTAATGAACAAAACAGTTAATTGTATCATCTGAGCCACCTGAGTTATTTATTTATATAGCTCTGACATCATCTGCAGTCCCAGTTTACTTTGAAAATTGGACAATGAGGGCAGGGGAGGTTACTCAGCTGGAGGAGCATCAAGGATTGCCTTTTGCTGAGGTGTGCCGGAGACACAGCTTGGTGGGAGATGTTCCACAAGATGCCCCTGCACCATGGACACACCAGGTTTAGAATATTTTTTTTCCCTGGTTTTTGGCCTCTAAACCTAGGTGCGTCGTATTCTTCTGGAGCGTCTTATAGTCCGAAAAATATGGTAATCATTTTTTTATTAAGTTTTGAAAATACCACCTAGGAAAAAACATAGGATACAAAATTAATTGCATATGAGCCAGTATATGTGTAATACGGATGATAAATAGAACATTAGTAGTATAGAAAAGAGTCTCATGTTTTTATTTTCAGTCTTGTAGTTTTATTTTTAAGATTGCATCAGACTGTCAAAGCTGTGTCTACTTCTGTCCTCCTGTGCCTCCTTCAGTCCCCCTCTGCTTCCTTTTGTCCTTCTGTGGTTCCTTATGTCCTCCTGTGCCTCCTTCTGACCCTTGTTCCTCCTTCAGTCCCCCTCTTCCTCCGTCTGTCCTCCCGTGCCTCCTTCAGGCCCCCTCTGCCTCCTTCTGACCCTCGTTCCTGCTTCAGTCCCCCTCTGCCTCCGTCTGTCCTCCTGTGCCTCCTTCAGGCCCCCTCTGTCTCCTTCTGTCCTGTGCCTCCTTCAGTACCCCTCTGCCTCCGTCTGTCCTCCTGTGCCTCCTTCAGTCCCCCTCTGCCTCCTTCTGTGGTTCCTTCTGTCGTCCTGTGCCTCCTTCTGTCCCTCGTCCCTCCTTCAGTCCCCCTCTACCCCTTTCTGTGCCTCCATTTGTCCCCCTTTGTGCCTCCTTCTGTCCCGCTTTGTGCCTCTTTCTGTCCCCCTGTGCATCCATCTGTCCCCCATGCCTCCTTCTGTCCTCTTTTGCCTCCTTGTGCCAGTATCTGTCCCTGTCTGCTTCCTGCACTCCCCCAGTCCAATGTGTAAAGGCAGAGTATAGCGCAGCAGAAGCTGTGCTCTCACCTCCCTGTCAGTGTCAAACGCTGTGCCTGTGCCACCATCCTGTCTCCTGCTCCCTCTATTGCTGGCACCTCACTCTCCTCATGTCACGTGTAATCATGCTACATGCGGTTGCAGATTTTGGGCACTAGGCCACTAGGCCGAGCGGCACGCAGACAGGCGGAAGCACAGCTCTGGACTCCGGTGGAAAGGTGAGAGCACAGCTTCTCCTGTGCTGTACTCTAAATTTATTGCAATTGGCAGGTTGTTTGTATCTTAATACAGGGACTCCCAGTACTAAGCATCCACATATATATGACACACAGTTCATATCCTCTGATGTGTCCGTGTGTTTTTTTTTGTTTGTTTGTTTTACAAAAAGGCTAGAAATGACCCTGTCTATTTGGCTGCAGTAGTGTCTGAATCATAAAAGAAACAAGCATGCAGCTAATCTTGTCAGATCTGACAATAATGTCAGAAACACCTGATCTGCTGCATGCTTGTTCAGGGTATTTTGCAAAAAATTTTAGAGGCAGAGGATCAGCAGGCTAGCCAGGCAACTAGTATTGCTTAAAAGAAAATACATATGGCAGCCTCCATATCCCTCTCACTTCAGATGTCCTTTAACAGCTTTCCTGCCCTGTGGAAATTTGTGTTCCTAGAAATTTTTGAAAATAAAAAAAGAAAAGGGCATAAATATGGCAGCCCACATATCCCTCTTGCTTCAGTTGTCCTTTAATGACACTGATGGATTTATCAAGACGGATGCATAGGAAACTAAGGCCTCTTTCAGATGGATGACAAGCTCTGTTTAGTCACCGAATTGACGGGAGTAAGCACCTCTCCAATTGCCACCGAATGGGAATGTTTGTAACCACGCGCGTGTCATCAGTGGACACGTGGCACAGTTACTGCCTGGTAAAAACCCATTGCATGTCACGTCTAGGGGTGACTGCCTCCTACTCAGATGTGCATGGGACCACCACCAGGGCTGGATGTCTGCAGCCAGCTATAAGCGCCCAGCAAATAAACGAGTGGCTTACAAGCAGTTAAGTGTACTGCTCTTAGACATTCATGTGAAAGAGCATTTCTAGAGGAAGTGTAGTGATAATGACAATTGCTTATTTTTTACAATGTTCATTTATAGATTATTTAGTCAGTGTCTGCCCATTGCAAAATATTTCCTCTTCCTGATTTACATTCTATGATTTGGTGGTGACATCTTTAGTCCTGCCATGTGATCTGTACGGAATGTTTGCTTATTGTGAGTTCTATGCACAGAGGGAGATATGGTTTGCTTGGCAGTTGGAAAAAGCTGTTATTTCCCACAATGCAACGAGGTTCACAGACCACAAACTGACAGGACCATGGTCATGACATCACACTGTGGGAGGGCTGCACCACAATATCAGCCATACAGACCCCTCTGATGATCTATTCCAGAAAAGATAACGATTCCTCGTGGGAAAGGGGGTATCAGCCACTGATTGGGATGAAGTTCAATCCTGGGTTACAGTTCCGTTTTTATTTTTAACAAGTACATTTTATTACTTTTGAAACACAAAAACACAGTTACAATAGTACAACAATGTCAGTACTTGTGCAAGTAGAAACATACAAGAGATGTAGTTTCAACAGGAGTACAGCAAAATATATTACATTAGATATAATTGTTTATACATCTAGTCACAAGAATACTGGGATATGATGTATAGAGGCGAGCGCTGTAATAACAGCGCAGGAGATACCATAAACCGAAATGGGAATTACAGCTATAGCAGTGCTCGGTGACTGATTTGGGCGCCATCAGAAGATGGAGCATAAATCATTACAAAAACACTGTAATTCGGCCGGCAGCAATAGCTGGAAGCCGAATTACATTATTCTCCACTATCCATGATGGCCAGGAGTAGAAATAGTAATTAACGCCGCCGGGACTTGTGCAGGAGCCGGGTAAGCCGTTTATTGGCTTTCCCCTGCACCTAAATCTCCCGGCGGTTATGTTATAGTTACGCGTATAGAGGAGGGTAAAGAGAGGAAACATAAGAGAGAAGTGAGAGGAAACATTAGATGTCTCCAGCCGCTGGACACAGCCCGAAAGTTCCTTTTTAACCACTTGCCAACCGCGCGCTCATACCGCGCGTCGGCAAAGTGGCAGCTGCAGGACCAGCGACGCAGTTCTGCGTCGCCGGCTGCAAGCTAATTAATCAGGAAGCAGCCGCTCGCGCGAGCGGCTGCTTCCTGTCAATTCACGGCGGGGGGCTCCATGAATAGCCTGCGGGCCGCCGATCGCGGCTCGCAGGCTAAATGTAAACACAAGCGGAAATAATCCGCTTTGTTTACATCCGTACAACGCTGCTAACAGTAGCAGCGTTGTACTAGATCAGCGATCCCCGGCCAATCAGCGGCCGGGGATCGCTGTCAAATGACAGGCAGGAGCCTGTTAGAGGCTGCACAGGACAGATCCATTCCTGTGCAGCCTCGGATCTCCGGGGAAGGGAGGGGGGGGGGGGGAATTTTGCCGCAGAGGGGGGCTTTGAGGTGCCCCCCCCCCCGCAACACCCAGGCAGGCAGGAGCGATCAGACCCCCCCAGCACATCATCCCCCTAGTGGGGAAAAAAGGGGGGTAATCTGGTCGCTCTGCCTGCACCCTGATCTGTGCTGGGGGCTGTAGAGCCCACCCAGCACAGATCAGCTAAAACAGCGCTGGTCCTTAAGGGGGAGTAAAGGGTGGGTCCTCAAGTGGTTAAGCCCGGTGCAATGAATTAGGTTTCAGCTATTCAATGAAACGAGGATTCCGATTGGCTGTTCTGGGCAACTGAGTGCTTATTGTACAGTTTTCGGGCTGCTATCTTGATAAATAACCCCAAGTGTTCCAGAATTGATGATATTTATTGATCAGCAAGGTGAAGGGGAATAGATCAGTAGCAGATTTGATCGAAGTGACCAGATCTGCTAGACATTGTAGCCTTGCGTAGTTACCTCTAAAGATTAGAGAGCGACTGTAGTGAAAATAACGCTGGTGCTTTACTGTGGAATGTTTGTTTTCTCGGTGTCCCAAAACCAGTAGAGATAATACCTGGTCTCCCAGAATGCTCTGTGAGGAGAATTCTGCATAGCTAAACAGTCTGGGCTGTGACATCACTGGGAGGGCGGGGCTACATACCAATATACAGCAATATATAGATATAGGAAGTGTTTCTGATGCTGAAACCAGGAAAATTACCATAAAAGTGGGTGTCCTGCATAATTGACTACATTCCATTATATGTCACTACTGGGCCTCTATAAAAACATGACTCTCTGCCTTAGTTGATTTATTAACTCCTATTGGCTTGTATTATTCAGGGTGAGCATGTGCTTCGTGTCAAGGTGGAAGTGAAGCAAGAAGCAGAAGAGACATATGTCAGGAATGATGAACCGCGTAACAAGGAGAAAATTCCCTCAGGGATCAGTGCAGGTGAGCAGTAACATGGAAACAGGAGACAGCCACACATTCTCCCTCAGTCACTCCAGCCATCCCCCTCCTGCGCTGTCTGTAGAATTTAATGAGACGACAAATACAAACAGAACACTTGCACAAGGATCTGCACTCTGAATTCTTCCGCAGCCACCTCACAGATG
Organism: Hyperolius riggenbachi; assembly: GCF_040937935.1. Classification (NCBI taxonomy): domain Eukaryota; kingdom Metazoa; phylum Chordata; class Amphibia; order Anura; family Hyperoliidae; genus Hyperolius; species Hyperolius riggenbachi. Next base: position 209,616,519 of record NC_090655.1, on the reverse strand, counting down.
TCTACTGTTATTTGACCTTGAGCCAAGGAATGTAGATAAGATAACAGCTACATGTGAGGAGACCATGTACAACTTATGCTAGGCACACACAATGCGTTTTTTCGGGTTGATTTTCTGCCCGCTCGATTTACAAACACAGAACATTTATATTGCGCTTTTCTACTGGCGGACTCAAAGCGCCAGAGCTTCAGCCACTAGGACGCGCTCTATATAGGAAGTAGCAGTGTTATTGAGACTTGCCCAATGTCTCCTACTGAATAGGTGCTGACTTACTGAACAGGCAGAGCCGAGATTCGAACCCAGGTCTCCTGTGTCAGAGGCAGAGCCCTTACACAGATTACCTCTCGGATCTTTTATCTTATCATTTTCTAATCACTTCTATGAGAAATCGACCAGAAAAACGATTGGAATTATCGGACATGATGGAAATTATCTATCGAACCATTTATCTAACACAGAATTGTATGGTGTGTACCTAGCATTAGGAATATGGAGCCTTTTATTGAGTGGCATAAATCCAGGAAGGTGCTTCTTATGAAAAGCTGCTGTACCCTTCACCTTCCTGGCGGTAACCCCGTACGTAGTTCGGGGTAAGCTGCGCAGGAGGTTTTCTCAGGCCCTGCTGGGCCGATTTGCTTAATTTTTTTTTTTTTGCTGCATGCAGCTAGCACTTTGCTAGCTGCGTCAGCACACCGATCGCCGCCGCACCGCGCTCGATCGCCGCTATCTGTCGCGCTGACCCCCCCCCCCCAGACCCTGTGCGCTGCCTGGCCAATCAGTGCCAGGCAGCGCTGAGGGGCGGATCGGGACTCCCAATGACGTCACGACGTCGGTGACGTCATCCCGCCGCCGTCGCCATGGCGACGGGGGAAGCCCTCCAGGAAATCCCGTTCTTTGAACGGGATTTCCTGATCTAAGCAGGCGGGGGGATAACGCTGAGCAGCGGCTATCATGTAGCGAGTCCTGGGCTCACTACATGATTTTAAAAAAAAACAAAAAACTGCTGCGCTGCCTCCTGGCGGAATTTATTACACCGCCAGGAGGGTTAATGACTACTGGCAGCTTTCTTGCAAGCTTTACCATCTGCTTTAGTGTCTGGATTCTGTAACTTTTTCATAAATACTGAAGTAATTACTCTAAGGCTTCTTGCACACTGGCTGTGTTGCGTCGCTCCAAGGTACTCTCCCCCGCCGCAGCTTGGCACAAGCGAGATGCAAGTCTCTGGAGACTTGCACAGTTCACGCAATGCAACATGGCACGATGAAAGTATGAAAACTGCTGCAATCCCGATGCAAAGTCTGCAGTGCAACCGCACGAACTGTGCCTACTGCACGGATCATGCAGTAATGCAAGTCACTGGGAGATGCAGACAGTGTGCATGCAGCAGCATGCGGTGCAGCACGCATGCATAGACCAATGGAAATCCCTGTGACGTACTGTGGGATCGTAAGTTATTGAAAGTTAATTATCGGTTGTTTGCTTAAATTGGTTGATTAGGTCACTTTCTCTATTCAGATACAATCATAAAATCCAATTGACAAAATTCTGTATTCCAATCTACCATAAAATCGTTTCATGTTGATTTTCTGCGCCTACTGCGTGGTTTTCTGTACAATTCAATTGTAAAAATCTGATAAAATGATCACATCATATCTTCATCCTCATACTTGAAGGAGTTGAAGATGAGGGAGGTGTTGACACTGATAATGGTGGACAGAACAAGGGAAGAAAAAGAGCGCTCTCTGGTGCATTAACCTTTTTAATCTTTCTCTCTTTCGCAAGATAAAAAATAAAACGTACATAAATTAAATATCAATAAAACTTGTCACACTCAAGGTGTATATCACCATGTCCTGGAGGTGGTATCGCCTGCTAGTTCGCCTCCACTCTATGGCCAGTAGCAGCGGGGATCCGGAGGTCCGGTAGCGCCAGCGGGGCCAGGAACACGGGAAGTATCGGCAGCTGCCCTGCGCCTAATACGTCATGACGCGTTTCGGCGCTCTACGCCTTCGTCAGATGACGTAACGGCGCAGGGTAAGGAACGAAATAGTCGGCTGATCGCCGAGCGTTAATCCAAGCATGCGCATAGTGCCTGGGCGGGTCAAAAACACACCGCTTGACTGCGCAGGACCGGGGGAGGGGTTAGTATCCCAGCAACTGGCTAGACACTTTGGAGAAGGGCTGCATGGGATCGGAGGACGGATTGGTATCCCAGCAACAAGCTAGACGCTTTAGCAATGGCTCAGCTAGGCAGCAGGGGGCTAAATACATTATATAGCAAATTAGATAAAATTATTTATCTTTCTATGAAGCTGCCGCTAAAATAAATAAATAGATGGCATTATTATCTGGTACAGCATACACATAACGCAATAAATATACAAGATGCATTAAATATAAAAAACTTAGATATAAACACACATACAACCACTTTCCTTACATGTAAAAAATGGCATAATCCCGCAATGTATAAAAATTATTACACCTAAAATTTGCATAAACCTTCACACTGGTATCTATAATATGACACCTGAATCAGATGTTGTAAACACATTTTTCTGGTGTGGATGTTTTATTATCTCTACCATAAAAAACCTTAACCCCTAAAAGACTATCTTTTGTGCACAAAGCTACGTGCTGGACAGGAAGCAAACCATTAGGGGATATATAAAATAACAACCTCCAGTCTTGTATGTTTTCTTTTTGTCTGCATATTAGTTGGATTACTTGAATGTAAACAATAATAATGGAAGGGACGGATATGGGATAAAGATCAAAGGGCTGGGAAGGGGAGGAAGAATTGTCAGGTCCTAAAGTTGTTACATCAAAGGACCGAAGAGTGCCTACCCCAGAAGTATTGGTTTAAAGAATGAAAGAACATCATAACTCTCTCCCAGGACTGGTAAATAGATGACCGGCTATTAAACTTAAGGCGGCCCTACTGTCCCTGGCTAAAGAAAAAATATATATAATCTTATAATTGATGGTGTATCATTAAAGGGCATTTTCGTATTAGATATATGTGGCAACTTCTAATCCTTCATTCAGTCCTACTGGTGTTAGAGAATTAAGTTTAAAAATCCAGTAGGACTCACGTTCACAAAGTTTCTTGAATCTTAGACCTTTGTTTAGATTTTTATTGATGAGTTCAACCCCTAATATCTTTAGACTGTCGGTGATCCCTCCGTGGGCTTCAGCAAAGTGTCTTGGAACAGTGTGTTTTGTACATCCATCTTGGATTTTCCTTTTATGTTCACCGAGTCGTTGTCGCAAAGGTCTAGTGGTCCTCCCCACATAATACTTATCCGGGCATCCACAGGAGAGTACATAAACTATGAAGGAAGAGCCACAGTTCATGAAATCTTTCAATTTGATGACCTCTCCATCTCTATCAGAGAACTCTGACACCCGATGTCGAATAAATGAACAGCATCCGCCATCTTTTCTTATTACATTTGTAGTTACCTACTAATTGTGGGAAGAACGAATTTAGCTGGGGTTGTTCTTGTCTGCGATTACCGATGTTGCTTGGTGCCAACTTATTCTTAATTGAACGTGCCTTCTTAAAGATGACTTCCGGTTTATCTGGGAGTTCGTTCCTCAGCCATGGATCCTGAAGTACAATGTGCCAATTCTTTTTAACAATATCTTTTATTCTCATTGCACTTTTGTTGTAGGTGGTGACGAATGAGGGTCCTCTGTTTGTATTCTCTATTTTTTGTGTCTTATTGTCCAAACACTTGTTCTTCTTTAATTTAGTCTTTACTTTGTCCACACTCTTAAATTCATCTATCACTTCAGTGATATGTTTCTCTCTATATCCTTTTTGTAAGAACTTGTTAGCTAGTACTGCACTTTGTTCTTCATAGTCCTTATTTGTAGAGCAATTTCTTCTTAACCGACAAAATTGACTTTTTGGTATGTTTTGAATCCACCTGGGATGATGGCAACTGGATACATGCAGGTATGAGTTCCCCGCTGTGGGCTTAAAATGGGTCTTGGACTGAATCCTCCCGTTAGTGTCATCTGTCATTAACACCAGATCCAAGAATACTATGCTCTTATTATCTATGACATGGGTGAAGAGCAAATTGAAGCTGTTATTATTGCAATATGCTAAGAATTTTTCAAACTCCTCTTTAGTGCCATCCCAGATAATTAAGACATCGTCAATAAATCTTGTATAGAAATCTGTCTTATTACTAGGCTTTGGTCATCGGCGAGACCTCCCATCCGATCAAATACATTTTCTTATAGATCTACTTGCATTTGCCCTGGCGCATAACTATTTTTCGTTTATGGACTCAATATACAGTACCTACAGATCTGCGGAACTTCTATGGGGGCTGGATTTGCCCCAAGTTTCGCTAATCTCTACATGGCATATTGGGAGAATCTGCACATCTGGGGAAACAATCCATACAGAAAACATCTGGTTTTCTATACAAGATTTATGAAGACTGAATGAAGGATTAGAAGTTGCCACATATATCTAATCCGAAAATGCCCTTTAATGATACACCATCAATTATAAGATTATATATATTTTTTCTTTAGCCAGGGACAGTAGGGCCGCCTTAAGTTTAATAGCCGGTCATCTATTTACCAGTCCTGGGAAAGAGTTATGTTGTTCTTTCATTCTTTAAACCAATACTTCTGGGGTAGGCACTCTTCGGTCCTTTGATGTAACAACTTTAGGACCTGACAATTCTTCCTCCCCTTCCCAGCCCTTTGATCTTTATCCCATATCCGTCCCTTCCATTATTATTGTTTACATTCAAGTAATCCAACTAATATGCAGACAAAAAGAAAACATACAAGACTGGAGGTTGTTATTTTATATATCCCCTAATGGTTTGCTTCCTGTCCAGCACGTAGCTTTGTGCACAAAAGATAGTCTTTTAGGGGTTAAGGTTTTTTATGGTAGAGATAATAAAACATCCACACCAGAAAAATGTGTTTACAACATCTGATTCAGGTTTCATATTATAGATACCAGTGTGAAGGTTTATGCAAATTTTAGGTGTAATAATTTTTATACATTGCAGGATTATGCCATTTTTTACATGTAAGGAAAGTGGTTGTATGTGTGTTTATATCTAAGTTTTTTATATTTAAAGCATCTTGTATATTTATTGCGTTATGTGTATGCTGTACCAGATAATAATGCCCAGTGAATTGAGCGAATGGCGCCTCAATCAAATGAACTGTAGCGCTTGCCAGCCTAATTTATGCATCTATTTATTTATTTTAGCGGCAGCTTCATAGAAAGATAAATAATTTTATCTAATTTGCTATATAATGTATTTAGCCCCCTGCTGCCTAGCTGAGCCATTGCTAAAGCGTCCAGCTTGTTGCTGGGATACCAATCCATCCTCCGATCCCATGCAGCCCTTCTCCAAAGTGTCCAGCCAGTTGCTGGGATACTAACCCCTCCCCGGTCCTGCGCAGTCAAGCGGTGTGTTTTTGACCCGCCCAGGCACTATGCGCATGCTTGGATTAACGCTCGGCGATCAGCCGACTATTTCGTTCCTTACCCTGCGCCGTTACGTCATCTGACGAAGACGTAGAGCGCCGAAACGCGTCATGGCGTATTAGGCGCAGGGCAGCTGCCGATACTTCCCGTGTTCCTGGCCCCGCTGGTGCTACCGGACCTCCGGATCCCCGCTGCTACTGGCCATAGAGTGGAGGCGAACTAGCAGGCGATACCACCTCCAGGACATGGTGATATACACCTTGAGTGTGACAAGTTTTATTGATATTTAATTTATGTAAGTTTTATTTTTTATCTTGCGAAAGAGAGAAAGATTAAAAAGGTTAATGCACCAGAGAGCGCTCTTTTTCTTCCATTGTTCTATTTTTTCACTAGCATAATACTTTGGTCCCAGAGTATATTGGAGCAGCTTCTGGTGGACGACCTGACGCATCACTGTGGTTGGATCATTGTTTGAGCGCAGTGGAATAACATGAATGGTAGACAGAAGTTGGAGAGACAAACATGGAGAAATGTACTTAATAAATGCCAAAACTCAGAGGACAGTTAAATCTTGCATGTATGAGGAACAAGGGGGAACATCAATGGACTTTCTTCCAGATGGACAAAGCAGCGGTGAACCGTCACCCTGGAACGAAAAAACACAGAGACACCGGGAGCCCAAATGGTGCAGTATGTCACAAATGATAGAAGCAAAATAATGTAAACAGAGCGTACTCACAAAGGGAGGTTGCAAAGACGCAACCAACCACTGCAGGCAGGTGGAGATCAATAAACCCGACCCCACTTCGGGGTCTAGACTAGCCGGAGATGGTTGCACTTTTTCGAGAAAACGGGGTCCAATGGTATTCCCTACTCTGAGCCGGGGGTGGGGGGAGGGGTATACAATGCACAAACAGTATGAAAAGGTGCCCAGAAAATGTCAAAATAAATTAAAAGCAATAAAATAAATAAAGAGGTGGCTTACCTCAATGAAGACAAATTCATACAAATATGAACTTTAATAGCACTGGAAAAACAAAAATTTGCTTTCCTAAAACAGAAAGAATTTGCGATAATTCAGGTTGGAGTGAGCTCGAGATGTCTCCCAGAGCACCACTGCTGAATATATGCAAATTAACCATTGTACCCTTAGAAGCTAAACACACCTCCAGAACCGCTGGAATGCAATGATGTGTCAGCTTGTTAAATTGTACAGAGCCATAATAATCCAACATGCATACAGACTGTTTCTAATTGTTTGATCCTCATCAGTGCATGGCATGGATTAATTTGGCTCTATGGAGTAGGGCTTGTAAACCGAGAGGTACAGACTAACCAGCAAGCTCATGGTGACCCAGAACTCATTGGAGTGTGTAAGGGACTACAATGGTCCTAAAAGCCCCCTTACTAAGATGTTAAGAAAAACAAAAATTCTGAACATCTTAGTAAGGGGGCTTTTAGGACCATTGTAGTCCCTTACACACTCCAATGAGTTCTGGGTCACCATGAGCTTGCTGGTTAGTCTGTACCTCTCGGTTTACAAGCCCTACTCCATAGAGCCAAATTAATCCATGCCATGCACTGATGAGGATCAAACATTCCGAAACAGTCTGTATGCATGTTGGATTATTATGGCTCTGTACAATTTAACAAGCTGACACATCATTGCATTCCAGCGGTTCTGGAGGTGTGTTTAGCTTCTAAGGGTACAATGGTTAATTTGCATATATTTAGCAGTGGTGCTCTGGGAGACATCTCGAGCTCACTCCAACCTGAATTATCGCAAATTCTTTCTGTTTTAGGAAAGCAAATTTTTGTTTTTCTTAACATCTTAGGAAGGGGGCTTTTAGGACCATTGTAGTCCCTTACACACTCCAATGAGTTCTGGGTCACCATGAGCTTGCTGGTTAGTCTGTACCCCTTAATAGCACTGGCAATGCGTTTCGTGGGTCACAGGTTAAGCAACCACTGCAGAAAGAGATCACTACATTTACGCTGAGCGGCCCAAAAATTATAGACACCCTCTAATAACTAGTTGGTCCACCTTTAGCTCTGATCACAGCGAATATTCTTCTTGACATGGACTCAACAAGATGCTGATACCGTTGCTGAGGAATGTTGGCCCGTGCTGACATAATGGCAGCTCTGAGTTGGGTCAGATTGGATGGTGGCGTTTCTAAGCTTTGAAGTGATCTTTCGACCCACAAATGCTCTATAGGATTGAGGTCAGGGGACTGAGCTGGCCATGGAAGCACGTTAAACTCTGATTGATGTTCCTCAAACCAATTGAGACCAATCAAGGACAGTGGCAAGGGCCCAATACTAGTGTCTTTTCCAATTTTTCTGTGATACCAAAGGCACTTTTGATGGTCTCCTGCTATTAAAGCCCATCCTTTGCAAAGTCCATCTTGTTGTGCGCTGGGATGGGCTTTGTGATGCACCTGCATTGAATTTAGCTGTAATTTGTTGTGTTGTTGCCCTTCTGTTGCTGCAGAAGTTTACATGATATTTGGGCAGGTTGTTTGGACGTGTATGAGCCTCTTCACACAGCACTTTCCTCTTCAGTGTGAAGCTTGTTGCTGAATCTGAAGAGGTAATTACATTATATTTACAATCATTTGTCAGCTACAATAAGTAAACATTAGCAGCAGTGCCGAAACTGAACTGCACACATAGTAGAAGCCGAAAGAGCTCAGAAGTGATCACTCAATAGATTTTAATATCTAAATACAGTCGCTATGCAGTAAAATGCATTGGCAGCTTTCAGAGTATATAAACTGTACTTTAAGAACTTTTAATTTTTAAACAGACAATATTACTTGTGCACAAAATCAAATATGGTAACTATCGGTAATAAAAAGTAGGAAAACACATTTTTATTGAATGTTGTGTCAAAATTGAACCCCGCTTTAAAACTTGTTTCTGTATGCCCTTTTCGTGTACTATTGCATTGTCTATACAAGTAAGTGTTCATAATGATTATTGTAGCGGCGGACAATTTAGTGAGCATATTTGACCGCCCCTCCCCCACACACACATTAACACACATGCGTGCAATAATGTTTCCTATGCATCTCTAAAGGGAACTTCACTCTCAAATTCATTCATAGACCTCAGAGACAGCGGAGTTGCTCGGACAGTTATCAAGGTTGAAGAGGAAGAAGATGAGCCCATAAGTATTAAAGAGGAGGAATTTCCTGTACAAATTAACTTGGGTGAGTTACATGCACTTATAAGAATTAGATTCTCCTGTGATGACTGTACACATCATTCTGTCATTTAGAAACTTCTCAGCATTATTCGGCTGCTAATAGGCCAAATAATTACATGCAAACTCTGAACTTGTGAAGAGAAAAGAACGCAAGGACACCGGGAGCATAATCTGGTGTAATAGAGTATGGCCTGTGGCGCACATAATCACATATATTGGATGCTCAAAAGTGTGGGGTCGGTGTAAGAAGAAGCAACCACTCGTACGAGCATGTGGGGGGGCACCGTCTCCATCCGCCCTTGTTTTTGTAGGTTGTGATCGCAGCTCCATACTCAGTGGTCATACATAAAAGTGAGCCCCCTAACTGGGGTAACTAGGAAGTACTTAAAGGGACCCTGAGCAGTGCAGGAAATTAAAAGATTACACTTACCTGGGGCTTTTTCCAGCCCACCGTAGGTGGTGAGGTCCCCCGGAATCCTCCTTGCTCCTCGCCGCCCCCCGTTACCAGCGGCGACACCCGGGGCGGGTGTGTCGGGCCGGCTTTTCCTGGTTCCTGCCTCTCGTCGTCATCACTCCGGCCACTTTGCGCATGCGCGGTTTAGCAGTAGAAAAGGACAACTGAAGTAAGAGGTATATGGAGGCTGCCATATTTATTTCATTTTAAACAATACCAGTTGCCTGGCAGTCCTGCTGGTCTATTTGGCTGCAGTAGTGTCTGAATAACACCAGAAAAAAGCATGCAGCTAATCTTGTCAGATCTGACAACAATGTCAGAAACACCTGATCTCATACGCTTGTTCAGAGTATATGGCTAAATGTGTTAGAGGCAGAGAATCAGCAGGATAGCCAGGCAACTGGTAGTGCTTAAAAGGAAATAAATACGTCAGCTTCCATATTCCTCTCACTTCATTTGTCCTTTAAAAGTGGGTGGAGGCACCCATAAAATATATTTTTCTAAGACGATGGTTCTACCTTCAAGAAGACAATTCACATGTAAATTTCAAAAAAATCGTATCTTTATTCTGTACTTTAGGACACCGTGTTTCACAGCATAAGCTGCTTCATTGAGTCAAGTATCATTATTGCTAAGTACAGATAGCTGAGAGCATCTTCATAGTCCTTTTACCACTTCCATGGTAGTATGAGGGCCTACAGATCTAGAAATATAATGAACAGATTGCGTAGGGAAGCTCTCATACTTCCTGGAAGTGGTCAGATTGGACAATCAAAATTGATGTGTGTACCAGGCTTAAAGGATACCCGAAGTGACATGTGACATGATGAGATAGACATGTGTATGTACAGTGCCTAGCACACAAATAACTATGCCGTGTTCCTTTTTTTCTTTCTCTGTCTGAAAGAGTTAAATATCAGGTATGTAAGTGGCTGACTCAGTCCTGATTCAGACAGGAAGTGACTACAGTGTGACCCTCACTGATAAGAAATCCCCCTTTTTTATCTCTTTCTTGCTCTCAGAAGCCATTTTCTGCTAGGAACGTGTTTTATAGTTGGAATTTCTTATCAGTGAAGGTCACACTGTAGTCACTTCCTGTCTGAGTAAGGACTGAGTCAGCCACTTACGTACCTGATATTTAACTCTTTCAGACAGAGAAAGAAAAAAAAAGCATAGTTATTTGTGTGCTAGGCACTGTACATACACATGTCTATCTCATCATGTCACATGTCACTTCGGGTATCCTTTAGTGGGACCTAAGCACTTAATTTTTAAAATATATAAAACCAACCTCCCCATTACAGCTTATACCCACAACGTGATTTTTCGGACAATTTTTTTTCATAGCGTATACTTTATCTCACAATATCGTGTTACATTGTTTGTCGAAAATTCATTAAACAACCTTTGACCACCCAGGCCAACTGTGGCGATCGTTTGTTTTTAAATGACCGCCATGTTGGATCATCATGGAGTATCGTTCCGATCCCGATTTACTTTTGAGGTAATTTGCTGTGGTTGTGTAAACAATTGTTTACACGATAATTTGTTTCTGCCAACGCTTGCGAAGTTCGGCCAGATGGATCGGGGAACGATCGTTTAGGGAGGTTTTTAAACTGATTGTGTCGTAGGGGTATGTCTGGCATTACTTACCTTTGAGGGGAGCTGCTTACCAGTGTGTCTTTATGGTGGCATTCATCTTCTTCCAGGGAGACCTGCAGGTGCTGCAGATGGAAACTCCCAGCTGTGTTACGCGTCCCTGACCACCGCAATGCATGCCAGGAGTTGTAGTCCTTCAATGACACTTTGAAATTTTCATAAGAGTTAGCTTAGGGGGAACCTAAATCAAGGCTTACATATCTATTATCCCTTAAGCAATACCAGTTGCCTGGCTATCCTGCTGATTTATTTGACTGCAATAGTGTCTGAATCACGCACCTGAAACTAGCATGCAGCTAATCCAGTCAGACTTCAGTCAGACACATCTGATCTGCATGCTTGTTCAGGGTCTATGGCAGAAAGTATTAAAGACAGAGGATCAGCAGGAAAGCCAGGAAATATGTATTGTTTTAATGGAAATAAATATGTCAGACTCTATATCCCTCTTTGCTTTAGGATCTCTTTAATCTCAATTCATACTTGTCTTCCTTTATTTCTTATTTTCTCCAGAGGGACAATATAACTGGGATAATCCACATCGGTTCTCAATGACCTCACCCTACCGTGAAATAGAAGATGACAATTCATCTGATTCTTCAGAAGATGACATCATTACCTCAATCATTCATCCAGCCACTCCCAATGCTGATACATCATGTGACCCTTCTACACTTGGGGGTAGCAATACTGATTACTCTCTTATCAATGATTATACAGGTCTTAGTGGGGGTGAGTTATTCCCATTTTCAGGGTATGGTATGTATTTTACAGAGAGGGAAGAACTCCTCACACACAAGAGAATATATACAGGGGAGAAGCCCTATTCATGTTCAGTGTGTGGGAAATGCTTTTCCAGAAAATCAACTCTTAATAGACATCATAGAGGTCATGCTGGGGATAGGCCGTTTTCATGCACAGAGTGTGGGAGGAGCTTTTCCCTGAGAAGCAATCTTATCTCGCATCATAAGATTCATACAGGTGAGAAGCCTCATTTATGTTCAGAGTGTGGGAAAAGTTTTGCTAGAAGATCCACACTTAAGAGACATTATCGAACTCATGCAGGGGATAAGCCGTTTTCATGTTTGGAATGTGGGCGATGCTTCTGTGAGAGAAGATCTCTCATTTCCCACCAGATGAGTCACACAGGTCTAAAGCCACATTCCTGTACAGAATGTGGGAAGTGTTTCTCCGAGAAGAAAGCCCTTCAGTCACATCAGTTGAGTCACTCAGGTGTTAAGCCGTATACATGTTCTGAGTGTGGGAAATGCTTCTCCCGAAGGGGGCATCTTATCTCACATTACAAGACTCATACCGAGGTAGAACCTATAATCATGCTATGAGCATGGTACATGCTTTTTCAAATGCCTGGCACTCCACAGGAGTAAAACGGTTTTCATTTTTTAGGATAAGTAAATCTTTTACCTAAAATCGAGTCTCGTCCTCAGAGTGGAAAAAACTACAAGAAGTGAAGTCAATTAGTTTTCTCAATCTGGGAAATTGTTGGGTGGGGGACCTCTCATTTGTGCTCTACCTCAAAAAGACAGCTGTAGCAGAAGGTAGGTGCGCACAGATGTCTCAATCAAAGCAAATGAAATGCCTGAAAAAAACAAACTTTAAATTGTAAGCTATGTTATGACAGTCACCCGACTCTTTAAGGGTGCATTCACATTAGATCTGAATAAATCTGATTGTCAGCTCACTGGCCGTACAATTCTATGAGGCTGTTCGCCTCTCTGCGTTTTAACTGATCATGTTATTCTAACTGGCTGCATGCAGGCTTTGTATTAAAGGACCACTATCGCCAAAAAATTGTATGATATAAAATACATACATATAGGATGTATATAGGTCTCAGAATAAAATGCACAATAAATTACTTTTTTCCTATTTTGCAGTCGATTAAAGTAGGTAGTAAAAAACGGACATATCTTCAAGACCCTGATAATATACAATCCTTACCTGACTCTATGCAAGAGGCGTTGATAGTTGTTCTTCCTAAGGAGGGGGAAGGGATCCGCGATTGTGTTCTTCTTACAGGCCCATTTCTCTAATTAATATGGATGCGAAAATCTTATCCAAAATTCTGGCGAACTGACTTAAGCCATTATTAACCACATCCTGATCAGACAGGATTCATGCCAGGGAGAGGAACGGATGTCAATCTTAGACGACTATATATCAACCTCTCTGTTAAACATGATAATCCTGGCCATAGAGTAATAGCCCCGCTGGACTCAGAGAAGGCTTTTGACTCTGTGGAGTGGCCTTACTTGTGGCCGATTCTTCAAAAATTTGGGGTGGGATCTAAATTCCTGCGTTGGGTTCAGCTATTGTATGCCACTCCCAGAGCAAAAGTACTTACTAATGGCATGGTATCGGACACCTTTAACTTACAAAGGGGTACGAGGCAGGGGTGTCTATTGTCCCCCTTTTTATTCGCACTGGCCATTGAGCCACTTGCACATGTGATAGGAGAAACAAAAGATATCCAAAGGCTAAAGATCGGTAATTTGACTGAAAAGGTGGCACTTTATGCGGACGACCTTCTCCTCTTTTTGGGAGATGCTAATAACTCACTAACAACTCTTCTATCTGTTATGGATAGATTTGGAAAGTACTCCGGTTTGAAAATTAATTTGGGAAAGTCATCGCTCTTCCCAATAGATCTAGATGCCCAAAAAACAGCTAACGACTCCCTCCTTCAATGGGTTTCAACATTTAAATATCTTGGTATACACATCAAATACCCCCTAGAAGATTATATTAACATAAATCTTAATCCGATTATTGAATCACTTGACAGACACTGTCATGCCTGGGCTGGTCTACCGCTGACAGTTATGGGAAGGTCTAACCTGATTAAAATGTTGTACTTGCCTTGATTTACATATGTATTTCGGCAGACTCCCATCTGGATCCCTAACTCTGCCTTCAAAAAAATTGAAAAAATCCTATTGAAATTTCTATGGGCTGAGGGCATGCCCCGAATATCTCTAACTACCCTTCAGTTGCCTACTGCACTTGGAGGTATGGCCCTTCCAAATTTCAAGCTATACTTTTGGGCGTCAACACTTGTAACGGTCCGGTGGTGGTTTGCCTAGGATGACAGAAATACAGCTTCCATGCTGGAGGCTGCGGTAGTGGGGTCACTAGAGGGACTTACTTTGTTACCGTTTGGGGGGGCTAAAGCAATTGCTGAATTACCCAGACCCATGGTCTTCACTATCAAAATCTGGGAAGCTGCTAGGAAAAAATACTCACAACCTGATGTCTACTCACTTTTTATTCCTCTTTGGTGTAATCCTCACCTGGCACATTTTCAGCATATACCTGATCCTATACAATGATCACGATTTGGAATTAAATGGCTTAAACACATAATCACAGAGGGACAATTGTCCTCTTTTGATAATCTGAAACAAGAATTCTCCTTAACCAACAAGATGTTCTTCAGGTACCTCCAAGTACGACATGCAGCCAATTCACAATTCGCTACCAATATCACACTTAAAACTGATCCGCTAGAAGCCGTTCTACTACAAAAACACTTACTCTTTCCGCAATCTATTCGACCCTAATTGACACCACCACCCCTAGAGTAAATAAAGTGCTTCAAGAGTGGCAGATTGATGTGCCAGACCTGGAAGAGTCAGAATGGAGGGATGTGTTGGAGGACACGGGGTCTTATCTAATCTTCATAAAAGACAGGCTCATTCAACTTTAATTTACATTTAGGATATATTATACCCCCATAAGATTAGCACGCATGTATCCAGGGAGAGCTGACTAATGTCCCAGATGCGATCAAAGTTCAGCAAACTTTATTCATATGACATGGGCATGTCCCTATTTGCAGACCTATTGGATGCAAATAAATGCCTTTCTCCCAAAAATCTTTGAAAGGCCAATTACTCTTAATCCCAAATCACATGTTTTGGGAGTTGCAGGAGATATAGCCCCTAGCAGGAGACTGACGTTACGGTGGGACCTTTTGTGTGTCTATGCCAGAAAGAATATTATATTTCACTGGATGCGACAGGGACCTCCAACGGTTCCAGAATGGATAACAATGATAAATACTGCTTTGCCATTTTATAAGTTAACATATCTGCAGAGAAATTGTCCTCTCAAGTTTGACAGCATTTGGATTCCATGGATTGAACATCTCAAAAATCAATGTATCAATTATGATTCACAGAATTAATAGCTTATATTGAGCTGTGTGCTGGTACCCGGTGACTGTGCGGGGTCAAGTCAGGACCGTGGGATAGAGGGTGGGGGGAGGGATATTCCGATACTTTAAGGGAATGTTTCTTTTCATGTACATGTACCTGTATGTGTTCATGATCTTTGTTTTCTTTTGTGAAACACTCAATAAAACTTATTTGTTAAAAAAAAAAATTCTGACATCTCTAACAGATTTTGGACTAGTCCATTTCCTCATGGGGGGATTCTTGGTATTTCTTAGTATTTCCTTAAGGCCAGTTTCAGAATAAGCCGCACCACCAAAAACTGGCCTCCAGGGGATTTCCATGTTAGTATGCGGTAATCCCCTTCTGGCCGACATTCAAACAGGAAATGATGCTCGCTTGCGGTCTCTTCCTGTTTTGGAAATACAGATGTACCTGTCAGATCTGTCAGATTTTTACTGCTTACTGTAAGTGACAGTAGCATAGGAGAAAAGCCATTTACAGTGCATTTTACTCTGGGAAAAATCTATATTTTATAAGTATGTTTTAATATTTTATAAGTCTGATTAAATTTTACAATGTTTTTATGGTAGTGGTCCTTGCAGTTCACACACATAACTCATGCGTTATGCAACCCGCACAGTGTGAATGCACCCTAAATGATTTGTCCTGCCTAATAATTCATTAGGAATCCGTCATCCAAACTGGTGGTATGCAGACAAGTAGAATAGATAGAAAAACCTACAGATCCTAAATGCATTTCAAGCTAGTGCTGGTGGGGAATGTCGCTTAGCTGCATTGTTTAGAGTGTAACTTCTCTGACAGAAAAGGGACAGTGATGCCAGGTTGTGATGCAATAGCCTGTTATTAGGAATTGTGTTCATTCCTACAACTGTGTCCACAAACCGCTGTATACAAGTGCCGTGCTCAGTCAGTGGGGAAGTGAAAGAGATTTTGGATCAGTAGAGAGGACACCCCTCTTACCCTGATTCCTGCAGTAACACCTGTTGGCCTCGATTCACTAACCGGCGCTAAGCCAGTTAGGAGGCCTTAACAGTTTGTGGGCGCAAACCACAGCGAAGCCCCGAAGCGGGGGCACCCGATGTGCCAGGTGCCACGTTTACAGGGCAGCGGGTGCGAAGTCATCATCGCACCGCGCACTATTACTGGCCAGCCGCACTGTGCGCGATGTGGGTGGTCCTGTGCGCGATGTAGCTTTGCACTGCTGTTAATGCGCGCAAAGCTACATTTCGGGCATTAAGTGGCTTTTCACTCCGGCACTAACACTTAGCGCCCTTTAGTGAATCAAGCCCATTGAGTGGAACAACACGTCTCTAAGTTAACCTGTACGCTAGTGTGACTGTCATGCCACATAAGAGCACCAGGGCAGGACAATCGCCCCACACCATTCCCCCATACACATTACTCTGCAGTGCAGTGGGCCGACAGGGTAATATGCATAGCTCCACCCCCTGAACACTGACATGCTTCTTGCGGGACAGGAAGTACATTGCTGTTTTTCTGCAGATTGGCGCATCTACGCCGCCACTGCAACAATCGAAATAGATGGTTGTGGTGCCATTGACTCTAATGTAAATGCCTGGAGCGCGTTACGGTGCATTGTAGAAACCGCTTCCGCCGCATTGCGTTGCACCGTGGGTAATATGGCCAGTCTCGTAGAGACTAATGGCTACTACCCACTGCAATAGGGGAGTGTACCATGACTTGAAGGGATGCACCATAAGGGAAAAGGGGCCTGATTGATATTTATGGCTATTGAGTGCGATATCTTTTCAGAGTGTGTTTACATGATTACCTTCTAAGCAGACCTGAGTGACCAAGGCAGCAATCAGCAGGGAGTGGGGGAGACGTTCTGGAATATTGAACAGAACTGAGGACACTAATAAACAGAAGTGTTACAGAGCTCTGCTGAAGCCATGTTAATATAATTGTGGACCACAAACAAAAGCCGTGGCATTGTGTATCCTTGGTATGTATGCTTTACTTACCTTACATAGGTAGGAGGGGAGCAAAAAAATGAAAGGTTTTGAAATTACATATACAAGGCATTGGCACCATCTTTTGACCTAGGTGTATTAGTTTCTTATTATGCATTGATATAGCACTAACCCTTTCTGCAGCTCTTTATAGTGCACACTGAATACTAGGGATGATCAATAACATGCAAATTATTCAGAGTTGATGCAAATGTATGTAAATATATGCCGTTTGAAAATGGACCAATCATTTTAAACCCAGGTTTAAATTAATTGGTCTGTTTTCAAACTGCATATGTTTGCATTAACTCTGAAGTATTTGCATCTCTTTGATCATCCCTACTGAATACCATATATTACACAGATTCAAGTAGACCTCGTGTATAAGCTGGAATTTTTTAGTGGCTCAAATATAAGTCTACCCCTCAAAGTTAATGACTGCACTTGAGGACCAGGAGGGGGTTAATGGCTGCACTGCGTAAAGTATTGTGGCCATTAACCCCGCCTGGCCCCCAAGTGCAGCCATGCATCGTCTCTACCCTCCCTGCAGAGCTCTTGTGGCCAGGGACATTGATCCTCCTTCCCTCCCACCCACCATCACCCAAAGGGCAGTCGCCTCTCTCTATCCTCCCCCGTGTGTAATTAAATGCAAAGTAATTGCCGCAGCACAAGCTAAGTGGTTGCCGGTGACTTTGATCCTCCTTCCTACCCACCAACTTTCTATCTTCCCTGTTTGTAATGAAATGATGTATAATCGCCGCAGCAGAAGCAAAGTCACTTACAGTCCATTGCCGATTGCCATGTCTGCTCATCTTCCTCACTCACGCCACGTCATGTGACTTCAGGAGCAAGCGGTAAGTGCAATAGCATACCTTGTCCTGCCGGCTCCTGAAGTCACATGACACGGCATGAGTGAGGAAGATGAAAGCACATGAGAGCACCGGTGCTGGACTTGTAAGTTTGCTCCTCCTGTGGCGATTACACATCATTTAATTACACAAAGGGGGGAGATGGAGAGAGGCGGCTGCCCTTTGGACGATGGTGGGTGGGAGGATCAAAGTCCCCGGTAACCGCTTCGCTTCTGCTGCGGCGATTACTCTGCATTTAATTACACACAGGAGGATAGAAAGAGGTGGCTGCCCTTTGGGCGATGGTGGGTGGGAGGGAAGGAGGATCAATGTCCCCGGCCACAAGCTCTCTGCAGGGTGGGGGAGAAAGGTGACCCTCTCACCCCGGCTATAGGTTGTTAAATTTAGGACCAGAGATGGGCTTTCGAGATGAAAGCCACTCAAATTCGAAATTGTAATGAAGCGTGATTAAGGCAGATGTGAGCATGGGAGACGAGGGGTTACTTATCCAGTCAGTCCTAAATGTCTTGACTTATAGTCAAGTATATATGGTAATTCATGGTGCTGACTTTCCCTGAAAGGAGCTCGCATCTAGTGTGCCTATCCGAGTCACAGTCTGATATCCCTATCACAGTCTGGACAGTTTTGTGGGTGGAACCTGATTAAACTACCAGTATGTTGTTGGGATAGGAGAGGAAACCCTGAGAGCCTTTTGGAAACATATGCAAAAATGAGGAGGAACATACAAACTCCATGCAGATAATGTTGTGGCTGGGACCTGGAGTTGTAGTACTGCAAGGCGAGAGTGCTAGCCACCATGCAAGCGCACTGCTCATAATGGTTACAGGCTGAGGAAGAGGCTCTCCTGTTTCTACGGTTACGAATACTGAGCTGAACATTTTATGCAAACTTGAATTTGCAGTAAAAAATGTGTAACAGCAAAAAAATGCCAAATGTGGTGTCTTTCTGTTCTTTTTTCCATTCCTCTTTAAGAGCCTTCTGAGGTTCCGTTGCGTGAAAGATGACCTCTTAAGCTCCCTCATGTTAGTCTAAAATCTTAGGTGACAAACTGACAGCAGTTTGTTGTTTAATTTCAGCCAGTTGGAAACTTTATCCAGATGTTAGAACAGCTGGCAACTCTCCGTGACCGACTCGTATTCCATAATCATAGTTGGGACTTATGTACATATGTGGCAATAAGCAAAAATACCATTTTCACTTTGTCAGAGGCAAGATTTCTTTTTGCATGTAAGATTGGAGAGGAAGTCACTCCCATTACATGAAGGTCAGATGTGCCAAACACAAGTCAACTAGTTGTACAGACATCCTTGATGGGCTGAAGTGGCACACCCAAACTAGCAGGCAAGAGAAAAGCAAATCGCATTGTTCTGATAGCATTATCCAGAGAGGGGAGGCACCTCTACAGATTTAGACTACATTTTAGAGGATATGGTACCAATTGAGTCTGAGGACCTTCCAAAGGAGACAAAAAAACGAGAGTGTGGAAAAGAAAGGAAAAACACAATTGAGAGCCCCCAATAGTGTATTATTGGTGATAAAGGTAGCAGCAAATAGAAATATACTCACAAGTATGAGTTGCCGGGTTCAGCAACCACTTAAAGCACTTATGAGGATATTAGGCCTGTCCCCTATCAGGCTAAAAAGTCCCCCTCTGTAGAAGGAAAGAAGGGGTGTTCACCAAACCACCAGGTGGATAACAATAATTCCAATGCAGACAGAGGTGCCAGCAGATTAAAAACTAGTCATAGGTAAAAACAGATAAAAGTTGGAGGGCAAAGATGGACTTAATTCCCCAAAACCAAACACAACCTCGATGTATGCTTTAAAGCAGATTTAATTCATACTCCAGAACGAACAGGTCTCTAGCCCGCTTCCACAGGCAATAATACTGATAGTAGTAACTCAGAAGTTGTGTAGCCAAGTACAGCGCCTCTTAAGACACCAGTGTAGCACGTCGAGGGTATGGGACACTCAACAACAGTGTGTGCAGAATACTCACAAGAATAGGTTGCAAGACCGGCAACCACAGTGTAACGGCTGGCTAGGAAAGCCCGTCCTCACTCGGGTTCTTTAGTCTTTGTCAATGTAGGTCGCTCTCCAGGAAAAGAAAAAGGGGTGTAAGGGTTCCAAACAACCAACATACACGGCCAACACCCCGAGCAGAGGGATGGATATTACTGGGAGGGAGGAGGCGCCCCAAGATGTGATGTGTGGAATGGATAATGGAAGCTGGATAAAACATACATAAATAGGCTTACCTCTAAAAAAAAGTTATAAAATTCCGAGATTAAGAATTGACCATTTAGATCACTCAGCACTTTCTTTTAATGCAGAAGGCTAGGAAAAAGCTCTTTTAGAGAAGAAAAGAAAGATATAAAAAAAAAATACTGTGCACTGGCCGCCCCTGTATAAGGCCAGCTACAGAGTGGGGTTAGTTTTAGTTGGTGTGGTAAATGGTTAAGAACCTCCTAAGTTTGTTTAGCAAAGTACTGAAACCGCAACAGCATTCAAGACTAAATTAAAAATCCTAACGCTGGGTATTACGTTTGTGGCCTCTGACTTTCTTATCAACACTACACATTGCATTTGTAAATGCTTCACATTTGTTTTGTGTATATTTTGTAAGCAGATGTTTTGTCTAGTACAATAACACTGCTGCAACATTATTGAAATATAAAGGTGCATACACACATTCAATTTTAATTGGACAATCTTACTTCTTCCATGCTAGGAATAAATTGTGCAGGTAAGCTCCCATTGTAATTGGAAGTGGTAAAATTGGCCAATCAAAATATCGTGTGTGTATGCATCCTAAAGCCTTATATACAGGCATGTTATCCAGCAGGGATTGGGACTCCATTCTTCGGGCAACATAGCAGGCTAGCGACACGTTCTGTTGCTATGCGGGTGTCGATATTGGCCGCTTTGGACTTTGGACAATATTGGCCCAAATATTTGGGCTTTGGACAATATTGGCCGCTTTGCATAAGCTTTTTGTTTCATCTAGGGTGTGTTCTTGTACTTTTCTGATTTTACCCTAGTTATGTCACCTTAAATATAAGCTGTTACTCAGTGCCTATGCTAATAGTAAACAAACTACAGTGTGTGGTAGCCCCTGTATGAACGATCTGCTTCTAGCATGTTCCTTTCTTTTTCTCATTTTAAATTGTGTTTGCCCTGCTTGTCTGTGTGCAGATATTTTACACACTTCAACACACACAGAATACGAAGTTCAGGACTTGCGATGAACTATTTCTGTGTATGCATAATGTGAGTCACATTAGTGTGAGGCCCTCAGGACCCCTTTCCACAAGCAGTTGATAGGCAGTCAAAAGACGGTTGAACTCTCGCAACTGCTTGCTGCTGCCCGGTATTTGCACACTGCTGCTTGGTATTTGCTCACTGAGCACGCAGTTCAGCCGCCTGTGGAAAAGGACCCTTAGCACTCTTTTCCACGGACTGTTGAGCTGTGTGCTCAGCACGCAGTTACCAGGCAGCAACAAGCAGTTACCAGGCAGCAGTGAGCAGTTGTGAGAGTTTTAGAGGCATTTCACTGCCTATCAACAGTCCATGGAAAAGAGGCCTAAGAAGGAAAAGTTGTACTGAGCCAGCAGAGGCATGAGCAGCTGTTACCCCTTCATTCTCCTGATTTATGTGTGTGAGGTATCCATCTCAGACATTCCCATCATGCACTCTAACAAAGTGACCGAGGTACCTTAAATGTTACAATGGTTGACTCAGAATGGTTTATGTAAACAGACACTGGCTTTTTTATGTACAGTTGTATAGTTTTTTTCAGGGTTTTGGGAGGGGCGTGTGACCTCTAAAGGGTCTATTATTAACACGTATAAGAAAAGTTTTAAATAAAATCTGATTTTAAAAAATTCTAGCCCTGAGACTACTTGATGTGCCATACTTTCCTTGCTTTATTTTACTTCCTAATTGTGTTTTTTATTTTTCGAAAATTTCTAGAAACACAAATTTCAGGTATGACATTGAAGCCTTTTGCTGTAAAATAATTCTGCATAAGGCAGCTGATTGATGGGCAGCTACTTGTTTGATTGTCTTAATATCCAGTCACTACGATGATGATTTGCATGATGAGGGGTACATACACACATCCAATTTTGACTGGCCAATCACTGACCAATTTTACCACCTCCGTGTGTTATGAGGGTCAACTGACTAGAATACTATGAACATTTTGTGCAGGTAAGATATATTACATGTGGTAAAATTGGCCAATCAAAACTGGACAAGTGTACCAGAATCTGTAGAGAAAAAAAAAAGTCAGATGCTTACCTATGGAGAGGGAAGGCTCTGTATCCTATTGAACCTTCCCTGTCCCCTCACGGTCTGCACGTTCCAGCGCTGTCCCACAGTATTTGTAAATGGCAGGATAGAGATAAGTGGGGAGTAAAGCCAAGAGATCCTACAGCTAATGCAAGTATCAAAAAAGTTTTATTGTATCCAAAAAACAAACAGACATACAGACACACAACATTTAATGTTAAAAAACTAGCTGGGTGGCCACCCAACGACCATGCCGGCATCTACACACTCATGTAGGCACAAAAAGACCCTAAATAACTGGATCCACAAAAAAAGCTCAAAGGGAGAGTTATCTCAATAGTCCTCAAGGGAGCCAACTGGAAAGACCTCCAATCATAATGTCCCCAGAAGTGGACTCCATGCGTCAGCTGTATTAATGAACATTGGTTGACTGGCAACTGATGATAAACAATGTGTTGAGCCGGGAATTCAAACAATCTGGATAAAGTCCTTAACGGAACAAATGCAGAAGCAGCATAGCCATCAAAGCGCATAGGCAGCGTTATAAGCCAAAAAGCCAGCGTTCCATGCACAATGTCAATTTTGTCTTACCATCCAGATGTCATTCATGTGCGGTTATGCAACCATAATGTCTCAGACAATTACCCGGATCCGTGATGGTGATGTATATCACAGTGAGCAGGATACCAGCCAACAATGGCTACCGCATGAAGGGTTGTTGAGGTTGATATCACCTGAATGGGTCCCCAATAGGGAGTCTCTCCTTTGGCGGTGGATCCTGCGGTTTGTTGCACAGCGTACTGCAGATCAGGGTTAAGAATGTGCGGTGCTGCTCGGCGTGGTGATGGAGGCACAACATCCAGCTAAAGTAATGCCACGCCAGGAACACCTGACATGTTTCGCTGGCAATCGGCCAGCTTTCTCAAAGGAAGCGTGGTGAGTATCCCCCGTACTACAGCGGGCGTCTCTTAAGAAGGCCGCCGAAGCGGCGGAAGTGCGTCAGCTCCAGCGGCACCCGCGCCCACCACCCATCGGCCGGAAGCAGGAAGACCAAATCACCTGCGCTCCAGGCGACGCATGGGGGAGCAAGCGTACGCCGTGCCCCACCCCCAAACCCCCGCACGTGGAATGCAGGGATAATAGCAACACTGCGTCCATCACGGGAGAGAGAAGGAAGAGCAGGCGGAGCACACAACGATCAAAGTAATTCAAAATACAAGGTAATTCCATGTAAAGTAACATTCGGCCAGAGTACATGTTTCCTGGCACAAATAATCACCATTGTCACTTAACTATCATATTACTATATTACACAAGTAAGTGGCTGACACTATCCCATAAACAAATTCACAAATATCACAATTAAGCATAGCCATTAACAATCGGCTATGCTGGAGCACCATGAATGCAATCTACAATGCTCATATGAAGAAAAGGAAAAAACGGAGGGTCATGAGAACCAGAGCCCCCAAAAAAATCCTTGATCTATTAGACGTTTAGCTGCAATAAGGATGTATGCAGCAAGGGAATAAAAAGTGAATGAAGCAGTGGGACGCCAACATATAAACACAGAAAGCAAAGGATCCCACAGACTAACAGAGCGGTAAAAACGGCGAAAAGCCAAAAGACTCATTGAGTCCCGGGGGCTCTGTCGCCGCCAGCTCATAGATCCAGCGGGTCTCCCTCTGTAAAAGTAGGCGGTCTAGATTGCCGCCACGTATTGAGCCGTGTATGCGGTCTAATCCAATAAACCGTATTTGGTCATATCTTCCACCATGCATGGTCCTGAAATGCTGAGCAACCGGGGTCAACACAGACAGGTCAATTTGGCTGTTATCTTTATTCTTCTTTTTACCCCGGATACTAGTGATGTGTTCACCGATCCTAGACCGGGACTCCCGTTTGGTCTTTCCTACATAGAAAGCTCCACAGGGGTAAATCAGTAAATAAACGACCAACGTGGTCTCACAGTTTACAAAATGTGCCAATGTCCATTGTCTGCCGTCCGGCAGCTCGACATCTCTTCCCACCCTCACATAGCGGCAGACAGAACAGCCGCCACAAGTATAAGTACCTGTGACACGGCAATGTCCTAATCCTGCACCCGATCCCTGGAAGTGACTCCTAACTAGGAGATCACCCAGGGAAGGGGCCCTTCGAAAGGACAAAGCAGGCCTAGGAGGCATCAGCGGACCAATAAGGGGGTCGTTTTGCAGGATGTACCAGTGTCGTCGCAAGGCGTGTGTGATCTTCAAATGCTCAGTGCAAAACCGTGTGACAAATCTCGGGGAGTTATCTACATGTCCCCGAATAGATGATTTACATATCAAGGAATCCCTGCCACTACAACGTGCTCGTTCATAAGCCTTTCTCAAGCATCTGTCACCATATCCCCTTGCTCTAAATCTAGAGCGTAATTCTTTAGCCTCCCGCTGGAAAGTCTCCTCCTTGGAGCAATTCCGCCTAATGCGGAGGTATTGACCCGTGGGAATACCCCTTACTGTTTGGCGGGGGTGGAAGCTATCTGCTCTAAGCAGAGAGTTCGTGGCGGTGTCCTTACTATAAAGGGAGGTCATTATTCTACCAGAACCGTCCACAGAAATCAATAAATCAAGGAAGGGGATACTGGTGCCTGAAAACTCGAAAGTAAACCTAAGGTTACGGTCATTAATGTTTAAAATCTGGACAAATTTCTTTAAATGGGGTATGGTACCTGACCATAAAATGAGGATGTCATCTATGTACCTGTGCCACGACAATATATGGCACAGGTACATAGAGAGGGCCTCACTGGATAAAATCTCCCTTTCCCACTCCCCCAGGGACAGGTTGGAGTACGAAGGGGCACATGTTGTTCCCATCGCCGCCCCCTGCACCTGAAGGTAGTGGTTCCCCTCAAGACAAAATAGTTGTTAGTGAGCAGGAATTCCAGGATCAAAGACAAAAACATATTGTGAGGTATGCACTGAACCCCAAGTTCACCCAAAAATGTTTCAACTGCCTTTACACCCCTGTCGTGCGGGATGCTAGAATAGAGGGCCTCCACATCGAGGGCCACTAAGATTGTGCCCTCTGGTACTTATAAATCTTTCAAAATTTGTAAGAGATGCGATGTATCCCTAATTTAAGATGGCAAGGCTTGAACGTGGGGCTGCAGATGTCTATCCAGATATATACTGATTCGCTCAGTTAATGAACCACAACCCGAGACGATAGGGCGTCCCGGTGGTTTCTCCAGTCTCTTATGAACTTTAGGTAATGCATAAAAGGTTTGTAAGACCGGATCTTTGACCTTTAAATATATCGCAGTCCGTGCATCTATGACCCCACGTTCCGCTGCGCCATCAATAATTGAGAAGAGGGTAAATTGGCATCGCAAGGCCCTCGATGGGGAGGCCCGCACATAGTACTCCCGCCTCCCAAGGATGTCCATACACATGTCCCTGTACGCCGACACTGTCATCACTACTACCATACCACCCTTATCTGAAGATTTGATAATCCATGAGTTCTGATTTTTAAGGAACACAAGGGCCGAACGTTCTTCAGTGGTTAGATTTGACTCAATGAGAGGTTGTTGACGTTTTGCACCTAAGGAAGCGAACTCATCCTCAACCACTGATATAAAGGTCTTTAGACTGGGATTCATGGAGAACGGGGGAAAGAAGGTCGACCTGTTGCGCAGACCAAGTTCAAGCAAAGTAGCTGGGTGATGCCGAACCATAGGGGCCCCCACCTCCAATGCCTCGCATGAAGGCGACTGTGAAGCATTTGATTCGGAATGGAGGCTTTCCAAAGTCTCCAATGCTTTCAGGTCTTCTTCTGTCTATCGCTCACCATCACAATCACCGAATGCAGTGCAAGTAGATTTTTTCTTTTTAGTAGCAAGTGACTGAAGAAGAATTTGTCTACCAAAAAGGTGCAAATCCGTTATCAGGTCAAAGGCATTTGCACTAGATTAAGGGCAAAAACCTAGGCCCTTAGAAAGTAAAGAGATCACTGGAGGTGGCAACTCAGAATTCGTCAAATTTATTACTTGCAGGTCATCACACATAACATCTATTTTTTCGATATCGCACCTAGACTCCTGGCCTGGTCTAAAAAAGCATTCTGTGTGGACGAAGAGCCCGATGAGCCCCCAGATGCTAAATAGCCATCTGAGTCGTATTCCTTGGTGTATCTGATCTTTATTTGATCCCCGCATGATTCTGAGTTCTTTTTATCTTTTTTGTCTTTTTTATCTTTTATGATCTTGTAGGGTCTATGCTGTTGTCCCGCCTTTTTAAGTCTAGTATTATTACTAATAGGGCTTGAATTAACTGAACTTGAACTTTGGGACTCAACTGGAGCAATGCTGCACACCTGAGAATCTGATTCTCCTGTAACAGGTACCGAAGGATTGGGTGGAATTGGTTTAGGTCTTGGTTTACGTGGGTTTGGTCGGTTTAATCCCCACCTATAGGCGACCCCTGTCCTGTAAGCAGTTCTATCTCTGAGGACCTTTTGGTCTCTTGAAATGACCAAATCTCTATTAAACTTACTAATATGGGCTTCCAGTTCGCTATTCCGTTTTTTGTATAAGGGGTCCTCTATCCAATTTTTAAGGGAATCAGTGACTTTTTCGATTTCTGTCTCGATATTAATTAAGTCTGACTCGTCCAGTTCATTCATTAACGTTAAACAAACTTTTGCACAGTTCTCAAAATTCGTCTGCCACCTGATCTTAAAGTCCTCGCTCAGATTGGCCCTGTGAGGAAAGACCTGAAACCTGAGCCAAAGGGGTGAAAAGTTATCATTTATGTAAATTTTATTATATCTGGTATTCCACCATAAACGTGACTTCCTCTCATATAATTTTGATAGTTTACGGAAACCACTATTGATTAACTGTTGGCCATCCCTATGTGTCTGTGTCTGTGAACACTCCTCCGCGACCTGTGATACCAGGGCATCCCACTGCAACATACTCAAAAAAGCCACAAAAAGGCCTAACACTCTAACCTCTGGATTGAAAATCTCTCAATTAACCCACAACACTTGGGTATATATCCTTATTTGAGGGTAGGTGCAGGCCCTGTTATTCAAATGTAAATGCTAACTCACTGTTGGCTCTCTCTCCTCTATAATATATATTTGTAAATGGCAGGATAGAGATAAGTGGGGAGTAAAGCCAAGAGATCCTACAGCTAATGCAAGTATCAAAAAAGTTTTATTGTATTCAAAAAACAAACAGACATACAGACACACAACATTTAATGTTAAAAAACTAGCTGGGTGGCCACCCAACGACCCTAAATAACTGGATCCACAAAAAAAGCTCAAAGGGAGAGTTATCTCAATACTCCTCAAGTAACAGCTTTTTTTAAGTTCATAAATTTTCAAAATCGCCTTAAAAGTTCTTGTGCAGTGATTCCCTATGAGAGTGTTCACATCTGAGCAGTTTGATTACGATTCGCTCACCAAAGCGCTGCCTGTACCATTTTTGGGGCGATTTGCCTCAAAGGAAGGTATATGGAAATTGCAAAACACTTGAAAAAGAGCTTAGTGTAGTGATTTCCCCAGCGCTTTCATGAATAAATACATTGTATTTATTCATTTCCGGGTGAAAGAGTTTACTTCCTGACTTGCGTCATGAAGTGAAAAAACAAATTGCTCTGCAAAAGCGGTTAGAAAAGTGCTTTATAAAAAAGGCGCAGGTAAGCACCAGGAGACGCTAGTAAAAAATCACCCACAAAATTGCAAAACGCTGGTGTCAGTGACTGCAATTTTACATGTGAGCAAGGCCTAAATGTACGCTGCCTGTCCTCAGGAGCTCTCTGAGAAACACCTCACAAACATCCAAGGCATATTCAACCAGTTGGTTGAATATATACAATGGGGGTGACCGTGCTGAAACAAGAGGACCAAGAGGGGACAGGACAGGGAAGGCTCAATAGGACCTAGAGCCTTCCCTCTACATAGGGGAGTATCAAACTTTTTTTTTTTCATTTTCATTTCACTATCTCTTTAAAGAGGAACTTTAGCCTAAACAAACCATATTTTAATTAACATACCTAATGTAACTTAATGACAATAGATAGGTAATATAATCTCTTACCCACCCTGTTTTAACCTCCCTGGCGGTAAGCCCGTGCTGAGCACGGGCTAGGGCACGCAGGAGGACTTCTCAGGCCCTACTGGGCCGATTTGCACACTTTTTTTTTTTTGCAACACGCAGCTATTAGCCGCCGCCACTCGCCGTGCCCCCCCCCCCCCCCAGACCCCGTGCGCTGCCTGGCCAATCAATGCCAGGCAGCGCTGAGGCGTTGATCGGGACTCCCAATGATGTCGGTGACGTTGTGCCGCCCGTCGCCATGGCGACCGGGGGAAGCCCTCCAGGAAATCCCGTCCTTTGAACGGGATTTCCTGATCGGAGATCGCCGGAGGCGATTGAAGAGGGCGGGGGGATGCCGCTGCACAGCGACTATCATGTAGCGAGCTCTGGGCTCGCTACATGATTTAAAAAAAACTGCTCTGCTGCCCCCTGGCGGTTTTTAATAGGCCGCCAGGGGGGTTAAAAGAACAGGCACATGTTTGTGATTTCATGGGGGCAGCCATCTTTTTGGTTGAAAGGAGGTGACAGGGAACAACTGTCCTGTGTCCTGATCACCCATACTAGCTGCACAAGCTAGGCTTCAAATCTGAAATGTAAAATAAAAAATAAAAAAACATATTTGAGCAAAAATAGTAGAAAGAGAACAACATCATCAGAAATCCCATCATGCTTTGCACAGCATCAGGGGAAAAATGCTTGTGCAGTTTTCTTCTGTGCAGCTAAAGATGAGGTTTGGGAAAGAAAAACAAAGTTCTAATGCTGTGAAACTGTTAAAGAAACACCAAGCCTTTTCAGTGCTGCTGAGTAGATTTTTAGTCTAAACTGGATCCGAGACCAAATATTGCTGCTTTTATATTTCAGCCCCTGACATATACTTTATAGAGCATTCTTCCCCCCAAAAGATTTTTAAAAATGTATTTAATGTGGATCGGAGATGAACTTTTACTCATTGCATAATTGTGTTCCTTTCCTATAGTTTATAGGGCATTCCTCAAGCCAAATACTTTTTTGTTTTAATACTCTAATTCCCTATAAACTAAATAAGCCCCACCCACACTTTTCAGAGAGCCAAGGCACTAGCAAGGGCTCATGGGAGCTCAGTCTGGGCAGGAGGAGGGGGAGGTATTACTAGCCAGAGATTTCAGAGGGGAGGGGGAGGGGGGATTAGGTTTTTTTTCAGTCTAAGTGCTGATGGTGCAGATAAGCCTGCCTCTGTGTAATGTTTACAAACAACATGGCTGCTGTCATTGTATCACAGGAACAAATAATCATATGCTATTAAAGCAGTATGCAGACAGATTTTCTGTTTAAACCATCTAAACTGTACATAAGATATATAGACAAGTTACTTGTTATAGTTAGTTTTTCATCTCAGATCCGCTTTAATACCTAATTCTCACTAAAACGAACATATCCCCTTTCCCAGCATCTCTGCAGCGTCTCTGCGTTTAGTTCCATTCTGCAATACCTCATGGGAACTCAGCCAGGAGAGCAGGAGGAGGCGTCACCAGCCAGCCCAGCAATATTCTAAATCTGCAGATCAGCGAGGTGACTCTGTAATGAGCAAACCGAGCAGTGCTCTGGCTGTCACAGCTCTGTAATGTACCCTGTTAGTTGCTGCATAGCTGCTGCATAGCTGCTGCAATGTCTCATACATTTCTACTTCATCATAGTCTCCCTGACTCCCTCTCTTTCCCACTTCTGTTCTATTTGCCTCTTTTTTTCTTATTCCTTCTTCCCTATCTTGATCTCTCTTTTTTCACTGTCCGAGGGAAAAATCTGGATTTGACGCAAAGCAGCGTTTTAAGGGCAGAAATCACATTGAATGCTAAATTGCAGGCCTAAAGTGCTTTAAAACATCTTGCATGTGTATACATCAGTGTAATTAGAGTTCTGCTTCACACTGACACACCAAACTCACTGTGTAATGCACCGCAAACATCTGTTTGCGTAGTGACGGCCGCGCTGGACTGGTGCGCACCATGGCGAGAGTGCAGGCCATGGCGGTTTTCAAGCCCATATGGTCTGGCTGAGGTAGCTGAATGACAGAACAACAGTGACTGAGTGTCCAGCTGATCAAATTTGGTCTGTCCACAATGAAGCAACGACCTTATTATCTTCTTGTATGTAGGTAGGCATAGGTAGGTGCTCCAGTATAGGTGGGTAGGCATAGGTAGGTGTCCCAGTATAGGTAGATAGGCATAGGTAGGTGCCCCAGTAGTTAGCTAGGCATAGGTAGGAGTCCCAGTATAGGTAGGTAGGAGTCCCAGTATAGGTAGATAGGCATAGGTAGGTGCCCCAGTAGTTAGCTAAGCATAGGTAGGAGTCCCAGTATAGGTAGGTAGGCATAGGTAGGTGTCCCAGTAAAGGTAGATAGGCATAGGTAGGTGCCCCAGTAGTTAGCTAGGCATAGGTAGGTGTCCCAGTATAGGTAGGTAGGCATAGGTAGGAGTCCCAGTATAGGTAGATAGGCATAGGTAGGTGCCCCAGTAGTTAGCTAGGCATAAGTAGGAGTCCCAGTATTGGTAGGTAGGCATAGGTAGGTGTCCCAGTAAAGGTAGATAGGCATAGGTAGGTGCCCCAGTAGTTAGCTAGGCATAGGTAGGAGTCCCATTATAGGTAGGTAGGCATAGGTAGGAGTCCCAGTATAGGTAGGTAGGCATAGGTAGGTGTCCCAGTATAGGTAGATAGGCATAGGTAGGTGCCCCAGTAGTTAATTAGGCATAGGTAGGAGTCCCAGTATAGGTAGGCATAGGTAGAAGTCCCAGTATAGGTAGGTAGGCATAGGTAGGTGTCCCAGTGTAGGTAGATAGGCATAGGTAGGTGTCCCAGTGTAGGTAGATAGGCATAGGTAGGCAGAGGCGTATCTAGAGGGGTGCAGGCATGGCTCATGCCATGGGCGCCACAGCACCATGGGCGCCATCCCTGCTTCTGTGCTGCACCCCCATGCCTGCCCCTCCTCTGTGCTGCCATGCCTGCCCCCTGTGCCTCCCCGTCACTCAGACCTTAGATCAGATTCATTCTGTTATTTGGGGAACATGGCTACATAATTATGACTACTTATTTTATGTATTTTATGTATGTAGAGTGCACTTGGCTTAGCGTTAGAAAAGTGGACAGAGAGGGAATAAATGAGATATTTCCAAAAAAGTAACTTCAGCAATACCCATAGCCAAAAAAAACAGGCAACCATAACACATGTACGCAAGAAATTATGAAGTTTTTATCGGGAAAGGGGGTTCTGACTGGGCAGGGGGCTCAATTTCAGTGTTTGCCATAGGTACTATATTACCCAGATACGCCCCTGTAGGTAGGTGCCCCAGTAGTTAGCTAGGCATAGGTAGGAGACCCAGTATAGGTAGGTAGGCATAGGTAGGTATACCCGTATACGTATGTAGGTGCCCCAGTACTTAGGTAGGCATAGGTAGGAGACCCAGTATAGGTAGGTAGGCATAGGTAGGTGCCCTAGTATAGGTAGGTAGGCATAGGTAGGTGTCCCCATATAGGTAAGTAGGTGCCCCAGTAGTTAGATAGGTATAGGTAGGTGCCCTAGTATAGAGAGGTAGGCATAGGTAGGTGCCCTAGTATAGGTAGGTAGGTAGGCATAGGTAGGTGTCCCCGTATAGGTAAGTAGGTGCCCCAGTAGTTAGGTAGGCATAGGTAGGTGTCCAAGTATAGATAGTTATGCAGGGCCTGGCTGGCACAATAATAGCAATTACCAAGGTCCAGCTGCAACAGATAGGGCTGTATAATGCAGCGTCAGTGGGCAACACAAAAAAAAACACATCAAGAGAAAATTAGCTCTCAAAAGAGCTGTTGAGGGGTGCTATTTTAGCAATAGCAATCAGCCAGGAACAAGCCTACAAGAGCCTAACTAATCTTTCCCTATGAGAGTCTGCCAGCAGCTGTCTCATCACTAATTAATGCAGGCACGCGAGTGAGTGTAATGGCCAGCGCTGCCTGCCTTTTATAAGGGGGGGAATGGCTCCAGGAAAGAGTGTAGCCTAATTGGCTACAATGTGCCTGCTGACTGTGATGTAGAGCCTAGGTTCTCAACATGTGGTACGCGTACCCCAGGGGGTACTTCTGATGGTTCCAGGGGGTACTCTGGCTTGATATAATTAACTAAGTATAACAAATTTAGAGTTTTAGATTTATGATAAATCCTATATAAACAACACCAAATTAGTATTTTAGCTAATTAAAAGCAATAATAAATGCTTGGAAATGGTTTAGAACTAATTATTATGTACTATGATTAAAAATATATTTGTCAAGGGGTACTTGAGATAATGTTTACTATGCCAGGGGGTACTTGGTGAGTACAGGGTTTTAAAAGGGGTACATACCAATAAAATGTTGAGAAACACTGATGTAGAGGGTCAAAGTTGACCCTAATGGCGCACTATGGGGGCGAACCGAACTTCTGGAAAAGTTTGCGTTGCATGGCGAACGCGAACCACCAGAAATTCGCCTGGAACCGTTCGCCGGCGAACCATTCGGGTCATCTCTATCAGTAATTTAAGGGGGGGAGTCAGCCACACTGATATGAGGTCTGAAGATATTGCTTATTACATCGTGACAGTTGCACACTATGGTACTCTGCTCACTGGTATTAATCAACTCATCACCCAGTGATACCCTTCAGTTAGGTTGTAGTGTGCTCACTGCTCACTGGTATTAATCATCTCATTACCCAGTGATACCCTTCACTTACATTGTACTCTGATCACTGGTATTAATCATCTCATTTGGCAATGAGACCCTTCACTTAGGTTGTACTGTGCTCACTGCTCACTGGTATTATTCATCTCATTTGGCAGTGATACCCTTCACTTAGGTTGTACGGTGCTCACTGCTCACTGGTATTATTCATCTCATTTGGCAGTGATACCCTTCACTTAGGTTGTACGGTGCTCACTGCCCACTGGTATTAATCATCTCATTTGGCAGTGATACACTTCACTTAGGTTGTAATGTGCTCACTGCTCACTGGTATTAATCATCTCATTACCCAGTGATACCCTTCACTTAGGTTGTACTGTGCTCACTGGTATTAATCATCTCATTACCCAGTGATACCCTTCACTTAGGTTGTACTGTGCTCACTGCTCACTGGTATTATTCATCTCATTACCCAGTGATACCCTTCAGTTAGGTTGTACTGCTCACTGCTCACTGGTATTATTCAGCTCGTTAGCCAGTGATTCGCTTCAGTTACTATTTACAGACAGTCAGACTGCCACTGCAGTTCGTTCACCACGTTTTGTGAGCCCATCATGAGTTTCTCACAGACCTCCGCTGTGAGCAGCACTCCCAACAGCAGCAACAGCCAACGCCTCATGCAAGTTATGACATCCACCCCAGCAGCCAGTGGTCAGCAGCCCTCCCCGGACGAGAGCATTGTCCTCGGTCCGGCGTCTGGGTGATTATTGAGGGCTGCCATTGAGGAGATGATGGGGCCTGATGTGGAGGAGGAGGTTGGGCATGGGCCAGCATCCCAAGTTTATGTTGAGGACGATGAGGAGTCTGTGTCTGGGGATGTTGGGGTGGCAGAGGTGTTGGGGAGGTCAGGAGAAGAGTTCTATGATGATGATGATCGGGACCATCTGTATGTGCCTCAGACCCCGGAAAATATGTTGTATCTTGTTTTAGGTACTAAAATCTGCATTCCCACTGCCCGGGTCCAAGGATGCATATAATTTTTTGAGCAGCACTACCAAACTGTGGTACTATCAGTGAGTTGCCATGGTCATTCTGTGCTGCCGCACTGACCGTCCGCTTTGTCCTCCTGACTCAGTCACTGCTAAAGTCTGCCTTCACACTGCTCGGGTCCACTGACAACTCTGCAGTCATGTCCTTGCAATCGCTGAAAAAAAAGAAGAAAAAAATATATCTATATATATATTTATAAATATAAAACATCTATCTGGGTTTTTTTGGCGTCAGCTACTCATCCTGGTGGCTGCAGTGCAGCAGGAAAACCTCCAGCACATCCCCTGCTTGGCCCACGTGCCGAATCTTGTGTTGCAGCGCTTCCTGCGCACCTACCAGGGGATGAGTGACCTGCTGCAAGATGCCCGGGAGGTGGTACAGGTTTTCCGCTGCTCAGCCACTGCCTCTGCACTCTTGTCCACCTTACAGCAGCAATATGGCAAGCCACACCGCATGATAATAGATATGCCAACTTGCTGGAATTCAACTCGGGCCATGTTGGAGCGGCTGTGTCAGCACAGGCTGGATCTTAAGGTGGCAAAACATCATACAATTTTTTAAATATCTATTCAATTCAAGGATTCCAATCAATTTCTCTGACTGATTGTAACATTTCAAAAATCTGACCAATGTACCACACATGTATGTTCAATTTTTCCTCAATTATGATAAAAATGATTGGAAACTGTAACCAGGGGCGTAGGAATAGGCCCTGCAGCCCCTGCGCCCGCGGGGGGGGGCCCGGCCCCCCCCCTGGGGCCCGCTTGGGGCCGTTTTGTGGGTGCTGGAGGGGTGGCAGCATGAGGGGAAAGCCTTGCCCACAGTCGGCGGGGAGAGGGGTAGTTCCCCCCTCTCCCTCACCTCGGGGCTCTCCCCTCTGCGCTCCCCTCCAGCTCGTAAGTGTGTGGGGCTGTGGTGGGCAGCGGGCAGCGGCGGGCAGATACATACCTGCTTCCGTGCGTTCCATCGGAGACTTCTCCCTCTAGCGGCTGACGTCACTTCCGGAAGTGACGTCAGCCGCTAGAGGGAGAAGTCTCCGATGGAACGCACGGAAGCAGGTATGTATCTGCCCGCCGCTGCCCGCTGCCCACCACAGCCCCACACACTTACGAGCTGGAGGGGAGCGCAGAGGGGAGAGCCCCGAGGTTAGGGAGAGGGGGGAACTACCCCTCTCCCCGCCGACTGTGGGCAAGGCTTTCCCCTCATGCTGCCACCCCTCCAGCACCCACAAAACTCCGAGCGGGCCCCAAGGGGGGGGGGGGGGGGGGGGGCCCGCTCTGAAAATCTGCAGGGGGGGCCCGGTGGGGCCTAGTTACGCCCCTGGCTGTAACGATCGGTGTCAGCACACAGAGAGAATCTGATTATTGGTGATCAGCAGTATCACCAAGAATACAGATATATAGCTGATTATTGATGATCTGCAGAATCACCAATAATCCAGATATATGACTAACCTCTGGACACCTGATAAAGTGTAAGTGTTTTGGTGCAACAATAGGCTGTCTCCCGTGGGGCGGGAGACGCCGATAACAATGAGCATGGACCACCTGAGGAACAGGTGGCCCTTGGCTGTGTGTGAACTATCTCCTAGGAAAGGGGATAGAGATCACCTGAGAGCCAGTGATTCCCTGCAATACCGGGAATCAGACTATACTGCAGCCAAAGGCCTCCTAAGGGGTAGAGCCCTTGGCTGTACTGCAGAGAGGCCTCTCTAAGAAGCAAGAGGTCCCTGCAGCTAACTGACACTAGGTGGAATAGTGTCACGGGTAGTACCGACAGGCTGAACACTCGAGGGATGAGTGACAGCCCGAGGGGTCGGGCAGGCCAGGTCGGCAGCACCCGAGCAATTGGTAATAACAGATATAAAGCACAATCCTAGTCTGGGGTGTGAGATCTCGACACCCAGAACTAGTCTAGAGATTAACACAGTAATAGCACAGTGTTCCTAAGCTTGAGTGTGTGGTCCTTGGTCACAGCACCCTGGAACTGGTCTAAATGATAACACAGCAATGACACAGTATACCTAAGCTTTGGTGTGAGGTCCGTAGTCACAACACCCTGGAACTGGTCTAAAGTATAACACAGCAGTGACACAGTGTCCCTAGTCTTGAGTGTGAGGTCCGTGGTCTCAACACCCTGGAACTAGTCTGAGGTATAACACAGTAGTAACACAGTGTCCCTAATCTTGGGTGTGAGGTCCGTGGTCTCGACACCCTGGAACTAGTCTGAAGTATAACACAATGACAACACAGAATCCCTAGTCTTGGGTGTGAGGTCCGTGGTCTCAACACCCTGGAACTAGTCTGAAGTATAACACAATGATAACACAGAGTCCCTAATCTTGGGTGTGAGGTCCGTGGTCTCAACACCCTGGAACTAGTCTGAAGTATACACAATGATAACACAGAAGTAATCTGGCTCAGTGTAAATTCCCAGGTCCTCCTGGTTCTAACACACTGTAGGATCTGACTATGGGCGCCACCCACCGCTGATCAGCCAATGGCCACTTGCTCTGCGATCAGCTGACCAACCTGGTCAGCTGATCCATCCTCGTTTGCCATAAAGGCTGGCATTCCTCAGCCTGTGTGCACTAACAGACCCAGCCCGCTGAGCTGGACGCGGAATCAGCCGCCTTGCTGCCAGTCCGCACGGCGGCTTTTCTGCGATTTATCACAGTACCCCCCCCCCCCCCCCCCCCCCCCTGAGGAGTGGACTCCGGAAACTTCCCACCAGGCTTTCCAGGATGCGAGTCATGGAATTCCTTCTTTAATTCCTCTGCATGCATGCGACAATCTGGCACCCAAGTTCTCTCCTCTATGCCATATCCCTTCCAGTGAACCAGATATTGCACGGAATTCTGCACAAGCCGGGAGTCCAGAATCTTTTCTATCTCATACTCAGGTTGATCATCAATCAACACAAGGGGGGGGGGGGGGGAGCGGAATCCACGTGTACTGCCGGCTTGAGCAAAGACACATGGAATGACCTTACCCCTCGTATGCTGGTAGGGAGATCAATAGCATAAGTGACATTATTAATCTTTCTGATCACTGGAAAAGGACCTATGAATCTAGGGCCCAGTTTGGGTGACTGTTGTTTCAGAGCCAAATGTCATGTGGACACCCAGACCAAATCCCCTGGAGAAAACTTCCAGTTTACAGACCGTCTCTCATCTGCCCGTTTTATCTGAGGTAGAATGGTCTTAGGCTCAAAACCCCTGTATAGAGCGTCTGCTTTAGAATTTTTACTACCTGGTATGTGCGTAAGAGGTGACTGTGAGGGACAGAACCCGTCAGAAAAATCCGCACACTGCACTGCCACTCTCCCGACCTGTGTCGTGGTCGTACCAACCTCAACTCTCCCCAAACAATGCCAATGACAATGGGCTGACCATTTCAGTAGCTGTCCTGAAGCCCAGTCAATCTGCGGAGAGTGGAGTTGTAACCAGGGCATACCAAGAACAACGGTAGAGTTTACCATTGGCAGGACCAGGAACTGTAATTTCTCTTTATGCAATGCCCCTAAACAACATGACAACAAGGGGGTTTGGAAAAGAGATTGACTACTCTGCAACGGAGAGTCATCCACTGCAGTGACCAGAATCTACCGGTCCAGTGGGAACAAGGGTATCCCCAATTTTTTTACGAAATCGTAATCAATGAGGTTCGCTGCAGAACCGGAGTCCACAACGGCTTCTACGGAACTAGTCTGACCCTCCCATGTAATAGAGCAGGGAAGGAGCAGACGATCATTGTTTAAAGATAAAGACTGCTCACCTATGGTGTTGACTAACCCCAGGCGGCAGCATTCTCCTGGCCCCTTAGCACCATATAGACCGCGTTTTCTTGGCCTTCTGTGACTCTTTTTCACCTGACTCAGCCCTGAATATCTGATTTGCCTCAGCTCGCCAGAGGGTGACGAAGGTCGAGAAGAGTCGTCTGAGACAGACCTTATAGCATTCCTACCACGAATCTGTTTCTGGTAGCGCAAACGGCGATCTATCTGCACGGCCAAAGAAATTGCCTCGTCTACAGATTTGGGCTCAGGATGTCCTATCATCACGTCATGGATTGCATCCGACAATCCTGCCAAAAAACAGTCTTAACAAAGCATATGCTCCCCACTTCCTAAACTCAGCGGCGTAAACCTCAACCGATTTACGACCCTGCCTGAGCATCTTGAGCTTCCTTTCAGCAGTGGAGGAAATATCCGGGTCATCGTATATAATGGCCATGGCCTTAAAAAATTCCTGAACTAATGATAATGCCTCATACTCAGCATGTAGGCTATATGCCCACGTTTGGGAATCACCCGACAGCAGGGTCTTTATAAACGTTACCCTTTGGGCCTCAGTTCCTGACAAGGTAGGCCTCAACTGAAAATAAGATAGTACCCGATCTCTGAAATTTCGAAAGTCAGATCTATGGCCAGAAAACTTTTCAGGTACGGACATACGAATATCCGTGACTAGAGGGGAACGCACTGAATTCATAGCTAATTGAAGTTCCTGAATAGCCCCAAATAACTGGTTGATCTGGGTCTGTTGGTTCATAATTACCCCGGAAAGATTGTTTACCGCGGTGGTCAGGACTTCAACATGGCTATGCAGTGCGTCCATAATGTTTTGGGTCTGCCGTTCTGTAACGATCGGTGTCAGCACACAGAGAGAATCTGATTACTGGTGATCTGCAGTATCACCAAGAATACAGATATATAGCTGATTATTGATGATCTGCAGAATCACCAATAATCCAGATATATGACCAACCTCTGGACACCTGATAAAGTGTAAGTGTTTTGGTGCAACAATAGGCTGTCTCCCGTGGGGCAGGAGACGCCGATAACAATGAGCATGGACCACCTGAGGAACAGGTGGCCCTTGGCTGTGTGTGAACTATCTCCTAGGAAAGGGGATAGAGATCACCTGAGAGCCAGTGATTCCCTGCAATACCGGGAATCAGACTATACTGCAGCCAAAGGCCTCCTAAGGGGTAGAGCCCTTGGCTGTACTGCAGAGAGGCCTCTCTAAGAAGCAAGAGGTCCCTGCAGCTAACTGACACTAGGTGGAATAGTGTCACGGGTAGTAACGACAGGCTGAACACTCGAGGGGTCGGGCAGGCCAGGTCGGCAGCACCTGAGCAAATGGTAATAACAGATATAAAGCACAATCCTAGTCTGGGGTGTGAGATCTTGACACCCAGAACTAGTCTAGAGAATAACACAGTAATAGCACAGTGTTCCTAAGCTTGAGTGTGTGGTCCTTGGTCACAGCACCCTGGAACTGGTCTAAATGATAACACAGCAATGACAAAGTATCCCTAAGCTTGGGTGTGAGGTCCATAGTCACAACACCCTGGAACTGGTCTAAAGTATAACACAGCAGTGACACAGTGTCCCTAGTCTTGAGTGTGAGGTCCGTGGTCTCAACACCCTGGAACTAGTCTGAGGTATAACACAGTAGTAACACAGTGTCCCTAATCTTGGGTGTGAGGTCCGTGGTCTCAACACCCTGGAACTAGTCTGAATTATAACACAGTAGTAACACAGTGTCCCTAGTCTTGGGTGTGAGGTCCGTGGTCTCGACACCCTGGAACTAGTCTGAAGTATAACACAATGACAACACAGAATCCCTAGTCTTGGGTGTGAGATCAGCGGTCTCAACACCCTGGAACTAGTCTGAAGTATACACAATGATAACACAGAAGTAATCTGGCTCAGTGTGAATTCCCAGGTCCTCCTGGTTCTAACACACTGTAGGATCTGACTATGGTCTGAGTGCTTTCACGTAAGTGTTCGCAACGGCAGACAACCTGAGACTGACCAGCAACAACTATATATAGAGCGGTGCTCTCGGGCGCCACCCACCGCTGATCAGCCAATGGCCACTTGCTCTGCGATCAGCTGACCAACCTGGTCAGTTGATCCCTCCTCGTTTGCCATAAAGGTTCTGCCTCTCCGCGCGCGCGTATTCCTCAGCCTGTGTGCACTGACAGACCCAGCCCAATCAGACACACGCTGCTGCGTGCAAACCGCTGAGCTGGACGCGGAATCAGTCGCCTTGCTGCCAGTCCGCGTGGCGGCTTTTCCACGATTTATCACAGAAACGCTGAGAAAGTTGCTTGGGTGTATATATTAATAAACTGACAATCTACCACACAACATTCAATTTTCATAAAAATTGATCAGAAAAATCCAGCACTCCTGATCAACTTTTATCGAATAAAAACGGGAAATCCGATCGGATTTCTTGCTCTAATGAAAAAACAGCTTTCGATTTCTCTGGAAATCCATTGTTATTTATCGAATTACTGTAAAATCGGATCATTTTATTGTATCGTGTGTGGACACCTTTAGGGCCTACATGTTATGGTGGCCACTAATGATCCAATCTTTTTCATCCAATCTTACCATTTCTATCTAATATAAGGGAACTGCCTATAAGATCTAATTAATATATTCCATCAGTTTACTCTTCTACTACATAGATTTGGTAAGATTGGATGAAAAAGATGAAAAATATTGGATTATTAGTGGCCACCCTTAGACCCAAGTGTCCCCAGCAAACAGCAAGTCCCCATTATCAATGCAACTGACACTGTGGACACTGATGCAGCAAGTATGCCTGGTGCTGAGTCCCTTCCTGGAGGCAAGCAAGATGGTCAGCGAGGAGTGAGGAGCGGGGCTCTGTGTGTCAGTGGGTTTGCCTGCTGGAACAGGCAATGTGCACATAGCCGGCCTTTGACCTGTGCGACCGGAGCGGTCGCTCAGGGCGCCGGCTTCCAAGGGGGCGCCTATAGCTGGTTGCCTATACTGAGGGCACCTACACCTAATTCAATTACTGGGGGCACCTATAGCTGGCTACCTTTACTGAGGGCACCAACATCTGGCTACCTATACTGGAGGCACCTACGCCTGGCTACCTATGGGGGGGATGGAGACCTTCAACTGACTTCCTACATTGAGGGCACCTATGCTTGGCAACCTATATTGAGGGCACCTACACATGAGATACCTGGCATTTTTTTTTTTGGGGGGGGGGGCGCACTGCGGCTATAATGTGTGGTGCAAATTGTCGGTGCTGTGCTATCATTCTAAATGGAGGGGGAAGGCTAACTGTCCCACTGATTGTTTTTATGAATATTCCTGAAAGGTTCTAGCCTTCATTTTTAAGTATATTCAGGATAGTGCACTCTTTCCATCCATTCGTGGTTATTAATAGTATTTTTTCTATTATAGAATGTGACCTGTCACGGAGATCTGAGCATTTGTGTCACAACGTCAAAAAGGTTGGGAACCACTGTCCTAGGAGATATCTCAGGAGAAAAGGTGAATTGCATATGGACCTCTATGTGTGTGCGTGCATGTGTGTGCACGCACGCGGGAAGAGGATGGGGGGGAACAAAAATCAGGTTTCGCTCAGGGTAGTGTGAAACCTAAGGCCGGCCCTGAATGTGCAATTTAATTGAGCATGGGGAGGCAGCCCTGAGGCAGCTGGATAAGGAGCTGATGGCAGCACAAGAGGGTTTACCGGTAGTGGAGGAGTTGGAGGTCCCTAACCTGAATGCTGAGGAGGAGGAGCAGAGCGCCGCAGGCGTTGTATGGGGATGGCGGCTTGGGGAGCACGACACGGCACAGGAAGAGGACAGGCATGTGATATGGGACTACGAGGACAATGAAGATCTTGTTGCCAAGGCCCACTTGTTTCCCATGGGTGTGCACATGTTGCGCTGCCTTCCTGGCCCCTATTGTCGGACACAGGGGGACATGAAGCATTGTGTTAACCATGCCTGACTTTCTAAAGAAAGTTACTACCTGCCTACTTTGGTTCATTTTTCGGCTGTGGTACTACCAGTGAGCTGCCATCAGGGCCGTTTCTACCCCCGTGCGGGGCGTGCCGCCGCCCGGGGCGCTGTTAGGAGGGGGGTGCTATAATGGAGGGGGGAGCCGGAGCCGCGGGAGGGCAGCCCGACCTCTCCCTCCCTCTCCTCTCCCGGGCGCCCTCCGTGCTCCCCCCTCAGATGCAGAGCGAGCAGCCGGGAAGCGCTGTTTGCAACTCACCTGCCTGGCTCCAAGCGCTGCTCTCTCGCCGCTGGTCTGTCTCTTCTCTCTGCATACATGCTGATACACGCGGCTTCCGGCTAAACAGGAAGCCGCGTGTATCAGCATGTATGCAGAGAGAAGAGACAGACCAGCGGCGAGAGAGCAGCGCTTGGAGCCAGGCAGGGGAGTTGCAAACAGCGCTTCCCGGCTGCTCGCTCTGCATCTGAGGGGGGAGCACGGAGGGCGCCCGGGAGAGGAGAGGTCGGGCTGCCCTCCCGCGGCTCCGGCTCCCCCCTCCATTATAGGGGACAGCTAGCTATCTAACCTATCCTGGGGGCACCTACCTAATCTAACCTACGCTTTGGGGCACCTACCTAATCTAACCTATACTGGGGGGCAGCTACCTATCTAACCTATACTGGGGGGCAGCTACCTATCTAACCTATACTGGGGGGCACCTACCTAATCTAACCTACACTGGGGGGCACCTACCTAATCTAACCTACACTGAGGGGCACCTACCTAATCTAACCTACTCTGGGGGGCAGCTACCTAATCTAACCTACACTGGGGGGCAGCTACCTAATCTAACCTACACTGGGGGGCAGCTACCTATCTAACCTTCACTGGGGGGCAGCTACCTATCTAACCTTCACTGGGGGGCAGCTACCTATCTAACCTTCACTGGGGGGCAGCTACCTATCTAACCTACACTGGGGGGCAGCTACCTATCTAACCTACACTGGGGGGCAGCTACCTATCTAACCTACACTGGGGGGCAGCTACCTATCTAACCTACACTGGGGGGCAGCTACCTATCTAACCTACTCTGGGGGGCAGCTACCTATCTAACCTACTCTGG
Organism: Hyperolius riggenbachi; assembly: GCF_040937935.1. NCBI lineage: Eukaryota > Metazoa > Chordata > Amphibia > Anura > Hyperoliidae > Hyperolius > Hyperolius riggenbachi. The sequence continues at coordinate 209,573,659 of NC_090655.1, read as the reverse complement.
GGGGCAGCTACCTAATCTAACCTACTCTGGGGGGCAGCTACCTAATCTAACCTACTCTGGGGGGCAGCAACCTAATCTAACCTATACTGGGGGGCAGCTACCTTATCTAACCTACAGTGGGGGGCAGCTACCTATCTGACCTTCACTGGGGGGCAGCTACCTATCTAACCTACACTGGGGGGCAGCTACCTATCTAACCTACACTGGGGGGCAGCTACCTATCTAACCTACACTGGGGGGCAGCTACCTATCTAACCTACACTGGGGGGCAGGTACCTATCTAACCTACACTGGGGGGCAGCTACCTATCTAACCTACACTGGGGGGGCAGCTACCTATCTAACCTACACTGGGGGGGCAGCTACCTAATCTAACCTACGCTGGGGGGGCACCTACCTAATCTAACCTACGCTGGGGGGGCACCTACCTAATCTAACCTACGCTGGGGGGCAGCTACCTATCTAACCTACACTGGGGGGCAGCTGCCTAATCTAACCTACACTGGGGGGCAGCTACATAATCTAACCTATACTGGGGGGCAGCTACCTATCTAACCTATACTGGGGGCACTTATTTAACCTGTATTGGGGGCACCTACCTAGCTAGCCTATACAGGTGGCCACTATACTGGCTACCTATATTGCAGGCACCTACCTAAATAACCTATACTGGGGGCACCTACCTATCTAACCTATGCTGGGGGCAACTATTCTGGCTACCTATATTAGAGGCACCCACCTAGCTAACCTGTACTGGGGCACCTACCTATCTAACTTATATCGGGGGCGCCTGCCTATCTAACCTATACTGGGGGCAACTATACTGGCTACCTATACTGGAGGCACCTACCTGGCTAACCTATAGCGGGGGCAACCTATGCCTGGCTACCCATACTGGGGTACCTATTCTTGGCTACCTATACTGGGGGGACCTATACTAAGTGCAACTAGACCTGGCTAACCTATACTGCGGGCACCCATACCTTGCTCGGGAAGGGGGGGGGGCGCAATTTTTACACCCTCGCCCTGGGTGCATTTTAGCCTAGAAACTGCACTGGCTGCCATGGTCCTTCTGTGCTGCCGTACTGACCGTCTGCTTTTACCTCCTGACTCAGTCGCTACTACACTCTGCGATCACACTGCCCGGGTCCACTGAAAACTCTGCTGTTATGTCATTGCTAATCACTGCAACCTCCCACAAAAAAATTTTTTTTTACAAAAACCTCTCTGGGCCTTTTTGGCATCAGCCACTCATCCTCCTCCAGTGGTACCATCACCGCCAAGTGCCATTGGGACTCACCTTCACCTCTGTGATTGCTTAACGTGTATTTCCCTGTTTAAAACCACTTATTACCAACCATAATTTTAATAGCCCCATTTAAAGTGTTGATTTCACTCCGTTTTCTCAAAAACAAAAAATTATTTTTGGAATTTTTTTTTGTTGAAGTTGTAGCCCCTTATCACCTTGATAATCCATGCAATTTGGGGGATTGTAGCATGTATGGGGGCTTTGCTATTAACGTTAAAAGAAAATCCGGAACCGGCCGTGATTGCCTCATTCACGGCCGAAAGTAGACGTCATAGCGTGGACGCATTTCATAATATGGAGCCAATTTTTTTTTAACAATGACCGTGGTTGCTGAATTTGTGAATGGAGACATCCGAGCATCACTGATGGCCACTCGTTTTTCTTTACTTAGCTGCTTTTTTCTTGGCATAATACAAATTCTAACAGTCTATTCAGTAGGACTATCAGCTGTGTATCCACCTGACTTCTCCACAACGCAACTGATGGTCCCAACCCCATTTATAAGGCAAGAAATCCCACTTATTAAACCTGACAGGGCACACCTGTGAAGTGAAAACCATTTCAGGTGACTAACTCTTGAAGCTCATCAAGAAAAATGCCAAGAGTGTGCAAAGCAGTAATCAAAGCAAAAGGTGGCTACTTTGAAGAACCTAGAATATGACATATTTTCAGTTGTTTCACACTTTTTGGTTATGTACTATACACTTCCACATGTGTTAATTCATAGTTTGGATGCCTTCAGTGTGAATCTACAATGTTCATAGTCATGAAAATAAAGAAAACTCTTTGAATGAGAAGGTGTGACCAAACCTTTGGTCTGTACTGTACTTGTCTTCAGCTAGCTAGCCAGTGAGTGATTACTTAAGTTAGTTGTAGTCAGTGTAGTTCAGTGAGAGAGTGTACTGATTGCTGTGCTTAGTGCAGGAAGGTTCAATGATTCTACTGCTCCATTAGTGACTGTATATCCTTGTATTTGAGTGTAATGACTTGTAATGACTTTAGAACAATTGCCCTAACTTCAAATGTCATGAAGCTCTTTGAAAGGCTGGTCCTGTCACACCTGAAAGTCACCACCAATAACCAAACTGACCCTCTCCAGTTTGCCTACAGAACAGATCTGTGGATGACGCTATTAACATCAGCCTGGAGCATATTCTGTCCCACCTGGACAAACTGGACTCCTATGCCAGAGTTCTCCTCCTCGACTTCAGCTCCGCCTTTAATACTATCAGCCCCAACATGCTATTCGACAAGCTAATTCAACTCAACCTACACCCCTCCCTCTATGCATGGCTGAAGGACTTCCTCTCCAACAGGTCCCAATAGTAAAGCTCAACTCCTTCAACTTGCGATCGCAAACCACTAACACAGGTGCCCCCCCCCCCCCCCCCCCAAGGCTGTATTCTGTCGCCGATCTTGTTCTCTCTATACATGAACTTCTGCACATCCAAGTCTGACTCAGTGAAGGTGATTACATTTGCGGAAGATACCACCATCATTGGCCTCACGGACAAGAAGAGCGGTGAACAAGCCTACCACCTGGAGATTGAGAGGATCTGCAAATGGTGTAAGGAAAATAACCTCAACTCAGCTAAAACTGTTGAACTGCTCACTGATTTCAGAATTAACCCTCCTGCACTCCCCTCGGTTCTCATTGAGGGCTCCGAGGTCGCCAGAGTCCCCAGTGCTCGCCTCCTGGGTACCACAATCTCCAGTAATCTTAGGTGGGTCGAAAACTCCTCCAGACTGCAAAAAAAGGCCCAACGACGGCTGTTCTTTCTGCGTCAGCTGAAAAAGTTTGGCATGTCCCGTGCACTTCTAACTCGCTTCTACTCCTCCACCATCGAGTCAATCCTCTGCACCTCCATCATCGTATGGTCCTAGGGGGCCTCCACCAGAGACAACTCAAACTTCAGAGGGTTATAAAATCCGCAGGGAAGATCATAGGATCCCCCCTCCCACCTCTTGACCTCCTGAACCAGTCCAGACTACTATCTAGGACAGCTAGGATTGCACCAGACTCCTCCCACCCCGGCAACTGCTTCCTCAATCATCTCCCATTAGATCGCCACTTCAGAACCATCGCCACCAGGACCTCCAGACACCGAAACGCTCTCTTTCCCCAAGCTGTCCTGGCCCTAAACTCAGCCACCCCCCTCTCCACATCGAGCCACCCACTCTGAGTCACACAACTAGCGAAATGTCTTACAAACTGTACTGCAAAGTGCAACTCACATTGTAAATTGATTAACTGCATTGTATTGTATTGTATTATAACTTGTTATCCATTCTCTATGTTCCTGTCCATGAAGGTTTGCTGCTCTGTACTGCCAACAACAATTCCTTGTACGATCCCATACTTGGCGAATAAAATTTATACTATTCTATTCTATTTAGCTAGCCAGTGAATTATTAACTTCAGTTAGCTGTAGTCAGTGTAGTCAGTGACAGTGTACTATATATTCAAAAAGAAACATTGCACTGCCACACAGTCCACTAATAAAGGAAGTCCTCAATTGTACAGACTATAGGTAAAATCCACTCCGCTCTTCTTCACATCAAATGCACCTCAGAAAGAGAACAAAAAAGGAAAAAGTTCATCGCAAAGGTTGCCAAGTCAGCGGAAATCTTCCACCCACTATGTTCCGTGTAAAGTTCTCTATTGTATCACCACCTTCCTGTGTGCCACCACCTTTAGGACCGCTCTCACCTTTACTTATGGCTGCTTAGACCCCACACACAGCTCACACAGCATGAGATTCCAAATCACAGGATTTCTTTCAATTCCTTATATCTTCAAAACCACAGCTCTCATATACTCCATCCCATTAAAAAAATAATTAAAAAATCATCGCATAGGCTGTCTGGTATTCATGCATATGAAGGGATACCTCTACCAGAGATAGTCACCGAGCTCATTTACTGGGGATCACCTTTTAACAAAGCGTGCCCCCAACACCAATATGGGCCGTGCTCACCTTGATTATATGCTGCCCCCAAACACAGAAAGCTGTTCGTGGTTTTGTGCACGATCCTACTATAGACCAGCAGCTTAATCTGCTACTTTGTATCCACTTCCTTCAATACCAAAGGACAGCCCACTGCAACTAAAAAGGCTTCTATAGTGTAAAAACTTTTAATAAAAAATAGTACAAATGGTAGCGCTTCTCACAAACATAGACATATATCAAACATATCGGATAAAATCCGAGGACGTCTCCTCCGTGCACTGCCACGCTTCCTGCCCGCTGTAGCCACGCCCTATGTGTTTCGTCTACTGACTCATCAGGGGCTCTGGGTCAGGATTGGCGTACAGTGCTAAAATACCTGGAACGGGCAGTCTTACCATTCATTCTCGCGTACCGGGCATCTGGTCTTCTCCGCTTCCTGCGACGTCACAGGAAGTAGATTGAAGCAAGATGACCGGTACACGAGAATGAATGGTAAGACTGGCTGCTCCGCTGCGCTCTTAATCTCTCCATACAGGGTGAAACTGGGGGGTACATTCAGAGGCAGGGAGGGGCAATCTTATCTCAGACCCGCATCCCACACACCACAGCCGCCGGCTGGCGCTTCGATCCTTTTTTTGCACATCTGACCCCCCAGTCACCCGGGACACTGGGGGATCATAACGGGATCGCGGGAGAGCTCCCCCAAATCGGTACAGTCCCGACGAAAACAGGACTGTTGGGGGGTATGCAGGCAGGTTCACTGATTCTATTGCTCTATTAGTGACTGTATATCCTTGTATTTAGCTAGCCAGTGACTGGTTAACTTCAGTTAGCTGTAGTCAGTGACAGTGTACTGATTGCTGTGCTTAGTGCAGACAGGTTCAACTTCACATTGATTCCACTGCTCTATTACTGTATACTTGTTAGTTAGCTAAGCCAGCCAGCCAGTGATCAACTTCAGTTAGTTGCAGTCACTGCCACTGTTCAGTCACTACGTTTAGTCAGTGACGGGGGCGTGGCCAGCTACGGAGGAGTGAGGACGCACTTTACCGTGGCTCCTCTATCTCAGTAAAATCCTGCAGGATCCTGACACCCTTCGGCGCCGCCGAGTCAGCCAAAACCGCCGCAATCAGCTGTATACACCATCAGCAAAGTTTGACACCCTCCATGGCGAAATACGGGCCGGGGAAAACAGAAGACGTGGCTGGGAAGCTGGCAAAATTTGCACGTGGAGCGACCCAAGATGGCGCCGCTCTGTGCTCAGACCCTCCACCTGCGGCAGAGGAGGACTGTAATCCACCAGAAGCAGGCTCAGAAGTGATGGAAGAGGACAATCCATCAGCAGACAGCGGCACTGTAACTCAGCTCACAGAGACCCAGATCAAAACGCAGGAGGGGGAAACAGGTTCAGGCCTCCACTGATGAGGAGACAGACATAGAAGATGAGAAGCCAATGAGATTGGAGTTGCTAGATGCCATTAAGTCATTACAATGCACTCTTACACCCAGGCTTGACTCATTACAATCTGATTTATCCCTGGTTAAAGATGACATGAGAAAGATCAGGGAAAGGGCAGCAGAATCAGATAGAAGAATTAGTGACCTGGAAGATAATATAAGGCCCTTACAAACCGCGCAAGCAGTCATGACTAAAACCTCAGCATTACATGCCTTAAAACTTGACGATCTGGAAAACAGATGTAATCTCCGTTTTATTGGATTCCCTGAAAAATCTGAAGGATCCTCACCTGAGAACTTTCTGGAGAATTAGATAAAGTCTGCTATACCAAATTTAAACCTATCACTTTCCTTCTCTATAGAATGGGCACATAGAGTACCAGGACCCCCCCCCCCCCCCCCCCCCCGAAGCCTGGAAAATTGCCTCGGCCTTTGAATGCAAAACTTTTAAATTATAGAGACAAAGTTGAAATCCTGAGAAAATCGAGATCTGCACCCTCCCTTGAGTTTAACGGAACCAAAATTTCAATCTTCCAATATTTTTCCTCTGAAATTCAGAAATTGCGCGCCACTTTCCAAACGGTGAAAGCAGGCCTTAGTGCTAAACAGATTTCATATAGCATGTTATTTCCTGCTAAAGTGCTTGTTCAATTTAATAGTAAAATGCACTTTTTTTTTACAACCCCTTCCAAAGCAATCACATGGATGGAACTGCAGGGCATTCCTATTCCTGTTCCTACCGATCGTCAGAGATGATATGTATGGTCACATTGCTAAACTAAACTGAGTTGATATTGGGCCTTTATATGATGATGTTGCACAAATACACCAGAGGGACTGTTTTTTTTCTCTACTACCATGGAAACCTGCAGCCTCAATTTGACTCTTTAATGATTCTGCAGAGATACTATCATTCCAGAAGAAGCTCCTAATGTTGTTTCTTTTTTCTCTGATAATCTTTGCATATATCTTTCTCTGCGTTTGACTTTATTTGATGTCAGAACAGCCATCTTAACTATGTTTCTTTTTTCATCATATGGTTTATATATATATATATGATTATAGTCACATGGAGTTCAGCCTGATTAACCATATTTTAATAGTACGATGTTTGATTTTTGTGTGGATAGTGACACCCAGTGGTCTTTGCAGATCGCTTTCTATTATTACTGAATTTAAGTCGGTATTGAAAGAATTGTTGTGTTAAAATAATATCAGCATGTATGCTATAGTTATTTTTGATGTATATCAACCTAGATAAATGCAGTTTTTCTTCTGAAGTGGATCAGCTTATTTCGACGAGCGGCTCTGGGAGCCGAGCGCTGAAACTGGGCGCCCCATAGCAGCGATGTTATGCTGCACGGGGCGCGTAGCGGTAATTCGGGGCTCCGGCGGCTGCCAGACCCCAAAATTACATCTCCCTCCGAGTTGCGACAACTCGGAGGGGGAGTAATATTTAATGCCGCCTCTGTATTTGGCGGCGGCAGTGAAAGTCGTCATTCGGCTCTCACTGCGCCGAACTGAGCGGCACCGTCATAATATGTACTCTTCTGAAGTATTATTTTCTCATAGGTGGTTATTGGAGCCTAGGAAGCATACCATTAAACACAGCCCCGACACACAAGTTTAAATCTTCTCTGTTTCTGTGGGTTGGAGTTCTCCTCTAGACCTAGACAGACAATTTGCTATACTCTACTATATTTTCACAATATATGTTATAATCTATATTTTTAATATTTTGCGGAAGCAATTGGATGTAGGATAATTCTTAGGGTACAAGTTATTGGGACGGACGTAGCGGTGCTTTTTACCCCATATTTCCGTTAGTATTTAGGGCAGTGGTCCTCAAACTAAGGCCTGCGGGCCGAATGTGGCCCCCTGAGGCTTTTTTTACCGGCCCCCCACACACAAATTGTATTACTTATAGATGCGGTCCGCTACATCTTTAAATATTGGTGGTCCGCATATGGAATAGCAGTGCTAGCACCACCCATCCACATGGAAGCCAGAAAGCAGTAATTCGCTGGTTTCCAATCAAATTCCACATCAGATGACACTGCTGTCCACTGCAGGTTGTCACCTGGGTATGCTTCACTGTCTGGTCCGCAAAAACTTCTACATCATTTTATGTATACTCCGGCCCCCCAGCTTTCTGAAGTAAGTTGACCCGGCCCTCGAACCCAAAACGTTTGGGGACCCCTGATTAAGGGTATAAGACTCTCTGCACTTATTACAGGGGGTAGGGTGAGTAGATATAAGTCTTTTTTCGTCCTTTTCTTTCCTTTTTCTGTCCTTTGCAGGATGATACTGTACGGCTTGTTTTTCTTTCTTTTTCTTCTTCCTTTTCTTTAGCAGTCCAGCGACCCTATAATCTCATATGATACTGGTGTAATAATTTGGAGTCAAACAATAATGAGACACTTCCTGATGACAGATTATTTAAGATTTAAGCTATGGCTATGGTAACACTGCTTTCGTGGAATGTCCGAGGCATGAACAATTCTATTAAGAGAAAGCTGGTTTTTGACCACCTCCGTAAATTATCCCCAGAAATCATATGTCTACAAGAAACACATCTTGTAGGCGCTAGAGCATTTCTCCTGAAAAAAAAACATGAATTGTCAATTATTATCTTGCCCATTATTCCTCCTTTTCTAGAGGCACGGCTGTCTTGGCTGCCAAATCTTTTCAGGGGGAATATTGAAACAGTCAGAGTAGACCCAAAAGGCAATTTTGTTATTATTAGGTGCATCCTAGAAGGATGTCCCTTTGTTCTAGCCTCATTATATATCCCTCTCCTTTTAATTTACTGCCATTGACAGAATTAATGGGGAAAAGACATCTAATACTGGACGGTCCTCTTCTCATAAGGGGAGACTTTAATGCGGTTATAGACCCTAATCTTGATAGACTGAATAGTTCTGGTAGATATTACCCTAAACTTACTAGCTGGAAGGATGCATATAACCTCTCGGATGTTTGGAGATGGAGACATGCAGACAGCAGAGTTTACTCCTGTTTTTCAGATTAATACAAAACAATGTCAAGGATTGGCATGTGCTTTGAGTCTCAGGATGGACTCCTCTTAGTGGAACATATTCATTATTTAACCCATGGTATCTCTGATCACTCTCCAATAATATGCAAGCTGCATATGTCTGTCTCCGCCCCTTCATCAATGTGGTGTATGAATCCTTGCTGGTTGGAGGATGAACTGGTTCTCAAAGAATGTCAAGAAGCTATAACAGAATTTTAGCATATTAACAGGGGCACTGCGGGGGAACTAATTTGCTGGGACACGGGTAAAGCCGTTCTCAGAGGCTCCTTTCGAGCATCTCTCTCTCATATTAGACAGAATGAAGTCGCTTCACAAGAATATTGTCAAAAAAATTCTAGAGAGGCCCAACGTTTATTGATGTTCGATCCCTCTGAAGTTAACTATACTAATTGGCAATTTGCTCGTAGGAAATTGGAGTTAATCATGTGATGATCCGCTCAGCTGGCTGCACAGGCAGACAGCTGTTTGTCCATTCCTCTAGTCTGTGGGCTGCAGGTCTCTGGAACAGAGACCTGTCTTTCCATTGCAAGTTTCTGGTCTGTTCTCTTGCTGGGGAATTTGCATACATTCGTTATGCAAATCCCCTACCTGCCTTCTTTGATGACTGGCACTATAAGAGCTTTATGTTTCCCAGAAGGCTTTGCTGGTCATTTCCCTTCCATGCTCTGTTCCTGATGGACACTGCTGGAGTGTCAGCCATTGCTATCTAGTATAGTTAATTCCTGGGGGTTGCTTTAGGCTCCCCTTCTAGCCCAGTCAGGTTGTATTATCTGTATTGCCTGTTCTGTCTTGTCTTGCCTGTTGCCATTGTCCTGCCCCAAAGGTGGTCGACAGGAAATGGTTCTGATCTCTGTTCTTGGAGTATAGCTGGTGCAGCGGTTGCTACCAGCTATCTCTTCTGTTCTGTCTCCTGGGATCGCGCTAGCTACTTTTCGCTAGCGCTGGGGATCCTTCTGTTCTGTCTTCTGGGATCGCGCTAGCTACTTTTCGCTAGCGCTGGGGATCCTTCTGTTCTGCTACTCTGTACCTGGATCACGCTGGCCACTTTTCGCTAGTGCTGTGGATCCTATCTCTCGTTTGTCCCTGTTTTCGTGTGTCTGTCTTGTCCGCTACGCTTGCTGCAGGCTCGGTGAGGTAACCGTTAAGCAAGCGCTCGCGTCCTCTGTTTCATGTTTGTCTGTTAATGGTTAGTTAGGCGTGCTTGTCTCTATTGTGCTTATCACGTGGAGATCGCGCATAACCGCGTGCACTGTTGCGAATGAGTGCGGTGTTCGCGGTTAGCTAGCGTTTATTATTTTCCGTATCTCCTTATTGTATTTGCTGTGCCTTTGCTACCCTCGTATTCTATTCTGATCTGCCTTGTGTCACATCTGGCGATCGCACCTCTCGCGATCGCGTTCCTATTTCGTATCTGCTGTTGTGTGTGCGCGGTCGCGGGGTGGCGACTGGATTGGCGCACACACATACAACCTATCCCTTTGCTCAATCTCATTCACAATCGCCTCTCTTGCGATTGCGTTCTGCGCTTCGTACAATTCCTGTCTGGCACTTGTGGAGGTACAGAGGATTGGTTCCTCTGCACTCCCCAGCGCCATCTGCCGACAGGAATTTCCCTCTACAGGTGCGTAGCACCTTTTGCTGGGTGCCTGCAAATATACGCTTGTGGAGGATTTCCGCCGTGTCAGCGCACGCGTTGTGCGCTGATCACGGAGAAAGTTCCACAATCGTTACAGAATGACCAGCCTAACCCAAAACCCCAGTGTAGACGGAATTTCCGATTTGTACGATTTTGTCGAATATGGCTCTTGTACCTTTAAGAGATTTAAAAAACTTGAACCTGAATCAGCAGACGAATTTTTGTCTGAGTGTGCGAAACTGTTAGCGAACCCTGAATTCCAATGCACCCCAGTGTCTACCTGGGCCCCCCAAATGGTCTACATTCTGTTGGGGGGCGAAATGTCAATGTGGGGTTATGATGTGTTAGATCATACCACCCTGAGTCAAAGACCCCTGGAATTCTTGGCCTTTTTAATTCACAATTGGCTGAGATTACCTCAATTACCATACCCCCTTAATGAGTTGTTGTCAGCAGCTCAATCAGCTGTTCCATCTGCTCTTTCATCCATAAAGCAGCCATCCAAAGCCTCTAAAGCTGAGTACACACGTACGATAACGATCGTTCAAAAACGAACGATAACGACAATTGGACCGATAATCGTGCGCTCCAAATTTTCCAACGATCGTTTTTTGGGACGATAACGACCGTTATCGTTCAATCCGACCGATCCAACCCGGCGGATTTTTTCAAAAGATAATCGTTCAATCGTTGCAGTGTGTACAAAGATCGTCCGATAACGCATGTTCTTATTGCCTGTCATAACGTCACTTCCGTTTGCGCACGCATTTTTTAATCGTTCGTCGTTCAGTACTTTATACTTATATCGTTCACGTGTGTACACAATCGTTCATTACGAACGATCTTTTCCGTCTAATTTGAATATCGTGTAAACGTCACGAATCGTTCGTAACGAACGATCTTTATCGGACGTGTATACGAACCTTAAGTCTAAACGTAAAAGATCTAGGAAGGCTTCCCAGCGGAAAGATCCGTTGCCCATGGCAACCACAGATAGAGAGGTTATTTCTGTCAAGTCTGAAATGGGCAAAACCATGCAGTATGATAATGATGTTTATAATGCATCTGCTGATCAGTTTCCAGGTTTTTTGCCCCAATCCAAAGCTTATGTGGATCCTGCTATAGGTAGGATCGCACACTATATTAAAGCAGTTAAAAAATCTGTACTCGTTCCTGATCCCCACCCATATGGAGATTATTTAGATACTGGGTTGTTCGAACCGCCATTTGCCTCATGGGAAATCGGGGCTTTGGTGGAGGAATTTGATTTGTATTGGAAAGCCTTTTGCGATTTTTACATCGCAAAAAGCGCGGATGTCCTTGACTCTGTGTGCCTTTTGATTGATTCTGATGAATGTGACGAGTGTGTTGTGGATCTGGTGATGTATGTGTGGCAGATCATTTTGGATGAATTACACACACACCAATTAATTGATCCCAATAAAGAGGTAAAAGATTCCCGTTCCGTTCCTGCTCCAGTTCCATCTGTAGACTGTGCGCACAATGATTGTTCATCCTTTGTTAAGTGTGCATGGGAGCCCCCGTTTGAGAAATGGGAGATCAAGCTCCTGGTCTATGAATTGGAATGTGATTGGAGATCGTTTTGCAATCATTACCGTTCTAAAAACAAAGCAGTTTTGTATGCGTGCATTGAGTCTGCGTGCACTTTAATCAAGACTGGTGAATGTATCTCTGACTTTGTGACTCCGCTGTTTGACGTGTGGAGAATGATTTTGGATGAACTACATGCGCTTCAATCTGCTAAAAACACATTGTCAGCGGACGATTGTTCCAATCCTCTGGATTTAAAGAAAGTGAGTTTTGAATGCATTCCCTTTCCCAAAGCAACTGAGTGTTTGAAGTCTGAGTGCAAGTCGTTCAGAGCAGTTGCTTGTGTGGAAGTTGAACCAGTGCGGTCTGATGTCGCCACCGCACGTATGGCTGCAAAAGGTCTGTGTGGTCCTGTGTCTAAGGAAGACAGATTTTTTCCCTCAGGTTCTCTAAGATCGTCCGTTTGTGAGCCTGCCATGGGGAAAATTCCTAAGTTATGCAACTTTAAGAAAATTATTGATGTGTCTAATAAAGTTTCTCCTGTTGTTGTCGCCACTTCTTTTGCAAATGAATCTATGTCTTATTCTGTTTGCACCTGTGCAGGCCTGTTGCCTGATGACAGTTGCTCCAGTGTTTCTGTCCTAGATGCCTTGCAGTCTGCTCCGCAGATCGCGGAGGTTTGCGATATGGAAGCGTCAGTTTCGCAACCTAAAGCGATCTTGGATCCGCAAATTTTGCGTTCTGACTCCTCGGATTCTACATTGTTAGCCGAATCTAAGAGTGAGACAGCGCTTTGGTTTTGCGAATCTGATGCTGAAGCTTCTTTGCCTTGTCCAGAGAAGCTTACTCTGAACCTGCCCTGTACCATGAATGAAGGCATGATGTCCACTTGCATTAACATTTGCGAGTCTGATTCTGAAGAAAGTATTGACTCTCCACCCAGTACTCTGGATGAGTCAATATTGCCTTGTACAATAACTCCTGCCCTGCCCCTAGAGGCTCGTCTAGGTATTGCTGCTATTTTTACCTGTCTTTCTGCAGTTTTGGAGTTGCAAGCTAGTTTGACTGCTACGCAGAGTTCTGGGTGCAGCGAGATTAAAATTAGGAAATCAGTGTGTGGTCCAGTGAATATTCCTGTACGTTCCACTCATGATGATGAAATTCAGTCTCAGTTTATGGTGGAACCTTCCCTGGGACATCTGCCCTGTTCTCAAAGTGAAGTTCCAGTTTTGCCCTGTAACATGGATAGTACAGAATCCTTCTTAGACAACTTGAAAAATGATGTTCCTGAGGTCTTGTTTGATGATCTGAAGGTCTCCGAGTTCCTCCCAAAGGGTGCAGAACTTGTAGGAGATGTCTCCTGCCCCCCAGGTCCTTCTGAGGTGTTGCCCACTTCAGTAGGCATTGCTGCCTTGCTGACTACTTTTGCAGCTCTTGTGGAGCTTCATTCATGTGTAGTCAATGATGATATTACAGTTACAGAAAATTCTGAATTTGAGTCCGAGTCTTCTTTTGAAAGACCAGTACCTGTGACCTTTACTCGTGATGATTTTCTGCCCGGTACTGGTTTTGGTCTTGTCGTGTCGGACTCTGAGGTTGGCAGTTCCCCGACATGTCCTGAGGTTTCTCCTGTACTGGTGTACCCCGATGTGCTCTGTGACCCAGACAGCCCAAGTGTGCCTCGGTTACCAGCGTACTCAGATGCTTCCTCAGTGGAGACATGTTCTGATATAGCCTGCCTGCTTGCATGCCCGGAAGTGGTCCCTGAAAGTCCTGATCTTGATGGGTGTCCTACTAATTTTGAGTCTGGAATGATCATAGGTTCCATAGGGGTTCTTGGTGGTTCTCCATGTGAGCCTGGTGAGCGTTCTGGCTTCTTGGGATCTCTGCGGAGCTTCAAGGCGTTCTGGGAGATTCCGGGAAAGGTTTTGCTTGGTGCCCTGAATACGATCAGCAATGGCTTTGGTGTTGTAAGGGACACTTCGAACAGGTATTGCGGCAGGTTTGGTATTCTTGGACGCTCCTTGGAAGGTGGTGGGTATTGTCTGGAGGGTGTCGATGGCTTCTTCTCTGGTGTCCACAGTCCTGATGGGTGTTACGCTGAGACTTGTAGTGCTGATGGGCATGTTTCGGTGGCTTCTGCTTCCGATGAGGTCGGTTTCGGATGGACTGACTCTGGAATTGGGCCTTGTCGGGCTGCCCCGACCTTCATGAGTCTTCAGTTAGAGTTTTGTGATGATACCAGTTTTGAGGGATGTCTGGAATCCATCCCTAGAGCGGGGGGTACTGTGATGATCCGCTCAGCTGGCTGCACAGGCAGACAGCTGTTTGTCCATTCCTCTAGTCTGTGGGCTGCAGGTCTCTGGAACAGAGACCTGTCTTTCCATTGCAAGTTTCTGGTCTGTTCTCTTGCTGGGGAATTTGCATACATTCGTTATGCAAATCCCCTACCTGCCTTCTTTGATGACTGGCACTATAAGAGCTTTATGTTTCCCAGAAGGCTTTGCTGGTCATTTCCCTTCCATGCTCTGTTCCTGATGGACACTGCTGGAGTGTCAGCCATTGCTATCTAGTATAGTTAATTCCTGGGGGTTGCTTTAGGCTCCCCTTCTAGCCCAGTCAGGTTGTATTATCTGTATTGCCTGTTCTGTCTTGTCTTGCCTGTTGCCATTGTCCTGCCCCAAAGGTGGTCGACAGGAAATGGTTCTGATCTCTGTTCTTGGAGTATAGCTGGTGCAGCGGTTGCTACCAGCTATCTCTTCTGTTCTGTCTCCTGGGATCGCGCTAGCTACTTTTCGCTAGCGCTGGGGATCCTTCTGTTCTGTCTTCTGGGATCGCGCTAGCTACTTTTCGCTAGCGCTGGGGATCCTTCTGTTCTGCTACTCTGTACCTGGATCACGCTGGCCACTTTTCGCTAGTGCTGTGGATCCTATCTCTCGTTTGTCCCTGTTTTCGTGTGTCTGTCTTGTCCGCTACGCTTGCTGCAGGCTCGGTGAGGTAACCGTTAAGCAAGCGCTCGCGTCCTCTGTTTCATGTTTGTCTGTTAATGGTTAGTTAGGCGTGCTTGTCTCTATTGTGCTTATCACGTGGAGATCGCGTATAACCGCGTGCACTGTTGCGAATAAGTGCGGTGTTCACGGTTAGCTAGCGTTTATTATTTTCCGTATCTCCTTATTGTATTTGCTGTGCCTTTGCTACCCTCGTATTCTATTCTGATCTGCCTTGTGTCACGTCTGGCGATCGCACCTCTCGCGATCGCGTTCCTATTTCGTATCTGCTGTTGTGTGTGCGCGGTCGCGGGGTGGCGACTGGATTGGCGCACACATACAACCTATCCCTTTGCTCAATCTCATTCGCAATCGCCTCTCTTGCGATTGCGTTCTGCGCTTCGTACAATTCCTGTCTGGCACTTGTGGAGGTACAGAGGATTGGTTCCTCTGCACTCCCCAGCGCCATCTGCCGACAGGAATTTCCCTCTACAGGTGCGTAGCACCTTTTGCTGGGTGCCTGCAAATATACGCTTGTGGAGGATTTCCGCCGTGTCAGCGCACGCGTTGTGCGCTGATCACGGAGAAAGTTCCACAATCGTTACAAATCATAGTAGAAAGAACTAAGCGTAAAGAAATTATACAATCACAAAGATATTTTGAATTTGGAAATAAATGTAGCAAATTATTAACTTACCTTCTAAAATCATCATTCGACCCAATGCCTATGCCTACTATAATCTCACCCACCGGGTTAACATGTTCTACATCCCTGGGAAAAGCTAATGCCTTCTCGGAATTTTATATGAATCTATATGCCACAACCCGTTGAGACTGAAATTGGGGACTTCTTAATGGACCTTGATCGGCCAGTTTTATCCCAGCCCATGAAATTGTGGCTGCAATTTCTTCTTTTAAACATAAAGCACCAGGCCCCGACGGGATCCCAATAGAATGGTATGTAAAAAATAAATCTTTAATGATTCCTTACCTTGAATCTTTATATAAGCACATATACGAAACTAGAACCCTCCCAGACTCCATGTATGAGGCTCTCATAACTCTTATTTTGAAACCTAACAAAGATCCCTCTAAATGTGATTCATATTGTCCAATTTCGCTTATTAACCTCCTGAGCGATAATCCCGAGCTGAGCTCGGGGTATATCGCGCAGGAGGATTTCTCAGGCCCTGGTCGGCCGATTTGCATAATTTTTTTTTTGTTACACGCAGCTAGCACTTTGCTAGCTGCGTGTAACTTCCGATCGCCGCCGCTCGCCGCCGATCCGCCACTACCCGCCGTGCCGTGCACCCCCCTCCCTTCAGACCCCCTGCGCAGCCTGGCCAATCAGTGCCAGGCAGCGCTGAGGGGTGGATTGTGACTCCCTCTGACGTCACGGCGTCCATGACGTCGGTGACGTCATCCCGCCCCGTCGCCATGGCGACCGGGGAAGCCCAGCAGGAAATCCCATTCTGAATGGGATTTCCTGCTTACTCTGATCGCCCAAGGCGATCGGAGTGGGCGGAGGGATGGCGCTGCGCAGCGGCTATCATGTAGCGAGCCCAGGGCTCGCTACATGATTTAAAAAAGAAATTTTTTTTTAAAAAAGTGCTGCGCTCCCTCCTGGGCGATGCAATTGTATCGCCCAGAGGGTTAATACCGACATAAAAATCTTCACAAAAATTTTAGCTGCTAAACTTAACAACCATATAACCACCATAATGCATCCAGATCAAATGGGATTTATCCCAGGACACTCTACCAGGCTTAACAGTAGGAGGCTCTTTGCCAATCTACAATATCCACATAAGAATGCAGGAACAAGAATTGTTCTCTCTTTAGATGCCAACAAAGCATTTGATTCCATAGAATGTTCTTAAACCGCATTTACATATGTCCAGTTTGGTTTTGGGGAATCCTTTTTGAGGTGGTTTCAAATTTTGTATAATAAACCCAAAGTCAAAATTCAAATTAACTATAATTTCTACCATGTTCTCTATATCCAGGGGAAGAAGACAGGGTTGCCCTCTTTCACCTCTTCTGTTCGCCATTGCTGTGGAACCCTTAGCTCAGGCCATCCGTGTTGCGCCTAACCTATGTGGCCTTAGAATCAATAAACTAGAAGAACGTATTTCTCTTTATGCCGATGACATGCTGGTATATTTGGCAGATCTGAGTCCCTCATTAGATTAATTGGTCCAAATCAATTATTTTTCCAATAGATGCTTTCGATATGCAATTAAGCACTAAGCAATCAAAATTACAAGTGGTTAGCGACTTCAAATATTTAGGAATACAAATATATTCCACCGCGGTGTCCTTTAATAATACCAATCTTATTCCGGTGCTAGATCAGATTCAGATAAAACTAAAAAAAGTGGGCGTCTCTTCCTGTAAATGTATGTGGTAGAGTATGTGTCATTAAAGCAATAATGGCCCCCAAGATACTATGGGCCTGATTCACAAAGCGGTGCAAACACTTTGCACGCCTGTGAAAAGCCCTTTGTCACGCCTAAACTTAGTTTAGGCGTGATCACAAGTAACTCGCGCAAAGCTCGGCAGCGCCCATTAAGCCCTATGGGACTTTGCGCGCGCGCCTCCTCGAGCTTCGCGCGATCAGCAACACAAAGCGGTGATAACTCTGCTAGTGCAAAGGTTATCACGACCAAAGGCTGTTAGGCGTGATAACTGAGTTATCACCGCTTTGTAAATCAGGCCCTATATGTGCTACAGATGTCGCCAGTTTGGATCCCACAGTCAATATTTAAAGTGAACCTTAAGTCGGCTAAAAAAAAAAAAGAGTTTTACTCACCTGGGGCTTCCCTCAGCCCCCTGCAGCCGATCGGTGCCCTCGCCGTGTCTCTGCGATGCTCCCGTCCCCGCCGGCGACCACTTCCGGTTTCGCCGTCAGGACCTGACAGGCATGGGAACGCGAGTGATTATTCGCGTTCCCAGCCACAATATCACCCCCTATGCTGCTATTGCGGCAAGGAGGCTTATCTATGGAACACTCAGGACATGAATGAGTTTTCATGCTTTTGTGACCTCCCTGGTTTGAGATGAATTTGGCTTCCTGACTATAGTGTTCATTATATCTAACAAGTGAGGATGTTTCACCCTGCCTCTGAGCTGTATGGTCAGTGATGAGAGGTGAGTGACAAGAGGATATATTCCCATGTGTAGAGGCATTAGTTGATTGATCTGTACTGTAAAGTGCTGGATGGATATTTTGGGTAAAGACGAATTCTTCTGAAGAATTGAATGTGATGTCATGATCTTCTATTTCACCGTCAAGAGAGCGGTAAGTGGATGCTTCTCCAGGATACTTCTATTATATGCTTGATCTGGAAGAGATAGAATAAGAAACATAACAATGGTTTAAGTGAACCAAGGAGTATTTTTAGACCCCAGGACATCTCAATAGCACAATAAAATGCATGCCAACAATGTGTCTCATTACTAAAAAAAATCCATACTACCTCTTCTTTTTACATTTAAATGTTTCTTAGAATGTTTGCTTTTATGCGGCCTGCCGTCCACAGGAAGAGCAGGCAGATAAGGACTGCTTTAATTAAAAGTAGCAATGAGCAGACAAAAGCTTTCATTAGCGGGGGGAGGGGAGATAGGACACTGTACTTCAAACAATTCAGAGGAGTCACACTTGCTTACATTCACATCTTCCCCTGGATTAATAAGGGCGCAGGGGGCGCGGGGGGGGGGCAGCTCCTACAGCTATTAGAAACCAGGACAAACTTCAGTAAAAAAGCTGCTTCAATCTCTTTAGAGCCGCAGTCCAGGCACAAATGTTTCCCTAAACCTGTGTGCACACGCAGCTGCTTATTTATATCTATGTAAAAGCTCATTGATTAGTTCATTCCAAACCAATGTGGCGACACACTAATAGATGGCCACCAGATTCAACCATCAGATAGAGGGCTCTGATCAAATCTGATCTGAAAGGGATTGAAGCCTTTCACACTCTGTACACAGAGGAAATCTAGTGAATATCTATTGAATATCCGTGGAGCTGAGCACTGCCTGGCAGGCCCCCAAGTCTCCCCCATCAATGTGCTCTCTCCTCCAGGCCATAAAAAGTGTTGGCAGCAGAGCTTACACTCACCTGACCACTGACACGTGCCTTATCTCCATCGGTGGGAGGCTGCCGCGTACCTTGTGTGACCACTAAAGGCCCCTAGTGTTCGGTTTCCATCTATTGTCACGAGACACAGGCACACCGGGAGAGAGGAGTCAGGGAGGAGTGCCTGGCGGCTATAGAGAGAAGACACTGGAAGCATGCTGGCAGACAGGTGATTATAAGTTCCACTGCCAACACTGCACATCACTTGTACTGAAATTAAACACTGCTATTGCTGCGCTCATCTGGAAATCATTTGGGCATTGTTTGTAGTATCAATTTGCTGGATACCGATGGGAAAAAACATTGTGTATGACTACCCGAAGTCATATAAAAAATACCTGAGAAGAAGCCCAAACACTGGCCACCTGACTTCCGGCACTGTAGGTTGCAATTGGGACCATATCAGACTGTGCCAGTCCCCTACCAGTCAGAACAGTAGAAATGTTGTGTCCCACATACATGGACTTGTGTTATGATGTTCATCAGCTAAGTTTGCATGTAGCTAGTTTGTTCCTCTCCCTTCCCTGTAGTTTTGTTTAACCCATGTAGCCACTCCTCCCATAGTCAGTATCTCTTCAGACAAGTATCTGTAAGCATGTGCTGCATCTTCTCTCTGTACCTGGTAAAGCTACTTCGTTTTGACCTATGGAATTTGTCACTGTAAGATCTACACTGCAAGATTAAACCTCTTCAAGATCTTCATCTGTGTCGTCCATTGAGTCGCCTATCTGTGGATACTGCCCTTATGTAAGTTATTGCCATTCCACTGGGACTTGGGACAGTCTAGGGATCAGTAATTACATAGCCACAGCAGCTGAAACAGAATAAGAAATGATGGAATTCAAGGACCAAAAGCAGCCACAGCAACAGACAAAGGTGCAAGGCCTAGGGTTATATGCTTTATAAAATAACTAATGGACAGAACACAGAGCATTTATATATTGCACTTTTCTCCTGGCACACTCAAAGCACCAGAGCTGCAGCCACTAGGCTGTAGCAGTGTTAGGGAAGCTTGCCCAAGGTCTCCTTAATTAATAGGTGCAGGCTTACTGAACAGCAAGAGCCAAGATTCAAACCCTGGTCTCCTGTGACAGAGACAGAGCTGTTAACCAGTACACTTTCCAGCAATTATTGCACTATCCAGCCATTTAAAAATTTAAAAGCACAGGATGGCATATTTGGTATGCTCACACAGAAATGCTGGAGCAACCTGCCTGTCGCCGACAGTTGGAAAATGGCAGTTAAAACATGGCAGTTGGAAAATGACAGTTGGAAAATGGCAGTTTAAAAAATGGCAGTTGGAAAATGATTTTTGGAAAATGGTAGCTGGAAAATGGCAGCTTGAAAATTTCAGTTGGAAAATGACAGTTGAAAAATGACAGTTGGAAAATGGCAGTTGCAAAATGACAGCTGGAAAATTACAGTTGGAAAATGTCAGTTAAAAATGACAGGTTGTAAAAGACAGTTGGGAAAATGTCAGTTGGAAAATGTCAGTTGGCAAATGTCAGTTAAAAAAATGACAGTTGGAAAATGTCAGTTGAAAAATGTCAGTTGGGAAATGTCAGTTGGGAAACGGCAGTTGAAAAATTGCAGTTGGAAAATGACAGTTAGGAAATGGCAGATGGAAAATGGCAGTTAGAAAATGACAGTTGGAAAATAGCAGTTGGAAAATAGCAGTTGGAAAATGGCAGTTGGGAAGTAACAGTTGGAAAATGGCAGTTGAGAAGTGACAGTTGGAAAATGGCAGTTAAGAAATGACAGTTGGAAAATTGTAGATGAAAAATGACAGTTGGAAAATGACAGTTAAAAAATGACAATTGGAAAATGACAGTTGGAAAATGGCAGTTGAAAAATGACAGTTGCAAAATGGCAGTTGGAAAATGACAGTTGAAAAATGGCAGTTAGTAAATGGCAGTTAAATTTGGCAGTTAAGAATGACAAGTAGAAAAAGACAGTTTGGAAAACGGCAGTTGGGAAATGTCAGTTGAAAAATTGCAGTTGGAAAATGACAGTTAGAAAATGGCAGTTGGGAAATGACAGTTAGAAAATTGCAGTTGGAAAATGACAGTTGGGAAGTGACAGTTGGAAAATGACAGTTGGTAAATGACAGTTGGAAAATGACAGTTGGTAAATGGCAGTTGGAAATGGCAGTTGGGAAGTGACAGTTGGAAAATGGCAGTTGGAAAATGGCAGTTAAGAAATGACAGTTGGAAAATGACAGATGAAAAATGACAGTTGGAAAATGGCAGTTGGAAAATGACAGTTGGAAAATGGCAGTTAAAAAATGACAGTTGGAAAATGGCAGTAAACAAAAATGACAGTTGGAAAATGGCAGTTAAAAAATGACAGTTGGAAAAAGAAAGCTGGAAAATGGCGGTTGGAAATTAGCAGTTGAAAAATGACACAGGAGATAGGGGAGAGAGCCGAGGATGGGAGGAAGCTCCAGCAGAAGGGAGGTGCCAACAAGTAAGCCAGCGTTATAACAGGCTGCACTGTGCTTTCAGACAAGAGGGGAGGAGGACGAACGATTTCTGCTCTGTATGCTGTTCCGTGAGATCTAATGTGCTGCACTCCCAGCGTGATGCAATGCCAGCGTCCAGACCACACACTGAGCTGACTGTATTGGGACACGCACAGGTCCCTGAAGGCCACAGGCCCGGTTGCCCATGCGACCGTGGTCCCTACGCCACTGTGTAAAGGATCAGCAGCACAGCCAGGCAACTAGTATTGCTTAATAAAAGGAAATAAATATGGCAGCCTACATATCCCTCTTGCTTCAGTTGTCCTTTATAGCTGCAGAGCACTGAATTTTAAAAAATAGCCTGGTCACTAGGGAAGGGGGTGGGGGAGCCTGTGGTCCTCAAGTGGCCAAAAACCCTGCCACTAACAGAATGGCTGAAATCAATCAAACAAATCTGCTTGGCTGTTTGTGGGTCCACCCCCTTTAGTGAATTTGAACCCCAGTCACCCAATGACCGACTGTAGCAGGTTTAAGGCCTCTGCCATTAACAGTGTAAGAATGGCAGTAATTTAAATATTCCCCCTTAAAACCACCAGGTGAATTTTTCCTGAACTTTACTCCCAGTCATCCAGTGAGCAAGTGTGTCAAGTTTGACAACACTGCAATTAATAGTGTAAGAATATCTACAGTTTACATTTTGCCATGTAAAATGAATGACTAATTTCGATGGTTTATCCTCCGTCTGCTTTCCCCGAGTTTTTAACCTCGGTCACCAAGTGACCAGCTGTGCCAAGTTTGGTGACTCTGGCTTTATTACTATTGCAGCCTTTTATTTTTTTCCTATTGGCATGAATGGTTGAAATCAGATTGGCTTTTTTGGCTTGGTTTGGGGTTCCGTCCAGGTGTGCAGGGCGGGGTCCTAAGATACCCAGAACATAAGGGAGTAAGGGATCCGTATACCAAGTTTCATTGAAATCGGTAAAGACGTTTTCCAGTGACCGCGGCACATACACAAACACATCCAATTTGATATAGATACCAGTATAAACAATAGCAGTTGCCTGGCTGTCCTGCTAATCATCTGCCTCTAATACTTTTTAGGCATAGACCCTGAACAAGCATGCAAATCAGGTGCTCTGACTTAAGTCTGACTGGATTAGCTGTATGTTTGTTTCAGGTATGTGATTCAGATAATACAGAATGATCAACAGGACTGCCAGACAACTGGTATTGTATCTTGCCACATCTAGAAGTCATAGGTGTGGGTGCCCAAAGTTAGGTGAGCATCCAGTGTTGCTACACAAATATATTTAAGAAATGCCAGTTTAACAACAACAAAAAACAAGTTAAAATATGATTTTTAGACATCTTTCAGTAAACACAGAGAAAGCAGAGGGATGACCTCATTCATCACTTGCATTGATGCACCCTTTCCCCTCTCCCAGCCTGATCACTGACCTGAAGTGTTGGCTATGCAGTCCAAAAGGTATACTGTAAGTCACAGTATTAGCACTTGGAGACCAGATAAGAAACCAAATGATTGAGCTGACTGCAACTTTTTTTTATTGGATTGGACCAGCACATGTACAGTATAATTTACATTACATATATAAACACTGTCTGCTGAAAGATTTTTGTTTTTACCCACATAGGAAAACTAGATACCACAGTCAGCTCTGAAACAAATATTTTCTGACGTAGTTTACCGATGCTGCTTGGTCATGAATTCAGCCCTGGCAGCTTACTAAATTTAGGAGTGCAGAGAGATTAAATTATAGTCCATATGTAAACAAATCCCCAGGATTCAGCCGTTTAAGCTGAGTATTCACCAACCGAAGGGTCCAGCGATGTCCCCTTGACAACGAGTACGTGGTGATTTCTCTTCCTGCGTGGAGTCGTCGGGGATCTTAAAGATCTGACGTGCCCATGTCGCGAGATCGTGGAGACGACTACTCGTTGCTCAAAAAATGGCCGTAGGAAAATCGCGTGGTGCTGTGGAGTCACACTGTCTTACAGAACCATCTCACCCCCATGTCTGCTTCCTGCTTTGCAGTGAATTACATGAAGCTAATATTCAAGACATAAGGCTAAATATTCAAGTCCTTATTTTAGCAACAAATACACAAATATTGCTCTTCTGAGAGTGCATAACTGCATTAAATGGTGTTTTTTCCCTCCTCTAAGACTGATCTTGAAAAGCAATGTTCAGAATTTTTTAATATCTCTTCCTCTCATGCCACAGGAAGGAGGACATCAGTTTCCCTTATACTTGCCTCAATGTTGGAATGAGCAGATGGGGACACACCACCTCTCTCCAAGATGACTGTATTGTTCCTCCTAACACAAGTCATGATTCTGTGCCCTTCCTCCCCCAGACTGACACCTCATCTCCATATCCCAGCTCTACAAGAGGGGCTGTGTAGCAAGGCAACACTGCCCATTCCTACAGCTACCTGGTCTGTATTCCACAATGATGTGTCTCTACTGTGGTCACACTCTCTACATAGGAAACAACTGGTGTACAGTGGCTGCAGAAGCCATACTGTCTCTCTAAGCAAGCGAAGTGGAGAGGATGAAGACATTGTGGAAGATAGGTTGGGTGTGATGACATGGTGGCCCACCTCCAGAACACCCATGGACCAGGCCAGAAGCACCCACAATATCAATGTTGAGTTGCCATTGGTTATCTAGCCCTGGTAAATTACCTTAGTTCAAGGGGACTTTTTGAAAGGAGAAGGGGATAACCTTGTTCCTGGCCAACCTTGTGGTCTTCATATGATCTCATACTTGTGCCATGCACTTATGTGTGAGAATTCCGATGTTTGTCGAAACACTTTTTGTTAGAAAAACATCTCCCACATTTCAGGCATGTGTATGGCTTCTGACCCGCATGAACTCGTTCGTGTCTGGTGAGAGTAGACTTCTGGGTAAAGCATCTCCCACACTGAGAACATGAATAGGGTTTCTCTCCTGTATGCCTTTTCTGATGGGCGATAAGATGAACCCTCTGGGAGAAACATCGTCCACATTCTGCACAGGAGAATGGTTTCTCCCCAGTGTGAATTCTCTGATGTTTAGCAAGGTTCGATCGGTCAGTAAAACATTTCCCACAATCTGGACATGAATATGGTTTCTCTCCTGTATGTCTCTTCTCATGTAACAGAAAGTGTACTTTTTTAGAAAAACATTTCCCACACTCAGAACATACAAATGGTTTCCCTCCTGCATCGAGTTTGCCCGTCAAAGAAAAACACTTCCCACACTCTGAGCAAGAACAGGGATTTTCCTCCGTATGCCACATCTGATGTGAAATTAGTTGAAGTCTCTTCTCACTTGTGTGAACTCTCTGATGTTTAATGAGGTTCGAACTTCGAGAAAAGCATTTCCCACACTTGGAGCATGAGTAAGGTTTCTCCCCATTATGAGTCGTCTGGTGTATGATGAGTTGTGTTATAGTCGAGTAACATCTGCCACATTTAAAACATGAAAAAGGCTTATCTATGGAATGAGTTTTAAGGTGTTGGATAAACTGAACTTTACATGAGAAACATTTTCCACACTCAGGACATGAATGAGTTTTCATGCTTTTGTGACCTCCCTGGTTTGAGATGAATTCGGCTTCCTGAATATAATGTCCATTATATCTAGCAAGTGAGGATGTTTCACCCTGTCTCTGAGCTGTATGGTCAGTGATGAGAGGCGAGGGACAAGAGGATATATTCCCATGTGTAGAGGCATTAGTTGATTGATCTGTACTGTAAAGTGCTGGATGGATATTTTGGGTAAAGACGAATTCTTCTGAAGAATCGGATGTGATGTCATGATCTTCTATTTCACCCTCAGGAGAGGTAACTGGATGCTTCTCCAGGATACTCGTATTATATGCTCCAACTGGACGAGAGAAGATAAGAAACATAACAATGGTTAAAGTTAACCAAGCAGCATTTTTAGCCACCAGGCATCTCAATAGCAAATTAAAAATGCATGGTAACAATGTGTCTCATTACTAAAAAAACATCCATACTACCTCTTCTTTTTACATTTAAATGTTTGTTAGAGTGTTTGCTTTTATGGCCCTACTTTCTCAGCCTTCTGTCCACAGAAAGAGCAGGCAGATAAGGACTGCTGTAATTAGCAGTAGCAATAAGCAGACAAAAGCTTTCATTAGCAAGAGGGGGAGATAAGACACTGTATTTCAAACAGTTCAGAGAAGTCACAATTGCTTACATTCACCCCTTTGACTGGATGAATAAGGGGGAAGGGGAGGGGGAAAATGGCAGCTCCTACAGCTATTAGAAACCAGGACAAACTGCAGGAAAAAAGATGCTTCAATCCCTTTAAAGCCGCAGTCCAGGCACAAATGTTTTCCTAAACCTGTGTGCACACGCATCTGCTTATTTAAATCTATGAAAAGCTCCTTGATTAGTGCATTCCAAATAAAGATGGCAACATGCTAATAGATGGCCACCAGATTCGACCATCAGATAGAGGACTCTCTGATCAAATCTGATCTGAAAGGGATTGAAGCCTTCCACACTCTATACACAGCAGGAATCTATTAAAGGGACTCCGAGCTCGAATTAAAATAGAAAATGGTACTCACCTGGGGCTTTCTGCAGCCCAGTGTAGGTCGGGACGTCCCACGCCGGCGTCCTGGCTCTTCTCCCATCACCTCCTCAGAAATGGCTGGCCGGCGGCAGCCGGGTGACACTGGCCCCGAGTGTCAGGCTTCTCTTCCTCAAACGTCATGGCTGACGTTACCACGCCGGCCGCCTCGCATCATCACGGCGGCCGGCGTGACAGTACGGCGCATGCGCGGTTTAATTGAATTTGCTGGATAGCGACAGGAAAAATCATTAAAGGGAACCTTAAAATAGAGGGATATGGATACTTCCTTTTAAGCAATGCCAATTGCTTGTCAGTCCTATTGATCTCTTTGGCTGCAGTAGTGGCTGAATCACACACTTGAAACAAGCATGCAGGTAATCCAGTCTGACTTCAGTCAGAGCACCTGATCTGCATGCTTGTTGAGGGGCTGTGGCTAAAACTATTAGAGACACAGGATCAGCAGGAGAGTCAGGCAACTGGTATTATTTTAAAAGGAAAAATCCATCTCCTTCTCCGTTTAGGTTCCCTTTAAGTGTATGACCAACCTAAGTATATAAAAAATACCTGAGAAGTAGCCCAGACATTGGCCATCTGACTGCCTGCACTGTAGGTTGCAATCAGCCCATCTCAGACTGTGCCAGCCCCCTCACAGTTTGAACAGTAGAAGAAATGATGGAACTCAGGCACCAACAACAGCCACAAACAAATGTGCAAGGCCTAGTTTTATCTGCTTCATTAAATAACTAATGGACAGACCACATAACATTTATATTGTGCTTTTCTGCTGGCAGACTCAAAGCGCCAGAGCTGCAGCCACTAGGCTGTAGCAGTGTTGTCCAAGGTCTCCTTATTTAATAGGCACAGGCTCATTGAACAGCCCTACCCAGTACACTATCCAGCCACTAGTACATTATCCAGCCACTATACACTATCCAGCCAGATAAGTATCACTTATTGATATTCTCCAGGCTTAGCAAATAAATAACTTTTCTGCCCATTATTTCTACTAAATGCTGTAGGCTCCTGGTGCCCTGCTGGGCATGTACTGTCTTTCCTTTACTTCAAACAGGGAATGATGACTCATGAGTCTGAAAGAAGAAATGTGCTGGAGATGCCATAGAAGTCTGGGCACCTATGTTAAATTTTCGCTATTAGCCAGATAAAATAGCGGTGGTGGCCGCTCACTATAACAACTGTGACAACATATAGAAGACACAAGCCCACATTTCCTTTAATAGCTGACATTAAACATGGGTGCCTAAACATCCACGACGGAAGTAGGCATCGGTGTGGAGTAGGTTAGGATTACGCATCAGTGTTGGAGGGGAGAGGGTGGGGATTAGGGTTAAGCATCTGGAGGGGAGAGGGGGGTGAGGTCTGTTAGGATTAGGCATTGATAAGGGTGTGGTTAGGAATTGAAGAGGGGGGTTTGGTTAGTGTTTGGTATTGCTGTGTGTGTGGGGGTATGTGGTTGGGCATCAAAGGGGGTTTGGTTAGAGTTGGGCATCAGTGGTGGGGGGAGAGGGCTGGTTAAAGTTAGACATTAGAAGGTGGGTGGTTAGGGTTGATGATGTCTAAGTCCCTGTTTAGCACATCATTCTGCCACATTACTTTTACCAGGAAACAAAAGCTCCTGACCCCCTTACTTGGCACATACTGCTTCCCCATTACTGACAAAGAAGATGACAGAAGAGGAAACTGTTGTGGTGACTGCGCTGGAAGACTGTGATGACTTATTTTCATCTTGAGTGTTTATTCCTCACCTGCGTTGATGTCTGCAGCAATTTCCTCCTCCTTACACGGATCATCTCCCCTCACATACTCTTCATCCGATTCCTGCCTTGCTTCAACTTCAATATTTATTCCATTTACATCCTGGATAACGAAAATCAATATAAAGTTTAAATTTTAAGTTTCAAGCATTGTATTAAAGATTATTTGTTGTGTATAATACCAACTTGGAGCGGTACTCCGCAACTAGTGTGCTTCTTGTGGATCAAACATAACGAAATAACCATTGCAGATAGACAGGATGGGCTCCCTGAGGTTACATTACTTTTACATGGCTTATTTATGCTTTGGTGAGCAGCTTAAAGAGGAACTCTACTGAATATAATTCATATTTTTTTACAGTATTACTTTATAAATGATTTAGTCAGCATTTGCACATTATAAAATCTTTCCTCTTCCTGATTTACATTCTTAAATTTATCACAGGTGGAAACATCTTTAGTGCTAGCAGGTGCTTCACTGAGGAAAGTATGTTTGTTGTGTGTTGCAAAGCGAGCAGAAACAACACCTTGTCTCCCAGGATTGCACTGGGAGGAGGAGGTGTGCCTATTAAACAGCCTGGGCTAAATATCACTGGGAGGGTGGGATCACATACCAATATACAGAAAAATATAGGCCCAGGAAGTGTCTCTGATGCTGAAACCAGGATAACTATCTTTCTACTATATGTCACTACGATGCAGCCTCTAATCAAAGTACTACAAATATTGCAAACCCATATTGTTTGTGTAGCCATTACAATAGTTCCCATCATCTGGAACAGGGGGATGATCGGAAAGAGCAAATTCCGTTCCGCCGGAAATCGCAGATTCCGTCAGCTTTAAATTCCGTCGCTATGAAAATTCCACTGGATTTGTACGAAACGGATTCTGCCGGAAAAAATAAAATAATCGCAAAAGTAACCTTGTTTATCCTATATGGTAGCCCATATACCCTATTAACTGTTCCCTTAGTCCTTTTCTTCCTCCCTCCTCCCTTCCTCCCGGAGGGAGGAGGGTCTCGTCTTCCAGGGAATTGTAGTATTTCAAAAGCCAGCTTACATACCTTGGCTGGGAATTGAACCCAGGTCTGAGTGCGTGGTAGGTAGCTCACTTCACCACTATACCACCACCAACACTACATACTGAAGCCAGCCTAGCATGTACCATTATGATATATCCAAGAGAAAAATGAGCTTGCTTAAGGATTTGTAGCATGTCAAAAGCCAACTCACATTGGCCGGGAATAGAACCCAGGCCTACCGCTGGGTCACCTATCCTCCTAGACCTGGTGCATGTTATCACAAAATAACATGCCACGGGTCTTAGAGAAGATGCAGCTAGAGGTGGATGAAGACAGGGAGCCATGGGCTGTCAGAAGAGTGAGCCAGATGGGACTAATAAGACGCTAATCTGCCAAAGACTCTACGGGGGCCCCCGGCAACCATAGCAGAGTTGTTGGGGTGACCTGGGAGGGCCCGGAGAGCTGGCTTGAGGGCCTGGGGGATGGGAATTGGTATCAATCAAGGGTCCCCTAATGCTGCTTTAGGTAAGGGGGGCTCAGGTCTGTTGGGGGGGGGCAGGTTAATTCTGTCCCGGGCCCCACTGTAGGTAGAACTGCCCCTGTTTGCTATGGTAACATGTTTTACCATAGCAACACATGCGTTATCTTGATGTGTGTCCCGCTAATGGGTTAACGAGCAGTGCTCCTGGGGGTATTAGTACCGGTTAAATTGGCGCGGTTAAATTTGGTGAATCAGGGCCCAAATATCCAGCTCATCACCTAACTAGAATTATAGTTATGGTAGCTACGGTGTACTTAGCCTCACAGTGGAAACATTACAGATTCAGCCTCTCTGTGGTTCAAAGAATACACAACATAATGATGTATGAGAGAATTAGTAATGATGTATGAGAGCCATTACTCATGACTTTATCCCCCTGTTTAGGGATGGTCGCTGGATTCCGCAGAATTGTAAATTCCATGATTCCGGCCGGAATTTGGTGATTCGGAACGGAATTGCTATAGCTCTAAAACGGAATTCCGCTGAAAATTTTTAAATTCCGCTGAATTTTACGGAATTCAAATTTATTTCCCCACCTAGCTGATTTCTACCTGATAACCTGTCTCCTTCTCTCCTCCCTTCCTCCCTCCCTGAAGACAGGGAGCACGTGGAGCCATGGACTGACAGAGGGGCGGGGCGTGTCCACCAAGACAGGTGAGACGCTACTCTGCCAAAGACTCTACGGGGGACCTGGGGACTGTAGTTAAGTTGGTTATTGACTGGGGGGGGGGGGGGGATGGAGGTCTTCAGGTCTCCTCAAAAGAGTAAATTCAGGAATGGATGGTACTTGCAATATTGATCAGTGGGTAATCTGTGGTTCATTCTATAATGTTTCCATTATAAGTACAATTAGCCTCAGGTGTAGCACTGTAAAACATTAACCCAACTGCAGTTGGTATGTATGTGAATACGAGTTCCTCTATCATAGTAAAGCCATATTTACAGTTTGAATAACTGTCAGTCACAAAGAACATACTGGGGAACATACTAAGTATGACTGTTGTACAGACACACTGCTTGGCAGCCTCCTCCGTTTTATGCAGAGGGGTGGGGTGAGGATAAGTGAAAGCAGACTGTTAGGTAGTGATCCAACAAATGATGTCATTAGTATGGTCAGGGCACACCTTTACATACACAAACCCCTCCCCTAAATCCAGTATACTCAGTAGATTCTCTGAGACCCTACTCCATGTACCTGATGGTAGTGTGAAGATATCTGATCTCCCTTTGTTGGGTCCTGGCAGTAAAGAGGACTGGGACTCCCATCCAGTGGATTTCTGTTACAGGGCGCATCTGTACAATATACATACATACAGGCACATAAGTACAGAAATGTGATATTCAGGGCTGCATTGCAGGGGAGGACTGGGACCTTTTGGCCTGGAGGGAAAACACAAACTAGAGGCCCGGTTTCACGGCAGCCCCAGCCCAAATGACGTCACATGCGCCCCACATGCTATATACCGGCAGTCACATGGTCATGCCAATGCAGAAATACAGAAAGGATACTCGAGGGACAGCATGACAGGTAAAGTATAAATGCACAGGCATCGTGGGGTACAAAATAGATTTTGAGGGAAAACGCTGGGGTTTCCATTGCGTACATAGTTTGTTATTATCGCATTTAACAAATACATCGGCCCGAGATTTCCCAGCATCTCAGATTGATACATTCAACTACCTTCCACCCGAAATAAGTCAAATTGATGATTGGGCATGCTTGTGGCGGCACAGATTTTCATCCGATTGGATAATTATCGAAGCAGTTGGTGGATCGGCCAGCCCTAAATCATTAAAGGAGAGGCAGCCTGCGGGGAAATCTCCCCCCTTCCCCCCTGGCCAGTCCTCCCCTGCTGCATTGTGAACTGTTATATTCATATGGAACTCCAGAAGACATCCCCTCGTCAGTGGGAAACCAGTTATGGACACTCCAGCATACTAACACTGCAGACTGCGCTGACTGCTTAAAGAGAACCCGAGGTGGGTTTGAAGAATATTATCTGCATACAGAAGCTGGATCTGCCTATACAGCCCAGCTTCTGTTGCTATCCCAAACCCCCCTAAGGTCCCCCTGCACTCTGCAATCCCTCATAAATCACAGCCACGCTGCTGACAAACAGCTTGTCAGAGCTGGCTGTGTTTATCTCTATAGTGTCAGTCTGCTGCTCTCCCCGCCTCCTGCAGAACTCCAGTCCCCGCCTGCATCCCTTCCCTCCCTGCTGATTGGAGGGAAGGGATGGGGGCAGGGACCGGAGCTATGCAGGAGGCGGGGGAGCAGCTGAGACTGACACTACAGATGTAAACACAGCCTCACAGCACGGCTGTGATTTATGAGGGATTGCAGAGCGCAGGGGGACCTTAGTGGGGTTTGGGATAGCAACAGAGGCTGGGCTGTATAGGCAGATCCAGCCTCTGTATGCAGATAACATTCTTTAAACACACCTCGGGTTCTCTTTAAGGGTAGCGTTTTGCTGAATATGCAATTGTGCATTTTCAGTGCATTTTCATGAGTTTGCGGTTGGCATTTATACATTTCTTAGGCGTTTTGTATGCATTCATATGCGTTTTATGCTAATCACTAGGAAGTCAACAGGAAGTGGAAATACCTCATCAAACTTGGTTTTAAAAAAAAAAACCACACTAAAATGCAACACCTCTGCATCACCATTGACATTCATTATGTGCGTTTTGGAAACATATGAGGCAAGTCACATAGCAGAACGCAAACATCCATGCGGCCCATTGACTTGCATTATGTGCGTTTTCAACTGCGTTTTCCGCAACGCTGGCGTTTCTGCCTAGTGTGTTCCTACCCTCAAAGAAACCTGTAGTGAAAGCAATATGTGATTTTTATTAATTTATTGCCTCTTAAAAATGCAGACTGCCTGGATGTCATACTGATCGTTTGATTTTTATATTCTCTGAGTCATGCACCTGGAACAAGCATGCGCTCAGTGAAATGAGAAGACCTCATCTGCATTCTTATTCTGAGTTGGTGACTTTGAAAGCAGAAGATTTACACAATGTGTCGCCAATTAGCATTTTAAGGGTTCCATCCATATTCCACTCACTTAGGTTATACTTAAAAAAGACAAAAAAGGCTGTCCTGCACTACATACCTTTTCCTTTACACGCTTGATGCCAAGCAGAAGGACATGGAGGTCAATGAGGAGATCCTGAGTACTGCTCATGAATGTATACTTGCACTAGACTGCTAGAAGATCACACTGCACGTCTTACAGGCCCAATCCAGATAACCAGGATTTCCAAGTGGAAATCGGAAATACGGAAATGTTCGTCAGCAGTATCAAAAGGCTGTGCATGGCCAATATCCATTAATTCCTCAGCACTTGGCACAATTTCTGACTACCTGTAGCCACCACATGTGCAAGACTACAACAGACTCACAGGTGTCAATCAATTGATCAAAACCAATTGTTCAAGCCTACAAACTTGAAGGAAAGCACAACTGATCCGACTGTGCCCAGATGAATCGATAAATTGAGCGTTCGTTGCTAATCCATGCCCGATTCCATCACTCGGTATGGTCAATTGGATGGGTGATTGGACCATTAATGAGCACCTGTAGGTGCAACTCAACTGTGCTATATAGAAGGGAATCCAATTACAGTAGCGCAACGCTCATATACAGAATAGGGAGTAGAAGATTCAGGCACTCTTGTACACACAAAACCGATGCCACAAGAAAAAAACAGCTGTCAGAGGATCCAGCCTCCACAAATTATAAATAGCAATATCCAATAATTCCTCAGCACAATTTTCTGACTACCTGTAGCCACCATGTGTACAAGAATACAACAGACTCACAGAGGTCCACAAATACACTAACAGTGACCTGGCATCAGATGCTGGTTGTAAAAGGTTTCAAACATTTATTGTTAACACAAGTACAATTCCAGCGATAAAATGTACATTGTGGGTCGCATCAATACAATACAATACAATAACATTTGTAAAGCGCTTTTCTCCCATAGGACTCAAAGCGCATCAAACAGGTCCCTTATGCATAAAATCACTTCAATAACACACTACTTCAAAAGTGCTTTATGCAAAGTCGTGCAAACTTGCCCACTCTCCAGCCCGACCAAGGCTTCGCCATTTCAGCATCATCAGGGGTAATAATAGGATTCAAGCAGGGAAAGCGGGTTGGCACTATGGAAGAGCAGAGGAGCTTAAGTAGTGCATACAGGTACCCTGGGATTACAGCTGAGCGTGCTCTGGTAAACAGACAGGCAGATATGGCACATGAAGCAAAAGACAGAGGAAACCGGCACTGCAAGCAAGCTGTGTTTTAATCTTGATCCATGCAAACAAATGGTGTGTACATTGACAGCGGCAGGAAAATAATCTTGCATAATAATAAAGGCATGCAGTTGGATACAGGGTACCTGGTGGTGCGGTGGGTGCTGGGTGATCAAGCCTGACGGCCGTTTCGCGCACGTCTGCGCATCTACGGAGGCTGCAGGGCGGAGATGCAGATAGCCGGCATTTGTAGCCGGATACTGGGGGCGGAAGTGCGCCGCCTTTCTTACTCCGCCTCTATGCGGAACTTCTCACTAGGGCAGAGGGCAGACAGCTGAGGCGCATAGCGCGTCATCAGCGTCTGACGTCATGACGGCCCTGCACGCTGAAACTATTGTACAGCGTAGCGTGGTTTTGGCAAACATCTGGAACTGCCATGGGTACAGCAGTATCCTGCACCTATGCCAATCTTTTTTTGGCGTGGTGGGAGGAACTGTATATCCACTCCGCTTGCAACCCCTTCCGACGGCAACTCAGGATGTGGTCCAGGTATGTGGATGACATCCTTGTCTTTTGGTCCGGGACTTGTGAATCTTTTCCCGCATTCCTGGAGTACATCAATCATAATGACTGTAATATGGCCTTCACGGCCAATATCAGCCATGACAAAGTTGCCTTCCTGGACTTGGAACTAGAAATCCATGATAATAAACTGACTCCAAAGGGGTATAGGAAACCCATGGCGTCTAACTCCCTCCTCCATAGGACCAGTTTTCATCCCGAACATGTGACCAGGGCTTTACCCTATGGTCAGTTTCTTAGGCTTCGCCGGAACAACGCCAGTGACACCGAATTCCGCCGTCAAGCCGAGGAACTGGGATGTAGGTTAGCCGCCAGAGGCTATGAGGAACATTTAATCCAAGATGCCTTCAAGAGAGCCTGCTCTCAAAACAGGCAGACCCTCCTCAAAAGGAAACAAACCAGAAAGATTGGAGATAAGAGAACTCCCTTCTCCTTTGAATTCAGCACAATGTCCGATGCCATTAAAAAGTCAGTGACCAGACATTGGGACATATTAATGAAAGACGCCAGTTTGAGATCAGTGGTGGAAGGGGGTCCCCTTTTTTCATTCAGAAGATGTCCAACCATCGGGTCTCTTATCAGTAGGAGTGAATTCCACTCCCCAGATGGAGGCAACTGGTTGCGCAGGGGCCAACCCCAGGGCAACCACAGATGCGGTCGATGCAAGTCATGTAGACAAATGGCCACGGGTTCTAGATTTCAGGTCGGGCCTTTGGAACGTAATGT
The DNA here is from genome assembly GCF_040937935.1 of Hyperolius riggenbachi. Classification (NCBI taxonomy): domain Eukaryota; kingdom Metazoa; phylum Chordata; class Amphibia; order Anura; family Hyperoliidae; genus Hyperolius; species Hyperolius riggenbachi. The sequence continues at coordinate 209,538,598 of NC_090655.1, read as the reverse complement.
ACAGGCTTTTACCACTTGCAAGACCAAATTTGTGGTGTATGCTCTGTGGTGCCCCTGCGGGAGATTTTATATCGGTGAGACCACCAGAACTTTGGGTGAGAGGTTTAGGGAACACTATAATTCCATAAGCTCAGGTAAAGGATCCCCCAGAGTAGTGGAGCACATGAGAAATGAACACCGAGGAGATCCAAATAAACTCACTTTTGCTGGCATACTCCAGGTCCCACCTCTCACCAGGGGTGGCAATCGCGAAAGGAAACTTAAACGTGAAGAGGTTCTGTTGATCTTGAGAACTAATGCGATGGGCCCCCTAGGTCTTAATGATTATACTGATCTCTCTTGCTTCCTGGATCCCTAGTCTTTCAATCCTGATGATCAATATATTATACTTTAGATTGTGGGGTCGGTCTCTCAAGTGTTCCCCCCAATGTGGTTTGTTCCGTTCTTGCATGTAGCTCTATATAGCAGGTTTCTGCCCAAACAGTCCCCCTTGATTAACTGTGCCTCTCTTGACGGGTCGGCCACCCTGCCGGTTGCCCCCGCTTCAGGGGGTTTCCCTGGCGGGGATTTCCCTGCAGAGTGGCCGTCCTCTGTTGATTTTATTATGCTACACTTCTTCCACTCCCCTATTTTATGGTATAACAACTGTATTGAGTTGGTACCTTAATTTTACTAGCATTTTGCATTTAACTGCCGGGAAGACACCCATTAGCAGCCAACACAGGTTTTTCTTCACCTTTTTGTCATTTTTTCTTCACATCCACTTACCCCCACCTTTTCCCTTCTTCCAAACCCCTTTCCTCCTCTTTTTTCTCACCTGCCACTTTTTTGCTTTGCTATCCTTTCACCACTATATTGCCTGATGTTTAGCTTTGGGCGTCTTCTCAAATTGTGCCACAAGATGGTGCTGTTCCAGCCCAACTTGTATCACAGGCCTGCAAGCGTAAAGCACGCTACGCTGTACAATAGTTTCAGCGTGCAGGGCCGTCATGACGTCAGACGCTGATGACGCGCTATGCGCCTCAGCTGTCTGCCCTCTGCCCTAGTGAGAAGTTCCGCATAGAGGCGGAGTAAGAAAGGCGGCGCACTTCCGCCCCCAGTATCCGGCTACAAATGCCGGCTATCTGCATCTCCGCCCTGCAGCCTCCGTAGATGCGCAGACGTGCGCGAAACGGCCGTCAGGCTTGATCACCCAGCACCCACCGCACCACCAGGTACCCTGTATCCAACTGCATGCCTTTATTATTATGCAAGATTATTTTCCTGCCGCTGTCAATGTACACACCATTTGTTTGCATGGATCAAGATTAAAACACAGCTTGCTTGCAGTGGCGGTTTCCTCTGTCTTTTGCTTCATGTGCCATATCTGCCTGTCTGTTTACCAGAGCACGCTCAGCTGTAATCCCAGGGTACCTGTATGCACTACTTAAGCTCCTCTGCTCTTCCATAGTGCCAACCCGCTTTCCCTGCTTGCATCCCATATATTGCTTAATAATGGGTTAGAGCACATGGACATGTCGACTACATCCAGTCACCACTATGATGTACCAATTGAGTCGGATGACGACAGTTCATCGAGTGAAGATGAGCAAGAAGGAGCTGCAGTAGCTAGTGGACGATGCGATGTTCAAAGTTTCTTTAAGAATACAGCTACATCGACAGCATCAAATAAAAGGGTGGGTGCACGGGTGGCAGAAATCAATCTCGAGAGGCTTAGTGAAAAAGAGGTTAAGCTGTTTTGGACAGTTACTGCTTTACAGCAATATAAAGATGACAAAATAGTGGCACGAGGCTTCAGACGCTATGTGGAACCATCTGAGTACCAAGACGACGAAGCTTTCGTCAAGAAATAGAAGAATGCCTATCTATTGCATGCGGCTAACCTGCAAGATATAGTCCTTGAAAGAACGAAAGAGGAACATATAAAAACCCTTAAAGAGATAGAGACTGTCAAAAGTCAGTATCAGAGCATGGTAGAGAAAAAACAATACTCCAAAACTCTGAAAAAGATCGACCATAAACTTACAGTTGTGCAAGATAGCATTAAGGAAAGGAAATTGAAAAAATTCCAGAGAGATAAAGAGGATCATCTTCTGAAAAGGTATTTTTCCTGGCAAAGAGGAGGACGAGCTAAACCTCAGAAGAAAGGGAAAGGTTACTGGACTACAGACACTGAATCCAGTGAAGATGAGGCAAAAGCGGATTTGAAAAATCCAGCCCCACGAGGACAGCCGAACAGCAGTGACCCCAAAACACCTGCACGCCCTTTAGGATTAGCACGCGGAGGGGGAGAGGAAAAAACAAAGCCAAAAAAGAACAACAAACGATTATCATGGGAGGACAAGAAGGACCGCAAGCGGAAGAGGAATTATTATTAAAAGGAGAAACACCACAACCATTGGAGATTCTTAATCTCTCTACTCAGAAACTACCAGAAGGGACAGAGTCCCTATTACAGAAAGGTCTCAACTTCTCGTTGGCGGCAGACTTTGACTTTGCAAAGTTTAAAATAGAAATGTACAAAAATGTTAGGCGTCTAAATATTAGATGGCATTTTGCCAAAAGAGAAAATGTTCTAAGTAGAACTGATACCACATGGGGAAATGCTAAAGTGAGCCCTCTGGGTTTTAGCCCCAACATACAGTGGGATGATCAAGATTTAGCTAACCTTGAGGTTATGAAGGAGCTAGATACTATGATGGATAATACTCAAATGCCACCGGAAGACATGACAACACTTAGTTGCGGTGAAGTCTCCTCCTTCAGACCCTGCAAGTCCATTTCCCCATTCCCTGTCCAACCAGGATCATGTCTGGACGTCTTCCAGAAAATGGTGGAGAGAGACCTGAAGGCAGAAATTTACCCTAAGGCCACTAGTAACCTAACTGAAAAAGAACAACATGCATTGAAGTGGTTACGTAGAAGACCTGACCTACAAATTAAACGAGCAGATAAGGGGGGAACCATTGTGGTCATGTCCACAGAGCAATATAGGGAAGAAGCCCTGAGGCAATTACAAGATAGAAATATCTACCAACCCCTGACCGAAGATCCCACCCTCCGGTACCAGAATGCCTTGAGGTCCCTCCTCAGGAAGGGAGTGGAATTGGGGGTGTTAACCTCCACTCTGGCCAATGGGCTGTTGCCAGCCGATCCAATCAAGCCTATTTGGTACCATATTCCAAAGGTTCACAAGTCCCGGACTAGCCCTCCGGGTCGGCCCATTGTCTCTGGCATTGGGTCGACAACGGAGCGGCTGTCCAGGTATCTGGACCACATCCTGAGACCTCTACTTGAGGGGATTCCCTCCCACCTCTCTGACACAGTTGATGTCCTTAAGGGCCTTGAGGACCTGGATTGGTGTGAAGGCGATCTCCTGGCGACGATTGACGTAGAGAGTTTATACAGCCGCATACCCCATGAGTTGGGGGTGCGAGCTGTAAGACTCTTTCTGGACAGGACAGATAAGAGCGAGACATATAAGACCTACATTTGTGAGTGTCTGATGTTCGTTCTTACACACAATGCATTTGTGTTTGACAGAAAATGGTTTTGGCAAACATCTGGAACTGCCATGGGTACAGCAGTATCCTGCACCTATGCCAATCTTTTTTTGGCGTGGTGGGAGGAACTGTATATCCACTCCGCTTGCAACCCCTTCCGACGGCAACTCAGGATGTGGTCCAGGTATGTGGATGACATCCTTGTCTTTTGGTCCGGGACTTGTGAATCTTTTCCCGCATTCCTGGAGTACATCAATCATAATGACTGTAATATGGCCTTCACGGCCAATATCAGCCATGACAAAGTTGCCTTCCTGGACTTGGAACTAGAAATCCATGATAATAAACTGACTCCAAAGGGGTATAGGAAACCCATGGCGTCTAACTCCCTCCTCCATAGGACCAGTTTTCATCCCGAACATGTGACCAGGGCTTTACCCTATGGTCAGTTTCTTAGGCTTCGCCGGAACAACGCCAGTGACACCGAATTCCGCCGTCAAGCCGAGGAACTGGGATGTAGGTTAGCCGCCAGAGGCTATGAGGAACATTTAATCCAAGATGCCTTCAAGAGAGCCTGCTCTCAAAACAGGCAGACCCTCCTCAAAAGGAAACAAACCAGAAAGATTGGAGATAAGAGAACTCCCTTCTCCTTTGAATTCAGCACAATGTCCGATGCCATTAAAAAGTCAGTGACCAGACATTGGGACATATTAATGAAAGACGCCAGTTTGAGATCAGTGGTGGAAGGGGGTCCCCTTTTTTCATTCAGAAGATGTCCAACCATCGGGTCTCTTATCAGTAGGAGTGAATTCCACTCCCCAGATGGAGGCAACTGGTTGCGCAGGGGCCAACCCCAGGGCAACCACAGATGCGGTCGATGCAAGTCATGTAGACAAATGGCCACGGGTTCTAGATTTCAGGTCGGGCCTTTGGAACGTAATGTACAGGCTTTTATCACTTGCAAGACCAAATTTGTGGTGTATGCTCTGTGGTGCCCCTGCGGGAGATTTTATATCGGTGAGACCACCAGAACTTTGGGTGAGAGGTTTAGGGAACACTATAATTCCATAAGCTCAGGTAAAGGATCCCCCAGAGTAGTGGAGCACATGAGAAATGAACACCGAGGAGATCCAAATAAACTCACTTTTGCTGGCATACTCCAGGTCCCACCTCTCACCAGGGGTGGCAATCGCGAAAGGAAACTTAAACGTGAAGAGGTTCTGTTGATCTTGAGAACTAATGCGATGGGCCCCCTAGGTCTTAATGATTATACTGATCTCTCTTGCTTCCTGGATCCCTAGTCTTTCAATCCTGATGATCAATATATTATACTTTAGATTGTGGGGTCGGTCTCTCAAGTGTTCCCCCGAATGTGGTTTGTTCCGTTCTTGCATGTAGCTCTATATAGCAGGTTTCTGCCCAAACAGTCCCCCTTGATTAACTGTGCCTCTCTTGACGGGTCGGCCACCCTGCCGGTTGCCCCCGCTTCAGGGGGTTTCCCTGGCGGGGATTTCCCTGCAGAGTGGCCGACCTCTGTTGATTTTATTATGCTACACTTCTTCCACTCCCCTATTTTATGGTATAACAACTGTATTGAGTTGGTACCTTAATTTTACTAGCATTTTGCATTTAACTGCCGGGAAGACACCCATTAGCAGCCAACACAGGTTTTTCTTCACCTTTTTGTCATTTTTTCTTCACATCCACTTACCCCCACCTTTTCCCTTCTTCCAAACCCCTTTCCTCCTCTTTTTTCTCACCTGCCACTTTTTTGCTTTGCTATCCTTTCACCACTATATTGCCTGATGTTTAGCTTTGGGCGTCTTCTCAAATTGTGCCACAAGATGGTGCTGTTCCAGCCCAACTTGTATCACAGGCCTGCAAGCGTAAAGCACGCTACGCTGTACAATAGTTTCAGCGTGCAGGGCCGTCATGACGTCAGACGCTGATGACGCGCTATGCGCCTCAGCTGTCTGCCCTCTGCCCTAGTGAGAAGTTCCGCATAGAGGCGGAGTAAGAAAGGCGGCGCACTTCCGCCCCCAGTATCCGGCTACAAATGCCGGCTATCTGCATCTCCGCCCTGCAGCCTCCGTAGATGCGCAGACGTGCGCGAAACGGCCGTCAGGCTTGATCACCCAGCACCCACCGCACCACCAGGTACCCTGTATCCAACTGCATGCCTTTATTATTATGCAAGATTATTTTCCTGCCGCTGTCAATGTACACACCATTTGTTTGCATGGATCAAGATTAAAACACAGCTTGCTTGCAGTGCCGGTTTCCTCTGTCTTTTGCTTCATGTAATAATAGGATTGCAGGAAGCACTTTGGAACTGTGTTAATTAAAAAGTGATTTTATGCATAAGGGTCCTGGTTGAAGGTATACACAATGTAAGTTTTATCGCTGGAATTGTGCTCGTTAACAATAAATGTTTGGAACCCTTTACATCCAGCACCTGATGCCATGTCATTGTTAGTGTATTTGTCAGGGCCGGATTTACCATAAGGCACTGTTGGCACCTGCCTACAGGCACCTGATGATGGAGAGGTGGCTCTCTCCTTCATTCCCTATTTAGAGCCCTGATCAGAGCGTAAATGAGACGTTATTCACCCAGCTCTCAGCATTCCACTGACGAGATCTCCCTTCAGTCAAGGGCACCTCTAGCTTCCTAATACTAATGTTCCTCTGGGTTCCTAATACTAAAGGACACCTGCAGCTACCTATGATGGGCATGGTAAGCAAGGGAGAAGTGACGGCTAGGACAGCCAGCACACTTGTGGTGCGGTTTCGGCAGGGGTTTGAAGGTTTATGGAGGGTGAAGCCTAGGGTGCCAGGACATCTGTGCCTATAGGCTTCTGTGATGTGAATCCAGGCCTGGTATTTGTGGACCCCTGTGAGTCTGTTGTATTCGTGTACATGTGGTGGTTACAGGGAGTCAGAAAATTGTGCTGAGGAATTATTGGATATTGCCATTTACCATTGGCGAAGACTGGATCCTCTGACAGCTGGTTTTGTCTTGTGGCATCATTTCAATGTGTACAAGAGTGCCTGTATCTTCTACTCCCTATACTGTATATTAGCATTGTGCCACTGTGATTGGATTCTCCTCTGTACAGTACATTAATGTTACAATCTCCGTACAAACAATCGGATCAGGCATCATTAGAGGTACAGATTGATGACGAATGAGCGATTTATCGATTCAACTGGGTAAAATTGGATCGATGGTGCTCTCTTTCATGTTCGTGGGCCCAAACAATCATTATCGATCACAACAATCAAATCAGCCAGTCGATTGTTTCGGCGATTGTACCGCTAATGGGCACCTTCAATATTTTTTGTATTTAGGATGAGTGGCTCACCTGTGCTGATCTCTGTAGGATTTTCTTCCTCTTTAATTCTTACAAGGCTTCTGTCCTCATTTGGATTTCTCTGATTTGCGCTGAGGTCTCTGGAGTCTGAATGGAAAGAAGGAGGAAGTCCTGCACTGAGATGTATCAGAAAACTGAGAGAAAGAGGCAGATCAAAACCATAGCTCAAAGCAGGGTAATTGCTTCAGAACATCAAACCCCACATTGACTCAAAGGGCAAATGATGGGGGGTGGAGAGGGTAAAGTAAAGAGTTAGTGAGTGAGACAGATGGAGAGAAAAGCTGAGAAAGAAATACTGAAGAAAGAGTGGGATAGAATGGAGATGTGCCAGAGGGCAAGAAAATGGAGGGAGAAGTGATAAAGATGGATGGATTAACCCAGCTCCAGCTCTAGTAGCAATGGTGCTCCCGGGCAAGATGAACCTGGGCGCCTCCCTCCCTGACCAAAAAGCAGCATTAGAGGCCTCTTTTTGCAGCCCAATTCCCCCCCTCTGGGCCCGCGTGCCTGCTGATGTATCCTTGATACCAACCCGCCAACTTAACTGTGCAACCCCTGCAATGTCTTTAGCAGAGCAGCATCTCACCTGTACCGGTGGGCTTGCCCCTCTGTCAGTCCATGGCTCCATGCTCTCTCCATCTTCATCCCCCACTGGCTGCATCTTCTCTGTGTTACGTAATAACAGGCGCCAGGTCACGGTGGAGAGGCGCCCCTGCAAGGATGAAGAAGGGAGTGCATGAAGCCATGACTAAGAGAGGAGCACGCCCAACGGTACAGGTGAGACGCTACTCTACTGAACACATTACAGGCGGGGTGACCTGGAGGGTTCCCGGCAGGTGGCCCCTGGTTTGGGCCCTGGGGCAATTGTGCAGGTTGCCCATATGGTAGCACTGGTTCTGGATTGACTTGGTTCCTGCTTCCACATCAGTGACTTTTTCCACTGGCTACATAGCCACTGCTCTCTTTAATAAGACATCTCTTGCTCCACCTCCCCTGACCTGCTGTCCAATTACATAGAATGCTTGTGACCTCAGTGACTGAAATGCAGGAAGGGGTGTCCAGCGATCAAGGGAATCAAGAACATTGGGGTTTTTTAGAAGAAGCAGAATGAGTGATGGTCACTGACCAGTTCTGGGAGCCCCAAGCAGGTGTACCCCTAATGGTAGCATCTTGTGCTGCTGGCAAGTAACCTCTGTCAAACATTTTCAAGAAGATGGGTCAGTGCTCTGAGGAACCAAAGGAAATCTCCCAACAGACACTGCCATCAGGCTAGTGCTTAAGGGAAGATGGAAAAATAGAATTAAGAAGAGAGATGATATTGAGGTTAAATTAATGAATGGGTGTAGTGACTGGACGAAAGAAAAGTGTGACTCTCTGTAGTAACCACTTCACCACTAAGAGCAATTTTCAGAGCAGAACCAGAGCAATTTTCACATTTCAGTGCTGCCTCCATTCATTTGGCAATGGCCTTCATTCACTTCTAAAGCAGCGCAACTTAAATTGAGCAGCGCAAGTTAAAAATCCTGTGCGCACACTACACACTGAGTAGTGTGCGCTGCTAACTTACGCCAGCTCCTTTCTAAGTACTGACTGCTGTTTTAATCCTACCATGAGCCCCGTCGTGTCCAGCGTCTTTGTAAGACAAGATCCCCGCACTTTGATTGGCCCAATAGGCAGCCTGTCATATTACAGGCAGCTTATTGGGCCAATTAAAGTGCAGGGATCACGTCCTACAAAGACGCTGGACCCGTCGGGGCTCAGGGTGAATCTAGGCCAATAACTTTATCACTATTTATCACGCCTAAATGACCTATATATTGTTTTGGGGGTTTTACAGGACAAACTAGGCTTTCTTTGGGCGGTACTTTTTGCTAAGAATTATTTTATATTGTATGCATTTAAAGGGAATAAAAAGAAAAAAAATTGAAAAAATCATTATTTCTCACTGTTCAGCCATTGAGGGAGGTAGAAAAGGGGGTTAACTGGCTTGTTATAGATATAGGAGATGTAGTTTTATTTATTTTTTTAATATTTTTTAATGTAATAGTACTTTTTACCACTAGATGTTCCCACACACTGCCTTCTGTCTGCTTAGAACATTGAATCGCGGCATTCTCAGTTAACAGGAAGTGACGGTTTGTTGTGTGATGGTTTGTTACTGCAAGTAAATGATCACTGCTACTGGTTGCAGCAGTGATTATTAATTCATCAGACACTTTGATTGGCTTTGGGAACATTTGTTCCCATTCACCAATCAATGCACTGCCGTGTGACATTGGGGGCACATGTGCACTCGCCGCTCTCTTAAATACACAGATACGCATATCTACACCTCTTGGACCTAAGTGAAGTTTTGTAGGAGTGTAGATATGCGTTCCAAGGTATGGCAAGTGGTTTTAAGTGTTTATCCCTTACCTGTGCTGACAGCTGGGGGAATTGTATTTTCCATGCACAGCTCCACACTTCTCATACACATCTCTTCATCCTGAAAAAAATATAAAACAAAATATATAATAAGCCTCGTCATATACCAGTATAATAAAGACTATGTAAAGAGTCTCTGGTCCTTATTCAATTCACTTTTCTCCTAAGTTTTCTCCTAGGTGATAGTTTCACACCTTATCAATAAAATGCCTCTTAGGCCAACAGCAAGCAAGAAAATACTCAGAAGAATTTGGACAGTACTTTTTCACCTACTTTTGCACTTTTCCAGTTGCAAAGGGCTGAAAATGTATTTTATATAGAAGATGAAAAATTATCTCCAAGGAGAAAATTTTGGAGAAAAAGGGCCATTGTTCCCTCTACCTGATCATCTTTAATGGTCTTGTGTTCCTGATTAGGACTCTGAGAATAAAGAGGACCAATACTGGATCCATCTGTAGGGAACATACAAAATTAGTGCATTACTTCTGTAGGATTTACAGTGGTGTAGCCTCCATACTCATCTTTCCTTTACAAGAAAATGAAAGTTTTCTCTCACCTGTACATGGGAGGGGGAGCTGGTTCTCCACCATAATGCCTTTGTACAGATCTATGTGTGCCACCAAACTGTTCTCTTCATCCTCCATAGACAAGTCAGCAGCAACATCCTCAGCACTTATAGGAACCTGACAGTTACAGGGATACAGTCATCTTATGACTATCTAGAGAACTATCTAGAGAACCCCAGACCTTTGTTGCTTTATGGAACAGCCAGCAAACAGTTAAAGGACAACTGAAGTGAGAAGAATATGGAGGCTGCCATATTTATTTCCTTTTAAACAAAACCAGTTGCCTGGCAGTCCTGGTGATCTATGTGGCTGCAGTAGTGTCTGAATAACACCAGAAACAAGCATGCAGTTAATCCAGTCAGACTTCAATCAGAAATACCCGATATGCATGCTTGTTCAGGGTCTATGGCTAAAGGCAGAGGGTCAGCAGGATAACCAGGCAACTGGTATAAATATGGCGGCCTCCATAGCCCTCTTGCTATAGCTATCCTTTAATATACTCTGTGGCTGGAAATCTCAACAAAATGGTTACCAATTAAGATAAAAAAAAAACACTATCATAATATTCCTCCTAAACATGGCCGTTTACAGCAAGCAATTTTGCCAAGGCTTCCAGCCACGATACACTGGCATCGCTGCTCACAGGAAGTGCATTGGGGTTTTCTTCCTTTCTTTTTCACATATTTTGCATATTCATTTAGTGATAATCATCGTTTCAACTTTAAAAGCAATGCTGTTCATTTTATGTAATAAAGCCCAGTGTGTAATTGTTTTAGACACAGCACACTGTACTATATTAGCAAACGATTGTGTGCCACACTATCCACCCAACATGTGCATTGGCCACAATGAGAATGATACAATCAGAGAAAAGAATGGTTAGACCAGAGCACCATCTGTTGGAAAGTGTCTCAGTAATAGATTTTCCTGCTTCCCCGCATTCCCCAGCATTCAGAGCAATCAAAAACACGAGCACTAAGGCACATATGGATTTAGATGTAATGGGGCCATAGGTAAGGTAGTAGATTTGGGGCACCCTTGTGGTCCTTTTTGGTAAGCTGTAGTGGAGAGAGGTCAGAGAAGGTGGTAGGTGGGCCCCTTGACACCTACTAGGCCCCAAGCACCTTCTTAGGTTGCCTGGTGGATGATCCTGCTATTAGTTTTGCTTCCCACAACCAGCAGACAGTTCAAAACTCTTAGTTATTACAGAACAGGTTTTTTTAAACAGTAAAAAAGATTATTGAAATAAAATAAGGAAGATTACAGCATTACAAGTGCAGTTTAGATTAGAAGGATTCATTCTGTTTCATTTTTTTTAAACCCTTGGAGATTCTGACATCTTTGTCAATTTTTAATCTTAAAAGTGAATATGTGCTGAAAGCTGTGCTAAAAATAATATCAGTATATGAGTTAATAGTGAAATAGAGATACACACTGTATATGAGTAGAGTAACTATCTGCCTCTATTCCAGGCACTGCTCACCTCTCCCATCAACAGCTCAATGATTTCATTGGTGGCTTCTTGAACCTTCTTGTTGTTCTTTCTCATGGAGTGAGATGGAGGATCAATAATGAGGCTTTGGGTCTTCAAGCTAGATGCGACCAAACCACTGGATAACTTGAACGCTACATAATTCTGGTGTTCAAAGCAAAAAAACATCAAATTTTGACACCATCCAAACTAGAATAATCACTTTGAGTGTACTAAAAAAAAAAACTACAGTACCTAAAGTGAATAAAAAAAAACAAATATATTTACCACAGTAGTGGAAAGTTAGATGGTCCAGAAGCTCCCAAGATCCTTCTACAGCCCACCGTTACCACAAAGGGTCCATGTATATCTATTCAGCAGAAGGTTTCTTCTGGCCACGAGCATGTGTACATGCCCAGAACAAGGAACTTGAGCACAGAGGAAAAAAGCCCAGCATAAGTGGCTTCATTCCACTGGGCATGCACAGACCTTACTTGTGCATGCACAGACCTTACTTGCGCATGCCCAGAGCATATGCACTCGTCCACTGCGGGGAGCCCCCATGGCCAGATTTGTGGGCAGGCCACAAAGACCATGGCCTAGGGCCGCAGCCTGGCTGGGGCGCCGTTGCAGCTAGCAGATAAGCTGTTTCAATTACCAACCAGTCTGTGTGGCCACCCGGCTTGTGTACTAGTACTACTCCTTCCTGCTTGCTCACTTGCCAGCACAATGTAAACATAGATCCTCCACAAAGTTTCTGTTGCTTGCTGCACTGCCCAGGAGCGAACACATAGCTGCAGATCATTATCACATTGATAAGAAAGCGAGTAGCGCCCTGTGATGCGCTATGTACAGGAAGTGACGTCACAGCTCACTTCCTGTAGTTGAATTACACGGCGCGTTACTGGGCACTGCTCACTCTCTTATCAATCGGATGAGAGAGTCTCCACTAATGAACTGCAGCAATGCATTTGCTCCTGGGCAGTGTGGCAAGCCACGGCAACTTTGTGGAGGTGGAGTATCTATGTTTACATCATGCGGGCGAGTGAGCGAGTGGGAAGGAGTGGCACTAGGACACCAGCCTGGCAGTCACACAGACTAATAATTGCTGATCTGCCAGCTGATCTATGGAGAGCAGCAGGTTAGTCACTGCTTAGCCCTCGGTCAGGGGGCAGGCTACCTATCTATATCACATTAGCCCTTTGTGTCCTGTAATTTGTGCTGCATGCCAGGACACCAGCATATACAGATAGAGTGAGAGCAGGCCCCGGATCACATCACTTGTCAGGAAGCGTGCCGCCTTGTGCGATCCTCATTGTGCACTCTTCACACAGTGATGTGTGTGTGTGTGTATATGTGTGTGCACGTGCTTGTTGGATGCTGCTGTCAGGTGGCAGCTGGTTATAGTAGGCCTTTGGTGGTAAGCATTCCAAATCTGGCCCTGGGAGCGCGGCCAGAAGATTGAAGAGGGTGTAGTGGGACAATGGGCTCTACAACTATCCAAGTAGCCTCTGGACCAAACTGAGGCTTCCAACTACTGAGGTGGTTTTCTATCTCCCCCCTTCCACCCCCCCCCCCCCCCGACACACACTTCATGAGTACTACAATATTAATAATAATATCACATTGTCTTCTACCTATCGAAATCAGAACACAGCAGCAATCTGGACTTCCACCCTCTGCATCATTTACTGATGAGCTGTGAGTTGCACCTTGGCAGGGGAAGATATAAGACTATAAGTATATACTACCCGGTATTTTACTTTCGTCAAGAGCTCTACCTTCATTGAAATAAGAGTGATGTCACATGACACTTTCAGAAGCCTCCTCACCTCTCCAGTGAGCAGATAGATGATCTCTAGGGTGAGATTTAGTATCCGCTCAGTCATGTGACTCCCATCCTTCTCCATCCTCTCAGATTTACCTTCACAAAAAGCGTTTTGGCTGAACCATATATAGGATCTGGAATGAGGGCAAAGAACATACATGTGACAGTAAGATACATTTTCATACATTCCGATAAAGTGCTGTAAAGTTACTGCACAATTTGCTAATGTGACCAGATTGGGACTGATAAATGATGCCAAATGTCGTTGGTCACCAAAGACAATATTGTTTTTAGCACCTATCTGTTCACAACAAGCACCCATGTCTACATGTATCTGTATCAAGAGACTCAAAGGACTGCTGGGTACATAAATTCACTATTTACCAGTGGCTGTCAGGGGACCTGTCCTATGTTTTATCTTTCCTACTATTTATATCTATACTCAGTAATATTCCAGAGAAGGCTGACTATCCCACCAAAGAGCCTTCTGTTTCCTGCAGCACATTATACACACATCACATAACTTCTCCCTCATGCATAATATCACTTGGACCCCCTCCCCATATATAATCACACCTGCCTGTAAAGAATAACAATATGCCGTTACCTTCAGCCCGAAAAAACTGTACAGGGTTCTATCACTACTGAGGTTCCTCTGTCTTGAGCTACAACAAAATGACCTCCTCATTTGGTTGAGCATAGCTTTGATTATCACTATGGAAAATCATTAAAATAATAAATAAACAATAATACTGACAAATTTATACTACAAGAAAATGGCTACCTATTGGCTGTAAAGGGGGAAATGTTTAATGCATCTCTGCCCCCTAGCGTCTCTTCTGGAGATAGCAGCCCTGCACAGAGGCTCTCGCAGACAGTTCTAGCTCCTTCCCCAGAGCTGAGCAGGACGCATGCGCAGTGTGTACAACCCGTGTCGCGCTTTATCATTCGGATCAAGCGAGAAGGGCAGGAAAAATAGCAGAGATTGCCCAAATTCCAGCAGCAATGATGGAGGTTTATACCTGAAGAAGAGGCAGTGGGGGATTCTTTTGAGCTGGGAGTAACTTTGCAGGACTAGTCAGTCGGAGTGCAACTGCAAATGTTTTCCAGGAAGTGATGTCACGGGGGAGGGTACGGACTGCACCAGGTGTCACCAGCAGTGGGGGTGACAACTAAGTACAAAGTAAGGGAAAGCTGAGTGAGGCTACGTAGATATGGAGCAGGCCAGTGCCTGAAGCTGTTTCTCCCTCCTGCTCTTCTTTCCACTGGCTGCTTACAGCTCTGTGCTGAGCTGATACAGGAGACTAAGTTCCAGCAACCCCCTCCTCCCCAGGACAGGACAGTCAGCAGGGCAGAAGAAGGCAGACTCAGGAGCTGGAGAGGCTGCAGGGGAGATTACAGTGAGTTCTGAGAGCTGGAGATATTGCATGCAGTGTGTATCTGTGTGGACATGTATGTGTGTATATGTATAGAGTATGTGTGTGATGTGTGTATAAGTATGGAGGATGTGTGTATAAGTATGGAGGATGTGTGTATATATGTAATATGTGTGTGTATGGAGTATGTATGTAATGTGTGTAAATGTATGGAGTTTGTAGCACGTGTGTACAGTATGTAGTGTGTGTGTGTGTGTATATGTATATATGGATCCGTGTTCAAGTTAAAGGGAACTGAGCACCTGGAAGTAAACCTTTTTAAAATGAACCTTCCCATAAGGGTGGTTTGTAACGGAGTGTCCTGTTGATGGGGCAGGGTTGGGGTGAGCGCTGCTTACTTACTAGGTGCTACTTCTCTGGCCCATATGTGATTTGCCATCTTCTCCACTGAAAGCCCGCAGCTGTTGCTTTTTCAACATCGGAGAGGTGTGTGTGTCGCAGTGCATGTTGAGAGCTGTAGTCCATAGATGCTAATACAGGGATGTTCTCGCAGCCACTGTCTATACATCTCCCAGCATGCATTGCAGCACACCAGAGACACTGCTGGGAAGTTGAACATTCGGCAGCTGTGGTCTGTCCCTGAAGAAATGGCGGATCCTATGGTAAGTAATGATGCTCCCCCGAACTCCATTACAAACCTACCTGATGAGGAGGTTCATTTAAAAAAAATGTTTCTGGTGCATTTAAAGGAATACCAGGGTGAAAATAAACTGGTGAGACAATGCATCAGAATTCCCATAGCAATGCATAGCATAGCTACGGGGATTTGGATGCGTAATCACACTGCACAAGTACTGGCATCCATCTCAGCAATGCTCTTGTACCCTGAGCAATGGGGAGCGAGGTATATGTGCCGCGGAGCTGTCCTTCAGCACCCTGACCAATAGGGAGCGAGGTATATGTGCCGTGGGGCTGTCCTTCAGCACCCTGAGCAATGGGGAGTGAGGTATATGTGCCATGGAGCCGTCCTTCAGCACCCCCAGCAATGGGGAGCGAGGTATATGTTCCGTGGAGCTGTTCTTCAGCACCCTGAGCAATGGGGAGCGAGGTATATGTGCCGTAATGGGGAGCGAGGTATATGTGCCATGGAGCTGTCCTTCAGCACCTTGAGCAATGGGGAGTGAGGTATATGTGCCATGGAGCTGTCCTTCAGCACCCTGAGCAATGGGGAGTGAGGTATATGTGCCATGGAACTGTCCTTCCAACACCCTGAGCAATGGGGAGCGAGGTATATGTGCCATGGAGCTGTCCTTCCAACACCCTGAGCAATGGGGAGCGAGGTATATGTGCCATGGAGCTGTCCTTCCAACACCCTGAGCAATGGGAAGCGAGGTATATGTGCCGTGGAGCTGTCCTTCAGCACCCTGAGCAATGGGGAGCGAGGTATATGTGCCATGGAGCTGTCCTTCAACACCCTGAGCAATGGGGAGTGAGGTATATGTGCCGTGGAGCTGTCCTTCAGCACCCTGAACAATGGGCAACAAGGTATATGTGCCATGGAGCTGTCCTTCAGCACCCTGAGCAATGGGGAGTGAGGTATATGTGTCATGGAGCTGTCCTTCAGCACCCTGAGCAATGGGGAGCGAGGTATATGTGCCATGGAGCTGTCCTTCAGCACCCTGAGCAATGGGGAGTGAGGTATATGTGTCATGGAGCTGTCCTTCAGCACCCTGAGCAATGGGGAGCAAGGTATATGTGCTATGGAGCTGTCCTTCAACACACCCCTGAGCAATGGGGAGTGAGGCATATGTGCCATGGAGCTGTCCTTCAGCACCCTGAGCAATGGGGAGCGAAGTATATGTGCCATGGAGCTGTCCTTCAGCACCCTGAGCAATGAGGAGCGAGGTATATGTGCCATGGAGCTGTCCTTCAACATCCTGAGCAATGGGGAGTGAGGTATATGTGCCGTGGAGCTGTCCTTCAGCACCCTGAACAATGGGCAACAAGGTATATGTGCCATGGAGCTGTCCTTCAGCACCCTGAGCAAAGGGGAGCGAGGTATATGTGCCATGGAGCTGTCCTTCAGCATCCTGAGCAATGAGGAGCGAGGTATATGTGCCGTGGAGCTGTCCTTCAGCACTATGGCACTGCTGGCTCGCTTCCACCAGAGATGCATGTGCCATCCGCCACAAGAGCCAACAGGGTCATAGCACTTACCCAACATCCACGCTGTATGCTTAGGCACTGCTAGCATCGTCAACCTGGTCACTGTGCGCTGCCTGTGGACAGCCCGCTGTTAGAGCCGCCGCTGCTTTCCTTTTGTCCATCTTCACTGGAGCCCCGGCAGAAGCATCTTTGAATATCCCTCTGGGGCTTCCCATTTGTCAATTAGGTGGACCAGTGAGAATCATCCTGATTTACTTTGATTGGCATTGGTCCACCTAGTAGACTATTGGGGAGCCCAGAGGGACATTCAAAGATGCTTCTGTCGGGGCTCCACTGAAGACAGCAGCTGTAACAGCGGGTCCTGTGGCTAGGGCACAGTGACCAGGAGTTCGGCTATGCCAGTAGTGCATGGCATGCAGTGCAAATGTGGGTGAGCGGCAGGGTCCTGTGGCCAAGGACCTTTCAATCAAGATTTAAAGAGACAAAAGACGCAAAAGAAGAAGAAGTAACTGGTGAAAAGCAGATCAACAAAGAATAGCTTTTTCTCCTCCTAATAAAGTTTATTACCCTATTGTTCTACATTAAAAAGGTATAGGGTCCAAAGTAACTCTCTATACCTATTAACCTGGAAGGAGGAAGGACATCTGAGGGTCCACTTATTAAAGGTGGGAGGTCCCAGATTCCAACATACGCCCTCCAGGACCTATGCACCTCCAGGGAAAATGAGTTGGGGAAGAGCCCCGTGCCCATGATATGGGCAAATGCTGTGCAGGAGAGGAGAAGACTTTGCTTCCTCTCTTACAGAGCCCCCCACATAATGTACAATGTGAGCTAGTTTGTTGGACCCCCACGCTGGTTGACTCAGCCATCCTGGCTATACCAGCCTGCATGGGTGACAAGGGGTTATTTAAAGCAACAAAGAAGACCCTGAACTGTTAAGCAGGTGAAATCCTATATGACAAAAAACTTTCAGAAATACAGAAAAAATGTTCTCCTCATTTCCCAAATATTTAAAGAGTGCTGTTAATGGAAGATATTATTCAACACAGTGGTAAATATACCCTGTATATTGTTTTTTTTTACTACAGTATTTTAAATTAAATACTTGCCCACTTACATACAGATTCCATTCCAGGGGTTTGTAAGTAATGTGTTATTCATTGTAAAAACATGTATAAATGATTTACTTTCAATCAGCTCTGGATTTGAACAGTATAACTTTTTTTTCTTCTAGATTTTAATTGCATAATACATTTTTCAAGCTATAAATCTGCGCCAAAAAAACGTTGCGAATTAGGTCACAAGAAGGATGGAGAAGTATGGGAGTCACATGACTGAGAGGATCTTACACCTCACCATGGAGATGGTCTACTTGCTGACTGGAGAGGTGAGGTAATTGGGGGGGCGGTGTCAGTATGATCTCTGTTAGCTATAAACCGAAGGGAGTAGTATTTTGGGAATGTTACATTAGATCTTTTATAAATAGGATCTTTTTTTTAGATGCACGTAATCCCTGGATCAAAGTTGTCTGAGGCGGCCGATAATGACCGCCTCTGCCGATAATACAGAGTGTGTACAGTAACCCACGCCTGGCCAAAGATTCACCTGGCAGATCTGTTTTGTAGAAGACTCTTTTTGGAAGCTCCCCTGCAGAGATCAGCAGATGGAAGCAATACTTAAGTAAGTAGTATCTCACCTACCTCCCGCCGATCCAGCATTGATTGTGGCTCTCCTGTGTCCTGTACTGTAGCTGGCTTCTAGCTGCTTGTACCAGATCCTGGCCTGAGGACTTTATCGACTCAGTAAATGCAGCAGAGGAGGCTGGCTGTAGTGCAGGCATGGAAGCCCCGCAATGGCTGATAGAATGGGGAAAAGTGAGATACTACTTACCCAGCAAGCTTCCAACTCCATTCTCTGCACAATGGGAATGTGATCCACTAGAATTCCAGGAAGATTAGGAAGCACTGAGGGGTAACATGTAGGGACACCGTAAAGCATAAACTATGGGACACCATTTAGGAGGGGCTATAGGGAGGAGCCATGAAGGAGGCACTCTGCAGGGTGGCACCATAAATGTGGCTCAGTACATGGCAGCACTGTATAGGCAGTCTGTATGGGGGACACTATACATGGTGGCACTATATATGGAGAACAGTAAAGCTCTATAGCAAGTCAGGTAATAAAAATATGTAATACAAGAATGGTTTATGTGCAATGCACAACACTTTGTGCATTGCAAATAATGATATATTTCACATAATTATACATTAAATAATATGATCCTGAATGAGCCACTGAAATCATAGGTGTAGCAATGGCCGCCACGACCATGTTGGGCCCGCTCAGGGGCAGATTACTTACACGCTGGACTGTCTATACTAGAGGGAGCGAGCAAAGTGAGGAATCACTTCTCTGCCCTCCAATGATATAACTTGCTTCATCCTTAATGTCCCCTTAATCATGGCTACAGCAGTGTCCCCCACCGGTGTACCAGAGACAATGTGAGGAGAGGCTCTGCTGGAGCCATAGAGATTGCCTGGGACTCTGAGGATAAGCTAGGTTCCATGACTGGAGTGCAGTCAGGTAAGCCATCTCCACCTGCACTCTGCATGCGGGGGCACCTCTGGATAGCTAATAATGGGGGCTGCCAAATACAGAGGGGCAGCTCTGGCTGTTTAATACTGGGGGCACCTCTGGATGTCTAATACAGAGGGGCACCTCTGGCTATCTAACACTGGGGGCACCTCTGGCTATCTAACACTGGGGGCACCTCTGGCTATCTAACACTGGGGGGCACCTCTGGCTGGCTAACACTGGGGGGCACCTCTGGCTATCTAACACTGGGGGCACCTCTGGCTATCTAACACTGGGGGGCACCTCTGGCTGGCTAACACTGGTAGGCACCTCTGGCTATCTAACACTGGGGGGCACCTCTGGTTGTCTAATACTTGGGGGCACCTCTGGCTATCTAATACTGAGGGGCACCTCTGGTTATCTAACACTGGGGGGCACCTCAGAATGTCTAGTACTAGGGAGCATCTCTGGCTATCTAACACTGAGGGGCACCTCTGGCTATCTAACACATGGGGGGCACCTCTGGCTATCTAACACATGGGGGGGCACCTTTGACTAACGGGGGGACAACTCTGGCTAACATTAGAGGCACCTCTGACTAACACTTCGGGGGGCACCTCTGTCTGTCAAATACTGGGGGTCCTCTTGCTTCCAAATACTGGGGGCACCTCCATATACTGAAAATAAAGGCAAACCGAGAGTAGTCTCTTTGGGTTTCCAGTAGTATGCTGGTATCCCCAGTCACAAGCAAGAAGAGGTCCAGTGCTGTGCAAATGCCCGTGCATCCAGTGTTATGGTATTCATTATAATATGCTGATAATGTTTATTATGGATATTGGCCTAATTTGGTGTTTTGTCTTTGAATGTAGAATTATATAACATTCAAGTTATCTGATGGCTTAGTCACTTCCAACTTGAGGAAGACTATAAAAACCACTATAGATCCTCCACCATACTCTTGGAAAAAGAACAAAAAGATTCAAGAAGTTACCAGAAAGATCATTGAACTGTTGACTGCACAGGTGAGCCGTTCAGGGATTATGGGATGATATTTGATAACAGCAAGTAATGTGTCTGGATGATGACTGTGTCATTGTGTGTGTCAGGTTTCTCTGAGATATGAGGATGATACGGTCCCTTTGTCCATAGAGGTGAGAGAGCATATAGAAGTAGACAAAAATCTGCACAAGGACACAACAGTAGAGAATTGGCCGTCTCTCCCATTATCAGGTAAGACATTCTATACAAAGAGCAGGATAGAAAATCCAGCTAGATACACACATCAGTGTTTATTCAATAAAACGGACAGTAAATTGTGGTACTCTGTGCATTTATTCCAAGGGATTCCACAGTTTACTGGATGCCTAATTCATGAAACCTATGTAAGATATTACTGATGAACCAGCTTTGAGCACATCAGCAGCACACTTTATCTGCTAGTGCTGTCTGAGCCTTACAGCTTAACCTCCCTGGCGGTATGATTCCTTCCTGATTATAGGGTCTAAAAGCATGTGCTGTTAGTCATAATCATACCACGAGAGAGCTTGGAGCAGCCCCTGCACTTATTCATCTCCCTGGGATCCAGCCCTGCAGTTCTCTCCCTGGGTGGCGCTGTAACCCTATAGTGAGATTGCCGGCTGTCGTCATGATGCCTGACTAGTGGAGGGCAGGTGACCTTTGGCTGATGCATGGCTATCAGTGAAACTACTGGCTGGGGTGGGGGGATTGCTTGATAGGTAGAAGGGGTGGGGGCTGTGTCTGTTGCCTGACTGGAGGTCCGCTGTATTTGTGTGAATAGGGACTGCTTTGGTACTGGATGAAAAGTCTGTTTTGCTTGCCGAGTGGCTGGGGGGGGGGGGGGGGATGTGTGCTGGGCTTGCTGGCAGGCATATGGCTGCATTTACTTGCCACCACTCTGTGGTCGCTGTTCCCTTAGCTAGTGATAGTTGTGTAAGGCATCAATTTCTCACACGTGGCAGCGGAGGCTGGGAGAAGCCATGCAGAAAGGATAGATAACCTGACACTGGCCAAGGGACTAATGAAAAACATGCAGCCTCCTGCCTGCTAGCAAGCACAGCACAAACATCCCCACAGCTGCTCAGTCAGCAATACCAGCCCCTTCATTTTGCATCAGTAATAGGCAACCTGGTTTCTTGTTCTGCAACCCTACACAGGTGGCCCAATTTTTAAAAGGCGGGGGGGGGGGGGGGTTATTTTCTTCCTCCCTTCCAGGCCAGTCTGCCCCTACCAATGGCCACAATTCACTAAGCTCATCGCCAGTCTTTAATAACAGTTCTGTGCTGCTTTTACTGGCATCACCATGGTGATACTGCATTAAGTATTCACTAAGCAATTTACCTCAGCCAAACCTTAAAATAAGGAGTGATTTCTAAAGTTAAGATTTCAATCCTTAAAATATAGACATCATTCTAAAGTTAAAGCGGAACTGAAGAGTACCTGAAAAAAAAGAGTTTCACTTACCTACGGCTTCTGCCAGCCCCCTGCAGCCGACCTGTGC
Organism: Hyperolius riggenbachi; assembly: GCF_040937935.1. Lineage (NCBI taxonomy): Eukaryota > Metazoa > Chordata > Amphibia > Anura > Hyperoliidae > Hyperolius > Hyperolius riggenbachi. The sequence continues at coordinate 209,516,804 of NC_090655.1, read as the reverse complement.
CCTTGCTGTCCCTGAACGATCTTCCATTCCGCACCCCAACGCCCCCACCGGGCTCACCTTCACGTTGCGCAGTGGAAGCTGACTTCTAAATCGATGTCCACTGCGCCCTGGCCAAGCGCATCCTCGTATGCGTTTCCGTGGCCAGGAGCTTCTTGCACAGGCACAGTACGAGATATTCTCCACTGTGCCTGCACAGGTCACTTCCGATGACGGGAGCGCGAACAAGCACGTGTGCTGCCAGGGCCGAGCAGGTGCAGTGGACACCCACTGCGCAAAGTGAAAGTGAGCTGCGGCTGGGGAACGGAGGATTGTTCAGGACTGGTGAGGGCACAGGTTGGCTGCAGGGGGCTGGCAGAAGCCCCAGGTAAGTGAAACTCTTTTTTTCAGGTACTCTGCGGTTCAGCTTTAAAGATAAGACGGTAATTCAAAGATAGGAATATAAGTGATAACAGCTGTAACGTGTGTGAGGAATTATAACCTGGCCTGAACTGTCGTTAAGTGGAATGTTACTACAGACTGCAATGTTAAGTGAAGAATTCTGAGCTGTCTGCTTTATTTTTTACTAGTTTATACAAAAGAGGACTCTGTACAGAGACAAATATACACAGCAGGCACACTGAGAGGAGGGAGGGTGAGACATCAAGCATGTGCGTGTGTGATGTTATACACAGGCTAGCTGTAATCGTCCTGGCAGCAGGCAGGGTGGAGCTACATCCTGCCTGCGTGTGCTCCTACCTTCCCTATCTACTGCAAGTGAGAATAAAGGGGCCCATACACTCGTCGATTTTAGCCATCAATCGACGGCCAATTTGACCGTTCTGATCGAATCGGCTAGAAAGTGTAACGATTGCGGAATCGTCTCCGTGGTCAGCGCACCAGACGTGCGCTGACGCGGCGGATTTCCTCCACAAGCATATAATTGAGGACACCCAGGCTAGGTGCTATGCACCTGCAGAGGGAAATTCCTGTCGGCAGGTGGAGCTGTGGAGTGCAGAGGAACAGCTCCTCTGCCCTACCACACACGCCAGACAGGAATTGTACGAAGGGAAGAAACGCAATCGCAAGAGAAGCGATTGAAAGTGAGCACAGAGACAGATTGTGTGTGTGTGCATAAAATTAGTCGCCAACCCGCGACTGTGCACACACCACAGCAGATAAGAAGCAGGAACGCGATCGCGAGAGGTGCGATCGCCAGACGTGACACAAGGCACAGCAAGGCGGAGCACGAGAGTAGCAAAGGCACAGCAAATAATACAATAAGGAAATACGGAAAATAACAAATGCTAGCTAACCGCGAACACCGCACTCATTCGCAACAGTGCACGCGGCTATGCGCGGTCTCCACGTGATAAGCACAATAGAGACAAGCACGCCTAACTAACCATTAACAGACAAACACGAAACAGAGAACGCGAGCGCTTGCTTAACGGTTACCTCACCGAGCCTACAGCAAGCGTTTCGAATCAGACAAGACAGACACACAAAAACAGGGACAAGCGAGAGATAGGATCCACAGCACTAGCGAAAAGTGGCTAGCGCGATCCAGTTACAGAGTAGCAGAACAGAAGGATCCCCAGCGCTAGCGAAAAGTGGCTAGCGCGATCCCAGAAGACAGAACAGAAGGATCCTCAGCGCTAGCGAAAAGTAGCTAGCGCGATCCCAGAAGACAGAACAGAAGGATCCCCAGCGCTAGCGAAAAGTAGCTAGCGCGATCCCAGGAGACAGAACAGAAGGATCCCCAGCGCTAGCGAAAAGTAGCTAGCGCGATCCCAGGAGACAGAACAGAAGGATCCCCAGCGCTAGCGAAAAGTGGCTAGCGCGATCCCAGGAGACAGAACAGAAGGATCCAAACACACGGCAGACAGAACAGATGAGGTAGGCAGAAACAACCGCTGTTCCAACCTACACTCCAGACTCAATCAGAAGGATCCACAGCCGCTAACGCTAGGGCTTGTGCGATCCAAACACAAGACAGACGGAACAGGCAAAACAGATAATACAACCTGACTGGACTAGAAGGGGAGCCTAAAGCAACCCCCAGAAATTAACTATACTAGATAGCAATGGCTGACACTCCAGCAGTGTCCATCAGGAACAGACCATGGAAGGGAAATGTCCAGCAAAGCATTCTGGGAGCAGAATGCTTTTATAGTGCTAGTCATCAAAAGAAGGCAGGTAACGGATTTGCATGACTAATGTATGCAAATTCCTCAGCAACACAAGCTGCAGAACTGACAGAAAGTCTCTCTTAAAGAGACCTGCAGAATGCAGACGTGAACAGTGGTCAAAACGCTGCCTGTCTGCACAGGCAGCTGAGCAGATTCTCACAGAAAGTGATGCAGCAGAAAGCATGATCAATCGGCCAATCGATTTCCGGCTGATTACGATCCATTTGCTCGATCGGTCCGGACGGAAAATCTGGGTCAATCGGTTGCTGGCAGCCGATCGATGGCCCATAGTGTTGCATTGGATCGAATGGTGCAACACTGCATTTCGATTGATTTTCAATAGATTTAATTCTGAAATCTATTGGAAATCTGTTCCTACTGTGTGGCACACATCAGATAGATTCCTGTCAGATTCCACCTGACAGGCATCTGACAGGAATCTATCTGATGGTCGAATCTGCTGCAAATCTATCAGTGTATGGCCACCTTAACTACAGAGGTGATAACTGGAGTGATAAGACAACAAAACAAAGCTTATTACTACATGTTAATAAGGCAAGCTTCTTTAGTGAATTGATTGATGTGTGGTGATAAGTTTTCACCAGCCTTATTATCACTTGTATGATATTAGTGGATTGCGGCCAATGTCTCATATAAACATGAAGACAAATATGCACTCAGTTTGTGTTTCCTACAGATGCATCCAGCAAGCAGACTCTACCAGTGAGAGGTACTAGCCCTCATCCTCCAGATCCTACACAAGGACACAATAGGATCTCACAGGATCATCTTCTGGACAGAATGGTCAGTCACCAGTAATGGTAATCTTTGTTATTTAAGCCAGGACTTAGTGGGCTCTATATAAAGCAAATCTCATGTATTTTGTATTTGTAAGAATGAAGCATTAAATATGGATGAGCAGTCTGAGGAGGAAATTCCCCTCGAGATCCACACAGGTGAGAAATAAACACTCAATACTACAAAGAGTCGTGCAATTCTCCCTCTTGTATCAAGACTCACTCACAATCGCTTATTTATTTTGTGGTTTCACACACCTCAGTCCCAGTGCTATAATGTCAGCTTTATTTACAGATGCCAGAAACAACAAAGGGACGCAAAAACCGGAGAATACTGCAGAAGAAGAAGAACACCTCTTAAGGATTAAAGAGGAAGATATTTCTCCAGAGACCAGAACAGGTAAGAAACACGTAATACTTTCTCCTTATTCAGACACTCCAGCTATCTCTTCTTCTCACTGTTGCTTGTTTTTTATTTGGACTAGATTCACCGCGTTTGATGGGCACAATTTTTTTTCTCATGATATTTTATTATTATTTAGTATTTATACAGCACCTACATCTTCCGCAACGCTGTACAGAGTATACTGTCTTGTCACTTAACTGTCCCGCCGAGGGGCGCACAATCTAATCCTTACCATAGTCATACATCTTTGTATGTATCGGGTAGTGTATCGTAGTCTAGGGCCAATTTTAGGGGGAAGCCAATTAAGTTATCTGTATGTTTTTGGGATGTGGGAGGAAATCAGAGTGCCCAGAGGAAACCCACACAGACACAGGAAATACATAGAAACTCTGTGCAGATAGTGCCCTGGCTGGGATTTGAACCGGGAACCCAGCGGTGCAAGGCGAGAGGGCTAACCACTACGCCACCGTGCTGCCCAAACGACTTGAGACGATACGCTGCAGACAAATTTTCTGGAGAGATACGCAAAAAGCGCACTTCTCTTACGTCAGACTGGAGCCGACTGATGGAAGTACGGGGACCCGGTGCCCGTAGCTGCGGACAGTGGAGGACGGAGGCGTGGGAGCGATCCGAGCGGATGGGGCTGGAGGAAGCCCCAGGTATGTATAAATCTTTTTATTACATTCAGCTCTGAGTCCCTTTAAACCAAATCTGAACTGAAGATAAACTTTTTAGATAATTAGTTGTATGTGTAGTAGCAATAGTGTATAGAACCTCCCTGCAGTCATGTATTCCATATTTTCTCGGTTTAAGGGGTTGATTTTTAACTCTGAAGTCTGCACAGAAGCCTTCTCAGTGTAATGTAAAGTCTGATTCATTCAGCTGCCAACATAACATTTGAACTTGTCAGCTATCTTTCAGTAGTGTTTGCTCACCCAGAAAAAACAAATTTGCTTCTATTTACTCTACAGTAGAGCATAGGCTGCATTAAACTTGCTGTTTGACTGCCTCGTTAGCACCATATAAAATACAGTAATATGAATAGTAATAATTCATATAAATAACCCTATATAAATAATATGAGTAAGGACACCTTGTCGAAAATGCGTCAGCTGTTTTGTTACCTTTTATTCGATGCATCAGTAATTTGGATCTTACTGCAACTTATGGTGTGATCCGTGAACTGCTTCTCTACAATGCATAAATAATAATTTCAACCTTTTCGAAATGTTATACATCAGGCCCCATTGTGTGTTATCAGCCACAAAAATGTACACACTCGCACACATTTTCATACACACTCACTCTCACACATACTCGCTCATGCACTCCCTCACACTTAAGCCCAGTGCACACCAAAACCGCTAAGGTTTTTGGAGCAGATTTCAGAGCGATTCTAGGCATGTTTAGAGACGTTTTCTAAAAATGCCTAGCGTTTTTGGGATCGGTTTTGTGTAGCAAATTACAAATATTGTTACAGTGAAAGCTGTTACTGAACAGCTTCCGTAACAAAAACGCCTGGAAAACAGCTCTGATCTAGCGTTTTCCAGAGCGGTTTGAGCTTTTCCTATACTTTAGATTGAGGCAAAAACGCTTCTGCAAACCACAAAAGTGCTGCAGGACCCACGTTTGCGGTTTGCTAAAAAAATGCAAACCACCGGTGTGCACCATCCCATTGAAATACATTAGGCAAGCGTTTTCCAAGGCAGAAGCAGTTTGCGGATCACTTCAAAAACCGCTCGGTGTGCACCAGGCCTAACACACTCTCACACACATACTCTCTCCCTCACACATACTCACTCACACAAACACGCACACTTTACATACACTTACTCACTATCTCTCTCTCTGTCACACACACACTCACAGACACACATGTACACACTGACACACACACACACACACTGTCACAAACACGCATGCACACACATGTACACACTGATTCAGGAGAGATGGAACAGCACCTCGGCAATCCTCTGTGCTTGTGCGGGAACCAACCACTTGTACCAACAGGGTGAAGATCCGTCTTGTTTGAAGATAATAGTCCGCACCACATCCAAGTATAAATCAGCTTTATTGAAGATCCATAAAATGCTGTGCAGCAGCAACAATTTGCTAAGCGGCTTGTAAAAGGGCATGTAACCCGAAACAGCGGGTTGTTGCTGCTGCACAGCATTTTATGGTTCTTCAATAAAGCTGATTTATACTTGGATGTGGTGCGGACTATTATCTTCAAACAACACACATGTACCCTCTGACATACACTTTCTACACTCACACTGACATGACACATACTTACTCACTCACTCTCTTTCTCTCTCTGAAGTGCATTATACATCTCAGTACAAATGGTGTAACTCTCAGCTTTATTCATAGACCCTGGATGCACCAGTGACACTCCGAGAGATGCCAAAGCTGAGGAGGAGGAAGAAGAAGAGGAAGAAATAATCCAAGTCCAGATTAAAGAGGAAGACACCCCAATAGACATTGGCACAGGTTACTATTAAGTAGGGAAGGTCCATGAGATACATATAATTCCCAGTTGATGCAGTTTATGCACATTTTTGTGGGCAAATTCATGCAGCTTGAAAATGGACTAATCAAATTCCACCTTGGTGGGGCTCAATTTTGGCCATTTGCAAGATGCAATCATTTACATAATCCTGCATAAACTCTAAATTATTTACATATCATTAGCCATCTGTGCTACCACAGGTGAGGTGAATAAAATGATTTCCATGGGAACACAGAGAACAATAAAAGCCTCAGGGCCCTTTCACACTGGTGCGGTGGGTCATTTTACCGCACCTCACCGCTAGGCTAATGAAAGCTTTCATACGGCATGCGGTGCGCCGGAAGTCACCGATCTACTGCGCGGGCAAACAGACGTTACCGCACGACCTCTGCGGCAGACCAAAACTCATGTAAGTCTGTGGCGACACAGGTTTTGCCACAATGTTGGCGTTGCGGCGTGCATGCATGGAAGCGTAATTTTACTATACGCTTCTGCGCACTTCCATTTCTAAAACAGGAAGTGACCACAAGCAAGTGTCACTTCTTGTTTGGACCCCGGCCAGAAGCGGAATACCGCATATTAACGCGGTAATCCCCAAAGGCCTGTTTTTGGCGGTGCGGCCTGCTGTCGCCAATATACAGTCTGAAGCCGGCCTTACAGCTGTTCTAACAAATTTCCACATTTGTTATTTGTGCCTCCACTTGAGAGATGTTGCATGACTTTCTAATCAGGGTGACAGAATCCAGACAGTAGCCAAAAGCTTTAAAACCTTCCCAGCAGTTTCCACAACTAAGGTTAAATACTTTAGCAGGAATTGCTCTTTAAAAGTGTCAGTTTATTTATAAAAAAAAAAAAACCTGAAGTGAGTGGAATACGGAGGTGGCCATCTTCATTCTTTTATAAGTAATGCCAGCTGCCTGGCTATGCTGAGTTTTTGGCTTTTGTTGATTCTAAGTCACACGCCTGCAACAAGCATGCAGCCAGTGGTGTCAGACCAAAGTCACAGCATCTGATCTGCATGCTTATTCTGGGCCAGTGACTTAAAGCAGACCGAACGTCTGAACATGTATCTGCCTCTTTAACTATTTCAGCCCACGAGGATTTTTCACCTTATGCATCAGAGCAATTTTCACCTCCCATTCATTCGCTAATAACTTTATCACTACTTATCACAATTTATTGATCTGTATCTTGTTTTTTCCGCCACTAATTAGGCTTTCTTTGGGTGGTACATTTTACTAAGAAATATTTTTTTATAAATGCATTTTAACAGGATTAATAAGAAAAATGGAAAAAAATCATTATTTCTCAGTTTTCGGCTATTATAGCTTTAAAATAATCCACGCTACCATAATTAAAACCTATGTATTTTATTTGCCCGTTTGTCTCGGTTATGACACCATTTAAATTTTGTCCCCATCACAATGTACGGCGCCAATATTTTATTTGGAAATAAAGGTGCATTTTTTTCTGTTTTGCGTCCATCACTATTTACAAGCGTAGAATTTAAAAAATGTTCGTAGTATACCCCCTTCAAATGCACATTTAAAAAGTTCAGACCCTTAGGTAACTATTTTTTTTTTTATTGTAATTTTTTTTTTCCATTAAAAATTTTATTTGGGTAATATTGTGGTGTGGGAAATAAACAGTTAATTTTTAATGTTATTATATGTGTAAAATGTAATGTAAAAAATATGTAGATGTAGTTTTACTATTTGGCCACAAGATGGCCACCTTGAGTATTTTCCCTCCTTGTGCTTCTCGCTAAGCGGAAGCACAAGGGGGATGCGGAAATTTTTGCATGCAGAAAGACTGAAGCCTCTTGTAAGAGCGCTTCGGTTTTTCTGCTGGGGACACGGATCGGTGATCAGGAACCATGTTCCCGTTCACTGATCCCAGGGCTACCGGGGGACACCACTGGGGCACACCCGCGGGAGCGCGGCACCGCAGCAGAGCAACCGCCCGGACGTGAGCTTCACATCCGGGCGCCAGAAATGGTTAATGTGTACCTGACACATTGACATCAAAAAGACTTATACATTACCTGGAGCTCTGCCTAGCATACGTGTTAGTATGCCGTTGGTGAGTTAGGCATCGGGAGAGCCGAATTACGGCTCTCCCTGCTGCAGTTAAAGGACAACTGTAGTGAAAGGTATATGGAGGCTGCCATATTTATTTCCTTTTAAACAATATCAGTTACCTGGCAGACCTGCTGGTCTATTTGGCTGAAGTAGTGTTTGAATCACACCAGAAACAAGCATGCAGCTAATCTTGTCAGCTGTGACAATAATGTCAGAAGCACCTGATCTGCTGCATGCTTGTTCAGGGCTATGGCTAATGCTAGATACACACCATACAATTTTCTGTTAGATTTACCTGCCAGATAGATAATTTCCAACATGTTGGAAATTATCGATCTAACCATCAATCTGCCAAGCAATTAGGCATTGTTTTACTCAGCAGGAGATAACCAGAAGACAATGCACCAGAGAGAATGACCAGTCTCTACCAGTACTTTACAGAAAATAATCTAACAGAAAATAGTATGGTGTGTACTAGGCATAAAAGCATTAAGGGGCCCATACACTGGTCGATTTCAGCCATCGATCGACCAATTCGATCAATTTGATCGATCTGACAGGATGGAAAATCTAGGTCGATCTGCTGCTGCCAGCAGATCGATGGCCCATGGAGTTGCATTGGATCTAATGGTCCAATAATGCATTTAGATCGATTTCCAATAGATTTAATTCTGAAATCTGTTGGAAATCTGTTCCTAGTGTGTGGCACTCATCAGATAGATTTCTGTCAGATTCCGACTTGACAGGCATCTGACAGAAATCTGATAGTCGAATCTGCTGCAAATCTATAAGTGTATGGCCACCTTTAGAGGCAGAGGATTAGCAGGGCTGCCAGGCAAATGGTATTGCTTAAAAGTAAATAAATATGGCAGCCTTCATATAGAGCTCGCTTCAGGTGTCCTTTAAACTTTCCGGCGGCTTTAAATACTATTCCCCCTCAGAGTCATCGCAACTTGGAGGGAGATGTAATTCGGGGTCCGGTGATCGCTGGACCCCCTAATTACCCCTACGCGCCCCACGCAGCATAACATTGCTGCTATGGGGTGCCTAGTTTTGGCGCCTGGTGTTTCGTTCCTCTAGCCCCCTGTATTCCGTGGGCACCTTCAGTGTCTGCTCGGTCCTGTCCATTCCGCTGCTGTCAGCTCTGATAAAGTCCCCAACTGGCCAGCCCTGGCCTCCTTGGTTGCGCTTCCATTGCCTGGAGCATTCTGCACCTGCGCAGTTACAAGTCTTAACCTCTTGAGGACTGCAGGGCTAAACCCCCCTAGTGACCAGGCCATTTTTTAGTAAAATTGGCCACTGCAGCTTTAAGGCCAAGCTGCAGGGCCGCACAACACTGCACACAAGTGATTCGCCCCCCCTTTTCTCCCCACCAGAGCTCTCTGTTGGTGGGGTCTGATCCCTCCCCCATGTTTGTTTTTTTTATAACAAATATTATTGTTTGGTTTTTTTTTATCAAAATCCCTGTTTCTTTAAAGAGACACTGAAACGAAAAAAAAAAATATAATATAGTGAATTGGTTGTGTACTATGAATAATTACTAGAAGATTAGCAGCAAAGAAAATATTCTCATACTTTTATTTTCAGGTATATAGTGTTTTTCCTAACATTGCATCATTCTATATGTGCAGATTACACAACACTCAGCATTCAAAATGAGTCTTTCAGAGCAGTCTGTGAAGTAATGACCTCTCCTCTGCCAGAGGAAAAGTAAATAGTCCAGGAACAGTTGAGATAATAAAAGTCAGATAACAGCCCTCTCCAAGACTAACTTAGTTGGAGAGCTTAATGGCTTGTTTGCATAGAGATAACAACTGGAGTTTCTCAGCTCTTCCTGTACTGGAAACAATTACACTGATGTATCTGATCTTAATATTTTATTTCTTAGCTGTGCTACACATACAAATCACAATATCATCTTTTTTTTCCGCTTCAGTGTCTCTTTAAAACCCTACCCTCCCTCCCTCCCCACAGCCAGCCAATTACGGCGATCGGCTGTCATAGGCTTCTGCCTATGAGAGCCGATCGCTCTCTTGTCCCCCGGGGGGACAGCCGTGTCACACGGCTGTCCGCAGTGCAGCGCTGCACAGTGTAAATAGATGGCGTGATCGCCGTCTAACAGTCTCCCGAGCGACAATAGCCGCTCGGAGACTGAAGAGGGGGCGGAGCTCCGCCCTCCGAGCATGAGATGCGCGCGCAGCATGCGCGCGATCTCATGCAAATTACAGCCCCAGGACTTTACGCCAATCGGCGTTAGGCGGTCCTGGGGCTGCCGCCGCGGCCACGCCCATCGGCGTGACGCGGTCGGAAAAAGGTTAAAGCGGACCTCCAGAGTAATTAACAAAACCCTGCAGCCTCCAAGTTAAACAGTTAGTTACCTGAGCAGCCTTGTCCCTCAAAGCTGTCCTGAAGACACTGCATCTCTCAACTTACAGCACCTCCACGGAGAAAAATGCCTAGCTATTCACTGCAGGACTAGGAGGTAATGTCAATAGGGAAGCATGGTTTCAGAGGAGAGAGCAGCCACTACCTACTTCTGCTACTCATGTCACTGCAGGGGGCTGGGTTTAAACGTACCGAAGGGGGAGGTGCAAGTCTGCAGCAAGAAGAGCAGCAAATAGCTGCTACAGCAAGTATTTTACAATTGTATTAAAAAATATATTTTTGTTGTTACAGTTTTTTCAAATGCAGTGCTATTAAATACATTCAAAAAAAGAGTCCGTGAATATAAAAAAAGTTTCTAGCGATCATGTGACTTCTATTTTGGCACCAGAAGTGAGAGGGAAATGGAAGCTGAGATGTATATTTCCTTGTAAACAATACCAGTTGCCTGGCTGTCCGGCTGATTCTCTGTCTCTAATACTTTTAGCCATAGCTCCTGAACAAGCATGCAGATCAGATGTTTAACCTGCTGGGCGGTCTGGACGAGCTCAGCTCGTCCAGTACCGCCGGAGCCTGCCGCTCAGGCCCTACTGGGCCGATTTGGCTCAAGTAAAAAGCAGCACACGCAGCCGGCACTTTGCCAGCCGCGTGTGCTGCTCCGCCGCGAGCAGCGGCGAAAGAGGGTCCCCCCAGCCGCCTGAGCCCAGCGTAGCCGGAACAAAAAGTTCCGGCCAGCGCTAAGGGCTGGATCGGAGGCGGCTGACGTCAGGACGTCGGCTGACGTCCATGACGTCACTCCGCTCGTCGCTATGGCGACGAGGGAAGCAAAACAAGGAAGGCCGCTCATTGCGGCCTTCCTTGTTTATTCTGGGCGCCGGAGGCGATCGGAAGAACGCCTCGAGCGCCCTCTAGTGGGCTTTCATGCAGCCAACTTTCAGTTGGCTGCATGAAATAGTTTTTTTTTTATTAAAAAAAAACCCTCCCGCAGCCTCCCTGGCGATCTTATCAGAACGCCAGGCAGGTTAAAGTCTGACTAGATTAGCCACATGCTTGGTTTAGGTGTGTTATTCAGACATTAATGATGCATTATAGATCAGAAGGACACCTGGCAACTGGTATTGTTTAAAAAGAAATAAATATGGCAGCCCCCCCGATCCCTCTCACTTCTAGTGTCCTTTAAAAAGGGGGATCCAAGTAATTTTTTTATCTTGGAAAATAATTTTCCTTGTAGGGAAGGATGTAAACAGATAGGTCAAAAAGATTGGAAATTATCCACATACCTCAACAAATATCTCAGTGGTTGTAAATATAGCTAACTGGAAATATGTTACTTATTTTATGTAGATGGAGAACAAAACGGTAAGAAGCTGATGAAACGTCTCAGGATCTCTCCAGATGGTGAGTTAGAAGAAGACAATGACCTTACAGGAGATTCTTCAGAAGAAACCCCCATTTCCCCACATCTCCATCCAGCACTACACAGCATAGATCTCTCGTTTCTCACATGTGCCGAGTGTGGGAAATGTTTTGCCCAGAGAGAAGAGCTCATCACACACGAGAGAAGACACACCCAAAAGAAACCATATTCTTGTTCTGAGTGTGGGAAACGCTGTACATGGAAGGGTGAATTAATGAATCACGTTAGAATCCACACGGGAGAAAAGCCATTTTCATGTCCAGACTGTGGCAAATGTTTCACTCAGAGAGGACATCTTCTCCACCACCGGAAAACTCATACAGGAGAGAGGCCATATTCTTGTTCTGAGTGTGGTAAACGGTTTGCTGACAGGTCCAACCTTACTGCCCACAAGATAATCCACACGGGGGAGAAACCTTATTCATGCTCAGAATGTACAAAATGTTTTGCTAGGAAATCAGACCTTGGTAAACACCAAAGAACACACTCGGGAGAGAAGCCCTTTTTATGTCCTGATTGTGGAAGGCGGTTTTCCCAGAGAGGGCACCTCATCTCCCATCGCAAGACTCACACAGGAGAGAAACCGTTTACATGTACAGAGTGTGGGAAATGTTTTTCTGAGAGAACAAATCTTGTGTCTCATCAGAGAATTCATACCGGGGAAAAACCTTATGCGTGTTCTGAGTGCGGAAAAACTTTTTCCAAGAAGAGTAGTTTCTCTAAACATCACAGAGTCACACATCAAACTGTAACTGTCCTTTAAGAAAGTTCGAATATAATCATTGCTGATCTAATACATTTCATGCTATACCAGTGATCTCATACAAGGATGTATTCTGTCTCAGGCAAAGGTGATCTCTTAATTCAATTGAACAAACAGTTATAAAAAGAACTCATTTTTCTTTTGGGTTGTGAGCAACATTTACCCAGAGAACCCTTATGCCAACTTTAAATTCACAATCCTAAGAGAAATATTTTCAGTGGCTTCATTTGGGGACATGAGCTTCCTACAATGAGATGTAAGGAAAGTCTGAAGGACACGGTTGACTCTTTATTGAATGAAATCCACCTTGGCATTTATTCACTGCAATTAAATCTGTCATTTGATATATCTATTTCAAGTTGTGAAATCTCACCTTACTATTTTGTGGTTGGTTTCCTGGCTCCTAGTCCTCTCAAGCTTCACCTCTCAAGGCAGTCACCAGGCTGCTTCATATCCTGGAATCTGTGCACTGCAGGTAGAGAACGAAGCCTAACAGAGACTAGCAAGCATCATGCTATGGCTGGGAGGTGAGGAGTAGCCACTTGATTTACTGTATTTTTCAGGATATAAGACACACTTTTTCTCCCCCAAAAATGGGAAGTCACTGCATCTTATATCCCAAATACAGGGAGTCCCCAGCTTATGAGCGTCCGCCGATATGAACTGCTGACCCGCCGCAATGCCGGGGACTCCTTGTATTGTCCCTGTGTCTCCTCCACTTAACTCACACTGTGTCCTCCTCCACTTCCCCTGAATAAATAGAAAGTAGCAACAACACGGCTCACCTAATCCAGCGGCGATCAGAGAGCTCTCCCTGGTTCACTGCTACCTAGTGCCAGCTTCTGCTGATGACGTGATCAGTAGGGGAGGCTCCGTTCCATTAGGTTAGCCGTGCTGCCGCAGCTTTCTATTTGTTCATGGGGAGTGTAGGAGGACACGGAGTGGAAAATACACACGTGAAGGGGGGAGGGATGGAAAGGGACGGATGGAGGACAGAATGGGACACAGGAGGATACATGAGGTACAAGAAGGACACAATATTTGGGGGGGGGGGGATCTACAAGACACTCCTAGACCATGGATACACCAGGTTTAGTATATTTTTTTCCCCGTGTTTTTTACCCTCTAAACCTAGGTGCGTTTCATAGCCCGGAGCAATTTATATGCTGAAAAATATGGTAATTTGCAGGTAAGCCTGTCTGCCACGCTGGACAGGGCATCCTGCAATGCACATATTTTTTGTTTATTTATAGATCAAAGCTGCTATGCAGATAGCTGATCACAGGTAAGTAATGCTTGGCAACCTCATGCTGGGAAGTTATGGAATGCAGGGAGAGCTGGCAGCAGCCTCAGTCCTCCTGTATAATATGTGCTGAAAATGGCAGCCAGTGGATATAACGGGAATTGCAGCCCTGATGTGGGGACAATCTGTGTTTGGTTTACCCATAGGTATAAGTACATGTATCCTTTAAAGCCCAAATCTGGGCACATAGATAAATGTATCCTCTTAAAGTAATCAAAGTATCCAAATCCTATCTTTTGTGTCTCAAACAAGGCTTTTTCAGCTAAAAAAAGGAAAACCTTGTTTTTAAAATTAAGTTCCATAACCTGAAAGAAGCACACAAGGCTGTATTAAAGTATATCGAATATCAAACTTGACTACAGAAAGAGCTATGACTGATCGCCCCTCACAGATGTGAATCCACGAATAGCTTGGATTGAGGAAGCGGTCTTCACCAAGAATTCTGTGAGTTTCTGGGAAGTCTGTGTTCTCTGTAGCAAGGGTGTCAAACTCTTGTCTGCAGGCCAAATTTGTCCCAAATAGACATTTTATTTGGCCCGCGACGGTAAATGTGCATTTGTATTGCAGCTGGTCTGGCATCCTTCCGTGTGTCACAACTCGCCCCTGGTCCCGTGCTACCCTAGCCCAGTATAATCAGAGTATCAGCACTATGCTTATCTCGCCTTCTCAGGGTTCCCACGATTTCCAACCATCCTCTACAGTGGCCGCTTGCTCTACTTTCTGGTTTGTAATTACATGCAAAATGAGAACGATATGAGCAGAGGAAATGCCCACTTTAGATAGATGGACATCATTGGAGCTTTGAGGAGGTGAGATGAGCATGGCTACCTCTGCGCCAATATTCTGTATTTACTGGGGTTGGGGGAGCACAGGACTGGGGCCACTAGACCACCAGAGATGTTATATTGGGAAGGGACTGTTTAGGAGAAGCACTAGACTACCGGGAAAACAATATGGTAAAGGGAGGAAGGGAGAACCAGTAGACCCCAGGGCACTGTATGGGGAGGGAAAGGGGCAGTAGACACCAAGGAACTGTATTTGGGAGAAGGGGGAAATATACATTTGGGGCCTGTATAAGGAAGAGGGGGGGCATTAAAGACCAGGGAACTGTATGGGGTGGGGGGAAGAACCAGGGAACTGTATGGGGGGGGGGGGCACTAGACAACAAGGAACTGCATTTGGGAGACGGGGGGGGGGGCAATATACATAAGGGACCTGTATAGGGATGAGAGGGAGGACCATTAGAGACCAGGAAACTGTATAGGTTGAGAGAAGGGGGGCACTAAACACCAAGAAACTGTATACGAGATGAAGGGGCCATTAGACAGAGAACTGTATAAGAAAGGGAGGGTGGCCGATAGACACAAGGGATAATGTATAGGGGAGGGAAGGGGGCATTAGACACGAGAGAACTGTATGGGGGGGGGGGGATTAGATACCAGGAAACTGTATAGGTGAGGTAGAGGTATGCCTAGGCACCAAGGAACTATAAAGGGGAGTGGGAGCAATAAACACCAAGGAACTATACGGGAGGGGAGGAGGGCAATAGACACCAGGGAACTATATAGGGGAGGGGGGGCAATAGACACCAGGGAACTATATATGGATGGGGCAATAGCCATCAGGGAACTATATGGGGGGGATATACACCAAGGAACTATATAAGGAGGCAATAGACATCAGGGAGCTATGGGGGGGGGGGGGGGGCAATAGACATCAGGGAACTATAGAGGGGAGGAAGAGGAGGCACTAGATATCAGGGAACTGTATAAGTTAGGGTGGCAGGCACTAGAAACCAGAAAACTGTATAGGGTAGGGAGAGGGACCACTAAACACAAGTGAACTGCATAGGAGAGGGATGGGAACTACTTAACACAAGAGAACTGTATAGGGTAGGGGCCAATAAACACAAACGGTATAGGGAGGGACCACTAGACACCATGAAACTGTATAGGGTAGGGAGAGGGACTACTAAACACAAGAGAACTGCATAGGGGAGGGAGGGGAACCACTAAATACGAGACAACTGTTTAGGAGAGGGACCACTAAACACGAGAGAACGGTAAAGGAGAGGGGAGGGACCACTAGACACCAGGAAACTGTATAGGGTAGGGAAAGGGACCTCTAAACAAGAGAACTGCATAGGAGAGGGAGGAGAAGCACTAGACACGAGAGAACTGTATAGGAGAGGGGAGGGACCACTAGACGCCAGGAAACTGTATAGGGGAGGGAGAGGGGCCATTAGATACCAGGAACCTGTATAAGGTAGGGAGATGGCCACTAGACATGGAGACTGGCCCGAGACTTGGTCCCAGTTTTCAGTTTCGTCCGACTGTGTATTTGAGTTTGTCACCCCTGCTTTCTGGCATGGTAGCTGACAGAGATGGAACAGCACCTCGGCAATCCTCTGTGGGTGTACGGGAACCCTGCCTTGCTTTTGAATTGCCCAATAGGCCAGATGTATGGCTCTGGAGTGCTTTATATATTAATGAGAAGTTCCCCATCAGGTCCTCCATTTCGTAGGCCTCGAAGTCATTGGCGGGTGGGCGTGGCCTTTTACTATATAAATGTGTGTTGTGTAATTTGATTTTATTGTGCTGAGCGGCTGGTAAAAGGGCATGTAACCCAAAACAGTGAGCTGTAGCTGCTACACAGCATTTTATGGATCTTCAATAAAGCGGATTTATACTTGGATGTGGTGCGAACCATTATCTTTGAACATTCTGGCATGATAGCAACAGAAGCAGTGATTAGTCTTTTTAGTATCTGCAATAGCTGTCTTAGTAATGCCCGCTGCATAGGTAATTAAAACATACCATAATACAAATTAGATACTTTATTCAGTAGTAGGAAGACTCTGGATAGTTCAGAGGCTTCCGCAATCCTCTCAGAACCCTCTGGACATATTCAATAAGAACATGCTTTTGTGGCCACGTTCCTGTCCATGTAGGAGCGCATCCATACTGGGTATGCGCGAGTAAGGTCTGTGCATGCCCAATAAAATGAAACCACTCTTTCACAGAGTTTTCTTCTCTGTGCACTAACAGCTTTTTTTTTTTTTTTTTTTTTACTGGGCATACATGGAGCATACTGGCATATGTGCTGTACAAATGTGTCCAGTAATTAGCGTGGTCCTGAAGAAGAGGATCCCAGGCAGCAGCTGTGGACTCCAGGAGGATCTTGGAAGCATCTAAACCATCCAGAAGCTTCCCACTACTTAGGCAAATATCAAAAATGTATATACAAATTTACATAATCATGCATGAACTTGAAAATATTTGTATCTCATTGATCATCCCTATGGTAGTCTCTCTATCAGACCATTAATTATCATATGAGGAGCTCACAAGGCTGGACAATATCAGGGGTGATCAATGAGATGCAAATATTTTCAAGTCATGCATGATTATGTAAATTAGTATGTAAATGTATGCAGCTTGAGTTTGGACCAATAGAAGTTTATTTAAGAAAATAAAACTGCATATATCTTATTTTTTTAAAACCATAAGTAACTTTTTCTCCCCCAAAAGTGGAGAGGAAAAAAGTCACTGCATCTTATAGACCTAATACACGGAGTCCCCGACCGCCGCCGACTCATCGTGATGTCAGGGACTCCCATTTCTCACCTGCTGTGGAGGGCTGCAGCGATCAGCAACATCTCCTCTCCTTGACAGCTTCCTCTAGTGCCGGCTTCTCCTGATCATGTCCCTGCATGCGACGAGCACTAAGGGGAGCCGTGAAAGAGAGGAGATGTCCCCGATTGTCTCTGTAGGAGCCCAGAGCAAGTAAGCTGCTGCTTCCGTTTAAGATATATGGCACTCTGCATGGGGGTGCACAGGAAGAGGATACGGTACAGAGAACGGCACAGGGACATAGAGGAAACACAGGGCAACAAAGCGGAGGACAACATGGTCAGGGAAGACACAAGGGGCAAAGAGGAGGACATGGGCAAGGAGAATGACACAATGGGCACAGAGGAGCACACGGGCACGAAGAGGGACACAGAAAGACAGAGGAGGATATGGATACAAAGGATGACACGGGCACAGAGGAGGACACGTGGACAGAGTAGGACAGAGGACGACACAGGGACACAAGAGGTACAAGACATAGTGATTGGGGGGGAGACCCGCCTGCACCATGTGCGCACCAGACTTGGTATATTTTTCCCCCCTAGTTTTTGTTCTCTTAACCTAGGTGCGTACATGAAATTTGAATTCAAGGAGAAATTATTTCCATCACATTGATCATTCCTTATTGGCCGTTACAAAACCTACCTGGCTTAATTTTCAATAGAACCACATTGTCCAGAGTTAAATTCCTCCCTACTACCACAGACAGTCCACAGTGAGTCCCCTCCATTGTGTCGCTGTCACCCCTCATAAAAATTTTGGACTCGGCTGAGACGCAGCTACAGCTCATGTGTGGTCCTGTCTGTGCGCCTCCTCAATCACACTCCTGTGGGCGTTAGCGTTCTGCAAAGAATTGTAACTGCACATGCAGAACACACCCATCCTCAGGAGCGCACATGAATAGGACCTCACATGCACCATAGCTTTATGAGAGGAAACAGTAGCACAATGTCATTGTCTAAGAAGACACTGAAGGGCCTCAAAAGGCCCATACACACGTCGGATTTTTCTGAACGACGGGTCGTTTGAACGTCCCGTCGTTCAGTCGTTCGCACGCGGAATCAGACGTGTGTACGGACTATCGTTCGCGTGATAAGACTGGTTAGAAACCAGTCTTATCACCCGAACGATAGTCTGTACACACGTCGGATTTGACGTGCGAACGACTGAACAACGGAACGTTCAAACGACGGGTCGTTCAGAAAAATCCGACGTGTGTATGGGCCTAAAGACTACGGGGGACTGGAAGAAGCCCCAGGTAAGTAAACCTCAACTTTTTTTAAACCAGTTCAGGTGTGCTTTAAATAATTATCCAAATTATTGACCTTTCTAGTACAGGGGGCCCTTGACTTTCAAACGCCCAACATGCGACACGCTGATACAAATGGTCTGCCCCATATTGAGGAGCGCCCCCCTCCTGTTCTCCCTCGCTTGATCTATAATGTAGAGTATAGCGCAGCAGATCTGTGCTTCTCATAGCTGGAGCCCAACACTCACCTCTCCCTCTAGTGCCTAGAATCTCTTCCTGCAAGTTGCATGATTATGAACCGGGCACTAGATTGAGAGGTGAGTGGAGTGGAAAGATGCACAGCGCTGGAGACTGGCTGGGAGGAGAGAGAAGCATGGCTTCTGCTGCACTATAATCTGCATTATAGACAGGGCCAGATTTGTACTTTTTTCGCCCACGGCCTACTATCATCAGCCGCCCCCTGATTAGCAGCATCCTAAAACACACACACTCACACACACACTTTTTCCCAGAAAGCCCATCTGGGTTCCTCAGATTACATAATTTACCACTATACTCTCGGAATACAAAAATGAACAAGCCATGGCCTCCATAGATACAAGAATTAAGTAGCCATGTGCCACATGATTAAAGATTTACGGTAAGTAGTCGCGTTTCCAGATCAAACAATTACGTCTACAGATAAAGTAATTTAGTAGTGATATGCCTCTGCATAATATAATCTAGGGAAATGTCACTACTTTGGCACCTAGCCACTGAATTATTTTATCTGGAGGCATGTGACTACATGCCTCCAGATAAAATAATTCAGTGGCTAGGTGCCAAAGTAGTGACATTTCCCTAGATAAAAGAATTAAGCAGTCACATGCCTCTAGGTAAAAATATTAATTAGTCAAAACTTTCCAGATAAAATAGTTAAGCAGTCATTTGCCTCCCAACAAAATAATTAATTAGTCAGGTGCCTCAAGATAAATTAATTAAAGTGCAAGCCGTCTTGAGATAAAATAAAGTAGCTATGTGCCCCTAAACAACAGTATCAGGTAGCCAGATCCCCCCCCCCCCCCACTGTTCAGTATAGGTAGCCAGATGACACCTCCACCCCCCCCCCCCCCCCCCCCAAATATAGGTAGCCAGATGCTTACTCCCTTCAGTATAGGTAGCCAGATACCCCCCCCCACACACACACACACACAGTATAGATAGCCCCCTTTTTAGTACACATAGCCAGATGACTCCCCTCCCAGTATAGGTAGCCCCCTTTATGCCACCCCCATCCTTCAGTTTAGACAGGCAGATAAACCCCCCCCCCCCTCAAGTACAGTATCGGTAGCCAAATGAACCCCGGTACAGTATAGGTACCTAGATACCTCCTTTCCCTAGTACACTGTGGGCAGCCCCCCTCCCCCAGCACAGTATAATATAGGAAGCATCCCCCCCTGCACAGTATTAGGCATCCCGCCTCCCCCAGTTTAATACATGAAGCCCGCCCCTCCCCCAGTACAGTATAGCACAGGCAGGCCCCCCCCCCCCCCCCCAGTATAGTATATGCAGCCTGTCATCCTCCCCAGTATAGGTAGCCAGATGCCAGTCCCTACTCTCCCCCCTAGTACATGCAGCCTGCCCATCCCCCAGTATAGTATAGGCAGCTTTCCCCCCTCTCCAGTACAGTATAGGCAGTCTGCCATCCTCCCCTGTAAAGTTTAGATAGGCAGCCCACCCCAGTATAGTATAGGCAGCCTCCCCAGTACAGTATAGTACAGGCAGCCTCCCCCTTCCTCCGGTACAATATAGAAAGTCAGATGCCATCCCTTCCACCCTCCTCCACTGTACTGTATATGCAGCTCCTCCCCCCCCCCCCCCCCCCCCCCCTCATATAGTACAGGCAGCCTCTTCCTTCCCCTAGTACAGGCAGTCCACCTCACCTGCTCTCCTTCTTCCGATCCCCCTCGCCCCTTACTTGCTGTCAGCACCATATATTTGAATTTTGGTGCTGCACTGTGCATGGCACCTCTTGGGGTCAGCTCTTGTCTGCAGCAGCCCAACCACGTACGGCCAGCACGAGTGGACAGTGTAGTGTCTGCTCCATTGGTCCACTGTGGTCTGGCTGTAGCCCGAGGCAGATGTGTAACCCCCATAGGCTATAAGGGGAATACATCCGCCTGTCCGGGATTATCGTGGACTGCACAAAATTGCGGTCCACTTACCACAACAGATCCAATGGATCCGTTGCAGACTGACAAGTGTGAATGGCTCCTGTCAGTTTTGCGATGCAGTAAGCGGAAAAAATAAATCCATTCTACTTTCAAATGGGAACACAACCTTGCTCTCTAGTTATTGTGAGCACTGGCTAGTGCTGAACTGAGGCCTGATGCTGGGAAGCACAGCGGGTGAGGGAGGTGACAGCGCAGACATGGCCAATGGACAGCGTGGTGCGGTTGAGCCACAACAGTACACACAGCAACACTGCTCCAGCATTCCCAGCACCCTAGACACCGGCCTTTGTGGCCTACCCACAAACCCGGCTCTGATCTGGTACAGGAGGGAGGGGGGGGGGGCACTAACACCACCAGGGAAGTGACAGAGGGACTAAACAAGGCATGGGGAATTAAAGGTGACACAGAAAGGGTCAGAAAGAGGCACAGGAGGACAAAAGGTAGCACATGGAGATAAAAGGTGGAACAAGGGGTCTAAAGGTGGCATGGGGGACCAAAGGTAGCAAATGGGGAAGAAAGGTTGTAGCTGAGGGGAACAGAGGGGGACACTACAGGCACAGGAGGACAGAGGTTGCATAGAGGGGGACAATGGAGGCACAGAGGTTGCGTAGAGGGGGTCAATGGAGGCACAGGGGGACAGAGGTGGCACAGACGGGGAAACTGCAGGCACAAGGTGACAAAGGTGGCACAACTGGGATACTGAAGGGACAGGGGGAAAAGGTTGCACAGAGGGACTCTGAAGGCACAGGGGAACAGATGATGTACACTGGAGACACAGGGGTGGCACGGGGGTTAGGGGGCAGAGGTGGCAAAGACGGGGACACTGCAGGCACATGGGGACAGAGGTTGCAAAGGGAGACTCTGGAGGCACAGGGGAACAGAGGATGTACCCTGGGGACACGGGGACAGAGGTGGCAAAGACAGGGACACTCCAGGCACATGGGGACAGAGGTTGCACAGGGAGACTCTGAATGCACAGGGGAACAGAGGATGTACACTGGAGACATAGGGGGGCAGAGGTGGCACTGTGGAGGCATGGGGTTAGGGGGCAAAGACAGGGACACTACAGGCACAGGGGGACAGAGGTGGCACAGTGGAGGCAGGGAGGGTTAGGGGGCAGAGGTGGCAGACAGGGACACTACAGGCACAGGGGGACAGAGGTGGCACAGACAGAGATACTGAAGGCACAGGGGGACTAAAAGCACGGGGGGGGGGGGGGGGAAGGGGGGACACTGGTGGCACGGGGGGTTGATAGAGAGTATCCCAAATCGCCGATCAAGCGGATGCAGATGGAATCAATGCAAGCCAATGAAAACGGACAGTGTCTGTCCTTACTAGGCTGGTCGCCACTTACGTTCCTGCTCTGCTCACCTGTCTTCTGTTTCTTCGGTCATCTCAGGTCCTCCACTGCTGCTACCATTGCTCAGCTCCACTGCACAGGACACTCAGCTGGTATATAGATCAGAGTCCCGGCCGAAGCATCAGGCTCCCATTGAATTTCAAAAGACCAATGGAAATCCTCCCTAGCAACTGGAAGGATTCTTATTGGTCTACCACGCAGTGAACTCAGTTACTCTGGTCTGTGTACTAGAAGCAATGGCCCAGAACCCAAATGGTGGCAAGGGTGGAAGGGCAGTAGCGTGAATATGTCCATGGACATGCGACGGGGCACAGTGTATATACAAACACACACTTTTTTCCCCTTGTTTTTCCATATATTTCAACAACACTTTTCCCTTTGATGTATATGAGAAAAGAAATATTCCTTTGAAAACGTATTCATTCAATAAACATTTTTATTTTTTTCCGGATAACCTGTATAACTAAGTATACATTCAAGTTTAATTGATATAATAAATATATCAGTAAACAGAAAACAAAAACAAACTCTACAAAGATAATGTAAAGTATTAAAAAAAAAACCTGCAATTGTAATAAAGAATATGTTCTAACAGCATAGTTCAAAACTACATTCAGTAGTATTAAAAAAAACCTGAGACGACAAATGTAAAATGTAACTGGCTCAACTGCGTCAGTCGGGCTCTTCTGCGCATGCATGGAGGGTCCGCGCATGCGCAGAAGAGACCAATTGGCGCAATTGAGCCAGTTACCGGGTCCGCTAGCAGGAGAACGGCGAGGTACTCATCGGTGATTATGGGGCTGGAGGAAGCCCCGGGTAAGTATCAAATCTTTTACATTTGTCATCTCAGGTACACTTTAAGGTGATGTCCCAAACCAAGCTGGCCTTTGCAGTAGTAGCTGTTCAGCTCGGGATTTTTGTAATGTTTGCTGGAAGTGGAAGTTAATCTCTCCTCCACAAGGTACTCTCAGAACCGGCACAAATCTTTAGCATGTCCACTAAAACAGGAGTCAAGAAGTCATATTGTTTGCTTTCATAGACATTCCTTCCATTTGCTGCAACAATTTTCCTTGTCTTGAAGCCGAGCTCTCCACTTTTACCATGCGGATATAGTACAGTAGCTTGTTGCCTGTCTGCATTGTAGTTATTTGCCAAGGCAGCTAGAACAGTTCTTGCCTTGATGCTTTGCATCCCCATACGCATGCTTTTAGGTTGGTGTTTTAGGACAGACCTATGGTATTCCTTAAGCGGCTCTGTGTCACAACACCACGTCAAATGCTTGAAACCATCAAGCAATTCCTTGTCATGCACAATGGATTGTAATCTCTCATAAGCCGGATTCCCAACTTGAAGCCAAACTGCATCATCCTCCTCTGTTTCTGAAAGAGCGACATGGGAGCATTTTTTTTCAGTACCATTTTCCAACCACTCGTGTTCGTTTATTACATGGTGCATGACCGATAACCAGTTGTCTACTAATTTTTCAGCATCGTTATCGCAGCTCAGCACTGACCACCAAAAGTGGTCGATGATTTGGTCAATCCAAGGTCTGAGGGATGCACATGGTTTTTCTTTACTTGCGTCCCTTAATTTTTTGCAGACATTTTTTGCAAAGTGACGCACATCATATTGATGGTCTACATGCCCATATTTCTCTTGCATGGTTTTAGTTATTGACACATGACGGTCTGAAGCAAAGTATATAACATCTAGATTATTGTCTATCATTCGAGACATACATTTCTCAAATGCAAAGTTCTGCATGGCAGACGATGATGAACACTGCATATCTGGCACAATTTCAAAGTCAATGACCTTTTTGGATAACAATTCCATGACTGTATAGATGGAGTATTTGGCACTACGGTCAGTACTACAACCCAGGCCATCGCCGGCAATAGCTACAGCATCATCACCGATTTCCTGAAGCACGTTTTCTTTTTCCCTCTTCCATGCTTTTTGAATAGCAGGAAAACAAATGTTCCTCTGATGAACACGAAATGAATGTTGTGAGAAATGTTGTAATCCAAAAATATTCAACAAATGGGATACTTTTGAAAAATGTTGCCCAGAACATATTATGGAGGCTGATAGCAGTACATTGCCAGCGTGGTATCGCTTTAATTTGGGTTGCGACTCAAAAATTTTGAAACGATGTCCGTTTTCGCACACACCGCGAACAATCACAGCAGACCCTTTGTACTCTTTGTTAATGGTGATCACCTTTTTGTTACAATGTTCATTTTCCAAACATTTTACCTTCAGTAGTAAATCATCCAGACAGGATTCGAAGACAATTAATTTCTTCATCTTTACTAGTTTAGTAAATATATCTGAATGATCCATTTCAGTTTGAGGGGTGTAATCCTGTTGCTCCATAAATTCTGAATTGGTGTAACTAATTTCAAATGGATTATAAGCTGGATCCTTTGATTGAGTCACTACTATTGGTGAAAATTCCTCAAGTAAAGAGTTTGAATAAGAAACGTGTCCCACATCTTTAAAACCTCTACCTGTGGTGCAGACAGCTTCTCGTACATCTGTGGATGCTGTGGTTGAATGCACTCTGTGCGTAGCTTTAGGAAAAGATTGTTTTCTAATTGGTTTTTCAAAGGTCAATGGTAATCTGTTATAACCAGATTGTTGTACATATTGCAATCGGGAGTCCACAACTGGTGTAGAAAAATGTGAGATATAAGAGTGTTCCACATGTTGTGATGTCATCGGAATGACAATTGTGTCTTCTCCTTGTACGTGTATCCAATCCAAACTGTCAGTTTGGCAACTTGCATCTGTAAATGTTTTTGAAGAATCTGTTATTGAACACTTGCAATTTCTACACAAGGTCAAAGTTTCCAACTCTGTATCCTTTTTTTTCGGTCTTCTTTGCTTACCACTAGCCATAACCCACTTCTCGTTTATAAGTAGGTTGTCTGGAACTGAAGGGAAAATCGATGGAATGGCATCTTTCTTTAATTTTCTTTTTAAATTTTTTGTTGTGTAGCAATCAGGAAGGAAATGTACGGAGCACAATCTGAAAAGATCCATAACTTTTCCATCCAGGATTTTCTTTGTCAAGCTGTCTATGTCCGTAAAATTTTGTCCAGTGCATTGCAGCCATTGTTTTATCCCTACACTGTTTTTTGGGAAAACATGAAGGGTTATTCCCTCTTGTCCGGTTTCCGGGTGCCCGGTTTTGTGTGGACAACCTTCTATTATACAGCTAGGCATATTTACCTGTAAAGAAAAAAAAAATTGAAAAAATATGTAATATTGAAATTTTGATCATACAAAGGAGATTTTAGAAATGTGTTTGATAATCTAGATTTTGGATTTTAACGAGTTCACGGCTATGGGGTTTTTACCCTTATGGACCAGAGCAATTTTCACAATTCAGCACTCCTCCCTTTCATTCGCCAATAACTTTATCTCTACCTATCACAACAAAATGATCTACCGTATATACTCGCATATAAGCCAACCCGCATATAAGCCGACCCCCCAACTTTTCCCTGAAAAAACAGGGAAAATTATTGACCCCCATATAAGCCGGGGGTAGGAAATGCTGGATTGGTGAAGCCCCCCAGTGTGTCCCAGTATAGCTAGTATAGTGCCCAGTATGGGTAGGTAGTGCCTCAGTATAGCTAGTATAGTGCCCAGTTTGGCTAGTATAGTGCCCAGTTTAGCTAGTATAGTGCCCAGTATAGCTAGTAAAGTGCCCAGTATAGGTAGGTAGTGTCCAGTATAGCTAGTATAGTGCCCAGTATAGCTAGTAAAGTACCCAGTATAGCTAGTATAGTGCCCAGTATAGCCAGTATAGTGCCCAGTATGGGTAGGTAGTGCCTCAGTATAGCTAGTGTAGTGCCTCAGTATAGCTAGTGTAGTGCCTCAGTATAGCTAGTATAGTGCCCAGTTTAGCTAGTATAGTGCCCCAGTATGGCTAGTATAGTGCCCCAGTATGGCTAGTAAAGTGCCCAGTATAGCGCCCAGTATGGGTAGGTAGTGCCTCAGTATAGCTAGTATAGTGCCCAGTTTAGCTAGTATAGTGCCCAGTTTAGCTAGTATAGTACCCCAGTATGGCTAGTATAGTGCCCCAGTATGGCTAGTAAAGTGCCCAGTTTGGCCAGTATAGTGCCCAGTTTAGCCAGTATAGTGCCCAGTATAGGTAGGTAGTGCCCCAGTATAGCGCTCCCCCCGCTCCCCGCTCCCCCCGCAGCTGCCGCTGCTATTACCTGTTTAGGCAGCGGCCGCTTCCTAATCCGCATTCCCCTTCTGAAGTTGCAGAGTGTATCACAGCAGCGCGCCCGGCGCTGCTGCTGTGACGATGCAGGGTGCAGGAAAGAGTGCGGCTCCCTATAGCGGCGATCTGTATCGCCGTTACCAGGGGAACAGCTCTTTCCTGCCCCCTGCATCGTCACAGCAGCAGCGCCGGGCGAGCTGCTGTAATACACTCTGCAACTTCAGAAAGGGAATGCGGATTAGGAAGCGGCCGCTGCCAAAGCAGGTAATAGCAGCGGCGGCCGCGGGGGGAGCGGACCACCCACCATCCGACCACTAGACCACCAGGGAAGACTCGCATACAAGCCGACCCCCCAACTTTTGACCCCCTTTTTAGGGGTTTCAAAAATTCTGCTTGTATGCGAGTATATACGGTATATTTCATTGATGGCCATGATCTTTGATCAGTGAATGGGAACTGAAACACCATGTGGCGAATCCAGTCACAGTCTATGGCTAAAAGTATTGGAGGCAGAGGATCAGCAGGACAACAATTGGTATTATATAAAAAGTGTACCTGAAAGGAAATTTGGATAAAATGTCAGATCCTTACCCCAGTAGAGGGAAGCCTCTTGATAATCCAGAGGCTTCCCCATCCTCCTCAAGATCGCTGTTTTAGTGCAGGGACCCTCTGAACCTATTACAAGAAAGGCTTGTTGAATAGATTTGCGTAGCCGCACACCTATCCATGTACAAGCATGGCCACACTTCACAGGTGCAAGACAGCTCATGCTTGTGCAGTAGCAAAGAGCCACCTGTACTACTGCACAGGAGTGCGCCATCAGTGTGCATGCACTCATTCACAGACAGACGCATAGCAGTGAAGAAGAAGAGCTTCCTGACGAGCAGCGATGGGCTCAAGAAGTATCGGAGAAGCCTCTGGGGGATCCAGAGGTATTTCTATACTGGAGCTTCTAACTTTGTTTGTTCAGGTTTGCTTTAAATTGAATTAGATATGGATGCCTCCATATCCCTCTCACTTCAGGTGTCCTTTAATTCTACTAATGCAGGAATGTCAAACTCAAATACAAAGTGGGCCAACCTCAATGTCTAATGACCCCTCCCCTATACAGTTCTCTGGGGTCTATTGACCCTCCTCTTCTTATACAGTTCCCTTAGTTTCTATTGGCCCCTTACCTCTCTATACAGTTTTCTGGTATCTAGTGGCCCCCACCCTCCCCTATACAGTTCCCTGGAGTCTACTGAACCCCCCTCCCCTATACTGTTCCCTGGATTCTAGTGGACCATCCTCCTGTATACAGTTCCTTGGTGTCTAGTGGACCTCCCTCCCCAATATGGTTTCCCTCGTGATCTAGGGCTTCACTCTAATGTTGCTTCCCTGGTGGTCTAAAGTGGGCCAAACAAAATGCAAAGTCTCGCCGCCGATCGTTAGAGGCAGGGCTGTGGAGTCGGTACAAAAATCCACCGACTCCTCAGTTTAGGATTCCACCGACTCAGACTCCTCGACTCCTCTAATTTGCATATTACAATCTTGTTGATTGAAAGTATGTAACATGAAATTCGTCTCTTAACCTCCCTGCCGTTATAAAAAATTGCTGCGCACGGCAGGGAGGGTGTTTTTTGGCATTTTTTTTTAGCATGTAGCTAGCCTAGCGCTAGCTACATGCTTCCCCCCTCCCTGCGGCGTCCCCCCGAATGCGCCGATCGCCGCCGGCGCATATACCCATCCGGAAATCCCGTTCTGAACGGGATTACCAGGAGGGCTTCCCCCGTCGCCATGGCGACGGGCGCGATGACGTCACCGACGTCATGACGTCAGAGGGAGTCCCGAACCACCCCTCGACGCTGCCTGGCACTGATTGGCCAGGCAGCGCACGGGTCTCGGAGGGGGGGCACCCTCTGATGCGGCGGGTTGCGGCGAATCGGCGCGGCGATCGTAAGTTACACGCAGCTAGCAAAGTGCTAGCTGCGTGTAACAAAAAAAAATTATGCAAATTGGCCCAGCAGGGCCTGAGGAATCCTCCGCGGCAGGTTACCCCGAGCTGAGCTCGGGATAACCGGCAGGGAGGTTAACTGCCAACGCTTAGGAATTTTAAAAGCCAGCTGAAGTGAGAAGGATATGTAGACTGCCATATTTATTCCCTTTAGACTAAAACTAGTCCTTGGTAAGAGTACTTGTAAAAAGTACAGACTGGAACAAAGAACATCTATCAGGTATATGTAAGAGTGATGTGCAGATACTCTGCAGGGGACTCAGGAGATTCTTCCTCTATTACACATTCTTCATGCACAATCTGAACATCTATCAGGCCCTAAGTAATGTGACTGTGGGTACATGTAAGAGTGATGTGCAGGTACTCTGCAGGAGAATGAGGCGATTCTTCCTCTTACACATTCTTCATGCACGATCTGAACCAGGTTTATTGGTGATAGACAACACCTCTGTGTTCAATGTGCACAACATTCTCAGTGGATTCCCTGCAGCTCTGTGGGGAGTGCATATGTAGAGTATAGTACTACTGTGTAACAAAGTAAACCTGAGATAGATGAAATTAAAGTTTTATACATGCCTGGGGCTTCCTCTAGTCCCCTTCAGGCTAATCAGTCCCTCACTGTCCTCCTCCGCCACCTGGATCTTCTGCTATGAGTTCAGGTACTTGAGGCAGTCTGGCGTAGTGCGCTTGCACACACTCCGCCACCGGGAGCGTAATACACCTGCGCAGCACTATTTCTCAGGTGCAGAATGTTTCTGACTGTGGGAGCGGCACGTGGCCGGACTGCGCTGACTGGCTGAATTACCGGGACTCATAGCAGAAGATCCAGGTGGCGGAGGAGGACAGCGAGGGACTGATTGGCCTGAAGGGGGCTGGAGGAAGCCCCAGGTATGTATAAAACTTTTCTCTTCATCCATCTCAGGTACTATTTAATTCGTAGTCACCAAACCAAATTTTAACAACATATCAAATGATTTGATTTCATGAGCAAAAAGATGCATGCATACATTTGCATAAATGCATGCATACATTTGCATAAATCAGCATCAACGCAGAATTATTTCCATCTTATTGACCATCTCTATTAGTGACACAGCTACACATCAGGCTTTATTCTTACAGCATAGTAGTTATTAGTATATATAAGAGATTCCTGTGTACACATCATATATACTGTACAGTCACAATCAGATATGTATATCTGACTTTAAAAACACGGGGACTGGAGCACACGTAACTAATTTTGATTGGTTTATTTCATTTTTGTGGACTAAGCACAGCTATTACTGTATATATAAATTATTTATGATGACTATTATCTGAGAAATAGAACATTTTATCATATTTTCTATTTTAATTACAGTTTAAATTCATTAGGAGTCTGAGCATTTTTTCCTGACTCCAGGCACCCAAAATTGCTCCGACTCCACGACTCCATAGCCCTGGTTAGAGGGGAAATCAATGAATGGGAATGCAGTCCCTATGTCAATGATCATCGGGATCAATGAGATGCCACAGTAATTCACAAAAAAAAGAAACGTACACGGCCACGCATTACTTCTCGTATGTGTACTAATAGTACGCTCAGGAAGCTAATGAGTGAGGACATCTTGTGGCCAAAAAGTAAAATTACACCTACATACATTTATTTTATAAAAAGACCTACACAATTTAAAATTAACTCTTTACTGCCCAAACTCTCCCATGGTTACATAAAAAATTACTATAATTTAATAATAATAATACAATAATTTAATAATAATAATACATAAGTTGTTACCTTAGCGACTGAACTTTTTTAATATGTATGTCAAAAGGGTATATTACTGTGGGGGTTTTTTTACATTATGGGCTTGTAAATAGTGATGGACGCAAAACTCAAGAAATGCACCTTTATTTCCAAATAAAATATTGGGGTTATACATTGTGATAGGGACATAATTCAGTTCAATAACTGGGAGAAATGGGCACATAAAATGTGTGGGTTTTAATTATGGCAGCATGTATTATTTTAAAACTAAACTGGCCAAAAACTGAGAAATAATGATTTTTTTTTATTCCCCTTAAAATGCAGTTGGAATAAAATAATTCTTAGCAAAAAGTACCACCCAAAGAAAGCCTAACTGGAGCACAAATATATATATATATATATATATATATATATATATATATATATATATATATATATATAGATCATTTCAGTGTGAAAAATACTGATAAAGTTATTAGGGAATGAATGGACGCAGCTCTGAAATGTGAAAATTGCTCTGGTGATTATGGGAAAAAACCCTTGGAGGTGAAGTGGTTAACGATATAAAAAACAAAAGGACACCATCAAAGAATATAGTTCCCTGGTGTCTATTGCCCCCCCCCCCCCATACAGTTCCCTGGTGTCTAGTGGACCTCCCTCCCCTATAGAGTTCCCTGGTGTCTAGTGGTCCTCACTCCCTCCCCAATTTGGTTTGCCTGGTGATCTAGTTCTCCACTCTAATATGGTGGGCTAAAGTGGGCCAAACATAATAAAAAGTGGGGAAACCACTTGTGGGCCAAATTTGAAGGCTCTGTGAGCCAGAGTTTTACGTATATGTACTAATGTAAGTGCGTTGATTTGAGTTATGTTTTAACTATATATAAAAAAAAAATTTACAAAAAAATCACGTTTTACATATTTCAATAAAAGTTATACCTGAAATTTCTATTTGTCTTCTCCTTTGAAAATAAGAAGTTCAGATTTCTTCTCAGAAGTGACGCTTCACAACTCTGAAGATAATCTAGTCAGCATCTGAGAGAACGATGATAGTTGTAATTCCCAATGAAGAGCATGGTAACCTATAGCAACACAAGAGAGTAATCAGCACCATCATGACTCACATACAATGCTAAAACAGCTGTAAACTGTTTTCTACAGGTACAACAGGAGGGCTTTGCATTTCAGTATTTGCTGAAATGTGGATGGGAGTTAGGGTAAAGGTGGCCACACATAATACAATTCGATTTTACGGCAATTCGATAAAAAAAGATCAGATTACCCTAAAAAAAAATCGAAAGCTTTTTTTATTTGAGCAAAAAATCTGATTGGATTTCTCGTTTTTATTCGAGAAAAGTTGATCG
Organism: Hyperolius riggenbachi; assembly: GCF_040937935.1. Lineage (NCBI taxonomy): Eukaryota > Metazoa > Chordata > Amphibia > Anura > Hyperoliidae > Hyperolius > Hyperolius riggenbachi. The sequence continues at coordinate 209,485,174 of NC_090655.1, read as the reverse complement.
GGAATGGTGTATTTTTCGGACCAATTTTTATGGAAATTAAATGGTGTGTGGTAGATTGTCAGTTTATTAATATACACACCCAAGCAATTTTCTCAGAGTTTCCAATCACTTTTATCATAACTGAGGAAAAATCGAACATATGTGTGAGTGGTACATTGGTCAGATTTTTGAAATGTTACAATTAGTCAGAAGAATTGACTGCAATTCTTGAATTGAACAGATATTTAAAAATGTATATGGTGTGTGGCCACCTTAAGTATGATGGTCTGCACAGGAAAGAGAAAACAGGCTTTTCTGAGTATAAGAAATGCTCCATTTTGGAGCGCGTAATCCTTGGAAAGGAAGGTAGAGAGGCTGGGTGTTAGTGTAAGTATGAAGGCCACATGGGAAAGAGATAGTAGTAGTGTATTTTTTCACGTTTGTAAGGAAAATAGAGGAAAGGAGAGTATTATGTGTAGCTAGACTGTGGCAAACATACAGTTTGGTTGCGTCAACCATTCTCCCCCCCAAAAAAACATAAAAAACGCACCTAGGTTTAAAGTAAACCAGAGATCTTAACAACTAAAGATCTGATACTTACCTGGGGCTCCCTCCTGCCCCATAAACACGTCTAAGTCCCACGCCATCCTCCCAGTCTGCCGTTCAGCCGCAATCAGCCCCGGTAACTTGCTCAGTTTATGGGGCGGGAGGAAGCCCTGGGTTCAAATCTTTAGTTGTTAAGATCTCTGGTAAAAGGACACAAACTACTAATCCTAGTACGTCCATGGTGTAGGGGCAACTAATGGATCTTCTCCCCTCAATCATTTTGTCTCCCTTACACCTCGTGTCCCTCTTGTACCTTTTGTGTCCCCCTGTATCATCCTTTGTCCCCTTTTGTATTTCCTTTGTCCCCCTGTGTCCACTGTCTTTTTTGTGTCCCCCTCTGTCCTTCCTATGTCTGCCTGTGTCCACATCTGTCCCCCATGTCCTTCCTGTTTCCACCTCTGTCCTTCCTGTGTCCATCTCGGTCCTTCCTCTGTCCACATCTCCACCTCTGCCCCATGTCCTTCTATGTTCTTCCAGTGCCCCCATGTCCGGATAACTCACTCTGTCCCGGGAGCGGCAGTGCATGCGGAAGTAGCTGAGCCAGCCTTCAGATGACCTGCGGCCAATCAGGCGGGGTCGCTGCCAATCAGTGAGTGCAGTGGTCTCGCCCTCGAGACCATCGGCTCCAGTAATAGTTAAGAGCAATCCCCTGCCTGATTGACCGCAGGTCATCTGAAAGCTGGCTCAGCCACTTCTGCACGCTCCTTCGACACAGGGGGACACTGGGCTCATTAAAATGGTGCAGTGAGGGCAGGGGTCAGCATGTCTGGCAGCAGACACTGCAGAGAGTGTGTGCGTGTGTGTGGTCCCAAATATATTGTTTGGAATATAAGATGCAGGCACTTTTCCCCCCACTTTTGGGGAAGAAAAAGTGCATCTTATGGTCCGAAAAATACGGTATATATACACCTTCGTTTGCTAGTTGTCATACCTCACTAAACTTGCATTAGGGCTGGTTCACATGAGCGGCAAATGCGGTGGCTGTTGGCGGGTGACAAAAGTGGTGTTTAAAGGGAACCTAAACTGAGAAGGATATGGATTTTTCCTTTTAAAATAATACCCGTTGCTGGACTTTCCTGCTGTTCCTGTGTCTCTAATGCTTTCAGCCACAGCCCCTCAACAAGCATGCAGATCAAGTGCTCTGACTAAAGTATGATTAGCTGCATGCTTGTTTCGGGTCTGTGGTTTAGCCACTGCTGCAGCCAAAGAGAACAGCAGGACTGCCAGGCAACTGGTATTGTTTAAAAGGAGACATCCATATCCCTCTCAGTTTAGGTTCCCTTTAACCACTTGAGGACCACAGTCTTTTCGCCCCTTAAGGACCAGAGCCTTTTTCTCCATTCAGACCACTGCAGCTTTCACGGTTTATTGCTCGGTCATACAACCTACCACCTAAAGGAATTTTACCTCCTTTTCTTGTCACTAATACAGCTTTCTTTTGCTGCTATTTGATTGCTGCTGCGAGTTTTAGTTTTTATTATATTCATCAAAAAAGACATGAATTTTGGCAAAAAAATGACTTTTTTAACTTGCTGTGCTGACATTTTTCAAATAAAGTAAAATTTCCTATACATTTGAGCGCGAAAGTTATTCTGCTACATGTCTTTGATAAAAAAAAAAACCATTCAGTGTATATTTATTGGATTGAGTAAAAGTTATAGCGTTTACAAACTATGGTGCCAAAAGTGAATTTTCCCATTTTCAAGCATCTCTGACTTTTCTGCGCACCTGTCAGGTTTCATGAGGGGCTAAAATTCCAGGATAGTACAAATACCCCCCAAATGACCCCATTTTGGAAAGAAGACATCCCAAAGTATTCAGTGAGAGGCATGGTGAGTTCATAGAAGATTTTATTTTTTGTCACAAGTTAGCGGAAAATGACACTTTCTGACAAAAAAAAGAAAAAAAAAAAGTTTCCATTTCTTCTAACTTGCGACAAAAAAAAATTAAATCTGCCACGGACTCACTATGCTCCTCTCTGAATACCTTGAAGTGTCTACTTTCCAAAATGGGGTCATTTGTGGGGTGTGTTCACTGTCCTGGCATTTTGGGGGGTGCCTAATTGTAAGCACCCCTGTAAAGCCTAAAGATGCTCATTGGACTTTTGGCCCCTTAGCGCAGTTAGGCTGCAAAAAAGTGCCACACATGTGGTATTGCCGTACTCAGGAGAAGTAGTATAATGTGTTTTGGGGTGTATTTTTACACATACCCATGCTGGGTGGGAGAAATATCTCCGTAAATGACAATTGTTTTATTTTTTTTACACACAATTGTCTATTTATAGAGATATTTCTCCCACTCAGCATGGGTATGTGGAAAAATACACCCCAAAACACATTATACTACTTCTCCTGAGTACGGCGATACCACATGTGTGGCACTTTTTTGCACCCTAACTGCGCTAAGGGGCCCAAACTTCAATGAGTACCTTTAGGATTTCACAGGTCATTTTGAGAAATTTCGTTTCAAGACTACTCCTCACGGTTTAGGGCCCCTAAAATGCCAGGACAGTATAGGAACCCCACAAATTACCCCATTTTAGAAAGAATACACCCCAAGGTATTCCGTTAGGAGGATGGTGAGTTCATAGAAGATTTTTTTTTTTTGTCACAAGTTAGCGGAAATTGATTTTAATTGTTTTTTTCCACAAAGTGTCATTTTCCGCTAACTTGTGACAAAAAATAAAATCTTCTATGAACTCACCATACTCTTAACGGAATACCTTGGGGTGTCTTCTTTCTAAAATGGGGTCATTTGTGGGGTTCCTATACTGCCCTGGCATTTTAGGGGCCCTAAACCGTGAGGAGTAGTCTTGAAACCAAATGTCGCAAAATGACCTGTGAAATTCTAAAGGTACTCATTGGACTTTGGGCCTCTTAGCGCACTTAGGGTGCAAAAAAGTGCCACACATGTGGTACCGCCGTACTCAGGAGAAGTAGTATAATGTGTTTTGGGGTGTATTTTTACACATACCCATGCTGGGTGGGAGAAATATCTCTGTAAATGACACATTTTTGATTTTTTTTTTACACACAATTGTCCATTTACAGATAGATTTCTCCCACCCAGCATGGGTATGTGTAAAAATACACCACAAAACACATTATACTACTTCTCCTGAGTATGGCGATACCACATGTGTGACACTTTTTTGCAGCCTAGGTGCGCTAAGGGGCCCAACGTCCTATTCACAGGTCATTTTGAGGCATTTGTTTTCTAGACTACTCCTCACGGTTTAGGGCCCCTAAAATGCCAGGGCAGTATAGGAACCCCACAAGTGACCCCATTTTAGAAAGAAGACACCCCAAGGTATTCCGTTAGGGGTATGGTGAGTTCATAGAAGATTTTATTTTTTGTCACGAGTTAGTGAAAAATGACACTTTGTGAAAAAAACAATAAAAATCCAATTTCCGCTAACTTTTGACAAAAAATAAAATCTTCTATGAACCCATCATACACCTAACAGAATACCTTGGGGTGTCTTCTTTCTAAAATGGGGTCACTTGTGGGGTTCCTATACTGCCCTGGCATTTTACGGGCCCAAAACTGTGAGTAGTCTGGAAACCAAATTTCTCAAAATGACTGTTCAGGGGTATAAGCATCTGCAAATTTTGATGACAGGTGGTCTATGAGGGGGCAAATTTTGTGGAACCGGTCATAAGCAGGGTGGCCTCTTAGATGACAGGATGTTTTGGGCCTGATCTGATGGATAGGAGTGCTAGGGGGGTGACAGGAGGTGATTGATGGGTGTCTCAGGGGGCGGTTAGAGGGGAAAATAGATGCAATCAATGCACTGGGGAGGTGATCGGAAGGGGGTCTGAGGGGGATCTGAGGGTTTGGCCAAGTGATCAGGAGCCCACACAGGGCAAATTAGGGCCTGATCTGATGGATAGGTGTGCTAGGGGGTGACAGGAGGTGATTGATGGGTGTCTCAAGGTGTGATTAGAGGGGGGAAATAGATGCAAGCAATGCACTAGCGAGGTGATCAGGGCTGGGGTCTGAGGACGTTCTGAGGTGTGGGCGGGTGATTGGGTGCCCGCAAAGGGCAGATTAGGGTCTAATCTGATGGGTAACCGTGACAGGTGGTGATAGGGGGTGATTGATGGGTAATTAGTGGGTGTTTAGAGGAGAGAAGAGATGTAAACACTGCACTTGGGAGGTGATCTGATGTCGGATCTGCGGGCGATCTATTGATGTGGGTGGGTGATCAGATTGCCCGCAAGGGGCAGGTTAGGGGCTGATTGATGGGTGGCAGTGACAGGGGGTGATTGATGGGTGGCAGTGACAGGGGGTGATTGATAGGTGATTGACAGGTGATCAGTGGGTTATTACAGGGAATAACAGATGTAAATATTGCACTGGCGAATTGATAAGGGGGGGTCTGAGGGCAATCTGAGCGTGTGGGCGGGTGATTGGGTGCCCGCAAGGGGCAGATTAGGGTCTAATCTGATGGGTAACAGTGACAGGTGGTGATAGGGGGTGATTGATGGGTAATTAGTGGGTGTTTAGAGGAGAGAAGAGATGTATACACTGCACTTGGGAGGTGATCTGATGTCGGATCTGCGGGCGATCTATTGGTGTGGGTGGGTGATCAGATTGCCCGCAAGGGGCAGGTTAGGGGCTGATTGATTGGTGGCAGTGACAGGGGGTGATTGATGGGTGGCAGTGACAGGGGGTGATTGATAGGTGATTGACAGGTGATCAGTGGGTTATTACAGGGAATAACAGATGTAAATATTGCACTGGCGAATTGATAAGGGGGGGTCTGAGGGCAATCTGAGCGTGTGGGCGGGTGATTGGGTGCCCGCAAGGGGTAGATTAGGGTCTAATCTGATGGGTAACAGTGACAGGTGGTGATAGGGGGTGATTGATGGGTAATTTGTGGGTGTTTAGAGGAGAGAAGAGATGTAAACACTGCGCTTGGGAGGTGATCTGATGTCGGATCTGCGGGCGATCTATTGGTGTGGGTGGGTGATCAGATTGCCAGCAAGGGGCAGGTTAGGGGCTGATTGATGGGTAGCAGTGACAGGGGGTGATTGACGGGTGATTGACGGGTGATTGACAGGTGATTGACAGGTGAGCAGGGGGGATAGATGCATACAGTACACGGGGGGGGGGGGGGTCTGGGGAGAATCTGAGGGGTGGGGGGGTGATCAGGAGGGGGCAGTGGGCAGGGGGGGGGGATAAAAAAAAAATAGCGTTGACAGATAGTGACAGGGAGTGATTGATGGGTGATTAGGGGGGTGACTGGGTGCAAACAGTGGTCTGGGGGGTGGGCAGGGGGGGTCTGAGGGGTGCTGTGGGCGATCAGGGGGCAGGGGGGGGGGGAAATCAGTGTGCTTGGGTGCAGACTAGGGTGGCTGCAGCCTGCCCTGGTGGTCCCTCGGACACTGGGACCACCAGGGCAGGAGGCAGCCAGTATAATAGGCTTTGTATACATTACAAAGCCTATTATACATACGTGCAGCGGCGATCCGGGTGCTAGTAACCCGCCGGCGCTTCCGAACGGCCGGCGGGTTACTACGAGCGGTGGGCGGAGCGAGTCCCCGGCGGCTGATCGCGTCACGAATGACGCGATCGCCGCATAGCCACTCCCGCAGCCGCCCCCGCCGGTGGGCGTATTGCGGTCGTTTGGGCCCGGACTTTGCCGCCGCCCATCGGCTGGGGGCGGTCCTCAAGTGGTTAAAGGGATACTGTAGGGAGGGGTTGGGGGAAAATTAGTTGAACTTACCCGGGGCTTCTAACGGTCCCCCGCAGACATCCTGTGCCCGCGCAGCCAATCTCCGATGCTCTGGCCCCGCCTCCGATTCACTTCTGGAATTTCCGACTTTAAAGTCTGAAAACCACTGTGCCTGCATTGTCATGTCCTCAATCCCGCTGATGTCACCAGGAGTTTACTGCGCAGACACAGACCATACTGGGCCTGCGCAGTACACTCCTGGTGACATCAGCGGGATCGAGCACACGGCAACGCAGGCGCATTGGTTTTCAGACTTTAGAGTCTAAAATTCCTGAAGTGAATCGGAGGCGGGGCCAGAGCATCGGTGACTGGCTGCGCGGGCACAGGAAGTCTGCAGGGGACCATTAGAAGCCCCGGGTAAGTTCAACTCATTTTCCCCCCGACCCCCCTACAGTGTCCCTTTAAGCATTATCGACTGCCGTTCCATTCAAATGAATGACAATGATGGCAGTCGGCATTGTTCATATAAACCTTGCGGTAGATCACTTTATCTTGTCTTGTCCTGGATGCTACATGTGTCCTGCAATCGGGAACAGAAATGCATTTAGCATTGGCTAAACAGGTCCCCCACCAGCCTTACCTTCTAAACCAGCCCTTAGATATTTGTCCTAGTTTAGTACTATCTGGCTTTATTTCCTTATAATACCAAAAGGAGTAGGTAGCCTGATTTCAAAATAGTATTAGGTAGCTAAAGGTACACACAGATGAATAAACATTTGAGATCAACAGGGATCAACAGGGATATGTGAGGGAGTAGGCTGGTGTTGTACTTTGTTCTCTGGTTGAACTCGATGGACGTATGTCTTTTTTCAACCAAAATAACTATGTAACTATGATATCCACCGGGCGCCGGCTTGTGGATTGTGTGAGCCTCAGTGCACAGTGCAACACAAAACAGACAGTTTTTGTCCATTTTGTTGAATTGCAAAAACTGACAGTCCAAGAGCCTATTAATAGGATCTGTTCAAACTTGTCGGTCCATAATGGATCTGGTGCGCTGATCACAATGCAAAAATCCAACCTCCATGAAAATTGCAGACAGCGGATGCGTTTCCCACTGAAGCAACTGGACTACAACGCACCACCGTTGGCAATCTGGCTGGATCTGAATCGAGCCTTACAGAAAGGCTGAGCAGACACAGCAGAGAGATTCATGGGCATACATGCAATCCAAGACATTTTGAACCGCGTTTTCCCACAATGCTTACAGCAACTACTGCTTCACACAGCAGTTCTGAAATGTGCACGAAGAGGGTGCATGGAGTGGATAAAGTATGCACCATTTGCCTCGCAAGAGAGCTGTATTGGGACTGAACTGGACACACAGAGGGGTTGATGGGACACAATACGCGGTAACGCAGTGTAGATTAATCTTATACAGTGTTCTCCCCAGGACCTATTAAGGGGGCAGGCCGCCCGGCTGTTTTGAAACCCCGTCCGGGTGCTCCAAGGCCCGCCCGCATCACATGCTCATGTGCGCTGCCGTCTGCTCGCATGGAGCGGGTCTCCCTCTGAATTGCAATCCCTAGTTCCGGCTGCGCTGCCCTACTGGCGCCTGTAGAGTTGTCATATCTTAAGATCAGCGGCAGCCTCCTTGATGTAGTAGCGCTTGTCCACAGCACCCTGTCCTGCCACTGTGCTAGAACACTGTGACCCACTTCCTCAGCCCGCTGGTGCCCGGCTTCTGATCGCAGTACGGCTTCACGCTGAGTATCTTCACAGCCATGATCGGCTGCGAGGAGTATACACTTGCTGCAGGCAGCCCAGGGGAGCACTGGCCAGGCCACTGTACGGACAGGAGGGTGGGTGAGAGTACTGGAGGGGACCGGAGGATGTGCTCCCTAGTTCCGGCTGCGCTGCATCATATAGCGCATTACTGCACATCACTTCTCTCCCATATCCCTGCGGCAGCAATCTAAAGATCGGACAGAACTCTACAGGCGGGCAGCGCAGCCGGAACTAGGGAGCATTATTAGTGTATTAGTGTATGGCCACCTTAAGAATAAATAAAAAATCAATATATTAAAAATAAACTAATAAAAATTAAAATAAGAAAAATAATTCAAACATTTTTTTATAAACTTATATTAACATTTTGATACCTTTTATTTTAGTACGGTCGCACTTAAAGCATATCTCCGTGTTCAGCAACATAGGAGCGGGTCAGCACACCATGGCATCCGGTACTGAGCGTGTGTAATTCTACAGATGCTTGGGAGCGCACAGGTATACGTGCCTGAGGAGGATTTAAATCAATTTAATTGGTACAGGTACCCTTTAGGAGAAAAAAAGAACAAAGAAAGTATATAGTATTGTAAGAAAGTCTATCTAGGAATATTTTTGGGGATACAATTATTTTTCTCCTCTGCTGGCAGCTGAAAAACTACCATGAATCATTCAGTAACAGCACCTGAGATAACACACAGCAGATTTCACAAGTATGTGTTAATTTATGCACTAATCTATGTGTAAAATGAACACATCTTAATGCTACTGAGTCATGAGGTAACATGATAGCAATGCACAGCTAAGAAAATGAGATAAAGCAGGCATTAAAGCATACCTGACCTGAGGCAAAGCTACCAAACGTTACCAAAATGCAAGATTTTTAGGAGGATCCCAAAATAAGTTCACATGTATACTATACTATAAAAGTAAAATGGAGTTGTCTTACCTCATCGGAAGGATCGACAGCAACATTTGGAAAAGTATTTTTTATTTTATTCGAGAATGATTAAAATGATGACAATGCGTTTTGCGTGTCTCTTCCCACTTCATCAGGTCAATAAAACAGGCAGATGCCTTATTGCTGAGCTGTGTAGATGTGGGTGCCTCTGTAGACTTTTCCAAATGTTTCCCCCGATCCTTCGGATGAGGAAAGACACTTCTAACCTTTACTTTTACAATATAGTATACATGTGAATTTATTTTGGGTGCCTCCTAAAAATCTTGTTGAATTACCTAGTACATCTCCTAAGGAGGGGATAGTTCCTATCACTTGTAGTTTACCTGGAGTTAGGAAAGACCCAAGGAGGGCTACCATCCAGGTCCTTGAAGACTCAGAACTCGGGGACGGTAATTTCCCCATTGGCACATACTGTGGTTGCAGGATCTGCAGTCCATCAACCCATCCTTGTGAGAATAATACACCCATATTCCTGTCCTATTACACCTGACCTGCGTACATTTGAAATCGGCGCCGGTAGACTTGGGCGCAGGACACAGCCGGTATATGGCTGATCCTGCTTCTGCACAAATCCGGGCCGTATTAATTATTATTACCCCTCCAGGCCGCTATGGATAATGGGGGAATGAAATAATTCGGCTTCCAGCGATTGCTGGAGGCCAAATTATTGTGTTTTTTAAGCAACTTCCGCTCCGTCTTCTGACGGCGCTGACGTTACTCACTGAGCGCCGCTATAGACTGATTCCCATTACAGTCTATGGCGGTGCTGGCTGCATCCAAATCTAGCAGCGCTGAAAAGCACTGCTCCGCCTGACCTAATGGTACTGGCCTCATCAGGCTCCTGGTTTGCCCTTATTCTACAGGCACCAAGATTCCGAACTCAGGAACCTAAGTGACCTGAAATTCCAGATACTTCCAAACATAAGCACAGGGATATGTTCATGCTGAATCCAAATACCTCTGTGCATTGTCCGTTCCTCTCTTCATTCCTCCCCCCCTCGCGTCCCTGAGTAGTTCTGAAGAACAGGGCACCCATACTGGGCTCACGCTTATGCAGTATGTATGCACTGCTCTTCTGAACAACTTAGGGAGGCTAGTAGTTCTGAAGGCTTACCGAGGAGCACCAAAGATGGAGTAGGTTGAATCACTTCAACCGAGATATGCACAACCTTGGAGGTTTATGACAGTTTACTTCTGCTGAATATTTTATTTATGTTCCACTTATTTGAGGCTGACATATTGCCACCTTCAAAAATTCAAAATATGGTCTAGATCAGGCATGGGCAAACTCGGCCCTCCAGCTGTTACGGAACTACAAGTCCCACAATGCATTTGCCTTTGAGTCATGATTGTGGCTGCCAGACTCCTGCAATGCATTGTGGGACTTGTAGTTCCGTAACAGCTGTAGGGCCAAGTTTGCCCATGCCTGGTCTAGATAATGGTCGTACCAGCTGACTTTTTGATTCGGAATGAGCTGCAGTGAATAATCAAGACAGATTTGTACATGGTTGTGGTTCTCAGGGCTTTGACCTCTAGAGATGGTGGAGCTGGTATGGCTGAGGTGACCCAGAGAGAGTCCATAGGGGAATTCCACTAAAGTGATTGGGCGGACAGCACCCTCTCGAACTGCTAGGTTTCAGATAGGTTGTAGTAATAATACACTGGCACAATTCGGCCAATCAAAATGCTTCAAGTTGTAGACGTTGCTGTAATTGGAGTACTGTTCATGCTAGCTCAATTTAACCACACTAGCTCCGAGATGGTAAAAGAAGTGTGGGCGTGACCTGCATTACCTACCTAGGGGAGGCTCGTCTCTTGCTAATTAGCAATACCTACCTATCGGAAGGCTTCTCCCTAGCCCCTGCATCGGTATGGCACCCACCATACTCCCCAGGCAGAAATGCAGCTGCCGTACTTTGAAGTTTCCGGCAGTGCAGTGTGCCCCCGACTGGCACAATGCATGATGGAAGATGTACTAACATCGCAGGACAACATCTCCTGGAATGCATTGCAGTCGTCAGAGGCACAGGTTGAATCCGTAGCACCTGAGGTTCTTCCTGGGGGAGATGGAGGATTCCATACTGATGGTGGCTAAGGAGCAGCCCTACATAGGAAAGTATTGTTGATAACCCCAATAGCCCAATCTATTATGAACCACCCTTATGGGAGGTTCATAATATCATTTTATATATTTTTGTATATAGGTGCTTGGGTCTAGGGTTGAGCTTTCGGATCGGCACAGTTCCGAAGCTCCGCATAGGAATTCAACGGTTTCAAGTAAAATCAGGAAACTCGTAATTTACACTGTTCATGGTACCATATTCTGTACCGAAAACTGGCTTCAGAAACAAGAATTTTCAGCATTAACATGGCTAAAATTGGCTTCTAAAACAAAAATTTGCAGCACATATTGAGGTCAACAAAATGGCCGCCAGGGATTCCCTGGTCCTCTGAAGCCACACTAAAGTGGCAGAATGAGTGGTTTTTCACATGAATGTGGGGTCCAGGGGACAAGGGCATCCCCGGGGATTACCCAGCGGCCATTTTGTTGTTGTCACCGTTTGCCAAAAGTTCTTGTTTCAGAAGACAATTTTCGTGTTGCCAGCAAAATGTCTGCAGAACACGAAAATCAGAACTCGAAATTCTGAAGTTGCCTGTGGAAAACGAATTCCAACAAAATCTAAATTTGGCAGTTCCGATCAACCCTACTTGGGTCCCTTTAAATGACCACTATGATGAATAAAATGTATGAAGCATGTGTACACATTTAATTAAGCTGCATATTTGTCCAAGAGAAAATTGCAAAGTTAATGGCTTATTTCCAATGTAGCAGTCACTTATAGTCATTATTATTATAATCTGATGGCTCTAAACTTCTTTCTGACAGGTTTTGGACTAGTCCACCTCCTCAAGGGGGATTCTCATGGTTTCCTTTATGTTGTTCAAAACTCATCTCTGGCAAATACTTAAAGGAAACATCAGACGAAGTAATAAAAAACAGGGGCTGGAGGAAGCCTCAGGTAAGTAAATCTGTTTTTATTACTTCGCCTGATGTTTCCTTTAAAGTAAAATTGCGGCTGGCCTGCTTGCTCGTTTGCCCCTATACTGACAGCTGGGCTGTGTTATGCTTTTCAGGGAGTGATTTTGGAAGTAAAGGAAACCTTGAGAATCCCCCATGAGCAAAAGTACTATTCCAAATCCTGTCAGTAAAGGGTTCAGTAAAGTTATAATACCTACTGTAACTGACAGCTACATATGAAGTTGGTAACTTGCAGTGCATTTACTCCGGATCAAATGCATGTACTTGTGTATATTTTAGGATTTGTAGATTTTCATCATAGCACTCCAGCAAACCTGTGCTGGCCAGGGAACAAAAAGTTAGATACTTACCTACGTAGAAAGAAGCTTCTGGATAGTTCAGAGGCTTCACATATCTTCCTGAACACCACTGCTGCCGGACCCTCCGACAGTTTGCAGCCATGCTTCCCTTTGTGAACGTGACAGTACCTGTGCGAGCACTGCTGCACCTACAGAGTGGTATGAAGCCGCTTGTGGACTGGGATCGCAGCCACAAGAAAATATCCATCAAGCTATTGTGGAATATGTTCAGAGGGTCCCCACTTGGCAACAGAGGGGGCGAGGAGGACATAGGAATCCGCTGGACTTTCCAGCCAGAAGCTTAAAGGAAATATAAAGCAAAATGTGCTGCCCCATGATACTTACCCGGGGCTTCCTCCTGCGCCTTGCAGCCGACATGTCCCACGCAGCACCTCCGCTCGCAGCCCCCAGCTGATGCAGAGGCCGACCTCCTCTCATGTGCCTGCGCGAGTGCCGCTGTCAATCAAGTCCACGTTGTCCGCAGTGTACTGCGCAGTACACTGCGGACGTGGACTTGATTGACAGCAGCGCTTCACGCAGGCACCGTTAGGATGACCTCGAAGTCGGCTTCTGCCCCGGCAGGGACCCTGGGCTGGCGGCTTGCGAGCGGGGATGCTACGAAGGATATGTCAGCTCCAAAAGGGCTGGAGGAAGCCCCGGGTAAGTATATCATGGGGCAGCACATTTTGCTTCATGTTTCCTTTAAAAGAAACCTGTAAGAAAAAAAAAAACTTGCCCCAAATGAATAATCAACCTTCTCTACTGGCCCGTTCCAGCACTGTCCCATTCACAAATCTGCTCGTCGATGGCTCACGCATGCGCAGTATCACGGACCTGCTCAAGCTTCGACAGAAAAAGCTGAGCCTGATCCAGTCCATGATACAGCACATGCCACTTTTGCAGTAGCAAGGACCCGATCGGGCTCGGTTTTCCCCCTGAACCCTAACTAGGTCCATTACACTGCGCAAGCGCAGTGTGGCCTCACTTGAGGGGTTTCAGCAGTGGAACAGCCACTGGAAGACAGGGAAGCCTCTGGAGGACCCAGATGCTTCCCCCTCTTGAGGTAAGTGAGGTGAGGTTCTCCCAGGTTTGATTTAACCTCTACCTATGTGTCTCACTTTTTTGTCCCCCTGCAGGTTCCGGTTCACTATTAAGATTTTTGGCTTAGCTCCACTGATAATCGTTTACAAAGTATTTCTTTACCCCCTAACAGCTTCCTGGTCAGCACACTGTTAAACTGTAATATCACCCACGTTAGCCATATGGAAACATGGACATTACCTTGCACATTCAGTTGTAACTGACAGCAACTGGTATATTTCAGTTCTGACAAAATATTGTCAGAACTGGAAGGGATCAATGTAAGAAGAAAATGGTGAGCCTCTGAGAGGATTTGACGGCGAGGTAAGTATGTAATATTCATTTGCAGTTACTTCATGTGTTTATTGTAAATAATTTTCCTCGCTTCAGGTTCCCTTTAAGTGAATGCAGCAGCTTGAGGTTCTAATCTTGTAACGGAAAAGAAGCAAGTGAACCCCATAGGCAACACCCCACAGTAATAAACTGTCGCATTGTTATTCCTGATACCGTCTATCATAATTGCACACACAGCAGATTCCCTTTCACTAAACAATCATCTTACATTTTATCTTTGGCGCCTGTGGTGCGTTTACGGCTACTTCCGGGTGCCCTAATGTCGCCTATTCAATCCTTCTTCCTCTTTCAGCTGGGCGACGGAGTCGCATCTAGTCGCTATCGAGAGAGTAAGTCCGTGATACAATAACTTCCCGTCAGGTCCTCAGTGCTGGTGCGATAGCCGCCATCTTGTTGTAGCCCAACATAGCAGTCAGGAGGAGCTGTAATAGTATGCAAGAAACTTCCTGATGCGGGTGTTGGGCTGGAGACAAAAGGTATTAATGTCTGCTAATTACGAGATCAGAATTAGGATGATAGAAAGCGGTGCAGCACTCTCTGTGGGCTGGATGGGGAACCCCAACAAATGATCATCTTTCTGCTATTCCTCTAATCTGTATATGGGAACTGCACTGGGGAAGCATTGATGTGACGGGGGATAAGCTCTAAAGAGATAATTGATTTGCCACTACAGAAAATAATATGGGCACTGGTCTAGTTTAGGGGACCCAGAGGGAAACCTCATAGATAGAGTGACCATTTTTTTTGTTGGTTCAACCTGGGAGGGGGGGGGGGGGGGGGGGGGTAACAAACATGTCAGCACAAAATAAACGCACTGTGGGCAAACATGTCAGCACAAGATAAACGCGCTGCGGGCAACATGTCAGCACAAAATAAACGCACTGCGGGCAACATGTCAGCACAAAATAAACGAATGTGGGCAAATATGTCAGCACAAAATAAACGCACTGTGGGCAACGGGGCAACGTCAGTACAAAATGAATGCACTGAGGGCAACATGTCAGCACAAAATAAACACACTGCGGGCAACATGTCAGCACAAAATAAACGCACTGCGGGCAACATGTCAGCACAAAATAAACACACTGCGGGCAACATGTCAGCACAAAATAAACGCACCGTGGGCAACATGTCAGCACAAAATAAACGCACCGCGGGCAACATGTCAGCACAAAATAAACGCACTGCGGGCAAACATTTCACTAGAAAATAAACGCACTGCGGGCAAACATTTCCCAAGAAAATAAACATACTGCGGGCAAACATTTCACCAGAAAATAAACGCACTGCGGGCAAACATTTCACCAGAAAATAAACGCACTGCGGGCAAACATGTCACCAGAAAATAAACGCACTGCGGGCAAACATGTCACCAGAAAATAAACGCACTGCGGGCAAACATGTCACCAGAAAATAAACGCACTGCGGGCAAACATGTCACCAGAAAATAAACGCACTGCAGGCAAACATGTCACCAGAAAATAAACGCACTGCGGGCAAACATGTCACCAGTAAAAATAAACGCACTGCGGCCAAACATTTCGCCAGAAAATAAACGCACTGCGGGCAAACATGTCACCAGTAAATAAACGCACTGCGGGCAAACATGTCACCAGAAAATAAACGCACTGCGGGCAAACATGTCACCAGAAAATAAACGCACTGCGGGCAAACATTTCAACAGAAAATAAATGCAATGGGGGCAAACATGTCACCAGAAAATAAACGCAATGGGGGCACAGTTCACCTGGAAAAACAAGCATTTACTCACCTGGCAGAATTCTCCTCTGGCGCGCTGCTCCTGGGACCGTCTTGTTCCTCCTGCAGTCTCCCGCGCTCGGAGTGCAGGGCTACGGCAAGATGGCGCCCGAAGCCCTGTACTGGAGACACAAATAATCTCCAGTACAGGGCTTCGGCAGCCATCTTGCCGTAGCCCTGCTCGCCTGCCGGTGTCGGAACAGACACCGGAAGACTAAGGAGGGTGGAGCGGGGCTGCGGGCAATGAACTGGCACGGCGTCTATAGACGCCGCAGCTAGTTCATGCAATACAGTGACCAGAGTCCCAAGGCCGCTGCTAACCTCATGCAGCCTGGGACAGCGGACCCCGAATCCGGGACGCGTCCCGGGCAATCCGGGACGTCTGGTCACTCTATCGTAGACCAAGGGCATAGCTCCAACTGTCCCTTTTTCAGAGGGACAGTCCCTCTTTGGAAACCAAATCCCACTGTCCCTCTTTCTTTTTCATTTGTCCCTCCTTCAGGACTGATGTACAGATCTATGTATTTCAAATTTCAGTTTCAAATTGACTCTGAATATAATTCTCTTCCTTTAAATGTATTTATTACTTTTAAGTGTTATTATGAAATAAAATTCATGATGAAAGAATTGACCAGTGTTGTTTGAGTGGTAAAACGACATCTTTATGATATGCGTAACTAGGGGCGTGGCTTGGGGGGCGTTACTGAAAGTGTGGTAGGGGCGTATTTTCAAGTGTCCCTCTTTCTTAACTCAAAATGTTGGGAGGTATGACTAACGGCCACTTCCACTCATGGCAATTTGGTTGCATCCACTAATTTGTAAGAAATAGGGGACCCAGCAGGAGACTAATGCTAACATTGCACACCAGGACTTTCATCCGCTGGGCTTAAGGTACAGCACTCGCTTTGGCTACTGCCTCTGTTCGTGCAACTCTACTAAACCTATTCGGTTGGTGGCGTGGATAGTGTTTCCTCCTGGTTATTATGCTGTTGCTTATCTTGCTTATCTTTTGCAGCAGTAAAGAAGTTCTGAGTTACAATAACAATAACAATAATATTTATATAGCGCTTTTCTCCCTGGGGACTCAAAGCGCTGTGACCCTGCGTTATGCAGTCTCAAAGGCTAGGGAAAAGAGGTGAGTTTTTAGCCTTTTTTTTAAAGCTGTCCAGAGAGGGAGCCTCTCGTAATGATTGTGGAAGTGAGTTCCATAGAGTAGGGGCTGCGTAGGAAAAGGCCCGAGCACCAAATGTTAAGTGTATCCTGGGAATAACCAGCTTCATCTTGTTGGCAGAGCGGAGGGTGCGTGGAGGGGCATAAAGTTCCAATAGATCCGCTATGTATTTGGGACCCATGTGGTGTAGAGCCTTGAATGTCAGCAGGCAGATCTTAAAATTGATTCTCCATTTTTCAGGTCCACTTGAAGCCCAGCCGTGGCCGAAGGTCCTGGTGTTCAATTTTAGAGTTTGTGTTTACTGCTGGGTTCCCGTTTCTTAAAAATTAGTGGTCAGGACCAAATTGCTGCAAACAGAAAGCAACCGTGGGGCCCCTCAACTACACTAGCTACAAACCTTCTAAGGGTCTGCGGCAGTAAAAGACCTACATGACAGGTTTGTAGGGTCTGGCATGTTTTGTTGCTTGGCAATGGAAATGTAGGGTTAATTCCAGTGGATGATCAGCTGCTGCTTCATTTGGTGTTTTTCTGCAGATAAATGTTTTCATCCACGGTATAATTCTGCATACAGTATGAGAATGGCCCTGCTTTCTGCTGTTGATCAGGATAAGAAAAACCTTCTATGCAGTGTACATGGGCTGTCTCTTAGCTGATGTGGTAACAGACTTGAACAGGGATACTTCCTTAGGGCATGAGCCCACTGCTGCGTTATTAAAAACGCATGCGTTTTTCAAGAGTTTTGGAAATGCGTTTTAAGGCAGGGGACACACTTGTCTTACAGTTTTCTGCACACGTTTTTCTGCTGAGATTTTTGGGTACCTGGAGTCGGGGAAACACCGACTCCGACTCCTAATGAATTTAAACTGTAATAAAAATTGAAAATATGATAACATGTTCTATTTCTCATATAATAGTCATCATAAATAATATATACAGTAATAGCTGTGCTTAGTCCACAAAAATGAAATAAACCAATCAAAAAAATAGTTACTTGTGCTGCTTCAAAAAAGCAGTCCTCGTATTCTTAAAGTCCGTCATATCTGATTGTGACTGTATATATGATGTGTACACAGGAATCTTTTTTTATATACAGTGGTGTGAAAAACTATTTGCCCCCTTCCTGATTTCTTATTCTTTTGCATGTTTGTCACACTTAAATGTTTCTGCTCATCAAAAAACGTTAACTGTTAGTCAAAGATAACATAATTGAACACAAAATGCAGTTTTAAATGATGGTTTTTATTATTTAGTGAGGAAAAAAAACTCAAAACCTACATGGCCCTGTGTGAAAAAGTGATTGCCCCCCTTGTTAAAAAATAACTTAACTGTGGTTTATCACACCTGAGTTCAATTTCTGTAGTCACCCCCAGGCCTGACTACTGCCACACCTGTTTCAATCAAGAAATCACTTAAATAGGAGCTATCTGACACAGAGAAGTAGACCAAAAGCACCTCAAAAGCTAGACATCATGCCAAGATCCAAAGAAATTCAGGAACAAATGAGAACAAAAGTACTGTAATTGAGATCTATCAGTCTGGTAAAGGTTATAAAGCCATTTCTAAAGCTTTGGGACTCTAGTGAACCACAGTGAGAGCCATTATCCACAAATGGCAAAAACATGGAACAGTGATGAACCTTCCCAGGAGTGGCTGGCCGACCAAAATTACCCCAAGAGCGCAGAGAAAACTCATCCGAGAGGCCACAAAAGACCCCAGGACAACATCTAAAGAACTACAGGCCTCACTTGCCTCAATTAAGGTCAGTGTTCACAACTCCACCATAAGAAAGAGACTGGTCAAAAACGGCCTGCATGGCAGATATCCAAGGCGCAAACCACTTTTAAGCAAAAAGAACATTAAGGCTCGTCTCAATTTTGCTAAAAAAACATCTCAATGATTGCCAAGACTTGTGGGAAAATACCTTGTGGACCGCCGAGACAAAAGTTGAACTTTTTGGACGGTGCGTGTCCTGTTAAATCTATCGTAGAAGTAACACAGCATTTCAGCAAAAGAACATCATACCAACAGTAAAATATGGTGGTGGTAGTGTGATGGTCTGGGGTTGTTTTGCTGCTTCAGGACCTGGAAGGCTTGCTGTGATAGATGGAACCATGAATTCTACTGTCTACCAAAAAATCCTGAAGGAGAATGTCCGGCCATCTGTTCGTCAACTCAAGCTGAAGCGATCTTGGGTGCTGCAGCCGGACAATGACCCAAAAGACACCAGCAAATCCACCTCTGAATGGCTGAAGAAAAACAAAATGTAGACTTTGGAGTGGCCTAGTCAAAGCCCTGACCTGAATCCTATTGAGATGTTGTGGCATGACCTTAAAAAGGCAGTTCATGCTAGAAAACCCTCAAATAAAGCTGAATTACAACAATTCTGCAAAGATAAGTGGGCCAAAATTCCTCCAGAGCGCTGTAAAAGACTTGTTGCAAGTTATCGCAAATGCTTGATTGCAGTTATTGCTGCTAAGAGTGGCCCAACCAGTTATTAGGTTCAGGGGGCAATTTCTTTTTCACACAGGGCCATGTAGGTTTTGAGTTTTTTTTTCTCACTAAATAATAAAAACCATCATTTAAAACTGCATTTTGTGTTCAATTATGTTATCTTTAACTAATGGTTAACGGTTTTTGATGAGCAGAAACATTTAAGTGTGACAAACATGCAAAAGAATAAGAAATCAGGAAGGGGGCAAATAGTTTTTCACACCACTGTATACTAAATAACATCTATGCTGTAAGAATAAAGCCTGATGTGTAGCTGTGTCACGAATACGGTAGAGATGGTCAATGAGATGAGATGGAGATAATTAAAGGGTACCTGAAACGGATGAAAAGAAAAAATTTATACATACCTGGGGCTTCCTCCAGCCCCCTTCAGGCTAATCAGTCCCTCGCTGTCCTCCTCCACCACCTGGATCTTCTGCTATGAGTACAACCATGCAGTGTCATCTGCCTATGACGCCCTTGCTCCAGTTCGCATTAAACGGTCTACACCACTTCACCATGCACGGTGGTTTGACAGCTCACTAAAGGACCTAAAGAAAGAAGTGCGCAGACTAGAAAGGAAGTGGCGAAAATCTCAGAATTCAAAAGATAAACACACCCTTGTCTCTCACCTGGAAAGCTACCAAAATGTGATCACCAAGAAAAAATCCTCCTACCTATCACAGAATATCGCAAAGGCCGCCAACAGACCAGTCCAACTATTCCGCACAGTTGATAGACTATGTAACCCATCCTGTCTAAAGCCTACTATAACTTCCTCAAAGGAGCTATGTGAGAAATTTGCTTGCTGCTTTGCTGACAAAGTATCCTCTATTCGGTCTCTCATTCCGTCCACAGCACCTAAGACTTATACAACTCCTGGAAATAGTTGCAAAAACAACCTAACAACCTGGACTGACTTCAAAAGTATTAGTGAGGAAGAGATCTCAGACATCCTCCGTCGCCTCCGCCAGACAACCTGCGACCTGGATCCTGGACCAACTAAACATATGCTGAAATGCCCTGACCTGCTTGGTCCAGCATTTCACAAAATAGTAAATTGCTCTCTGCAAGCAGGGAGGTTTCCTACCTCTCTAAAAGAAGGAATCATCAAGCCCCTTCTTAAAAAACCTTCCATGGATCCAGATGCTATGAGCAGCTACAGACCTGTCTCCAACCTCCCCTTCTTAGGTAAAGTTATTGAAAAGGCTGTCTATCTGCAACTTGAAACCAGGCTGTCAGTAAACAACATCCTGGACCCTCTACAATCTGGCTTTAAGAAACACCACAGCTGTGAAACAGCCCTCATCCAAGTCTGCAACGACCTGCTCATGGCAAGGGACAGAGGGGAATGCTCCATCCTAATCCTGTTGGATCTCTCAGCGGCTTTTGATACAGTTGACCATGAAATCCTTCTTAACAGACTGCAGGAGTACTGTGGCATCAGTGGATCAGTCCTCCAGTGGTTCAGATCATTCCTGACTGACAGAACACAGAGAGTATCCTTAGGACCTATAATGTCCAAACCTGCACCTCTACAATTCGGAGTGCCACAAGGATCAATCCTATCCCCTCTGCTGTTTACAATCTACATGTTGCCACTCGGTACACTTATCCAACGACATGGCCTGACGTACCACTGCTACGCCGATGACACACAGCTATACCTGTCCTTCAAACCTGGTGAAACAGACCCTACTCCAAAAATAAACTATTGCTTAGCTGAGCTACAGGCATGGATGAATGATAACTGGTTGAAACTGAATGCTGACAAAACTGAGGTCCTTTTTGTCCAAAGCCAGAGCTCGCCATCAAAACATCTCTATCCTAAAGCAACACCAATCAGGATTGGGAATTCAGACATAAACAGCTCCAACCTTGTGCGCAGCCTTGGCATACTAATCGATGGGGAACTGGGTTTCAGAAACCAAATTTAATCTGTAGTTAAATCTTCCTACTTTCATCTGAAGAACATTGCAAAGATTAAACATCTGATTCCCCCAGAGGATCTTCCAACCCTAATTCACGCCTTCATCACATCACGGCTGGACTACTGCAATGCCCTTTATGCTGGCCTCCCCTAAAAGGACCTGCGTCGCCTGCAATTAGTGCAGAATGCTACTGCCAGATTGCTAACAAACCAACCTCGCCACTGTCACATTACACCGATCCTTCGCTCACTGCACTGGCTACCAGTAGAATGGAGAATACTCTTCAAGATTGGACTGCTGACGTTCAAATCCCTGCACAATCTGGGCCCTGGATACATGAAGGACTTGCTGAAGCTGCACCACACCTCTCACAACCTCAGATCAGCAAGTTCTATAAACTTGGTCACTCCCAGAGTGCACCTCAAAAAATCTGGCGATAGAGCCTTCTGTCATGCTGCCCCTACTCTTTGGAACTCCCTGCCACACCCAGTAAAACAGCACCATCCCTGGAGCTATTCAAATCCAGACTGAAAAGCCACCTGTTTAGCCTGGCATTTCCAGACTTATAAAATTCTTCCTCTGTACCACGATGGTCTGAGCCATGCTTATGCGCTTTGAGTCCTACGGTAGAAAAGCGCTTTACAAATGTTATATGTTGTTGTTGTTGTATGAGTCCCGGTAATTCAGCCAGTCAGCGCACTCCGGCCGCGTGCCGCTCCCACAGCCAGGAACATTTTGCACATGCGCAATAGTGCTCCGCAGGTGTAGTATGCTCCCAGTGGTGGAGTGTGTGCATGCGCACTACGCCCGACAGGCTCAAGTACCTGGACCCATAGCAGAAGATCCAGGTGGCAGAGGAGGACAGTACGGGACTGATAAGCCTGAAGGGGGCTGGAAGAAGCCCTGTGTATGTATAAAACTTTAATTTCTTCTGTCTCAGGTTTACTTTGTTACAAAGTAGTACTATTCTCTACATATGCACTCCCCACAGAGCTGCAGGGAATCCACTGAGAATGTTGTGCACATTGAACACAGAGGTGTTGTCTATCACCCATAAACCTGGTTCAGATTGTACATGAAGAATGTGTAATAGAGGAAGGATCCCCTCATTCCCCTGCATAGTACCTGCATGCACATCACTCTTACATGTATCCACAGTTACATTGCCTAGCGCCTGATAGATGTTCTTTGTTCCTGCCTTCTACAAGTACTCTTACCAAGGACTAGTTCTAGTCTATGACTAAAAGTATTATGTACTGGAGACGCCGCAGTGAAGGTACATGCACCCTGATGCAAGAATCGACCTGAGACGGTAATATCTGTCACCGCCACCGAGCGGATCTGTGAAGACCTGTTATCACTTGACCAAGTAGATGTGGGATCGCACACCACCAGCGAGGTGCTGGAACCAGTAGAAGTAGTTGTTCTCACCTGAGCCTGTCACGGACACCCGCCCTGCGTGAGTGCACCATGGGAGAGGCGGGAGTTCCGCCCTTGGTACGTTACCGGGGCCATCAGCGCTAACTTTTTAAAGTTCACAGGAGTGGGGCAATGCAAAAACATGTCTCCACTGTGCAGGTATGTGGAGTAACAGTATTAGTGTCATGGACAGATGTTAATGTTGCAGACAGTTAATCACGATGTCTGTATGGTTATAACGAACAGTGTGTTTACATATGCTAATTAAGGTTTTTCAAACTTGATGGGGGGAGTGGCATGTGATCCCATGACTGCTTATAAGGTAAATGGTTTACTGCAACACTGTTAACGTTCTGTCTGTATAGCCTTGACAAAGGGGACCCCACGGGGCCCCGAAACGATTCGTTGGTGTAATGGAATGGAATTGTGTCACATGGGCTGAATAAAAGTCTGGAATTTGATTCCTGGAGTGTGCGGACCTTCTTGGATTCTCATTCTGTTATCACTTGAAGTGTCTGTGGTCGCCGCTGCTGAGCAGAGTGGAATTGTTGTTATACAGCTTGGGCTGCTGTTTGAAGAATATCTACTGCTCAGTTTTTACAGGACATTGCTACAAGTGTATATACTGTTACCTTTAGATTAGTTAAGCATCAGAGGCTGCTTTATCCATTGAAGAAAGTACTTAGAAGCGGAATTCAGGAGGCGTTCTTTGGGAACTATATGGACAAGTATCATTACTCTCAAGTATCCACACAAGTGCAATCTTAGAAAGATCGGCCGATCAGGATTGTATGGTTGGTGGTGTGTTATGTGTGAGTGTGGGGGAGCGCTCCCATTTGAGACCCTAGGCAGAATTTTATGGGGGAGAGTTTTGGATTAGGGGATTAAACATCTGATCAATAAAGTTTTTCATGTTTATAGTTCTTGAGTGGGGGTCACTCTCTTTTTTGTGCATAAGACACTACACTGTAGACCTGAGGAAGTGGGCAGGTTCCGCAAAACGCAATGGGCTTGATTCACTAAGACAAATAGCATGCCTTATCAAAGTTAGCACGCCTTATCAAAGTTAACACACCTTATCAGAGTAGCATAGCGAGCGCTACGAACCCGCATGGGCTCAGGGCAGGACGAGTGGAACTCTCGTTATTACCAATTGGCAGGCATAAGTTTGCTATGCTACTCTTATAAGGCGTGTTAACTTTGATAAGGCATGTTAACTTTGAAAAGGAGTGCTATTTGTCTTAGTGAATCAAGCCCATTGTCTTTATTATCTTTATGAGATGAAAAAACTCATGCAGCTTTACTTACCTGGGGCTTCCTCCAGCCCCTACAAGTCTCTGTGTCCCTCACAGCAGTTCCGACATCACTCAGTCTTCTGGTGTCCTCTCTGTAACAGCCACCGACCTGGCTTCTGTGCATGTGCACTGGTGCCACTCCAGCGGCCGGGAGCATTCTGCGCAGGCGCAGTGCAGCCACACTCGTTAAAGCCCTGGTCTAAAATGTTGAGATGGTTTCAGCACTAGAATAATACGCTCATGGTAGATGGAGGAAGCCTCTGGATTGTATAACCCATTTTGTATAATTTCACACAGTGATGGAGCTAATCAACTTGAGGTGACAATTACTACTACCTATCTAAAACCTAAAGGTTCAAGAGGGTGCCGTCCACCCTATCACCTGAGCCATAGCACCCCAACTGTCCCTCTTTTGGAGGGACAGCCTTCTTTGGGAGCCCTGTCCCTCTGTCCTTCATTTGTTCCTGGTTCAGGACGTTGTCCCTCTTTCTATGTAAATATATATATATTTCTCCACTAAAAAATGTGTTTGATTGAGTCTAAACTTTATTCCCATCCTTTAAATGGATATATTATTAATTTATTTTAAAATGTTAATATGAAGGAAAATGAACCAGGATAGAAAGGACCAGTGTGGTTTGAATTATAAAACAACATATTTTTTGTAATGAAATCTTGATGGTATGCGTGACTAGGGGTGTGCCTGGGGCGTGATTAGGAGAGTGACAGGGGCGTGGCTTAAGTGTCCCTCTTTCTCATCTCAAAAAGTTGGGAGGTATGCCTTAGCAGAATTTCACTATGAGGGTTCTCGCTGGGTCACCTCAAGTAGAATAGCGCCAGTGATATTTGTTTATAGAGTATTTATATTCAGCCTTCTAAGAACATTACACAAACAAGGTAATGCAAGTAGAATAATGTTGCAGGAAGTGGAATAAGTGCAATAAAAGAAATAATACACATTGGGGTTCTTCTCATCTCCTGAACTAAAGAAGAGATGTGCAACCCGTGATGAGCCACACTCCACAGAAATAAACTGTGCATTATTACTATGGTCTTCTGAATTGCATATTTTTATACAGAGATACTTCTCTTTCGCAAAACTCTGTCTTGTCATCACATCACATCATCACACAGTGAAATTAAAGGAGCAATTTCATTTGAAATACAAAACAGGAAACAATCCCTTTGTTTTTGTTCCTGTATTTCCGGTTCGTGAGTTTCATGGCTGCGTGGCTACTTCCGGATGCCCTAGTGATGCCTACAGCACGGCAATGAATTGAATGATTTTCTTAATTGAATGTCTTAAATTGACATCTTATGTGCAGGCAGATGGATCCTTTAGCAGTGAGCGCGAATGTAAAATCTATACAATATATGATGCAAAATAACTTTCTATCAGGTCCTCGGTGTTGGAGCGATAGTCGCCATTTTGTTGTAGCCCAACATAGCAGTCGGGAGGAGCTGTAATAGTATGCAAGAAACTTCCTGATGCGGGTGTTGGGCTGGAGAGTGGAGACAAGGTATTAATGTCTGCTAATTACGATATTAGAATTAGGATGATAGAAAGCGGTGCAGCACTCTCTGTGGGCTGGATGGGGAACCCCAACAAATGATCATCTTTCTGCTAGTCCTCTAATCTGTATATGGGGGCTGCACTGGGGGAGCATTGATGTGACGGGGGGCATTCTAAAAGATCTCTGATCACTGATTAGCCACTACAGAAAATAAATATGGCTATAGACGAGATTAGGAGTGCTTGTAGCTTCTGTAGTTAAGAAGTTTTAAGGGGTGCCTGGCTGTAGAAAACCTACATGTTCAATGCTAGGTACACATTCAATTTTCCGTACAATCGACGGGTAATTCGAAGTATCGTGTGTACATGTCCAAACTGCGCCTATCGATAACGGGATCGATTTTCTGATGATAACTTTGCAAGAATCGATCCAATTAATGATCGGAAACAAATCAAACGTGCAAGAACCGATCCCATTAACGATCGGAAACAAATCAAACATGTTAGAGACAATCGTCCAATTCCCACTGATTGGATGGGAAATTGACTTGTGTGTACCTAGTATTATGTTGCATGGAATTCAAGTGTATGTTAAATTTTTTCCTACAAGTGTTTATTTCTGCAAACAAGTTTCTATTCACAGGGTATAATTCTACAAATTACTAGCTGTATAGCGCTAAACATTTTACCCACTGTATGCAGTGTACATTGGTGGCTAAGATGTGCCAACAGTCTTTTACAGCGATAAATACATCCTACATGGTTCTCTGCACATTTTTCGGTTATTTCATCAGAGATCAGGAGGTTGCTGTGACTATAAGGGCTCGTTTCCACTATAGCGAATCCGCATGCGGGCACTGCATGCGAATTCGCATACTTAATGTTAGTGGATGGGGCTGTTTCCACGTGTGCGGCGGCGGCGGCGTTTTTCGGTGCGGGGAAAATCTGCACGACAGGGTCGTGCAGATTCGCGTGCGGCAGGAATGCGGGCGAATCGCCGCTAATGTATTCAATAGGGAAATCGCATGCGGCTTTGTCATGCGGATTTCCCAGCGATTTCGCATGCGATTTCGCATGAAAGCCAATGGAACTTAACACAGGCAGTGACATGGTTAAATCCGCATGGCTCCTTGCCATGCGAAATCGCATGCGAAATCGCGGGTATATCCGCATGGGGAAACGCAGCCGCATGCGATTTCTTCAGCGGTGGAATCCAGGCGATTCCGCACCGCTACAGTGGAAACGAGCCCTTAATAAAACTGTGTTCCCACTGCTGAACCTCTGAAGAAGTGGCAAGGAGGCTGCAAAACATGCTTCAAGTATTAGAATGATGCACTATTGCGCATGATAATATCAATTGTACTGAAATGCAGTGTATGTACACAGTGGAATCCTTTTATAGTAAACACCAAGGGACTTAGCCAAGTAGTTTACTATATCAGAATTGTCAGACACTGAATAAGATAGATCTATAGATGTTTTTAATATAACAGTAGCTACAAATTGTTTGAATAAATACATAATATTTATTGTATATTATTGGTATATGTAATTTGGGATCACAGCAAACCCCTAGATAATGCACAGATCCCCATTTTGTACTGGGCTTTGTTTTTTTTTTTTTTTTTTTTTATTTGTAAATACAAGCTGCAGGTACTTTATTATCAGTATAAGCACAGAGTAGCTTATTTAGTGCATGCTGGGACTGACATACTGTACGTAGACTTAAATAATGCAAGTACATTGCATTATGGAGGCATGTGTACAGTAGACCCTGATCACCACCCGCAAGCGATCCGTCTAGCGGATCAACTTGGCTGGGCAACGGGCAGCTTCATTGTGTAATTTCATCTATGCACTGCTCCATTGTCCATCTGCCTCCGGCATAGCAACAGAGTGCGTTGTCTCGTCACTATCCCCAACGGGTGGCATCAGTCAAAGGTGTGTTCACACATAGAGGATTGGAACAACAGCCAGACAAAGAGCCAACAATGATTCCTTTCAAACTTTTCTAACTTCTGGTTTACTACAATGTATATCTAGTGCCAGGTTTCCTTCAAAGTCACATTGAACATTGATTGTTTACAATGCATGTCTAGTTCTAACAATAGCCACTGGTGCTGGAGGTTGTCAATGTTTACATTATCCCAAAATACAATGCAGATGTCCATACTTTTATGCATCAACCCACGGCACCAATGTTACTGTCCATTGCAGTGCTGATCTCATTCATGACAGTGAATGGGACAGCACTGCTTTGCAGGTAAGAATGCACGCAGCAGTGCATTACCATGATGCACTGCTGCACAACACATAAGTGGTAGCTGTCAGTGCACTTCTCATTTCCTTGCATACTGCACACTATACATGTTACTGAAATGCACAGAGCAACACATTTATTGGGAATGAGGCCTTAACAGCTAAAATCTTATCTTCTTCAGCCCTGCCATTTCACCATTGCTGCTTTCTAGTCCAATTCTAGATCTGTGCACTGCCAATCTCTTCTTTCTGATGGTGCATGTTGGGCTAGAAATTATTTTTTTCTTTTTCTAATTATTTTATATTGATTCATTAGGGACCAGTATTTTTCTATTAATTATATTACCTGTTATGTAATTGAAGAACACATGTTTTACCTTCAGTGACGATAGGAATTTCTTCACAAGTGTGCATTGTGAAAAGTCCCCCGGTGTTGTTGATCAAGTCTATTAAATGTTTGCTAGCTGTTAAAGGAGATATGTATTCATCTTGTGACCACTTAAAGAGAATCTGTATTGTTAAAATCGCTCAAAAGTAAACATACCAGTGCGTTAGGGGACATCTCTCATTACCCTCTGTCACAATTTCGCCGCTCCTCGCCGCATTAAAAGTGGTTAAAAACATTTTTAAAAAGTTTGTTTGTAAACAAACAAAATGGCCACCAAAACAGGAAGTAGGTTGATGTACAGTATGTCCACACATAGAAAATACATCCATACATAAGCAGGCTGTATACAGCATTCCTTTTGAATCTCAAGAGATCATTTGTGTGTTTCTTTCCCCCATGCACTGAAGTTTCAGGCTGCTCTTTTCTTCTTGCAAACAGCTTTGCCCTTGTTTGTAATTCCTCAGTATGTGAAAGCCCAGCCAGCTCAGAGGACGATTTATCCAGCTGATTAGAGCAGCTTCTCTCTTCTCTCTTATCTAAATACACAGGCAGTGTGCATAGAGGGGCCAGGAAGAGTGAGTTCATAGCAGAACCACAACACTGAAGAACTTGGCAGCCTTCCAGACACAGGCCGACAAGTCTGACAGGGGAAAGATACATTGATTTATTACAGAGACTGTCATAGTAGAACGTGCTGCAGTAAGCCAGAACACATTAGAATAGCTTTTAGAACATGTAGGATGATAAAAAACAGGATGCAATTTTTGTTACGGAGTCTCTTTAAGTTAACTAGAATGCATTGTTTATATGGGTCTTTGCTATCATGTATGTAAATGGAATGACAAACTCGAGTCAGGTAGCCAAACATACTAAAATGTACACCATTGTGTAAAACTAGAAAGCAGTGTTAATGTGTATGTAAATATAATGACAAACTAGGGTCAGTTAGCCAAACATGTATGCCATCCTGTACAAGCAGATGATTGGTCTGTAGCCATATACACTGAAATGTATAAGCACCCGATTGGCCTGCAAAATCTTGCATTCACTGGATGTCTATATATACCGTATTTTTCAGCCTATAACACGCTCCTGACTATGGGACGCACCTAGGTTTAGAGGACAAAAACCAGAGGAAAAAAAAATATACTAAACCTGGTGCATCCATGTTGAAGGGGCATCTTGTGGATTATGCCCCCTTTGTACCTCTTGTGTCTCTGTGTCTGCCTCTTTCCTCCTCTATGCCCCTTTGTGTCCTCCTCTATGCCCATTTGTGTCCTCCTTATGTCCTCCTCTATGCCCCTTTGTGTCCCCTGTGTCCTCCGTTTGTCTCCCTGTGTCCTCCTCTGCATGAGCACAGTACAGGGAGTCCCCAACATTGCGAAGGTTGGAGGTTCGTATTGGTAGGCGTTCACAAGTGAAGAAGTCCCTGCATTTGGACTATAAGACGCAATTACTTTATTTCCCCTACTTTTGGGGGAGAAAAAGTGAGCCTTATAGTCCAAAAAATACAGTACCTTGTTTCAAATACATAAATCAGAAGCATTTCCACCTATTTGAGTGTTGTGTGGTTCTGTATCTCCAAGCTGGAGAGAGAGTATTCATTTCAAGGGGGTAATTGAATCCACTGGGTTGCAGATCTGGGATCTGCTAAATCATCGTGCAGCTACCTGATGAGACTGAGTTATCATCGGTAATCTACCTCAATAACCCAATCACCCGTAAGGAGAGAGTAAGGCCCCATGCTGCCATAAGGGAGGTATATTGTGAGGATTTCTAAATTAAGACCAGCCAAACCATGTCTCCCAGAATTGCTCCTGCCTGCTTCGGATAGTTGAGGTCAGATCCTTCATTTTTTGAACCCTGTCTACGGCCTAGTGCACACCAGAGCGGTTCGGCTGCAGTTTGCGATCCGCTTGCGGGTGCGGATCTGCTAGGGTAATGTATTTCAATAGGCTGGTGCACACCAGAGCGGGAGGCGTTTTGCAGAAACGCATACTCCCGGGCTGCTGCAGATTTTGGATTGCGGATGCGTTTCTGCCTCAATGTTAAGTATAGGAAAAACGCAAACCGCTCTGAAAAACGGCACGTCAGAGTGGTTTGCCAGGCGTTTTTTGTTACAGTAGCTGTTCAGTAACAGCTTTACTGTAACAACACATGAAATCTACTATACCAAAACCGCTACACAAAACTGCAAAACGCTAGCTGAAACGCTGCAGAAAAATAAGAAAAAGCGTTTCAAAATCTGCTAGCATTTTGCGGATCTGCTAGCGGTTTTTGTTGTGCACTAGGCCTACTTCTTGGATCATTTCTTGCACTGGGGGGGGGGGGGTCTGACGATTTCCATCACCTGGTGGGCAGCCATGCTTCCATAGGCTGTAATGTGAATTACAGCTCTAGCAGCGGTCAGACAGTAATTTTGCGCATAGTCAAAAGACTGAGCCAGCAGTAGCTGGCAGCCGAATTACATCTTTCTCCTGAGTCCATGGTGACCTGGAGGGGCAATAGTAATTAACGCCTCTGGGACTTTTGCAGGAGCAGGGTGAGACTTTTTTTGTTTCACCCTGCGCCCAAATCTCCTGGCGCCATATTTGCATGTATGCCCAGCAGTGTGCCTGTCTCCAAACCACACCTCCAGCACAGATGTGAGGTGCCAGGAAACATTGCATGAAGCCTAGAGAGCATCAAGTACCACCTCATAAAGATGTTGCAGCCCGCCTCTTGGCTCCTAGATTAAATTTTTCTGCACTGCTGATCACTGAAAGTCACTACTATATCCCCTTCCCATTTTTCTTTAAAAGCCAGTGAAGGAGTCTCAGAGTGCCATTATTGTCACATAAATTGTTTTATAATACATGGTCACTGTTCCCTTTGCCACCTGTACCAAATACCAAGGACTTCCAGAGCTGTACAGTAGGTTGTAATTTTTTTGGGACAGCTCTGTGCCTGCTTTACCCTGCGCTATTTGAACAGGACCATAAAGTAAAGTCAAGGAAGGGCAGCTCTATAGAGAATACTATGTTAGCTATGTTAGCTTTTGGGGAACATTTAGCTATCCTGATTGGAAGTTTATTCAGACAGTATATTTATATCTCTGCCTAGAGTGTTATTCTAATGAAATGTATGCAGAACTGAGATCTGTTTAGGGTTTTCTATACAGTAAAGATTTTATTCAAAATGCTAATAAGTGTATGATTTTATAGATACATTTCTGTACAAGTCAGCCTACGTTCTGAATTCAGGCTTGGAAACAAAAGAGTTGGGAGTAATTGGAGGGCACCGGAAGTGTGTGCAGGACATCATGATGGAGAATCATCCCCTTCTCACATCACTGGGTAAGAAGAGACTTTCATTTCTTGTGAAGGATAGAATACTATGGAGGATCCACTTAAAGGGAACGTAAACTGAGAGGGATATGGATGTTTCGCTTTAAACAATACCAGTTGCCTGGCAGTCCGGTTGATCTGTTTAGTTGCAGTAGAGGCTGAATCACAGACCTGAAACATGCATGCAGCTAATCTAGTCTGACTTCAGTCAGAGCACCTGATCTGCATGCTTGTTCAGGGGCTGTGGCTGAAAGTATTATGCTGGGAATACACCATACAATTTTCTGTTAGATTTTCTGCAGCATAATGCTGGGAATACACGGGTCGATCCGGCAACCGATTAGCCGCGGATCGACCCCAGCTGCGTCCGCGCGCGGATCGATTACCGCTTGTCCCCGCCGGCGCTTTCCTATCAGCGCTCGATTCCCTGCCATTTTCCACCCCCGGGGATCGGGCGGGGGTCGAGCGGCTTGATCGGGCCAGCTGAATATTATCAGCTGGCCGGATCAGCTGGTCGATACACGGTACAGAAACGTACCGTGTATCCCCAGCATAAAGGTGCCCATACACTCGTCAGATTGGCAGCAGATAGATAAGAAATGCATCTGATGATCTATCTGATGTGTTTTTAGAACATTTTTTACCAGGATAGAATTCCAATAGATTTCAGTTTGAAATCTATTGAAATTCGATCTGATGGCATTTTTTTGCCATCAGATTTCCATTAAGGCCAATGCAAAATGATAAGCAATCTCATCAGATCGACCTAAATTTTCCACCCTGCCAGTTCGATGGAAATCCATCGAAATCGGCCATCGATCGATCGATTGGCCAACCGATTTGCGATCGATGGATCGATCGGTCGGCCAGAAAATCGGCTGAGTGTATGGGCCCCTTAAGATTTACCTGCCAGATAGATAATTTCCAACATGTTGGAAATTATCTATCTAACCATCTATCTGCATAGCAATTAGGCATTGTTCTACTCAACAGGAGATAACCAGAAGACAATGCACCAGAGATCATAACCAGTCTCTACAGAAAATAATCTAATTATGCTTCCTAACAGAAGAATCTAACAGAAAATTGTATGGTGTATTCCCGGCATTATGCTGGGCATACACGGCTCGATGCCACCTTATCAATCGAGCCGCTGATGGCTCGATTGATCATTTCCGACAGGTCGATCACGCGGCGCATCGATACTGCGCTCGATCCCCGCGGGCGGACAATAGTGGGGAATCGAGCCACTGATAAGGAAACGCCTGTCAGGAACCGGCCCGCGGCACGCCTGCGTATACGGTTCCCGACTGCGGGTTTGACCAGATCAAGCGGGGAACAGCCTTATTTAAGCTACAAACAAGGCTGGGACCCCTCAAACACTTCCCACTGCCACCACTAGCGTTGCTAGACACGTCCCCTCAGCTGTCGAGGGCTCCAGGCGCAAACTGCGTTTTCGTATTTTTGTCAGCTTTGCGCTTAGGCCAAATACGAGAACGCCACACACCCACACACACAGTACAGTTGTACAGTAACACAGCACAATCAGACACTGACTTGTAAAGCAAGTTACCCTGTCGTGCAGCAAAACCACTAACAGTCGTTCCGAACGATACTGTTAGCTACTCGCACTGGCGTTTTGTACGTTGGGTCAGCTGCGCGCTTTAGGCCAACGTATGACAAACGCCCCCACACATACAATGCAATTACAATTTCATATGGTAGTGTTGCTCAAGCATACAATTAGGCACGGACTTATACACAGCTACACTGCAGTCTCCTCTAGGCTATGAGTGTTAGTTTAGTACCGCAGAAGTCAAGCTTATTAAATAATAATTTAATATTCCAGGGAAAAAATAGAACAATGCAGAACAGAATATATACAAAAAATAAAAAAATTACAAAATTAAGAGTTACAAAGATAAGAGGTTACAAAGATACACACAAAGCGATTTTGCTTACCAAAATACAGGAATCCAGATAGAAGAATCTTGGACTTTTGTGGACGGACACAATTCTGGTTAGACCAGGAGTCCACTAGCTTGGGCCAGGAGACCAGCCGCAGCTACCGTCAGAAGAGAACTGATTTGAGGTAGCTGTCCCCTGATTTTTATAATGAAATATTCGCCTCGAGGCTGTAAGCCTGTGTGGACGGGGGGAGACTAGATTTAATTACATCCTCAGTCATAATTGGATATTCAGAGATCCAACATCCACTATAGTACCCACACCCAACAAAAGACTTCCTTAGCCCAATTTCCCCAGGTTACAATGTCTATACATCAAGAGATTGTTAAGTGAGGCTTTTCAACTCCACCAATAATTTAATTTCCTCACAGTGAAATAGGGTTTCTTCACCACAAGCTGACATGTTTTAGACTTTTCCTGACTAGGCTTGCTTTGTGTATTGAGACAATGGGCCGTCTCCTGAGTTCAAAAAGCCAGGCAGATAATCCCATTAGCAGAAACTCAAAGCACCTCATATGGTCAAGACAATACCCACTTCCTTGCCCCAAGCAATCAACGGCAACAGCTCCCTTCTAGCAGACCTACATGGAACACAGGCAGAAAAATGAAAGAATATGTTCCTGTTCCTTACATCCTAAGCACCCCAATATATTCCTGACAACGCCCACGGGGACGAGCGGGAATCGATCTGCGCAGCTGCGGAAACGAGTAGACTCGCGGTGGGGGTCGATCCAGCGGCTAATCGAGCCGCCGGTCGACCCGTGTATTCCCACAATTAGAGACACAGGATCAGCATGAGAGTCAGGCAATCAGTATTATTTTAAAAGGAAAAATCCACATCCTTCTCAGTTTAGGTTCCCTTTAACCCCCTTGGCGGTATGAAACATTCCGCCAGGGGGCAGCGCAGCAGTTTTTTTAAAAAAAAAATTTTTAAAATCATGTAGCGAGCCCAGGGCTCGCTACATGATAGCCGCTGCTCAGCGGCATCCCCCCGCCCGCTTCGATCGCCTTCGGCGATCTCCGATCAGGAAATCCCGTTCAAAGAAGCAACGAATAGCGGCGATCGGGCGCGCAGCGGCGGCGATCGGGGTGCTGGTGCAGCTAGCAAAGTGCTAGCTGTGTCCAGCAAAAAAAAAAATTATTTAAATCGGCCCAGCAGGGCCTGAGCGGCACCCTCCGGCGGCTTACCCCGTGTCACACACGGGGTTACCGCTAAGGAGGTTAAACACATTAAATGAAAACATTTAGTGCTTGTTTAGTTGCTTCTCATGGCCGTTGCTAGGGTTCCAGAAGATTCGGCAATCAGCAGACATTGTTTAATGAACAGATGTGTTGCACGCTGTGTTGAAAACGGGACATGGCCTTCAGGCACTCTGCAGGGGTGCCTTCACATTTATTGTGTGTGTGTGTGATATAATAGAGCACATTAAAATAGGGGGTACTGTAAAAACAAGCACTAAATTGGGGGTCAGAAAAATAATGAGCACATTAATAAATTGCACTAGAATAAAGAGACAGTATGAGTGGAAGTGTACTAGGTGGTAGTAAAAAATTAGCCACACATACTTTTAAAGACCATGCCTCCTGTAAAATTAATGCAGGGGTTCCTTGAGATCCAAAAGGTTGAAAGAAAGGGGGAGAACCGAGAGCCCGATATGGTGTAGTATGTTAATGAGGTGATGCCTGATGCAAACACACACAATGATTATACTCACAAGGACCGGTCGCCTCCAAGGCAACCACTGGATAAGCAGGCGGGGAGAATTGTAACCTGACCCCGCTCAGGGTTAAGAAGTCGCTCTCTGTAGATAGAAGGAAATGGGGATACACCCCTCCACCAAGGGGGGACTCAACAATTATGTGGTATAACAACAGAGGCGCCAAGTAGAGTAAAATTAGTTAAAATTGTTAAAAAGGGGGAAGTGGGTGGACTCACCTCCCTTCTGAAAAAATGGCCAGACAACGGGCAGGTTACTTCAAGTTTAAAGTAACATTTATTATGAGCTCCAAAAGTGCAACGCGTTTCACGGGTTACAGTCCCGCTTCCTCAGGCAAACAATTTTTGGAGGGAGCAAAGTCGGGTCAAGAGCCAGATATAGCGCCTCTCACAGAGTGGGTGCTGATATCTAGAAGCAGGGAGCTACAGCAGCACTTGCTCTATGCTGGAAGTCACACTCCCATGTAGCTCCCAATGTCTTAGCTGGTCCTCATTTTGCTCCCCTCATGTTCCAGTTGTTACAGTGCAGGCAGCATCAGCACAGCTCATTCCCTCTCTTTGTGCTCCATGAAGGTTGCCCCGATAGCACAGAGAAGCCTAATGTGCTAGTAGCACAGCCACACTCACCACTGCTTACACCACCAGCAGAGAGGGTTTGCCACAGCCTCATTG
Organism: Hyperolius riggenbachi; assembly: GCF_040937935.1. NCBI lineage: Eukaryota > Metazoa > Chordata > Amphibia > Anura > Hyperoliidae > Hyperolius > Hyperolius riggenbachi. Next base: position 209,449,444 of record NC_090655.1, on the reverse strand, counting down.
AGGAAAGGGGGGGGGGGGATTTCCTTGATTCAACAGACGGGTGGATGGGAAAATATGTTGCAGAGCTAATGGCACCATCTGTGCTCTTGGTTGGGGTAGGCGAGAGTGAGGTCCAGAAATTACCAGTAAGAGTCAGAGACCTGGAACTATTTAACCATAATGACACCATTGTTTTCCTACAGATGAGCCAAGTAACAGTAGTCCACCAAAGAGATTGAAAAGTTCTGCTTATGTTGGGGATCCTGTACAGGAAGATCAGAAGATCTCTCAGGATTATCAGGTAACCAGAACTTGATATTTGATCAATGCTCTGCATTCCTCATACACAAGCTTAATGTAATGTTTGTATAATTGTACATTTGCAAGGATGAAAAACTTGTTACCAAAGCTGAGGTGAAACAGGAATCAGAAGAGACCGATGTGAAGCATGAGGAGCCGAGTAAAGAAATTCCCCCAGAGATCACAGGTGGGGAATACACAGCAAATACACAAAAGAGCCACACAGTGTGCTACTTCACACAGTGAAAGTGAATGGAAACTGAAAAATGAAATCAGCAAGATACTTACCTAATGAGAGGGACGGTTCTGGGTCCTATAGAGCCTTGCTGCTCCTCTCGCAGTCCCTGCATTCCAGCGCTGGCTCCCCTGGCAGCAGTATCCCATCAAATACAGCTTTCTGCTGCCGAAAGAGACTCCAGAGGTCTTCGGGAGCCCGAGTGCTCCCAAAGACAAGCGGCTCCATACTGCGCTGGCATTCTCTCTCAAGCAGGCGCAGTACAGAGCCGTCTGTCTTCAGGAGCACTTGGACTCCCGAAGACTTCTGAAGTCTCCTGTGGAGGGGGTATAAATGGGGGAGCTGCCGCTTAAACGAGGGAACCATGATAGTAGTGGAAAGGATCTATAGGATCTCCTCGGGTAAGTATCTGGCTGATTTTTTTTATTTACAGTTCCCATTAGCTTTAAAGTGTATTTGAGATGGGGAAAATGTTCTGTTTAACTTCCCTGGGGTTTCTTTTTTACTTCTAATTGAATTTCATAATGAGTGGACGAATACCTTTTGTGAAAAGGCCTATAGGAAAGCATAGATCCATTGTACATGTCTATTGGTCCACTGCCGTCCGATTCACACACGTACACACACGCATGTGAATACACACATGCATGTGTATACACACACGCATGTGTATACACATGCACCCACAGCACACAAGTGTCACTCTCTTTATTCACAGACTCTCGAGAAACCAGACGGTCTCGGAGACTAATGCAATTTGAGGAAGAGGAAAAAAGACTTATCAGGATTAAGGAGGAGGAAACTCCTATGGAGATTACCACTGGTGAGTGATAAACACTCAGAAGAGAATCAGACTCATTGTTCAGACTCATTGTTCACTCCCTGTTTTGAATCTGATCTGATTGTGATCAATTCCAAGCACACACAGCACATACACATCCCCTCCATATGATTAGTTGTGGTCCAGTGATGACTATTCATTATTCATTCTTATTCCGTTGTTTTCTGTTAAGCCCCATACACACGCTCAGCAGCGATCTTTTAAGGTTTATACACACCTACCAACTATCTACCAAACTTGTCTGTTAAGCCCCATACAACTTTTGTTGTGAAACGACTAAAAAAAAGTATTTTGCTTTTGTTCAAACAGCTGATAAGACTGACAAGAAGTCAGTCCAACTGTTGGATTGACTTATCAGTTTGACAAATGTGCTGCATAAAAGGCTGCTGTTGAATGTGTCAATGGGGCTTAACAGATAAGTTTGGCAGATAGTTGGTAGGTATGTATGCTTTTGTTGTGAAACACCTAAAACGGCTAAAGGTCCGTACACACGCCGGACTGGCGGATCGCTCAGAAACAGCCGTATCAGTCCGCCAACAGTGCGTACACACGCCGGACTGACGTTGGAACGCCCACCCAGCGGGAGGTGACGACGGACCCGTCGTTGCCTCCAGTCCGGCGTGTGTACGGACCTTAAAGAGACTCCGTAACAAAAATTGCATCCTGTTTTTTATCATCCTACAAGTTCCAAAAGCTATTCTAATGTGTTCTGGCTTACTGCAGCACTTTGTACTATCACAGTCTCTGTAATAAATCAATGTGTCTTTCCCTTGTCAGACTTGTCAGCCTGTGTCTTGAAGGCTGCCAAGTTCTTCAGTGTTGTGGTTCTGCTATGCACTCCCCCCTCAGGGGGGAAAGAAACACACAAATGATCTCTTGAGATTCAAAAGGAAGGCTGTATACAGCCTGCTTGTGTATGGATGTATTTTCTATGTGTGGACATGCTGTACATCAACCTACTTCCTGTTTTGGTGGCCATTTTGTTTGTTTATAAACAAACTTTTTAAAACTGTTTTTAACCACTTTTAATGCGGCGGGGAGCGGCGAAATTGTGACAGAGGGTAATAGGAGATGTCCCCTAACGCACTGGCATGTTTACTTTTGTGCGATTTTAACAATACAGATTCTCTTTAAGACTTGAAACCAAAATACAAACGTAGCTGCGCTTCAAAGTCCTTATACCATCCAGATACGGACAACCCTATAAAACAAATTAAAAATTTTGAGGCGCAGCTACGTTTGTATTTTGGTTTCAAGTCTGGGAGTAAGGTGACTCTTGATCTGCTGCGATCCCATTGTTGAAATTTATTGTCCGTGGAGCGCAATTCTTGTACAATTTTTGGTAAAACAGATAAGACTGATAAGACGTCAATCCAACGGTTGGATTGACTTCTTATCAGTCTTATCAGCTGTTTGAACAATAGCAAGAGACTTTTTGGGGGGGTTTTCACAATAAAAGTTGTGAAAGCATAAAAGACCGCTGTTGAGCGTGTGCATGGAGCTTTATTCTACATATCTAATCCCTGATGTGTATATGCCTTGATAAAAATGTTGAATAATCATTCATAACCATGACTTGAGCAGCTACATGTATTGTCGAATGTTTCTCATGCATCTCTGTACAGAGGCATCACTCTCATCTTTATTTACAGACTCCGGAGGCATCAGAGGCAACAGGCGGATTCGCAGAGACTTCAGAGCTGAGGAGGAAGAAGATTATGTGAGGGTTAAAGTGGAGGAAATTCATCCACAGATGATCACAAGTGAGTAATAAATATTACATTAAATGCAAAAAAGGTCACATATTCTCCAATTCAAGGGTATCTTCCTGCTGCAACAATTGTTTTCTATATGTTATTCTGCGTCTGTAAAGTGGACCAAGCAATCTGTTATGAGTTTCCTTTCTAAAGCCCCATTTATTGCCAAACAGATAAGGCTACTTGCACACCATGCGCAATGTGTTGCATATGCTGCAAAGTAGGGAGGCAACAATGTTGAAAAGTTGCATTGCGTGTTACGAGTGCAATACATCGCCTGCAGTACACAGACATATGCTTCATTGCTGCTGTAATTGCGCATAGCGTCTGGTATCGCAAAGCGTTTTGGGCTGAATCTTGCGCACCACATCACTAACCCTTAGATGTGTTTGTGCCATTGCAATATATTTTTGTTGTGTTGCAATTATATTGTGCCTGGTAACTAAAGGGGAGCGAGAGCTAGAGGAGAGCTGGCCTTGTATGTTGTCGACAGCAGAGTGGAATGTTATGTATTACCTTCTCCAATTGGCGATAGAGGTATTTCTTCACTTCCTCTTCAGTTTGCAAGTGCCATGCAGCCAGCCAATCACCATGTAGTTTCTGTCCCTGTGATAGGACAATGGACTGTAGCCGCATGGTGATTGGCTGGCTACACGGCACTTGCATACTGAAGAGGAAGTGAAGAAAGACCTGTATTGCTGACAGGAGCAGGTAATGCATAACGCTTTGCTCCACTGCCGCTCTGCATTATGTACAGGACCCGGACTCCTAGTACAGTCTAGTTGTGACCCTGATCTTGCAATTATTATGCAGGTAATTTATTGCACCAGTTTACACTGTACGCAATGTTTTCAACTAGCAATAGAATTTTCCAAAACTCCTACATGAGTGCGGAGGTGTTATGTGTCATGCAGTTTGCTTGCAGCCCTAGAGCCACAGGTCTCCCTTAGGTCTCTTGTAGCACTAGAGCCACATGTCAGCCTTGGGCCTCTTGCAGCCCCATTTAACACAGCCTAGGCTTCTTATAGGTCCTGGTCAAGCGCTTAGCCCTAGGCTTCTCAGTAGTCAAAGTGTAGTCCAGGCCTATCACAGCCTAAAAGCACCAGCTTAAACCCAAGACTTCCACTCTACTCTAAAAGATAAGTGACAGCATAATAACTTTTACAGAAAAAACATTTCTGTACAGCCCACAGAACTCCTACTGAGATTTTGCAGAATGGTTACTTCCTGGTTTCATGGGAGCACTGAAATGGTTAACCCCTTGTGTTTACATATAGCCTGTTTGAACGGGACAGATCTGACAGCTCAAATTACAGTGGCTCATTACTAGCAGATAAAGGAGAATTTAAGTGGACTTGAACTCAGAACTTCCTCTCTTCTCTAAAAGATCAGCAACAGCATAAAAAAACCTTTACAGAAAAAAAACACTTCTTTGTTACAACTGATAAAAATTCTGTAATAAATCTGTGTTGTCTACTTCCTGCTTTCATGGAAGCAGACATACACAGGGTTAACATCCTGTGTTTGCAAATTAGCTGCTCTGCCAAGACAGCCAGCTGACACAGCTGAGAGATCAAGTTACACTGGTGATTAGTCACAGATGAGGGAGAATTAGAAAGGCTAAACTTTCTAAATACATACAGGGTGCATTTCTCTACGGTTTCCTTCTGTCCGGTGCCAGAGTTCAGGTCCACTTTAAGGGATAATTAGACAGGCTGTTATCTCTAAATACACACAGGGTGGGTTTCTCTGTGTTTTCCTTCTTTCCTGTGAAAGAGTTTAGGTCCTCTTTTACTCCATATGACCGAGTCAGCCTCAGCCAACTTGCATTTCGTTAAGAAAAAGGAAGCATCCCTAATTATTCTCTCTAGAGGAAACCGTGAACCAGATTTATCAAAGCATTACCAACATTTTTTTCTTCTTAAACGGTTCTAATCAGCAGGGGAACTGTTCTCCATGATAATAAAAAACTTCTTAAATCCTACTTATTAGTGTCAGTTTAGCTTGGATTTCTAGAGCTGCACTACAGTTAAGAAAAGTGCAAATCCATCCCTAAACTGTCACAGATTAAGAAGTGCTTAATAGCAGTTCTACAGATAATGCAGCAGATCAGGCTCGACATGATTTGTAAAGTGCTCCTCCCCCCAGCTGCCAGGTGTCCTGTGAAGCTGTTTTGTGCTTAACTTTTCCAGTGCTAGGCATTGATGCAATACAGCAGATGTATTGCTAACCTCAGCAATGGCAATTTCCCTCCACACTGCACTGTCTGAGAAAACTTCCTAACTCCTCCTATTCCTAACAGTTTAACTTCTTGGCGACTGCGTCACACCGATGCGCGTGCACGCGGTGCCAGCCCCAGGACCACCTTACGCTGATCGGCGTAAAGTCCTTAGCGCTGCGATCCACGGCTGTTCCCCTGGGGCAGACAGAGGTGATCGGCTGTCATAGGCTGAAGCCTATGACAGCTGATCACGGGGATTGGCTGGCAGGGGGGAGGGAGGGCGGTCCTGAAAAAAAAATGAACAAAAAAGGGTCAAATTTTATCAGAAAAATAATAAAATAAATATTTGGCAACAAAAAATAAACATTGGGGGCAGTGGCGTAGCTAAGGAGCTGTGGGCCCCCGATGCAAGTCTTACATTGGGGCCCCCCCAAACACTCTATACGTATCAATAGATACGGCACACCAAAACCTGCCAATGGCAACTACAGTGTCAGAGGTGCAAGAAGGGGATGGGGATCACTTTAATGATTACCACTATTCAAAGTATCTATAGAAGTCATTATGATCACAGGACCAATATAGAGCTAATACTGCAGTTGAGGGAGGGCCCTTCTGGCCCAAGGGCCCTGATGCAGTCGCAATCTCTGCAACCCCTATTGCTACGCCCCTGATTGGGGGAGCGATCAGACCCCATCAACAGAAAGCTCTGTTGGTGGGGAGAAAGGGGGGGGGGGGAATCACTTGGCCTTAAAACTGCAGTGAAAAATGGCCTGCTCCTTAGGGGGGTTTAACACTGCGGTCCTCAAGTGATTAGGAAGGAATCTGCACTATTTAGTGATTTCTTAAGATGTGTGAGACAGTTCTGCATGGATTTCTAAAAACCTACCAAGATTGTGTCTCAGACACTCTTGAAAAATGTCCCCCTGTGAATGGGAAAGTTCAGAATTTCATTCTAATGTGTTCTCACCAACACTGACCTGGGAATATATTTTTGTTGCAGGAGAAACCCATCCACCCTCTCAGACCACAAGAGCAAGAATAAGGGCACGCCGCTTCTCTGAGCCAGAAAACATCGTACTTATTGAGAATTTACTCCCTCACTTTGATCGCCTTTTTGGCAGACTCTCTTCCCAGACTGACAGCACCACTAAGAGCAGAATATGGAAATCTATAGCGAATGCTGTCACTGCATTGGGCGGAGCTCGCCGGGATGTTCAGCATTGTAAAAAACGCTACCAGGACATCAAAGGCAACATACGAAAGAAAATTGCAGCACATCAGGCAGCTGTGTAAGTGTCACTTGCATCTCTTTGTACATGAATTTATGTGAGCTACTGCTTGTTACATGTTTTTTTTATTATTACCGTATTATTTATACAGGTTGTCTGCTGGGGATAGTGCTAGAAGTAAAGTCCCTTTATTTCTATTGGAATCTGAAGAGCTACTCAGACCATATTTGGCAAATAATACTTCACGGGGGTATCCTGTGCTCTATGATGCACAGCATGCTTCCACTTCAGTTGTAGACACAGGTATGTATTTTCAGTTTTTATACTTTTAAAAAAATGAAGAGATAAACAATCGTATATATTCTCCTACTCCTAAAAATGACTTTTTAGATATCCCACACTTTTATGTTATGTTAAAAAAAAAAAAAAAAAAAGTAGATTTATTGTTCTGTTTTTGCTCATTGACACAGTCTTTCCATGTCGCAGAGAGCTAAAATTTATAAATTGTTGACCCTTTTTATCTATTCCCTACACTCAGAAGCTGTTCTCTGCTAGAAAAACATTTTATGGCTGTAATCCCTTATCAGTGAGGGGTACCCTATAGTCTGACTGGAGAGAAAATGTCAGTTGCATACCTGAATGGTTTCTTTCAGGAACATAGCATAGTTATTACGGTGCTTGACACTGTACATACACATCTATCACATCATGTCACAGGTCACTTAAAGTGTATCTGAGAGGAATGGGGCAAAAGGATTTTCACTTACCTGGGGCTTCCTTCAGGCCCCTGCAGTCTGTCAGCTTCCTCAATGTTCTCCTAGTCCCATCCGCTATGACACTGTCAGCCCTGTTAAAGTCTATGACTTAGCTCAGTTGCGGACTACTGCACACGCGCAGTCCTGACCACAAAACCACCAAATCGTGCTCCTGTTGCTGGGAGTGTTCTGTGCATGCGCAGTTCATTAAGACTGTGCGATGGAGGATGCATGCGGCCCGGAACAGCGCATATGCAGTGGCTCGCAACCCAGCTGGATCGCGGACTTCACAGCAGCTCAGCGAATTGGCCTGAGAGGACATTAAGTGAGCTGACAAACTACAGGGGGCTGGAGGAAGCCCCAGGTAAGTATAAATCCTTTAGTTCCCTTCATCTTAGATTTACTTTAAATCTGAAGTAAAAATAACTAAAATACGATAATGTATTTGTATGTGTAGTACAGCTAAGAGATCGAACATTAGTAGCAAGGAAAAGAGTCTCATTGTTTTTATGTACAGGAAGTGTTCAGAAACTTCAGTTGTTATCTATGCAAAAGAGCTTCTCTGAGCGATTTGACGAACTTGAGTCGAATACACTCCTGTTTTCTGAAGCCCTTATACAGCCAAGACACAGTGAGACAGCTTGCAATAAGGTTTTACTGCAGGGAAGTTCAAAGGGTCATTATTTCTGCTTTGTTTTATAACTTAATACACAATAATTAATCTTAATGGAGAAGAAGAGTAAACTAAAACATAACATTTTATAACTTCATCTAAAAACTATGTAAACTTAAGATTTCACTTGGCTGAAACAATTATTCCTGGACGAGAATGTCGCATCTGCACAGGTCTTCCCGGATGTCACTGGCCTCCCCTGTAGGGATCCACCCTGTTAAATTGCTGTTTTAGATGTATGTTCCCTGCTGGGAACTTCAAAGGAAGTTCTTGCAGCTTGAAGCCGCTCATGTGTCTCCCGTCTCCATAGAGCCAAAAAGTCAACAGACTTCCGCACACCTTACTGCACAATGCCAGTGTCTGGGGTGCTATAAACTGTAGTGTGGGTGTCATTAAGTCAAGCAAACAAATGTATTGATTGTTTCGGAGTCACTGGGGCCCCTTTATCAAGGCTAGCAGAAACTAGATGAATATAACAGTTAAAATGCAAACAACCATAACAGTAAAAGATGAGTATAAACTCCAGCAGTCATGTATGCCCATAACCACCAACATGCAGAGGCTCTATAGATAAAATGTGTGCAGTGAAACATTGTTACCCATAGCCACCACTTCTACTGGGAGGGTACAGGATGATACAGAATGAGCGTGTCTATATCAACATACAAGAGTGTGAAAATGCGAGAGCCAGGAGACAACAGAGCGGTGTACCACTCTCATTGTATTGGCATAATAATAATAATCAGCTTCTAATAGATGTCAGTGTTATCGGGAATCAGGTTCCCAAGTGATTCAGCATCTCAATGTGGGTAGAAGCCAACTGGCTGCTACATAGGTGTTCAGTACTTGTTGCTGATCATCTACAACTAGCTGTTGTTTGGGTGCCGGGGTTTACGAAGGTGTGGTCTAGACATTAAGTGGTAAAGGATAGAGTTAGGCATTAGGTGGGAATTCAATTTAGGCACTTATGGGGGGTTAGGTTTAGGCATTTGGTGGGAGGTTTGGTTTAGACACTTACGGGAGGGGTTAGGAATTAGGTGTGTGTGTGTGTGTGTGGGGGGGGGGGGGGGGGGGTTGGCTTAGACACTTACAGGGGGGATAAGGGTTAAGGGGAGGTTCAATTTAGGCACTTACAGGGGGGTTAGGCATTAGATGGGGGTTCAGTTTTGGTATCTACAGGGGAGGTTAGGCAATAGGTGGGAGGTTTGGTTTAGGCATTTACAGGGGAGTTTAGGAATTAAGTTGGGAGGTTTGGTTTAGGCACTTAGAAGGGAGGGTTCAAGTGAGAATGGGTACTGGGTAGTGAATAGTAAACTACTGTACATTACCTATATTTTACTACTAGTGGCACCACCCAACGCCCAACACAAGCAGTGCTGCTACAATATGTACTCATGACAGGTATCCTCTTACCTTATAAGTTAATGACAGCCTATACAATGGTTATCCATACTGCTATAAATATCCAAATCTCATCTAAGCCAAATCATGTATATACCATAGAGTAAGGCATGAGAACTGTTGCTACATTAATGGAATGTAGGTGTCTATTTTTTAGATTTTGAGTCTGACGGCCCAACAAAGGGCGAGTCCAGGTCGCACAGCATCCAGAATGAAGCTAGTCAGGAGCACATGGAGGAAGAGGAAGACTTGGATCAGTCACAAGTTGAGTTTAATGAGTTTACTTATGGGCTAGAGCCAGAAACATCTGAACAGGAAGGGCCAGAAGACAGATCAGAATCTTCACCTCATGAGACGTCTTCAGCTCAACCAGATGTGTCTGAAAAATCATCTGTGGACCACATTTCAAGGTCTCATACAGTTCAGCATGGCAGACAGATGCCGCCGAAGGCCAAGAAGGAATCTATTCGGGAATTAAATGTGAGGCATTTAAATCGTTTTACCCGCCTTCAGACTTTACATCGGAAAATGCTAAGCCGACAGATGACACAACTCCATGAGGATGTGTCGTATTTAGTAAATGCTACAGAGGAACAGAACGACCACCTTTCAGGCATCACCAACTTCATGGAGCGAATTGCAGTTGCCCTGGAAACCAGGAATGATTTGGAGGACAAGCGACAGGCTTCTCTAGAACAAATAAATGGTAACTTGAAGCGGCTCTGTGAACTAATTGAACCCAATGACTAAAATTAAGTTCCTTGACATTTTGTCCTTTTTTTTTTTTGTTTGTTTTTTTTTTTTTTTTTTTTTAGTTAAGTTGGTATTTATATAAGAACGTGTACATGACTTGTGCTAGTAACAGGCCTGGAAGTGTTAACAGTAAGGGTACTTTCCCTTCAAATGGAAATTCAACTTTCTTTATACATTTGGTACTTCACAAGTTTGTTTTTGTAATTTTAGGTTGTTAATTCTTTCTATTTCTACGTGCAATCAGTTAAGAATGTCTAAAACTGATTGCTCAAATTGAACTTTTTGTGCCCCCCATCTCAGCAGTATTCATTTGGGGTACAGACTGTCTAGAAGTGGCCACTTTGCAGCTTGAGTAATTAACTGCACAAAGCAGGAGACATTGCTACTCATTTCCAACACCTTTACTAATCCATTGTCTGGCAGCACACTTTCACACTCCCATCTGCCAGTTCTGGTAGGAAAAGTTTGGAATGGTTGTATTTTAGATGCTCGTTCATAAACTAAGCAAGCTGAACCTTTATTTACCATAAATCCTTGCAATACATAGTGTTGGACTGATTACGTTGTGTTGGATTTCCCTCCTAAGTTAAATAAAAAAAAGAAATTAACCTTTTCATAAAGTAACACGTTTATCTTGTTTATTAAAATTGTTTGTTTGTTAAAACGGACTCCGGATTTGTTAAAACGGACTCCTCTTCACAGCTTGAAACTCAGGCTTTTTTCATTAACTTACAATGTACATCTACAGTATACAGGCAAAGTACGAAATCCAGGCATTCTATAGAATACCAAACTAATTTTAGGCAAACTACAAAATGCTTCGTATTTCGTACTTTGCCTAGGCAATCTATAGAATGTCTAAAGGTGGCCAAACACCATTATTTTTTTTTTTAATTATTATTTCCTTTCAATTCAAGAATTACAATCAGTTTTTCTGCTTGATTGTAACATTTCAAAAATCTGACCAATGTATCACACACGTTAAATTTTACACAGTTATGAAAAGAAAAAAAACTGCTTGGGTCATCAAGAAATTGACTATCCTACACCATTACATTTTCATAAAAATTGATTGGTAAAATCCATCACTCTCGATCTTCATTTTTTCCATCATTTTTATCGAATTGCTTTGAAATTGGATCATTTTATTGTATCGTGTGTGGTCACTTAGGGAGGGGGATGCCTCTGGATCCTAATGAGGCTTCGGATAAGAAGGAGGCATTCAATAGTCTTTTAAACTTGCATTTAACTTGCGTTTATCAAATCTCAGCAGTTATACAACATGTTTCGGGGCGACTCCCTTCATCAGGTGTAGATGCATAAAGAGAACAACATTGAATAAATATTAGTATGTGCACCACACCCAGTCTCTTCGTGGTCAGCTGACCAGTGACATCATAGAACAAGTCCAAAGTTCATTTAGTCCCTTGGGGTACTCAAAAAGGCACTACACATACATCCTATGACCCATAGATAACCTGATATACAAGTGGCTTATGCTTATTACCATGGTAATTACCTATTAAATCAACAACTGCATACAAGCTTTTAGGACCAGCAGGTCTCTTCTTACCACCCTCTATCCGACACCCCCAACCATCACCGATGGTATATTGCTCAATATCTGAGGGAAAAGAAGGAAAAAGAGAAAAGAAACATCAGTGACAATTACAGAAAATATTTCAAACTTAACATGTCATTTATCCCTTTGGGAGTAATTGTATCCAGTTTCCTCATCCACCTTGCTTCTTTTTGTAGGAGAATCCTATCTCTATCTTCACCTCAGTTGAGTGGTGGAACAAGGTCCATTACCAACCAGCGAAGTTGTGACACCCCATGGCTACGATCAAAAAACTGTCTGGCCACAGGGGTATCGCAGGCCTTGACCCCCGGCTTGTAACCGCAGATGCAACCCCTATGTTCCAGAACCCTGGTCTTCACATGTCAGCGCAGGGTTGGTATTGCTGAGATTTGATAGATGCAAGTTTAAAAGCCTATTGAGTTCCTCCTCCTTATCTGTATACTTTGAAAGTTGTGTTAAGTGGTGACCCACAGGAGGAACGTGCACCAGCTACTTTAACCTGACCAGGCTCAAGGCATAAGGTTCTCACGGACACGCCTATTTGGATCCTAATGAGGCTTCCTCCTGTGTAGCCCCAATCCAGTGCTGGCTCCCCCTGAAAATCCACCAACAAGCTTGTCAGTGGAGGCGCAGAAGTGCTACAGCATGCGGCAGTATTTCCGTTTGGGATACAGCACAGGCGCAGTACCATCTTCCCCCTCAGGCTCCTGGCAGAAATAGCCAAGCCCGATTGGGTCCACTCTACTACATAGACACGAGACGGGAAGTGGTATTGCGCCTGCACTTGATCGCAAAGGTAAATATTGCCGTCTGCTGCTGTCCAGGGGTCCCAGTGCAGATCCATGCTGCAAAGGAGAAAGGGGGAAGCCTCATTAGGATCCAGAGGCTTTTTTTTTCTTACAGGTTCTCTTTAACCACTTTGTCCTCCTTGACGTATAAAAACGTCAAGGAGGACAGGCGCGCTCCCGCGGCCGATCGCGCGCGTGCACGCGCACTCCCGGCCGCGGAGTCGGTAGCCACGGAATCAATTTATCGGGCTATGGAGCCTGATCATTGATTCCTCTCCCCCGCTGAAAAAGCGACAGCTTCTCTCGGAAGCTTCGCTCTTTCTGAAGCTGTGTCCCTCTAAGCGTACATTGTACGCTTAGAGTGACGTCATGTAAAAAAAATTGAGATTGCCATCTTGTGGCCAAAAAGTAAAACTACAAGTAAATTCCCAAAAACATTACAATACACCAATATTTCCCCAAATAAAACACTTTTATATCCCACCCTCCCAAAAATGCCCACATAAAATGTTTAATAAAAAAAAACAAAAAAAACATTACTATAAAAAAAAAAAAACATAAATATTTACCTAAGGGTCTAAACTTTTTAAATATCTATGTAAAGATGAAATATTTCTCTCTATTTTTTTTTTATAAGCTTGTAAATAGTGATGTATGCAAAACGGAAAAAATGCTCTTTTATTTCCAAATAAAATATTGTCGCGATACATTGTGATAGGGACATAATTTAAATGGTGAAATAACCGTGACAAATGGGCAATAACAATACGTGGGTTTTAATTATGGAGGCATGTATTATTTTAAAACTATAATGGCCGAAAACTGACAAATAATGAATTTTTTCATTTTTTTTCTTATTCTTCCTGTTAAAATGCATTTACAGTAAAGTGGCTCTTAGCAAAATGTACCCCCCAAAGAAAGCCTAATTGGTGGCGGAAAAAACAAGATATAGATCAGTTCATTGTGATAAGTAGTGATAAAGTTATAGGCTAATGAATGGGAGGTGAACATTGCTCGGATGCATAAGCTGAAAACGACTGAGATGTTAAGTGGTTAAAGGCTAACTAGGCAAAATATTTGAAAAGGCAAACCATTTATTAGTTGTATTTATTATCGTAGTACTGTGCTGTCTATGGCATTAGTCCTGGATTTCTTGTTAGCTCAGTAATATGTGGTACTTCAGATGTGAGAAAACTGAGAGCCTTATACTGTGGTATGTTGAATTTGATAATGTTCATTTGAGGGAGTGAATTATACTCACTAAAATGTGCCACACCATAGGCAAGTGGGAGAACAAACCCATCCCCACTTTAAAGGGACTCCGAGCACCTCTCATGGATATGCCGTTAAGACTCCGACCAGTACTGCAAAGTACTTAAACATGCATACCTTTTTGTAGCTTGTGCTCTCCTCTTTCATTTGATGCCTGAATCGTCGTTCTACACCAAATAGTTTCCGTTCGATTTCAATTTAAAAATCGCGGCTGCCATCTTGGCTATGTTATAACTTCTGGGTCACCCCTGTCTTCTCTGTTAGAGAAGTGCATCACTGAATGAAGCAGGAAGAGGAAGTGACACGCATGGCCATTGCAAGAGGCTCCTCCAGAGGGGTCATAGCACGACTTTGTTGGAAGTCGTCTGTCTTAAAGCCATGCCCATGAGAGGTGCTCGGAGTCCCTTTAAAAGTTGCTCTCTGCAGGGATAGGCCAAACATTACCCTCCACTCAGTGTGGATTGAAACACTATACAGTTGTTCAGTGCCAAAGTGAATTAAAATATTTAAAACCGTTTAAAAAGAAGAGGCATTGGTGGCCTTACCTCCCTCAAAAAGACTCAGAATTGCAAAATGAAGAAACTCTGCCTCAGTTTGAGTTGCTGGGTTCTTCTGTAAGCTCAATTGAGATTTCACTCTTACTTACCCGATGAAGCTGGCTTAGTCCCGCAAAGTGCATTGCAATTTTTTTTAAAGTTGTAATTTTTCACTCAAAGTTTCTTTATTTTGCAATTCTTGTAGGAGGTAAGTTCATCATTACCTCATCTTTCTAAATGGTTTTAGAATTTTTTGACACCTCTGAACAATTGTATAAAATATAAAAAAACACCTTCTGCACCAGTTCATACATCCTCAGAGACCTACTTCTCACTCCCAGTCAGACCAACCCACTTCCTCTATAGCAGCTATAATGGAAAGCCACGCCCCTCTCCTGATTCCCAGACTAAACAGATGCATGAAACTGACTGGAAGAGGGAGGGGTAAACAGCCAGCTGGCCTTTACTAAGGATATAGAACCCCTGGCAAAAAAATATAAAATATATAGCTTCTCTTAGAGGATGTAATTAGATTTTTGTACTATAATAGTAAAAAAATCTAATTACAGATATAACACAAAGCTATTTTATCCTCAGATGAACATTCTGGCTTTGCAAAGCATACCTAAAAACAAAAATAAAAAAATGAACTGACATTTTTGTAACTAATGGCACATCTTTTTTCAGATCAAGTAAAGGAAAAATTATGGCGTCACTCTGTTGCGGAAAAAATTGTGAAATCAAGAAGCAAAAACCACAATTAGTACTCTTCTTTGGCCTTTATGACAGCTTGAAGTCTTTGAAGCATGAACTTTACTAATCAAAAACAATGCGCTTCATCATTCGGGTTCCAGCACTCTCCTATAGCAGTTGAAAGATCATTTTTGCAGGATGGAGCCTTGTCATGTATTATTTTTTCAGTCTCCACCATAAATTTTCAACTTGATTGATGAATTGAGATCCGTACCATGTCCTTCAGCTGGTACGCCTTGGCTTGAACAAACGTTTAAACGCTCATTGTTCGGTGGTCAGAAATCGATTGGAGCCTTGTCATGCAACATTTTTTCAATTTCCACCATAAATTTTTCTTTGAATTCAGATCCGGACTGTTTACTTGTCATATCATTGAGTTGATATTGCTTTTCTGGAGAAATGTTTTAATGCTCTTTGGTGGCGAGATGCATGATCATCGTGAAAAATGACTCCATCTTCACCAAACCTAATTTTGATTGAGGAATTGGGAAGAATTTGTAAAATTTCAGTTGTGTTTACTGCAAAGGTAATGACTTCCGTATGCTCTGGTCCTTCACCTGACATGCAACCCCATATAATCAATTACTATGGAATTTCCATCACTGGATACCACTTTCATCCAATCGTCTGCAGGCCATGACTGCTTCTCTTTAACTCACTGTAACCTTGTTTTCTTCTGTTTCAGTGGTAATGATGGTTTAGATTTTCTGCAACTGAATCCCATTTTCTTCAGCTAATTTCTTACAGTTTGGTTACAAACACGAGCAGATTTATCAGTTGTGTCTGAGAGAGAAATTTAAAATTTCTAGAAACCATGCAGAACTGTCTAATGGTGGCCATACACGGTACAATAAAAACGTTTGATTTTCCCGTTTATTCGATTTAAATGATCGAATTGAATGAAAGTTGGAAATAATTTTCAAGAAATTCGAACGATTATCCCGTTTTTTTCGGGAAAAATGATCAGACATGCTGGAAAAATCTTTATATTCGATCTAACGGAATAATCGAACTACATTATCTAATTGAAAAATTGTACCATTTATGGCAGTCATTTTAAAATGGTGCAATTTCCTTCTAAAACGGCAGGAGATAGGAAGGATTATTAGAATGGGTGCAGTCTGTGAGAGAATAATCTGAGTGAAGAAAGATGTACTTTAGTTTTAACACAGAAAAAGAAGACTCACAAAAAGATCCGGTCTTTGAACCAAATCTTTTGAATCATTTTACTAGGGAAGCAGACTGGGTGAAATGACTAGCAGGACAGGACTTTCCCTGAATCTTTCATTGTGATGATCCAAATGATTCGACTCACAAAAAAGAACCGGATCAAATGAACGACTCGTTCATGATCCGGACAACACTAGGAGTTCCACGAGTCACCACAGTGCAGTGAATATTAATTAGCCATGTGGCTGGCCGCAGAGGAGGAGGGGAGACCTCCTCCTCCAACATTACTGAGCATGTGCAAACAGTCTAACGCTGCTTAGCCCAGTATAACGTACAGCATGCAGCACTTTGTTTAAACGTGTTGCGTTACTATGTAACGCAACGTGTGCACAACTGATTTTACAGTGCTGTGAGTTAGGCTGCGTTACTGGCTGCTGTAACGTGGGACTTTAACGTCCCACTGTGAAAGCAGCCTAATAGTAAATTTGCAGCAGCCAGCGCAGTTCTTAGTGTAGGGTGGACTGAATGATATCAGTCAATCCAGATATTCTTGCTGCATAAAAAAAAATGTGTCTCTCCTAGCTCATAGTACAGCTGCTGTCTGAACTTTATAAGGAAGAGAAGTCACTGACAACCTTAAATTAGTTATGTGTGGAATAGGACACAGTACAAGCTGTGACAGTTTATCCCTCAGTGTGGCGAGTTTTATACAGGGTATCCACTACTTTTTTATTTCCATGACTGATTAGCGCTTCTTTTCACTGTTCTACCAGTATGACATTTTTAGAAATTCCTGCAAAATTTGTACAAAGTATTTTGGGCTTTTGTGTAAGTCAACAATTCACTCTCGGAACACACAAATTATTATTGTGATTAAATAGATAGAAAATAAATAATACAAAAAAAAACAAGATATACTGTAGTCAATGAGATGCAAATTATTTTGAGTGGATATAGGATTATGCAAATTTTGTATGCACATGTATGCAGCTTGAACATTAACCAATCAAATTTTGCTGAGATAAAATTTGATTGGTCCATTTTCAGGATGCATAAATGTACATACAAAATTTGCATAATTCTTACAAAATGATTTGCATATCATTGACCATCCCTAGAAAAAACTGTCATTGTTTTTATAAGTCTTCCCCACAGACTTCTATTTTTGCCCATTTGACCTTCACTTTTGTTGTACATTTTTTTATTTTCAAGGCACATTTGAGTCTTCTGTCCTAATGCTTTGATGTCTTGGTCTACCTGAATGTTTCCCTTCTAACACCTTCTCATTTTGGTTTTTACTTGGTCCAAATTTTAGACACAGAGCACTGGGAACAACCCACATATTTTGCCCCCGTCTGTATTGATATAGCTTCTTGAAGGAGTTTTACGATATTATATTACGGATTGTATAATCCATTCCATTGTTTCCACTGACAGCTCTCTTGTTGGGACCATATTTCCTGTCAATCAGCCAGACGTAACAGCTATTAAGGTCTGCAAGCGCTCTCTTGTAGGGATAATCACAGATATGCAAATTTTTCCAAGTTGATGTAAATGTATGAACATTTTTTTATGCACATGTATGCAGCTTGGAAATGAACCAATCAATTTAAACCCAGGTTTAAATTGACTGGTCCTTTTCAAGCTGCATATATTTGCATAATTTCGGAACAATTTGCATCTCATTGATTATCCTTACTCACTTGTATCTGCAGGTATTTTTGCTCAAAACAGTGATTCCAAAAGTTTTTCTGTACTTGTCTGAAAAAAAAAGTGCCATTAATTAACATTTAATTTTTTAAAGCATGTTTTACAAAGCTAGAGTGATGAACTGTTAATAAATTAGAAAGGAAAAAGACTGAGAGCTAAACCAAAGTTTAAAAAATATTTAACCCAAAGAAGGTATTCTTAATGATAGGTTGCCTGGAAGGCAACCAACGACACAGCAGGTGGGGAGAACAAGCCTGACCCCACTTGAGTCTGTCGCACTCCAAAGACACAGTAGGGTACAGAAAAAAAACACACACCATTGGGTGGATAATTCATTAGTAAATACTGCACGTAGAAGGAGCCAAAAATCATAACTTCACTAACATAATTAAACCCTATGAGGGTGATCCCACTGCAGCGCTGCGATTTGTATAGAATCACAGTCGCTATGTATGCAGACATAAAACCTTCTGCTAAAATTAAATCATATTAACATATTACACATAACCACATGTAGTATATTTATAACTTTGCAAAAAGATGACAACCACCACAAATAAAATCATTCATTTTTAAATAGTCCCACCTTTCCTCTTAACGTAAAATGAACCATAATAATAATAAAAACAATAAAGAGCATATGTGCATATCTTCCCAGGACAACACTCGAAATACTTCATACATATATGTCTGTTAAAAAAAGTATATATAGTGCCCTTTTTAGTGAGTCTGGTACAGTAATACATCTTTTTATATTTTAGAATATCTGTTCTATATATAAATCATAATGCAGCACAAAGTTAAATAAAATAGTTTTATGTCATATCTGTGATTTGTTGTTTTTTTGACTATCAAGTTAAACTGACTGAAGATCCTCCTAAAGTATTGACCATATTTCCATATTTTTGCCAGGAGTTGTATGAATACATATTTTCCTTGCACACATTTTCCCCATGCAAAAACTGCATCAGTCTTTTTACAAACCTTTTTCATACATATTTGATTCAAAATCATACTCTCTTAAATGCATGGAGAAAAAAAATCTTTGCCTAAACTTGAGCTTCAAAGAAACCTGTAGTGAGAAGATTATGAAGGGCTACCATTAGGACTGTATCTAACCATAGGCCATCCAGGTGTTTGCCTTGGGAACCACCTAGCAGCTAGGGAGCTATGTATATCTACATCTAAAAGAAGATGAGCGCTCTTAAGTGCATTACCTTCAGGTTAAACTTTATTGCGCATAGTAAATATGGCTACTTACAGGATTGAAGAATTGAAATCGCCTATCAGCGGTGAGCTGACCGCTAAACCCCTCTGCAGTGATGAATGCACGCGCTGTGGCGATTTTAATTCTTCAATCCTGTAAGTAGCCATGTTTACTTTGCGCAATAAAGTTTAACCTGAAGGTAATGGACTTAGAGCGCTCCTCTTCTTTAAGATGTTCCTTTGCACCACCCTCTATTGGAGCAGCACAGTACCTAATTACCGAATAGGATTATTTGTCATTTTGGATGTGATTGGTTAAGGAACCAATCACATCCAAAATGACAAATAATCCTATTCGGTAATTAGGTACTGTGCTGCTCCAATAGAGGGTGGAAGCACAAGGAATTCTTTTTCTACCAGTTATGTATATGTATTTATTAGCTGATTACCCGGCGTTGTCCGGGTATGCATTTGGCTGGTGTTGGCTCCACCCACTTTTTCTAACCCTAACGCACAAACACTCAGTGACCAGGTTTGTGAGCTTTGGCATCAATAATTTGTATATTCCCATAGAAATTAAATAAATCAGATTAACGGTTTATGACTCCACCCCTCCCCAGCGTTTGGACCCCAGTCACCCAATGACCAACTATAGCAGGTTTGAAGCATCTGCTATTAACAGTGTAATAATGGCAGCAATTTAAATATTCCCCTTGAAAATCAACAGGTGAATTTTGATTGGCTATAATAGGCTCCACCCACTTCCCTGAATATTAATCTCAGTCACCTAGTGACCATCTGGGCAGAGTTTGAGAACCCTGCCATGAACAGTGTAAAAAGGCCTGCAGTTTATATTTTCCCAGTGAAATTTGTTTTTGGCTCTTCCCACTTTTTGTAACCTGGACACACAGTCACTCAGTGACAAAGTATGTGAGCTTTCGGGTCCTTGGCATCAATAAAAACAAATCTGATTGGCTGTTTGTGGCTCCACCCCTTTTTCTTAGTTTGAACCCCAGTGACCCAATCACCAACTGTACCAGGCTTGTGCCATTAACAGCACAAAAATAGCAGCAATTTGAATATTCCTTTTGAAAATCAACAGGTGAATATTGATTGGCTTTTAAGGCTCCACCCACTTTTCTGAATATTAATCTAAGTCACCCAGTAACAAACTGTGCAAAGTTTGCGAACCCTGCCATTAAGAGTGAAGGTGCTGCAGTTTATATTTTCCCGGGGAAATCTGTTTTTGACTCCACCCAGTTTTTGTAACCTTGACAAACAGTAACTCAATGACCAAGTTTGTGAGCTTCCAAGTTCCTGGCATCAAAATTGTGTGAATGGAAGCAGTTTATCCAGCAAAGAAATCTGATTGGTTGTTTGTGGACCCACCCCTTTAGTGAATTTGAGCCCCAGTCAGTGACTGAATGTAGCAGGTTTGAGGCCTCTGCCATTAACAGTGTAAGAATGGCAGCAGTTTCAATATTCCACTTGAAAATCAATAGGTGAATTTTGATTGGCTCTTGTAGGCTCCACCTACTTTTCTAAATATTAATCCTAGTCACCCAGTGGCCAACTGTGTCACGTTTGAGAACCCTGCCATTAACAGTGTAAGAATGGCTGCAGTTTACATTTTCCCATGTAAAACGTTAGTTGTTTTTGGATGTTTCTAACCTTGACATACAGTCACTCAATAACCAAGTTTATGAGCTTTGGGGTCCTTGGCATCAATAAGTTGCAATTTTTCCATTGAAATTAAACAAATCTGATTGGCTGTTTGTAGCCCGCCCCCTTTTCAGAATTTAAACCCAAGTCTCCCAGTGACTGACTGTACCAGATTAGAGGCATCCCGCCATTAAGAGTGTAAGAATGGCAGCAATGTAGATATTCCCCTTGAAAATCAATAGGTGAATTTTGATTGGCTGTTGTAGGCTCCACCCACTTTCCTGAATATTAATCCCAGTCATCCAGTGATCAACTGTGTCAAGTTTGAGAACCCTGCCAATAACAGAAAGGCTGAAAGCAATGTAACAAATCGTATTGGCTGTTTGTGGCTCCATCCCCTTTAGTGAATTTGGACCCGTCACCCAATGACTGACTGTATCAGGTTTGAGGCCTATGCCATTAACAGTGTAAGAATGGTAGCAATGTAAATATTACCCTTGAAATTCAATAAGTGAATTTTGATTGGCTGTTGTAGGCTCCACCCACTTTCCAATTATTAATTGTCACCCAGTGGCCACCCGTGTCAAGTTTGGGAACCCTGCCATTAACTGTAAGAATGGTTGCAGTTTATATTTTCCCATGTAAAAAAATTTAGTTGTTGGTGCCACCCATTTTTTCTAACCTTGACATATAGTCTCTCAATTACCAAGTTTATGAGCTTTGGGGTCCTTGGTATCGATAATTTGCTGTTTGTGGCTCTGCCCCCTTTCTGAATTTGAACCCCAGTCACCCAGTGACCAACTGTACCAGGTTTGAGGCATCTGCTATGAACAGTGTAAGAATAGCAGCAATTTAAATATTCCCCTTGAAAATCAGCAGGTGAATTTTGATTGGCTGTTGTAGGCTCCACCCATTTTCCTGAATATTAATCCGTCATCCAGTGACCAACTGTGCAAACTTTGAGAACCCTGCCATTAACAGTGTAAGCATGGCTGCAGTTTATATTTCACCAGTGAAATTTGTTTTTGGCTCCGCCCACTTTTTTGTAACCTTGACACACAGTCACTCAATGACCAAGTTTGTGAGCTTTCAGGTTCCCGGCATTAAAAATGTGTGAATGGAAGCAATTTATCCAGCTAAGAAATCTGATTGGCTGTTTGTGGCCCCACCCCTTTAGTGAATTTGAACCCCAGTCACCCAATGACCGACTGTAGCAAGTTTGAAGCCGCTGCCATTAACAGTGTAAGAATGGGAGCAGTTTAAATATTCCCCTTGAAAAGCAATAGGTGAATTTTGATTGGCTGTTGTAGGCTCCACCCACTTTCTTGATCTCATTTATCCAGTAACCGACTGTGCCAAATTTGAGAACCCTGCCATTAACAGTGTAAGAATGGCTGCAATATACATTTTCCCATTACAAAATGAATGGTTGAAATTTGATTGGCCGTTTTATGCTCCGCCCACTTTTCCTGGATTTGTAATCTCTTTCACCAAGTGATCAACTGTGCCAAGTGAGGGACTCTGGCTTGATTACTGTGTGAATTGCAACCTTTTTCCATTATTTCCATTGACATGAATGGGTGAAATCTGATTTGCTGTTTGTAACTCCGCCCACGTGTGCAGGGGGGCGCGAGACCCACAGAACGTATCATCCCAGGTAGTAAGGGATCTGCATACTAAACATATTTTGGTTTCGCGAACCGTGAACGCGAACTTTAGCAAATTTTCGCAAACTGCCATAAAATTCAATGGGCAGGGGAATTTTAAAATCTACAGGGACTCTTTCTGGCCACAAAAGTGATGGAAAAGTTGTTTCAAGGGGTCTAACACCTGACCTGGACTGTAGCATGCTGGAGGGGGATCCATGCCAAAAGTCCCACCTAAAATTATTGCCATGATGCCTTCCCCATTGATTTTGTTTTAATGGAGGCTATTGGCCGGCGGCAGTTTCCTGTCTTGCCCTCAGGCTCCTATTGGTCGGCGGGTCCGGCGCGATGGCGATGGGAGCGTCTGGTTACTATGACACCATGTAGTCTATGGGGCTGAACGGAGTTCCGCCCTATACGGAATAATATGGGTTACGTAATTCCGTCTTGTACGGAATTCCCCCAGTGACCGGCGTCTCTTTACGCTGACGTCACCGCCATGCTGGCGACATGCTAATGGGTCGGCGTTTCTTTCATGCTGCGCCTGATAGGTCGGCGCTTCCTTCCACACTGAGTTTGGTGTACGCCCCTGGGTTCTCTTATTGGGTGACGGACCTTTCCCATCAATCTGCAGTACGAGCGGGGTTTGATTACAATATTCGTGTCCCCCATGTGAGTATTGATTTCTATTTTTTGACACCCATTCTTGCCTTAGAACCTTTATGGTGATGGATATTTTTGCTTATACTGATTATGAGAGATCTGATCACTATTAGATATGCTGATAACGATCATTATTGTTGAGAATCCACAACTCGATTTCAGCCAATCTGTTCACATTATGGTATTGTAGGTGTGGTTGTATATGCAAATGATCAGTTCTCCATCAGGTTCTCTAATTTGTATACCTTCTGCTATTGGATGGGCTCTGTATATATGTGTGCAGTGACATGGGTTTTAATCAGAACTGGGCAACTTGAAGATGGGCAGGTAGCCCGAAACAGCGGACTGTTTTGCCCCACAGTTCTTTTTAATATGTCTGTTTTTTCTATCAATAAATGAAGATACATGCTACAAGGTGGTGCGGATTATTACGCTTTTGATACTATTGGATCCTGTGGTGCCCGGGATTGTTTTCCAGCACACCTACCATTCCTGATTGGATGGTTTACCAGTGAGTGCTACTCCATACATATAACACCTGCATTTGTAGGCATTCACTCAGCATTCCAATGCATGTCTGTTACAATGATGCAGCAAATGAACCAAGTGAAAGGCACTACAGCAGGCTTTCTCAACCAGGGTTCCCTGGAACCCCAGGGTTCTTTGAGGACTCTGCAGGGGTTCCTTGGCATTTTACCCCATCGTGGGGGAAGTATAATAGAGCACACTATAATAGGTGGTACTGTAACAAGAAGCACTAAATTGGGGGGTCAGGAGACAGTATAATGAGTGGCAGTGTAGTAGGAGATAGTGAAATTAGCAGCCTAACCTATATAAAGACCATGCCTCCTGAAAAATAAATGTAGGGGTTCCTCGAGACCAAAAAATTGTTTGCAGGGGTTTATTGAGATCCAAAAGTTATTTACAGGGTTCCTCCAAGGTAAAAAGGTTGAGAAAGGCTGCACTACAGTGTATACAGCATTCAGGAACTGTGATCAAAATTCAATTTTGGCCAAAAAGTTCCATTTTGGTCACATCTGACCAGAGCACCTTCTTCCACATGTTTGCTGTGTCCCTACATGGCTTGTGGCAAACTACAAACGGGACTTCATATGCTTTTTCTGTTAACAATGGCTTTCTTCTTGCCACTCTTCCATAAAGGCCAACTTTGTACAGTGCATGACTAATAGTTGTCCTATGGGAAGAAGAATGGGAAGATTGTTTATAACTCCTCGATTAGTTTCCCCCTGTGTCAGAGAGAGACTAACTCAACTGTACACTATACACCAAAGCTATCTTACCCCGGCCCGAATAGCCAAATTTTCTACAACCAACTCCCCCACCTGCCCCAAGTGCTCATGCCTTAATCCCTCATTCCTACATCTTATTTGGTCCTGTCCGCCAATAACACACTTCTGGAAGCAAGTAGTAGACTTCTTGCACGACGTCATGGGCTCACCCGCCTCCCTAGACATTAAACTCTGTATCCTCAATTTAGTGGACGAAGATGTTCCTAAATTTGACAAAGTTTTCCTGATAGAAACACTTTTCATAGCAAAACAATGTATTACATATAGATGGCTATCCCCCACTCTTCCTACTCTCGTTATCTGGAAAACGAAAGTGAGAAACAGTCTCCCATACAAGAAACTCGTATATGCGCACAGAAACTGCCCTACTAAGTTTAATAAAGTATGGGATAGATGGATTAATACTCTTTAGAATGTATACGCAGTCCCATCAGACGATGTATGATCTTGGTGTTCCTTTTCTTTTTTCTGTACAAATAGAACCCTGATATTTTACCATTAATACCTATACATTTATACTGCTAACTTACTTCATTCTTCTTAATCCGATTTGTATATGCTGACTTCTCTGTACATACTACCAAATGTACTTAACCTGTAAACATGCTCTTTATGCGAAATAAAACTTTTGATTGATGAAAAAAAAATAGGTGTCCTATGGACAGAGTCTCCCACCTGAGCTGTAAATCTCTGCAGCTCGTCCAGAGTCACCATGGGCCTCTTGACTGCATTTCTGATCAATGCTCTCCTTGTTCGGCCTGTGCGTTTAGGTGGACGGCCTTGTCTTGGTAGGTTTACAGTTGTGCCATACTCCTTCCATTTCTGAATGATCGCTTGAACAGTGCTCCGTGGGATGTTCAAGGCTTTGGAAATCTTTTTGTAGCCTAAGCCTGCTTTAAATTTCTCAATAACTTTACCCCTGACCTGTCTGGTGTGTTTTTTGGAGTTCATGGTGTTGTTGCTCCCAAGATTCTCTTAGACAACTTCTTAGGCCGTCACAGAGCAGCTGTATTTGTACTGACATTAGATTACACACAGGTGCACTCTATTTAGTCATTAGCACTCATCAGGCAATGTCTATGGGCTACTGACTGCACTCAGACCAAAGGGGGCTGAATAATTACACACACCCCACTTTGCAGTTATTGATTTGTAAAAAATATTTGGAATCGTGTATGATTTTCGTTCCACTTCTTACGTGTACACCACTTTGTATTGGTCTTTCATGTGGAATTCCAATAACATTAATTTATGTTTGTGGCAGTAATATGACACAATGAGGAAAACTTCAAGGGGGGCGAATGCAAACCACTGTAACTCTTTTGGTTCTACCAATATAACATTTGTTTAATGGGCATGTTTATCATGTATCACATGAGTGGTTTGACAGTTTATAAAATCTTAGATCTTACTCACCAAGCTGGAGTCAGTAAAAGTCTTGGTTTTCTCAGCTAATCTACAGTACGGACAGTGGCCGCAAAGGAACATCCTAATTGTCTTTTTTTGTAGGTCAGTCAGCCAATTCGGCCTATGACTGACCTTGGCAGGAATGTCATCCTCACTAATTCATCCCTTAAGTTGAACATCCTTTTGGCTGTCAGGGAAGGGCGAGGACCCATGATCTCTGCCAATTTGAGGTCCAACCCCAACATTGACCAGTACTTTTCGAGGTATGATCCATACACTGTAACCAAACATACCTTATTTTTATTCTTATGTTTGGATTTGAATTTCTTTTCAGTCTAGTGAATTGGCCAGTGGGAATAACTCACTTCTGGTAGGTTAAATGGAAGCTCCCATAATGAAGGTAAGTATTAACCAATGTTGGCTTCCGGTAAGTCTTAGTACATAAAAGGCCATCTTGAATCCCAATCACCAGATCCAAAAATGACATTTCTGTTTGACTGAAGCTTTAAGTGAGATTAATATTCTTATCGTGGTTCAGTGTGGACAGAAAATCAAGAAACTCTTCAATATGTCGCCAGACCATGAGGTCTTTATCAATATATCTTAACCAGAGGGCCACATGTATGCCAAAGGTGGCTGTCGATACTTATCACACCTTTCCCACCAGCTTAAATGCAAACAAGCATAAGCAGGCGTACATATGGCTCCCATCGAAGACCCCCTGGCCTGGCAGTAGAATCTCCCCAAACCTAAAACATATTTTTGTAGGGTTATCAGTAAGAGCTCTAGAATCTTCCCTCCCCCCATGTAACTAAGTATCACATAAAAACCTCTTGACCCTTCTAGGCCACAACTGCGGGGGATGGATGTGTAGAGCGATTCTATATCCACCCCCACCAGAATGTTGCAGTTCCCCCGTACAAATTCATCAACCTAAGCAGGTCATTGGTGTCTCTTACATAAGAGGTGAGGTGAGTTACCATGGCTTTCAAAGCATCATCAAGGAAAATTTCAACATTTTCAAGTGGGCCTTGTATACCTTAAATCATGGGGCATCCCGATGGCTTTTCAGTATTCTTGTGGATCTTTGGAATCTATATATATATAAAAGTGTGTGTGTGTGTGTGTGTGTGTGTGTGCGCGCGCGTGCGTGCGTGCGTGCGTGCGTGCGTGTGTGTCGATCACGCAAAAACGCCTTGACCAACTTAAACAAATCTTGGTATACAGATCCCTTACTACCTGGGGTGATATGTTCTGGGGGTCTCGCGTCCCCCTTGCACACCTGGGCGGAGTTACAAACAGCAAATCAGATTCCACCCATTCATGTCAATGGAAAAAAATGCAAAAGGCTGCCATTCTCACAGTAATCAAGCCAGAGTCCCCACACATGGCACAGTTGGTTACTTGGTGACCAAGGTTATAAATCCAGGAAAAGTGGGCGGAGCATAAAACAGCCAATCAAAATTTCAGCCATTCATTTTTACAGGGAAAATGTTAACTGCAGCCATTCTTACACTGTTAATCACAGGGTTTTCAACCTTCCCACACTTGGTCACTGGGTGCATGAGATTAACCAGCCTGGCGTTCTATTAAGATCGCCAGGCTGGCGACCAGACGGTTTTTTTTTAATAAAAAAAAAACTATTGCATGCAGCCAACTGAAAGTTGGCTGCATGAAAGCCCACTAGAGGGCGCTCCGAATGCGTGTTTCTGATTGCCTCCGGCGATCAGAAGTAACAGGAAAGACCGCGATGAGCAGCCCTTCTTGTTATGATTTCCTCGTCGCCATGGCGTCCTGACGTCAGCCGCCTCCGATCCAGCCCTTACCGCTGGCCGGAACTGTTTGGTCCGGCTGCGCTGGGCTTGGGCGGCTGGGGGGATCCACTTTCGCCGCTGCACGCGGCGGATCGCCGCGCTGCGGCGGTGATCAGGTAGCACACGCGGCTGGCAAAGTGCCGGCTGCGTGTGCTCCTTTTTATTTCATTAAAATCAGCCCAGCAGGGCCTGAGCGGCAGCCTCCGGCGGTAATACCGCCCGGCTGGTTAAGATTCAGAAAAGTGGGTGGAGCCTACAACCGCCAATCAAAATTCACTTATTGATTTTCAAGGGGAATATTGAAACTGCTGCCATTCTTACACTGTTAATAGCAGAGGCTTCAAACTTGCACCAGTCAGTCATTCGGTGATTAGGGTTCAAATTCCCCTAAAGGGGCGGAGCCACAAACAGCAGATATGATTTCTTGCTGGATAAAATGCTTCCATTCACACATTTTTGATGCCAGGAACCTGCAAGCTCACAACCTTGGTCATTGAGTGACTGTGTGCCAAGGTTACAAAAAGTCGGTGGAGCCAAAAACAGATTTCACTGGTCAAATATAAACTGCAGGCCTTTTTACACTGTTCATGGCAGGGTTCTCAAACCTTGCACAGCTGGTCAGTGAATGACTGGGATTAATATTCAGGACAATGGGTGTAGCTTACAACAGCCAATCATTCACCTGTTGATTTTCATGGGGAATATTTAAATTGCTGCCATTCTTACACTGTTTATAGCAGATGCTTCAAACCTGCTACAGTTGGTCACTTGGTGACTGGGGTTCAAAATGAGAATGTGGGTGGAACCACAAACAGCCAATCAAATTTGCTTAATTTTAATGGGAATAAAAGGAAAGAGAGAAAGCCCACAACGACAGCACCACTCAAAAATAATAAGCAATATTTATTGATTCATAATTTCAAAAAATAGTACATAGGACATTTAATGAATATTCAAATAATTAAAAACACTAAAAACAGACCACATGACCCCATACTTAACAGCTGCTATCAATCCTGCCCAAAACGAACCTATACAATTGGATGCATATATATATATACCGTATATACTCGAGTATAAGCCGACCCGAGTATAAGCCGACCCCCCAACTTTTTCCTAATAAAACATGAAAAAATGATTGACCCGAGTATAAACCAGGGGTAGGAAAAAGGTAGCCTGGGGGTTGCTTGGTTGGCTGAAAGTTGTAATTGGTGACCCTTCTCTGTCTGTTTCTACTAATTTTACCCATACTTCTGATGCAGAAGGCAACACCATTAGTCCTAATCATTGATTATTAATCACCAGGCACATAGGACTGGGCATACCTGAACAAAAAGAAAGCTACAGATTTGACCTTTCTCCCTACTCCCGCCGTGTACAGCTGAGACGTGATGTGATTGATGAAGTCTTTGCAGCATGTGTGGTCTGTGTCTACATAATGCTACACTATGTGGCAACTTACATACTTTTCTAAACAGAACCTGCACTTACACACACAGATAGCAGGTGTCTGTCACAGAGTAATGTAATCACAATATCACAGTGAACATATTATTTAGTAGAGCAGCAGAGCTGGTAGCAGTGAACTGTAAGCCTGGAAGGCGGCAGGGGAAGAGCTCCACAGAGTGCTTATGCATAGTGGTACATAGCTGCTCTTATCTAAGCTACGCCAACCAGCCCCCCTCCCCTTCAACCAGACCAGAGCGGCATGCAAGTGATAGCGTCACCAGGCATATGAAGAGAACCTGTGCCCGCTTCCCCCGAGTGGACGCTCCTCTGTTTGCAGCTGGAATTCCGTTACTCTCCGCCAGCCAGACTAGAGCGGCATGCAAGTGTCAGCTGTGACCCCCCTCCTCCTGGACATACGACTGTGCGCTGTATTTCCCCCGGCAGACAGGAGTGACATGCCGGTGTCAGATATGTCCCTTCTCCCCGGTATATGCAGAGTGTGCGCAGCGGAGCTTTCACTTACCGCTCCATGCCACCGGGACGTCTCGTTAGCTTGCCTGTTGCGTCTCTTTCCTATGACGCCCTGCACTAGCGCATGTGATGAGAAGCGTCACTAGAGGGCGTCATAGGAAAGAGACGCAACAGGCAAGCTAACGAGGAGTCCCGGTGGCATGGAGCGGTAAGTGAAAGCTCCGCTGCGCACACTCTGCATATACCGGGGAGAAGGGACATATCTGACACCGGCATGTCGCTCCAGTCTGCCGGGGAAAATACTGCAGCGCACACTCGTATGCCCAGGAGGAGGGGGGTCACAGCTGACACTTGCATGCCGCTCTGGTCTGGCTGGCGGAGAGTAACAGAAAGCTGCAAACCGGAGGAGCGGCCACTTGGGGAAGCGGGCACAGGTTCACTTCATATGTTGGAGGGGCAGTACAAAGTTATTGACGCGTGTATAAGCCGAGACCCCCACTTTGGGACCACTTTTTTGGTACCAAAATCTCGGCTTATACACGAGTATATACGGTATGTGTGTGTGTACAATACTCAATCACATTTATGTATAGGTCAAACTGGATGAAATAAATAATAAATTAATACACCTTGATGGGCATCAAGAAGAGCCCATCAATGGTTGAACCCGGGTTCAGTAAAGTGCAAAAGTGAAAAACATATATCAGATAAAAATAGGAACCACATAAACTACATATATCTCACAGAAGTGCAATGCAAAGGTAATTGAGTGATACAATGAAGTAATTGCAAAGGACTGCTAAATAATAACCGACTAGGAGCAGCCTATATCTAAAGTGCATAAGAGGAATGTGCAAAGGAAGATACTTAGCCCAGGGAGCAATGGAGAAAGACCAGGCAGCGCAGCTGAAGAAAGGAAGAGGGTCCCCTCAGAACATTCCCAGCAGCTCCGCGGGCATCACCCCGCTTTAGAAGGAGGAGAGGACCTGTCAATGGGAATATACAAATTATCGATACCAAGAACCCCAAAGCTCAGAAACTTGATAATTGAGTGACTGTATGTCAAGGTTACAAAAAGTGGGTGGCGCCAACAACTACATTTTTTACATAGGAAAATATAAACTGCAACCTTTCTTACACTGTTAATGGCAGGGTTCCCAAACTTGACACAGTTGGCCACTGGGTGACTTGGATTAATATTTAGAAAGTGGGAGGAGCCTAAAACTAACAGCCAACCAGATTTGTTAGATTGGCAGGGTTCTCAAACTTGACACAGTTGGTCACTGAATGATTGGGATTAATATTCAGGAAATTGGGTGGAGCCTACAACAGCCAATCAAAATTCACCTATTGTTTTTCAAGAGGAAAATTTACATTGCTGCCATTCTTACACTCTTAATGGCAGATGCCTCAAATCTGGTACAGTCAGTCACATGGGAAACTGGGGTTTACATTCTGTAAAGGGGGCGGGCCACAAACAGCCAGATTTGTTTAATTTCAATGGAAAAATGCAAGTTATTGATGCCAAGGACCCCAAAGCTCATAAACGTGGTCATTGAGTGACTGTGTGTCAAGATTACAAACAGTGGGCAGAGCATAAAACAGCTAACTTTTCACATGGGAAAATATAAACTGCAGCCATTCTTACATTCTTAATGGCAGGGTTCTCACACTTGACACAGCTGGTCACTGGGTGACTGCCTGGGATTAATATTCATAAAAGCAGGTGGAGCATACAACAGCCAATCAAAATTCACCTATTGATTTTCAAGGCGAATATTGAAACTGCTGTCATTCTTACACAGTTAATGGCAGAGGCCTCAAACCTGCTACAGACAGTCATTAAGTGACTGAGGTTCAAATTCACTAAAGGGGCGGAGCCACAAACAGCCAATCAAATTTCTTTGCTGGATAAACTACTTCCATTCACACAATTTTGATGCCAGGAATCCGAAAGCTTACAAAGCTTACAAACTTGGTAATTGAGTTACTGTGTGTTAAGGTTATAAAAACTGAGTGGTATCAAAAACAGATTTCCCCGGGAAATTGTAAACTGCAGCCCTTCTTCACTGTTAATGGCAGAGTTCTCAAACTTTGCACAGTTGGTCACAGGGTGACTGGGATTAATATTCAGAAAAGGGGGTGGAGCCTAAAAAAGCCAATCAAAATTTGCCTGTTGATTTTTAAAGGGAATATTTAATTTGCTGCCATTCTTGCACTGTTAATGGCACAAGCCTCAAACTTGGTACAGTTGGTTATTGGGTCACTGCCTGGGGTTCAAATTCAGAAAATGGGGCGGAGCGACAACCAATCAGATTTGTTTTGTTTTTTTACTGCAAAAATACAAATTATTGATGCCAAGAAACGCAAAGTTCACAAACTTTGTCATTGAGTGACTGTGTGTCCAGGTTACAAAAGTGGGCAGAGCCAAAAACAAATGTCACTGGGAAAATATAAACTACAGGCCTTCTTACACTGTTAATAGCAGGGTTCCTAAACGTTGCCCAGATGGTCTCTGGGTGACCGAGATTAGTATTCAGGGAAGTGGGTGGAGCCTATAATAGCCAATAAAAATTAACCTGTTGATTTTCAAGGGGAATATTTAAAGTGCTGCCATTTTTACACTGTTAATAGCAGAGGTCTCAAACCTGCTACAGTTAGTCATTGGGTGACTGGGGTTCAAATGCTGGAGAGGGGTGGAGTCACAAACAGCCAATCTGATTTGTTTAATTTCTATGGGAATATACAAATTATTGATGCCAAAGGTCACAAACTTGGTCATTGAGTAATTGTGTGTTAGGGTTAGAAAAAGTGGGCGAAGCCAACACCAGCCAAATACATACCCGGGCAACGCCGGGTCATCAGCTAGTTAAGTATAAAATTGGGATTCTAAAGCTAGCTGTGCTCATGAACTCAAATTCTTTTGGATATAATTTATATCCAAGACTCAGAGCTCTTTCTAGAATCAAATCTCTTTTATTAATTATTTCCAGAAACAGATTTCTGCCCAACTTTTGATAAACTTCTGCATCATTCAACTGTCTTTCTGCTTTGGCTACATATTCCTCCCTTTTCCACAAAACAATATTACTTCCTTTATCACTCTGATAAATCACAATGTCCTCTGATTTTAAAGGGAATCTGAAAATAAACTTATAATGATTTGTATGTGTAGTACAGCCAAGAAATAGAACATTAGTAGCACAGAAATTAGTCTCAAATTGTTTCCAGTACAGGAAAAGTAAAGAAACTTCAGTTATCTATGTAAAAGAGTTTCTCTAAGCTTTCCGACTAATTTAGTCAGAGAGAAATGCTGTTTTCTGAAGCACTTATCTCAACCTGTCTCTCACTGCTTCTTATTCTTTAAAGGTTTTTTTTGCCAGTAAGTTCAAAGGGTCATTTGGTCTGCTCTGTTTCATCATATAAAATACAGATTGTAATTTGTAAACTGAAAATATTAGAAAATGGTGCAATGTTATAGAAAAATAGCTGTATAACTGAAAATAAAAATGTGAGACTCTTTTCTTTGCTACTAATGTTCTATTAATTATCCTTACTACTCATAAAATTCATTATATCATAGGGTTTTTTTTGTTTTTGCTTCAGTGTCACTTTAACCTCCAGGTTAGGCCAACCTTTCACCTCCTAGCCAAAATTATCCAAATCCTTTACTACAAGATCTCTAAATAGGGACAAATGTTTGTCTTGTGATATTGAGGGCATACATTTGGATAGAGATTGCCCAAACGGTTCAC
Source organism: Hyperolius riggenbachi (assembly GCF_040937935.1). Lineage (NCBI taxonomy): Eukaryota > Metazoa > Chordata > Amphibia > Anura > Hyperoliidae > Hyperolius > Hyperolius riggenbachi. Next base: position 209,416,103 of record NC_090655.1, on the reverse strand, counting down.
ACGCGAACTTATTCGCGCGAACTACGCACGTTCGCATCTAAACGCGAGCATGTAGCGAGTTTGACCCGCCCCCTTTATACATCATCGGGCTAAACTTTGACCCTCTACATCACAGTCAGCAGACACATGGCAGCCAATCAGGCTGCACTCCCTCCTGGAGCCCCCCCTTATAAAAGGCAGCAGCGTCGGCTATGTTCTCACTCTGTGCACTGCTGTTATAGTTAGAAAAGGGAGAGAGGTTGCTGCAGAGATAGGGAAAGCTTAGTTAGGTCTTGTTAGCTTGTTCCTTGCTGATATTTGTTGCTGAAAAGCACCACCAAAACAGCTCTTTTTATTAGAGCTAATGTTCTTGTGATGTGTTTTTTTGTGTGTGTGTGTGGCCCACTGACACTGCATTATACAGCCCTGTCTGTCACAGCTGGCCCTTGCTAATTGCTATACTGTGCCAGGCCCAGCACATTCAGCACACATTTTCACTGCACCTGGTTGACTGCACATTGTATCATACCACCAGCAGTCACTGCATACCTTTTCATTGCATCTGTGTGACTGCACATTGTATTATAGCAGCAGTCAGTGCATACCTTTCACTGCACCTGTGTGACTGCACATTGTGTTATAGCAGCAGTCAGTGCATACCTTTCACTGCACCTGTGTGACTGCTCATTGTATCATACCACCAGCAGTCACTGCATACCTTTTCACTGCACATTGTATCATACCACCAGCAGTCACTGCATACCTTTTCACTGCACCTGTGTGACTGCACATTGTATTATAGCAGCAGTCAGTGCATACCTTTCACTGCACCTGTGTGACTGCACATTGTATTATTATACCAGTCAGTGCATACCTTTTCACTGCACCTGTGTGACTGCACATTGTATTATACCAGCAGTCACTGCATACCTTTTCACTGCACCTGTGTGACTGCACATTGTATCATACCACCAGCAGTCACTGCATACCTTTTCACTGCACCTGTGTGACTGCACATTGTATTATAGCAGCAGTCAGTGCATACCTTTCACTGCACCTGTGTGACTGCACATTGTATTATTATACCAGTCAGTGCATACCTTTTCACTGCACCTGTGTGACTGCACATTGTATTATACCAGCAGTCACTGCATACATTTTCACTGCACCTGTGTGACTGCACATTGTATTATAGCAGCAGTCATTGCATACCTTTTCAAGGTATTCATTGTATTCGTCTCATCATTATACAGCAGGGCCTCGAAAGAGTCCTCTTGTACTGTTATTTTTCGTCACAACCTCCCTGAGTCTGGACTTGCGTGCCGTGCCTGCTGCCTTCCCTGGATGTGTGGTGGTAGCTGTTTCTCAGGCTCCCACTCCGGACCGGAATCAAACCCTGATTCCCATACCTTTCACTGCATCTGTGTGACTGCACACTGTTTTATATACCAGTAAGTGCATACCTTTCACTGCATCTGTGTGACTGCATACTGTATTATACCAGCGGTTCCTGCTTCTCTGCCCACAGCAGCCAGGTGTTCATTAAGGAAATCTTTAAGGGGAAGAAGCCAATGTCTGCCAGTCACCCCCTTTCCCGGCATCTGACAACTGGTTTAGTGGAACGGTTAGCTTGCCAGCTGTTACCATACCATAATTTGTGGCGATTGGGACACCGCAGTGGAAGATACCAGGCAGCAATTATTTTTCTAAAAAGGCGGTACCCAAACTGTACCATGATGTTGAAAAGCAAGTGGTGTCATCTCTGGCACACAGCGTTGGGTCAAGGGTCCATCTGACCACAGATGCCTGGTCTGCAAAGCATGGTCAGGGCAGGTACATTACTTATACAGCACATTGGGTCCTTCCTTGGATGTGTGGTGGCCGTTTCTCAGGCTCCCACTCAGGACCCCTGGACTACTGGGTGCACAGGCTTGACCTGTGGCCAGAGCGGTCACAATTTTCCTTCCAACTTCTGGCTTGCCCTGCCTCAAGCGTCCTGTCAGAAAGGACCTTCAGCGCAACTGGAGGCTTTGTCAGTGATAAGAGAAGTCGCCTAGGTCAAAAAAGTGTTCAGTACCTCAACTTTATCAAAATGAATGAAGCGTGGATCCTGGAGGGCTACTGCCTGCCCAAAGACTAAGTCAGTCCCCTCACAGCATCTCTGCCTGCCGGCTGCTGCTGCCTGGCCCAAGACTAAGTCAGTCCCCACACAGCATCTCTGCCTGCAGGCCGCTTGACTGCCTTCCCCGCCACCACCAACAGGGTCCAAGACGCCAGGTGGATTCCTGAATTTTTAAGGCCGCTAACAAAAAGAATAATTTTTCTGGTGCGTGTACATGCCTGCCTAATTTTTCCGGCTGCACTGCGGCTGCAACAACAAAACTAAAGGCTTGTAGACGTGTCAATTCCCTTCGTGATTGTTACCTTGCCGCGGCGAAGGGGCTTGCGTATCACAATGACCTATATGAGTGTGTTGGGGGGCACACCCAAGAAAATAAGGTCGTTGCTTCATTGTGGACAGACCAAATTCGATCAGCTGGACAGTCACTGTTGTTCTGTCATTGAGCTACCTCAGCCCGACCATATGGGCAGGAAAGCCGCCATCACCTGCACTCTCACCATCGTGCGCACCAGCATGGCCATCTGTTTGTGGTGCGTTACACAGTGATTTTGGTCTGTCAGTGTGAAGCAGTACACTACTTACACTACCTGATCCATGTATACACACGCAAGATGTTTTTAAGCACTTTATGCCTCCAATTTAGGAATACAATGTGATTTCTGCCTTTTAGGGATTATAACCCTGCTTTGCGTCACATCCAGATTTTTCCCCGGGACTTTTGGCATGTATCCCACTCCGCCATGCCCACCTCCAGGTGTTCCCCTTGAAACATATTTTCTATCCCTTTTGTGGTCAGAAACAGTGTTTGTAGTTTTTGAAGTTCGCCTGCCCATTGAAGTCTATTGTGGTTCATGATGTTTGCGAACTTTTTCGCAAGTTCGCGGTTTGCGAACCGAAAATTGGAGGTTCGAGCCATCTCTAGATTTGGATTTTTGTTAACCTTAGTAATGGGAAAATTACTGGCTGATTGATTACCAGTACCCTCAGCACTTTCATCTTCTTCAATGATTGGTCACAAATCAGACACGGTTTGAAGATCCCTAATCGCATCTCTATCTTTAAGACTAAACTCTTTACACTTCACTTTATGAGGTGGAGTGATCTGAGCCCCATTATTTCCATACATTTTATAGAGGTATCTCTCCTCAAAAACAATTATAAATCTAGACCTCCAACCAGAGCAGGATCATCCACCAGGCAACCTAGGCAGGTGCTTGGGGCCTCTCTTCAATGCAATTCAGCTTACTAAGAAACCCCCCCCCCCCCCAAAATCTACTACCTTGCCACGGGCCCCATTACATCTTAAAGTGAACCTCCAAACTAAAAATCTACTCAGCAGCCCTGAAAAGGCTTGGTGTTTCTTTAACAGTTTCACAGCATCAGAACTTTGTTTTTCTTACCAAAGCCTCATTTTTAGCTGCACAGAAACTAAACTCCGCCCCATCAAAAAAAACTGCCCGGGCATTTTCCCTCTAATGCTGTGCAAAGCATGATAGGATGGGGGATCAGGACACAGGACAGTTGGAACTGTGTCTCATGCTCCCTGTCACCTCCTTTCAACCAAAAAGATGGCTGCCTCAATAAAATCACAAACATTTGCCTGTTCTTTTAAAACAGGGTGGGTAAGAGATTATATTACCTATCTATTTTAATTAACATAACTAATGTAACTTAATGACAGTATATTTGTTTAGGCTGAAGTTCCTCTTTAAAGCGGACCCAAACCAAACATTTTTTTAACCATTTAGGGACAATGTAACGCATTAAAACGTCATGTTTGCCGCTATTAATGGCAACAGGACGTTTTAATAAGTTACATTGTAACTCTGCTGCTGTGTGCGAGCGGGCGCGCTCCCGCTGCGCGCGCACGTTGGGTCCCGCGGCTTGGTGATTGGACCAGGGAATCACATGGTCCCTGGGCCAATCAAGTGCCAGTAACAAGGCAGATCATTGTTACAAGCCAGTAACAATGATCTGTCCTGTAGTGTCTGTAAACAAAGTTGCTTTCTCCCTCCCAGCTCATCTGTCACCTCAGACTGCTGTCAATCAGCATTCAGAGGTGACAGGAGCTGTGAGGGAGAAAGACTGTGATTGTGGTAGGATTTTTATATTTTTAAATAAAATTTTATCCCCATACTTTTTTATTAACCCCTTATCCTCCCCCTCCTTTGCCATTTACTGATTTTCTGTTTTATTTTAGTACTTTTTAGTACTTCTTAGTACTTTTCTGTACTTCTTCACCCCTCTTTTACCCTTTCTCTGATATTTCTATCTATACTTTCTTTCTATCTATATCCTTTTTTTCATCTTCATAAAAAAAATAAAAAAAAAATCTTTCTGTTATTGATCAATTGCTCGGTTGATTGATCGATCTGTCTGTCTGTCTATCCCATCCATCCATCCCATCCATCCATTCATCCCATCCATCCATCTATCTATCTATCTATCTATCTATCTATCTATCCCCTTTGCTTACTATGGCGAGGAGACTGTATTCTGTTGAGGAGGCAGCCGCCTTCCTCCAGCAGAGCAGCAGCAGTGGGGACGATTCAGGGAGCGAATGGCACCCAACGAGCAGCAGCTCTGAGTCAGATTCTGACAGTTCAGAGAGCGTTGGGCAGCCATCTCGCCGCTTCAGGAGGGATGATGAGTCCACTGGTGAGGGCCCTTCAGAATCCACCGCAGGGGGCTCGGTGGGTAGCACAGCTGCAGCTAGCAGCACAGGCCAGAGGGGAACCACTGTCCAGGGCCCTTCAGATGCCACCGCAGGGGGCTCAGTGGGTAGCACTGCTGCAGCTAGCAGCAGAGGCCGAAGGGGAGCCAGGCAAAGGCAGGTACGCCCACCGGTACCTGAGGACATAATTCGGGGCACCTGGTCACCCGCTAACCTTGTAGCACCCAACATCCCGCCTTTTACAGGGGCAAGCGAAATATTAGTGCCCACTGACAACTTCGGGCCTGCTGACTTCTTCCAGCTCTTTGTGGGTGATGATTTGCTGCAGCACATTGTGGAGCAAACTAATTTGTTTGCGCAGCAGTATATTGCCCAGAAGCCCACCTGCTATTTGGCTGAGAAATGGGAGCCCACCACCATACCTGAGCTAAAGGTGTTTCTGGCCCTAACACTACACATGGGCATACTCCAACAGCCAGAAATAAGACTGTACTGGTCTAAGGACTTTATGCACGCAACACCCCTGTTTCCAGCTTCCATGAGCAGGCAGCGCTATGAGGCTCTTATGAAGTGCCTGCACTTTGCCGACAATTCGGACAATGTCCCCAAAGGTGATCCTGGACATGACAAGCTTTTTAAGCTGAGGCCCATCCTCACCCACCTCAGTACAAAATTTAGCGAGGTGTACACCCCAGAGAGAGAGGTTGCAGTGGATGAATCCCTCCTACCCTTCCATGGCAGATTAGGGATAAAACAATACATTCCAAGTAAGGCTGCCAAGTATGGGATAAAATTTTATAAACTTTGTGAGAGCAGCACTGGCTACACCTATTCTTTTTTCCTGTATGAGGGCAAAGATAGCCATTTGCAACCAGCTGGGTGCCCACCATACATGCCAACCAGTGGGAAAATTGTGGTGGAACTAGCCAACCCACTCCTCCACCAAGGCTATCATTTGTACGTGGATAACTTCTACACCAGCATTCCCCTTTTCAAATTTTTATATTCTGCAGAGACTGGTGCCTGTGGGACAGTGAGGCCAAACCGCAAAGGCCTCCCACCACAGGTGGTTAATAAAAAATTATCGAAAGGGGAAACACACAGTCTCAGAAGTGGTGAGCTCCTGGCTATTAAATTCAGGGACAAGAGAGACGTCATGGTCCTGACTTCAATTCATAATGAAGAAGTGGTTCCTGTCACAACCTCCAGAGAGCGGATCGAGAAGCCAATGGCATTGGTCGACTACACAAAAAATATGGGTGCGGTGGATCTTGCGGACCAAATGCTCTCCTACTACTTTTTAAAAAAAAAAAAAAGAGGGCCTGGTACAAAAAAGTTTTTTTTTACCTCCTGCAGATGGCCATGCACAACGCATTTGTGCTTTATAAAAAGAAATGCCACGGTGACAGCTACCTCCCGTTTATGCGACAAGCTTTAAGATCGCTGATCAATGAAAGCGTACACCTTATGGAGGAATTCAATCCAATGCAACTGGATGGAGCAGTTCGCCTAAGGGGAAAACATTTTCCTGCCCTGATCCCCCCGAACCCAATTAAGGCGAAGCCACAGAGGCGATGCCGGGTGTGCACCAAGCACAAGAGGCGGAAAGACAGCAGATACCACTGCCCAAAGTGCCCCTCACAGCCGGGACTCTGCGTTGCCGGCTGCTTTGAGGCATACCATACCCTCAGCAGCTATTAGACTTTATTTTTTATTTTATTTTTTTTCCTCCTTCATTACCCTAAATTTTCACTGGACTTTTTCCTCTCTACTTTTAATTTGCCACTTACTGTCCCTCAAAGGAGCTCACAATTACCACTAGTTAACATTACCACCTTTTTTGGGGGTGTGGGAGGAAACCCAGAAGCTTAGAGGAAACCCAAGACTCCTACAACCTGCAAATAGTTTTTTTCCCATTTGGACTTGCTGCTGCAAGGCGAGAGTGTTCGCCACAAGACTTTACTCTGCAGACCACCCCCCATCTTCTGCCTTTCTCCATCCTGCTAGACCTGCAATGGTGAGTTCCAATGTATCTGTCATTCATGTTATGGATAGTGATTTAGGCCTCACTTAAATTATTCTATTTGCAACTGAGTAGGCCTGAGTCTCTAGTTTTCAGAATGGTAACATTTGTGTCTTTTATTGAATGGTCTTACACTCCTGGGGCTTTGAGAAGAAAGAATTACATTGTTGCATTTGGTAAAAAAGGGCCTTAAAAAGTACATTGGCGCTGCTCATGATTAACAGTGTATTATGTGGCCAAAACACTATCTGATGATGTGTGTAGGGTATCATTTTAACCGTGACAAGCAAGAGAAGAGAATTTGGGGTGTTTGAGAGATTATGCATATGTCATTTGAATTGTTGTTGTGTGCCAAAGTAAAAAAAACTGTCAAAAAATACAATTTTCTAAGTTGCGGTGCAATTTCAGCAAAACCGTACAAGTGCAAATGTTACAAAATATGTATATTTGGGTAGGTCTGGTTCTCTAGTTTTCAGAATGGTATCATTTATGACCTATATCAAATGTTCTGAGACACCAGGGGTTTTTCTAGGAAAGTATGACTGTATTGTTTCTGGTGCAAAAAATGGCCTTGAAAAATACATTGGCGCTGCTCATGATTAACAGTGTATTATGTGGCCAAAACATTATCTGATGATGTGTATAGGGTATCATTTTAACCGTGACAAGCAAGAGAAGATAATTTGGGGTGTTTGAGAAATCATGCATATGTCATTTGAATTGTTTTTTCATGCCAAAGTAAAGAAAACTGTAAAAAAAAAAAAATTTCAAAGTTACGGTGCAATTTCATCAAAACCGCAAAAGTGCAAATGTTACAAAATATGTATATTTGGGTAGGTCTGGTTCTCTAGTTTTCAGAATGGTATCATTTATGACCTATATCAAATGTTCTGAGACACCAGGGGTTTTTCTAGGAAAGTATGACTGTATTGTTTCTGGTGCAAAAAATGGCCTTGAAAAATACATTGGCGCTGCTCATGATTAACAGTGTATTATGTGGCCAAAACATTATCTGATGATGTGTATAGGGTATCATTTTAACCGTGACAAGCAAGAGAAGATAATTTGGGGTGTTTGAGAAATCATGCATATGTCATTTGAATTGTTTTTTCATGCCAAAGTAAAGAAAACTGTAAAAAAAAAAACATTTTCAAAGTTACGGTGCAATTTCATCAAAACCGCAAAAGTGCAAATGTTACAAAATATGTATATTCGGGTAGGTCTGGTTCTCTAGTTTTCAGAATGGTATCATTTATGACCTATATCAAATGTTCTGAGACACCAGGGGTTTTTCTAGGAAAGTATGACTGTATTGTTTCTGGTGCAAAAAATGGCCTTGAAAAATACATTGGCGCTGCTCATGATTAACAGTGTATTATGTGGCCAAAACACTATCTGATGATGTGTATAGGGTATCATTTTAACCGTGACAAGCAAGAGAAGATAATTTGGGGTGTTTGAGAGATTATGCATATGTCATTTGATTTTTGTTTTTTGGCAAACTGAATGAGAAGCAATAAAACTGTTATTTCCATATACTCTGTACCAAAATAAAACACTTGTAAAAAACACCAAAAGTGACAGAATTGAAAACCGAATGCATAAATAGTTACCTTAGGGACTCAGCTTTTAAAATATATATGCTATGAGGGTGAACTACTGTTATATTTGCAAATAAGAGCTTGAATTCATTGGTAGTATGCAATGAGAAAACAAAAAACACAACATAGGAAAAATACACCTTTATTTCCAAATAATATATTGTCACCATACTTTGCACTAGGGACATAATTTATATATTGTGATAACCAGGACAAATAGGCAGATAAAATGTGTGTGTTTTATGCACATTAGCAGTTTTTTTCCTTGTTTTTCCCTTTAAAATGCATAAAAAGAAAAGGTATTACTGAAAATAAATATCGCCTCTAAAAAGCCTATTTAGCGGCAATAAAAACAAGGTATTGATCAATTTGCTGTGATACGTAGTGAAAAAGTTATTGGTGAATGAAAGGGAGGAGCGCTGAAAGGTGAAAATTGCTCTGGTCCGTTAGGGTAAAAACCCTTGGGGGTGAACTGGTTAATTCAAAATATTTAGTTTCACCACTCTGACTCATACAAATATAAATAAACACTCCTTCAAGCCTATGAGCATTTCAGTGCACGCTTTTCACCCTCCTCTTTGCATAACTAGGGTTATACAGGTGGCATCCATTAGCAATTCCTCCTTTGCTGGACACCATCTACACTGCCAGTTTGCCGGATTATTTGCCGGCAATATGAAAGGAAGGGAGGGGTTCCTCCAATAAATGTAAAATATTTTATATTTGTCATCATGCAGCTGAAAAAAGGCTGCTATTTATCATTATAATTTAGAAAATAGATTTTAATTTCTGAAATCTTGTATTTTTAGTTTGGGTCCACTTTAAGCCACCTCTGCCTCAAACTGATCACCCTCACACACCGGCTCCCTTATATTACATAAGTGTGGTAAAATTGTACAATCAAGATCACAATCACAATGGTGCGTTTCGGTGCGGCCTAACTGCCATTTTGTAACACGGCTTACTGCACTGCACTGCACCACCTATATCATGCTCACAGTGCGGCGAGTGTGCTGCAGTATAACGAGTTGCGGCATTGTAACGCAATGCATGCAGTGTGTTACCACTAAACACGCACGTTAACAGTAGAAGTGAAGCATACTTTTCATTGACTGTATGCTTCACTGTACCTGACACAAATTGTGCAACAGGAGAATAATGTGCGGTGCCAGTATCCCGATCCATTGCTGCTGTAACAGATAATGCAACGGCCCCTGTGAATGTGGCCTAACAAAGAAAAGATATAATAAAATGTTTACAAAAATGTGAGAGGTGTACTCACTTTTGTGAGATACCACAAATAGCTCCCAAATTATCCCAAAACTGAATCATATTGCTTAGCCACCCTAGAGCCAAACATAACTCTGTTGCAGTTGATGTATCGTGAAAAATAAATGTTTTCAATATTCTTGTGATTAGTGTTACCTACCCTGAACTTCCTTACCTCTCCTTCTTAACTTAATGCATGGTGTTGGACTTTGTACAGAGGAAGCAGAGATCAGTGCAGTAAAAACTACAGCCTGTGAGCTGCGTGTGCAGAAAAATATCTGTAAGATCAATATCTCCCCTTGCTAATTCAGTGCAGCAATCTCACAGTCTAAGGCCTGAAACCCACTACAAATTGCTAGCGTTTTTAATTTGCGATTTCATGAGCGTTTTCCAGCGATTTTGGTAGTGATTTTAAAAAGTAAGCATTTTGCCAGCGATTGTGATAGCGATATGCAATTTTAATTCTGATTGGTCCTTTCAATTTATTATAATTTTTTTACAGTTTGCAGTAATTTAAAATTGAACACAAATCACTATATGTATCGATTCATGAGCGATTTGCCAGCTCTTCAATACTTTACATTGAAGTGCAAATGCTCCCAAAATGCGTTTATTTACATTGGCAGAGCGTTTAGGGAAATCGCTAGCGATTTAAAGTGCTTCCTAAATGCTCAAAAAAGCGCTCTAGTTGGGTTCCAGGCATTATGCTACATACACACTTGAGATAAAAGTCATTGGAAAAGGCAAGATCACAAACCAATCTTACCCCCTTCCATGTAGTATGAGAGCCATACCTACACAGTCTATTCTATTGAGCTGAACTCCCCATCAGATTGAATCTTTGCAAGATGCTGCACACAAAGATGCTGTACACATTCAAAAGATCAATATCTACAAAAAAATCTGTTCCTGCAAAAGATCCGTTCCTGCAAAATGCATTCATTGTCTATGATATCTGCAGATCCTCATATACACCTTGTTTAACAGACATTCATCTGCAGATCAGATCCACCAGGATGGATCTTTAGATCTGCAGATGATTGTCAGATATGCAGATGAATGTCTGTTAAACAAGGTGTGTTTGAGGATCTGCAGATATCATAGACTATGAATCTATTTTGCAGGAACGGATCTTTTTCAGGAACAGATCTTTTGCAGATACTGATCTGCTGAATGTGTACAGTGTGTACAGCATCTTTGTGTCCAGCATCTTGCAAAGGTTTTATCCGATGGGGAGATAATAGACTGTGTAGGTATGGCTCTCATACTACATGGAATGGGGTAAAATTGGTCTGTGATTTTGCCTCTTCCAAATACTTTTATCTCAAGTGTGTATGTAGCCTTAAAGTGAATGGGAACCACATTTAAACAAATGAGACAGATACTTACCCAAGGAGAGGGAAGGCTCTGGGTCCTATAGAGCCTTCCCGCTCCTCTCCTGGTCCCCTCGTTCCAGTGCTGGCTCGCCCGGTAGCAGTATTTGACTAATTTAGTCACATACTGCTTTACCCTGCCGAAGGAGGCTTCAGAAGTCTTCAGGGAGCCCGAGTACTCCTGAAGAAGGGCGGCCCTGTACTGCGGCTGCGCAAGCACGCTCACAACTGTGCAGTATGGAGCCGCACGTCTTCGGGAGGACACGGCTCCCGAAGACTTCCAAATACCCTTTCAGCGGGGGATTGAAACGGGGGGGAGCCAGCACAGGATAGAGAGCACCGAGAGAGGAGACGGAAGGCTCTATACGACCCAGAGCCTTCCCTCTCCTTAGATAAGTATTTGCTTCATTTTTTTTTTTTAAATGCGGTTCCCATTCACTTTAAATACATCAGGTGACTTGGCGGCTGATTGACCATCTGATTCCATTATTATAATTGGATGAAAATCGGTTCCGCCATGCCAAAATTGGTCGCATGTATCGATTGGACATGCTGTAAGATGTAGGGCCGATATACTCAATCGGTTTGCGGTAGTAACGGCATGTGATAACAAGACGAGCAACAGAACCCACGGCTCTGTCCCCACTAATCTAAAATGTGTGTGTCCAGGGCTGTGGGGGTCAGTACAAAAATCATCCGATTCCAACTCTGACTCCTTTCATTTAAGAAACCACTGACTCCAGGTACCCAAAATTACTTTGACTCCTCAACTCAGACTCCTTAGTCTAATTCTTATCATGACTGTGGAGTTTGTACAAAAATCATCCGACTCTTCAGTGTGTGTGTCCATAGCATTACATTAGCAAGAGTTTTCAAATCGCTCGGCGCTCAGAAAAATCGCTCCTAGTGGGTTTCTGGCCTAAGGGTCCTTACGGTTATCAGGGCAGTAGAGGTTAGAAAGGAGTTACAGTTAAAACTATATAGTATATAGTGGCTAACTTTTATAAAAGGGCAATAAGGGCCTGTACACACTGCAGCGCTTGCGCTGCGCTTTTCAAATCGCACCCGCTTTTTAATCGCAAGGTCTTTTGAAAAATAATGAAAATCGTGAAGACCTGTACACATTGGTGCGATGCGCTTTTTCTATTCTCATGAAGGCTTGCGATTTTAAAATCGCATGCGATTTTAAAAGCGCAGCAGTGTGTACAGGACCTTGCTTAATAGTTTTCGGTTATGTTGATTTGGGGCATTTTAAATATATACGGTATGTATATTGGTGAGCACACTAAATAGACACTGAAGTTGTGATGGGTGGTAGCAAGATGCAATGGGATAGCACAAGAAATGGAAATGGGGGGAAACTGTAAATGGGGGAAGGGGTGTGTGTGTGTGTGGGTGGGGAGGAGCAGATCTAAGATGCACACTAATCAGTGCATATGTGAGTGGCAGCATACTGAATGTGCACATCTTCAGTTCTTAAAGTGAATCTGAAGCTAATAATCCGAAGCAAACAGCAGCTGGGCCTCCCTCCCCACTGCTGTTTGTTCCTGCTTCTCCCCTACCCGTGCTGCGCCCCCTCCTGCCCCTAAGAATGGCCCTAGAGCCAGGAGCCCCCCTTAGGATTCTCCTGCTAAGGGCCCCCCTGCGGCTGCATCCCTTGCAGGGGCTATTGTTATGCCCCTGGAAGAGGTAACTAAATGAGTGTCCTCATCTCCTGACACAAATATGTAACACGTAAGCCAAAAAAATTATGTAGGTAGAACAAACATTTAGTAAAAGTAGTACTTGTAAATGTAAATGCTATATACAGATGAATACAGTTGTACTGATTACTTATTTACAGTTAGGTGGTCAGTAGGCTGGAACCAGTGAGCTCATGCAAGTATATAAGAAGTCCAGCAGGACTATGAGCTCACTGGCCCCAGCCTACCGACCATCTGCTATCCAACTGCTAAATAGTAAACGGTACAACTGTATTCACCTGCATACAGTGTATCCCTTCAGCTATCATACGCCTGAAGACAGGTAGTAGATCCCTGAAAGCTTGCATAATTCAAATTTATCAGTTATCCATTAAAAGGCATTACTTTACAAAACTTTGTTTTTTCTAACTTATTAGTATTAGAGATTGTGCTCATCACATCCTGAAGTAATGCCAAAATAGATGTGAAAACCCTCTCTCCTCCTGCCTAACACATACATTATTTTCTAAAGCTTCTTTTTGTCATAGAGATAGAAGACAGATTCACCTCTGAAATGTCATAACAATTCCCTTTACTCATATCACCTGTGTTTGATAAATAGTCTGTGTACTATAGAATAATAAAAAGAGAATAGATTGTAAGATCTATAAACAACAGGCAAATGCTTGGAGGGAGAGTTTTACAAAGCTGCAGATGCACTATAGCTGAATGGTGTTACATTTCGGAGGTCATATCATACCCAGGGGTGGGCCGAGGCAGAGGGGAGAGAGGCTCCAGCCTCAGGGCGCAGTGTAGATGGGGCGCACAACTCACACAGCTATCATTCCCCTATTGTGTTTGAAGCAGAGAGAAATAATAAAAGGGGATACATGGCAGTGACTGCAAGCTAGATAACTAGAGATTAAAGAGGAACTTCAGCCTAAGCAAACATACTGTCAGTAAGTTACATTAGTTATGTTAATTAAAATAGATAGGTAATATAATCTCTTACCCGCCCTGTTTTAAAAGAACAGGCAAATGTTTGTGATTTCATGGGGGAAGCCATCTTTTTCATGGGGGCAGCCATCTTTTTGGTTGAAAGTAGGTGACAGGGAGCATGAGACAATTTCAACTGTCCTGTGTCCTGATCACCCATCCCAGCTGCGTGCGCTAGGCTTCAAATCTCAAATTCAAATTTGTTTTTAAAAACAATTTGCACCAAAACTGCAGAAGGAGAACAACATCAGAAATCCCATCATGCTTTGCACAGCATCAGGGGAAAAATGCCCGGGCAGTTTTCTTCTGTGCAGCTAAAAATGAGGCTTGGTTAAGAAAATCAAAGTTCTAATGCTGTTAAAGAAGCACCAGGCCTTTTCAGTCCTGCTGAGTAGATTTTTAGTCTGGAGGTTCACTATTAAGGTGTTGGGGGCCCTGGAGCGCCTCTTAGTCTAATAGCAATCTGTGTGTGACGGCTGGGGTGGAAGGCAGGGCTGTGGAGTCGGTCCAAAAATCCACCGACTCCGACTCCTCAGTTTAGGATTCCACCGACTCCGACTCCTCTAATTTGCATATTACAATTTTGTTGATTAAAAGTATGTAACATGAAATTCGTCTCTTAACTGCCAACGCTTAGGAATTTTACAAGACAACTGAAGTGAGAAGGATATGTAGACTACTATATTTATTCCCTTTAGACTAAAACTAGTCCTTGGTAAGAGTACTTGTAAAAGGTACAAACCGGAACAAAGAACATCTATCAGGCCCTAGGCAATGTAAGTGTGGGTACATGTAAGAATGATGTGCAGGTACTCTGCAGGGGAATGAGGAGATTGTAAACAGACAACACCTCTGTGTTCAATGTGCACAGCATTCTCAGTGGATTCCCTGCAGCTCTGTGGGGAGTGCATATGTAGAGTATAGTACTACAAAACAAAGTAAACCTGAGACAGATGAAATTAAAGTTTTATACATACCTGGGGCTTCCTCCAGCCGTCTTCAGAATAATCAGTCCCTCGTTGTCCTCCTCCACCACCTGGATCTTCTGCTATAAGTCCAGGTACTTGAGCCAGTCAGGCGTAGTGCGCATGCACACACTCCGCCGCCAGGAGCATACACCTGTGCAGCACTATTGCGCAGGTGCAGAATGTTCCTGGCTGTGGGAGCGGCATGCGGCTGGACAGCGCTGACTGGCTGAATTACCAGGACTCATAGCAGAAGATCCGGGTGGTGGAGGACAGTGAGGGACTGATTAGCCTGAAGGGGGCTGGAGGAAGCCCCAGGTATGTATAAAACTTTACTTTTCATCCGTCTCAGTTACCCTTTAATTTGTAGTCACCAAACCAAATTTTAATAACATATCAAATTATTTGATTTCATCAGCAAAGGGAGTGCATACATTTGCATAAATCAGCATCAATGCAGAATTATTTCCATCTCGTTGATCATCTCTATTAGTGACACAGCTACACATCAGGCTTTATTCTTACAGCATAGATGTTATTTAGTATATATAAGAGATTCCTGTGTACACATCATATATACAGTCACAATCAGATATGTATATCTGACCTTAAAAATACGGGGACTGCTTTATTGAAGCAGCACAAGTAACTAATTTTGATTGGTTTATTTCATTTTTGTGGACTAAGCACAGCTATTACTGTATATATACATTATTTTTAATGACTATTATCTGAGAAATAGAACATTTTATCATATTTTCTATTTTAATTACAGTTACAAATTCATTAGGAGTCGGAGTCGGTGCATTTTTTCCCGACTCCGACTCCAGGCACCCAAAATTGCCCGACTCCACGACTCCGACTCCACAGCCCTGGTGGAAGGGATGGAGGGGCACTTTGGTGTCTCAGCCTTAGATGTGGGAGGACCTTGTCCTGGCTCTGATCATACCAGGGCTGTGGAGTCGGTACAAAAATCTTCCAACTCCGACTCCTCAGTTTATGAAACCACGACTCTGACTCCAACTCCGACTCCGGGTGCCCAAAATTGCCCCGACTCCACAGCCCTGGATCATGCCACCCAACTTTTTGAGATGAGAAAGAGGGACACTTAATCCACGCCCCTGCCACACCCCTATTCATGCATACCATAAAGATTTCATAAGAAAAATATGTTGTTTTATCGTTTATTCTGCACTGGTCATTTCTCTACTGGTTTATTTTCCTTCATATTAACATTTTAAAATTAATAATATATCAATTTAAAGGATGGGAATAAAGTTTAGTGTCAAACACATTTTTTAGTAGAGACATAAATGGTACTTTTCCGTTAGCCGGGCGCAAGTTGAATAGGGCAAAGTATGTGTTCTGTGAGCCCGTTAGCTGTCCGTAACTTTAATAGGGCAATGTAACAGATGAAGCCGCCGGCTTTGGTTCTGCCTCCTCTCCTCCCCCTGCTTCACTCCTATAGAACACTGGCAGCCGGGGGACACGCGTGTCCCCGAGAGTCATTCGTCGCAAGAAACAAGCAGAGTGGGGAGGCTGCAGACACTGCTTCTGCCAGCACCCGCTCTGCAAAAACGAACGGCAGGATTCCCTGCCGCGACGAACGACTCTGGGGGGACACGCATGTCTCTGGCTGCCAGTATTGTATAGGAGAGAGAGAGGCAGGGGGAGGAGAGAGAGCCGAAGCCGGCGCCTTCATCTGTTACATTGCCGCCAGCTTCATTTAATTCAATTAACTCACTTTTGATACATTTGGCCGCAGCGAGACGGCCAGTAAAAACTAGTTACAAGTTACACGTATTCCACTTTTATTCCGCGGCAGACACATTACTTTGCCCTATTAAAGTTGCGGGCAGCTAACGGGCTCACGGAACACATTACTTTGCCCTATTACACTTGGCTAATGGAAAAGTAGCAAATAAATAGATTTACATAGAAAGAGGGGAAAAGTCCTGAAAGAGGGATAAAAGAGGAAAACAGAGGGACAGGGCTCCCAAAGAGGGACTGTCCCCCCAAAAGAGGGATAGTTGGGAGCTATGCATTATGAATGAATGCGATATATGCATAAATTGTATAAACAAAACAACAAGAAAGCCAATTCTTCCCACAACCTCTCAATGCACCGGAAACTTTATTAAAGCTTCCGTTCTGTGACCCCTGTGCAATGACAATTACTGCACCCCCATTAACTTTTTGCAGTTACGCATGCGCAGTACAATATTTGAGCATCAAACTCATGCGCTGTACGCCTTCACTGAAATGGCATGCGTTTCACGTCTAACCAGCCGCCATAGTAGCACATGAAGCGCCGCCCCGTGACTACCCTGCTGCTACTCCAGCGTGTGCAGCTTTTTGTGCGGCGCTTCCTAGAGCGGCCGCTAGAGGGTGACGTTTATCGTGCAAAAGTAACGTGATCCTGTTCGGTGCGGGAGTCTGGCCGCCATTGTTGTTTTCCCTCATGAGGAGGCGGCGGCAGGGAGGCGAGTCTTTGTGCGTGCGCTGGTCTGCAGGCTGCCGGTAATAATGGCTTGATGAGGGGGTGGTGCTTTATAGCCTCTCTCGCGCGGTAGAGGCGTGCCTGGCCCATGTGCTCGGCTTACTAAGGACTTGACTGCATTGCAATTACTTCATTATCGCAGTCCATTTATTTATGTATTGTATTCTGATATGTTTGATTATTGTTAATGGAATTATTATTATGTATATATAACGCCTGCAAAAAGCTGGGCTCAGGAAGGCCTGTCACATACATGTCTGTGAGGTATGCACTCCAATGCATTGCTTTGTCCTGCATCATCATGGCCTAGAATAGCCACCTCACCTCCAGCCAAACACATAGTTACCAGCCTCACCTTGACTTTACTGCATTACAGTTACAAGACCCTATAAGTCTTGCTTTAATTTTTTTCTGCCTGTTTTGTGTATGTTCCTCTGGCTGCTTACCAGTGTGCTTCCATATTATTATTATTATTATGGATGTATAAATCACAAACATCTTCCATGGTGCTATACAGAATAAGAAATAAACGGTGTACATCATTCTTATTATTTAGTATTTATACAGCACTGACATCTTCTGCAGCATTTTACAGAGTACATATTCATGTCACAAACTATCCCTCAGAGGAGCTCACAATCTAATCCAGAGGTACCCAAACTTTTTCAGTCAAGGGCAGGGTCAACATAGCATACATAAAATTATTCTGACAAACATTTCATTGAATCTAGGTATTCATTCCTCCCCAATCATGCTCAGAGGAGAACTCCCAGCAGAAGCCATTCAGTCATGTGGCGCTCAAAGAACGTCTTTGTGCACCAGACAGTAAAGCACACCCAGGTGACAACATGCCGTCCAGTTGGACAGCAGTGTCACCTGAAGCAGAATTGGATTGAAAGCCAGCAAATTACTGCTCACTGGCTTCTACAGTATGTGGATGGGTGGTGCCAGCTCTACTATTCTAGATGCGAGCAGCCGATATTTACAGGTACGGTGGGCCGCATCTATAAGTTTATACATTTTGTCTTTGGGGGTCCAGTGAAAAAGCCTTTGGCCCGTGGGCCTTAGTTTGAGGACCACTGATCTAATCCCTACCAGAGTCATATGACCATTGTAGTGTAGGGCCAATTAAGCAGTAATCAATTAACCTGTGTGTATGTTTTTTGGGATGTGTGGGAGAAAATCAGAATGCCCAGAGGAAACCTACGCAGACACAGGCAGAACATACAAACTCCGTGCAGATAGTCCCCTGGCTGGTATTTGAATCAGGGACCCAGCGCAGCAAGATGACAGTGCTATCTACTATGCCACTGTGCAGCCCAATAATAATAATAATTATCATAGGTTTTTAAAGGACCAACATATTCCAGAGTTAGGCTAGTTTAGGGAACCCAGCAGGAAACCTCTAAGGGAGCAGTTCTCCAATAGCACCCTCTACAGCAGGAAGCAGGGAGATTGGCTAAATAGTGTGGGTGTATCGTTTAGTACAACCTATCTCAAAGCAAACCTGAAGTGAAAATAAACTTCTGAGGTGATG
Source organism: Hyperolius riggenbachi (assembly GCF_040937935.1). Lineage (NCBI taxonomy): Eukaryota > Metazoa > Chordata > Amphibia > Anura > Hyperoliidae > Hyperolius > Hyperolius riggenbachi. Next base: position 209,397,382 of record NC_090655.1, on the reverse strand, counting down.
AATTGTATGTGTAGTGCAGCTAAGAAATAGAACATTAGCAGCAAAGAAAAAAATACTTGTTTTCCAGTACAGGAAGAGTTAAAAAACTTCAGTTGTTATCTATGCAATAGAGCTGAGCTCTTTTACTCACTGGGTGGATTACAGCCCTGTTTTCTGAAGCACTTAAACAACCAAGACACTTTCAAAAAAGAAAAAAACAGCCAAGAAACTCTGAGAGACAGCTTGCGATAAGGTTTTACTGCAGGAAAGTTCAATGGGTCATTATTTCTGCTTTGTTTTATAGCTTCAAAGAGAGTTTGGTTTCTAAAATGCAAATATGACCGTATGATGCAATGTTATAGAAAAAAAAAATCTATATAACTGAAAATAAAAATATGAGACTCTTTTCTTTGCAACTAATGTTCTATTCATTATCCGTTCTACACATACAATTTATTATATCATACATTTATTTATGCTTCAGTTTTGCCTTAAACCTAGCGGTTTGAGAGGGTTCTGTCCACCCAATCACGATCGTAGAATTTCTCTATGAGGTTTCCTGCTGGGTCCCCTAAACTAGACTAGCTCCCATATTGTACAGAGTAAGAAACAAACATGGGGTACATAATAATACAAAAAAAAAAAAATACATATACGGTGCTCACTCTGTGCGTATCAAAATTGTTTTTTATTTGAACAGACTAGCTACCGGATTACTCAGTAGAGAACTGTGGCCCCCATCCCCTTAAAAACAGGAACCAATGGGAGACCAAGAAGACCCTGACTGTGGAGTCCTAGCACCTTGAACTGGTTCCACACTGCCCACAAACACCAGCTAGCCTGCCACATACATAATCTTGCTGGAGCTCCAGCATATAAAGCAATGCTCTGTAAATGCATTACCCATGCATGCGGCCAGTCATACAACGGAAGTTTCTCAATACTCCTCCAAAGTTGGTCAGATGAACTGAAGGTAGAAGAGCGGGTTGGCGGCACATGTTCCGTTGCAGCGGAATGCTTCTCTGGCGATTTTTCCATCCTACGCTGTATCTCACAGAGGAGCTCTGTGCATTACCGACAGTTTTTTCTTCTAAAACTGTTCTAACCAGCAGAAGAACAGTTCTGCATGATAGTAAGAAACTTTCCAAAGCCTATGTAATAGTGGCAGTTTAGCGTGGATTTGTAGAGCTACACTACAGTTAAAGCGGACCCAAACCAAACATTTTTTTAATTAAAAATATTTAGTTGCACCACTCTGACACATACAAAGATAAATAAACACTCCTTCAAACCTATGAGCATTTCAGTGCATGCTTTTCACCTTTCTCTTTTCATAACTAGGGTTATACTGGGGGCAGCCATTAGCAATTCCTCCATTGCTGGACACCATCTACTCCACCAGTTTGCCGGATTTTGTCCCGGCAATTTGAAAGGAAGGGAGGGGTTCCTCCAATAAATGTAAAATATTTTATATTTGACATCATGCAGCTGAAAAAAGGCTGTTATTTATTATTATAATTTAGAAAATAGATTTTATTTCTGAAATCTTGTATTTTTAATTTGGGTCCACTTTAAGAAAAGTGCAAATCCATTCCTTAACTGCTGCAAATTAAGAAGTGCTCATTAGCAGTTCTATAGATGAACAGGCTAGATGTGATTTGTGAAGGGCTCCCCCCCCCTCACTCAGAGCTTGCTGACAGCAGGTGTGTTGGTTACCTCAGCAACAGCAATTCCCCTCACACACTGCACTGCCTGAGAGACCTTCCTAACTCCTTCTATTCCTTAGAAGGAATCTGCACTATTTGGTGATTTCTTAGGATGCCTGAGACAGTTCTGCACGGATTTCTAAAAATCTACCAATATTTTGTCTCAGACACTCTTGATAAATCTGGCCCTGTGTAACTAGCCACAGCAAAACCTACAAAAGCAGCATTTTCCCTGTTGTCATCTGTTCTAAATTACAGTGCCAGTCCAGCCTGTAGCAGGCATCCAAGTAGCTGTAATTCACAAAACACTCCCTGGGAAGGGATCTGCACTATGGCCTGGTGCACACCAAAAACTGCTAGCAGATCCGCAAAATGCTAGCAGATTTTGAAACGCTTTTTCTTCTTTTTCTGTAGCATTTCAGCTAGCGTTTTGCGGTTTTGTGCAGCGGTTTTGGTGTAGTAGATTTCATATATTGTTACAGTAAAGCTGTTACTGAACAGCTTCTGTAACAAAAACGCCGGCAAAAATGCTCTGAACAGGAGTTTTTCAGAGCGGTTTGCGTTTTTCCTATACTTAACATTGAGGCAGAAACGCATCCGAAATCCAAAAAATGCCTCACCCGGGAGGATTTGTTTCTGCAAAACGCCTCCCGCCCTGGTGTGCACCACCCTATTGAGATACATTGACCAAGCGGATCCGCAGCCGCAAGCGGCTGCAGAAACGCTGAAAAAGCCGCTCGGTGTGCACCAGCCCTTACAGTCATTTTTCTATAGCTGTAACTCCAGTGTGCAGTACATATCTTTCTGCCAGAGAGGTGATGTTGCTAAACAGTTAGTAGTCTTCTGTTAATAATATATGTTCACACTTTCAGTCTGAAACAGATACGTTCACTGGAGCAGATCAAACGGAACCCCCCCCCCTCCCCCCGGCTGGCAGGTATTTACCAGACAGCGGATGCGTTTACCATAGAAGCCTGTGGTGGGAACGCATTGCGCTCTATTCTCAAAGACTTCCTCGCATGCGGTAAAGTACATGCGGGAAGTTTGCGACCAAAATACTGTCAAGTTGACATTCTCAAAATGTTCTGCATGTTTTTTCCGCATGCGGAAAAAGTGCAGGATTCATGCGGAAACATTTCTGCAAAAGTCGGTATTTTCCGCAATAAAAAATCAATTCTCAAAAATGTTCAGGTGCATAATTTCGTCGTTATTTACCGATTTTTTTTTTTTTTTAATCACCTACAAATAGTACGTGATATATTCCGCATCCCATTGACTTTAATGAAGTCTGGAGGCTTAAAGGGACACTTAAGTTTAACAAAAAAAATGAGTTTTACTAACCTAGGGCTTCCAATAGCCCCCTGCAGCTGTCCGGTACCCTTGCCGTCTCCCTCCGATCCTCCTGGCCCCGCCGGCAGCCACTTCCTGTTTCGGTGACGGGAGCGAACAGGCTGGGGACGCGAGGGATTCTTCGCGTTACTGGCCACAATAGTGCCATCTAAGCTGCTATAGCATATATCATATACCATATAGCAGCAAAGAGGGTGCTAATGTGTCTTTTTTTTTTTTTTGTTAGACTTAAGTGTCCCTTTAAGGGCTGTGCTTTCTGGACTTTAATTTTTTTTTTAAACACTTTTTCATGCGACCTTTTTACCGCATGATTCCCGCATGAATAATGGCTTGTTTCCGCATCTTTTTTCCCGCATGCGGAAAACATGCGGAAAATATTAGTGATGTGGAAAAAATGCGGAGTTTACCGCTGGTGGAAATATAGCGGTAATATTTTGCTGTGTTTTTGCCTCTTAGTGAATAGAGCCCATTGTAGAAGTCTGCTCTGAATGACGTGTGTGATCTGGCCCCCCAATCAGTGGGAGAACTGTGGTTATGTGGACAGACTCGTAATTTATCAATATTGATATGTGGCTGTTTTATGATAAATGCAATGTGTTACAATAGATTAGGGAACTTGCAAGTTGCATAACGATGCTTTCTTGCTTACCTGGGCTAAGGCAATATTTGAATTTGTGATTTTATTGTATTGCAGCGCAGATCAGATCTTATTCTAAACTCAGCCATAGGAAAGAGTGGGAATACTTAGGATCAGTAGAAGGAGGTCATGATGGAGAATCGTCCGCCCTTCCCTCCGCCAGGTAAGGGGAGACTTTTGTTTTGTGTACATTACATTGTGGAGGCTCCATCTAGATAAACACATCTTCTGATATATGACTTAGAGACACAATGTATTCATCCGACGTGTGTTTCTTACAGATGAATACAATAACCGGAACCCTCCAGAAAGATGGACCTCTCCTCATTATTCCCAGGATGTTACACAAGACCATTACATCCCACAGGTAGGTGGACCTGAATGGGTCAGTAATGTTCTCAATATTGATACAAATGCGCAATTACTGTATATTGATGATTAAAGCGAGCCTGCAGTGAGGACACTCACTTCTGGTTTGATACATACCTATGTAGAAAGAAGGCTCTGCATACCTATGGCATAGAGCCTTCCTGGTCCTCACTTAGTCTTCTCGCTCCACCGCTGGTGCAGGAATGACTGGATGGGTCGAGGACAGGGAAGGCTCTATGGTATCCAGAGCCTTCCCTTTACCTAACTATGGGCTCTATTCATAAAAGGTTACCGCAAGTTTTTCGCTCAAAACAGCGGATTTTCCCGTCCATTTAGCAAAGTGGGCATTCATAAAAGCTGTTCCCGCATGAAAATCTACAATCCCCCAGCAGAGCGAGAAATTTCCGCCTTCTGCAGTGTTTTTCTAGATGTATCTAGAAAAAAGTAACAAAATGGCTATTCATAAAGTTTAGAGGAAATCCTCTGATTTTGCGGATTACATACAAGTGAATGGGACAGACCTCCCAGAGAGAGCAGTGCACGGAGGGACTCTGCCGGCTGAAGTGTTTCCGCATGCCTTCCGACAGCTTACCGCCAGCCTTCAGCGGGAGATCTCCGCACTTGCATCGCAGCTGGCAAGATTTTTATGAATTACCACCCAGAAGTCTAAAATACCGCTGCGGTATTTTCCCTCCAGGAGTTTTTTCGCCACAAATGTTTTATGAATAGAGCCCTATGTGTCTAACCTGAAGTGAGTCTCCTCATTTCACTTTCAGTTGATGAAAGTTGCTAAATTTTTTTTAATGTTGTGTTTTTTAAGGATGAAAATCCAATTGGCATAAAAGTTGAAGTGAAAGAGGAAGTAGAAGAGATCTTTGTGATGGGGGATGTGCTGTGTGAGGAGGTGGAAATCACTCCAGAGATCAGCACAGGTAAGGATAAATACAGAAAAGTGCATATTCTACTTATTTCTTCTTTTATCACTGTTAGCTCAATTTCAGCGGAGGCAGCTACAAGATGACTTAGCAGAATAATCTGCAACCCAGGTTAAAGTTCTCCCCCAATCCAAGTGAATACCCTCTCTTCCAGCTGGGAGATACAGAACCACAAACACTTAAATTGGTGGAACAGCATCTGAAATCTTTATTTACAGGTCAATCTTATATACACCCTGATGTTAGGGAAAAAACCAGATTAGACCGGAGTGCACATAGAAAATATTTGAAACAATAGCATAGACATGGTACAGACAGCAGAGACAATAGGATTTGTTATTCTGTAAACAACTGGCAGAGGTAGACTTTGTTACATGTGTTAATTTCTCAATAGACCAGGTTTTTTAACAACAATGCATGAATAGGTCTGAGTCTTCAGATCTCTGTCACAGTGGCTTGTATGGTAATATACCAACTGGGTATTGAAATACAGGTTTTGTATTCAGGTGCCTGGAACTTCTAGAGTGTTAATTATTAATGTATCTGTAAAGCACTGTCTGGAGGAATGTGCTGCTGAAGCAATGATGTCATAATTAAGAAATTGTGATGTGCTGTATATATTTTAATATCGGGGTGATTTAAGCAGCACATTATTACAACCTTTCAACCCAACCTTTGATCCCAACCTTTTCTAAAGGAAAGGGCGGGATCACTTAGATACTATGCACAGCTCTATGTATGTTAGAGATCAATGAGTTAGTGTTGTCATTGGTACACAAATACAATATACAGTTTAAAGGGTTACACAACTACACGATGAATTAACAGTAGTTAGCTTTGCTAGTATATCATCCTAATCTAGCCCTGCATAACTTAATGGAAAACTGAATGTGGTAAACTGTAACAGGTTGCCTAAAGCCACACCTCACCCATAAGGTTAGAACTCCTTAATGCATTTTGGAAAAAAAAAATGATCCTCGAGTGGGTCCAGGAAATGTCAGTTCATTATTGCAGAGTAGAATATTGTTCATTTGAAGGGTGAAGGAGGACGGTGAATTCATCACCACAAGCCCTCATGATGAATGCAGATGTTTTTCTGCCAAGCTCTCACTGTCTCGGGGCAAACAGACAGTGGCGGCTGAGAGCTGGCCGTGTAATCACCGTGGCTACACCCAGTGCCTTTTTGTTAGCAGTTTCATTGTATGGCATTGGGCACCCACAAAAGAAATGGAAACAGATTTATAACAAGGATGTAGCAATTGCAGCCAGGTTGTAGAAGGCAGGGAAGGGCAGACTCAACTTCTCATCCCAGTTGAGAAACCTCACAGTTGCAACAGCAGAGGCGGAGTTCTTCCCAAAGGATGACACAAAAGAAAGGCTTGAAGCAGCCATCACCAACACAGGAGGAGGGCAGGTGCAGGAAGGGCTCATCCTTACAGCAGAGGGTCATCCTTCTAGGGCTGCATCAGTGCAGGAGAATCATATCAGATGATCTCCAAAGTATTCCATAATCAGGTGATATCACAGGCAGGTCTCCAAGTGAACAGGTAATAAAGAACACTTGTGCAGGCAAATTAGTAAAGATGAATCAGACAAGAGTTCAAGGTTTGTCAAACTGCATGAGCCAAGTAATTGATAGCTCAGTCTCAATCAAAGCAGTTATGTAGAGGTCCTCAATGGTAATAAGAAGTTAAACAGCTTAGTGGGTGTGTGCAACCTATTTACCACATGCGTAGCTATGTAACAATATTTTTGACAAAGGTTACTCTCTCTATTCAAATTTCTTTTACTAACATCATACTGTCTGTAAATCCTAGTACTATAGAGTTCTGACACTTAAACACATTTCTCTGACCTTGCTTTATACAGCACAGTATCAATACAAACAGACATATGGAGACAATTACAATCAAATCAACCAATAAGTATTTTACATGACATATTTGTCTCCACCCTCTCCAGGCATGTTAGAACACTGATGTGGGCCCGGTTATGAGGCTGTGTGATTCAGCCACTTGCAGGTTTAGTTGGCCCCCCATCTCACCCCGTGCACAGTAGGTGGTACAGGGGGTCAACGTCTGCTGTTCAAAACCCTCCCCAAATGCACAACACCAGGGTTTGTTTCCCACACCCCTCAGATTGTAACCAGAGACAGACCAGAAACCAACAAAGAAATTGCTGTAAAAGCATTTGTTAGAATTTTACACAATTACAAGTGAAAAAATATAAGTATGTCACTTTGCTTAAGGGACTCATCACCATTAATATTATACACGTACCCAAACATTCACACAATTGTTTGCATTATTCTTGGCAATATGAACAGAAAACCTGGCATGAGCATAACTTCTAGTAATTTGAGCAAGATGATTTTGGACACAATCTCTACATTACATTCATATCGGCATGAGTGCAAGCTCAAGTTAAAATGATTACATTTCATTCACAGCAACTTAATTCCTACTGGAAGATTTACAAACCTAATTCACCCATTGACAGCAAAACTGTTGTGTGCTTTGAATTCTCAGGTATATGCAAAAATACCTGACAAAAAAAAAAAACCCACATAAAAAAACAAAAAACTTCAGATGGAACATGCCTTTCCGTATGTTAATTTTTTATAACCAACTTTAAATTACAAATTTTAAGACATGTTACATCTGGTTCACCCGAAATAAATTGTTTCCTATGCAAAACACTAAATTCAAAACATCACAATGGCCAGCAACTTTGTGCATGGGTCATTCATTATATGAGGTGAAAACCAATTACACATTCAATCTCACCTGCCTTGCCTCAAGACAATTTACAAACCCTCTCCTATAGTAGACAAAGAAAGACAACACATGCACATTTACATAACCACAGTCCGCATACCTTAGACTCCAACAATAATTTAGCTTTTGACTTTTCTGACTGTAGAAAAAAACGATCAATTAAATTAAGAGGTTTATTCCTAACTCTAAAAAAAAATATTTGGATACTCTCTGTGCACAGACACATACACAAACAGACAAACAACATATAGCTGGGATCTTCTTTTGTTTCTGTTTCCTGACACTCTCCTCATTGCCCCCAGTCTTTTCAGGGAAGAGGAAAGAGAAAAAACAAAAGCATTAACACAAGTCTCTCCTAATACATTGAGGGAAGGGGTAGAAACCTGCAACAACTCTGAGCAGATGTCCAGAGATGCATATTTAAAGTACAACCTAGCTGAAAAAGTGCAACCAGTCATACACAAGCAATTTAAATCACAGTTCCACAGAAACTACAGTGAGAGGAGATAGACAAACACATTTATAGTAATTAAAAGAAAAGGCTCAGAAACATCTAGTAGCCAGGCCAGAACATTTTGGAGGGACTGATAAAAAAAGTTATCCTGCGGCCGCAATGCCCATTCAAAATGTCCTGGTCCAGAGAGACACCTGCAACTGCTGAGTGTCTCCGAGAAAAAAAATGAAACTCCTAAATAGAGTTAGTCAGAAATAAGATTCAAAGCAAATTGTGGAACATGATTCTTTCTAAAACTTACAAATCTATATATCCGCATTAAACAGCATCACAGAATATGATACATCATAAATCAAAAATAACCCGTGGGAGTCCCCTTACCTTGAGACTTTCCCATTATGCCAAGCTAAAAAAAAATAGAGTGAGATTAGCTGAGTTTGAAGGTTTATCTAGGGATGGTGACGTCAGTATTAGACTTTACTGGCAAACCTGGTCTCCAGCTTATGTGATTCTTCTATAGTTTCTAATCAGGTTTAAATACACCCGATTTATAGTTTGAATTTTAACTATCCTCTGTGGACAAGTTTATACCTTCAATCTCAGCTTAACCTCACATACAATCTACACAAATCTATACAGTAACATGCAATCTTATATAACTAAAATTCACTTAAGCGACTATACAACAATATACAAGGTTTAGAGAGAATATTCACTTAGACACACAGTACTGCTTTCTTAATTGGGGCATCAGACCCGCTATTTACTTTAGGAATATCAGATTCCTGGGAGAGGCGCTACAGAAGCACTTTCCCTCCGGGTTCTATTAATCCGCTCTGACAGTATAGGGTGGTAATCAAAAAATAGAATTACTCACCCGATACTGTATATGGCGGATCCAACTTCTCGACACCAAACTGTTAGCTCAATTTCAGCGGAGGCAGCTACAAGATGACTTAGCAGAATAATCTGCAACCCAGGTTAAAGTTCTCCCCCAATCCAAGTGAATACCCTCTCTTCCAGCTGGGAGATACAGAACCACAAACACTTAAATTGGTGGAACAGCATCTGAAATCTTTATTTACAGGTCAATCTTATATACACCCTGATGTTAGGGAAAAAACCAGATTAGACCGGAGTGCACATAGAAAATATTTGAAACAATAGCATAGACATGGTACAGACAGCAGAGACAATAGGATTTGTTATTCTGTAAACAACTGGCAGAGGTAGACTTTGTTACATGTGTTAATTTCTCAATAGACCAGGTTTTTTAACAACAATGCATGAATAGGTCTGAGTCTTCAGATCTCTGTCACAGTGGCTTGTATGGTAATATACCAACTGGGTATTGAAATACAGGTTTTGTATTCAGGTGCCTGGAACTTCTAGAGTGTTAATTATTAATGTATCTGTAAAGCACTGTCTGGAGGAATGTGCTGCTGAAGCAATGATGTCATAATTAAGAAATTGTGATGTGCTGTATATATTTTAATATCGGGGTGATTTAAGCAGCACATTATTACAACCTTTCAATCACCTTCTCTGTCAGTAGAGAGTAATAGAGAGACAGAATGTGCCCAGTGGGGGAGCCATCAGCCTTTATTAGGGTGCATACACATGCACAATCACTATCTATTGCAGGAATATGGACTAGATCCCTCTGGCAACAGTTCAGGGCCAAATTCTTTCATTGTCTTTGTCTTTCATTATCTGGTGGTTTTCATACATCTCCGTACAGGGGGTGTCACTTTTTCATCTTTATTTACAGATCTTGTGGATACCAGGGGGAGAGATGTCAAAGCTGAGACAATGGAAGCAATATCTGTAACAATTAAAGAGGAAGAAGTCCCTATGGAGATCAGCACAGGTGAGGAATAAACTTATTAATATTTATTATTTATATAGCGCCAACATCTTCCACTTAACTGTCCCTCAGAGGGGCTCACAATCTAATCCCTGCCATAGTCGTATGTCTATGTATATATCATGTAGTGCATGTATCGTAGTCTAGGGCCAATTTAGGGTGAACACCAATTAACCTATCTGTATATTTTGGGGATGTGGGGGGAAACCGGAGTGCCTGTAGGAAACTTCGGAAAACACTGTGAGATACAAACTCCATGCAGATAGTGCCCTGGCTGGGATTACAACCAGGAACACAGCATTGCAAGGCAAGAGTGCTAACCTCTATTCCACTATGTGTATTTATAAAGGTTAATGTCCTTTAACACTACCCAGTGACTTTACAGTTTGACTCACTGATTAATGGTGTTCTGGGGCTGGAGCACTTTAGTGACCCGGCAAATCTATGTGTTTGTAACTTTAGCAAGCCTTGCTTGCGTCTTTACAGACCGGTGAGAGGACGTCAAAAAAGTTTCCTGAAATTACGGATGTCCTTTGCACTGAACAGTGGTAAAAAATATTATTTAAATGCCTATCCACAGGCTCCTACCTAAAGTGTGGGAGAAAAATTTATTGACACTTCAAAGATTTGAAAAGTTCATGACACAAGATCAATGTATATATTCAGTCCCAATCCTTCATGTAACTGGGGTGTGTTTCTTTATTTTCACTGTAAAGGGTAATAATTCAAGTATGCAAATGACACTTTCTCTTTAGTTGGACCATAGTTAACAGTGTTCTCCCCAGAATTTTTTCCCAGCCGGATGGCATGGAAAAGTAGCCAGGTGGCATAAAAAAGTAGCCGGTGGGGCAAGATGAGAATGCAGGACCAGTGCTTCTTTGAGCAACTCTGCTTACAGCATAGGAGGAGGTGAGCCGATGACAGCCGGGTGGTCACCAAAACTAGCCGGGTGGAGCACCCGGCTAAAAGAGCCTGGGGAGAACACTGGTTATTAGTAAAAAAAAAAATTGATTGTAACCTAAAAACAGATACTTACCAAGGAAGAGACCCCCAGAGGCTTCCTCTGTCCTCCTCCAGGTAACAGGCGCTTCCTGGGGCACTCTTGTGCCATGCTCCCTGCTGTACACAAGTATGGCCGTGCCTGAACAGTGGTATGGAGACGCTCATGGACGAGCAGCTTCAGCTTACTGCAGGGGCGCTGCCATACTTGTGCAGGCAAAGTATAGCCACGATAACGTATACAATAACCTCTTGTCTGATATGTTTTTGGGGTCCATGCTCAGCAACGGTGCAACAATGAAGACATGGGAAGCCTGAGGATCCAGAGGCTTCCCTCTTCATAGGTAAGTATCTGCTTTTGTGATCACATTCTACCTCGGGTACACTTTAAGGGTGGCCGTACACTTATTGATTGCTACCCAAGGTGGCAAAGTGATCGATCCCTCTCTAATCGCAAGTTGCAGCGCTAAAAACTTGAGAATAGAAAATTGAGCGCCAATGTGCAAAAATGTTCTATATTGACTTAATTACTATTATTATAAATCTGCCCAAAGTACAAGAAAGATTCCCAGACAGTACTTCTTTCTCAGTAAAGCAAACACTCCCTCCTGTAGTAGAAGGCAGTAGTGAAGACCAGTGGTGTAGCAATAGGGATTTCAGAGGGAGCAACCGTATCGGGGCCCTTGGGCCAGAGAGGCCCCATGGGGCCCTTCCTCAACCAAAGTATTAGCTGTTTATTGGTCCTGTGGTGGTAATAATCACTTCTATAGATACTTTGAATGATAATAATCATTAACAAACTGTTCCCCATCCCCTTCTTACACCTCTAATGCTGTGGATGACCTTGGTAGGTTTTGTTGCGCCGTATCAAGTGTTGCCTATAGAGTACTTGGGGGGCCAATGTAAAACTCGCACCAGAGCCCATAGCTCAATAGCTACGCCACTGGAGAAGACAGTATGTGAGAAGTGGAAAAGCCAAGACCTGTCAGTGTTTTGTTGCAGCAAACTGTGTATGCTCCATTTGGAAGTCATGAGCTAGTCTTTTTTTAGCAGGGCTGTGGAGTCGGTACAAAAATCTTTCGACTCCGACTTCTCACTTTATGATATCACCAACTCCGACTCCTTAGTCTAATAATTACCAGGACTGTGGGTTTTGTCCAAAAATCATCCGACTCCTTAGTTTATGAAATCACCGACTCCGACTCCAGGTACCCAAAATTGCTCCGAGTCCAACTCCAATTCCACAGCCCTGTTTATTAGAGCGAATGAAAGAGATTGGTGAGACAGAATGTTGTCCAGAGTTGAGAGATATCAGTCCCTATTAGAAGTAATGGGGAGACAGTATGTGGCCAGTGAGGGAGTCAGGAGACATCAGCCCCTATTAGAAGTAATGGGGAGACAGTATGTGGCCAGTGGGGGAGTCAGGAGACATCAGCCCCTATTAGAAGTAATAGGGAGACAGTATGTGCCCAGTGTGGGAGTCAGGAAACATCAGCCCCTATTAGAAGTAATGGGGAGACAGTATGTGCCCAGTGTGGGAGTCAGGAGACATCAGCCCCTATTAGAAGTAATGGGGAGACAGTATGTGGCCAATGGGGGAGTCATGAGACCTCATCATCTATTAGAAGTAATGAGGAGACAGTATGTGGCCAGTAAGGGAGTCAGGAGACATCAGCCCCTATTAGAAGTAATGGGGAGACAGTATGTGCCCAGTGGGGGAGTCAGGAGACATCAGTCCCTATTAGAAGTAATGGAGAGACAGTATGTGGCCAGTGGGGTAGTCAGGAGACCTCAGCCCCTATTAGAAGTTATGGGGAAACAGTGTGTGGCCAGTGGGGGTGTCAGGAGACATCAGCCCCTATTAGAAGTAATGGGGAGACAGTATGTGCCCAGTGGGGGAGTCAGGAGACACCAGCCCCTATTAGAAGTAATGGGGAGACAGTATGTGCCCAGTGGGGGAGTCAGGAGACATCAGCCGCTATTAGAAGTAATGGAGAGACGGTATGTGGCCAGTGGGGGAGCCAGGAGACCTCAGCCCCTATTAGAAGTAATGGGGAGACAGTATGTGCCCAGTGGGGAGTCAGGAGACATTAGCCCCTATTAGAAGTAATGGGGAGACAGTATGTGCCCAGTGGGAGAGTCAGGAGACATCAGCCTCTATTAGAAGTAATGAGGAGACAGTATGTGACCAGTGGGGGGGGGGGGGGGGGAGTCAGGAGACATCAGCCTCTATTAGAAGTAATGAGGAGACAGTATGTGCCCAGTGTGGGAGTCAGGAGACATCAGCCCCTATTAGAAGTAATGGGGAGACAGTATGTGACCAGTGGGGGGGAGTCAGGAGACATCAGTCTCTATTAGAAGTAATGGGGAGACAGTGGGCTCGATTCAGTAAACGGTGCTAACCCAGTTAGCACGCCTAAAGGCTTTGGGCATGCTAACTAGGATGCTAAGTAGTTAGGACATACAAACTACTTAGCACCGTAGTTAGCACATGCAAACTTAGCCCCGTAGTTAGCACATGCAAACTACTACTTAGCACCATGCTAACTAGGGTGCTAAGCTCCATGGTTAGGTACCCCTGGTCTTGCTAATTATGATCTTGTAAAAGATAGGATATTTGGAAATTTAAATTCAATCTGAGCTCTATATATTATGTGACGATCATTATATTATTGTTAACAATACTTCTCATCTTCCACAGTGATAATTGATGCTGAAACTTCTGTTGGAAAAGTTAGGAGGCGCACTGCTACACTGCATATTCTGTCATATGTTCCATTTCTTTGTTGAATAAACACTGATTTTTTTTAAAAAAAAACTAGGGTGCTAAGTAGTTTACATGTGCTAACTACGGTGCTAAGTAGTTTACATGTGCTAACTACGGTGCTAAGTAGTTTACATGTGCTAACTACGGTGCTAAGTAGTTTGCATGTGCTAACTACTTAGCACGTGCAAAGCATGTTAGCACATGCAAAGTGGCTTTTCACTGGCGTGCTAACACTTAGCACCCTTTTCTGAATCAAGCCCAGTATGTGGCCAGTGAGGGAGTCAGGAGACATCAGCCTCTATTAGACGTAATAGGGAGACAATATGTGCCCAGTGGGGGAGTCAGGATACATCAGCCCCTATTAGAAGTAATGAGAAGACAGTATGTGGCCAGCGGGGGAGTCAGGAGGTGTCATCCCCCGTTAGAAATAGTGAAGAGGCATTGGGCGTCATTCACAAAGCTTTTTTCGTCTGTTTTCACCTTATTAATGTTACATTTTTAAGCTCCGAAAGAGCAAAAATATAATATAATTAAGGTAAGAAAAGTAATATTGAAATTAAGTTAATCAAGAACAGCCTACTTTAAGTGATTAATTTGTTTGTAAGTCTGTTGAAAGGTTATTATTGTTAATTAGATGAGAAGTTCTGTGAATAGAGCCCATTGTGTGGGGGTGTCAGGAGCTGCCAGTTCCCCCTGCAGGTATTGTCTAGAGTTTTCCTGCATGTATGATCTAGTGGTTTGGTATACACGCCAGTACAGGACATTCTTAATGTCTTTTTCATTAACAGATGCTGGAGACACCAGAGTTGCCCAGACAGACATCAAATCTGAGGATGAAGAGCTACATATTGAGATTAAAGAGGAGGAAATACCTGAAGACATCAGCACAGGTGAGTAATACATTTAGTATGTTTTTTTGGTACAACTATGATGCTTGTCCTCCTTTAAAATAATTTATATTGTCTGCCTTGTTTACAAGTGGTGTTGGTGTATGATTTCTGCATAACAAACCCGGAACATCCGAATACTGCTAAACACAACATTTCTGTATCATTTCAGTACCGCACAAGCGAACAGGGATAGGGGGAGTGCACTACTTGCGCTTTATGGTGCGTTTCACGTGACTGATGCTTCCTCCTTTCAAAGCCGGAAGGAGGGCTTGTTGGAGTCGCGTGAATGTAGTGAGCTCCCCCTGACTTTGTCAGCTGTGCGGTGCTGAAGTGGGATGTGCAGCAGTATTCGAGTGTTCCAAGTTCTATATGCCAAATTTGAACACCAACACAATTTGGAACTGTCAGAAGCATGCACAAAAACGTTTGTTCATGTGTTTGGCAGCTATACTGATCTAGTGGCTTTTTTTTTTTATCTGCGATCCTCCTTGAGCTGCCTGTCAGCTTATATGGGAAATCTGTTACTAAGCTTCGTATGCATAGCTCAAGCCCTTTTTCATCTTCCCTTTTTTATGTGAATGATAGTAAATCTGCATTAAAGGATAGCAGAGCTGAAAAAAATTAGGAGAAACGGGGAGGGAGCATGCATGTAAGGGGAGTTGTCCTGATGGCCACTGCTCCCCTCCATTTCATAGCTAAATGCCCCCCAGCAGCCTCTTTCGGGTCGCCGAAGTCGGGCATCAGTGCGCAGGCACTGGACCGGCTGCACGCGTCCTACAGCACAGAACCATGGCCGGGAGCACTCTGCACATAATCGTGACGTCACGCACAGAGCGCTCCTGGATGCAGTCACGTTATATAGGATGCGTGGAGCCGGGCCAGTGCTGTGCTCTGATGCCCGACTCTGGCTACCCGGAAAAGGCTGCTGGGGGGCATTTAGCTATGAAAGAAGGGAGGCAGAGGAGAACGGGGGAGTGGTGGCCATTAGGACAGCTCCCCATACATGCCTGCTCCCCTTGTTTCTCCTAATCTTGTCAGCGTTGGTATCCTTTAACTAGCGAAGCAAAAAGGTATGGACATTGCACATCTGTACATTTTTCAATAAATGTATCCTGTTTGGCAGCATCCACCTTATGGCCAGCATAGTAGGAGTTCCTTCTCAGTACAGGGCAGATCGTGTACCCAGCCTGCCCTATCCCATGACTAACAGAGATTGTTTTTGATCAGTACTGCAACTTTATTAAACCTAATGTTACCTCATTCTTCTATGTCTGCAGTATGAAGCCATTTCTTACTACTCTGTCATAAAACGTATGTTTTACAATTCTACTGCGTTGTAGAAAAAAGTGACTGTTCCTATTACACAATGGGCTCTATTCACAAAACTTCTCATAAATGACTTATTTATCACCTAAGTGATAGGCACATTTACAAGCAAAATAATCACTCAAAGTAAGTTGTTCCTGATTAACTTCATTACAATATTACTTTTCTTACCTTCATTATATTATAATTTAGCTCTTTGGGAGCTTAGAAAAGTAGCCTAGAGGTGAAAACAGGTGAAAAAGTTTGTGAATCATGTCCATTGAGCAAGGAGGAATTGACAAGAATAATGGCATTGATAGTGAGACTATTCAATGCTTTAGAGTGGCAGTGCTGACTACAAAGAGTTAATCTCTCTTTTCAAAAGCACATGAGAGGTGAGCCCACTATCCAGATCCTTCCTGACAACTTCATGTGGGGATGACAGCAGAAGGGGAGAAGTTTGGACAGCTCACATAACACCATCCTGTCATCTAAGCTATGCGCTGTATGTGACTTTAACACATGAAGACAGTTGATAAAACTGAATAATAATGCAAAAACTGTTTGTGTACAATGTACAAACATTTGTGTGCATCAGATTATGAACTATTTCACAGAATATGCATTCAAATTCATAAGTCTAAACTAAGGCTATGTTCACATTGGAGCGTGGCATATCCTGCAGAAGTAATTGCAACAGATGGTAAATGTTGCAGTGTGCATTATATATGCGTTGCGATACATACTATGAAGCATACAGTTCATACAAAGTTTTGTTAAAGGAGAACTGTAGTGAGAGGTATATAGAGGCTGCCATATTGATTTCCTTTTAAGCAATACCAGTTGCCTGGCTGTCCTGCTGATCCTCTGCCTCTAATACTTTTAGCCCTATACCCTGGACAAGCATGCAGAGGATCAGGTGTTTCTGACATTTTTGTCGCATCTGACAAGATTTGCTGCATGCTTCTTTCTGGTGAGATTCTGCAGGCAGATAGCTTAACAGGGCTGCCAGGTAACTGGTATTGCTTAGAAGGAAATCAATATGGCAGCCTCCATATACCTCTCACATAGCTCCCAACTGTCCTTTTTTTTGGAGGGACAGTCCCTCTTTGGGAACCCTGTCCCTCTGTCCTTTCCTCCTCATTTGTCCCTCTTTCAGGACTTTGTCCCCCTTTCTATGTAAATAAATATATTTATTTACTAAAAAATGTGTTTGACTCTAAACTTTATTCCCATCCTTTCAATTAATATATTACTAATTATAAAATGTTAATATGAAGGAAAATGAACCAGGGTAGAAAGGACCAGTGTGGTTTAAATTATAAAACATATTTTTCTTATGAAATATTTATGGTATCCATGACTAGGGGTGTGGCAGGGGCGTGATCAGGGGTGTGGCAGGGGCGCGACTTAAGTGTCCCTCTTTCTCATCTCAAAAAGTTGGGAGGTATGCTCTCACTACAGTTCTCCTTTAAGGCGTGCGTTATGCGGTACCATGCTATATATACCGAGTTATGCTGACTGATTCCACTGCACTGCTGTGTCACTGTGAACGTTCCATTACAATATAATTGCATCGTGTTAGCCATGTGATTATATTATCTGACAGGATGCCCCACTGTGGTCGTAACCTTAGACTCTATAATATGATGAAGTAGTACAGATTTCTGTGAGACCAGGCTTATATCCATGAGGCTCTTATTGCATGTGTCTGATTTAATCTGTACAGTTTTTGTAAACCAACTACAGTATCAAAAGCCCTTCTGCCATGCTGTTTACCCTACGTCTGAATATAAGCCTGGCATATGGGGAGGGCTGCTTCTGTACCAGTTTGTGCTATTTCTGCTGTAATCACTTTAATAACACCTCTACGTTTGAATGGTAGGCTTATGACAAGTGCCTAGTTTGATGACTCGTGTGTCTTATGTCCTCTATTGCTGCTTCGATTGATCACTTTGACTTATGAAATTCTTGGCACAGGGACATGGGGGCCTGATGCAGTAAACTCCGGTAAAGTTGCTGTGCGCATGGAGTGCAATTTTATCATTATTAGCGTAGGGGGAGCCTCAGACATGGACACAGTAGCACCACGCGTGTTACTGGGTTAATACAACGTGGCGGTAATGGGTTAGTGTACAGTTTTCACCCTTCGCTAGAAATGGTAAAATTGTTGTGCATTCCCTGCACACAGCAGCGTTACTGGAGTTAGGTCCATGGTCATAAATTTTGGATTAAAAAGTTAGTTTTGATTAACTTTAGCAGATGAGCACCATTTGTGTGGGAAAGAGATTAAATGAAGTTGCAAAATTTGCCACACATATTATGCAGCCACAACGGAATTAAGACACACAGTCACTGACACTTTGGCCTGGTGCACACCAGAGGAGTTTTTCTGAGCGTTTTGAGTTTTTGAAACCTCCTGCTAATGTTATCCTATGTGTCTATGCACACTGGAGCGATAAGGATTTTTAAAAAAAACCCTATTGCATTACTTTGGGAAGAGCTTTTGAAACCTCTAGCGTTTGGGGAGCTTTTCTGGTGTGTCTCAGCCCATAGAGGCTTCTGAGGAAGTGGATTTTTCCCATGAAACAGGACAGTTACTTGGTCGTAGCTCCCTCCAAACCCGGGGGACATACTGTATTGAGTAAATTCCATTATTTTTACCTACTTTTTGTATGTGCATGAGTCTGCATTAGTATAAAGTATAGTATTTATATTTATGCACCTGGCACTTTCGTACTATGAATTTTGTCATTGTGGAAGCCATGCATTGGTTTGGAACCATTTCCCCTACAAGTATTTATTCCCCTTTTTTTTGTAAGTAACTCTAATTTACTGCTGAGGGGTGACCATCCATAATGAACGTTAGTGTTTTTATATAGTGTTTTTCCTGTTTTTGCTATGCCATTGTATTACTAAATAAAGGTATGCAATGTGTAGATTTTTATGTTCCTCTTCTGGTTTCCTTTTGATTTGCAATTATCAATGTGAACGTTAAGGTATCTTTTGGGAGGCTTTCCAGATGAAAAGGGTCAAACTTGTCAATGATCAGTTCACATCACCCTTAGGGCTAATTCACACTAGTGGCGCCTTAGGCCAGTAATCAGAAAAGCGTTAGCACAGTGGAACCCTATGAGGTTGCTCCCGAACGGTTCCTCATTGATTGACAGCATTAAGTGTACCTAATCCAATCAATCATAAGGTCGATTGTTCGGTAGATTGCACTGTAAATAGGTGCCTATCATTTTAATGTGTTCAATTAGCGCACTCCATCATTGATCTCATAGTTGTGCCCTTACTCAAAGCATCCCTAGGTTTGTTTCCTTATAGTCCACCTCTCTACAGGTGTGCACATAATAAAGGCTCCTGTTAAAATGGCCGCCAAATATAAATGATAATGAAGTTATCCTTTAGTAAAATGGACGCCAGGATATGATGTAAAATATTGTTTGTATTACAGATATTCTACTATTCCCTACTGTAACCTCTATTTTTATGTTTACTAAAATGAGCACTAGTAAAATTGGTAAAATATCATTTAATTTACTGAAGTTGAACTACTTCATTCATATAGTAAAATATCTTTAATATTTACCAATATTTTACTATAAGCTATCCACTCCCTGCACTCACACAGAACCCTCCCCTGGTGGTGCCCCACCCTAAGACCTTAAGACCCTCCTGGTGGCACCTAGCTCTAAGACCTTAAGACCCCCCTGGTGGTGCCAAACCCTAATACCCCCTCCCCGTGGTGGTGCCTAACCCTAAGACAACCCCCACCGCCCCCCTCCCCCGGTGCCTAACACTAAGACTGACCTCCCTGGTGGTGCCTAACCCTAGACCCCCCTGGTAGTGCCTAACCTTAATTCCCCCGCCCCTTCCCTGGTGGTGCCTAACATTACCTCCCTCTTAATCCCCCGATTTGTTTGTGTAATATATAATTGTTTGTTTCTTTAACATATACTTACCGATATTTTACTATAAGCTAACCTCTCCAAACTCTCGCACCGGACCCTCCCCTGGTGGTGCCTAACCCTAAGACACCCCCCCCCCCCCCCTGGTGCTGCTTAACACTATCCAACCAACACCCCCCCAATGTTTATGGTTTTATTTAGCATAGAATATAATTAGGGAGTCAAAATGTAAAAGTAAACTATTTTTATAAATTACACTCTAAATTTGTTGAAAACCATTAATTTGTAACATAGGTGAGAATCATGGAAGCTGCTTGTTGTGGTGCAAAAGGTTGAAATATAAACTGCTTTTCCCTGAGAAAGCATAGGGAACAGTTTTAGAAACAACTATACAGTTGTAGAAATGATTATTTATTAAATAATGTGTTGTTGTAATCAAATTTGGTATGGAAATGAACGTTAAAGATGCAAAACGATATATTTGTTTTATATTTACACCTGGCGACAACAGAGAAATGTGAATGGTAACCCTTTTTAATAGGCCCCATTATTACGGCAACCGCTTCCTTTATTATTGCACCCCTCCTTGTGCTCCCCTCAGTATAGTTCCCCCACAGTGCTACATTAGTTATGGTGCTGCTGTTGGTGCTCCCTTCATTATATTACCCTGCTAACTGCTCCAGTGCAGTGTAATGTATATCAAGGAGCACCTTGGATGGTTATATTTAATTGCCCCTGCTCTCATTGGATTGCAGTGTTTTTCATTTGGGCTCACGTGCTAACTCCACTCCATTAAGACTCACCTTATGTAAAGCTAAAGTCACATGCCCATCATGCCAAAGGGGTGATGGCATTGTATGTGCCTGGCTGGGAGGAAAACTGCAATACTTGGGTAGTGGGGACAGGTGAGTATAACCATCGAGCATAGCCTTCCACATGTGTTACTCTGCACTTATGGAGGCTGCAGCTCCCACGTTAATTTGCTCTTCTGACCCAGGGTGCTGCTACACCCACTTTGAGATACTCTAGAATAATTGAAAACTTTTGTTTGCTCTTTTACAAGCCTTTATATCCGGCACCACTGACCTTTTTTGTATGATTTTATTTGAAGGGACCTGCAGTTACACATCATAGCATATGTTCTGTTTCTACAAGTCTGTTTGCAGTCATTTGGGTAGCATGCTAGGTTTTTTTTATCTCCTGAAGCGACTGTGACAGTCATGGGTGACGGCTTATCTTGAGTACAGGTGTTGTCAGCAGTAAAGGTGGCCAGTGCTTCAGCATGGAATTGTGCCAATCAAGAGCACTTGCTGCTAATACCTGGCCTGCATAAGGTTTGCATGCACACTGGAAAAATTAGCAACCCTCGACCATCCCCTGACATCATCCTTCTCTTATGCAAGTAGTACTCAGCTGATGGCTAGCATAGCTTTTCAGGGCTGTGGAGTCGGTACAACCAACTCCAGGTACCCAAAATGGTTTAAACTCCGACTCCTTAGTCTAATACTTACCAGGGCTGTGGATTTGGTACAAAATTCATTCGACTCCCGACTCCTCAGTTTATGGAACCTCCAACTCCAGGTACTCAAAAATTGCTCTGACTCCTCGATTCCGACTCCACAGCCCTGGCTTCATTGAAACTACTTTGTGTTGATCTCTCTCCTCTTTTCCATAGGATAGGCTGCATTGCGCATAGCCGAGCAGCATGCCTGTACAATGAATTGTAGTAAGATCAGTAAATATAAATACATATGACTTACATCCCCCATTACATCATCTACTTTCCTTCTGTATTACTTAATAGGAGACCTTCTGTGTATTCCCATACTCTATCTACATCTCTAATAGTTGTTTGGCTGGTAAAATTGTCTTATTACTATCTGAGTTCATATATTGAGATGCATTTAGGCTGTAAAATGTTTGTGGGAGTGTTTTTTTTCCCAAACTTTATAATATGACTTTTTTTTTTTTTTACTGGAAATTAGTAAGGGCACTTTCACACAGGCAGTCGGCAGCAGTGCGCCCACCAGCTGTTCACTGCTCCTGTGGATCAAATGAGAACAGTAGAAAAAATTATCTGTATATCCACACAGGGAACAAAGGTCATACTATAGGGGAAAACTATGTTGCATCAGTAGTTTTTCATTTTGGGATGTATGCCGATCAATTTTAAATCAAAATATATTTAAAAAGGTGGGGACTGCATAATGCTATCAATACCAAAATCACAAATAATTTGTTTACGATATGTCTTTTTGTCCAGCAACTTATGGAGCATGACACAGGATTTAGTACAGCAGTACATTTAGTACAGCAGGTATGGTAATTGTGGATTTGCTCCTGTGGATCTGTGTTGGGTGCTCGTAGACTGCTGCAAGCGTTCAGCACAGACAGCAGGGGGGGGGGGGGGGGGCTAACACCCTGCAGTGGTTTTATACTGCACAGTAAGCATACTGTGTGCAAACCACTAACATGCATACAGTTGCAAACACTTGTATTCACAGCACCCACTCAGCTCTCATTCTCTAACAGATTTGCGGCTAAACTGTGTGGCAAATGTGTGGTTAAGGGGAACCATAATAACATACAGTAGAATGTAATACATTATTCAGGATTCCATTTTTCCATTTGGTTTAACATCCAAAATGCTTCTTATACCTATATATCACTGTTTTATTGATAAGCAACCCGGTTTCCCAGTGATGCTTAGCCTAGGCTATGATGTCATTCAGCCTTCTATGCTAAAGCACTCTGGAAGATCATGTGATCTTCGTTCCTGCTCACTTCAGAGGGGAAAAAAATTCCACAGTGATTCACCTTGCCAGCAGTAAAGATGCCGCCATCTGTTATAAATTTAAGAATGTAAATAAGGTTGAGGAAAGATTTTATAACAGGCAAATATTGAATAAACATATTTTACAACAAGCAAATATTGAATAAAGTAATTTCATCTAAATACACAATTTTATTCTTTAACCTGCTGAGGGGTCTGTACGAGCTCAGCTCGTCCAACACCGCCAGAGGCTGCCGTTTAGGCCCTGCTGGGCCGATTTTAATGAAATAAAAAGCAGCACACGCAGCCGGCACTTTGCCAGCCGCGTGTGCTGCCTGATCGCCGCTGCAGCGCGGCGATCCGCCGCGTGCAGCGGCGAAAGAGGGTCCCCCCAGCCGCCCGAGCCCAGCGTAGCCGGAACAAACAGTTCCGGCCAGCGCTAAGGGCTGGATCGGAGGCGACTGACGTCAGGACGTCGGCTGACGTCCATGACGTCACTCTGCTCGTCGCCATGGCGACGAGGTAAGCGAAACACGGAAGGCCGCTTATTGCGGCCTTCCGTCTTACTTCTGGCCGCCGGAGGCGATCGGAAGTTGGCTGCATGAAATAGTTTTTTTTTTTATTTAAAAAAAACCCTCCCGCAGCCACCCTGGCGATTTAATCAGAACGCCAGGGTGGTTAAGCTTTACTCAGTAAGGTTCCTCTGTAGGAGTCCATTTGAATTAGCCCTAATGGAGGGGAGAATGGATTAGTACGGGCTGTAAGGCTGAAAAGATTTGGAACCTTTTCCAAGCCAAATTGACTGCTTGTACTTATATGATCAGGAAGATAAAAAGGGGCATATTATTGTAGAATATAAACCTAAAAACTGAGTTGCAAATATCCACATTGTGTTTAAAGCTATCCATAGATCCAATGCTTTAAATTGCTGAAATTGCCAATATCATCTGTTTCAGTCAGCCATCGAATATTAGAAAGTTTAAAGAGAGCGCCGCTCCCCGCCTGCGTCCCTTTCCTCCCCGCCTCCGTAAGCTGATTGGAGGGAAGGGACGCAGGCGGGGAGTGGCGCAATAGAGGAGGCGGGGGAGCAGCGGTAAATGACAGCCTGGATGTAAACAGCCGGCAAGCTGCATGTCGCTAGCACAGCGGTTTTATTTCTGGGAGACAGCAGTGGGGGGCCTGGGGGGGGGGGGGCACAGTATAGTAACAGAGGCTAGTCATTGTATGCAGAACCAGCCTCTGTGTCCTAATAGTATTCTTAAAACCCACCTCAGGTTCTCTTTAAAACCTACCGCTGCACTGGGACCTTTTCCGTTGAAACAAGGTCTATAGGCCCCAGTCCATCAGTGGTGCACAGTTTCTGGAGATAGCACACATCTTTTTGTACTTCATTGTTAAGAAATGCTTTTCAATGTGTAGCTATCTAAGAGCGTCTTCAAATGACAACATAAAATGTGTTTGTTTTTCAACCACTCCATGTCGTGTGTGTGTGTGTGTGTGTGTGTGTGTGTGTGTGTGTGTGTGTGTGTGTGTGTGTGTGTGTGTGTGTGTGTGTGTGTGTGTGTGTGTGTGTGTGTGTGTGTGTGTGTGTGTGTGTGTGTGTGCTTTAGCGTAATAGTTTGACTTTTATAAAACACCCTATTAGCACTAAAGGTGCACAAATAGGATGTTAATAAATGGCCATTATGCAGGAGTTGGTTAACCTGGATTCTTTACTCTGTTTTAGTACAGACAGCTCACATATTTCCCTTCTCTGCATGACTTAAAGCATATTTCCTTTCACTGTGGGTTAAAGCAGATGGTCTAGTGAGTTATTTTCACACCTGTTACACAAAGTAGTGGCTAGGTACTTAGGCATTGACATTATTCTTAGCAATCCGGGCATAATGAATGGATTGCTTATTCTTGACTAATGGATATTGGTGAGTTTGGAGATGTTTAGAACTGATCTCAGGAGAGGTTAATGGGCAGGTATAGGAGTCCTGTGAGTGGGCATGTCTGTGCTTCTTAACCAGGAAATCCAACTAAGGGCCCATTCACACTGAACAAGCAATTCTATGGAATTACTCTCACTCATTGCAGAATGTTTGCGATTATCGCTGATGGCAAGCGCACTGTATGCAGCATTTCCCTGGCGGTTGCCGCACAATTCTCATTCAGTAGAATGAGAATTGCAAAAGTCAATCGCCGAAAAATTGCAAAACAAAGTAATAGAAATTCGCATTTTTAGTTTACTAGTGTGAACGGGACCTAAGTGGAGATATTTTATTGGCAACAGCTCGCAATGCCAAACTTCTTACTACCATTACTAAAATATTGGTCATTTAAATTACCAACATTTTATTGGTAGCAGCACCACCTGGCACCAAACTCGTATGCGGTACTGGAATACTTACTCCAAAATTTCATCCAACAATACTTTAGCATTTACATTGGTGAAGGAGGCCGTCAGATTTCAGGGACTTAACTGAGCTCTTATGTTGTTTTTTTTTTTGTAAAAGGGCTGCTTGCGGTGTAATCTTACCCTTTGCTTTACTTGTGCTGCAGTAATGGTTGCTGTAAGGCTGGCAGGTTTCCATTAAAATGTATGTATAGGTAAGGGCTCGTACTGTGAAGGAGTTGGATCAACAGCTACAACACTAAGCATCACACACTAACTTGATAACTTTTACATAAATGATAATTTGTGATCACTTCCAGTGATCTTGCTAGACTGCTGACTTGCTAGACTGCTGACTTGCTAGACTGCCGAATTAGAGGTCAGTGACCTTGGTGGACACCTGCACTTATTCTAGATTGTCATCAGGCATGATCATGAATTATAGTTTCACCGAGAAATATTTATAGCATAGTGTACATAGCTTTAGAGTGGTTAAGGGAATCTAATCCATTTGGCATTGCATCCTTTAACATAAGCGTGTGTGTACTCAGGAATGTTTAACCCTTAGACATTGTATGAGTGAGTTTGTTTAATGCATCCTGAAAGGATTCAAAGACTAAGGCCTCATTTGTAATGTACAGACTGCAGTTTATAGAATGGCTAAGTCCATTATTATGGATTTTTAATAAGACCAGAGTTCTTCTTAAACTATTGTATTTATTTTTTATTCCCTTTCATTCCTTATTCCCTCCAGAGGGGCAAGACATCAGAAATAATCTGGAAACCCATCCCACTATCTCCCCAGCTGGTGAAACAGAAGATTACATCAGACGTGGTTCTTCAGAAGAAAATCCCATCACACCAAATTTCTATCCTGTACATCCCAGTGCATACCTCTCATACGGTCCCTCTACACACATGGGAAGTTTTCCTTTTCACCCACCGCCCATCGCCCATCATACAACTCCCAGATGGGCTGACCTCTTCATGTGTCCTGAAGGTACTTCATATTTTCCCCAGAGTTCGGAATTCCTGCTACACCAGAGTGGCCATGAAGTGGAGAACCCATATTGCTGTCTTGACTGTAATAAATGCTTTTCTCAAAAATGGCAACTTGCTAGACACATAAAAACTCACTTAATTGAGAAGCCATTTTCCTGTTCCGAGTGTGGGAAATGTTTTTCCCAGAAAGGAAATCTTCTCTCACACCAGATGACCCATACAGGAGAGAAGCCCTTCTCATGTTCTGAATGCAAAAAAAGTTTTATTAGCCGATCAAATCTCAATAAGCATCAAAGAACTCACTCAGGGGAGAAGCCCTTTTCATGTGTGGAATGTGGAAAATGTTTTAAGCATAGAAGCACTCTGTCTACACACCAGAAGATGCACAATGGAGTAAAGCCATTTTCATGTTCAGAGTGTGGGAAATCCTTTTCTCAGAGGAGGAGTCTTACTACACATGAGGCGACTCATACAGGAGAGAAGCTGGACAAGCCGTATTCATGCCCTGAGTGTGGGAAATCCTTTGCTATGAAATCGGCTCTCAGTGCACATCAAATAACTCACTCAGAAGAGATGCCATTTACCTGTCTGGAGTGTGGGAAATGTTTTAAACACAGAACCAATTTTACTACACATCAGAAACTACATTCAGGAGTGATGCCGTACTCTTGTTCAGAATGCGGGAAGTCTTTTTACCAGAGGAGTCGTCTGATTGCTCATCAAATGTCTCATACGGGAGAGAAGCCTTTTCCCTGTGGGGTATGTGGGAAAGGTTTTAATTCAAAATCAAATCTTGCTACACATCGGCGAACTCACTCAGGAGAGAAACCGTATTGCTGTTCTCAGTGCCCCAAGAGGTATTCCAGGAAGTCGCACCTTATAGCACATGAAAGAGTCCACGCTGGAGTCAAGCCGTTTGCATGTACTGAGTGTGGGAGGTGTTTTACGCAGAAGGCTCTCCTTCTGATACATCAGAGAACACACACTGGGGTAAAACCATATGTATGCCCAGAATGTGGGAGATGTTTTTCCAGAAGAGGAAAATTTGTGGCGCATCGCACAACTCATTCAGGGCAGAAGCCATATTTATGTACTCAGTGTAACAAAGGTTTTACAGAAAAATCGCACCTCTTTGTGCATCAAAGAATTCATGATGAGGCAAAACCGTTCACCTGTTCAGAGTGTGGGAAATGTTTTGCCCAAAAAGTCCAGCTTACCTCACACCAGACGACTCATACAGGGGAGAAGCCTTACTCGTGTCCTGAATGTGGGAGGTGCTTTGCTGGAAGATCTACTCTTGCTAAACATCTGACGACTCACTCCACTGAGAAACCGTTTTTGTGTTCTGAATGTGGTAAAAGCTTTTCCCAGAAATCACATCTCACAACTCATGAAAAAGTTCATAGGGGGGAGAAACAGTTTTCATGTTCTGAGTGTGGGAAATGTTTTATCAAGCGTGCTAGACTAACTTTACATCAGAAAACTCACACTGATTTGAAGACCTAATCATGTCAGGAAAGCGAGAAATGGCTTACCCTATGGATCATCTCTGACCTAGCAAGAAGTAATCCATACTGGAAATGACTTTTTTCAGGTTTTGAATGTGGAAGATGTTTTTGTTAAAGCCTCACTCCGGGCACAAATGTTTTCTAGTCTGTGTATTCATTCAGCAGCAGAGCTTGTTTTTATATGTGTAGAAACTCCACATTTAGCTGATAATAGTCAGGAGGGCTTTAACCAGCCACTTCCTGTACCACAGACTCCCATGCTATAGGCTGCAGTCTGCCCAGAGAGCTTTGTCCGTGCCTGCCTTTCAGCAGGGTGATGTAATTTAAGCAGAAGCTCCACCCACAGAAACTAATACTAATGGCTTTAGGCCGGATCCACACTATAAGCGCTTTTGTGAGCGCTTGCGTTTGATTAGCGCTTGTTAAAAAAATCGCTCCCATTCACTTTCATTAAAATCGCGTACAAAAATCGTCTGTTTTTCCCGCGTACGCAATTGCTGTGATTTTTGCGCGATTTTAATGAAAGTGAATGGGAGCAATTTTTCTAAAAAGTGCTCAGCAAGCACTAATCAAACGCAATCACTCACAAAAGCGCTTATAGTGTGGATCTGGCCTTAAAGGGGGTTGTAACATAATCCCCCCCCCCCCTAAAAAAAAAGAAAATTGCCAAAAAGTTAGTGTTCCTAAAAATAGGTCCCTACATGTCCCCCATTTTTTTTCTTTTTTACCTGGTTTAGATGCCTGTGCCTAACTGCAGGAATTGGGACCAGTGGGATTGTGGGAGGTTTTTGTTTTTGCCACAGTAACAATCTTACGTCAGCATGCAGATAGCAGAAATCTTCCTATTTTGGATAGAATAAGCACACTATGTCCAGAAGGAAGGTAATTAAATCCAAAGAGCAGAAGTAATGTCACTTGGCATCACAGAGAAACAGTAAAGGTGGAATCAATCAGAAATATTCTTATTATTTTTTATATATCGCACTTCTCCTTAGGCCCCATTCACACTGCACGCGTTTCCAGCGGCGTTTGGAAACGCGTGCGGGGGGCCGACACTGTGCACTGTCTGATGTTCACACTGCATGCGTTCCGGACCTGTGCGGTCCGAGAATGCATGCTGCACGCATTTTTTGCAACGCGTGGCTGTCCCATTCACTTTTCAGTGATGGGATCAGCCACGCAATGCACAAAAACGCGGATGGCGTGCGTTCCCATGCGTTGCGTTCCGCACGCATGGCCATCCGCGTTTGTGATGTGAACAGGGCCTAAATCTGACTGGGAACACTAAAAAAACAAGATAGGTAAGCTAAATAAGTAATTTCTTATTGGTTGTTTTTTTTCTCAGTTTATATGGAGATTCATCCCATTTTAATCTTCGCTACTTCAGGTCATGTGATCCAAAATGTAGACTGGGCTTTTACCTGCAGAAGCCTCATTCTGATAAGAAAAAAAATGGAGTACTTGATTACAAATCTGTTAAGTGCTCCTATTTAGATCAGTGCCTGGAGTTCAGCTTTAAGGGCAGATGCACTAAGCTGTATTTGTAATCTGAGTGCATGGAATGGTTGCCCTGGATTGATAGAGCTTGGAAGTCCTTATATTTCCCATTATATATTTATAATTTATTCTTATCTTGTCTGGATATACTTGGGGCAGAGTGGAAATGTCTCTTTTATACATGGCAAGTATCTACTGCATTGTACAAACATACGTGTTGTCTTCCTGAGCTGTTCATGTAATACACTGGAATAACCTATAAGCAGGAAGTGAGAAGTGGGAGTGGTCAATACATGCACTAAAATGATCAGCCTGCAAACCCGCACTCTCCTTCCCTGTGACATTGCAGCGAGTAAGCTCTCATACTACATGGAAGTAGTAAAGTTGGCCAATCAAAATTGGATGTGTGTACGTACATGCTGAGACACCTATGTTCTCTGAAGTTTTTATTTCCTGATTTGTGGAGGCTATTCGGTAAGCAATGAAGCCGAGTTCTGAGAAGTATTGGATACCAAACAGTATACTGTTGCCATGGTTTCCAGCAAAATGAGTTTGAAGTTTGTATTAGAAAATTACAGCAGCTGCAGACTAAAATGGGAAAGGTTGGGTGGGGTCATTTTTAATAGTGTTAATTTACAGTTCCAGGTAGTCCCTGGTTAACTAACGTGATAGGGGACTGTAGGTTTGTTCTTAACCTAAATCTGTTCTTAAAAGACTGTGCCATCTCTGTACCCTGTACCTCCTCTGTGTCACCTCTGCACCTACTTACACAAGTTTAAAATCCATTTTTTATTTGAATTTTTTGAAATTGATTTTCTCAAAAACTACAAGTCCAATTTGTAAAAAAAAATGTTTGCCTTGTTCTCACAGAATCCATGCCGTTTGTATCAGCAGGTCGGGCTTTTGTAAGACAGGGACTACCTGTAGTTTGTAACATTTAAATTACATTTTAACAAAAGGGGAGTTATCCTCTAACTAGAGTTACTGTTAGATGAAGCTACAAGTAATCAGAATGGCTGAATTTGTGATCCAATTCATAATAGGAATCTTACTGACGTATGTCATAAATTAAATATGAGAATTTAGCTTCCAATAATAACATAAAAATGAGATCAAGCTATGGAAAAGAGCTATAGTTATGTTAGATTTAAAAGTAGGGGATTCAAGCCTTCCATGGGTCTCACATCTCAGTGTAATCATGTATCAGGGCTACCAGTCCTACCTTCATTGTGCAAAATAATTCTGTTAACAGCACAAGTCCAGCACTTATTTTTATCCACTATACCTCCCCTTCTTTACATTACTGATAATCGTCTGAAAGGCCTCATTCACATATTCAGCGCGATCAGAACGGAACGCATACGATCGCACGCCATCTGCGCTACTATGTGCTGCGCTGCAGATCCCATTCATTACAATGAATGGGATCTACGCTGCGATTCCCGAAAATGCATGCAGCACACGATAGCGCATGGGAGCGGTCAAAGGGCTGTCTATGCCATTCTACCGTTCTTGCGTGTCGCACACTATACGCGCTACCAAAATGCGCATGGCAGCGTGTATAGTCTGAACGAGCCCTTAGTCTGTAGCAGCACCATCTAAGCTGTTCTTTATTGTAGGAGTTTAGGAGCTTGCTTACCATGAAACACAATATCGCCGCTACTGTACTGGTAGGGTAGCAAGGCATTAGGAGAATTATTATTGATTTTATAAAGCGCCTACATATTCAGTTTACTGAACTTGGACTTTAAACCAGTGCTTTAATAGTCATCAAGGTGCTGCACTAAGGATGAACAACATCACTAGTATTGTTTCGAAGTAGAGCTTCTGTGCAGTTAAGCTACGTAGATCACAGTGAAGGAGTTACTTATGGGAAATCATGAATATTTAGCTCCAGAATGGGTGCACGTCTCGATAATTCGGTAGGGTGTACATTCTGGGTTGTAGCAGCCGTACATTCTGCATTACAGGATGATGAATTAGTAGTTGTGAGATTGCAGTCAATAATAATGTGCATAAAATCCTTACATTTCCATTGACCCTGCGCAGTCGCACGGAGCCGGTCGTGGACAGCTTTTTTCTCCATGCACGAGCGGCTCCGTGATGCTGTGCATGCGTATATCCACTGATGTCTGCACAGTACAGCTGCACTCGTACACGGTGGGGCGTGCTGCTGCCAAAAGGAAGAGCCGACAGTGAATCAGGAAAGCCTCTGGAGCAGAGGCTTCCCCCGACTTGCACTGGTTTGTAACTTTAAAAAAAAATAAGTTTACTTTTATTTGCAGTATTTTAATTATTTCAGCACACTATAATTCTGGATGTAATGTAAAGTACGCATGTGCTAGGAAATCCGGCAGCAAAAAGGTACTTTTAGATCATTCCTGTTTGCTTCTCTGATCTGCAAGTGTACATGCAGTGACTCCTTGCTATCTATGGGGTTTCTACAACCATAACTCTTATCTAAGATGCCTGTCAAAGCAGAACAACTGGATCCAAGTGACATCCCTCCCAATGATGCTTCTTCCAACAATCAGGAGAGATCATATTTGTACTTTTCTGCCATAGTGGATGCAGTCATTTTCAGTGTAATGCAAGAATTCTAATACAATTCCATTCATGGGTCAGTGGAGGTTTTATGTTATGAGAATTTTTCAAAGTTCACCATCAGTCACACATCTGCAGAAAGACATTTTTGTTTCCTTGCTCATCCACTAATGTTTCAGCCAACCGAGTCCAGGTGAGACTTGAAATCCTTTGCCACTTAGTTAAAGAAAAAATACAGGCCTCGTTTGCCAGACAATCTTCTATGATCTGCAGATCAGAAATTTTAACTAATCTCGCCCCAGTATGGTGTTTGTTTTTTTTTTTTAAAGTGGAACTAAAGTTTTGTCACACAAATGTCTGCACCGATAGGCTTACCTTTATTTTATTTTCAAGGTTGTTTATGGAACAGATAGCTCATGTACAGCCTAACCTTCATTTTAAAAGTACAGTATTGAAAATGTATACTCATGAGATTTGTGTCCAGAAACTTTGTAAAAACAGTACCTAGCCACACAACCCATCAAGAGCTTGCACATTGGTGGGAGTGACAGCATCGGGACCAGTAATGATAAATATGGGGATAAATCTCCCAGCTTTTCCATTTTTTGAGCTCCAATGTGGGAAATGATCTACTTGGGACAATCTCCAAATCCACCCCAGACACTAGCTGATGCTCATTGGTACATTGCAACATGCAGCAGTGTATTAACTATATATGGACAATTATGTAAGCAAAGTACTCCGACAACACAAAAGCCTGGAATGATACTGGTATCTATTTGTTTCATTCCAGCTCTGTCTATCCCTACCAGATGTAGCTGCCTCAGGCTAGTGCTGTGTAATTGGTGTTGAGGCATGCCATTAACATAAACTATATTTGTTTATGAAAGACAGTAGAGGCACCCCAAAAAATATGAAATAAGTAAAAAAAAAAAAATGTAAAAAGAAGGCAAGTGTTGGCTTACCATCGTGAAGTAGACTGATCAGTTTTCATAAATGTATTCAGTTAAGTAGTAGAACAGACAACGCGTTTCATGGCTAAAAGCTACTTCTTCAAGTCAAATGTGCCAACTCAGCAGTTTAGATAAAGATCTGAGGGCCTTTATCTAAGAGTTTTATCTAAACTGCTGAGTTGGCACATTTGACCAGAAGTGGCTTTTAGCCGTGAAATGCGTTGCCTGTTGTGCTACTACTTACCTGAATACATTTATGAAAACAAATACGTTTACTTCATGAAGGTAAGCCAACACTTGCCTTCTTTTATCAGTGGTTTTTAATTGCATTCTACTTTTTTGGGTGCCTCCGGCTGTTGTCTTTCTCATGTATCATCTCCCCCCCCCCCCCCCCCCATTTTGGGGGTGTTAAAATGTCATGCTTTTATCATAAAGTTCACTTTTTTTGGAGTTGCGACCTTCTCTTCACCTTCAAGGCTGAGTGGGGATGGTATTTTCCCACATGCTTTATTGGGGGTTGCTGGATAAAGCAACCCGCACTTGTGAGTGTTCACTTACCTAACTACCATTCAACTGCCATTTTATGCCAACATACTACATCAGATTGGGCTCCTGGTGCCCCCGTCCTTTTGTTTTCTCTGCCTAATATACAGTGATGTGAAAAACTATTTGCCCCCTTCCTGATTTCTTATTCTTTTGCATGTTTGTCACAGTTAAATGTTTCTGCTCATCAAAAACCGTTAACTATTAGTCAAAGATAACATAATTGAACACAAAATGCAATTTTAAATGATGTTTTTTATTATTTAGTGAGAAAAAAACTCAAAACCTACATGGCCCTGTGTGAAAAAGTGATTGCCCCCCTTGTTAAAAAATAACTTAACTGTGGTTTATCACACCTGAGTTCAATTTCTGTAGTCACCCCCAGGCCTGATTACTGCCACACCTGTTTCAATCAAGAAATCACTTAAATAGGAGCTATCTGACACAGAGAAGTAGACCAAAAGCACCTCAAAAGCTAGACATCATGCCAAGATCCAAATAAATTCAGGAACAAATGAGAACAAAAGTAATTGAGATCTATCAGTCTGGTAATGGTTATAAAGCCATTTCTAAAGCTTTGGGACTCCAGCGAACCACAGTGAGAGCCATTATCCACAAATGGAAAAAACATGGAACAGTGATGAACCTTCCCAGGAGTGGCCGGCCGACCAAAACGACCCCCAAGAGCGCAGAGAAAACTCATCCGAGAGGCCACAAAAGACCCCAGGACAACATCTAAAGAACTGCAGGCCTCACTTGCCTCAATTAAGGTCAGTGTTCAAGACTCCACCATAAGAAAGAGACTGGGCAAAAATGGCCTGCATGGCAGATATCCAAGGCGCAAACCACTTTTAAGCAAAAAGAACATTAAGGCTCGTCTCAATTTTGCTAAAAAACATCTCAATGATTGCCAAGACTTTTGGGAAAATACCTTGTGGACCGACAAGACAAAAGTTGAACTTTTTGGAAGGTGCGTGTCCCATTACATCTGGCGTAGAAGTAACACAGCATTTCAGCAAAAGAACATCATACCAACAGTAAAATATGGTGGTGGTAGTGTGATGGTCTGGGGTTGTTTTGCTGCTTCAGGACCTGGAAGGCTTGCTGTGATAGATGGAACCATGAATTCTACTGTCTACCAAAAAATCCTGAAGCAGAATGTCCGGCCATCTGTTCGTCAACTCAAGCTGAACCGATCTTGGGTGCTGCAGCAGGACAATGACCCAAAACACACCAGCAAATCCACCTCTGAATGGCTGAAGAAAACCAAAATGAAGACTTTGGAGTGGCCTAGTCAAAGTCCTGATCTGAATCCTATTGAGATGTTGTGGCATGACCTTAAAAAAGGCGGTTCATGCTAGAAAACCCTTAAATAAAGCTGAATTACAACAATTCTGCAAAGATGAGTGGGCCAAAATTTCTCCAGAGCGCTGTAAAGACTCGTTAAAAGTTATCGCAAACGCTTGATTGCAGTTATTGCTGCTAAGGGTGGCCCAACCAGTTATTAGGTTCAGGGGGCAATTTCTTTTTCACACAGGGCTATGTAGGTTACGAGGTTTTTTTTCTCACTAAATAATAAAAAACATCATTTAAAACTGCATTTTGTGTTCACTTATGTTATCTTTGACTAATAGTTAACGGTTTTGATGAGCAGAAACATTTCAGTGTGACAAACATGCAAAAGAATAAGAAATCAGGAAGGGGCAAATAGTTTTTCACATCACTGTATTTGTTTGTGTAGCCACAGAGCAATTAATTATTGACCTGTCTACTATGTGAACAAGTAAATGAAATTGTCCCTCGAGTTACTCTGGAAAACTCTTAAATCAAAGTTGAACACAAGGAGCGCATGACATTGCAAGGCAGGGGATGGTGGTGTAGTAGTTACCGTATGTCCTGTGTACATTTCATACAGTTGTAGGTACTGTAACCCTTTTTTGTATAGGAAAGAAACATTAAAAAGTGAGTTTTTAAGCTATTCCTAACATTCCTACGAAAAAACTTTCTTTATTCAGCTCTTTAGGTTGCAATACTTTAGCTACACTTTTTGTGTGTGTTAGATAATTCATTTTGAAATTTCAATAAACACTACGTTTTTATATAGAGTAATGTTATGTACGCTTCATGTGATTTTTTTTTTTTTGTCATTCTGTTTCTTCACTGCTTGTACCCTTCATCAGGTCTTTGTGTTTGTGCTGGAAATCAGAATTGCTTTTATTCCTCAAGTACTCGAAATGATGTACCTGGAATTGTTTGTGGTACACATGGTAAAGGCAGTAGAACCCTGAAAGACATATTGACGGCATGAGAAATGTTCACGTTACAGGCATAGACATGGCAGGCATACATATAGAGCAGGGAGACAGCAAGAACACTAAAAGCTAGAGAAAGGGGCAAGTCCTGCACTAGTGTGTTTGGAAGTCTTTGGTGGAACCCATGTCGGCCAAGGGGCTAGAATGCCGACGGTGGGCTGATCTGGCCGAGGGAGCTTAAGTTCAGTAGGTGGACAGCCTGGGGGAAGAAGGGGGTTCTGGAAGGGGATGGCTCTAAAGCAATGGCCCGGTGGGAGGAGCTTGAAGGAGGGGAGAAATCCTGATGGCCCTTGTCCACATTCTGGCATTATGGAGAAGGTCTAGAGGTTTAGGAAGGAAAGATTATTGAACACTAAAAATTCACAAGGCACAAGCCTATTATTCATGGCAGTTGAAATAAGTGTTTTACCAAAGGCCAGAATACACTGTTAGTTCAAGTAAAGGATCAATAACTGCTTGATATCATTCATTTACCTGCTCTTTAATTTGCACCACCTACTGTTGGATTAGAACTCCGCACCCCTGCCGCTACTTGATCTGTGCAACCCGACATAGCACTAAGCTAATGTAGCATTGGTACATGTACTGCTCCTGCTTGCTCAAAAAATGGCCTCTCCCAATATCAACAGTCATTGAAACAAACATTGATTAGGAATTTTTATTTGTTTTCATCTAATGTATGATCTATAGCCACCTCTAGAGACCTCCACAAAAGGGTAGTTTTTGGATTTGATCCAGATTCTTGTTTCTTCTGAGGCATTGTCCCTGTGTCAGTAATTAATACTGCTCTTATTTGTGTGTCTCTCTCGCTCACAACTTGCTGTTTGTTCATTCCCTATGTGTATCTGTTCTTGGTTATGTATAGTTAAGGCCCTGTGAGCTTTGGCGATGGTTCCCGTTAAGCAGCGTGTCAATGCTGCCCTTTAATATTAACTATAACCACCCTCACTGTATACATTAGCCTTTTTCTTCCAGTTGTAATCAACCTCTCTACCTACATGTCAGCCCCTTCTTGACTAATCGCCACTCCTCTCTTATGCCTATTCCTAAATTTTCCCCAACAACAGCTCCTTCCTCATGGCTAACGTCCACCCATAGCAAAACCTTGCTGATGCTTAACCGGCCCCCCTTTCCTCACCACCACCAACCATCCAATAGAAATTCCCTTCTGAGGCCTAGCCCTATCTTCCCCTGCCTTATCAATTAATATTAACCCTCCTATTCATGGAGCTTAACCCTAACTAATAAGGCTATTTGTTACTTTCCAACAGCTTCAGCTTTAGTGTCCCAGCTAAAGTGTCGGTAACTACAGGTAGTGTCGGGTACTCATACCGACAGCAGAGCGAGTTGGCTGCAGCAGTGGGAGAACCATGCGAATGGTGAGAAAGATGGGTCCATGCATTGTGATGTTGTCGTCTTTTTTTTTTTCAAGCAGAAGTTTCCTTAAGGGGCCAGAGACTTCTGGTACTGAAGTGGTTAACACACACACTTCCACTTACTGAATTCTACATTTAAACTACGAGGTGACATTAAAGTCTTATTCGTCATACTAAATACGAGTTACTACATTTTTAGTATGTAAACCTTCAAAAACAGAAGTTGGAGGAGCACTAATCCGTAGGAAGGAACTGTTGTGTGCCCAAGCCTTGGATTCCTGTATCCTCAGAATCCTCAGTAGTCAAATGTAGAAACGAGGCTAGCACCACCAAAAGTAGAAAAGTAAAAAATTAGCTCTTTATTGATCAGTCATTAAAATGACAGCATGGTCAAAAAAATAAGGCTTTGGCGCCGACAGCCCGCTGTTTCGAGCTGTTATAGCTCTTTCTCAAGCCGGTCAGCCCATAAAATGCTAGCAACAATGACCACACACTTATATACTGGTCTATACATCAATTAGCCAATCATTTCAAAATCAGAAACACCAATCAGCGTGCAGGAACGTGTGGATGGACCTGATGGGGAACAGGCAGTGTGTGATGTCATCAGAACATACCTCCCAGTCAGCTGACCAAGGACACCCATAGCAGCATGGTGTAGAGACCTTCACATGCAAAAACAGGAAGTGCATTATAAACAAAATCACATGCACCAATAGGAACAGGCTCCATCAGCCCACCCATCAAAATACAGCATGGTATACGCGTACAAATGTCCGCATAGTACGCGTCCCATAGACGCGATATCAATGCATAACAGCCGCCGCAACTAGCCATCCAATGGCTGATCAATAAAGAGCTAATTTTTTACTTTTCTACTTTTGGTGGTGCCAGCCTCATTTCTACATTTTAGTATGTAAACCTTTTTAGAATTATTTTTTACGACTAACCCTAATTATAAATATTAAAAAAAATATTGTACATTGTCTGGCTTAATTAATTCACTGAGATGGAAACACTGTTGTATAATGCAAAAAATGGCAGATTTTTCTTTATAAAACATTTTGAAATTTGTAGAAAGTTAGACTGTATTTAAAAGCATTTGTTTATTATGTAAATATGTTTTTAGAAATAAATAATACGGGGACTATCCCTGTTGCTCAGTTTGCAAAGCTTCATGTCTCTCACTACTAAAGCACAACAGGCGTTTCCCTCCTAAAGACTGATTGTCACAGGAACAATGATGAGAATTTCATCCACTGGAGCTTCTGGACTGAGCTGATTAGTGAGGAGAACATTTCTTGAGTTTGCCTGGGAATAGAATGTGCTGAACATTCAATCAAACTCGGTATGCACACCTTCAAGGTAGCAGACAGCAGATGGGTGCTCAGTTGATAAACCAGACCTAACCAGAGGTCTTACACTAAATCATATACATAAAAATAACTGGCACACCAAGCAATAGTGATGCTTAAATCCGATTATATTATAAAGAAAATATACATAAACAGTATACAAACAATGCAAAGACAATGTGCAGTGGGCTCTGCATGACAAAAAGTGGCCCAAACAATGAGATCATACATGCATGACAATGGGCAAACACAGCAGGAGATGAAATAGACAATCAATGTAGCATATAGGGATAAACAGCTGCTAGAGATGTAGCACAATGCTTCTGCAAAAAGGCAGATCAAATGAATGGGCTGCTAGCAGCAGTCAGAGGAATTAAATGATTGTCCAGATGAGCAGAAATAGTTACCCTGACAGCGCTGTTTCGATTAGTCTTTATCAAAGGGTAAGAGGTGGTCCCCAGGTAGTGCTGCACCATTCCTATGTGTGGCCGCCATTTAAATAGCGATCTGCGCTCGGCTGCATCCACGCCAGACACCGTGGGCCGGCCCATTGACGTCGATGACGTCACGCGGCGCCCTGCCGCGACGTCAGTACGTCACTTCCGCTTCCCATTCATTGGGAATAGACACTGCCAACCACCTGGGGCCAGCAATTGCCAGCCACAGTATGGGAGGCAAGCGCCCCTTCTCCCAATGGTGGGACCGGGTATTGCAACCATGAGATACATCTTTGGGGAAATTTGCATACAGAAGCCTGGAGCTGAACAATAGTATAATAGTGCGGTGTCCGGCTTGTCCGATCATGTCGGTGTCTGGTCGTGGAGGCACAGTTGTCCTATGATTTAGAACAAAAAAGAAAGTATTAAAAACATGTAACAAGCACTACAAAAAAGAAGGAGGAGACAACCCATTAATCTAATAGAGATCTGGGACATACGGAAAATAGCAGGGATTGCAGAAGGCGATCTAATGCTATACAAACAGAGTATGGATGGCAGTACCCAGTACTCAGGTACACCTACCTAGCACAGGCAGTGGACTTAGAACAAACTAGGTTGTCCAAAAAAAAAAAAAAAAAAAAAAAAAAAAAGGGCACTAGATAATATTTATTCACATGGGTCATATCCAGACTAAGCGGTGATGTAAAAATTTATATTAATGATAGAAAAACAAAAAGTATAAATAATGATCTGGACAGGATAAGTTTAATTATCGTGTGAAGGGGACTAGGCTAACATCCTCATTCATACCTAAAGGAACTTTACATTGCAATTTGTATATCCAATATAGTTCACGTTGCAGTAGTTTGAGTTCTAAGTCTCCACCTCTGTAAGATGGACCCACAATCTCCAACACCCTAAAACGCAACTGGGATACACTGTGACCTGCCATAAGAAAGTGTTTCGCAACCGGTGAATCCAAATTAACACATCTTATATTGCTCCGATGCTCGCTAATGCGAGTTCGGATGTCCCGTGTGGTTTGGCCCACATAGACCTTGCCACATGGGCAATTCAGACAATATACAACATTTTTTGAGGAGCAGTTAGCAAATTCATTCAAAAAAATGGCTTTGCCCGTTTGTGGATGGGGAAATGATGGACCCCGTCGTACAAAACCACACTGGACACAGTGTCCACAGGGGAACATGCCTATTGGTCGATTTAAGTTGGAAAGCCAATTACCTTGGTTAGAATTTGGATTGGTTATACTTCTGGCGTGAACCAGAGAATCTCGGATGCTCCTAGGGCGCCTGAAGGCGCAAATCGGTTTCTCCCGAAACACATCGGCTGTAGTAGGGTCAGTGCTCAGTATATGCCAGTGTTGGCGGATGGTCTTTTGTGCCTGTAAGGATAGCGGAGAATACGTTAAAACCACAGGTATACGATTTTGTGATTTAGTAGGTCGATGTGTAAGTAGATCACTCTGTTTTTTGGCAGCAGCGCGTGATAGGGCCCTATTCAGGAGACTGGTTTTGTACCCCCGTTCTCTAAAGTGGTTAAACATCACCCCTGCTTCTTTAAAAAAGGCCTCATCGGTGGAGGAAATGCGTCTTAGGCGCAAAAACTGGCTATATGGAAGTCCCTGTTTTAGACGTTCTGGATGGTAACTTTTTGCCAACAGATACGTGTTTTTGTCCGTCGGTTTTCGGTAGGGGGCAGTTCTTATGGTCCCATCGACCATTTGGACCCTGACGTCCAAAAAGTGCACCTCATTGGCACTGTAATCCAGACTAAAGGAGATGGTGGGGAAACAGTGATCTAAATCCTCTTTAAAAGAAAGTAGTTGGGATTCGGAGCCGGACCAGATGAAAAAGATGTCATCTATATACCTCAGCCAGCACAAAGTCTGACTGAGGTATAGCTGGTGCGTGTAAACAAAAGTTTCTTCGAAAAATTCCATAAAGAGGTTTGCATATTCCGGAGCGACATTGCTCCCCATTGCCGTGCCCTGTAGCTGTTGAAAAAATGTGCCCTCAAAACAAAAATAGTTACGTTTCAAAACCATACTCAATAGGGCCATAAGAAAGTCTGCCAATAATGGTTGTAAAGATAATTTGTCAAAATTCTGTCGAATCACCTCTAGGCCTGTGTCATGTGGGATGGAAGTGTACAGACTGGTGACATCCATGGTACAGAGGAGTATGGGAGACGGAAAGAATCCAAAGCCTGATAGTTTGGAAAGGAAGTCCGTGGTGTCTAATAGAAAAGAACGCATAGCCGTCACCCGTGGTCGTAGTACTTGGTCCAGAAGAATGGCTAAAGGTTGAAAAACCGAACAAGTGCCCGCCACAATAGGTCTACCAGGAGGATTAACTAGTGACTTGTGTATTTTTGGAAGGATATAGAAGAGTGGAATAAGAGGAAATGGAGTACAGAGAAAATCAGAAAGTTTATCAGAGATGATGCCAACCTCAGAGGCACTTGAAACAAGAGCATCGATATCCTTTTTGATTGCGGTTGTCGGGTCACCTGGAAGTTTGAGATATACATTGGTGTCATTCAGTTGTCTCATCACCTCACGCCTGTAGTCAGTGGCATTCATAATAACAGTGGCCCCGCCCTTGTCGGCCGGCTTGAACACCAACTGGGAATTATTGCTCAGAGATTTGAGCGCCTCGCGCTCTTGTCGTGGTAAGTTACTGTATAGTTGGTGTCCCTGTCGGCCGATCGAGGCTAGGTCACGTTGGACCATGTTGATAAACGTCTCTACTGCTGGTGACGAATTTGGTGGTTGCCACTTACTTTTGGATCTACACATGGTGAGGTCCACGTCTGGTGGGAAGAGATTGATAGTCTGGGAGGGCTGAATGTGCGAGGCAGATGACTTGCTGAAAAAAGCCCTGATACGCAGTGTCCTAAAAAAATTGAATAGATCAGTGTCAAGTTCAAGCAAGTTGCCAGAGTGGGTGGGAACAAATCCCAGGCCACGTCCTAGTACCTTGCGTTCAGAGTCGTTAAGGATGTGTGAGGATAGGTTAACCACTAGCTCCTCCCCTGCGTGTGGCTCCTCAGCACTCTCGAATCTGCTGGAACGCCGTCTGCCCCTCCTCGTCCTCTTCCTCTTCCCCCTCTGCCCCGTGGGCGTGTTCCTAAAAAAGCCCCTGATCCTGAAGAACCCTCTCCTGAACTGGATTCTGATGGTGGATTACCCGGGGTTTGTGGGCGGCGTCTAGGTCGCCTGTCTCCACGCCAAGTGTAGACGCGATCCTCTTGATAGTCAAGAGTATCGCGACGAAATTTGTCCAGTTTTTTGGCCAGGACCTCTTGTCTATATTTTTCAAGGGCTGCGTTGTGTTCTTCTGAGTATATCTCAAAGTCGTCCTCGTTGAGGACGGATTCAAGTTTAGTGCAAAGGTTAGATGCTAAGGCCTCTAGTCTTGTGATCTCACCCTGGATGCCTTGGATGGTTAATGTGATAAGATCAAGACTGCATTTGTTCAAAATTTTGTACCACTTTTCACAGTACTCCCTGTTGTTTCTACAAAATGAGGGGCGTATGTTTAGTCGTAGTCCTCTGGGAATACGTTTGGCACGAAGATATTCTACCAAGGTATCTGAGTGCAGCTTATACTCGATTACTCTTTTCTCTAAATCCTCATATTGTCTCTTCAGAAAAGGTACATCTGTAGAAATATTGCAATGTGTATTGGAGTACTGGGAGACAACACCATCAATCTCTGTTTGAGTGAATGCCAATGTGTCAGCTATGCGATTGGAAAGACCACTGAGATCAGAAAATGACATACTGTTTAGGGGCAGGAGGGTGCTATACCTGAAATACAAAAGAGCAAGAACATTCAATCAAACTCGGTATGCACACCTTCAAGGTAGCAGACAGCAGATGGGTGCTCAGTTGATAAACCAGACCTAACCAGAGGTCTTACACTAAATCATATACATAAAAATAACTGGCACACCAAGCAATAGTGATGCTTAAATCCGATTATATTATAAAGAAAATATACATAAACAGTATACAAACAATGCAAAGACAATGTGCAGTGGGCTCTGCATGACAAAAAGTGGCCCAAACAATGAGATCATACATGCATGACAATGGGCAAACACAGCAGGAGATGAAATAGACAATCAATGTAGCATATAGAATGACAATCAATGTAGCATATAGAATAGAATGTGCTGAGCCAATCAAACCCAGAGGCCTTTCCGGTTTGTTTGGCAGTTTGAAGAGGCATCTCATTTATTGTTTCCACTAGTGGACCCTTCAGCGCTGTTTAGCTAATTCCATCAATACAAGCCCATAAAAAGCAGTGCTTGAGTCTTTTTTTCTGGTATCCAGAGCTCCATTTATTGGCTCAAAATTGTAAGCATGATAAATTAGATTATTTTCCTGATTTAAAAAACAAAAATAAATCTTCCCGTTTTATCATTGAGTAGCCTGCTTGTCTCCTGTTTCTTCGTAATGTGTTTTTATAGTTCGTCTTAGGCCCCTTTTACACTTTATTTGCCATTGTGCATTGCGTTAGCCTGTTTTAACGCAGGGTAATACAATGACGAGGCAGCAGGCCCTAGCACATGTACCGCGTTGAGCGGGAAGTGCCTAATCGACTGCTTTCCTGACGGAAAGTCAACAGCAGCACATTACTGTCAGACTTCTGCAGCGACGCAGCAGTGGCAGAAGTCGTGTAAGTCAGTGGGTGATGCAGGGATTTTAAATATGTTGGCAGTGCTGCGCAAAAAGATGGAAATACGATGGGGAAACGCAGGAATCCCAGTGACGTTGGAGTACTTAATCCCCTAGTACAGGGATGTTGCCTGGTGTGCCGTACAGGTCTGGCTTCTCGCCAGACCTGTTCCTACTGTAGGGCGCAGGAGGGGGGAAGCAGCGCTAGAAGGAGGGGCAGCGGTGGGGAGGGGGGAAATATCCCCCCCTCCCTCACCTGGGACCCCTCCTTCTGCCTCTCTCCCCCTCCATTTAGCGGTGGCAAGTGCGGGCTCGGCGGCGGGGAGGCATGCGGAGAATTACTCACCACTTCCGCGTTCCAAGCGCCGGCAGCGTCATGTCATCAGATCTCCGCCTTCAATGCCGCCCACTGTGCTTCCTGATTAGCGGAAGCACAGTGGGCGGCATTGAAGGCGGAGATCTGTGATAACATGACGCTGCCGGCACTTGGAACGTGGAAGTGGTGAGTAATTCTGCACATGTCTCCTCGCCGCCAAGCCCGCACTTGCCACCGCTAAATGAAGGGGGAGAGAGGCAGAAGGAGGGGTCCCAGGTGAGGGAGGGGGGGGGGAATATTTCCCCCCTCCCCACCGCTGCCTCCACTGCCCCTCCTTCTAGCGCTGCTTCCCCCCTCCTGGGCATCTATACTGGGGGGAACTGTACTAGCTATACTGGGGGCAATTAAACTAGCTATACTGGGGGCAACTAAACTACCTGCACGGGGGCAACTAACCTACCTACACTGGGGGCAACTATACTAGCAATACTGGGCACTATACTGGGGCACTACCTACCTATACTGGGCACTACCTACCTATACTGGGCACTATGCTAGCTATACTGGGCACTATACTAGCTATACTGGGCACTATACTAGCTATCTGGGCACTATACTAGCTATACTGGGCACTTTACTGGCTATACTGGGGCACTACCTACCCATACTGGGCACTATACAGGGGCACTACCTATCCATACTGGGACTATACTAGCTATACTGGGGCACTATACTGGGGTAACTATACTAACCATACTGGGGCAACTAAACTCCCTATACTGGGGCAACTATGCCAGCTATGCAGCCGCACCCCATAGCCTGCTGCGCACGGCACTGTCCACTAGGTCGCCCAAACACCTGCCGGAAAAGGTTGGGAACAACTGCCCTAGTACAACTTGGTGATGCTCCCAGTTTCCTATGTGATCAGCTGCCATTTTCCTGGCGTGGGGTATTAGTGCCTGACACCCTGGAATTCATGGACCATCCCCATAAGTCAGATGGAAATGTCCATTACTGGGTAAACTGGAGGGGACTAAGGACAGCAAAACTGTTGAACTGAACTGAATTCAATTTCGCTCTGATATGGAATTCCATTCTGTCATAACTTACAATAAAAACTTGTCTCCCAAATCCTTATCCCCATGTCATTAAAAATAACC
Organism: Hyperolius riggenbachi; assembly: GCF_040937935.1. NCBI lineage: Eukaryota > Metazoa > Chordata > Amphibia > Anura > Hyperoliidae > Hyperolius > Hyperolius riggenbachi. Next base: position 209,352,566 of record NC_090655.1, on the reverse strand, counting down.
CTCACTTTCACAGTGCAGTTTGTGGTGACAGCAGCCATTTGCAATTTTACATCATCTCCTGGATGGTTGACAGTTTAAAGTTCAGATGGAGCTACTGCTGCTGATTGCGTGGCTGTCACAGTCAGTCACTCATACAACTTTGGTCCTTTATTTGCTTGCTTAAAGGACAACTCTAATGAGAGGGATATGGAGGCTGCCATATTTATTTCCTTTTAAACAATACCAGTTGCCTGGCTATCCTGCTAATCATCAGCCTCTCGGGTGTATCTGACAAGATTAGCTGCATGCTTGCTTCTGGTGTGATTCAGACACTACTGCAGGCAAATAGAGCAACAGGGTAGCCAGGCAACTGGTATTGTTTAAAAGGAAATAAATATGGCAGCCTCCATATCGCTCTTGTTACAGTTGTCCTTAACAACACTTCTCTTCCCTGCACCTTAAAATGAAAACTTCATCCAGAGGGAGGGGTGTATAACTATGAGCTTCGTCATTGTTTCTCTTTGGATAATCAAGAGATAACACAGATTTGTAACAACAGGTATGTTAAGGACTGGACTTTGGTATGTCTTGGACTTTGAATCCTGGTGAGTGCGGACCCGTGATGGGCTTACAAGTCCCTAAGGATTTGAATTTGTGATATAAATAATGCTTAATTGCTGTGCGGCTCGAGGACAAGGGGTTAGTTACCCATAAGTCTGTCATCCTCCCTGGGCTCTAAACAGCTTGCACGTGTCCTATTGGACGTGTTGCAAGCCTCACCACCGATCACTTCCTCCCTCCGGCTTGAAGGAGGAAGTGCACGTAGTGAGGCTTGCAACGTGTCCAATAGGATGCGTGCAAGCTGTTTGGAGCGCAGGGAGGACAACGGACTTATGGTTAACTAACCCCTTGTCACCCAGTCACACAGCTGAGGCAATTAAACCTCATTTAAATCACGAATTCGAGTCCTTAGGGACTTGTGACTAGTGAGCCCATCACTGGTGCGGACCTTTTCTACACTACAATCTTCTCAGCATCCTGGTCACCAGCACATCTAGTTTGATGGAGTAAGGTTGAGTGGTGTTTTTTTTTTTATTTTTTATACTCTCCAGATCAGGTATACAATATCTGTCTGATGCTAATGGACTGGGGTAACGTTGTGCACCATTCAATATTCCATGAGATTTCAGAAAAAAGATGGAAAGAATATTGTTGGTTTTTTTTTTTTTTGTACTGCTCAATACAAAGCTGTGTGGCGTACCTTGGAAATCGCCGCCGGGAGATTTGGGCACAGGATACAGCCGGTATACGGGTTACCCTACTCCTGCACAAGTCCTGGCAGCGTCAATTACTATTACCCCTCCAGGCAGCATGGATGGGGGGGAATAATGTAATTCAGCTTCTAGCTATTGCTGGTAGCTGAATTACAGTGTTTTAAAAGTAACTTTAGCTCCGTCTTCTGACAGCGCCGAAGTTACTCACTGTGCGTTGCTATAGCCGTAATTCCTATTACAGTCTATAGCGGCGCCGGCTGCGCCCAAATCTCCTGCGCTGTTATTACTGCGCACGAGTTGTGTGAATGTTGAACACACACAGCGCCTTCCAACTTCCCTCCTCCGCCTACTCTGATTTGTAGAAACAATAGCTGTTCCCATTAATCTATGATGCTTGAATACTCAATGGAAGAGCTGAATACACACATCCAACAAGTGCACAACAACATGACCAGCCGCGCGACCTATACGTTGACACAACCTGTACGTTCAAACGGCCACGTTATTAACATACTGTGCACAGAAGTGGAATGAAGGACTGCACGATATGGTCACGTTCAAAACAAGTACAATTCGTTCAAACAATTTGTATACTCACAGCCAGCTGAACGATATCAGACCAACAGTCGTGTGAGTAGATCCAACGTTTGGATCGGGCAAACCACCTGTTATCATTTGTTTGTTTACTCATTTGTGCGCATACCCATGCCTATACATGGACTATATGTGCTGTTTTAAGGTGCCTACACAACCGTGATATATGTTGCCCACTGGGGATCAGGACCCGATCCCCTTGGGCAACATCACTGGGCAGTCCAGTGCAGACGTGTGTCAGCTGTGTAGCTGACGTGTTCTGTTGCTATGCTGGGAGGAGTGGAGGGACAGTGGCACATGCGAACGGCGTCTTCAAAGAAGTTGGCCGCTTGTAGGGTGAGTTGATTTGCTAGGCAGATCTCTTCAGGGTTTAGGGCTGTTATACACATGCTTGATAATCGGCTGAGGCAGTCCTTATTGGCAGGGATGGGCTCACGGGTAATCACGAGTCCGTAAGAACTCGAATACGTAATTAAAATGAGCTTTAATTGCAGCAGCTGTGCGGCTGGATGATAAGCGGTTAGTTAGGGGTGACGTCACTGAGCCACTTCCTGGGGCTCACCGCAGCTGAATGGGACATCGTAGGAGGACGGCAAGGGACGCAGCCATGCTTATGGGGCTGGAGGAAGTCCCGGGTAAGTAAAAAAACTGTAGTGAGACTCCTCTCTGAGTTTCTTTAAGGCTCATTTTAATTGCGGACTTGTAATTACCCGTGAGCCCATCCCTGCTTATTAGTCGCCTCAGCCGACTTTAGTCAAGCGTGTATACAAGCCTTTAATCTCTTCTACAGAAACACAAAGAAACGTCCATTATTGAGTACAGAAAAACTCAGTGGTTGGCCAAGGAAATGTAGAGCATCATATGAAAGACACATCACTGGTGACTTGCCTTCTCAGTCAGAAGATCATCATTAGTTCAAGTCCAGCAGAAACCAATGGGACCCTGGAACACCCATCCAGAGCAATAAGTCTAGTCAGATGTGTGCTTCATGGAGCACTTGGATAACAAGCAATCTCTGGTGTGGAAACAAGGCCTAGTGACTTACCTATAGATGGAAACATTTATATTCTAGGAAAAAACTTAGGCAAAAAAAAAATAAACGAGTCACAAAGTAGAGAATGCTCATTTATGTTTTGATTGTGGGAAATGTTTTTCTCAGAAACAACAACCAACATCGATGACCTCACTCAGCCGGGAACCCATTTTCATGTTCACAATCAAGGAAATGTTTTGCTCAGAAAGAAAATCTTCTTTCACATCAGAAGATTCCCACACCAGAAAAACTCTTCTTATATTCTGAAGGAACTTCCTGGAAAATAATTCTCATAACACATAAAAGGACTCGTGTAGGGATAAAGTCGAATACGTGTTTGGAAGATAGGGAATTTTATCTAGTAGCATAGTAGTAACATAGAACAGCACTTGCTTTCATGTCCTGAATGTTTAATTGCTTTTCTAGAAGATCAGAGGTAATTATGCAATCAAAAAGTCCCTCTGGAGAGAAGCCTAGCTCATGTCCTGAGTGCCTAAAATGTTTTTCCCTAAAGGGAAACCTTATCTCACATATGCTAATTCATACAGGAGAGAAGCCACATCCATGTTCTCAGTGTGGGAACATTTACGGTACATGAGAGAACTCATTCTGAGGAGAAGCCATGTTCCTGCTTTGAATGTGGGAAATGTTTTTTAAAATGGAGCTAATTTTATTGAGCATCAATCATAAGACCAAAGCAATATTCATTTTCAGAAAGTGGAATGTGTTTTTCCTAGAAGAAGAGTCTTGTAAGGGGGGAAGGCCTTATTTATGTTCATCATGTGGGAAATGTTTTGCAAAGAAAGCTAGACTGAATTTACATTAAAAGTCCTACACAGAGATGACGCTTGGTGTGCACAAAAAAAAAAATTCTTGAAATATTTAGATGTAGCAGCAGGCAATGTGTTTGCTTACTGCTAGGAAAGTTAAGGCATGATACTCGTGAGGTTTTCTGTGATTTCCCAGCTGTATTCCCTGTCTTGCACAAATTTACCACTGTTCCAAGTTTTTATTTTCCCATATGGAGGTCGTGGTTCTCTCAGTGGTTCACTGGAGACTCAGGGTTTTAGAGATCGCTTTGAAACCCTTTACTGAATGATGCCTTGTGTACTCTCGAATGTCTGGTGACTGAGAACTGGCTGCTAGTTTATACCTTTTAGAAAATAGCACATTGGTGGAAAATGTCTGTTTACAGCCCTTTTGTTTACAACCATAATTTAAACAATCAAGCTGAATTGAATTTTACAAATATGGCTTATTGGTTGATTGTGTGGCTGTGCTTGTGTGAAGGGCAGTTACTTTTTCACATGGTTGATATGGAATTTGGTGAACATTATTTTCCTTTGGTAAATAAAATAAAAATTCAAAAACAGTGTTTTGTGTTTATTCAGTTTTTCTGTTGTATTATACGAAGTTTGTTTTGGGACCAAGATGCGTAAATAAAAATATAGGAAATCAGGCCACTTGTAACAAGCAGGGGCTGAAGTGTTTTAGGGCAGGGTTAGTTGCTCCACTGAGCTGGCTGTGTGGTGAAGAACCAAGATCAGCCACAGGTAAAGGCCGAGTAAGCTGGCTGTGAATGAATCAAGATGCCTCCAATCAGGAAGCATCTGGATTCATAAAAGCAGACGTCACAAAATGTAAAAAATAAAAAAAAAAATGATGGAGCACTTCCTGGTAACTTCCAGGAGAGTGCTTAGAGCCACCTAGTTGCCAAAAAGTAAAATTAAAGTAGAAACAAAAAAAAAAAATAACTATTACACATTGAATAAGAACTGATTGAACCCCCCACCATGCACAGTAACTAAAAAAAAATAGTTACAAAAAAATTACAGTTTAAAAAAAATACATAAATAGTTACCTTAGGGACTAAACTTTTTCATATGTATGTTGTGAGGGGATATTACTATTATGTTGCGCCTATATGGGCTTGCAATTAGGGACAGACGCAAAACTGAAAAAATGCACCTTTATTTTCAAATAAAATATTGGGGCCATACATTGTACTAGGGAAATATTTTAAATGTTGAAATAACCAGGACAAATGGGCAAATAAAATGTGTGGGTTTTATGCTCAGTAGAACGTAAAACTATAATGGCTGAAAACTGAGAAATAATGAATTTTTTTCACTTTTTCTTATTATTCCTGTTAAAATGCATTTAGAACAAAATAATTCTTAGCAAAATGTACCACTCAAAGAAAGCCTAATTGGTGACGAAAAAACAAGGTATAGATCACTTAGGTGTGATAATTAGTAATAAAGTTATTGTCGAATGAATGGGAGGAGCACTGACGTGGAAAATGGCTTCTGTCCTAGATGTGAAAACACCTGCGGGTTGAAGTGGTTAAACCAAGTTAGGGCTGGTGCACACCAAAAACCGCTAGCGGATTCGCAAACGCTAGTGGTTTTTGAAATTGTTTTTAGAGCAATTCTAGGCATGTTTAGAGAGGTTTTCTAAACATGCCTAGCGTTTTTTAGAGCAATTTTGTGTAGCAGATTTTATATTTTGTTACAGTAAAGCTGTAACTGAACAGCTTCTGTAACAAAAACGCTTGGGAAACCGCTCTGATCTAGCGTTTTTCAGAGCAGTTTTCCACTTTCCTATACTTTCCTATACTTGTGGCAGAAACGCCTCAGAAATCTCAAAAATGCTGCAGGACCCGAGTTTGCGTTTGGGCAAAGACGAGCCGCTCTGGTGTGCACCAGCCCATTGAAATACATTAGCCAAGCGGTTTTCAATCCTCAAGCGTTTTAAAAAACGCTCAGAACCGCTCTTGGTGTGCACCAGCCCTTCCTCTCAATCCAAGGTTTTACTGTAGTTGTTGAGCATTTATCATACACAGGTGATAAGGAGTAAAAAAGTGTTTAATTGAGGGAATATATTCCGAGGGAGTATAGAAATACATTTGTGTTGCTTGTGCAAAAAAAAAAAAAAAAACGAAAAGCAAAAAAAAAAAAAATCTGGAACACAAGAATCATGGTAGAAGAAATCAAGAATCATGGTAGAAGAAAGAGTACACTTTCACCATAATTGGTGCAGTCAAATTTTAGGATATAAAGAAAATAGTTTCCAGCAATACTAGGGCAATGCAACTCAACCTGGCCACATAAAAACAAATACGGCCCTATTCCTGTAACTGGAGGCACTTTGATACAGCAACTCCCACAACCATTTTTTCCGAGGTGATTTTATATTTGGATTTACTTTGATTGTTACAGTTCACCTAGTTAAAAATGACCATAAGCACAAGAACAGTATCCAAGTAACAGCGCCAGAACGACTCAGGATAATTATAATTAATAAATAATTTTTTTGCGAAAATACTTTCTATGGGATAAAAAACAGTTAAAAACACTAAAGGTGGTACACTAGGTAACAAGTATAAACAGTCCAAAAAGAGTAAATCCACAGGAACTCCATTCTACTTATATACAATCAAAATGCTGGCGTGAGGCTGATAATGTCAACAACATTGTAACAGCAGCAATAATGAATAATAGTTTATAAGTGAATAAAAAGTAAGCTACAGACCACAAGGGGCCAACACAATTTGTATATGCATATATAAGTGCCAACAATAATGTGAAACAGAAAGAGGGCTGGGATGAATAAAATAGGAAGCAGACCACTGCTAAAGTAAGGTGCAAAAATAAAGCAAAGTGACCAGTGAAAAAGTGCTTATATGCCAGTGAAGGATTGAAGAGCCGATGATCTAGTGTATGACCACCTTAATGAGGCGTGCCGGCGAGATGCATTAAGGCGGTCATACGCTAGGTCATCGGGTACTCCAATCATTCACTGGCACTTTTTCACTGGTCACGGTGCTTTATTTTTGCCCCTCTCAGAAGTGGGGGTACCCGCAAGATGCATTAAAGGGAATGTCCAAGCAAAATAAAAAACTGAGTTTCACTTACCTGGGGCTTCTACCAGCCCCATGCAGCCATCCTGTGCCCTCATAGTCACTCACTGCTGCTCCAGTCCCCCACTGTCAGCTTGCCGACCTCGGAAGTCGGCGGGACGCATTGCATACATTTTTACGCATTCCCGCTAGTGCAGGAACATTAACACATACATTTTTACGCATTACTGGTTCAATGCGTAAAAATGTACGCATTGAACCAGTAATGCGTAAAAATGTATGCGTTAATGTTCCTGCACTAGCGGGAATGCGTAAAATGTATGCAATGCGTCCCGCTGACCTCCGAGGTCGGCAAGCTGCCAGCAGGGGACTGGAGCAGCAGTGAGTGACTACAAGGGCACAGGATGGCTGCATGGGGCTGGTAGAAGCCCCAGGTAAGTGAAACTCATTTTTTTATTTTGCTTGAACCTTCCCTTTAAGGCGGTCATACGCTAGGTCAGGGATCTGCAAACTTGGCTCTCCAGCTGTTAGGGAACTACAAGTCCCACAATGCATTGCTGGAGTCAGACAGCCACAGTCATGATTCATAAAGGCAAATGCATTGCGGGACTTGTAGTTCCTTAACAGCTGGAGAGCTAAGTTTGCAGATCACTGCGCTAGGTCATTGGGATCTTCAATCCTTCACTGGCACGTAAGCACTTTTTCACTAGTCACTTTGCTTTATTTTTGCACCTTACTTTAGCAGCGATTTGCTTCCTATTTTATTCATTCCAGCCCTCTGGATGTTTAACATAATTGTTGGCACTTATATATGGATATACAAATTGTGTTGGCCCCTTGTGGTCTGTGGCTTACTTTTTATTCATTTATAAACTATTATTCATTATTGCTGCTGTTCCAGTGTTGTTGACATTATCAGCCTCACGCCAGCATTTTGATTGTATATAAGTGGATTGGAGTTCCTGTGGATTATTATTTACTCTTTTTGGACTGTTTATACTTGTTACCTAGTGTATCACCTTTGGTGTTTTTAACAGTTTTTCATCCCATAGAAAGTATTTTCGCAATAAAATTAATTATAATTATCCTGAGTCGTTTTGGTGCTGTTACTTGGGCACTGTTCTTGTACTTATGTAAATTGTATATTGACCCATTAGCACATACTGTTCATTAGTCTGATTGGATTGGCTCTCACTTTTGAGCAACCATTCAGACTTTAATTGATTATCATAATAGCTTATTATATGGTGCTTGTCCAAACTTTTTGTGCTACATAGTTGAAAATGATGGCTGATGGGTTCATTCTCTTTACTGTAGGTGCTGCCCTGGTGACCCAAAAGGTACGTGAAAGCAACATTTATTTTGTAAGTAGTTAGATAAATAAATAGCATGTAAGATTTTCAGCACAATTTAAATTTTTCTTGTACACCTACAGTGATGCTTGAAAGTTTGTGAACCCTTTTGAGTTTTCAATAAAACTCAGTAAAAATTACTTAAAATCTGTTTGTTTGTTTTTTTGACTGATGAAACTGAAGAAGATTGTCTAAAATTGTATATTTCTGTGTCAAAAATACATAAGCCTTTGCTTTTAGTAACTTGGGTGTCCCACTTAGACAGCAAAACCTGCACATTTTAACCCATTCCTCCTGTCCAGAATAGCCTCTTGTCAGGAATATTGGCAAGATTCCTCATTGGAACTGCCTTTTCCAGGTTCTTCCACAACATTTCTGTAGGGTTAAGGTCAGGACTTTGACTTTGCTATTCCAAAGCATCAACTTTCTTCCGCTTTAACAATGCTTTGGTACATCAACTTTGTGAGGTCAGGATCATCTTAAAGCACATTCCTGACATTTTCCTACAGAGTTTGCTGATAAAATCCAGAATTTATACAGTATATCTATTAATGATGGTAAATATCCTGATCCAGAAGCACTAAAGTCGGTGGGAAAAGGTTCTTAGACTGCATTGCACAACCATAACACATTGCACTCAAGCAAAAAATATGTATATGTATCATCTGTCCACAGAACATTCTTCCTGTAGCCTTCTGGCTTATTCATGTAGTCATTAACAAAAAGTCGACACACATCACTGTTTTATTTCAATAGTGGCTTTCTCCTTACGTCACCATTTTTTCCCCAATGTGATAGAGAAACTTTTAGATCCTAAAGGTGGCCGCAAACGGTCCATTTTGTAGTTAAAAATCGTTAGAGCGATCCGAAATTCTGATCGCATTGGTTGTAAATAATCTCCATTGATGGGTACAATCGATTACGAACGATTATAAAAGTAGTCGTCCGATTGGATTTTGGTCAAACCACAATTTGGATTTTCTAGTTGGTTGTGGTAGATAGGAAGCAAAGATTGGTTCGTTGATGGTGTAGTGAACGATTTTTCTTCCGACCAGAATTATAAGATCGCTTGAACAATTTTTCGCTAGAAATTGGATCGTTAATGGCCACCTTTAGACAAATTCGCTGGGGATCCCCGACATCTCTCTGAGCATTCCTTTTTCTTAGGGTGATCTTAGTTGGTTGACCACCCTTGGAGAGGGTAATAGTGGTGTGCAGTTGCTTCCATTTTATTTTTGTTACATCAGTCTTTATTTAGCCAAAAGGAACAATGTACAGCGCTTAGGGATGTGACTGCAAAATAGTGGACTCAATAGGGTCGATACAACTGGTGCAAAGGGTTTTGTTTAGTAGTTTTGCTGTGTTACACATTGACAATACCGTGCTTGAATCTTGAATCTTAGGCCCAGTGCATATCAAAACCGCTAGCCGATCCACAAAACGCTAGCGGTTTTTGAAGCGGATTTCAGAGCGATTCTAGGTATGTTTAGAGACGTTTTCTAAACATACCTAGCGGTTTTGAGTGCGTTTTTGTGTAGCAGATTACACATATTCAATAGTATCACTGCGCAAAATATGCAAAAAAGTACTTGACAGGTGTCCCAGCCGCAAGCAGTGTCCTCTGTATAGGAAGTCCAAACGTTATGTATTCAATGCTGCTGCGCTTTAATTCCTCATGGATTCATCCAATAGCATGTATGGGGGAAAAAGAAACCAACATATGGTGTGTAACGTTTGCTTACTGACACCCTCAGTGATTAACACACACTTCCGAATAATGTGATAAAGCCCCCAGCCTGGAGAACCTCCACCACTAATTATAGAGTGGCCGCTCACTCTCAGTTTTCTTGTAAACAAGCCCAACTCCTGGCAGCCATTGCCTCTGTAAAAAACTTCCTAGAGCCAATGTAAGGATAAAACATAGCGTAATTCCGTTTATTAAAACAACAACATCCCTGCTAACAAAGCTGCTTACAATGTAATCTCTTGGGTCGCTGTCTTCCTTTGCATCACCTCTGTGCTTTTCCACTGGTTTGATTCCTTGTTTGGCTACAATCTGTACTAGGTGAATTGATGTGCAGTAAATGAGCATGAAACATTGATTTATTGCACAATAATAACTGTTGTGTGTTTTTGTCTGAAATGTGCCCAAAAAGCTTCCACTTGCTGAATATTTGCGGAATAACACTTGCCGTGCGTTGCCGACAAGTTAACGTTGCTGCTTTCGGATGTGGAAATTAACATTGCTTAATGGCAGACATCGAAAAGAAATGTATGCTCTCAAACACATCCTCCCAATGAACGTCTGCCCTTACTGTATGTGATTTTGCTTTGTAATATCACCAAAATTAGCCTGTACATTTTTAGTGGCGGAATTGTGGATGTTTATTTTACTTTAATCGATTAGTCATGTATTTTTCCATAACCAAACTCATAATTTCCTCAATCTCAATTTGATCCTTTTAAGTGCTTTGAGTCCGACAGGAGAAAAGCGCTATTCAAATGTTAACACTATTATAATGTTATGTAGCTACCATATAATTTGTAATTTAGCCCATGTTTTTGAATCGTTGCTGTATGAAGAAGACATTTTGTTCTTGTAGTACTGATTTATTGTCTATTTATTGTATTTCTTATTCTGTATGTTTTTTTTTTGTTTTTGTTTTTTTAACTAAAGGTGGCCACACACACCATACAATTTTTTAAATATCTGTTCAATTTAAGAATTGCAATACATTTTTCTGACTGATTGCAACATTTCAAAAATATGACCAATCACCAATGTACCACACACATATGTTCAATTTTTCCCTAATTATGATAAAAATGATTGGAAACGCTGACAAAATTGCTAGGGTTTGTATATTAATAAATTGACAATCTAACACACATCATACAATCTTTAGGAAGATTGAAGAAAAATATCTGGCATTCCGGATTGATAAAAATAGAAGAAAACGGGAAATCCGATCGGATTTTTCAGACGAATGAAAAAAAAGCTTTCGATTTTTTTCGGGAGATCCGATTGTTTTTATCGAATTGCCATAAAATCGGATGATTTTGTTGTATCATTTTTGGCCACCTTAAGATTGATTGGACACATAGCATCTGTGGTTGGAAACCTCAAAAACATGTTTGTAATATATGTATATTGTGTCACCAATTGTATAACCATCATTTTTATTTAATGTATTATGCATTTTCTAAAAATCGAATTCATAAATGGGAAAGACTATATATTTATAATTTATCTTAAGATGTTAATGTAACATTTATCTAATAAATAATACATTATGAAGAAATGTTAACATTACAACTTTAATTATTACACAATTATTACACATGATGTTTGTATAAATAATGTACAAAGTAATTGTTTCAACAAATGTGTACATCTTTTCAGTCAGTTAAATAAAATATTCAGTGAACTCTAACACATATTGCTGTCCTGTTTTCAAAGCTCCAAATTCTCAGTTGTCTCATTTTTTTTTTTTTGCTCGCCGTGCGTAGTCAAGAATATAAAAGTGGAATTTATTTTTTAACTAGTATTCTAAATGGTAGTAAAACATTTTATTGTATTGTTTACCTTCTTAATCTTACTTTTCCACCATCATGAATTTCATAAACCTTTATTTTATATTTGTGTCTGTGTGACGTTTTCCTTGTACATGTTAGTTTGACAATGTCTGAGATTTTTTTCTGGAAGTAACTACAGTGGGATGCGAAAGTTTGGGCAATCTTGTTAATTGTCATGATTTTTCTGTATAAATCGTTAGTTGTTACGATAAAAAATGTCAGTTGAATGTATTTATAGAGGAGACACACACAGTGATATTTGAGAAGTGAAATTAAGTTTATTGTATTTACATAAAGTGCACAATAATTGTTTAAATAAAATTAGGCAGGTGCATACATTTGGGCACTGTATTTTATTTTATTGATTCCAAAACCTTTAGAACTAATTATTGGATTCAAATTGGCTTGGTAAGCTCAGTGACCCCTGACCTACATACCCGGGTGAATCCAATTATGAGAAAGAGTATTTAAGGGGGTAAATTGTAAGTTTCCCTCCTCCTTTTAATTTTCTCTGAAGAGTAGCAACATGGGGGTCTCAAAACAACTCTCCAATGACCTGAAGATAAAGATTGTTCACCATCATGGTTTAGGGGAAGGATACAGAAAGCTGTCTCAGAGATTTCAGCTGTTTCCACAGTTAGGAACATATTGAGGAAATGGAAGACCCCAGGCTCAGTTCAAGTTATGTCTCAAAGTGGCAGACCAAGAAAAATGTCTGATAGACAGAAGCGACAAATGGTGAGAACAGTCAGGGTCAACCCATAGACCAGCACCAAAGACTTACTTCATCATCTTGCTACAGATGAAGTCACTGTGCATCGTTCAACCATTCGGCACAGTTTACACAGGAGATGCTGTATGCGAGAGTGATGCAGAGGAAGTCTTTTCTCTGCCCACAGCACAAACAGAGCTGCTTAAAGCACATTTTGACAAGCCAGCTTCATTTTGGAATAAGGTGCTGTGGACTGATGAAATTAAAATTATTTGGGCATAACAAGGGGTGTTACGCATGGTTGAAAAAGAACACGGCATTTGAAGAAAAACACCTGCTACATACAGTAAAATATGGTGGTGGTTCCATTATGCTGTGAGGCTGTGTGGCCAGTGCAAGGACTTGGAAATTTGTCGAAGTTGAGGGACACATGGATTCCACTCAGGATTGGCAGATTATGGAGACCAATGTCCAGGAATCCGTGACAAAGCTGAAGTTGCGCCTGGACAGGACCTTTCAACAAAACAACGACCCTAAACACTGCTCAAAATCCACTAAGGCATTCATGCAGAGGAACAAGTATAACTTTCTGGAATGGCCATCTCAGTCCCCAGACCTGATTATAATATAAAATCTGTGGTGTGAGTTAAAGAGCGCTGTCCATGCTTGGAAGCCATCAAACCTCAATGAACTAGAGATGTTTTGTAAAGAGGAATGGTCCAAAATACCTTCAACCGGAATCCAGACTCTCATTGGAACCTACAGGAAGCGTTTAGAGGCTGTAATTTCTGCAAAAAGAGTATCTACTAAATATCGATTTCATCTATTTTTGTGGTGCCCAAATTTATGCACCTGCTTCATTTTGTTTAAACAGGCGCTCCATCCAGGGCTATCTGGCCGCAGCTCAGCTGTAGTAAGCCATTGGTGGAATGATGACAGCATCCTGAGCTGCCCAGAACTGCAGAGAAAATTGCAAATGACATTGTGACTCATTGCAAATGCACAAGCGAATGCAGGCAGACAAGCCAGAACTGTCCGTTTGCGGCTCCACCGCAACGGACAGAACACGCCACAGGAGGAATCCTTACAGAAATATGCTAGAACCGACAAGTTTTGGACTAACCCATCTCCTCATGGGGGATTCTTAGGGTTTTTTTTTTATTTTCAAAAGCACTTGGTGAATGCCAGTAGCTCCATAAAACTGCACAAAAAAGTGTGCAGAGAGCTGGGAGGCTAGCCAGAATCTTTGAAATTTTTTCACGAAAGTGGTCCTTTAAGCTGGTGCTATGCCTTTGAAAAGCCTAATGTAGTGTGTGGGTGTGTGTGTGTTTTCTCTGCGTCCTCCCTTGGAAATTGCCCAGGTTGCCCTTATGGAAGTGCCAGCCCTACATTTCCTGGCCTGCAGATATGTATTAGTATGCCGCACAGTCAGTTGGGCACAGGACGAGCTGCCGCTGAATCACTGGGGGGCAGAAGTAATTCGGGGTCCAGCGATCGCCGGAACCCCGAATTACCTTTACACAGGACACAGACTATAGCATCGCAGCTATAGCCGCACTGTCATCTGGCATTATGCACCACCATGCATGCACCCCAAATGACCTGGTTCGCTGTCTTGCACCACCTGCCTACATTTTCCTGCCACCCAGCTGAAAAAAAAAATCTGGGGAGAACATTGCACTGAAGTTAGTTTATTTTACTCAATAAATGCAACTGAAAGTTGAAGAATGTCTTTTAGCAGAAAGTGTTTCTGATTCTGTGGAGAGGGTATCAACCTTTTATGGTGCAGAGCATGATACTTTTGTTTAAATGACTGCACAAAAAGATTGTAAGTGGTAGCTGCCCTTTGTCTGCAACTTGTGCTAAACCCATTCCGATCCTTTATTAGACTATGTTGTTTTCCTGTTCAGTTCCACTGTTGGACATAGTCCGCCAATGATAAATATGACTGCTGCGAGGGGTGCCGTTGTCGGATATAATGGGACGTTGTGTCAGCACCTTTAAAATAAAGTGTAGGACTAAAGTCTGGCACTTTGATTGTCACCGGTAACCATCTTATGCCTATTTTTTTTTTCCTCTTGTACTTCATTTGTCTTGAATAGATGGTGTTCCTTTAGCAGATGAAGTAGTCATTTTCTAAGGAACATAAATATTAGAATGTTAGGAAATATATTCAGAAGCATGACTGGCCTTTATGCACAAACTATGAGAAAGATGTACATTTTGATTTATCATTATAGGTTACACAATATAAACATTTAGAATTAGACACACAAAAGTATTGTAAAACAAATACATGCAATTTGTTTGTGTTTTTTTTTTCATTGTCATTATAAAGCGTTAGGTAATAACATAAAAAGGGTTATGAGAGCATTGTTCAAAATATTTTCCAGAAGTACAGATAGTGGCCCTATTGTCCTTTGTTCTGTTGGTCCTCTTCCTCTCTTAATAGAAAGTTTTCTTTTAGTTGCATGTACTCAGGGTCCTTTTTGGCCATTTTGGCACCACAGGAAATCTACCTTATTAATCACTCCCCTCGCCTGCCCTCCCCTCCTCTTTACTCCCTCACACAGACATACAGAATGTGCTATTAATAGAGAGATATAACTTATTTAACATTAGAAAATGGAATTTCACTTACATAAAATAATGACCGAACAACATTAGTACTTAATCCTAAACAAGCCACAGTATCTAGACCAAAGAAGGGCAGCACAGCAAAAAGTGGGTGTAGCCATAGCAGACTGTGGATTGGGCCAAAGACTAGGCATAATTGGAAAGTTCATTAACCACTTCAGCCTTCAGTCGTTTTCACTTTATGCATCCGAGCAATTTTCACCTCCCATTCATTAGCCTATAACTTTATCACTACTTATCACAATGAACTGATCTATATCTTGTTTTTTCCGCCACCAATTAGGCTTTCTTTGGGGGGTACATTTTGCTAAGAGCCACTTTACTGTAAATGCATTTTAACAGGAAGAATAAAATTCAATATTTCTTAGTTTTCAGCCATTATAGTTTTAAAATAATACATGCCTCCATAATTAAAACTCATGTATTGTATTTGCCCATATGTCCCGGTTATTACATCGTTAAAATTATGTCCCTATCACAATGTAGGGCGACAATATTTTATTTGGAAATAAAGGTGCATTTTTTCCGTTTTGCATCTATCACTATTTACAAGTTTAAAATAAAAAAAAAATAGAAATATTTCATCTTTACATTGATATTTAAAAAGTTTAGACCCTTAGGTAAATATTTACATGGTTTTTTTTTATTGTAATGTTTTTTTTTGTTTTTTTTTGTATTAAACATTGTATTTGGGTATTTTTGGGAGGGTGGGATGTAAGCCATTGTTTTATAATGTAAATGTCTTGAGTTTTATTTTTTTTCACTTGTACTTGTAGTTTTACTTTTTGGCCACAAGATGGCGGCCATGAGTTTGTTTACATGACGTCACTCTGAGCGTAACATACGCTTAGAGCAACGTATGGGGGACGTTACAGCCAGAAAAAGCACAGCTTCTGAGAGAAGCTGTCGCTTTTTCAGCGGGGGAGAGCAATCAGTGATCGGGCACCATAGCCCGATTCACTGATTGCCAGGCTAACGAACCGCGGCCGGGAGCACGTGTGCACGCGCGCGATCGGCCGTGGGAGCGCGCGATCGCGCACATGGCCTCCTGGGCGTAGCTACTACGTCCAGGAGGCCAAAGTAGTTAAAGAAGGATTGTCAGCCACAAAATCGAATTTCATTTACCCACTGCTCTGTGTTTAATATGCAGCCAGCAACCTTACCCTGTATTGCAAGCACTCCAATCTATTCAGAAATGTTTCTGCTGTAACAAATCTTATCTCAGTCAGCCTGGCTCTATTTGTGCCATTGCCAATGAGAAGGAAGCTTGTCATCATCCCTCCCACATTCCTGGTCCACACTGAGTGGCTGAGGGCAGTTCAGTGATGTGTTTACAAAGCAAGCTAGCTATGACATTGCAGTTTCTAGGAGAAAAAAAAAGAAAGTAAGGGAGGAAATGACATCAGGATTGGCTTTAGTCAGAGGGAAGCCAGATGGAAAATTGCAAGGAACAGAATTCCCTTTACTATATAAAGTTTGTTGAAATCAAAACGTGGTCAGCACAGTACATCTGTTCTGTAAGTAGAACAAGTAGTTATCTACTTATACATGTGTTTTTTTCCTGGGATAGTATGGCTGACCCTGCTGCTTTAACCTTTGTTGTATGCTGTATGCACTGCATGTGCCACATTCCACTTTCCTATACTGAGCAAAAGGAAAGCATCACTGCTCCTCATTACAGTGTCATACATCAAGACTTAGTGCCTTTTCACACTAGATTTGTGCATTGCTTTATGTTGTTATGAAATATGAGGAATATGTGAAAGGCCCCATTTAAACCTGAGATCTTGTGGTCATTCCTCAAGAGGCGGGTGGACAAACAAAAACCAACTAATTCTGAGAGACTCAAAGAAGTGATTATAAAAGAATGGGTTACCATCAGTCAGGATTTGGCCCAGAAGTTGATTGAGAGCATGCCCAGTCGAATTGCAGAGGTCCTGAAAAAGAAGGGCCAACTCTGCAAACACTGACTCTGCATAAATCTCATGTAATTGTCAATAAAAGCCTTTGAAAAGTATGAAGTGCTTATAATTATATTTCAGTACATCACATAAACAACTGAAACAAAGATCTAAAAGCAGTTTAGCAGCAAACTTTGTGAAAATTAATATTTTTGACAGTCTCAAAACTTTTGGCCAGGACTGTAGGTGCTGCGTGTGGGCTATGGGGGATACTGGGTACCTTGTGGGAGCTGGTTGCATGGTGCAACAGTACTGAGTACCATGTAGCGGCTGAATCTATAGGTGCTGGGTGCAATTTGGGTGAGTATTTTGGGATGTACTGAGTTCCATGTAGTTGAGGGCTGAGTCTACTGCATTCTATGCCAAGTAAATGTCTATTCACTAAAGATCAGGTCCTTATGAAGGTTTCTCAATACTGTCTGGAAGATTACAGACAACCTGTAATAGGTTCCGGTGTATGGTAATTGGGGAAGGGAGTCAGAGTTACTGTGTTTACTTGAAGTATGTGTATGTTTCTCGCTGTGTGTGTGTGTATGTTTCTCGGTGTGTGTGTGTATGTTTCTCGCTGTGTGTGTGTGTATGTTTCTCGGTGTGTGTGTGTATGTTTCTCGCTGTGTGTGTGTGTATATGTTTCTCGGTGTGTGTGTATGTTTCTCGCTGTGTGTGTGTGTGTTTGTTTCTCGCTGTGTGTGTGTGTGTGTATGTTTCTCACTGTGTATGCATATGTTTCTTGCTGTGTGTGTGTGTGTGTATGTTTCTCGCTGTGTGTGTGTGTGTATGTTTCTCGCTGTGTGTGTGTGTTTCTCACTGCGTGTGTGTATGTTTCTTGCTGTGTGTGTGCGTGTGTTTTTCACTGCGTGTGTGTGCGTGTGTTTCTCACTGCGTGTGTGTGTATGTTTCTCGCTGTGTGTGTGTATGTTTCTTGCTGTGTGTGTGCGTGTGTTTTTCACTGCGTGTGTGTGCGTGTGTTTCTCACTGCGTGTGTGTGTGTATGTTTCTTGCTGTGTGTGTGTGTATGTTTCTTGCTGTGTGTGTGCGTGTGTTTTTCACTGCGTGTGTGTGCGTGTGTTTCTCACCTTGTGTGTGTGTATGTTTCTCGCTGTGTGTGTGTATGTTTCTCGCTGTGTATGTTTCTCACTGTGTGTGTGTATGTTTCTTGCTGTGTGTGTGTATGTTTCTCACTGTGTGTGTGTGTGTGTGTGTATATTTCTCGCTGTGTGTGTATGTTTCTCGCTGTGTGTGTATGTTTTTCGCTGTGTGTGTGTATGTTTCTTGCTGTGTTTGTGTGTGTGTGTGTATGTTTCTCGGTGTGTGTGTGTATGTTTCTCGGTGTGTGTGTGTGTGTATGTTTCTCACTGTGTGTGTATGTTTCTCGCTGTGTGTGTGTGTATGTTTCTTGCTGTGTGTGTGTGTGTGTGTGTTTCTCGCTGTGTGTGTATGTTTCTCGCTGTGCTGTGTGTGTATGTTTCTCGCTGTGTATGTGTGTGTGTATATGTTTCTTGCTGTGTGTGTGTATGTTTCTCACTGTGTGTGTGTGTGTGTGTGTGTGTATATATATATATATTTCTCGCTGTGTATGTATGTTTCTCCCTGTGTGTGTGTGTGTGTGTGTATGTTTCTTCCTGTGTGTGTGTGTGTGTGTGTGTGTGTGTGTGTGTGTGTGTGTGTGTGTGTGTGTATGTTTCTCGCTGTGTGTGTGTGTGTGTATGTTTCTCGCTGTGTGTGTGTGTGTGTGTGTGTGTGTGTGTGTGTGTGTGTATGTTTCTCCCTGTGTGTGTGTGTGTGTGTATGTTTCTCGCTGTGTGTGTGTGTGTGTGTGTGTGTGTATGTTTCTCGCTGTGTGTGTTTGTGTGTGTATGTTTCTCGCTGTATGTGTGTTCGCCTTATGTCTTTTGTTCTCTCCATTTCTCAGTTATACTGTTGTTTTTTGTTTTTCTGTGTCCTCTTTCTCCTTCCGCATAAAATGTCATAGAAATAAAGCAGACCAAGCTCAAAATTCACCATGTATGCTGCATTCTCTAAAGACACTGTACTTAAAATGATTTAAAATTCAAATTTAATCGATCCACACATGAATTGGTTTAAAAAACTTGTTGCCAGAAGGGGAAGATAGATTAGGCTGCATGTGAGTTCATAATTTGCAAGCTTTGGAACTAATGTACTGTCACTCTTAAGACAGAGGACATGGCAATGATGACACACTTACATGCATTGTCTCTCACATGCTGGGCCAGAAGACAGTGTAGCCGGACTCACTACCAATGCATTCACAGCTCCCGCTGCTATATGAGTTTGGCGAACATATAGACCAACTTGTTACCGATCAGTTCGGCCTTCCCTTCCACTATGTGTGCTCAGCTATGTCATTGCCCAGCTCCTGAGCCATAAACAAACACCAGGCACCTCCATAGACACAAATTATCATTGCGGCTTATGGAGGAGCTGAATTATGACAGTCTCCCATGCGCCAAAACCACCTGGATTTTCGCGAAACGATTGGTCCACTAAACAGAAAAAACTTCTTAGGCCACGAGTGAAGTATGGGTGAGCTCAATTACAATAACATTTCTATAGCGCAGTGGTCCTAAAACATATAGAATAGCAGTGCTGGCACCACCTATCCGCATACTGTAGAAGCCAGTGAGAAGTAATTCACCGTCTTCCAATCCAATTCTGCATCAGGTGACACTGCTGTCCAACTGGGTGGCAGGTTATCACCTGGGTATGCGTCACTGGTGCACAAAGACGTTCTTTGGAGCACCGCATAACTGAATGGTTGCTGCTGGGAGTACTCCTCCGGTCATGACTGGGGGGAATCAATACCTACATTCAATGTAATGTTTTGCAACATCATTTTATGTATGTTCCGGCCACCCATATGTTATGTATGTTGACCTGGCCCTTCACAGAAAAAGTTTGTGGACCTCTGCTATAGCGCTTTTCTCCCATAGAACTCAAAGTGCTTAATTGAAAGTATTGAGCAACAGCTGAAAAGCTCATTGTTGAGGACATGGAACAGAGACGTAGTGTGTTTTGTAGTGTTTTTTTTTTACCACAAATTAGGCTTTTTGTGGGCGATACTTGTTTTGAGTAATTACTTTTTCTATGCATTTTATAGGTTAAACTAAGAAAAAAAAAATAAAAAATACACTATTTCTTGGATTCCATCCCCTATGTTTTTAAAATAAGCAATGCTACTATAAATAAAACCGACCCATTTTATTTGCCCGTTAGTCCTGGTTATCACTATGGCCTCGATTCATAAAGCATTACCTCATGCGGTAATGCTGAAAACAGCAGACTTTACTGACCACTTAGCAAAATGTCAATTCATAAAGGCTGTTACCGCATGAAAAGCTGACATAACCGACCAAGGAGATAAATTACCGACTTGGCTGCAGTTACCGACAACAGATGTCAGTAAATTGTCAGAAAATGTCAATTCATAAAGCCTTCAACAAGCGGTAAGCCTGGCGGTAGTTACCGACACCTCTAGTGAGGCGATAACAAGTTACCGACAGCTCTGACAGCTCTGATGAATGTAAAAGTGCAGAAATCCGAAGTCTGTTTGAGTCATCAGTGGAGAGAGCCAGAGAGCCCTCTGTGTGAGTCATTTCTGCAGGCAGGGAAAGACTGTGTGACTCATCTGTCTGAGTCATCAGTAGAGAAAGCCGTCTGTGTGATTCATTTCTGCAGGGCAAAGAGGGAATCGAGACACTGCTCTACTCTACCGCTCAATGGGCTGCGGTAATTTACCGACCTCCAAGGGCAGCTGGGGAAATCTTTATGAATTAGCACACAGACCGGGAAAATACAGAGTGCGGTATTTTCCAGACAAGATTTTTTTATGGCACTGCTGTTTATGAATCGAGGCCAAGAATTAAATTATGATCTTAGTACAATGTATAGCCAACATATATAATTTCAAAATAAAAGTGTATTTTTTCTGTTTTTGTTTTTTTGTAGGAGGCCAACACTCACTAGCCCTTATTTATTTATTTTATTTATTTTATTAAATACTGTTACAGAAATATATCCTCATGACATACATATTAGAAAATCTGAGTTTCTAAGGCAACTATTCATGCATTTTTTTGTAACTGTTATTTTTTTGCAAGTGATTGTTATTTGGGTGGGGGAGGGGTTGTTGTGCAAGGGATTTTATTAATTACTCCCAGCCCACGCCCACCATGAAGAGAGATGTAATCTGATCCAGGAAGGCAGACATCTGGGATAAGAATTATAGCTGTCTTAGATTTCTTATCTTTCTAATCATTCTGCTGTTTCTCACTTCTTCCCCAAGTGCTGAACCAAAACTAGTCTGGCTCTTATGCCTAGTACACACGATGCAAACGGTCAAAACTATTATTTCCAACAGGTCTGACCTAATTTCCGATAGTTTTCCTGATTAATTTTCTGATCACTTCTATACTTCTATTTTCCATCAATTTAATGGAAAATTGCATCGTGAGTAC
Source organism: Hyperolius riggenbachi (assembly GCF_040937935.1). Classification (NCBI taxonomy): domain Eukaryota; kingdom Metazoa; phylum Chordata; class Amphibia; order Anura; family Hyperoliidae; genus Hyperolius; species Hyperolius riggenbachi. The sequence continues at coordinate 209,331,111 of NC_090655.1, read as the reverse complement.
CAGGCATTACAATGTCATCAGTCCAGGTCATAATCTGTACAGAGCATGTGCAGGATTTCACAGGCATTTTTGCATGAAGGGGAGAGCACAAGGCTGGAGGGGAGGACAAAATGCTGAAGGTGTACTTACAAGGCATGAGAATGAGGAGAAAGATGGAGGTGCTACTACAGATATAATTGTGTGTCTGTTCTAGACACTAGGAAATACCAGATGTAAACTTTGTATGTTCATCTAACTGTATTACAGTGCATAGACTACATATATGTATTGCCATTCAATATTTTTTTTGACTGGAGGTAGTCTTTAATAGAAGATGTCATTAAACCCAGCGGCATAACAGCCCTCGAGACCCCTGTGACTGGAGGGGATATGGGGGCATGCTACTATCTCCTCCCACCCTGCAGAACAGCACAGGGAGCAGTGACATATTTACCTGTTCCGCTCTGTGTTGGGCCTCCTCTTCCTCCCGGCAGGCAGCCACATGCTATTTGCTGCCACCCTCAGGCTCCTGATGCATGTCACATGATTAGAATAAACATACATATATCCAGGCACATCGCCTCTAGTTAGGACATTAAATAAATTATTAGGGAAAGGGAGGTGCTGAAGGGGGTGTGGCTAGAAAACAGCAAAAATCTATTAACCCTTCGCACACTCACATGCAAATGTTCAAACAATTGCATTCACAGATTCACTCATCCAGGCACAACTGTTATCCCTACAGCTAAATTAAAAGCCAGGGTTTTAGTTCACAGAAGAATGCATTCTTATGCTTAATCACCTATACTGCGCAGAAGTACCCAGGTAAACATAGGTGTCCTAACTCTGGCCCTGTAACATGCATAGTGCAGACATGCAAACACATTCATTGCATCAAACCTATCAATGGATTAGGAGCACACATCCTAACTTCCTCTCCTGGGAAAGACAGTGCATCTTACCAATCGCACAAGGGAGCTAATGTTATGTGTCCATGTGCACCATGCGCATACACCAGCATAAGCTGTCTGCATGCTGACAAACACATACAGGGGAAGGGGGGAGTGCACCGAATTGGACCCTAGCCACAGGGGTCAATGATAAGAATAAACATACATATATCCAGGCACATCGCCTCTAGTTAGGACATTAAGGGAGGTGCTGAAGGGGGTGTGGCTAGAAAACAGCAAAAATCTATTAACCCTTCGCACACTCACATGCAAATGTTCAAACAATTGCATTCACAGATTCACTCATCCAGGCACAACTGTTATCCCTACAGCTAAATTAAAAGCCAGGGTTTTAATTTAGCTGTAGGGATAACAGTTGTGCCTGGATGAGTGAATCTGTGAATGCAATTGTTTGAACATTTGCATGTGAGTGTGCAAAGGGTTAATAGATTTTTGCTGTTTTCTAGCCACACCCCCTTCAGCACCTCCCTTTCCCTAATAATTTATTTAATGTCCTAACTAGAGGCGATGTGCCTGGATATATGTATGTTTATTCTTATCATTGACCCCTGTGGCTAGGGTCCAATTCGGTGCACTCCCCCCTTCCCCTGTATGTTTGTCAGCATGCAGACAGCTTATGCTGGTGTATGCGCATGGTGCACATGGACACATAACATTAGCTCCCTTGTGCGATTGGTAAGATGCACTGTCTTTCCCAGGAGAGGAAGTTAGGATGTGTGCTCCTAATCCATTGATAGGTTTGATGCAATGAATGTGTTTGCATGTCTGCACTATGCATGTTACAGGGCCAGAGTTAGGACACCTATGTTTACCTGGGTACTTCTGCGCAGTATAGGTGATTAAGCATAAGAATGCATTCTTCTGTGAACTAAAACCCTGGCTTTTAATTTAGCTGTAGGGATAACAGTTGTGCCTGGATGAGTGAATCTGTGAATGCAATTGTTTGAACATTTGCATGTGAGTGTGCGAAGGGTTAATAGATTTTTTCATGTCACATGATTGGGAGCCGAGTATGCTGCATAGAGCGAGAAGCTTTGGGGAGGAAAAGGAGACTAGACACAGCGCTGGAGCAGATAAATATTACACTGATCTTGCTGGGGCTCTCTTCTGACTGACCATGGAGAGGAAAGAGGTCAGCTGTTTGTGCTTGGGTGAGGGGAAATGGGAGGGGGACATGCTCTATTGACGTTTTGTTTGGGGGCGCGGGGACATCTTGTTACGCCCAATAGTATATCTGATAATCGGAGTTCTGTATGGTGAAATCTCATTTTCAAACTTTTTAGGCGGCTGTACTTTTCGCCTCAGTTCCAAAGATAGACTGGGCAAAAGAAAGGCAAGAAGAACTTCTCCAGAATGGTCCACAGTGAAAATCGAAGAGAACGACAGTGGGGAGATGTTCACAAGCATAGCTGAGAACATGGAAGAATCAGACTCTGAAACGTCACAGGAAGAACTACTACATGACAGGCAGAGAGCTTATCGTTTCACAAAGGAGGAAAACAACGCTCTGTGCCATTTAGCTTGTCAACACTACAAGTATCTGATGAAAAGGGACAACAACGTACTTCAGTTGGAGAACAAGGAGCTTATGTGGAAAGAAATAGCAAAACAAGTAAGTAATAAATATAATATGTATTATTCGACTTACATCTTATGAAGCCATTATTGTGCCTGTGCATTAGCAGATAATGAAACATGTATCATTAATCCTTCATAAATTACAAACATATTTATGCTCCCCACCCACCAAAAATGTTTTCTACTTTGTTTTAGGCATCCTAGGCTTGCTTTGCTATTTTAGGCTTTCTTGCTTGCTTTGGTAGCTAGTTTAGGCATCCCAGGCATGCATTGTTAGCTGTTTTAGGCATCCTAAAATCTCAAGGCAGGGGCAACACATATGGAGGCAATCATTGTATTTAGAAACTTTACTGAATGCTACTTAATTACAATTGCTTAATGTTTACAATACTCGTTTATTAATTATTTAGTCAACGTTTGCCCATTATAAATACTTTCCTCACCCTGATTTACATTCTTAAATTGACCACAGGTGGGAATAGATTAACTGCTGGCAAGGAGCATCACTGCGGAATGTTTGTTTTTTGTTCCAAAGTGAGCTGAAACATCACCTGTGCTCTAGGGCAGAAGGCTGCATAACTAAATAGCCTTACCGAAACATCATTGAGATGGTGGGGCTACATTCCAATAGACAGCAATGTATATATAAGAAGTGTTTCTTGTGCTAAAACCAGGATAGCTTACTTAAAGTTGGCTATCCTGAATAATGTATTATTTACTAAATGTAGTTGTGGAAACTCTTTAACTTGACAAAAGTCTACAATAGCTTGTTGACAACTAACATTCCTAACAAGGAAGGACTAACAAGTCCTTTTGGTTGGTGATCACATTTGTAAATGTTTCCACTCTTCCCTAGTATACCGGTAATACCATTTCCATATAACAGTCCTATAGATGAGGAATTTTAGGTCATTGTAGTGTGTTATGTTGTACAGGCAAACCTGTAAATAATATTTCTAACACATTGATTTGACTTTGAACTTACTATTGGTGAAAACTTGATGAGTATACATTTTAACAGTATATTTTCTTAACTCTGTAGGTCAGTACTTATGTAAGTACGACAACACCTTTTCATTTCAAATTCATCCTTTTACATTTTCAGGTCTCTGAGGTTGAAAGAAAACATCGTAGAACGTCTCGTGCTTGTAGACGACGGTTCCAGGACTGTAGATTGCATGTAAGAAGAATGATGGAGAGAGAGATGAATAACGAAGTCGTTCGTTATAACTTTTGGCAACAGAAAGTGAGACTGGCAATGAAGGCCAACCCGGGCCTTGCAAGACGCAAAGGTAAATCACAGCACTTTTGTAGATCTGTACGCTTGGCTGTAAATGTGGTAAAAAGAGTTCCTGTTTTTTCTCTGTGTTCTCTTCTGCATAAAATATTATAGAAATAAAGCAGACAGAGCTCAGAAACCACCATGCTTGTGCCATAAACAAACACCAGCTCCTCCATGGCCGCAAATTAGCATCGCATTGCAGTCTATAGAGGAGCCAAAAAAAGACAGGTGTCTGTGTGCCAAAGCCACATGCCTCATGGATTTTTGGGACTCGATTGGCCCAAAAACATAAAGAAAACTGCTTAGTCCACCAATGGAGGAGCACAGTATAGGTTAGCTCAGTAGGGAGTATTGAGTAAGAGGCGAATGACGCCTTTATGTATGTGTGACCTAGGCACTCTGTTGACGACTGGTAACATGCAAATGCCGTTCCTTTACTGCATATCATTCCAGCAAAGCCTTCTCCTGGTGTTACTTAATGTTGAGACAGATGTAGTGTGCCAGGTCACGTACAACAATATCTAACTAGGGGATTAAGGCCTTTGGGTTTACAACAGTACAGTCATTGAAGGTTTTCATAATATTTTTCATAACATTTTTATATTATTTAATATGACTTATTACTGGAGACCGAAAGGAAGCGGGACCCCCATCGCCCTTAGCCTTTAAATGATCCAAAAGCCTGGGAAAGCTTTCTCTGTGTTGGATATATACATCATTATTTTTTTTCCGATTGACTAGTGGGATTGTCAGTTGACAGCAAGTCATTACAACAGTAGCCACTTAACATTAGATGTCATTAAATCCTGCAGTGTAATAATAGACCCCACTCCTATTCCCTCCCACCTTGTAGAGTAGTGCAGGGAGCAGTGTATTATTTACCTATTCCATGCTGCGTTGGGCCTCCTTTTCCGCCGGGCAGCCACTCACTCTATTTTGTAATCCTCCACCTCCCAATGCATGTCATGTGACCAGGAGCCGAGTATGCTGCATAGAGCGAGCAGCTGCCAGAAGAAAAAATAGAACTGATGCAGTGCGGAGCAGGTAAACGTTACAGTTATCGCTGCACTACGTCGCCAAGGGGTAGGCGCAGGATAGGCTGCCGAAATATGACTGACGATGGAGAGGAGGGGGTCAGAAATTTTGCTTGGTGGGGGGCCTGGGGTCATCTTGTTAGGCCCCTGTTTAAACAAATAGTATATCTGATAATCCAAGTTCTGTATAGTGAAATCTCATTTTCCAATTTTTTTAGCCTACTGTACTCTTCGCCTCAGTTCCAAAGATAGACTGGGCAAAAGAAAGGCAAGAATAACGCAAACAGAGACCAAGAGAACAAAAACTTCTACTGAATATTCTACAATGAACACAGAAGAGAACGACAGTGGGGAGATGGTCGCAAGCATAGCTGAAACCATGTGCATGGGAGATTCAGAAACAGAAAGGCAGGAAGCACTACTACATGACAGGCAGAGAGCTTATCGTTTCACAGAGGAAGAGAACAACGCTCTGTGCCATTTAGTTTCTCAACACTATAAATTTCTGATGAAAAGGGACAAAAACATACTTCAATTGGAGAAGAAGGAGAGCATTTGGAAAGAAATAGCAGAAGAAGTAAGTAATAAATATATGTATTATTCTACTTACTTATAAAGCCATTATTGTGCCTGTGCATTAGCAGATAAAGAAACATACAGTTGTGCTCATTGGTTTACATACCATGGCAGAATTTAGGATTTCTTAACCATTTTCATAGAATATGAATGATAACACAAAAAATGTATTTCACTTATGGTTAGTGGTTGGCTGAATCCATTTATTGTAAAAAAAAAAAATCCTTTTTTTTTTTTGTAACAGTTGAAGTTTATTGAATTTTTCATATAATACAACAGTGGAACTTCAAACACTATACCCTCTACCCTCATCCCTCCCTATTTCCAATCCCATCCCCCCACCCATCCCAGGTGTGCATTGTACGACCATTGGAACATAAACCAAAACAGGACCCCATGGGGGTGTTACCACTTTTGAAATCCTAATTACTACACAAACTACCTGAACGACTCTGATCAAAAGTTTACATACCTTGGTGATTTGGCCTGATTACATGCACACAACTTGACAAAAATGGGTTTTAATGGCTATTAACGGCAACCATTTTCACCTATGATCTGTTTGCTTGTAATAAGTGGGTATGTATAAAGGGCAATGATTTTCTGGGATCCTGAAAGACCCTTGCATCTTTTATCCAGTACCTCAGCCACAACTGCTTGAAAAATAGCTTGGAATGCAAGGACAACCCCACAAATAACTTCAGGTGAAATACAGGACTGTGAGAAATCGCGGAAAGACAGCCGCCTCTACTCAGCGCGAGGCGGCTGTCTCCGTGAGGGGCTTGGCGGAGCGCGGAAAAACAGCCGCCTCTACTCAGCGTGAGGCGGCTGTGAAGGGCATGGTGGAGAGCGGAGAAACCGCCACGTCTGACGTGGCGGTTAGAGCACATGGCCCCGTTACAGAAACACCGCAGAGAGGTGCTGGGGTGGCTGGGACACATAGTCCGTCCAGATTCAGAATGACGCGCGTGGGCGCGGAGAGGCAAGACCTATATGGCAGCCAGAAGAGGGTCAGCTGACCAGACTGGTCAGCTGACAACTCAGCCCTCTCTCATTGGTCCAGCACTTAGGGAGGTGCTGGAGAGGTTGTGTGTATATATACTGGAGGCTGGTCATTCTGCTGGTTGTCTGGCGTTGCGATCACATAGTGGTAGCACTCAGACCTGAGTCAGATCCTAAAGTGTGCCGGGACCAGCTGGAGCTGTAATCCTACACTTAGTTAGATTCTGTTGATAGTTTAAAGTACTAGTTTGATTGTGATTATCTGTTATGACTTTCTGCCTGCCTGACTATTCTCCTGAACTCTGATCCTGTACCTTGTCCTTCTGATACTCTGTTGCCGAACCCCGGCTCGTCCTTAGACTCTGCATCTGCCTTCTGATTTTGTACCTCGATATTTCTGATACCCTGTTGCCGAACCCTGCCTATACTTTAGACTCCGTCTCTGCCTTCTGTATCTGTACTTTATCTGTCCGTGTGGTTACGACCTGGCCTGTCCGACCTCGAGAACCGACCTTACTGTTTGAGGCGGTTTCCAGTCCTGGTAGTGACACTCCCCATTGAGTGTCACTCTCGTTCCTTCTCTCGGCCTGACTCCTCCTTCCGGGAGAGTCTAGAAGGAATTGTGCAGGACTCCTTACTGCTCTGAGGCCCAGCCCTCAGTATATTACTGTCTGCACCAAACACTCTTACTTCCAGGTGACCAGAGGTTAGCTTATATATCTGATTATCGGTGATACTGCAGATCATCTATAATCTGGTATATATCTGTATTCCCTGTGATACTGCAGATCACCGGTAATCAGATTCTCTCTCTGTGTTACACCGATCGTTACAAGGACTTTCTGAAAAATTTGTTGTGGCAGTTTCAAGATGCACAATACGGAGGCACTTGAAGAAAGATGGGCTGCATAGTCTAGTTGCTAGAAGAAAGCCATTACTATGCAAATGCCACAAAGCATCCGCTTACATTATGCCAAACAGCACAGAGACTAGCCTCAAACTTTCTGGCACAAAGTCAAGCTTAATTATGCACGCAATCAGGGCCGGGCCGAGGCAGAGGCAAGAGAGGCTCCAGCCTCAGGGCGCAGTGTAGGAGGGGGCGCACAACTCACTCAGCTATCATTCCCCTATTGTGTTTGAAGCAGAGAGAAATAAGAAAAGGGGATACATGGCAGTGACTGCAAGCCATATAACTAGAGATTAAGGTGTTGGGGGCCCTGGGGAGCCTCTTAGTCTAATAGCAATCAGTGTGTGACGGCTGGGATGAAGGGATGGAGGGGCGTACTTTGGTGTCTCAGCCTTGGGTGCTGGAGGACCTTGTCCCGGCTCTGTACGCAATGCTGCCATTAGCATGCAAGGACTTACAATTAAGGCACCCTAGTGTAAAAGCGTGAGTAACAGGAGGTTACTCACGCTAATTAGGTTAGTGAATCAAACCCTTTGTGCTTTTCTGTCTCCCTGGAAGGTCTGAGGATCCCAAAAGTCCACAAGTATACATTCCTACTGTGAAACATGGTGGTGTATGGCTGATGTTTTGAGGATGTGTGAGCTACAAAGGCACACGAAAATTTGGTCAGAATGAATGGCAATATGAATGCAGCAAGTTAAGATGAAGAGCCTCAGCCACAACTACCACAAAAGACTCCCAGCTGTCATTGATATTAAAGGGGCAATACACGGTATTAAGAACTGAGGTATGTAAACATTTGACCAGGGTCATTTGAGTAGTTTGTGTAGTGATTATGATTTAAAAAGAATAAACTTAGTTTTCTGACACTAAATTACATCAGCCAACCATGAGTGAAAGTAATGTTTTTGTGTTATCATTCATATTCTATGAAAAATGGTTAATCATGAATTCTGCCAGCATATGCAAACTTATGAGGACAACTGTATGTAATTAATCCTTCAGAAATCACAAACGTGGTTGTGTCTCTCACACACGCACGGTCATTTCTCAGCTACTATGGGGTTAAGTTTTTACTCCATTGTGCTTCTTGTACTTCTACTTGCATTTAAAGGGTACCTGAAGTGAGAAGCATATGGAGGCTGATATATGTATTTCCATTTTAATTGTGCCAGTTACCTGGCAGTTCTGCTGATACATTTGGCTGCAGTAGTGTCTGAATCACACACCTGAAAGGAGCAGGGGCCCCCAGGAGCAATATTAATTGGGGGGAGGCCTGAGTTCCCAGAATAACAGTAAATATCATACTGTATTTATTAAAAGAGGAACTTTAACTGAGGATTAAACTTCATCCCAATCAGTAGCCGATACCCCCTTTCCCATGAGAAATCTTAGCCTTTTCTCCAATAGATCATCAGGGATCTGTGTGGCTTATATTGTGGTGAAACCTCTCCCACTGTGTGATGTCATGACCATGGTGCAGGCAGTTTGCTGTCTGTGAACCTTGTTGCATGGTAGGAAATAACACCTATTTCCAATTGCCAAGCAAGCAACATCTCCCTCTGTGTATAGAACTCTCAGTAACGAACATTCCACAGAGATACCCTGGAGGGACTAAAGATGTCATCACCAGCGATACATTTCGGATTGTAATTCAGGGAGAGGAGGGGTTTTACAATGGGCAAACACTGACTAAATAAACTATAAATGTCTATTGTAAACAATAAGCAACTTTATTCATTATGCTATTTTAACTACAATTGTGTTACTTTGTATAACACTTAAACTGATCATTGAAAGGTATATAATAGTATTACAGAACGTTATGTTCCTCCCAGGTGCAGTGATGATATAGCAAGGATGACATCTTTCTAAACAAGGAATGCTAGATATTGCAAAATGTATATGCATCCTTAAATCTCAAGGCAGGGGCTACACATATGGAGCAATTCAGCTTAAGGTGACACTGAAGTGGAAAAAATACCTTATGAGATAATGAATTGTATGTGTAGTACAGATAATTCATAGAACATTAGTAGCAAAGAAAATAGTCTCATATTTTTGTTTTCAATCATATAGCTTTTTTTTAACATTGCATCATTCTATAATTTTTGCTGTTTGTAAACTACTCTCTTTATTTGACCCTATGAACTTTCCTGAAGTAAAACCTTAAACAAACAAGAAACAGTAAGAGACAGGTTGAGATAAGTGCCTCAGAAAACAGCACTGTAGCTAACCATGCTGGGTTGGAGAGCTCAGAGAACCTCTTTTGCATAGATATGAAACGAAATTTCTTAGCTCTTCCTGTATTGGAAACAATATGAGACTCATATCTGTGCTACTAATGCTTTGTTTGTTAGCTGTACTACACATACAAATCATCATACGTTTATTTTCATTTTATATTCCCTTTAAAGGACAATTGTATCGAGAGGTACGTGGAGGCCGCCGTATTTTTTACTAAGCACACCTCAAATGTATGCCTTATAAATAGGCTACCCCTGCCCACCAGGACCACCTGTCTCTCTGCTGCTGGCTGTCAGGAGCATACGCCGCACTTCTCCTTCTTGCTGGCTTTCCGCCATTCCGCCAAACCCTGAGGAGGACTTTCATTGGTCCACTTAACTGCCTAATGAAAATCCTCCTCAGGGAGGATTTTCATTGATAGATGCTCTGTATCAATGGGGAGCCCCGTCGGGAGATTTAAAGATGCTTTGCCAGGGCTCCCTGAATATATTTAGCACCGGGAAGACAGCAAAAATGTGGTGCAGCATGTGGTCCCAGTGGCCAGCGGCAGGGCCTGGCAGCCAGTAGTACACCTCTATCAAAGTTTAATTAAAAAGATAGAAGAAATAAAAGAAGAGACAGACTACTTTGAACACTAAACTGGTAGACAATCAAAAGTGACCCTCTATATAGCTATTTACCTGGAAGGTGACATTCATCTGGGGGTCAACTTACTAAAGGGGCTCCCAGATTGCACCATAAGTCGTCCCCCCCCCCCCCCCCCGACCATGTGGAGGTAGTTATTCCCACTTCCTACAGGGCTTCGGATGTGGACAAGGCCTCTATAGGAGAGTAAGAGGCGTTGTTGCCCCTCTCTGTAAGAGTCCCCCATTTCATGTGGGCTGGTATAGGTTAGTATGGCAGAGCCCCACGCAGGTTGACTCAGCCATCCTGCGTGAAAATGGGTCAATGAAAGTTTTGTAAAAGGAAGGGGAGGGGGGTAAACTACATCCTTTTTTTTTTCTTTGTAATAAATAAAAAACAAAAATGGCATGGTTCTTGGACATTACTCAGCTGAAGTAGGCATTTCAATTTGCCCGCAAATCCTGTCAGGCGATAAGAACACACGCTGCAAGCTTTTTGTTACCTTGAATTGCATATGGCCCATGATCTCCCATAGTGCTCTTGTGCTAAAGGCTGCATAACTAAATAGCCTAGTCTAAACATTACTGGGAGGGCGGAGTTACATACCAATATATAGCAAATAACATTTATATTGCACTTTTCTCCTGGTGGGCTTTAAGCGCTTGAGCTGCAGCCACTAGGTAACGGTAGCAGTGTCGGGGAGTGTGTTATATACTACTACAGTATATGTCATAGTGGTGACTCTTTAACTAGACAAAAGTCTACTGAGTAAATAGCTGCCTACAACTAACATTACAGGAAACCAGAGACGTTAATTTGTAAAGATTTGATACTTATCTTGGGCTTCCTCCAGCCCTATAAGCACGTGTGGGTCCCTCGCCGTCCTCCCATGGTCTGCCGTTCAGCCGCAATCAGCCCCGGTAAATGGCTCAGTCACGTCAGTCCGGGTCTACTGCACATGCGTGGGAGGTCTGTGTATGCGCAGAAAACCCGACCTGACTGATCTTGTTACCAGGGCTGATTGCGGCTGAACGGCAGACCGTGGGAGGACAGCAAGGGACTCAGACCAGCTTATGGGGCTGGAGGAAGCCCCGGGTAAGTATCAAATCTTTACAACTTAACATCTCAGGTACACTTTAACAAGTCATTTTGATTGGAGATCACTTTTATAAGTGTTGCCACTCTTCCCTAATACAGTAGATTACCTTTCCCATATAACAGTCCTATGGATGAGGAATTTTAGATCACTGTAGGGTGTTATGCTGTAAATTATATTTCTAACACATTGATTTGACTTTGAACTTACTATTGGTGAAAACTTGATGAACATAGACTTTAACAGCATAATTCCTTAACGCTATAGGCCAGTACTTATGTAAGAACGCAACACACTTTTCATTTCCAACCATCTTCTTACATTTTCAGGTCACTAAAGTTGAAAGAAAACAACGTAGAACGTCACTTGCTTGTAGACGACGGTTCCAAGACTGTAGATTGCATGTAAGAAGAATGATGGAGAGAGAGATGAATCGGGAAGTCGTTCGTTATAACATTTGGGAATACAAAGTGAAACTGGCAATCAAGGCCAACCCAGGCCTTGGAATACGCAGAGGTAAATACATCACTTTTGGAGATCTGTATGCTGGGCTGTAAATGTGGTAAAAAGATGAGGAGAAGGAGAGAAGCTGTTCTTCTATGGTTCCCATACAGAGAGTGCAGGATCCCAGGTTAGCTCAATTAGTAACTTAGAGCAGTAGCAGCATGCCTGTATATAAAATAATGCACATACAGAAGCATCGTAGGCGAACAAAAGTTATATAAAAAAACATGAAAGGTGAAATAAATACAATACATAGAAAAACAGGGTTAGTGGGGGGGGGGGGGGGGGAATGGGGGGAGTAAATCATACTTTAAAGGACATTTCTTGTTAGAATTTTTTTTTTAAATGGTATAATGGTATAATAGTGGCTGGATAGTGCAATGGTTAAGGGCTCTGCCTCTTACACAGGAGACCAGGGTTCAAATCTTGTCTCTGCCTGTTCAGTAAGCCAGCACCTATTCAGTAGGAGACCTTGGGCCAGTCTCCCTAACACTGCTACTGCCTATAGAGCGCGTCCTAGTGGCTGCTGCTCTGGCGCTTTGAGTCCGCCAGGAGAAAAGCGCAATATAAATGTTCTGTGTCTGTCTGTCTCTGTGTCTATAACACAACTGTGCTATTTATTATTAATAATAATAATAATAATAAAAAAGCCTAACGAATAAAAGCCTAAAGAATCATAAAATTCTTTGAGAATGTCTATGTACTGTAACATTGACGTTTAACGGACTTGGGGAGAGACGCTAAATAAATAGTGAGGATTTTTTTCCCCCTTACACATATAAAATGCTATACCCTTTCAGTTGGTATGACCCTGGCTCTAGTGGTACAGTTAACACGGCTGTTAATGGCCGCTTATAGGTTCAGAAATTGCTCTGTGGGACAGAGGGAGGACCCCACAGATTGAATGAAGCGGGCACGAGACAGCTGCACAGAATGAAAAGCAATGAAGCTCAGAAATGCATTCCTTCTAAGTAAGCTTTTACGACTGTAGGGTGCTTACCTGATTTAGGCAGGGAACACACTTGCAGGGCCGTTTTCCCCTGCAATTCCCAGATTTCCGTCAGGTTTTGCATTTGCCTTTAAGGCAAACGTTTTTTCCTCAATTGTTTTCGTGTGTGTGGCAGCAAATACTGAATGCGAACGCAGGCGTCATGCAAGAAAAAGCAGAAAACTGTGTGGTTTAAAAATGCGAACGCAAAACACGAACGGTCACAGCAAGCATATCCTGTGCTAGTCTATTGACTTCAATAGCCTGTAGAATTGTGCACAAACTTGTCTAGTGTGTTCCCTGCTTAAACCTGTGGGGTTCTGATGCTCAGTTATTTAGGTTTTTTTTTTCGTTAAATAGCTCAGTTCACTACTGTATAAAATGTTTTATACTGTTTAAGTCCGATCTGGCATTCAGTCCTTCTGGAGAACGGATACCCTGGTGGTAGATCAATAAACTATTCCCAGCAATAAACGTTGTACATCCCTTTACTTTTAGGAAACAAGACCCTCTCACCGCCATGAAATAAAAATAATGACAGGTCTCCCTGACGTACATCTATAAACTGACGTGACACAACAGAGGCAAATGTATGGGATTTGGAAAGATCCCCTTTAGAGGTGCGATCAGACAGTCCCAATATAGGAAGCTCTATATTCCACTATGTAAATAAAAGACAGAAAAAAGAGAGAGCGCTCTATGAAAGATATGTCGGTCTGTATATTGTCCTGTCCAGGACAGGTCTCACCTGATTCAATTGTGGCTGTTTGCAGAAACCAGCCAGAGAAGGCATCTGTCCCTTTCAGGCCAGCAAGGGACCAAGCTCTCTCGGAGGTGGCAGGTGTAGAGTCTCCCAGGGGAAGCAGCACAGACTTCTTCATTGGATGGCGTTGTTCCAGGTATGTATAGGGGACGCTGACTCAACCCAACCCAACTCAAGTGTGGCAGTAATGGGGAGTAATGTCCTCCTAGCTATAGCCGTCAGCAGCTGTAGGCAGTGTAGTGGGCATCATGCGGTTACTAGGCAGTTCCGCAGCAACTGAATTATTCAAACAGTGGGAAATGCTAGGTGGCTTGAAAAGATTTATTGGGCATACCAGATAAGTTGGGGGGGGGGGTATACATTCAACGCGTTTCACAGGGGATCAGCCTCCGTTTCCTCAGGTCGAGGAAACGGAGGCTGATCCTCCGTGAAACGTGTTGTCCTGGACAGGACAATGTACAGACCGACATATATCTTTTATAGAGCGCTATCTCTTCTTTTTTTTTTGTCTTTTAGTGACACAACAGACACATTAGTAGAACTTAAAATCCCTCTTTAATGTTCAGGTACAAGTGCTGAGGTAAAACCACAGAAGAACAAAAATGATTAAATGCATAGCATTACCATATAACAAGTAAACAAATACAACATATAACAAGTAAACATATAACAAGTAAAAAGAAAGTCTATAGCATTTTTGATGGAATATACTGTAAATGATATCAAGATTTTTACATAAACTACAAATCACCATTAATGGTCTGAGATGTATGCTATGGATTCACAATTCCTTAATGACACCATGTGAAGTTATGTAAATACACAATGCGACATGCAGTTTATTTTATTACCTTTTGTTTGATATTCATTTCCCATGTAGCTAACAAGACAAAGAAAATGAAGAACACACCTCAGGAACGTACTATGATTACCACAGCTGAAGCAAGCATTCAAGAGAAGAGGACTAAGGAATGTCCTACGATTGCCACAGCTGAAGCAAGCGTTCAAGTAAAGAGGACTAAGGAATGTTCGAAGATTGCCACAGCTGAAGCAAGCAGTCAAGAGAAGAGAACTCAGGAATGTGCTAAGATTGCCTCAACTGAAGCAAGCAGTCAAGAGAAAAGGACTCAGGAAGGTACTAAGATTGATACTGCTGAAGCAAGCATTCAAGAGAAGAGGACTAAGGAATGTTCTAAGATTGACACTGCTGAAACAAGCATTGAAGAGAAGAGGATTCAAGAAGGTCCTATGATTGCCACTGCTGAAACAAGTATTGAAGAGAAGATAACTCAGGAAGGTACTATGATTGCCACTGCTGAAGCAAACATTCAAGAGGAGAGGACTCAGGAATGTACTACAATTGCTGCTGCTGAAGCAAGCATTCAAGAGATTAGAACTCTTGTGAGACATGAAACAGTTTCTGATGATTTCAGTAAAAATTGCATTACTCAGTTTAGCAAAAACTCTGAAATTGTAGTAATAATAGAAGATGAAAATGATGTACTGTCAACTGAAACTTACCTACTGGAGAATTCCAACAAAACGACAACAACTACTGACAATGAATCACAATCCAATAATACTCCACATTTAAGTTCTACTAATGTTACTGAGGTGCTTTGTAAGAAAAAACGAAAAAAAACTAGGAATGTAGGCATGGAACTAAAAAAATCTTTTCTTAAGATTTCTCAACAACAAACCGTTATGATAGGTCTTATTCATGAAACACAAAAGGATGTTCTGAAGAACCAAGCCCTACTTACAAAACTTATGGAGAAAAACATTCATGTTAATGAGCAAGTACTAAAAATCAATGAGCAAATTAATGACAACATCCTTTCTCTTGGTAAGGATATTAGATCACTGTTGCAGGTCAATCACTCTGCAGAGACCTAATACAATTACCGGTAAACCTTACTTGACACCTTACTTACTCTCAAAATTCGAGCTTTGACAAGTCTCCATTTCGACCTTTGGTTATTTATGTTCCATTTTTTTCTTTCTCCCGTGACTGTACTTTGTTCAAACAATGTTATGTTCATACGCAACAAGCCTTTTTTTGTAAGATTTAAAGGAGTACTGTAGGTCGGGTAGGGGGGAAAAGAGTGGAAGTTACCCAGGGCTTCTAATGGTTACCCGCAGACATCCTGTGCCCGCGCAGCCACTCACCGATGCTCTGGTCCCTGCCTTCCGTAAAACCACTGCGCCCGTGTCCTTGCTCCCGCTGATGTCACCAGGAGTATACTGCTCAGGTGCAGACCGTACTGGGCCTGCGCAGTACACTCCTGGTGACATCAGCGGGAGCAAGAGCAGGGACGTGCAGGCGCAGTGCTTTTCCAACTTTAAAGTTGCAAATTCCAGAAGTGAACCAGAGGCGGGGACCGGAGCATCGGTGAGTGTCTGCTCGGGCACAGGACGTCTGCGGGGCACCATTAGAAGCCCCAGGTAAGTTCAACTCTTTTTCCCCCTACCCCCTGATTTAACAAAAAGAAAAGTTAGATGCTTGCCAGAGTAGAGAAGTCTGGATACTCCTGAGGCTTTACTGATCCTCCATGACAAGCTCTGCTGTTGCCCTGGACCCTGTTCCTCTTCGTGGCTGCAGTAGCACAGAGAGCAGGTGCCAGTAGGGCTCCCATTTGCACAGTAGCATGGAGCCGCTCACACACAGGAAAAAGCCATGTATGGACAGCTCCATGCTACTGCACCGGCGTGGTCCAAACTTGTCTGCAGTGTGGCTGCGCTCATACATGGAAAGGAGTGCAGCTGCAAGTAATAAACATTGATATTGAATATTGTAAAGAAGGTCCTAGTGCAGGAATGAAGAGGCATAGGACTATCCAGAGGCTTCACTCTACTGAGGTAAGTATCTAACTTATTTTTCTATCCCGCTTCAGGCACCCTTTAAGTATGTTTTTACTTTCATTTGTATGGTTTACCGCATTGCAGTACAGACTGTAAGTCATTTCCCTATAAATACTTACAGTGCTATAAACATTGTACATAAGGTCAATAAGGACAACAGTTGTTTATGTACAGTATTTTGAAAATAATGTTGAATTGTCAATTACTAGCATAGAACAGCGTTTTGCGCAATAAAAAATATTGTTTAAAAAAAGGTTTTGTTTTCTGTTAATTTAAAGAAATAAAAAGTTTATTTTATACTTCATGCTGAATACATTACTTCTATATGTTGAAAAGAATTTCAATATTATATGTAATTTATAGAAGAATTATTGCTGAAATGATGTTGAAGCCAAACAAAAACTGCTTAGTATGAATGGGGATATGTATAGAAATAATGCCTTTAAATATATTGGCTATCATGGTTGTATAATAAACTACACTTATAATATCATATATCATGAGCACATACTATTACTTTTCAGCATGTACTCTAACTCAACAACTTCACATTGAACAGTTATACAGTGCTATAAATAAAGCTTGAGATTGGGCTAGTTTCACTACTAAAGAGATCAATTCTGCAAGTTCTGAATCATAAAGGTAGTAGTTATTGCATAGCAGTCAGCTTCTTTTGCACCACCAACATATGTCACAGTTAGCAAGGCTTTGCCAAAGGGTACCCAAAGTACTACAAGTTGCGACAAGTAGGGAGCATTGGTATTGGCCTCCGGCTAGGCCTTGCATCTTCAACAATGGCTGTTGAGAGCAGTCTGTAGCTGCTTCCACTTTTGACACATACACCTCAATAACGCATACCTATGAATCGGCCACCAAGAGATTTGGGCGCAGGGTAAAGCCGATAAACCATTAACTCTGCACCTGCACAAGTCTCTGCGACGTTAATTACTATTCTTCTTCAGGCCGCCATGGATAGTGGGGGAATTATGTAATTTGGGTTCCAGCTTTTGCTGGCGGCCGAATTACAGTGTTTTGTAGTAATTTGTGCTCCGTCTTTTGACGGTGCCCAAATTACTCACTGAGTAGCTATAATTCCTATTATGGCCTATGGTGGCACCGGCTGCGCCCAAATCTCCTGCACTATTTTTACAGTACTCATCAATAACTGCTATCGTGCTTGCATGTTGGTCATGCTGCTGCTCCCTGCTTGCTACAACATGCAGACATGTTTGCAATTGATGAGGCCTCTGCATCAAACCTTAGAACGGCTATAACCAGCCCACCACAACCAATGTTGAAGATACAAGGCTTAGTCGGAGACGATGCCAATGCTCCCAGCTTGCAGCAACTTGCCGTCGTTATAGCAGTATAAGGCATTTGCGATAAAACTTAGAACAGCTACAACCGACTCCACACAACAGATGTTGAAGATGCAAGGCTTAGCCGGATGCCATACCAATTCTCCTCGCTTACCGCATTATTTAGGCATCACTGAAGTTAATGAGGCGTCTATGCCAAAAGTCACAGAGGCTACAGCCCGCTCCCCACAGCTGATTTCAAAGATGCAAGGCTTAGCTGGAGCTTACACAAACCGATACAGGTTGCAACAAGCAGAGAGGCCCCACGTGTCCTGAGGAGGCGTGTTTACACGTGAAACAGCTGTAGACAGGGGGCACCTGTTGTACCTGTAACCCATGGCTAAATAAAGAAGAATCTTATGGAGAGTGCTGGAGTCCATCTTCTTTTGTGGAAGCAACAAGCAGAGAGGGTTGCCATGGTCTCAGGCTAAGCCTTGCATCTTCCACATTGGCTGTTTGGAGCGGATGGTAGCCATTTTCACCAGGGCTGTGGAGTTGGTTCTAAAATGATCTGACTCCTCAGTTTATGAAACCACTGACTCCAGGTACCCAAAATTGCTCAGACTCCTCGATTCTGACTCCTTAGTCTAATACTTACCAGGGCTGTGGAGTTGACACAAAAATCATCCGACTCCTGACTCCTATTCTTCAGTTTATAAAACCACTGACTCTGACTCCAGGTACCCAAAATTGCTCTGACTCCAACTCCACAGCCCTGGTTTTCAGTTTTGGCACAGACGCCTCATTAACTAAAATGATTCAAAGCAGTCAAGTGACAGCATTGGATGTCATAGGTAGTAGGCAAACTCATTGCCTATCCCCCTGAACTGCACTCAGTTTCTCTAAAGAATACACTTTCAAATCCTACAGCTGTTCCTCCTATAGATTTACACACTCTGTCTTTCTGGTTAAATCTCGTACCCACTCTGTCTTTCATCATAAATATTTTTTAAATCAATGTTCCCCCAATGTTAATCCAATTACTTAAAAGACAACTGTAACGAGAGGGATATGATGGCTGCCATATTTATTTCCTTGTAAACAATACCAGTTGCCTGGCAGTCCTGCTGATCCTCTGCCTCTAATACTTTTAGCTATAGCCCATGAACAAGCATGCAGCAAATCAGGTGTTTCTGACATTATTGTCAGATCTGACAAGGTTAACTTCAT
Organism: Hyperolius riggenbachi; assembly: GCF_040937935.1. NCBI lineage: Eukaryota > Metazoa > Chordata > Amphibia > Anura > Hyperoliidae > Hyperolius > Hyperolius riggenbachi. Next base: position 209,312,170 of record NC_090655.1, on the reverse strand, counting down.
GCTGGTTTCTGGAGTTATTCAGACACTACTACAGCCAAATAGATCAGCATGGCTGCCAGGCATATGGTATTGTTTAAAAGGATATAAATATGGCAGCATCTGTGTTCTTCTCACTTCAGTTGTCCTTTAACAACATTGTTGGGCCAAAATTTCAAATGCTTACATACGTACGCTCTAAAATCATAAGCCGAAAGGAATGGCTAAACCCTAAAACAAATGTATGCCTATAAGGAGGCATCCTACTAGTGAAGTAACTATCTAATTTTATAATAATAAAAATCATAATGAGTACTGCGGCACAGATATTTACAGATAGTGAACATGCAACGGACAGACTGCTAGTCTATGGCATTGTAAAGTGTACACATCCGTTTTATCACAATGTTTGATGATTACTTCCTGCTTGAAATGACTGCTTGATGCCATTTTGGAGCTCAGTACGGAGGAGGAGTATTGTCCAGTATGTGACCAGCATTGCTTTTCAGCATTATATTCTATGTCCTGCAGGATACTGAAGAAGATGCAGTGGAGAGGATGACTACTAAAGCCTTTTTTAATGAGGAGATGATGATTAAAGTCCAGGATTATCTGCAGCTGTACAATTAGTCTCTTTATGGGTGTGCATTATCTAATCCAGGACTTGCATGGGAAACAAAAATCACATTCAAGTTCACATTTATTCAGAATAATTCCAAAGGGTTCACAAACTTTAATGCACCACTGTTCAATACATCTAACTCTACGGGCCTGATGCACTAAAGTATGGTAAAGTAGGTGTGAGCAGGGAGCATGCAATCATTTTGACATTACTAGTGCGGGTAGAGCACCGGCCGTTAACCCATTAGTAGCATGTGTGTTACCGTGGTAACATCATGTACCTGGAGCAGGAGCTTCTAGTATGAAGATTGATAGATTTAGGTAAGGAAATGAAGGACAACAATTAAATCTTGTTGGGTTTTCTTACTCTTCGCTACTTAATAAAAACCTTTTATTTGTTGCAGCCTTTGTCCCTCTTGGAGATATTTACCTTACATCCTGTCAGGACTGGAAGTGCTTATAGATGGGGACAAAAAAAAACAGCCCCAAAACATCTGAGAGGTACAAATGGAATTTACCACAGCATGGGTTTGCCAACAGCAAAGGTCAATCCCATAATGCCAAGCATGACCTCTGACCTGAGGTCAGCTGGTCATTGACGTTTATGAATCAGGACATCCCAACATGAAATGCATTTGTGAACTCCTTTAGTATTGGCCAGCTGGTATCACGTCAGAGGTCATACTGGGTATTATGGCATGGAAGTTCACCATGGCGCAGCAGATTCCATTTATAAAGAGGAAATCTAACTTGCTTACCAGGTCATGTAAATCTACAGTAAAACTTTTTTCTCCTGAAATTGGACTTTGAAATGTTCCTGTGGTGGCTGATGACAAAGTCATGTTGTGGTTGGCGCTGTGACTCATCCATGTGTCACCCCATTATGTGAGAGCTCTGAAGTCCAATGTTGGGGTTGAACTTTCCAGTGGTATGTGGTCCCATTTGTTGGTGCTCATGAAATCATTTTGCTCCCCACTGACTGAGCATTTCAAAAAACCTCTTTCCACCAATGCTTGAGTATGTCTCTCAGCAGGCCTAGCAAAGGCAAAATATTACGTAGGCAACTCTTTACAAGGGGGACCTGTCTAACATGGAAATGAAGAATTGTACAATGTGAAAGCTAAAGGTCCATAACCACTTTGCCATTTTTTGAACGATTTTTTGCATTCAACAATTTTTCTCAGGATATCCCGTAATATTGTTTAGCGAAAATTCATTAAAAGTGTTTCACGATGCAGGCTGCTCTTCAAGCACGGACTTGGCCGTACTGCACATGCGCAAGCACATATACTTACCTGGGGCTTCCACCCGCCCCCTGTAGGCCGTGGGCTCCCTTGCAATCATTCCGGGCGGCTCTGTTGACCTGCAGTCAGCTCCAGTGAATTCTTCAGTCACGCTCAACTGTGCTTGCGCAATCCTGGCTGCATTTGCTGCTGGATCGTGCGCTGCTCATGCAGTTTGCTAAGACTGTAACTGCGCAGTCACAGGACGCTCCTGGTTACGGAGCGGCCCAGGAGGATGGTGAGGGAGCCCACAGCCTACGGGGGACTGGAGGAAGCCCCAGCTAAGTATAAATGCTGGTCTTTATTTACTTCAAGTGTTTTATAACATAAGCTTACATTGATTGAAGTAGTGCAGTTCATTCATAGAAATGGGCCATTATTCCATGTAAAGTTTGTTACAAATTACAAAATTCTTCATTCTAAAAAGTGGAAACCATGCCGATGATCACTGTGTATGTGTTCTAGCCATCTATATAGCCCAGGTGACAGGTCCAAACAAAAACTAAACTTACTTGTCTTTTTGGCTTATGAAGTTCTAAATAGCAATTTCACCAGGGTTCCCTGGGTGTCTTAACAACTGGTCAAGACCTCCAAACTTCCGATGCCCATATACTGTATAATGGCTGCTGAATTCACTGTAGTGCTGTCAGGGTTGCTGTTGTTACACCACAAAGTATGATTGGAGCAGAGTACCTAAAGAGCAGAGGGTAATTTCTCATGAGCCTTAAGCCCCATTCACACGCTCAACAGCGGTCTTTTTTGCTTTCACAACTTTTGTTGTGAAACAAGTTGAAACACCTAAAAAGAGTCTTTTGCTATTGTTCAAACTGCTGATAAGACTGACAAAGAAGTCAATCCAACAGTTGGATTGACTTCTTATCAGTCTTATCAGCTCTTTAAACAAAAGCAAAATCATTTTTTTAGGTGTTTTAACTTGTTTCACAACAAAAGTTGTGAAAGCATAAAAGACCGCTGTTGAGCGTGTGAATGGGGCTTTAGCTCTGCAACTCCATCCAGTGATATGACTAACGGGATACAGAGCCTGCCTACTGGATGCACACAGTGCCACCTGCTGGATGGCAAACATAAAGTTGGGTGGCAATGTAAATGTGTATGGGCACCTTAAAACCAATTTGGGGGGAACCAATTAACTTAACAGTATGTTTCAGGGATGCTGGAGGAAACTTAGGACACTAGTGCTGCAAGGCCACCATGTGATCAAATCAGTAATAAATCTTTATAGATATGTGGCTTCTGTATAACAACTGTAATACTGTATATTTTATATCATAGAGGACCTGTCAGGGTATGTAAAGGTGGTTTGTTTAGTTCCCTATACTTAAGCCTTGATATGTTATGACACACTGACAAGAAATGAGCTAATTTGCAGTAAGTAGGACTGCCCATATGTCAGTGTATCATGGTGATGTACCAAAAATCAAGTTAGACGCTGCTGAGGCCTGGAGACTTAGGCGCTCTGAGCCATTTCACATTTACTTTGAAACACGGTTATATTGACCTGAAGAAACGGGTGGATGCCTATGAAATGCACTGTCCAGTGTTTTGAATACATTTTTTTCCCTGTATATTAGATCTTGTCTTGGGGTACTTTTTTCTTGCCTTTTAAACTATTTACATTTTCACATCTCATGTCTTATTTTTTTAAGCGTGACCTACCGACACCAAAGCAAGTCACCCCTCCCTTGGATGTTGGTTCTACCACTTTCAAGCTGAAACCCATGTTTTCAGTTCTACAACCCAGTGATGTGAGTGCTCATTAGTTATATTTTCTTGATATACGACACCATAAGGGGCTTCCGATTCTCTCCTTCTTGTTTTCTACCTTCTTCTGAAAGAACGACAGGTATGAGACCTGGGTATGCCATATTGGATCAGGCATTGCTGACATGTTCATTGAGTTACACACTGATAGGATGTTTTCAAACTAAACCAGTTCATTGGTGTAGACTAGTAGTTAAACCTTTCTAACTTTCGTTCCATGTGCTTCTTTCCCAGTTCTGCTGCTAATGTTACTGTTTTCTCTTTCTTATTATTCATCTGCACATGACTGAATACTACAATATGCACAGAATACCCATCAAGGTCCTTCTCAGGAATCTACTGCACAAGAAGACATTTCATCTTCTGCCAAGATCAGTGAGATGACTAGAGAGGAGAGAGTAAGTTGTATTCCTGTCTAAATGGTTCTTCTCAGCATCAGAGGACTTGCACCTGATAGAGATGTAATGTTAGTTTTAGGGGTTTAGAAGGTTAGGGCCAGTAAAGCATTTGGGAAGTTAAGTGTAAGGCAGGGTTCACACTTGGCCTGATTTACCTAATGAAGGCGCTTGTAAGCCAAAATGTGGTTTACACCAGCTCACATTGGGGCTGATTTACTATAACAAATAGCGAGCGTTACCTCCTGTAATGCTTGCTATCTCCTTTTGCTCCCCCTACTGCACGCTTAGTGTGCCTTATCAGAATTAACCTGCCTTATCAGAGTTAGCGTGCCTTAGCAGAGTAGCATAGCGAGTGCTATGAACATATGCCTGCTCATTGACAATGACGAGAGCTCCACTCGTCCTACCCTGAGCCCTGCAGGTCCAATCACTTTAACCTTCCTGGCGGTAAGCCCGAACTGAGTTCGGGCTATGCCGCCGGAAGGCACCGCTCAGGCCCCGCTGGGCCGATTTGCATAATTTTTTTTTTGCTGCACGCAGCTAGCACTTTGCTAGCTGCGTGCAGTGCCCGATCGCCGCCGCTACCCGCCGATCCGCCGCAATTCCTCTCGCCGCGGCCGCCCCCCCCCCCAGACCCCGTGCGCTGCCTGGCCAATCAGTGCCAGGCAGCGCTATGGGGCAGATCGGAGTCCCCTCTGACGTCACGACGTCGATGACGTCGGTGACGTCATCCCGCCCGTCGCCATGGCGACGGGGGAAGCCCTCCAGGAGATCCCGTTCTTTGAACGGGATCTCCGGATCTCCGATCGCCGGCGGCGATCGGAGGGGCTGGGGGGATGCCGCTGAGCAGCGGCTATCATGTAGCGAGACTTTGTCTCGCTACATGAAAAAAAAAAAAAAAATTTAAAAAAAAAGATTTGCTGCCCCCTGGCGATTTTTTTGCAAACCGCCAGGAGGGTTAAAGAACATTATCCCTGCACTTTGATTAGCCCAATAGGCTGCCTGTCAAGTGACAGTTACCTCCTATTTGTTATAGTGAATCAACCCCATTTAGTGCAAAATCACATTCGTGTTGGGTTTGCAATTTCAATTCAGACAGTTGTCGGCAGTTTTTCAGACATTTTGCAGTTCACTGTATCTTTTTGCATTGCATTGGTACATAGGATCATTGAAGTATTTTCACAAATAAGCACTCGTGGTGTGCGATAACCAACTTGTGAGAATATGTGTACAATTTAAGACCATCCCAGTGTGAACTCTGATTTTGGTTAGCATAGATTTTTTGATAAGAGTTAGTATCAGTGAAATTCAGCAGTAGCAATAGTTTTGCTTGTTAGTTAAGACTTAAGTTTAAACCGATCCTCTAGTGGATCTCAATACCACATGTGATTGTGGGGCTGCATATATGCAGTTTTAAGGAAAAATAAGGCTAGCAAGACCCACGGGCAACACAAGACCCACGTGCCGATTGCGGCCCTCTTTTCCATTTTATGTGGCCCTCGAGAGCTTCCAATGTACATCATTGTAAGCAACAAAAGAAAGACCTGCACCGTCTTCCTGTCCAGAGGAGCACTCTGGTGACAGTGTTTCTGATTATAAACATTGTCAGTTTGTGCTGGGTGCAGCAATATCTCAGGGGACACCCCCAACACACAAACACCTTGCCCCCACACCATTTCCCCACATAGCAGAGGAGCGCAGCAAAGCAGTGTAATATTTACCTTCTCCAGTGCTGCACATCTCTTCTGTTCTTTCTAGTAGCTGCACGCTCTTTGCTGCATACCTCCAGCTCCTGATCACATGACATGCATTTGGAGCCAGAGGTATGCAGCATAAACCATGTGGCTGTCAGGGATCAGAGGAGACCCCAAGCAGCACTTGAGCAGGTAGATATTAACCTTCCTGGCGGTAAACCCGAGCTGAGCTCGGGCTATGCCGTCGGAAGGCACCGCTCAGGCCCCGCTGGGACGATTTGCATAATTTTTTTTAGCTACACACAGCTAACACTTTGCTAGCTGCGTGTGCAATCCGATCGCCGCCGATCCGGCGCTATCCATCGCACCGCAGCCGCCCCCCCAGACCCCGTGCGCTGCCTGGCCAATCAGTGCCAGGCAGCGCTGTGGGGTGGATCGGAGTCCCCTTTGATGTCACGACGTCGGTGACATCATCCCACCCGTTGCCATGGCGACGGGGGAAGCCCTCCAGGAGATCCCGTTCTTTGGGAAGATGCCGCTGACCTTGTCTCGCTACATGAAAAAAAAAATTTAAAACCGGCTTTGCTGCCCCCTGGCAGATTTTAATAAACCGCCAGGAGGGTTAACTACCTACCTTTTAGATGTTGCTATTACGTCCAAAAGGCTGCTACTGCTTGGTTGCGCGTGGCTGCATGTGCTCGCGTGCTCCCGTGCCGCCGCTTGTTAGCCCGGAGATCAATGAATGGGAGCACAGTCCCCATTCATTGATCTAAGTCCCCATTAGAAAGACCGCAATCTTTCCAAAGAAGAAAAAAAGTTTCCCGTCCTCCCTTCACTTCCTGTAAGCGAGAGAGCTCGCTTACAGGGCTAAAAGAAGTGTTTTGACTGTGGCCATCTTGTGGCCAAAAAGTAAAACTACATCTACGTACATTTTTTTTAAAATACAATTTACTACATTTAAAATTAACTGTTCACTCCCCCACACTCCAAAAAATACCAAAATAAATGTTTTAGTTAAAAAAAAAAAATTAGAATAAAAAACAAAACATAAATAGTTACCCAAGGGTCTGAACATTTTTTAATATGCATGTGAAGAGGGAATGTTACTATTATTTTTTTAAATTATAAGTTTGTAAATAGTGATGGATACAAAACTGTAAAAACATTGTGACAGGGATATCATTTAAATTGTGTAATAACCAGGCCAAATGGGAAAATAAAATATGTGGGTTTTAATGATGGTAACATGTATTATTTTAAAGCTATAATGGCCGAAAACTGAGAAATAATGTTTTTTTTCATTGTTTTCTTAATATTTCCATTAAAATGCCTTTAGAAAAAAATCATTCTTAGCGAAATGTACCATCCAAAGAAAGCCTAATTAGTGGCGGAAAAAACAAGATACACATCAATTCATTGTGATAAGAAGTGATAAAGTTATTGACGAATGCATGGGAGGTGAAAATTGCTCGAATGCATAAGGTGAAAAAACGACTGAAGGTTGAAGTGGTTAAACTGCTCAACTGCACTACTCTGCAGAAGGGGGAGAAGCAGGCCCCCCCACGGTCACTATAGTTATGCCACTTAGTTTTAGACAGGTCAATAAATGTTAAAAATTAAGAAACAATTTGGCCCATCAATTAGACAATGTTTTAGATTTTGACCCCTTGCGTGATTGAGTTTGACACCCCTGGTTTAAACAGAGGAGGTGATGCAGTGCAGGCACATGGCATAGCCACACCCACAGAACCTGAAATCTGTTTTTCTCAAAGCAAATTATTGTTTTGCGATTAATATTAATATAGACTGATGTTTTCAAGGCTAAGTGTAAGGGATCGCTCCTCTCGGCCGCAGTATGGTCTGAGGCGGTGACAGAGGTAGTGTCAGCTGACAGGATAGTCAGCTGACACTTAGGCAGGGGTTTATTTAATAAATATAAATATAATGGATGCTGACCCTGGCTGGGATTGAATCATGGTCTCTCACATCGGAGTCGATGCCCTTAACCTGTATGCTATAGCTGACACACAGTCAGGATGTTTTGCTGGTCAGTACTGGTTAGTCAGCTGACATGTATTGCCACCTGTGTCAGCTGATCTCTCTGTCAGCTGACACTTAAACAGAATTAATGCCTGCGTGTTATTGGCTGTTGTGTGCATGTGGCCGGCCACTGATTGGATGCTGTCAGTATTTAAACCTTGCTCTGACAGTTGCATGTTGCCCGTGATAGCTCTAGCTTGCTGGTTGCTCTGTATACCTGCTCTTGTTATATTGGATTATCTGGATTTCGACCTCTGCTTGTTTACGGGACCTCCCTTGTCTGCTGCCTGAACCGACCTATTGACTGGATTATCATTACGACTGTTTGCTGCCTGGTTTGACCTCAAATACATTCTTTGACCTCTCTTCTGCCTAGCCCTCCTGTACTGCGATATCTCTGTTTACCCATGTATGACCCTGGACTGTTGCTGGACTTTGCTACTCTGTGTTCTTGTATAGGCCTGGAAGTTTATTTGTTCACCCTGCATTCAGCTCCAATACCTTGCACACTAAAGCCCTGGGTGTAACCGAAGTCGGGCAGGTGTTGTCTTTTCACCTCTCATTCAAGTGGGGATGCGCCACATAGGGTGAAGCGTGTGGAGGTAGATTGGGGCATTGAAGCTGATTTGTGAGTGGATATTCCTACAGGCCTGACACTAAGAAAGAAAGATCTGTACCTCCTGCAGTATATAATTAAGGACAGGAGTGTACTGAGACTAAGGCCTCAATTCACTAAGATCATGCTGGAGATAATAAGGCAAGAGAAAACTTACCTCCACACAGTGAGAGAGTTATCTTATCTCTTCATTCCTTACGTTACCTCCTCTGTAGTTAATTTACCTCCTCTGTAGTTAATTTACCTCCTCTGTAGTTATTTTCACAGGCCGTTAATGAACAACCTGTCTTTAACTGTCTTTGCCTGAGGTAAAATGTTTCCTGAATACTACATGCCTTATCACCATGGTAACAACTCTAGAAGAGTTATTAAAGACAGGAGATAAGCTTAGTGAATTGAGGCCGATGTATGTTGAAGCACAAAAAGGAAAGGAAAAGCTTGTCAAATACAAATATGGTGCTAACCTTCCTGTGACCCATCCCAGATACTCTTGCTTGATTCCTAAGCAATGATCCCCGTCAAGGCTTCCTACAGCTGCCCCTTGTCAAAATTCAAGGTGGAGGTTAGTTCTGCAAAGGGAGGGGGTGATTGTTACTTGCACCATCCCCACTCCTAGAAGTGACTGCAGAAGGCTGACCACTGTAGTGACACAGCAGACACTCTCTAAAAGTTGGCAGCACTCTGGCTGGCAGCATCAAGTGTGATGTCATTACTTGAACTTGAGGAACTGTGAGTATTGGATGGGGGGGGGGGGGGGGGGGGAGAGTTGGATGTAGAGGCTCCACTTAGTGTTGGGGGTGGATGGCTGCTGAGGTTAGTGTTATAAAGAGAAGGGATAGAGCTAAGATAGGCCAGGTGAGGAACAGGGTCGTTTTTAAGATATTTAGGCAACAGGAGAACCACAATGAAGAGCTCAGTATCACATTCTTTCTTTTATATTTTTCTATATATGTTTCTTTTAGAGGGCTTTACTGCTGGAGGAGATATGGGCCATGTACCCCAAACCTGAAGATGATCCGGCTTTCCCTCATTATCCAGCAAAAATTCGAAAACAAACACAAACGACCAAGAAGGAAGTAAAGAAAGAAAAGCCTAAAGCACGAAAAATCGGAAACACCAATTGGTGTTTATGTGGTAACTGTATTCCTATGAGCACCGGAGAAGAATCCGTCTGCTGCCATGAAATCCCAAATGCCAAGAAACAGATTCCCGAAACAGGGAAATGTATAACGGAGGCTGAAGTGTTTCAATCAATGGTTGCCAATAGGATAAATGTTACCATTGAACTAAAAATGCGTCATCTTTGTTCCCTTAAACCTCCTGATGCATCCTGCAATAGGTATGTGCCTGTCTTTTTCTTTTCTTATGTTTAAAATAATGATAGGATAAGTATATGAATCATAAAGAGACTAAATAAATCCCTATCCAATTATAATCCATTTCTGAATTTGGGATCCTGAAAAGGTATGAGAAACCCTTGGCTGCCTCTTCACATTAAAGTCGATGCAAAACGAACACGCTAGGCGGATGCATTCCATCCATTTTGAAACCGCTTGCAGCAATTTCACCGTGTGCTGCGCGTCCGCCAGTCTGCTTCAAACACATGTCCTGCGCCGATTACGTATGCGTCGCTGCCACTGCTCGGTCCCTCGGTACACAGCCCGGAGGCCAGTAGGGGCAGAAAGGAGACAACAGCAACAGGGAGAATTTTCATTGGTCCACCACAAACTAATAAGTATATCCCCTGTTGCTGAGGATTCCCACTGGTCGTTTTAGCTTCTGTCAGCCACTGGGCTGTGTACGGAGACTGACACGTGGGTATTACATCATGGTGGCAATCCAAATGGGCGAAGTGGACGCAGCAAATAGCCAAGTGGAAATAGGCACTGTCCGTTCTCATAGGCTTTCATTGAATAGATTTTGCCATTTGGTCCGGGAAAATATGCAAAGTTTGGACTCTGCGTTCTTTTTAGCACAACGTGCCAAGCAGATTCATTTTTTTTCAAGTGGAGGTGGATCCTATTTTTAACATTAGTATCCACTTCCTGCCCTAAGTGGACAGTATATCTGCTCACCTAAAAACATTATCTAAGCCTCAGGGGAGTAAATATACGTACTCTGTCGAAGTCACCGCTGTGCGCTATCCTGCTTACCCGTGTGTGTGATCCTGCTTGTTCTCTCCACCAACCGTTAGCCCGGAGATCAATTATTGGGAACGCAGTTTCCATTCATGGTTTTAGGTCCCTGCGTCAATGATAGCAGCATCAATGTGATGCCTGCGGTCATTTGTAAACACTGTAATTACCCTTACACTCATTACTTCCTGTTTTGCGTTTTAAAAGCACGCGCAGGAAGCTAATGAGTGAGGAACTTTTGTGGCCAAATAGAAAAATTACACCTACATCCATTTATTTTAATCAAGAGACCTACACATAATTTATAATTAACCCCTTACCTCCCACACTCTCCCATAAATACCCACATGAGATATTTGCATAAAAAAAATACAATTTAAAAAATAAACAAACAAAAAAACAAACCATAAATAGTTACCTTGGGGGAATGAACTTTTTTAATATGTAGGTCAAGAGGATCTATAACTGTTGTTTTTTAAATTATGGGCTTGTAAATAGTGATGGATGCAAAACTGAAAAAAATGCACCTTTATTTATAAATAAAATATTGGCACCATACATTGTAATAGGGACATAATTGAAACGGTGTTATAACCGGGACAAATGGCCAAATCAAATACATGGGTTTTAATTATGGTAGCATGTATTATTTTAAAACTATAATGGCCGAAACCTGAGAAATAATTTTTTCAATTTTTTTCTAAATATTCCCATTAAAATGGATTTAGAAAAAAATAATTCTTAGCATAATGTACCACCCAAAGAAAGCCAAATTGGTGGCGGAAAAAACAAGGCATAGATAATTTCGTTGTGATGAAGTTATTGACAAATGAATGGGAGGAGCGTTGAAATGTGCAAATTGCTCAGATGCATAAGGTGAAAATACACTGTAGGCTGAAGTGGTTAAAAAACGTCCAGAATGGGTACTTTAAAGCAAGCATAAACCGGCCCATATGCTGTGATGCTGCTTCCTGGTAAAACAGCTTCCCTGTACCTGTCCTGCTTACTATAAGCATTCCACTCATGCCCATTGCTGTTTGGTGGCTTTACAAAACTGATCTGCCATAGCCAAACCATTTTTATGTTCTGTGCTTTTTTGCCCTTTGTTGCTATTTTACTCATATACAGTATTATTGTGAAAAGACAGGCTCGCCATTTATTGAAATCTTCATTCACATATTCTACAGTATGTTGGTTTAGATAGAGGTGAATGTATCAAACTTATTATCTTATCCCCTCCCTCTTCACTACACAACCTCTCTCTTTTTCTCATTCTGTACATTTCACAAGTTTGCTGCCTTGGAATTACCCTAGACTCAAGTCCTTATACAGCACATCATTCTGATGCTTCCATTTTAAACATACCGTATATACTTGAGTATAAGCTGGGTTTTTGAGGCCCAAAAGTGTGTGTGTGGGGGGAGGGGGGGTCTCAGCTTATACTCGAGGCAGCAGGTAGTAGTGCCCCCTGGGTGCACCCCCATCGCAATGTGAACAAAGCTCAGTGCTAATGGCCACATAAGCCCTGCCCCCCCACCCCCCACCCAGCCATGTGCACAGTGCTACAGTGCATGTGAAATTGGTGTCTGTTATCCCCCCGCCACGCTGCCAGACCAGAGTGTGCCACTGCCAGGCCTGTGATGTAGTTTGTATGCCCTCCCTGAGTGTCCCCTTGGGATATGCAGAGTGGTGCGAGTACGTCTTACACTTCCCAGTCCACGCCGCATTGGCATCCCTCTGCTGGTCAGTTACAGGCTCATCACTATGATCCCTGTTGTGATGTATTTGATAAGTGGCGCCACTAGAGGGCATCATAACAATGAACCTGTTACTGAAAAGCTATAGAGGAGGAGCCCTTGCAGATCGAAAGGGTAAGTAAAAGAAGGAGGGAGGGGGGTTTATGGAGACACAGAGGCCACATTAAGGGCCTGGCACACTCCAATATGGCGGTGCAGGGGGATGGGGGGGTAAGACAGACCCCAACTGTACCAACACTGTAACGCTCAACCATACGATTCCATAATTTTATCAAATTGGTCGAATGCACTGATCGGACATGCTGGAAAATCTCGGTTGAAAGTGGCGATCGAGTGCACGGCAGTAATGGCGTTCAATATTGCGATGACCTGCATAGGCGATTGACCCCTGGCCACTGTCCCCCAAGTGTAAAATGTCAGCAGTATGTGGAATAGTCTGGTAAGCAGTAAGTAATGTGCCAGTTGTTCCAATCATATGTCCCCTCACTCCCTCCATTGCTTGAATCAAGTTTGAGGGGGGCAGCAGATACCTGGGGACCTTTAAAGAGAATCTGTATTGTTAAAATCGCACAAAAGTAAACATACCAGTGCGTTAGGGGACATCTCCTATTACCCTCTGTCACAATTTTGCCGCTCCTCGCCGCATTAAAAGTGGTTAAAAACAGTTTTAAAAAGTTTGTTTATAAACAAACAAAATGGCCACCAAAACAGGAAGTAGATTGATGTACAGTATGTCCACACATAGAAAATACATCCATACACAAGCAGGCTGTATACAGCCTTCCTTTTGAATCTCAAGAGATCATTTGTGTGTTTCTTTCCCCCTGCAGCTATCTTCCACTGAAGTGTCAGGCTGTTTCTTCCTGCAGAGTGCAGACAGCTCTGCCTGTATGTAATTCCTCAGTATGTGAAAGCCCAGCCAGCTCAGAGGAGGATTTATCCAGCTTGTATAAGATAAGAGAGAAGCTTCCCTAATCTAAATAATACACAGGCAGTGTGCAGAGAGGGGCCTGGATGGGGGAGATGCATCACAGAACCACAACACTGAAGAACTTGGCAGCCTTCCAGACACAGGCCTGACAAGTCTGACAAGAGAGAGATAAGTTGATTTATTACAGAGATGGTGATAGTAGAACGTGCTGCAGTAAGCCAGAGGACATTAGAATAGCTTTTGGAACTTGTAGGATGATAAAAAACAGGATGCAATTTTTGTTACGGAGTCTCTTTAAGGGTGTCATTTTCGATAGGTCTTCATATTTTTAATAAAGATACTGAAACTCCCTATATATTTTGGTCCTAAATCTTATAAATGAATAGTAAAAGTACCTGAAAAGACAACACATCCCCTCTATTTTGTTTCCTCACAGAAATCTACGGAACACAGCATACAGGGCCTTTGTGACATGGGTGTATGGGTACCTTAAGAAAGAGCGTAGCAAGCCAATCCCAGCCTGTGTAGTCGGCGCTGTCAGAAAAACCTTCCCAGACCCGGATACAGGATTCCACTGTGAACTGGACTACAATGCTGCAGACATGGCCTTGTGGTAGTGAACACGTATTATGTTTATGGAAATGTTTTTTTTCACATTCCTAGTTTTGTTAATAAAGTTTCAAAAATATCCCTAAAATGTAAATTTCTGCATTTAAAAAAAAAAAAAATTTTGGGAATAACTTACCGGACAATCGGGGCCAGATTTCTGGAAAGGCCCCAAAGGCCCGGGCCTTGGGTGGCTGCGGGCCAATGCGGCTACTGAACATGACAGAGGGGGTTGATACATATGAAAGAGGAAGCTGAAAATAGGGGGAAACACATGAAAAAGGGAAACTGCTGCCCAGGCTTAGCTGTTCATCAAAGAAAATGGCTGTATACATGGAAGAGGGAGCTGCACATGGAATGGGACGCCATATCGTTCTTTTTTCTGATATATAAAGTGCCATTCACACTGTCAATGTGAATTCTGCCTGTGATTTCCCACATGCATGATTCTGAATTTGTGATTTTTCAGGTGTATGTTAATGAACTTTCGGGTGCAGTTTTGCAATTTTTCTGTGCATATCAATAAAGCTCATTTAAATTTATTTATTTATTGTATTTATAAAGCGCCAACATATTACGCAGCGCTGAACGTTAATTAAGGTTACAGACAATATTTAGGGGTAACATACAGCGATAAGACACTACAGGAATACAAGAAAACCAGATCACACAGCACAGTATGAGTACACGGTAATGCTTTGTCAGTCACTGGATGCAGCATGGAGATTAGGCAAGTTAGGCTCACTCAAGTGCATAGCATGGGGGCACAGTAATGCAGGTGCACGATCAGGTAGGACACAAAAGGAGGAGGACCCTGCCCAAAGGCTTACAATCTAGAGGAATTTAAATGAACATGTAACTAATTAACTTCAAAATCACGCTAATTTTTTCGAGGCAAATACAGTAGAATCCCTTGATAGTTAATTTCATATGTGTTGCGCTTCTTGGTTTAGATTAAAGACGCCCAATGATGGCCCCCCTTCATGCAATCACTCACCAGATGTTGGGGTCTTAATAGACCACTGTGCGCATTCGGGGTGTTTGGCCCCCCCCGTCACCTTTCGAACAGATTGCCTCCTTCCGCGATGGTTGGGTAGAGATGGAATATGGGATCACCTCTATGTCCACAAAAGGGAGTCCATGGGTGCATGCAAAATAGATGGGAAAAACAGGAACACCAGCTTCCTATAGTGTAACACTGTTTTATTCCAAGTAAAAAATATTGTTTAAAAAGTGACTCAAATAAACCTGGCAAAGTAGTTTACTATAGCAAAAATTGTCATACTATACTGTAGTACTGTATCTTCAGTCGATAATTGGCATTTTATTGCCTTTAAATGCAAACCTTAAACAGTACTGTTTTGCAAATCAAGACAATTCAGACTACTGTATGTACTGACCCCTGGGGTACAATTCAGACTGCTGTACTTACTGACCCCTGGGATACAATTCAGACTGCTGTATGTACTGACCCCTGGGGTACAATTCAGACTACTGTATGTACTGACCCCTGGGGTACAATTCAGACTGCTGTACGTACTGACCCCTGGGATACAATTCAGACTGCTGTATGTACTGACCCCTGGGATACAATTCAGACTGCTGTATGTTCTGACCCCTGGGGTACAATTCAGACTGCTGTACGTACTGACCCCTGGGGTACAATTCAGACTGCTGTACGTACTGATCCCTGGGATACAATTCAGACTGCTGTATGTACTGACCCCTGGGGTACAATTCAGACTGCTGTACGTACTGACCCCTGGGGTACTATTCAGACTGCTGTACGTACTGACCCCTGGGGTACAATTCAGACTGCTGTACTTACTGACCCCTGGGATACAATTCAGACTGCTGTATGTACTGACCCCTGGGGTACAATTCAGACTGCTGTACTTACTGACCCCTGGGATACAATTCAGACTGCTGTATGTACTGACCCCTGGGGTACAATTCAGACTGCTGTACTTACTGACCCCTGGGATACAATTCAGACTGCTGTATGTACTGACCCCTGGGGTACAATTCAGACTGCTGTACTTACTGACCCCTGGGATACAATTCAGACTGCTGTATGTACTGACCCCTGGGATACAATTCAGACTGCTGTATGTACTGACCCCTGGGGTACAATTCAGACTGCTGTGCTTACTGACCCCTGGGATACAATTCAGACTGCTGTATGTACTGACCCCTGGGGTACAATTCAGACTGCTGTACTTACTGACCCCTGGGATACAATTCAGACTGCTGTATGTACTGACCCCTGGGGTACAATTCAGACTACTGTATGTACTGACCCCTGGGGTACAATTCAGACTGCTGTACTTACTGACCCCTGGGATACAATTCAGACTGCTGTATGTACTGACCCCTGGGGTACAATTCAGACTACTGTATGTACTGACCCCTGGGGTACAATTCAGACTGCTGTACGTACTGACCCCTGGGATACAATTCAGACTGCTGTATGTACTGACCCCTGGGATACAATTCAGACTGCTGTATGTACTGACCCCTGGGGTACAATTCAGACTGCTGTACGTACTGACCCCTGGGGTACAATTCAGACTGCTGTACTTACTGACCCCTGGGATACAATTCAGACTGCTGTATGTACTGACCCCTGGGGTACAATTCAGACTGCTGTACTTACTGACCCCTGGGATACAATTCAGACTGCTGTATGTACTGACCCCTGGGGTACAATTCAGACTGCTGTACTTACTGACCCCTGGGATACAATTCAGACTGCTGTATGTACTGACCCCTGGGATACAATTCAGACTGCTGTATGTACTGACCCCTGGGGTACAATTCAGACTGCTGTGCTTACTGACCCCTGGGATACAATTCAGACTGCTGTATGTACTGACCCCTGGGGTACAATTCAGACTGCTGTACTTACTGACCCCTGGGATACAATTCAGACTGCTGTATGTACTGACCCCTGGGGTACAATTCAGACTACTGTATGTACTGACCCCTGGGGTACAATTCAGACTGCTGTACTTACTGACCCCTGGGATACAATTCAGACTGCTGTATGTACTGACCCCTGGGGTACAATTCAGACTGCTGTACGTACTGACCCCTGGGGTACAATTCAGACTACTGTATGTACTGACCCCTGGGGTACAATTCAGACTGCTGTACTTACTGACCCCTGGGATACAATTCAGACTGCTGTATGTACTGACCCCTGGGGTACAATTCAGACTGCTGTACTTACTGACCCCTGGGGTACAATTCAGACTACTGTATGTACTGACCCCTGGGATACAATTCAGACTACTGTATGTACTGACCCCTGGGGTACAATTCAGACTGCTGTACTTACTGACCCCTGGGATACAATTCAGACTGCTGTATGTACTGACCCCTGGGGTACAATTCAGACTGCTGTACGTACTGACCCCTGGGGTACAATTCAGACTGCTGTATGTACTGACCCCTGGGGTACAATTCAGACTGCTGTACTTACTGACCCCTGGGGTACAATTCAGACTACTGTATGTACTGACCCCTGGGATACAATTCAGACTGCTGTACGTACTGACCCCTGGGGTACAATTCAGACTACTGTATGTACTGACCCCTGGGATACAATTCAGACTGCTGTACGTACTGACCCCTGGGATACAATTCAGACTGCTGTATGTACTGACCCCTGGGGTACAATTCAGACTGCTGTACGTACTGACCCCTGGGGTACAATTCAGACTGCTGTACGTACTGACCCCTGGGGTACAATTCAGACTGCTGTATGTACTGACCCCTGGGATACAATTCAGACTGCTGTATGTACTGACCCCTGGGATACAATTCAGACTGCTGTATGTACTGACCCCTGGGGTACAATTCAGACTGCTGTACGTACTGACCCCTGGGATACAATTCAGACTGCTGTACGTACTGACCCCTGGGATACAATTCAGACTGCTGTAAGTACTGACCCCTGGGGTACAATTCAGACTGCTGTATGTACTGACCCCTGGGGTACAATTCAGACTGCTGTGCGTACTGACCCCTGGGGTACAATTCAGACTGCTGTACGTACTGACCCCTGGGGTACAATTCAGACTGCTGTACTTACTGACCCCTGGGGTACAATTCAGACTACTGTATGTACTGACCCCTGGGATACAATTCAGACTGCTGTACGTACTGACCCCTGGGGTACAATTCAGACTACTGTATGTACTGACCCCTGGGATACAATTCAGACTGCTGTATGTACTGACCCCTGGGGTACAATTCAGACTGCTGTACGTACTGACCCCTGGGATACAATTCAGACTGCTGTATGTACTGACCCCTGGGGTACAATTTAGACTGCTGTACGTACTGACCCCTGGGATACAATTCAGACTGCTGTATGTACTGACCCCTGGGGTACAATTCAGACTGCTGTATGTACTGACCCCTGGGGTACAATTCAGACTGCTGTACGTACTGACCCCTGGGATACAATTCAGACTGCTGTATGTACTGACCCCTGGGGTACAATTCAGACTGCTGTACGTACTGACCCCTGGGATACAATTCAGACTGCTGTATGTACTGACCCCTGGGGTACAATTTAGACTGCTGTACGTACTGACCCCTGGGATACAATTCAGACTGCTGTATGTACTGACCCCTGGGGTACAATTCAGACTGCTGTATGTACTGACCCCTGGGGTACAATTCAGACTGCTGTATGTACTGACCCCTGGGGTACAATTCAGACTGCTGTATGTACTGACCCCTGGGGTACAATTCAGACTGCTGTATGTACTGACCCCTGGGGTACAATTCAGACTGCTGTACGTACTGACCCCTGGGGTACAATTCAGACTACTGTACGTACTGACCCCTGGGATACAATTCAGACTGCTGTACGTACTGACTCCTGGGGTACAATTCACACTACTGTACGTACTGACCCCTGGGGTACGATTCAGACTGCTGTACGTACTGACCCCTGGGGTACAATTCAGACTACTCTACGTACTGACCCCTGGGATACAATTCAGACTGCTGTACGTACTGACCCCTGGGGTACAATTCAGACTGCTGTATGTACTGACCCCTGGGGTACAATTCAGACTGCTGTATGTACTGACCCCTGGGGTACAATTCAGACTACTCTACGTACTGACCCCTGGGGTACTCAGTATCCAGCTATATTGGAAAGTGGGCGGGTGCATGCGTCATGCATCAGTGTGTGAGACTTATGAGCCGTTGGTCAGGTCGGCTGTTCTCTTCACACTAGTCTGGCCTGTGTGCATTTCCTCTACTACTGTAACAGCCGGTGCACAGGTTAAACGACTGCATCAACTGGTGGGCTGCTGACTTTATTTCACTTAGTACTGGGCATATTTATCGGGCTGTGTTTGCTGGCTGAACTGAGGGAACTGTGTGACTGTACTGGCCAGTGCATGGCTGCATCAACTGGTGACACCCATTACACACGATGCAAATTCCTGTCAGATCAACGGGTCGAATTGATCGTTTCTGGCATGTCCAATCTGCTCCTGATGGAGAACGGGATCAATTTTGTGTAGTAATGATCTAAGAAACGTTCTTGATCAGAAGCAGATCAGACATGCTGGAAATTACCTGTTCAACCCTTCGATCTGACAGTAAATTACATTGTGTTCCAGCAGTAATCGGGCAGCAGCTCCCCAGTTGATGCAGCCGTGCACCAGCTGGTACAGCCGACCAGTTAATTCAGTTCAGCCAGCAAACAAAGCCCAATAAAAATGCACAGGCAGCAGCTCACCAGTTGATGGAGTTTTTTAACCCGTGCACCAGCTGTTACAGTAGTGAAGGAAATGCACTCAGGCAAGAGTAGCATGAAGGGAGCAGCTGACCTGACCACTGCTCATGGGTCTCACACTCTGATGCATGATGCAGGGACCCGCCCACTTTCCACTATAGCCGGATACAGAGTACCCCAGGGGTAAAAAAAAAGGTTTACTATATGTTAAGTTCTGTTATATCCAGGTTTTCAATACCAGGCGTTACTCATATACTTGGAGCTTGGCCGGGTCCTGGAGAAGTAGTTTTCTCTAGCCAAAGTTTTAATGTAGCTTTTAACGAGATTACACTGTGTTTTTCCTGCCTTGCAACTGATTTGCCTTAAACATGATTAAAACTTTGCAAAAAAAAAAAGTAGACCTGCCACGCAAATTTAAAATGCAGAAAGTGCAAACTGCATAAAAAACGCAGGAAAAAATACAATCCCATTAAAATACATTAGCTTTGCGACAAACGCGATTTCACCACAACTAAACACGTAAGCAAATTCAAATAACAGTGAACGGCCCCTTAAAGTGGTCTGAAAGCCAGCATTTCTACTTTGCTCTGAAACATTCTTCACAGCTTGAAAGCTACTATCCCAGAATTTGTTTTTTTTTACCAGAACATCACTGAAATGGTTAAACAAAGCACTTTGTTCTGCTATTAAGCTTCAAATCTGCATCCAAACTAGTGATAACAGTATCCTTGTTTACATTCCAATGTTGTTACAATGTGTATAAACACAGTGTAACAAGTTAAAAGGAACTCTTTGTGCTTCAGACACACACACAGTTCAGAATAGCTCATTAAAAGATGTTAATATATAATAAAAAGCAGTTTGAATAAAATGCAATGACAGCTATTAGGGCAAGATAAACTACACTTTGGAAACTTGTAATCTGTAAACAGACAATATTACATATGTACAGAAGCAAATATGATAACTATATGAGTAATAAAAAGTAGGAAAACACATTTTTATTGAATATGTTGGAGTTTCAGACCACTTTAAAGAAGAGAAAGCCATTGCCTTAAAAAAAACTGCCCTACCAAAAATTATTATTATATGCAGTAAATGATTCAGGATACCCACTTTTACAGTAATTTTACGGGTTTTAGCATCAGAAACACTTCCAACATTCCACAGAGATCACCTGACAGGAGTAAAGATGTCACCACATGTGATCAATTTGTTAAATTGTAAATCAGGGTGAGGAAAGATGTTATAATTTATAAATGAATATTGTAGAAAAAAATAGCAACTTTATTAATTAAGTTATTTTCACTACAGTTTCTTTAACATCTTCTGTACATATATATATATATATATATATATATATATATATATATATATATATATATATATATGTTTAGCTTTGCTGTGCCCATAGATGACCAGACTAAGGAACCTCAAACTAATAACCCTCTGTGGCTGTACAGAAAGGCAGACAGTCCTAACATGTAAAATGAGGCTTAGGTCCTGGTCAATAAATACGATACATAACCGATCACAATAAAAGATCTCTTATTGGCATAAATTATGTGTGAAACCTAAATGAAACCATGTACAATAATGTAGAGTTTATATTATTAAGTGAAAATGTGGTTATATATAGTAACAAAGTGCACTAGTATCAAATGAAATACCGTTTTTTCGGACTAAGACGCTCCTGACCATAAGATGCACCTAGGTTTAGAGGACGAAAACCAGGGGAAAAATATATATATATATACTAAGTCTGGTGCATCCATGGTGAAGGAGCATTGTGTGGATTATGCCCACTTCGTACCTCATGTGTCTCCCTGTGTCCTCCTCTGTCCCCCTTGTGGCCTCCTTGTGTCCTCCCCTATACCCCATTGTTCCCAGTGTCCTCCTCTGCATGGGCACAGTACAGGGAGTCCCCGACATTGCGGCAGGTTGGAGGTCTGTATTGGCAGCATTCACAAGTCAGGAACTCCCTGCATTTGGACTACAAGACGTAGCGACTCCCCCCCCCCCCCCCCCCCCCACACACACACACTTTTGGGAGAGAAACAGTGTGTCTTATAGTCCAAAAAATGCAATATCACAAAAATAAGATTTCAGTTTCACATGTAAGCAGACACCAGTGACAAAATGAGGGGTAACAAGTAGATATGTACAAGTTGTTGTACAATTGTGCAATTTCATTTGGCAAATGTATGCACCTTAACAAATGGACCAGTAGAATGAAGCCAAGGTGCACTTCGATTGGTCCATTCCCAAGCTGCATACATTTGCATAGAACACTTGCATAATTCTGCATCTCACTGACCATCCCTAGTAAAAGATTACACAAATACCCTTTAGATCAGGTGTGTCAAACTCAATCACATAAGGGGACAAAATCTAAAACATAGTTGCCGGCCCAATTGTTTAAAAAGTATGAAGATTTATTGAGAAGTCAAGCTAAAGGTGGCCACACACCAATTTTTAAATATCCATTCAATTCAAGAATTGCAATCAATTTTCCTGACTGATTGTAACATTTCAAAAATATAACCAATGTACCACACATGTATGTTCAATTTTTCCCCAATTATAATAAAAATGATTGGAAACTAATTGACAATCTAACACACACCATCCAATCTTTAGAAAAATTGAAGAATTCCAGCATTCCAAATCGATAAAAATTGAAAAAAAAAAACGGGAAATCCAATCGGATTTTTCAGTCGAATGAAAAAAAGATTTCTATTTTTTTGGGGGGGAGATCTGATCATATTTATCGAATTGCCATAAAATCGGATCATTTTATTGTATCGTGTGTGGCCACCTTAAGTGACATAACTATAATATTTGTGGGGGGCTTGTTCCTCCCCGTTCTGCAGAGTAGTGCAGTGGAACAGTTTAATATTGAATTGCTGCAGCGGTTCTCCTCTGATGATCTTCCTGACAGCCACGCTCTCTAACCTACATATATCTTTCCCCTGGCAACTTCCAGAATGAATAGAAGAGACACAAAGCATTGCTGGAGCAGGTAAATATTCCACAGCTCTGTTGCACTACTTTGCTATGTGAGAAGATGGCGTCGGGTCTTTGTGTGTGTGTGTGTGTGTGTGTGTTTGTGTGTGTGGTGGTGGTGGGGGGGGGGGGTTACTAGCCACCAGGGAAAATTGGGGGAGTTGGATCCCAAAAGGGTGGCCCCATGCAAGTTTGCTTCTTACAATGATGTTACATTTGAACATTTGAAGCTCTTGAGGACCACATGAAATGGCAAGGAGGGCCGCATTCGGCCTGCGAGCCTTGAGTTTGACACCTGTCTGTGCTCTAAATTGTAATGCTGTAAGGGCAGCGAGCTCCTCCTAGTGTTTCCTGTTTCTGGTGTAATTTATCATTTACAATATGACATTGCAAGTTTAGTGGCATATAAATCAGTGTCTCAGGTATCTGGGCTTAGAGAGAGTAGGAAGTATATGGAGAGGTGCATCACCTGTATAATTGGGAGCACTGAAAATACAAGCGAGTCCTTGGATATGTGTTAATAAAATGGAATCCCTTGAGCTGAATGGGGGAATATGAAATATGCAGTGAATAGGGGAAACCAAAGACTCAGCTAAGTGAACCCTATAATAAAACCAATTAGCAATAGTATGTAAATACCTGTGTATGTGTGAGGTAGGAACAGTGTGAGGTGGAGGAATCTGTGTTTGGCTCACCCCCAGAACCTAATGCATATTGTCAGGAACCGACCCCACGGCACGCCTGCAGGAACGGTTCCCGACTCAGGGTTTTGACCAGATCGAGAGGGGAAGCAGCCTTATTCAAGCTAACACAAGGCTTGAAAAATACTTCTCACTGCCACCACTAGCTGCTGCTAGACACTCCAACAATTCCCACTCTGCTGTCGAGTGGTCTGCACTCAGTCCGGCGTTTTCGTATTTGGGTCAGCTTTGCGCTTTAGGCCAAATACGGGAACGCCACACACACAATACAATCGCACAGTAGCAAGGCACAATCAGGCACTTAAAGCGGACCCTAACCAAATATTTTTTTTTATTAAAAATATTTAGTTGCACCACTCTGACACAAACAAAGATAAATAAACACTCCTTCAAACCTATGATCATTTCAGTGCATGCTTTTCACCCTTCTCTTTTCATAACTAGGGTTATACTGGGGGCAGCCATTAGCAATTCCTCCATTGCCGGACACCATCTACTCCACCAGTTTGCCGGAAAAATCCCGGCAATTTGAAAGGAATGTAAAATATTTTATATTTGTCATCATGCAGCTAAAAAAAGGCTGTTATTTATTATTATAATTTAGAAAATAGATTTTATTTATGAAATCTTGTATTTTTAATTTGGGTCCACTTTAACTTGTAATGCAAATTACACTGCAGTCTCTCCAGACTATGAGTTTTGGCTAGTACAGCAGAAGTCAAACTTATTAAATAAATATTTAATATTCCAGAAAAAGTGGAACAGTGCAGAAAGCAATATCTACAAAAGATTTACAAAAACAAGGTAAAAATTACAAAGACACACAACAAGACAGATTGCAAAAATAAAATGGGAATCAAAACAGAAATTGAACTTTTACCAGCGCAAAGGTCCAACTTGGCCGTGGAAGGACACAAATTCTGATTGGATCAGGATCATCTCTAGCTGTCGCTACCTCCAGGAGAAGATGATTTGTGACTGTCCTAGGCCGACTTATATAGTCCGATTTGTAGCCCGGGGGTACAAGTCCAGATATAATTTAATTTCCCAGATTGTGACAGCACATCCTTGCTTGCTATGATATGCAAACTTCAGGGGTTTCCTGTTCCAGCTGTCAACTTTCCAGACCCAGTCTGATTATATTGGCGGTTTACATATATACAGAGTTCAAAGCAATGCAGGCACTTCCAGCCCAACTGGTCAGGTAATTGTCTAATTAAGAGTTTCCTTGCTAGAGGCTAGGTAGATATTAAATGTCCAGGTTTCTTTGGGCTATTCAATGTAACTGGTCTATTCAATTCAGACAATGGTAGCTTCCTTGCTGGACACTGAATGCAAAGCTTCCTTGCTGGACACTGAATGCAAATGTAATTTACCTTGACCTACCGAAACTCAAAATAGTAGCTTCCTTCAGCCAGATGACAATTATACCCCAAAGCCAGACGGCTTCTGAACATACATACACATCTGAAGTAGTACACAGCAGACAGAACATTGAAAAATATGGCTTCTGTATTATATGCAACATCACACATGATTGCTATGTTATGACACGTATCGCAGGCCCAATCCACTTCTTTAGAGGCTACACGTTTTGTTGCTGTGGTGGAGAGGGCTGAAGGTACAGCGCACAAACGAGATGGAGAAGAACAATAGCCTCAGCCTGAGCTTGTATGAGATGATCCGAATCTTCACAGCAATGGGGAAGGGACTTGTTGAATAAAAAAGTCTGACTGGGAACCAGCTGTTCTCCCAGCAGGTGTATTACTGTGTGGTTGCTTGGAGTCATACTTTCATTCTTGAATAAACTAACCTTAAAAGCAGAGGGGGGAGGGGAGAAAACGAGAGCCCACAATAGTGTAGTATGTACTGGTATAGGGGTGGGTAATAAAAAAGTAAGTAATAAAATACTCACAAACCAGGGTTACCAATAGGCAATTACTGTAGATGCAGGTGGGGAGTTTAGACCTGTCCCCACTCAGGATTAAGAAGTCGCTCTCCGTAGATCAGAAGAAAGGAGTAACACACCTCCACCAAGGGTGGACTCTGGTATTTGTATGAAGAAAAAACAGGCACCAAGAGGATAAAAGAAACTACAGTATTTAAAAATTGCTGAGGAGGTGGTGGTGGACTTACATCCTTTAAAGAGAATCTGTATTGTTAAAATCGCTCAAAAGTAAACATACCAGTGCGTTAGGGGACATCTCCTATTACCCTCTGACACAATTTCGCCGCTCCTCGCCGCATTAAAAGTGGTTAAAAACTGTTTTAAAAAGTTTGTTTGTAAACAAACAAAATGGCCACCAAACCAGGAAGTAGGTTGATGTACAGCATGTCCACACATAGAAAATACATCCATACACAAGCAGGCTGTATACAGCATTCCTTTTGAATCTCAAGAGATCATTGTGTGTTTCTTTTCCCCTTCAGCTCTCATGCACTGAAGTTTCAGGCTGCTCCTTTCTTCCTGCAAACAGCTTTGCCCTTGTCTGAATTTCCTCAGTATGTGAAAGCCCAGCCAGCTCAGAGGACGATTTATCCAGCTTGTAAAAGATAAGAGAGAAGAGAGAAGCTGCTCTAATCCTAAATAACACACAGGCAGTGTGCAGAGAGGGGCCTGAAAGGTGGAGTTCATAGCAGAACCACAACACTGAAGAACTTGGCAGCCTTCCAGACACAGGCCGACAAGTCTGACAGGGGAAAGATACATTGATTTATTACAGAGACTGTTATAGTAGAAAGTGCTGCAGTAAGCTAGAACACATTAGAATAGCTTTTGGAACTTGTAGGATGATAAAAAACAGGATGCAATTTTTGTTACGGAGTCTCTTTAAGGACACACAAAAAAGGCAAGATTCAATATCACGGAAATGTATTGATCTACTCCACAAAAGATGCAACGCGTTTCATAGGTACAACCCTGCTTCATCAGGCAATAATACACGGAGTAAATAACTGTAAAATCAGAGACACAACAGCCCTATCAGACCTATATAATATTGTGATATGAAACTGTTATCATCATTATCTTATTGTTCATATCACAATATTATATAGGTCTGTTGTGTCTCTGATTTTACAGTTATTTACTCTGTAAATTACTAAACCCCGTAAATAAATATGGCTGCCTTAACATCCCTCCTTGTCCTGCACATCCCTCTCACTTCATTTGTTCTTCAAGCTGACCTGAAGCCACAAAAAAAAGTTACTCAAAGGAATTACTGTAGAAGGAAACCTCTAGATGCTTAGGAGGCTTCCTCAATCCTCCACGACCCCTCCGCTGCCAGCCAGGATCCTTTTCTTTGCATCCGCACTCCCCTCCATGTACCAATGTGACCACACTGTACAGGCACCGGGAGGAAAAAGCTGCGTGCTACTCTGCAGACCATACCTTGCACCAGAGAAGTGCAGGCACACTTGTATACAGAGGGGAGCGTGACCACATTAAATATTTGACATGATGTAGAATATTTATAAAAAAGGATCCCAGCACAGAGGGTCGTAGGATGATCGGGGAAGCCAATGGATTCTCTTGAGGCTTCACTTACTGGGGCAAGTAAAGCAAGGACACTTTTACACTAGGGCACTGTTTTTGCATTGTGTTACCCTATCTGGAGGCAGGGTAATGCAACAGCAAAGAAAGTGTATGAGGCCTAGTACACTAACTGTGTCACGTCGCCTTGTACCTGAAGTACATGATTCGCCGCCGACCTGCCGCAAAGTCAACAGTACATTATCGTGCAACTTCTGAGGCGACTGAATGCATGGAAGTCAATGAGTGACACAGAAAAAAAAAATTGTGGGCAGTGCAAATACGACAGGAAAGGCAGGTATCTTCCCTGTGATGTACTTCCTGCAGGGAGTACGTCACGCGGCAGCGAGGAGGCTGTGCATATATCCCTGTCAGCGCACTCTGCCGCAGGGCCATATGAATCTCATTTTTGGTATTGCGCTGCAATGCAAAGGGGGCAGAGCATTGCACCACAACACTCGCCTCAAATGTAAAACCAGGCTAAAACTTTGGATAGCAAGTAACTTGGTTTAAAATGTACCTGAGATAGCAACTCTCATATTTATACTTACCTGGGGCTTCCTCCAGCCCTATTAGGTGTGATGGCTCCCTCGCTGTCCTCTCCGGCCACTCCGTTATCCTGTAATCGCCATCTGTAATCTTGTCAGTCTTGCGCTCCTGCGCGCCCTATGCCACTTTCCTGCAGCTGGGAGCATTTTGCGCAATACTACTGCGTAGGTGCAGAAAACTTCAGGCCGCGGAAGCGTGACATGAGGGCGTGCACAGTCGGCAAGATTACAGGTGGCGATTATAGAATAACGGATCAGCTGAAGAGGATGATGAGGGAGCCATCACACCTCATGGGGCTGGAGGAAGCCTCGGGTAAGTATAAATATAAGAGTTGTCATCTTGGGTTTCCTTTAAGAGTGCTTGCAAGACGAGCAAAAAATGTTTATGGAATTTTAATGGTGTTTACTGTTCTCACTGTGAAGGTCGCATTGGTGGTGCATTGCAGTGCAACATTCCGAGTTACAATTTGGCTATTATGTCGCTCTGCAAAGCCCACTGGGAACCTACAGTAACCTCAAAGATTTCAAAGGAAAATGAATGGTGTATGGCCACCTCATTTACCCAAAGCTGCAGATCATTAAAAAAAAATCTTCCCATACTCTCAGGTGTATTCAAACTTAGGCTAACGTTCTAAATGTGCATTATCATGCTATTATAAGAAGCACCATATACATACCTCCTAACTTTTTGAGATGAGAAAGAGGGACACTTAAGCCACGCCCCTAGCACACCCCTGATTATGCCCCCTAGCACCTAGGTTCTCAACATGTGGTACGCGTACCCCAGGGGGTACTTCTGATGGTCCCAGGGGGTACTCTGACTCGACATACTTGCCTAAGAACAACAAATTTACAGTTTTAGAAGTTGATAAATGTTATTTAAACAGCACCAAATTAGCATTTTAGTTAAAAGCAATAGTAAATGCTTGAAATTGTTTAAAACCAATTATCATGTACTATGATTAAATATATATTTGTCGAGGGGTACTTGCGATAATGTTTACTACACTAGGGGGTACTTGGTGAGTACAGGGTTTTAAAAGGGGTACATACCAATGAAATGTTGAGAAACACTGCCCTAGCACACCCCTAGTCATGAATACAATAAAGATTTCATAAGAAAAATATGTTGTTTTATAATTCAAACCACACTGGTCCTTTCTATCCTGATTCATTCTTCTTCATATTAACATTTTAAAATTAGTAATATATACATTTAAAGGGAACCAGAGATGAACCTGAGACGGGAAATTGAAAAAGATGTTATACATACCTGTGGCTTCCTCCAGCACCATACGCTTTGATTGATCCCGCGCCGCCATCCTCCGCTGCCTCCATCTACGAGAACCGGGTCCCGTCACTGACGTCATCGGAGCCAGCTACGCAGGAGAAGTGCGCCTTCTACGTATCTCTTCAGCGGCTGCTGCAGAGATACGCAAACAGCGCACTTCCTTTACGCTTAGACTGGCTCTGACTGACGGAACAGCGGGGAGCCGGTTCTCGTAGCTGCGGGCAGAGGAGGATGGCGGTGTTGGAGCGATTGGAGCATATGGGGCTGGAGGAAGCCCCAGCTATGTATAAAATTTATTTATTTATTTTTATCTATGGTTCCCTTTAAAGGATGGGAATAAAATTTAGAGACAAACACATTTTTTAGTAGAGAAACATATATTTACATAGAAAGAGGGACAGAGGGACAGGGCTCCTAAAGCGGGACTGTCTCTACAAAAGAGGGATAGCTGCGAGTTATGATCTGATTATCATAGTGTTGTTCGGATCATGAACGATTCGGATCTAAGATCCGAATCTCTTTTGTGAGTCCAATCATCCGAATCATCAAAATGAGTGATTCGGCTCACAAAGGGGGCGGGGCCAGGAGCGGCACGCCCCCCCCCCCTCTCAGCGGGCAGCGGGGTCCTGGAAGCAGAGCAGAGATGGATCGCTCTGTTGGAGGGGAGCCAGCCTTGCAGGGACAGGTAGATGAGAGAGAGGGGACATGGGTGCCACTGCCAGATATGTGTAGAGCACACATGCTGGCTATAATGTGCTGCTCATTATAGGCTGTCTGTTCCGTAGTTGTGCACAGTAAACAAATTGGAAAGTTTTGGCTCAGAAGAACAGCTCAGTAACTTTGTACACAACGTGCTGGGCTAGGACAGGGCAGGCACTGTGATTGCTGAGCAATATGATCCTCCTGCACTGCTCTAAACAGCTGCACTTCACTTCTGGGAATGCATTTGGGGAATGCTTTCTGTCACTGTGCGACGTTTGCATTCAAAGTATACAGATGAACACATAGGTGAAATATACAGTGGGTTGCAAAAGTATTCGGCCCCTTGAAGTTTTCCACATTTTGTCATATTACTGCCACAAACATGAATCAATTTTATTGGAATTCCACATGAAAGACCAACATAAAGTGGTGTACACATGAGAAGTGGAACGCAAATCATACATGATTCCAAACATTTTTTTACAAATAAATAACTATAAGTGGTGTGTGCATAATTATTCAGCCCCCTTTGATCTGAGTGCAGTCAGTTGCCTATAGACATTGCCTGATGAGTGCTAATGACTAAATAGAGTGCACCTGTGTGTAATCTAATGTCAGTACAAATACAGCAGCTCGGTGAGGGCCTCAGAGGTTGTCTAAGAGAATATTGGGAGCAACAACACCGTGAAGTCCAAAGAACACACAAGACAGGTCAGGGATCAAGTTATTGAGAAATTTAAAGCAGGTTTAGGCTACAAAAAGATTTCCAAAGCCTTGAACATCCCACGGAGCACTGTTCAAGCGATCATTCAGACAAATGGAAGGAGTATGGCACAACAGTAAACCTACCAAGACAAGGCCATCCACCTAAACTCACAGGCCGAACAAGGAGAGCGCTGATAAGAAATACAGTCAAGAGGCCCATGGTGACTCTGGACGAGCTGCAGAGATCTACAGCTCAGGTGGGAGACTCTGTCCATAGGACAACTATTAGTCATGCACTGTATAAAGTTGGCCTTTATGGAAGAGTGGCAAGAAGAAAGGCATTGTTAACAGAAAGCATAAGAAGTCCCGTTTGAAGTTTGCCACAAGCCATGTGGGGGACACAGCAACCATGTGGAAGAAGGTGCTCGGGTCAGATGAGACCAAAATGGAATTTTTTTGGCCAAAATGCAAAACGCTATGTGTGGCGGAAAACTAACACTGCACATCACTCTGAACACACCATCCCCACTGTCAAATATGGTGGTGGCAGCATCATGCTCGGGGGGTGCATCTCTTCAGCAGGGACAGGGAAGCTGGTCAGAGTTGATGGGAAGATGGATGGAGCCAAATACAGGGCAAACTTGGAAGAAAACCTCTTGGAGACTGCAAAAGACTTGAGACTGGGGTGGAGGTTCACCTTCCAGCAGGACAATGACCCTAAACATAAAGCCAGGGCAACAATGGAATGGTTTAAAACAAAACATATCTATGTGTTAGAATGGCCCAGTCAAAGTCCAGATCTAAATCCAATTAAGAATTTGTGGCAAGATCTGAAAACTGCTGTTCACAAACGCTGTCCATCTAATCTGACTGAGCTGGAGCTGTTTTGCAAAGAAGAATGGGAAAGGATTTCAGTCTCTAGATGTGCAAAGCTGGTAGAGACATACCCTAAAAGACTGGCAGCTGTAATTGCAGCAAAAGGTGGTTCTACAAAGTATTGACTCAGGGGGCTGAATAATTACGCACACGGCACACCCCACTTTGCAGTTATTTATTTGTAAAAAATGTTTGGAATGATGTATGATTTTCGATCCACTTCTCACATGTACACCACTTTGTATTGGTCTTTCACGTGGAATTCCAATAAAATTAATGCATGTTTGTGGCAGTAATGTGACAAAATGTGGAAAACTTCAAAGGGGCCGAATACTTTTGCAAGCCACTGTATGTAAAGCATATGATTGCAGCATGTGGGTATTGTGTGCAAACAAACATTTCTGCTCTCTGCTCGTCCCTCCTCCCTTCCCTGTTCACTCCCTTTCCGTCTCTTTCCACCATCTTCCCTTCTCTGCGTGTCCACCGCAGGGAAAGTCCTGTCCTGCTAGTCATTTCACCCTCAAATGCTTCCTTAGTAAAATGATCCGAGATTCGGATCAAAGATCCGGATCTTTTCAATGATCCGATTCGAATCATCCGAATCATTGAAAAGATCCGAACTTCCCATCTCTAGATTATTAATAACTGGCAGTATCATACCTCCCAACTTTTTGAGATGAGAAAGAGGGACACTTAAACCACGCCCCCTAGCCACGCATACCATAAAGATTTCATAAGAAAAATATGTTTTATCATTCAAACCACACTGGTCCTTTCTATCTTGGTTCATTTTCCTTCATATTAACATTGTAAAATTAGTAAGATATCAATTTAAAGGATGGGAATAACGTTTAGAGTCAATCAAACACATTTTTTTGTAGATAAATATATATATATTTACATAGAAAGAGGGGCAACGTCCTGAAAGAGGGACAAATGAGGAGGACAGAGGGACAGGGCTACCAAAGAGTAGAGTGACCATACGTCCCGGATTACCTGGGACGGGTCCCGGGTTCGGGGTCCCCTGTCCCAGGCTGGCTTGGGTCCCGGGAAAAGTCCCACTTTTAGATGCAGGATGTCCCAGCTGCTGGAGTATGTGACATCAGTGTTCCGTCCTCGGCCCCCCGCCGCCCTGATCCGCCCTGCTCTGCCCTGCTGCTACTGCTCCCCTCCCTCCCTGTCTTCTGCCTGCATTGAATTGGCTAACAACTGGATTCCCGCTGCTGTCTGCCCCGTCCCCCCCCCCCCCCCCCCCCCGCTGTTTAAAGGGAACCTAAACTGAGAGGGGTATGGATTTTTCCTTTTAAACAATACCAGTTGCCTTATGGCTGCAGAAGTGGCTGAATGACACACCTGAAACAAGCATGCAGCTAATCCAGTCTGACTTCAGTCAGAGCACATGATCTGCATGCTTGTTGAGGGGCTGTGGCTGAAAGTATTAGAGACACAGGATCAGCAGGAGAGTCAGGCAACTGGTATTATTTTAAAAGGAAAAATCCATATCCTTCTCAGTTTAGGTTCCCTTTAATGTGCGTGTTGACGTCGCAGAGGCGTCAACACGCAGCAGTGCAGCACACAATCCACGAGTTGGAAGAGCTACGCGGAGGGAAGAAGAGAACAACCGTCGGGCCGTCACACCCAGACCAGCCCGGGCCGGAGCAGCAGCAGCCCGCATTGACATGGCACCTGCCTCATCGGCGTCCTCGCACACAGGTAGTCCGATGGTCATCAGACATTCCGACACGACTCTCTCTCTATGTACTGCTGACATGCTGCACACATTGCGCTATTTACTGCTGACATGCTGCATACATTGTGTTATTTACTCCTGACATGCTGCACACATTGCGTTATTTACTGCTGACATGTTGCCCACATTGCGTTATTTACTGCTGACATGTTGCCTGCATTGCGTTATTTACTGCTAAAATGTGGCCACATTGCGTTATTTACTGCTGACATGTTGCCCACATTGCGTTATTTACTGCTGACATGTTGCCCGCGTTGCGCTATTTACTGCTGACATGTTGCCCGCATTGCGTTATTTACTACTGACATGTTGCCCGCATTGCGTTATTTACTGCTAAAATGTGTCACATTGCGTTATTTACTGCTGACATGTTGCCCACATTGCGTTATTTACTGCTGACATGATGCCCACTTTGCGTTTTATTTTCTGGTGAAATGTTGCCCACATTGCATTTTATTTTCTGGTGAAATGTTGCCCACATTGCGTTTATTTTGTGCTGACATGTTGCCCCCATTGCGTTTATTTTGTACTGACATGTTGCCCACATTGCGTGTATTTTGTGCTGACATGTTGCCCACATTGCGTTTATTTTGTGCTGACATGTTGCCCACATTGCGTTATTTTCTGGTGTCTGGGGTAACTGTTGCTGCATTTATTATTTAATGGTCATAGTTAGCTATGTTTGCTGCTTTGGGGTTATGGTATACTATTAAATAGCATCACACAGTTTATGCACACCCATGATGCGAATCCTCGTTTGACCACATCATGGCGTAAACACTGCTTTCTTATGCCTCGCTGTTACATCATTACGTTAGCCCCGCCCATACAATGTCATGGCCACGCCCATTTTCCGGCGCGGCACCCTGTCCCAGGTTGATCCCACAAAAAGCTGGTCACTCTACAAAGAGGGACTGTCCCTCCAAAAGAGGGACAGTTGGGAGCTATGCAGTATTTTCTCTGTGACGTTTTCCCTGCACTGGAGGCACTAATTCCTTCCGTTAGATGCGTTCCACCGCTGCCCAGCTACTTCTTGTTGCCATAGTGATGCCTCACAGAGAGATTGAAAAACGACATAAAGTTCCTTCCCTTCCTGTCTATGTATTGTTGTTTGTAGAAGTTTGCAGTAGCTATATTACCTTTATCTTATTATGTTCTAACAGAGCAACCGCTGGAGTGTGATCGCCACCATGTGTCAGACGGAAGTGTCCCCAGTGCTGCAGCGACGTCGGCCATTTTGTTGTAGGTCTGTAGTGGAGGAGAAAGGGTAGAGTCTGGCCGTAAACGTTGGGCTGGAGCCGAGAGGTAAGATTGGCCTCTTGCCTTGCAGTGTTATTAAACAAAGGACGATGAGATTTAGGACGATGAGATTTTTAGGAAGGGAGAGGCGCACATAATCCCTGTGGACTAGATGGATGATCTCCTGCAAGTAACAATCCCCCCTGCCAGTCCTGTGATCCTTACAAGAGAAGATAGAGAATAGATTAGGATTGGGGATTGGTGGAGAATAGATGATCATTGCAGAAATCTAGAGATATTGGTGCTTATAGCATCTGCAGTTATGTACAGGAGGTTTGCCAGAACCTTTTTGATCGTATATCTTGCACTCATCCAATCTTGATTGGCCACTCACTTAAAGTGAACCTGAGATGGTGTAAAAGGAAGAAATTATGCATACCTGGGTCTTCCTCCAGGCTAATTAGTCCCTGCCATCCTTCTGTGCCCCTTGGATTTTCCGCAATTTTCCCTGGAAATCTTCCAGCAGGCGCAGTCTGGCTGTGCGCTTCCCCTCACACTCCTGTGGGTGGGTGTGAGCGTACTGCGCCCGCATAGTAGTACTGAGCTGGAAGAAGGCTCCCGGCCACTGGCGCACACGGCTGGGCCGCGTATGCTTAGTACGCCCCAGACCGGATGAATTTCTGGGGCAAATTACAGAGGATCCAGGCGAGGCAGAAGGATGGTGAGGGGCTGATTAGGCTGGAGAAAGCCCAGGTATGTATAATTTCTTCCTTTTACACCATTTCAGGTTCACTGGAATTTACTTTATACATTAAAGTGACCCAAGCACATGGATCTGAAACATTTTAAAATGAACCTCCCTATAAGAGAGGTTCAAAATAAAGTGTGCCGTTGGAGTGAGTGTCATTACTTACCTACGGGAGGCTGCTCCTCTAGCCCAATGTCTGTATGGGATTTACCATCTTACCCAAATAGCAAGTGCAGTTTGAAGCTTCTGGGGGTGCTGTAAGCTCCTGGCTGCAGCAGTGCATGCTGGGAAATGTACTCACATCAGCAGGGGAGGACTGGGACCTTTTGGCCTGGGGGGAAAACACAACCCAGAGCCCCTTTCACGGCAGCCCCAGCCCGAATGCATAGCTCATGCCCCACGGCAGCGCCAGCCCAAATGCATGCCCCTCATCCTTATATGGCTCTCACTAGTGTTCCCCACTTATGGCCTCTGTGATGCCTCCCCACTATTAATTTTATCACTTGGTAGTGGTCCTCCTTCCTATGTGCTCCCCTTCATCTAGTGAGTAGGGTGCAGAGGGATGGGCAGAGGCGGAGATTGGGTTTTCAACTTTGTCAGGGACAAAGACAGTGTTTGTGCCTTCCCCCCAGTAAATCTGCTGACTGGGGTGGGCGTGAGGGAGTATCTAGGTTCTGGCTAAGATGGGCGTGAGGGAGCATCTAGGTGCTGGCTGGGGTGGGTGGAAGGGAACATCTAGGTGCTGTGGGGGGGGGGAGGGGAGTTAGCATCTAGGTGCTGTGTGCTAGCTGGGGTGGGAGAGAGCATGTAGACGCTAGCTGGGGTGGGAGGTGTCATCTTAAGATGGAAACATATAGGTGCTGGCTGGGGGGGGAGGGGCAGTTACCATCTAGGTGCTGGGTGGTAGCTGGGGTGGAAGGGAACATATAGGTGCTGGGGAGGGGGGGGGGCAATTAGCATCTAGGTGCTGGGGGGAACATATAGGGGCTGGCTGGGGGGGGGGGAGGGGCAGTTAGCATCTAGGTGCTGGGTGGTAGCTGGAGTGGGAGGGAACATATAGGTGCTGGGCTGGGGGGGCAGTTAGCATCTAGGTGCTGGGAGGGAACATATAGGGGCTGGCTGGGCTGGGGGAAGTTAGGGGCAGTTAGCATCTAGGTGCTGGGTGGTAGCTGCATCCCCTGAAAGTAAGCCTTAGCAGGAATTTCGAGCTTGCTTGAAATATAAGCCCTACTCCGAAAGTAAGTCCTAGCTGCAGTAAGGGGGAAATGTTTGGCAACTTGTTTTTCTACTGGAGCCGAGGGTGTCACGGGCAGGACCAAGGCTATGTCATTATGCTAATCTCTGCACTCACTGCTACTCAGTGAGGGCAGTGATTGGCCCAATAACAGAGCCATGGTCCTGCCTACAAGATCATCACCTCCAGTAGAAACTCAAGTTGCCAGACTTCTTCCCCATAGGCTGAAGCTCAGGGACACAGCGGCATTGAGCTGGGGAAAAGAAAAGCATGCAGGGAAACATGAGGACACGGGGGACACCAGGAGGACATGGGACACAAGAGGACAGTGGATAGTGGAGGACACATGTACAGAGGGGGACACCAGGAAGACACTAAAGGTACAAGGGGGACACAGGGGCACACAAGAGGTGGATCCAGCAGAGGGAGTGGCGGCACAGAGGGGAAGGCAGGAGGACACACAGCACAGGAACTTGTGTGCTCATAGAAATATAAAACATCCCCTGAAAATAAGCCCTAGCACGACATTTGGAGCAAAAATTAATATAAGACACTGTCTTATTATTTTTCGGGTAAACGCGGTAGTTTTCCCTCAAAGGACAGGACTTAACAATCTAATATAGCTACCATAGTTATAGTCTCTAACCATAGACTGGGGCCCATCTGAGGATAAGCTAACTAAACTACCAATCTATGATAGGCACATATGATTATGGTAGGGATTAGACTGTGAGCCTCTCTGAGGAATAGTTAAAGTGCCCATACATTTTTCAATTTTGTAGGCCAATCGACCTTTTGATCTGATAAATTTATCGGATGGAAGGAGAATCGGTACCGTGACATGGCCACCTGATCGATCTTCTAATTGATTTCCGGCTGAAAGTAGTCAAAAAGGATGAACGGGGAATGCTGGAAAATCTAGATGCAACAGCTCGATCGGGTGCATGGCGGTAACAGCGTTCAATACCGTGACTACCAACGCCACCTCCCCAATGTATATGTTTCCCCCCAGTGGAGGTGTACAGTGTTGAAGGCTCACCTTTCCGCCGGCGTGAATCCTGGTCTCCTATGGTGTCCGGCATCAGTAAATAAACCAATGAACACGTGTGTTTGTTGCGCTCACATGTAAAGACAGTATTGGACACCCTTGTACTTCCAAACTGTTAGCCAGATATAGATACAACTATAACGTTTTTTGTTTTTCTTTCTTTTTGATGTTACATTTTTGCAGAGCCAGCACTACACACTACAACCTTACGTAGTAAGCAGTGGGGAGGCTTTACAACGGTTCAAGAATCTTTCCAGGACTTCACCATGGAGAATCGTCCCCTCCTCCCATCATGGGGTAAGAGGAGCCTTGTAAATTAAAGAACAGTATGGAAGTTTCACTGATAGATGTGGGCAAATTTGTTGATGCCCTAACGGTTTATTGGATAAGTCTTTTATGCTTTCTCAAAACTGATTGGATAAACAGCAAGTGTCCCATTATCTTTGCATGCCACGGATATGTTATTGAGTAACGCAAAAGATAAAATATGGCTTATTCTACAAAGGTATCCTATCTCTCCAATCATGCAATAAGTCAATCAGCTTATGTAAATGGCTAGAAGTTGTTTCTTTATTGTTGGGTATCATGTGTCCCACATTAAAAAGGAGATGCTTGCCTGAGGAAATCAGGAAGATAATTATGGACATGTTTGTTAAAGGTAAAGCCCGTAAGACCATCGCCAAGCAGCTTGATGTTGGTGTGACAGCACTAGCCTGGTACGCACCTTCAATTTTGATTGGACAATCATTGACCAATTTTGCCATGAGAGTTTATCTACACAACGTCATAGTAATTAAAATCTGTCCTCATATTACATGAAGGTGGCAAAATTGGCCAGGACCACAAGAGGAAAACTGATGACAGAATGGGTAGATGGATGCTGAGAATGGAGACAAGAGACCAAGGACAACGAGATGTAAGGTGTATCTGATTGCCTCATCTGTCACTTTTAGAGTGAGGCGGGCTCAATGGAGGAAGAGCTAGGAGGAATCCATTTGTAAAAGAGAATCATGGAAAGGCCAAACTGGAATTTGCTAAAATTATAATTAATATTATTATTGTGTATGTCTGTAACACTGACATGCATTTTCATAAGCCATAATGCTTCTTTTAGAGCAGGGGTGCTCAATAGGTCGATCGCGACCGCCTATTTGGTAGATCACGGCCTCTTGGCCGCGTCTTGTTAAATATAGCCGCGCGTGTTCTCTGTGTCGTGCTGTGGCTGTCAGAATCTGCTTCCGAGCGAAGCAGCGCTAATGGGAGAGGCGGGTGCTAAAAAGAGAGGCGTGGCTGGAGGGGGAGAGGAGCCAATTGAGCAGCGCTGATGGGAGAGGAGCCAATTGAGCAGCGCTGATGGGAGAGGCGTGGCTGGAGGGGGAGAGGAGCCAATTGTGAGCGTCTTCTCTCCCTCCTCTGTGATGGTCAAGCGTTGTGGCCACGCCTCCCCCAGGTCCTGCGGGCTTCTATCAACCACCGCATCCATCTTTGGAAGGACTGGACTGGAGATTGGAGAGTGGAGGAATTGCATTGCTGCCAAGGTGGGGAATAGAATTATGGTGCTGGTGGGTCGGGTCGCGCTACAGGTCGGGGCCAATTCGTTTACCGTGGGGCTGCAGGGGGAAGGGGATTTAGTTATCCATAGAAGCCATGCGGGGGGGAGGGGAGGGAGAGAGGGCTGGGGATGCATTGGGGGGTGGCAGGGGGTTTAACTGAGCTTAATGTGGGCACCCCTAGTTGAGGGAAGGATTGCTGCCACATATTCTGGGGTGGGGAGGGGGGATAATGTCACTGTGTGTGGGTGCATTTGTGGGGAAATCTGCCAATGAGATTGCATTTGTCGGGGAAATCTGCCAATGAGATTGCATTTGTGGGGAAATCTGCCAATGAGATTGCATTTGTGGGGAAATCTGCCAATGAGATTGCATTTGTGGGGAAATCTGCCAATGAGATTGCATTTGTGGGGAAATCTTCTGCCAATGAGATTGCATTTGTGGGGAAATCCTCTGCCAATGAGATTGCATTTGTGGGGAAATCTGCCAATGAGATTGCATTTGTGGGGAAATCTGCCAATGAGATTGCATTTGTGGGGAAATCATCTGCCAATGAGATTGCATTTGTGGGGAAATCATCTGCCAATGAGATTGCATTTGTGGGGAAATCTGCCAATGAGATTGCATTTGTGGGGAAATCTTCTGCCAATGAGATTGCATTTGTGGGGAAATCATCTGCCAATGAGATTGCATATGTGGGGAAATCATCTGCCAATGAGATTGCATTTGTGGGAAAATCTGCCAATGAGATTGCATTTGTGGGGAAATCTTCTGCCAATGAGATTGCATTTGTGGGGAAATCTTCTGCCAATGAGATTGCATTTGTGGGGAAATCTTCTGCCAATGAGATTGCATTTGTGGGGAAATCTTCGGCCAGTGAGATTGCATTTGTGGGGAAATCATCTACCAATGAGATTGCATTTGTGGGGAAATCATCTGCCAATGAGATTGCATTTGTGGGGAAATCATCTGCCAATGAGATTGCATTTGTGGGGAAATCTGCCAATGAGATTGCATTTGTGGGGAAATCTTCTGCCAATGAGATTGCATTTGTGGGGAAATCTTCTGCCAATGAGATTGCATTTGTGGGGAAATCTTCGGCCAGTGAGATTGCATTTGTGGGGAAATCATCTGCCAATGAGATTGCATTTGTGGGGAAATCCTCTGCCAATGAGATTGCATTTGTGGGGAAATCTTCTGCCAATGAGATTGCATTTGTGGGGAAATCTTCTGCCAATGAGATTGCATTTGTGGGGAAATCTTCGGCCAGTGAGATTGCATTTGTGGGGAAATCATCTGCCAATGAGATTGCATTTGTGGGGAAATCATCTGCCAATGAGATTGCATTTGTGGGGAAATCTGCCAATGAGATTGCATTTGTGGGGAAATCTTCTGCCAATGAGATTGCATTTGTGGGGAAATCTTCTGCCAATGAGATTGCATTTGTGGGGAAATCTTCGGCCAGTGAGATTGCATTTGTGGGGAAATCATCTGCCAATGAGATTGCATTTGTGGGGAAATCCTCTGCCAATGAGATTGCATTTGTGTGGAAATCCTCTGCCAATGAGATTGCATTTGTGGGGAAATCCTCTGCCAATGAGATTGCATTTGTGGGGAAATCCTCTGCCAATGAGATTGCATGTGTGGGGAAATCTTCTGCCAATGAGATTGCATTTTGTGAGGAAATCTTCTGCCAATGAGATTGCATTTTGTGGTCGTCCCATGCTAAACTTAGCATTTATAATGTTGTTATATGACTATACAAGACTTGTATAGTAATATACCAGCATTATTATTGCTAAGTTCAGTATTTGAAATGTTGGTAGATCTCCTGGCCTCTGCGAATTTTAAAGTTGCTCGCGAGCCGAAAAAGTGTGGGCACCCCTGTCTTAAGAGTATTCTCAGGTAAGTTACATCAGCTCCATATCCACAGGAGAGAACTTTTAAAGAAAAGCACATCATGCCTACTGTGAAACGTGGAGGAGGCTTAGCTATGTCTTCGGGCTTCTGGCATGGGCTGTCTTCAGTCTGTGCAGGGAACATTGGTATCTCAAGACTTTCAGTGCATTCTGGTGCAAAATGTACTGCTCGGTGCTCGCCTGAATCAAAACCTGCGCAGTTCCGATTCACGCGCCGTCGCTAGGATAGCTTCCTGGTTTTCATATTTGGAGGATTCCGTTATATATAAAAACAAGATGAGACCAGGAACTGAGGGGACCCCAGATGGCAATGAGCATTGGCATTGCCAGGCCACTTCTGCAAAGGTTATCTAGCCATCCTTGGGCTTTATTTAAAAGTATTTGCATTTGTTCAGGGGCACTTTAAACATGAAATGAACTAAGAGTTTCAACTACTTCTATCGGTCTGACGTTCTTTCAGAGACAACTGTGAGTTCTTTTTTTTACTTTATTTCTTTGTGAAGAGGTACCAACAATTTTTTTTCCAGTATTTACTGACATCTGATATAAAACACAGAACAATGTATTCAGTCTGTGTGTTTCCAACAGATGGATCCAGTAACAGAAACCCACCAGAGGGAGGTTCTGGTCCTCCTCATTCCTGGAACTCCACACAGGGAGATCACACCATCCCTCCCCATTGTCAGGTAGATAGAACTGAAAGGCTCAGTAATATGCATTAGCTGTTATGCTGACAATGTGTATCTTTGCTGATTTTACCTTTTATCTCTTGTGTTTTTAAGACTGGAAATCTGATTAATATGAATGTTAAAGTGAAAGAGGAGCCAGAAGAGCCTTCAGAGATCAGCACAGGTAAGGAGTAAATATAGTATATGGAAGTCACACAGTCTTCTTGATCTGTCTCTGGAACAGTATCTTCT
Source organism: Hyperolius riggenbachi (assembly GCF_040937935.1). NCBI lineage: Eukaryota > Metazoa > Chordata > Amphibia > Anura > Hyperoliidae > Hyperolius > Hyperolius riggenbachi. The sequence goes on along the minus strand of NC_090655.1, from coordinate 209,270,798 downwards.
TCTCCCCACCTCTCTGTCAGTACTAGAGGAGACAGTATGTGTCCATAAGATGAGTCAGGAACCTCAACTAGAGGTAATGGGGAGACAGTATGTGCCCACTGACAGAGCCAAGAGTCTTCAGCTCCTATTAGGAAGTGGCATATGCTCAGTGGGGAAGTCAACAGTTATCAACTCCCACTTAGCTTTGTACACATGTATATAAAACTTAGCCAAGGGGGCTGATAATGACCACCTCTGCGTGTACAGTGACTGACTGCTGGCTGAGGTCATTGTTCTCCTCACTCACCCCACCTACTCTGTAATGCTCCTCATGTGCTGCTCCCTTGGCCCTCCTACCCTGCATAGCAACAGAATGTGTTGCTAACGTGAAAACTATCGACATGTCTGTACAGCCTCAGCCCTGCACTGTCACCTGAAGGACCGGTTCCCAATCCCTGCTAGGCAACAGTCCTTGCTTTAGACTCTAGCCAGAAGATGTGGTCAGTGTTCCCCCACATACTCTCTTGTGTTTCTCATACCTAATCCTACCTACTCATACCAGTCATTTTTATTCACAGGCCTTGGAGATACAATAGCGACTCAGGGGAACATCAAAACTGAGAAGGAAGAAGATGGGTATCCGAAGATTAAAGAAGAGGAAATCACACTAGAGATTGGTGCAGGTGAGTACCGTACATACACATAAGCACAACATACAGAAAAACGGCACAACTCCCTGCTCAGAGGGTGCTTCTCATTAGTCGTTCCGTTGTGTAGATGTGTTGGTTGTGTTATCTTTGCAGTGCACAGGAACAGTAATGAGTGAGACAGTAATTCAGAAGTTATGTGTGTAGTATGTGTTTTAGTTCAGACTGTTGATGTGTATCTGTCATGGAGGTGTGGGTGGAGAAATAAGTACCTTATGTACACGAAAGACATCTGGCTGTGTTCATCTTGGAAAAGTGAGTCTTGTGTATCTGTGTGAGGTTTGTCTTTTCATGATAGAACTCACCCATTGGTATTCTGCCTGAGCTGTTAGATCGGGGTGGATAGAGGTGCCACTTATGCTGGGTACACACTATGAGATTTTCTGGCCGATTTACTATCAGATCGATTATTTCCAACATATCCGATTTGCTTTCCGAGCATTTTCCGTTGAATTTCCGTTAACTTAAATAGGAAATCAATCGGAAAATCCTCTGTAATCGATCGGAAAGCAGATCGGACATGTTGGAAATAATCGCTCTGACAGTAAATCGACCAACTTTGGAGAAAGTCTGCATGTGTGCTGCTGATTTAACCACTGAATCGTGTGGTTTAGAGGCGCCGCCAACATACAGGCGAGGCGCGCTGCCGCTTGGGGCCTCACACTGCGGGGGGCCTCGCTGTGCTGCTGACGGCAGTCGTGCAGGTGGGGACGCCAGGCGGAGCGACAGGAGGGTGTGTGCAGCGGCGGGGGAGCGGGCAGAGAGAAGTATCCACTTACCTGCCTGGATCCTGCACGCAGCTTCTATCTACTTCCTGTCCCGGGGTCTGTCGCTATGGTAACAGCCGCCCCATGTAATGTCATCACAGGGGGAGCTCTTACCAATGCGATGCACGCCGGGACAGGCTGAAGATAGAGGCTGCGTACAGGGATCCAGGCAGGTAAGTGGATACTTCTCTCTGCCCGCTCCCCCGCCGCTGCGCACACCCTTTTGCCTATACTGGGAGCATATACCTATATAACCTATACTGGGAGCATATACCTATTTAACCTATACTGGGAGCATATACCTATCTAACCTATACTGAGGGGCACCTACCTATCTAACCTATACTGGGGGCACCTACCTATCTAACCTATACTGGGGGCAACTATACTAGCTAACCTATACTGGGGGAACCTACATATCTAACCTATACTGGGGGCAACTATGCTAGCTACCTATATTGGAGGCACCTACCTATCTAACCTATATGGGAGGCACCTACCTATCTAACCTATACTGGGGCAAATATACTGGCTACCTATATCGGAGGCACCTACCTGTCTAACCTATACAGGGGCACCTACCTATGTAACCTATATGGGGGCACCTACCTATCTAACCTATACTGGTGGCAACTATATGGGCTACCTATACTGGGGGGGGGGGACCTATAGCTGGCTACCTATACTGCGGGCACCTATACCTGTCTCCACGTTGGAGGCGCATTTTACGCCCTCGTCCTGGGTGCAATTTAGCCTAGAAACTGCTAGTATTTGGCTCCACCCACATCATGTTTTTGCCACGCCCATTTTGTTTTGAGATATGGCTATCTATATTTTGCCGCGGCGCGCAAATTCTTTCATGGATGGGGGCCTCAAGTTATGGAATGCTTGGGGTCACCCGGTTGAAAATGCTTTCAATCGGCTCCATGAGACAGCAACTGAATGGGACCCCCTTTGCCCAGTAGATGAGTATCTGAAGTCCACAGAACGACTGCAGTTCAGCCATCTGCATGGATCAGTTTATTTTGCCCTAGTTTACTGTCAGATCACTTTAAAGGGTACCTGAGATGGGGCCCCTTTAAATATTTATACATACCTGAAGCTTCCTTTAGCCCCCTTTGGCCTGATCGCTCACTGGTCGTCCTCAGTCGCCTTCTCTTTCGCCCACAACTGACCCCACAAAATCTGCCAGTTGGCACAGTCTGGACAGGCTCGCTCCCGTCGCCGGGAATGTTCTGCGCCTGTACAGTAGTACTGCGCAGGTGTAGAACACTCCAGGTGACGTCAACGCTGCAGGATTGTGCGCACTGCCAGGCTGCACATGCGCAGTTGGTCCCAAACCAGAGGACTTTCCGGGGCCAATTGTGGACGAACAGGAAGTCAGAAAAGGATGGCATGGGAGCGATCAGGCTGGAGGTGGCTGGAGGAAGCCCCTGGTATGTATATTTCGTATTTAAAAGTCCATCTCAGGTACCCTTTGAGGCCAGTTTTACACCTGGCCGGAGCGTTTGCGGTGAAAATTTACAATTCATGTGTAAAGGGGGGCCTAAAATTTACCCCTGATCAAAAATGCAACTATTCTACATTAATGATTGTTATTCAGCAATGGTCAGATGAGGCAGAGCAGGATCTGCACTTTGTTTATCAGCCATGGCTGAGATTTCGATCTCCTGCTTAGCACTCCATCCCAGTTCACAACTGTGTCCTGCCTTGACAAGAGTCTCTGCTCTCAATGCCACCAGAAAGTGTAGGGAATGACTGGAGAGCCTGAAGGCATCTTACTTCCCACATATCCTGTCATTACTCTATCAGATTCCTGCTGCTTCCACTGCTGCTACCATCACTGCGTTCCTACATAAAGCCAAGTATGGGGCAGAATGCAAGAGGAGAGCTTTGATATGGGTTTTATCTATAGTGAGTAAGGTAGATAGGTGTTTTCTTTCCTGTTTATTTCAAATCCTGTTTAACCACTTCGCATCCAGACGTTGTTTCCCCCTTATGGACCAGAGCAGTTTTGACATTTTACTATGTCCCTATTTAATCAGCAATAACTTATCCCTACTTATGACACTTAAATGAAATATATATCTTTTTTTCACGACAAACTGGGCTTTCATTGTATGACATTTTTTCCCTCGGACAATTTTGTTTTGTATGCATTTTAATAGGAAAAAGAGGGGGAAAATAAACAAAAACCACATTATTTCTCTGTTTTACCAATTGTAGTTTAAAAATAAAAAGCGGTACTGTAGATAAAAAGCACACATTTTGTTTGGCTATTTCTACTGTTTATCACAAAACTTAGATTATGTTCCTGTCACAGTTTATGAGGTGAGGATATTTGATTCTGAAATAATGCTACAGTGTGTATTTTTCACTATACAGGGAGTGCAGAATTATTAGGCAAGTGGTATTTTTGAGGAATAATTTTATTATTGAACAACAACCATGTTCTCAATGAACCCAAAAAACTCATTAATATTAAAGCTGAATATTTTTGAAAATAGTTTTTAGTTTGTTTTTAGTTTTAGCTATTTTAGGGGATATCTGTGTGTACAGGTGACTATTACTGTGCATAATTATTAGGCAACTTAACAAAAAACAAATATATACCCATTTCAATTATTTATTTTTACCAGTGAAACCAATATAACATCTCAACATTCACAAATATACATTTCTGACATTCAAAAACAAATCAGTGACCAATATACTGTAGCCACCTTTCTTTGCAAGGACACTCAAAAGCCTGCCATCCATGGATTCTGTCAGTGTTTTGATCTGTTCACCATCAACATTGCGTGCAGCAGCAACCACAGCCTCGCAGACACTGTTAAGAGAGGTGTACTGTTTTACCCCCTTGTAAATCTCACATTTTATGATGGACCACAGGTTCTCAATGGGGTGCAGATCAGGTGAACAAGGAGGCCATGTCATTAGTTTTTCTTCTTTTATACCCTTTCTTGCCAGCTACGCTGTGGAGTACTTGGAGCGTGTGATGGAGCATTGTCCTGCATGAAAATCATGTTTTTCTTGAAGGATGCAGACTTCTTCCTGTACCACTGCTTGAAGAAGGTGTCTTCCAGAAACTGGCAGTAGGACTGGGAGTTGAGCTTGACTCCATCCTCAACCCGAAAAGGCCCCACAAGCTCATCTTTGATGATACCAGCCCAAACCAGTACTCCACCTCCACCTTGCTGGCGTCTGAGTCGGACTGGAGCTCTCTGCCCTTTACCAATCCAGCCACGGGCCCATCCATCTGGCCCATCAAGACTCACTCTCATTTCATTAGTCCATAAAACCTTAGAAAAATCAGTCTTGAGATATTTCTTGGCCCAGTCTTGACGTTTCAGTTTGTGTGTCTTGTTCAGTGGTGGCCGTCTTTCAGCCTTTCTTACCTTGGCCATGTCTCTGAGTATTGCACACCTTGTGCTTTTGGGCACTCCAGTGATGTTGCAGCTCTGAAATATGGCCAAACTGGTGGCAAGTGGCATCTTGGCAGCTGCACGCTTGACTTTTCTCAGTTCATGGGCAGTTATTTTGCGCCTTGGCTTTTCCACACGCTTCTTGCGACCCTGTTGACTATTTTGAATGAAACGCTTGATTGTTCGATGATCACGCTTCAGAAGCTTTGCAATTTTAAGAGTGCTGCATCCCTCTGAAAGATATCTCACTATTTTTGACTTTTCTGAGCCTGTCAAGTCCTTCTTTTGACCCATTTTGCCAAAGGAAAGGAAGTTGCCTAATAATTATGCACACCTGATATAGGGTGTTGATGTCATTAGACCACACCCCTTCTCATTACAGAGATGCACATCACCTAATATGCTTAATTGGTAGTAGGCTTTCGAGCTTATATAGCTTGGAGTAAGACAACATGCATAAAGAGGATGATGTGGTCAAAATACTCATTTGCCTAATAATTCTGCACTCCCTGTAAACTGAGAAAATGAAGGTGATTTTTAAAGAGAACCTGTAACAAAAAAAAGTTCCCCTGGGGGGTACTCACCTCGGGAGGGGGAAGCCTCAGGGTCCCAATGAGGCTTCCCCCTTCCCTGTAGCTGCAGGCAGAACAGCGCTGGCTGCCCCGAAGTGTCCCGGAATCCTCCCTTGACAAGGCTGAAAAGTGCTGATAAGCGCTGCCTTATTTACCTTTCCTGGCTCTAGTGGGGGCTCTCCGCACGGAGATAGGTGAAGATAGCCGATCTCCGTCGGATCCGCTCTACTGCGCAGGAGCAGGAGACTTGAGCCTGCGCAGTAGAGCGGCCCAAGAACGATCGGCTATTTCCACCTATCTCCGAGGCGGAGAGCCGATACAGCGCCTGCGCTGGAGCCGGGAAGTTAAATATTTACATCCCTGCTGTTCGGTGAGCTTTATCGCCGCCGCTCTGGGAACGAGGAGGACGGGGGGAGCCTCAATAGGATCCGGAGGCTTCCCCTCCCGAGATGAGTACCCCCCAGGGGAGGTTTTTTTCATTACAGGATTTCTTTAATGGTGAAAATCAATCTTACTGGCTCAGGGAACATATTTTCCATTTCACCAATTAGTGCTGCAGCAGATAGTGCTGGAGGTGTGCACAGGAGCAAGGCTCAACCATGAACAGCTGTGCCATAGGACGTAGACATTATTGCAGTGGTGGATAAAGTGGTTAATAACAATGGGATAAACGTGAAGCGTAAATTAGTCTGCTTTGTACAGCATATTTATTTTCAGCATTGGACATGTACTGTATATATATATGTATATATATAATATAATATATATATATGATATTACACTTCTGTGTGTCTCCTGCAGATGGGTCGTATTGCAGAAATGTACCAGAGAGATGTTCCAGGCAACGTTATTCCTGGGATTCCACAAAAGAGCCGTACCACATCTCCCAGCATTTCCAGGTACACCAAAAGCCTCTTCAGATAATATTATATAATACAATGAAGTGGAATGCAAAGACCTAAACAAAGCCAGACTCGCCTAAAGCCACATTGAAATGTTCAGTAATCATTCCCAGGGAATGATTTCTGTTTTTGCTACAGTGCTGTAACCTGTTCTGCTCTATGGTAAGGGAAGGGGTGGCGATAGGTGGCAAACAGTGGAGCAGTGCCTGCAGCAGGAAGAACGTTTCAAGATAATTACATTTGTACCCTAATTTTTGTTATCCACCATGATGGAACACTAAACACTGACTTTTCCTGTAGAAAGGGAGAAGTTGGTGATTTAGGAATCAGCTCCAAGGTCAGCAGTTAGAGAATGGGTTCCCCGAGTTCTGTGTTGGCGAAGAAGCTGGAGTATGTAGATTGGCACTGCCAATCATCAGCGTTTGCATAACAAATGATAACTAACCAGTTAATGCACAAGTCAAGCTCTGTACACCATGAGCTTGCTGGGTACTCTGTAACTCTGTACACAAGGTAGACCTTGGTCGTTGGAAAACGGGAGTACCCCAATAGTTAACTATGAGCGAACGACATAGCCAGATATTTGAATTAAATGATGGCACAACCAACACCGTTCGAACCGATCCAGCAGGACTGATTGGTCTACATGGACAACAATCGCTGTCTTTTACTGTCATTTGGACACTTTTTTTAGTATTTAGTAGATCTTTCTGTTTATCTCACTGAGTATTTGCATCATTTATTATTCAGAATGAAAATGTGATTGTTAAAGTTGAAATCAAAGAAGAAGTTAAAGAGACGTTAGCATGGGGTGATATCCCGTGTAAAGAGGAGGAAATTCCTGTGGAGATTGGCCCAGGTGAGGAACAAACACTAAATACAGAAATGAACCACACATTCTCATTGTTTGGTCACTTCATCCATCTCTTGTTTTCTACTCTGTCAGTAGAAAGTAATGGGAGGCAGTATGTGGCCAGTGGGGGACTCAGGTCTCTTCTCACAGCACGTCATGATGTGTTACCAACCAAGAGATGTGACCAGTCTTCCCTTTGCTACCACCACACACTCTGGTGGTTTTCATGAATCTCAATAAAGGAGGCATCACTCTCCTCTTTATTTACAGACCCCGGAGACATCAGAGGGATTGAGGAAGATGAACATGTGAGCATCAAAGAAGAGGCGGATCCTCTAGAGATCAGCACTGGTGAGTGATAATGGGTTGGGTGCTGTCTTCTCAACAAGTCATTTAAAGGGAACCTGAGATAGGGCCCCACCATAAAATATACATACCAGCTATAAGTTGAGAAATTTAGGACTGACTCACAGTGTAAGAGTGTAGGGGTCGCCTTATCTTTGAGTTAGTTGTAAATATCTCCACTTACAGTCAGCGGAAGCTGCGACCTACTCTGACCCCTTCCCATTTATCCCCTTCTAAAAGGGGGCCGCTGCTAACTGTCTCCCCCCTTCCTGTGATACAATGCAGAGCCCTTCATCTCCTCTCCTTCGCGCATGCTGGTCTGCATAATGTAACCATGGTGACGTTGGAACACTAATGTAGGCAGACCAGAGAGAACACAGCACATAACCTGTAACACTGCAGGAAGGAGGGAGAGCGGTTACCATAGCATCGCGTATACAGCAAAGTCGCCAACATCCGGCACCAGCGGAGATTGCCTGATGCTTGGTGGCCAAAAAAGCACAAACCTAAACACCCCAACCCCGCCCCATGTTCAGGTCTCTGTGTGTCACCCGTGTCAGGTCACATGACATGCCAGGAGCCGTGCAGGGGCGCCAGAAAGCCGCTAGGACCTGCAGGAAGATTTGAAGACGGCGCTGGAGGCTCGGGGAGTATGTAATGGCCTGCAAACCCCGTAAAGAAAACCCTAAAGCATAGTCTCCGTTATCAGACATGCCGGTTAATTGAGACTTCCGGTTGCCTGAGTTCTGGATAACGGGTACTTTGCTGTAGATTCATCAAATACTCCTCAGTGTTCATAACATTTCCCCCGCATGCTCCACCATGGTGGCAGAGTTTAGCAGTTGCTGATATTGAACCATTCTTTGTGGATCTATCTTGGCCAATGGCCACCAGATTCGACCATCATATAAATGACTCTCAGATCAAATCTGATCAGAGCCGGAGATTATTCTTCTGTACACTGTACACAGATTTTCACTAGATCTCAGCATGAAACCTATTAGAATCTGTGGAATTATGTAGAGTGTACCTCCCTGGCTGTGCAGAGCGTTGGCAGTGGAGATGACTCTCACCTGTCTACCAAACCACCTTCCTCTTTGTCCTCTCTCCTTGCCACAGTGCTCCTCCCTGTGTCTTTCCTCCCGGGGCACCTGGGTTATGTGACAAACGCTAGAGGCCAAACACTGGAGGTCAGGCACCTATGCCTCCATGCCTCTAGCGTTTGTCACATGGCACAGGTGCCCCAGAGAGAAGACACAGGGAGGAGCACTGCGGCAAGGAGAGAAGACACTGGACATGGGAGGAGACGCGCCAGTGAACAGGTGAGAGTTAGCTCTGCTGCCAGCACTCTGCATTTAGGTGGTCCCTAAATCAAATGATGCTACTGCTGCACCCCTAACCAACTTCCAATTGAGAGATATATTCCATTCGGTTCTGATTTGATCAATTTTGGTTGAAAATTGATCGATTGGGCATTGTTTTTGGCACCAGTTTCTAGCAGATTCGATCGCAGTGATCAATCTGCCATATATCAATGGAAAATCAATAAGTGTATGGCCAGCTTTGGACTGGAGCTGAATAGGAAAGTCATAATAGATAGGATTTTCCAGACAGCCACAATCCCTGTAGATGTTGATCTATTTATCTATTTCCATAGAAGATTTCCCCCATTCAAGATGTTCATAAACTATAAGGGCCTGAGCCCACTAACGCAGTTGTGCCCGCTTTTCAGCATCTGTAACATTGATGTTTAACTGAAAAGCGGACACAACTGCACACAACTGCTTTAGTGGGCTCAGGCCCTAAATGATACAAGGCAGAAACCTTCAGAACTTGAATTCAGTGTGGGACACACTAGCAACACTAATCACTTGTGACTTGAAAAGCTCTTGCTATGTATGTGATCCCACTTGAGGGATGTGTGGATAGATTCATGAAAGAGTTACGTGCTCAAGCGGCGCGGGTTAAACCAACGAGCGCACGCTATTGTCAGCGTAGTGAGCGCTCTTAAAGAGGAACTGAAGAGAGAGGTATATGGAGGCTGTCATGTTTATTTCCTTTTAGACAATACCAGTTGCCTGGCAGCCCTGCTGATCCTCTGCCTCTAATACTATTAGCCATAGCCCCTGAACAAGCATGCAGCAGATCAGGTGTTTCAGTGGTTCAGACTTATAAGTCTGATCTGACAAGACTAGCTGCATGCTTGTTTCTGGTTTTAATCAGATACTACTGCAGAGAAATAGACCAGCAGGGCTGCCAGGCAACTGGTATTGATTAAAAGGAAATAAACATGACAGCCTCCATATACCCCTCTCTTCAGTTCCCCTTTAAAGAGGAACTTCAGCCTAAACAAACATACTGTCATTAAGTTATATTAGTTATGTTAATTAAAATAGGTAATATAATCCCTTACCAACCCTGTTTTAAAAGAACAGGCAAATGTGGTTTCATGGGGCAGCCATCTTTTTGGTTGAAAGGTGGTGACGGAGCATGAGACACAGTTCCAACTGTCCTGTATGCTGATCACCCTTCCCAGCTGCTCGCACTAGGCAACGAGAACAACAACATCAGAAATCCCATCATGCTTTGCACAGCAACAGGGGAAAAATGCCCGGGAAGATTTCTTTGATGGGGCGGAGCTTAGCTTCCGTGAAGCTAAAAATTAGGCTTGAGTAAGAAAAACAATGTTCTGATGCTGTGAAATTGTTAAAGGGGTGCTATGGCGAAAAATTGTACAATTTAAAATATGTGCAAACATAGACAAATAAGAAGTTTTTTTCCAGAGTAAAATGAATAAATTACTTTTCTCCTATGTTGCTGTCACTTACAGTAGGTAATAGAAATCTGACATTACCGACAAGTTTTGGACTAGTACATCCCTTTATAGGGGATTCTCAGCATGGCTTTTATTCTTTATAAAGATCTTCCCTAAAAAGGATTTTTAACCATTTCAGCCCGCTGGGATTTTTCGCCTTATGCATCAGAGCAATTTTCACCTCCCATTCATTCGCTAATAACTTTATCACTACTTATCACAATTTATTGATCTATATCTTGTTTTTTCCGCCACTAATTAGGCTTTCTGTGGGTGGTACATTTTGCTAAGAGCCACTTTACCGTAAATGCATTTTAACAAGATTAATAAGAAAAAAATGGAAAAAATTCATTATTTCTCAGTTTTCGGCCATTATAGCTTTAAAATAATCCACGCTACCATAATTAAAACCTATGTATTTTATTTGCCCGTATGTCTCGATTATTATACCATTTAAATTTTGTCCCTATCACAATGTATGGCGCCAATATTTTATTTGTAAATAAAGGTGCATCGTTTCCGTTTTGCGTCCATCACTATTTACAAGCTTATAATTTTAAAAATGTTTGTAGTATACCCCCTTCAAATGCATATTTTAAAAGTTCAGACCCTTAGGTAACTATTTGTCTTTTTTTTTTTTTCCAATTGTATTTTTTTTTTTTTTACTATTAAAACTTTTATTTGGGTAATATTTTGGTGTGGGACATAAACTGTAAATTTTTAATGTTAGCTGTGTAAATAGTAATGTAAAAAATGTGTAGCTGTAGTTTTACTATTTGGCCACAAGATGGCCACCTTCGTTTTTTGTTTCCCTCCTTGTACTTCTCTCTAAGAGGAAGTACAAGGGGGATGCGGAAATCTCTCCGGGCAGAAGAGCCGGAGCCTCACAGGTGAGCGCTTCGGTTTTTCTGCGGGGGAAAGGGATCGGTGATCGGGAACCATGTTCCCTTTCACTGATCCCAGGGCTACCGGGCGGCACAGCGGGGATGCGGGGGCGCGCCCGTGATCGCGGGCGGGAGCGCGCCCAAGCGCGAGAGCGCTGCAGAGCTGCCGCCCGGACGTGAGCTTCACGTCCGGGCAGCGGAAATGGTTAAACAATGATGCTGGCCAGCTTCCCTGCTCGCTACACAGTTTCTTTGCAGTTGGACAGAGCAACTGCCATTCACTAAGTGCTTTTGAAAATAAATAAATCCCTGAGAATCCCCCTTGAAGAGATGGACTAGTCCAAAACCTGTCACTTCTGGTAGATTTCTACTACCTACTGTAAGTGCCAGCAACATAGGAGAAAAGTACTTTATGGCTCATTTTACTCTGGAAAAAAATGTACTTCTTATTTGTTTATGTTTGCTCATATTTTAAATTTTACAATTTTTCGCCATAGTGCCCCTTTAAAGAAACACCAAGCCTTTTCCAGTGCTGCTGAGTAGATTTGTAGTCTGGAGGTTCACTTTAAGGTACGCACGCTCCTTTTGAAGTGCTGCGCAATGGTATGTAGCATGACCACAATACTTTACTAGCACGGCCGCAACTACATTAATTAACATAGTAGTGGCTGTGCTAGTAAAGCATCGCAGTCGCTCTACATCACATCGTGCGGCACTTCAAAGTAGTGTGCGTAGCGTCAAGTAGCTAGTGTAGCTTAAGAGCGCACGCTATGCTGACAGATGCGTGTGCTCGCTGCTTTAACCCGTGTTGCTTGAGTACAATATCTTTCATGAATCTACACTGCATTATCACTTATAGCATTACATTAGCAAGAGCTTTATACAGTAAAACACAAGTTCTTAGAAAAGTGCTGCCAGTGGGACCCGGCCCTCCTGTGAATTCAGAAGGGATGCAGTGAGTGTGACTGTGTGATGTACAAGTGTTGGACAAAATCATGGAAACACCTTGAAAATCAACAAAATATATATTAATGTGGTGTAGGTCCACCTTTTGCAGCAATTACAGCCTCAATTCTCAGAGGTATTGATTCATACAAATTGTGAATTGTTTCCAAAGGAATTTTAGCCAATTCTTCAGTTAAAACACCCTCCAGTTCTTTTAGAGACGATGGCGGTGGAAATCGACTTCTTACTTGAATCTCTAATAACGACCATAAATGCTCAATAATGTTGAGGTCTGGGGATTGTGGTGGCCAGATGAGATGCTCAACTTCATTAGAATGTTCCTTGTGCCATTCTAGCTGTATGGATTGGGGCATTATCATCTTGAAAGAATCATTCCCCTCCGGAAACAGTTTTTGAACCATGGGATGAACTTGGTCACCCAAAATTCCTAAAGTCTCTGCTGTTAATTTTTCCATGAAGGGAAATCATTGGCCTGGCAGATTTCCAAGAAATAGAACCCCAGATCATCACAGAACCCTCGCCATGTTTTACGGTTGGGAGAAGGCAGTCTGGATGAAATGCTTCTTTCAGCTGTCTCCAAACGTACATTCGGCCAGAGGTCGAAAATAAGGTAAACGATGATTCGTCAGAGAAAATCACATTTTTCCACTGCTTGAGGGACCAATTCTGGGGGTTTCTACACCGCTCTAATCGCTTTGAAACATTTGTCTTTGAGAGCAGAGGTTTTCTAATTGCCGTTCTTCCGTGGAATCCAGATTTGTGGAACTCCCGACGAACAGTTTTTGTGGAAACTGGGTTCTGTAGGTGTTCATTCAGCTCTGCAGTGATTTTAGAAGCCGTGGTCTTGCACGCTTTTCTAACAATTCGATTTAGAGTCCGACGGTCTCTCTCGGACAACTTTGACTTTTGGCCACAACTGTGCTAAGCTGAGGATGTTTTCCTTCTCTTTCAAAGGCTGTCATTACTTTTGAGACAGTACTTCTTGAAATGCCAAGCATTCAGGCAGTTTCTGTTACAGTAGCACCTGCCATATGAGCACCTCTATAGTAATTGTTTCTGCATCGATGGCTAAGGTTGTGCAAAAGATCAACTTTGGAGTCACAAGTATTTACATTAACTCCTACATGATCTGCACCATCAAAAAAGGTCCGTCTTTATTGTCAATCCATTAAAACATGGTTAAAAACAGATAGCGGGTAAGTACAGGGTGACGCACAGGCATTTCGGACTGCTTGGTCCTTTATCAAACCATCACAGACCCACTCAAGGTGGGTTTGTGATGGTTTGATAAAGGACCAAGCAGTCCGAAACACCTGTGCGTCACCCTGTACTTACCCGCTATCTGTTTTTAACCATGTTTTAATGGATTGACAATAAAGACGGACCTTTTTTGATGGAGCAGATAGTGTAGGAGTTAATGCGATATGAGCACCAACAATTTGGCCTCTTTGAAAGTCTGAGAGATCTGCCATTTTTATAAATTATAACCAACTTTGGTTTAAATATCGGTAAAAAAAACAATTACTTTAATTAAACATATCAAATAATAAAAAAATAACATATGTCAAGTTTTGATTGCTTCAAACATGTTCAAAGATTATGATGTCAAAATGTTAGGTGTTTCCATTATTTTGTCCAACCCCTGTATTTCTGCTCTAAAAACAACCTGTCATACATGGATATTATTAATAGTCTTAAGGTGCCCATTAACGATACAATTTGCCGAACGATCGTTCACATGAACAATCAGAAATGATCGTTTGGGACCACTAATGGACAAAAATCTCCTAACCAATCAGATTAATGAAACCGATACTTTGCACAGTGACATTCACTGCATCCCTTCTGAATTCACAGGAAGGCCTGGAGCACGCTGGGTTTTGTCCATTAGTGGTCTCATACGATCATTTACGGTTGTTCATACAAAGTATTATTTGTAAATGATCGTTCACCAAATTGTATGGTTAGTGGCCACCATTAAGCCTGGTACACACTTTCAACTTTGATTGGCCAATCGCTGACCAATTTTACCACCTCCATGTAGTATGAGAGTTTTACCTACCCAATCTGCTCAGAGCATTCAATATCTGTTGGCATGCATTCTACATTGAGGTGGTAAAATTGACTAATCATTGGTCAGCTAAAATTGGAGGTGGGTTTTCAAGATTTAGTCTCCCCTAAAACGGTTACCTCCCAACTTCCGCGATGTCTGCCTCATCGATCGCGATCCTGTAGCATTTTGCACATGTGTACTGCACAAGCACAGAACACTCCCAGCAATGGGACCATAATTGAGGGGGCACCTGGGCCATGTATGTGTAGCAGATACTCCGGTGGGGACACTGGAGGGGATCTCCGAGGCACCTGATTGGGGGGGGGGAGGGGGGGGTGAGTAAGGCTTCTGTAACATGAAGAATGTGATGTCTAGAATGAGGAAAGTCCATGGTTTGTTTATTTGGCTGCATTTAGTGATTTTAACAGCTACTCACTTTAGTTGATAACTGCTGTTTAGTGAGGCTTGAAGTCTTTAAAAAAATGTATTTCTCTTTAAAATAAAACTGTTATTCTCTTTTATCCCTTTTCTTCTCCAGAGAGGAAAGACAGCAAGAAGAATGCAGAGGAACAGATCAGTACTGCTCCAAACATTGGATTACAAACTTATTACATTGGTTATACCCCCAAAGAAGAAAACGCTGTTATCCTGAATTACCAACCAGGTGTTCACACTGCAGGCCCATCATCTCATCCCACAACACAAGGGGGCGGTGTTCCTGACCATTCCTATTATACTACTCTTCCTAAAGATGAAGAGGAGGAAGAAACCTTAGTGCTTCCTGAGGAGAATGAATGCTATGCCATAAGAAAAGAACTCTTTTCAAACAGCAGAGGCTACAGAGGGAAGCCACATTCATGCCCTGAATGTAAGAAGCGTTTCTCCCGCAAGTATGGAATGATTTTGCACTTGAGAACCCACACAGGAGAGAAGCCTTTCTCATGCGTGGAATGTGGGAAAAGCTTTAGCAACAAATCTAATCTAAGTGTTCATCTGAGGACTCACGCAGGAGTAAGGACCATCTTTTGCTCTGAGTGTGGGCAGATTTTCACCCGAGAAGCCGATCTCAACACACACATGGAGACTCACAAAGCTCCGCAAGGACTTCAGCCGTTTTCCTGTTTGGTTTATGGGATGTGTATTGCCCAGAAGTGTGTTGTCCCCCCTCCCCCAGCGGCCAAAACTGGGCAAAACTCCTTTGCATGTTCTGAATGTGGGAAAAGCTTTGCCCACAGGTCGAATCTGGTGAACCACAAGCGGACTCACTTAGGGGAGAAGCCGTACGCTTGTTCCGAATGTGGAAAACAGTTCTCCAAGAAATTTTCCTACATGTTGCATCTGGGTTCACACAGTAGACAGGAGGTACCTGTGTGAGGAGGTGGCCGTAGTGTCACAGCCGGTACATGCTCACATGTGACTTTTACTCCTGGAAATAGTATTTTTTTTTTACTAGCTTTGGGGTCTACAACATACCTCTCGAAACATTATTGCCTGGGTTTATCTTCTGTTGTTCCAGAGACAACACAAACACTACAGACTGCTTGAATTGTTCAAAAGGAGGGTCAAATGAGGGGTTTTGTATGGAAGGTAAAGTGGCCACGCCAACAGCTATGTATTCAAATAAGAACCACTTGCTTCCTCATACCTCTATGTCAGTTTTCCTTACTGTACTGCACAGAAGCATTCTCCTTAACTGGCTCCACATGAAAATCCTAAAGGCCCATACCCACTATGAGATTTTTTCCAACGACCAGTGCTTTTTTTTTTTTAGCGCAAGCGATTGTCCCTGCGATCATGTGACGTGGGTGCAAGTGTGCAAATACGCAAATGACATTTGGCGACGACAATGACCATCACGGCGGTTCGGATCTTTAGGATCTCTGACGACTCTTACGTAAAGTACCGCGATCGCTTGGACTCTCGTTCGCCCCTGTCATGTGCCGTCACGTGTAGTCGCATGTACTCACCTGCAGGAAGATGGATTGTGGGACATCGCTGTGATCCATCTTCCTGCTTCTCTAGGCGAGTATTCAGCCTAACAACCATTTCAAATCTGCAATTTCAACATCAGGAAATCTGACCTGGTACAGCGCACAAACACTTGGAACAAATACGTTTGTGGTGATTTTATTCATTTTAAATTTACAGTAATATATTTTATTATGTTCTACGTATTTTTGTTTGTATGTTTTCTTTAGGACTTGCTGTACATTGATACTTGGCCTCTCGTATGCTTCCAGACAATGAATGAAGACTTTGAATTTCCCCAAGGCTCTATCGAGCATATGTAAAATATTATTGTGAATGGAATGCATGTATCTCCTTCTATAACATTTTCCTGCATCATTCATCATTGTTTAGCGTATACTGAGCTGTTCTTTTCTGGACTTGTCCTACAGTGCAAATGAATCTGAGCTCCACCCTGGATGCTTGTTTCCAGGCAACAGGAATCACTGATTTATTGGATTCTATATGTTTTTACATATTTGTACACTAATCAAGTACTTGACTTGCTTCATTCAAGGTGCTAAAAAATGTACAGAGTACTGTACACACGCTAGATGGTTCTAAAATATATAGTATATGTATGGCAGCCCTGATGCATTGGCGAGAAATCCAGCCTGCAATGATCATCTTGTCTGAGCCCAGGCAAAAGCTGTTGTCTCCCTCTTTTCCCTCATTCTGTGCTGCTCTGTCAAGTGCTGCACTAATGTCCCTCCACCTGACCACGTAGCAACAGTACGCGTTGCTGGCCTGCTAGGGACATGTCTGTACAGCACTCGGGCCCAGAACCCCACCCTCTTTGATCCCAGATATGGGCATTATTGGACAATTAACATTGAATGTGCGTGATTTTGCTCTAGCTTTTTTGTTTTGAACAAATATGTGATGGTTCATACGTTATAGAATAGAGTCACCAGAGTAGAGTAAAACACGTTAAAAACTGTTTAAAATGGGAGGTAGGGGTAGACTTCCCAAAATAGACTCGAACAGTCAATAACAAGTTGAAAAATTTTATAATCGAACTGTTAAAAAATGCGACGCGCTTCCTGGGCATTAATTGGCGTCATCAGGTAATCAATAGGTGTTACTGTCAGCAAATCTCAGCCAGCAAAACCACCTCCAGAGTCAATGTGGGGAGGTAATTCCACCACTATCTATCATTTTAACCACTTGAGGACCACAGTGTTAAACCCCCCTAAAGACCAGGCCTTTTTCCAAAATTGGGCCACTGCAGCTTTAAGGCCTCACTGCAGGGCCGCACAACTCAGCACACAAGTGACCCCGCCCCCACCCCCTTTTCTCCCCACCAACACAGCTTTCTGTTGGTGGGGTCTGATCGCCCCCTAGATGTTTGTTTATTTTCTACAAATATTTGTTATTATTTTTTTATTAAATGTCCCTATTTTTTTTTTTATATATATTTTTGTATTTCACCCCTCCCTCCCCCCTCGCCAGCCAATCAGCGTGATCGGCAGTCATAGGCTTCAGCCTATGACAGCTGATCACTTCCCTGCCTCTGGAAGGGACAGCCGTGTCACACGCTGTACACGGTAATTAGACGGCAAAACCGCAGCTGGGAGACTGAAGGCGGAGCGGAGTTCCCTCATTCATGCAGAGATGCACGCGCATCAGCGTACGTGATCTCCTGCAATACCCGCCCCAAGGACCTTATGCCGATCGGCGTCAGGGGGTCTTGGGGCTGCCACCGCGGCCATGCTCATTGCCATGACGCGATCTACAAGTGGTTAAAGAGAATCTGTATTAAAGAAATGTTATATAAATAAAAATATCAGCCTGTTCGGGGACATTTCCTAGCCCCCTCTGTGACATTTTCGGCGCTCTCCGCCACAATATTGGCAATAAAATAACAGTTTTGTAAACAGTAAAGATGGCAGCAGAAACAGGAAGTATACTAAAAAGAAACAGGATGTATACTGCCTTATGTTTGCATGACAAGTTTTTATTATTAAATGCAGCTTTCAGATGTTATGTGCAAGTTTAGAAAAAGTTTAACCTTCTGCCTCTGCAGCTCTGTGCCACTGAAACGTGACAAGAATCCTCAGATTCCTTTATAAACACAGGAGTCTGGGCTCTGCACTTGTGTCTGGGTAACAAATGTTACCCAGCATGTGATAGGCAGCTCCCTCCTCCCACAGCCTCACAGACACAGCTGAGGCTGAGAGCAGGCACCTGTCTGTGAGTGAGAAATAAACAAAGCACCCAGGAGTGAGCCTGCAGGGAGCTTGCATAATTTGTCCCCATCACAGCAGAGGCAGCTCCTTCCTCTCTGGGTGACAAAGCTTTACAAAGAAAAGAAGATAAGATATATTAGAGAGACAGTACAACTAGAAAAGGCTGCAGTAACAGTACAACTAGAAAAGGCTGCAGTAAGCCAGAGCACACTAGAACAGGTATAGGAACTTGTAGGATAGGAGAAATAAGGCTGAAAAGTTTGTTACAGAGTCTCTCTAAACTGATTTTAATGTGTTTTACTCTACTCTGGTGCCTTTGTTCTATAACTAATCAAGTATTCTAGTCCACCCCTGGTGGAGGGTGTTACCCCGATCCGTTTCCTCTACAGAGAGTGACTTTTTACCCTGAGTGGGGTCTGGTTTAATCTCCCCACCTGCAAATACAGTGGTTGCTTTACCAATAACCCACCTTTGTAAGTACTTCTCAGAGCGCAGTACTGCGCAGAGCGGACCCTATTGGGATCGGCTATTTCCACCTTAGCCCATCGGGAGCTGCTACTGCGCTGGATCCTGGAAGGTAAATATTGCAGGCGCTACTGCGCCACAGCACAACAAATTGTCGGCTGTGGTTTCAGGGGGCTCCAGTGCTGCCACTGTGGGACGGAGGAGGACAGGGGAAGCCTTGATAGGATCCAGAGGCTTCCCCCTCCCGAGGTAAGTACCCCCCAGGGGCACTTTTTGAAGTTACAGTGTCTCTTTAATAATATGGCGTTAATGCAGGTTTTATGCAAATAAATGCAGCTTGGAAATGGACGCATCAAATGCAGTAGCAGTTCAAGTTGCATTAACTCAAAATGATTAGAATCCCATTGGCCTCTAAAATCAAGAACTGGCCTACTGTCTTTACCCAACCTGTCAGCTGCCTGTGAGTTTTACATTATGACAGCCGTGCAGCCCTGTGATGAGGCTATTTGCAGTCGTCATGCTGCAGCTATCGTTGCCGGCTGGCAGAAGAGCCAAGAGGAACCATTATTTTCCCGATCATGTTATCACCGTGATTAACCTCACTGGGAAGTTTTATTTGTTGTTACTAACTTCCCTATTGCTGCTCCTTGGTGTCTTACCCCTTCCCATCCCATCAGTCTTGCCCGAGCTGCAGAAGATGATCTGTGTATCCCTGGTAGAACAAAATAGTTTTTTGTGAATAAAATATATTTATTTAATCATTTTCCATTAGGAATATAGAGTTCATTTTACTCATATTTTTCTTATATTTCAAATGTGTCCTTAACATCTGCCGGACATTTACTGAAATAGTTTACCAAAAGCTGTATATGTGCTTAATACAATGGTGGAGAGACGGTTTTGATATTCAGAACATGTAAATAGTCATTTCTGGGTAACTGACACTTATAGTAACTGCAAACTTTTTTTACAACACCAAGGCTTCAGTTACTTGCCGACATGAAGAGGATAAATAGGAAATGAACTCTTAGCCTTCTTTTTGTCTTAAGCATTTTAAATAAAAAAACAAAAAAAAGGTAAACCAATATTTGTGTAGTTGTCTGTTGTTAGTGGTTTGTGTACTGCGGCACAGATTTATATAGTGCTCCATGCTATGGCCAGACTCTGGGCTTATGATGGTCTCATTATTCTTATGTAGTCCATGTTAACTCTGTTAGGCTGTGTTCCCACTATAGCGGAAAACTATAGTTTTACCGCAGCGGAAAACTGGCTGTTCACGAATCCTGTTTTATAAATAGGATTTGTTCACACTTGTAGGCCAAAGATGGATTCATTGTGGTAAGCGGACCTCACTTCTGTGCGGTCTGCTATTTTTTCTGAAGAATGGGTGTGTTTCCAACAGGCTATGGTTGAAACGCATCTGCCCCGGGCACCAACTGGACCACAACAAACCATCGGAGCAGACACTACACTATCTCCTCCCGCTGGCCATTGGAGGACCGGCGCAAGTGGGAACCTAGTCTAACTGCAGCACTTTAGGCTGTACATACAATTAGGACCCGTTTCCACTATGGCCGACAGTGTGTCTCCCCGCATGCAAATTTGTATAGGGAAAAGCAGCCTATTAAAATCAGTAGGCTGCCACTTGATTCGCATGCAGGAGAAAAAATTGCAGTGAATGCCTGGAGTCTTAAAGAGACTCAGAGATGAAATAAATGCAAGATCTTATACTTACCAGGGCTTCCTCCAGCCCCATAAGCATGGATGCGTCCCTCACCGTCCTTCCGTGGTCTCCCGTTCATCATCAGCCCCGGTAACTGGCTCAGTGGCGTCAGTCCGGGTCTACGGCTCATGCGCAGAAGACTCGGGCTGGACGTCACTGAGCCAGTTACCTGGGCTGATCGCGGCTGAACGGTAAAGACAGACACATCCATACTGTGCATGTTTGAGCCCGAACTCGGGCAGTATGGATTAACTCGTCTTTGAAAGTGCTCAGAGACGCAAGAACTTCTGAAGGCTGCACAAGGAGGGCTGGCTGAAGAACTACACCAGGGTCTGGCGATGGAACACTGGGAAGGAAAAAGGACCAGGAAAGCTCTATGCGACCTAGAGCCTTCCCTCTCCATAGGTGATTACCGTAAGTCTTTTTTTTTTTCAGCTTTTCCAGTCATATGGAGGCTGCCAGATTTATTGACTTTTAAGCAATACCAGTTGTCTGGCAATCCTGCTGATCCTCTGCCCTTAATACTATAGCCATAAACCCTGAACAGGCATGCAGCAGATTATTGTCAGGTCTGACAAGATTAGCTGTATGCTTGTTTCTGGTGTGATTCAGACACTACTGCAGCCAAATAGATCAGCGCCCTGCTGATTGCCAGGCAACTGATACTGTTTAAAAGGAAACAAATATTGCAGCCTCCATATCACTCACCTCAGATTTACTTTAAGCACATGAAAAAAATATCTCAACCCTAGTTGGATGAGCAATGTCTATAGAAATGGTTGTTCTCAAACAAACAAAAAAAAACAGTCAGATATGTGCCGATAGATAGACAAGACACTGAACATTTTACCCTGGCGGACTAGCACCAGAGCTGCAGCCACTAGGACGTGCTCTATAGGCAGTAGCAGTGTTAGAGACTCTTGCCCAAGGTCTACTCACTGAATAGGTGCTGGCTTACTGAACAGGAAGAGCCAAAATTTGAACTCTGGTTTCCTGTTGCCCATGGTAGCCCTGCATGGTGCCACTGGGGTTAATGGGGCGAGGGCCCCAGCGAGTCATGCTGCATTGTGTTATGTGAGGGCAGTCAGCAGTCGGGTGCCAGCCTGGAAGATAGAAAAGGAAGTGATGTTGCTGAGTGATTGCAGAAGAAGAGAATGACAGCACAGAGGCAGGTAATATATTTGTATATACTAGTCATTTCATCCTGTTAGGTAACGGGCACTAAACAGTGGTGTACTCATGCACACAACCTGCACCTAACCACCGTGTGCACGCCATTCAGTCCTGCGTTTGCACTTTGCGACGATACACATGCACAGACGCAAAAAAAAAAAAAATAGGCCTTTTTAAGGCCCGTTCACACTACGAACCTGATGCAATAAACTCCAGTAAAGATGCAGTGCAGAGACTGCACGGCAATTTTACCGTTACTAACACTGGGGGAGCACCGGGTGTCATCCACAGTAATGCACGTTGTTATGGTGATGCGTGTTAACCAGGTAATGTGTATGATGGTAATGGGGTAACAGCCGGGGTTCCCTCTGCACTAGTAACAGTAAAATTGCTGTGCACTCCCTGAGCACTGCAACTTTACCGGAGTTTACTACATCAGGCCCTGTGTGCCTTGCTGTCAGTTATGACACACTGCATAGTCAGTTATGACACACAGTAGGGGGAAGCTTCTGGATCCTCAAGATGCTTTCCTGATCCCGGACACCTCCACTGGCGGCTGCGCTCCCCCTCCGTACAAATGCAGCCGCACTGCACAGGCACAAGGATGGCTGTTCATGCGCAGCAGTTTGTGCACAGAGGAAAATGCCATGCATGTGCTGTAGCTTGTATTGACAGCACACTACATGTTACGGTCTAACGACCTTTGTGACGCCTTCAGTGTGCAGCCTCATTTTTCCTTTTGGGTGTTTGTACTGCGTTATCCAGGGAAGGCAACCTGGAAGAGGCTACCTACCACTGGCTAATCCTGACTCCCAGTAGCAGGAGGGGTCTGCTCCCGTGAAACCTTAAGTAGAGTGACCATATTTTTGTGGGTCCAACCTGGGACGGGGGGGGGGGGGGGGGGGGGCGTGGGGGGGGGCGGCGCGCACAGCGCGCCGCGGCGAAAAGTGGGAAGGAGTGAGGAGCACGCAGCGGCGAAGACTGGGGGAGGGGGGCTGCGGCGCGCCGCGCCGAAAAAATGGGCGTGGCCATGACATTGTATGGGCGGAGCTAACGTAATGATGTAACAGCGAGGCATAAGAAAGCAGTGTTTACGCCATGATGTGGACAAACGAGACTTTGTATCATGGGTGTGCAGAAACTGTGTGATGCTAATAGTATACCGTAACCACAAAGCAGCAAACATAGCCATCTATGACCATTAAATAATAAATGCAGTAACAGTTACCCCGGACACCAGAAAATAAACGCAATAGGCAACATGTCAGTATAAAATAAATGCAATGCGGGCAAACATGTCAGTACAAAATAAACGCAATGCGGGCAACATGTCAGTACAAAATAAACGCACTGCGGGCAAACATTTCACCAGAAAAGAAACGCACTGCGGCCAAACATTTCACCAGAAAAGAAACGCAATGCGGGCAAACATTTCGCCAGAAAAGAAACGCACTGCGGGCAAACATTTCGCCAGAAAAGAAACGCACTGCGGGCAAACATTTCACCAGAAAAGAAACGCACTGCGGCCAAACATTTCACCAGAAAAGAAACGCAATGCGGGCAAACATTTCGCCAGAAAAGAAACGCACTGCGGGCAAACATTTCGCCAGAAAAGAAACGCAATGCGGGCAAACATTTCGCCAGAAAAGAAACGCACTGCGGGCAAACATTTCACCAGAAAAGAAACGCACTGCGGCCAAACATTTCACCAGAAAACAAACGCAATGCGGCAAACATTTCGCCAGAAAAGAAACGCACTGCTGGCAAACATTTCGCCAGAAAAGAAACAATGCGGGCAAACATTTCACCTGGAAAAGAAACAATGCGGGCAAACATTTCACCTGGAAAAGAAACAATGCGGGCAAACATTTCACCTGGAAAAGAAACAATGCGGGCAAACATTTCACCTGGAAAAGAAACAATGCGGGCAAACATTTCACCTGGAAAAGAAACAATGCGGGCAAACATTTCACCTGGAAAAGAAAGCATTTACTCACCTGGCAGAAGTGTCCGGCCTCTGGCGCGCTGCTCCGTCCCGGGACCGTCTTCCTCCTCCTGCTCTGGTCTCCCGCACTGACAGGGCTACGGCAAGATGGCGCCCGAAGCCCTGTACTAGTGACACAAATAGGTCTCCAGTACAGGGCTTCGGCAGCCATCTTGCCGTAGCCCTGCTCGCCTGCCGGTGTCGGAAACAGACACCGGAAGAGGAGGCTGGAGCGGGGCTGCGGGCAATGAACTGGCACGGCGTCTATAGACACCGCTGCCAGTTCATTGAGGAGAGAGTGGCCAGAGTCCCGAGGCCGGGACGTCCCGCTGCTGAAAGCGGGACGTTTCCCGGGACCTCATGCAGCCTGGGACAGCGGACCCCGAATCCGGGACGTGTCCCGGGCAATCCGGGACGTCTGGTCACTCTACCTTAAGGCGCATACAGGCGTCTAACAAGGGCACACCATGCACACGACCAACCGCAGGCATGACCTGTATGTCCACAAGTCTAGACGGCTAAACGCCCAACTCATTTACATACTGCGCACGCAAGAGGAATGACTGATGACACATTCAAAATAAGTACAAGTCGTTCAAACGACACAATATCAGACCAATACCAGTTGCCTGGCAGCTAGATGTAGCGAACGGTTCCAGGCGAACTATGGGGGTTCGCGTTCGCCTGGACCAAGCGACCTTTTGCGGAAGTTCGATTCGCCCCATAATGCACTATGAGGGTCAACTTTGACCCTCTGCATCACAGTCAGCAGGCACATTGTAGCCATTCAGGTTACACTAAGCCCTGGAGCCCCACCCCTATTATATAAGGCAGGTTTGCCGGCCATTACACTCACTCGTGTGCCTACAAGAGACAGACTAGAGACAGCTGCTGACAAATAAAAATGACAGCGCTCACAGGCTGCAACTGGCTTATAAACCATCAAGGGGCGTGTACAGACCCCCAA
Organism: Hyperolius riggenbachi; assembly: GCF_040937935.1. NCBI lineage: Eukaryota > Metazoa > Chordata > Amphibia > Anura > Hyperoliidae > Hyperolius > Hyperolius riggenbachi. The sequence goes on along the minus strand of NC_090655.1, from coordinate 209,246,022 downwards.
GGGCTAAATACACGCCTTGAATCCAAATCAGATGCAAAATTATGCAAATTTAAATGCTAATTTATGTGCTAGTCCCTAATCTAAAATTTGAATGCAGATTGGATGCAGGCTACCACAAGTATACTTAGAACATTTTTCCCCCCTTTTTTTCTCTAGAGACAGCTGCTGCAGACTTGTTCTCCTAGGGAAAGATTAGTTAGGCTCTTGGTCTTGGCTTGCTCCTGGCTGATGGTTATAGCTAAAATAGCACCCCTCAACAGCTCTTTTGAGAGATAATGTTTTCCAGATGTGTTTTTTTTTGTGTGTGTGTGTTGCTCACTGACATTATACAGCCCTATCTGTTGCAGCTGGACCTTGGTAATTGTTATTACTGTGCCAGCCAGGCCCTGCCTAACTATCTATACTGGGACACCTACCTATGCCTTCCTAACTACTGGGGCACCTACTTACCTATACAGGGACACCTACCTACCTACCTATACTAGGGGACCTACCTATGCCTACCTACCTATACTGGGTCTCCTACCTTTGCCTAGCTAACTACTGGGACACCTACCTATGCCTACCTACCTATACTGGGTCTCCTACCTATGCCTAGATAACTTCTGGGTCTCCTACCTATGTCTAGCTAACTACTGAGGAACCTACCTATGCCTACCTACCTATACTGGGACTCCTACCTATGCCTAGCTAACTACTGGGACACCTACCTATGCCTACCTACCTATACTGGGTCTCCTACCTATGCCTAGCTAACTACTGGGACACCTACCTATGCCTACCTATACTGGGACTCCTACCTATGCCTAGCTAACTACTGGGACACCTACCTATGCCTACCTACATACAAGAAGATAATAAGGTCGTTGCTTCATTGTGGACAGACCAAATTTGATCAGCTGGACAGTCACTGTTGTTCTATCATTGAGCTACCACAGCCCGGCGACCATATGGGCTTGAAAACCGCCACGACCTACACTCTCGCCACGGTGCGCACCAGTCCAGCACGGCCGTCACTAAGCAAACAGCTGTTTGCGGTGCGTTACTCAGTGAGTTTGGTGTGTCAGTGTGAAGCAGTACTCTAATTACACTCCCTGATTGATGTATACACATGCAAGATGTTTGAAAGCACTTTAGGCCTGCAATTTAGCATTCAATGTCATTTCTGCCCTTAAAACGCTGCTTTGCGTCACATCAAGATTTTTCCCCGGGACTTTGGGCATGTATCCCACTCCGCCATGCCCCCTCCAGGTGTTAGACCCCTTGAAACATGTTTTCCATCACTTTTGTGGCCAGCATAAATTTTTCTATTTTTCAAAGTTCGCATCCTCATTGAAGTCTATTGCGGTTCGCGAACTTTTTCGCGAACCGAACCTTCCGCGAAGGTTCGCGAACCGAAAATCGGAGGTTCGCGACATCTCTACTGGCAGCCCTGCTGGTCTATTTGGCTGCAGTGGTGTCTGAATCACGCCAGAAACAAGCATGCAGCTAATCTTGTCAGATCTGACAATAATGTCAGAAACACCTGATCTGCATATGCTTGTTCAGGGTCTATGGCTAAAAGTATTAGAGGCAGAGGATCAGGAGCATAGCCAGGCAACTGGAATTGTTTGAAAGGAAATAAATATGGCAGCCTCTATATCCTCCCTCTTGTTACAGTTGCTTGGCATCAAGAAACACTTTCCTTGGGCAACAATATATAGGGAGGTGGAGGGATGATGAATGGTGCATAACAGAATGGCCAGGCTTCCCATGGGTGGGCGATGAGAACAGACGATCGGTGCTGCTTGAGCGTCAGGGTTCGTTAAAGATCTATCATGCCAGATCCTTAACCAGTGTTGGCCGGGGTGCGCCAACGAAATAACCTACCCGTCGAATCTTCCTACATCCAGTGACAAACGCATAGCAGGAGGGTTAAGTGTTAGGGAAGGGGATAGTAAAGTCTATGGCAGGGGTCTCAAACTCGCGGCCCGCGGGCCATTTGCGGCCCTCGATACAATATTTTGTGGCCCTCGCCGGCAAAAGCTTCTTTATAGTTCGCTTCAGTGCTCCCAAGTAATCCGCCGCATCCCCGCCACTAAACGAGGGCTGCAGAGCCCCCAAATCGCCCGGGGGGCAATCCGCCGGCATTTCCTGGAAGGGGCAGAGCTTTCAGCTTCAGCTCTGCCCCTCCTGACGTCAATCGCGGCGCATCGCCGCCTCTGCCCGCCCCTCTCACTCTTCCTTCACAGAGAGGGGCTGGGAGAGGCGGCGATGCGGCAGGGACACGGCGGATTACTTGTATGTGGAGCACAGAAGCGAACTGTAAGGTAAAATAGACGAAATAGTTCGCTTCAGTGTGAATTTGATTTTGAAATAAAAATCAATGCAAGGGATTTGGGGGGCGGGGGGGGGGGGGGGCGGTGCGGGATTTTGTGAAATCCCTTATGCAGCCCAGCCTCATCCTGACTTTGCCTCCTGCCTGCGGCCCCCAGGTAAATTGAGTTTGAGACCCCTGTATGGGAAATAGGTTAGCTCGGTGAAGAAACGAACTTTAGCAGAATCAGTCTCTATTTGCCACTTTGGCTAACCTTTATCTGTATGTATGTACTACTGTACATTCAGCTGATGGTGGAAGTTGGGCTGTTACCAATCAACTTCCTAACACTCCAAACACAACAGTGAATAGCACCACAATATAATAATAATATAAAAACGTGATGTTGTTGCAGGTCTTGTTTATCTGGACATTACTTTAAATCTATAATACTGTATAATGTATAAATGCTTTATTACTCAGCAGCTACTTCCCGACACCACCTATTATCGCTCCATTCCTGTCTGTCAGTGCTCAGAGTGCTGTAGTGTGTAAATCCTTTTCCGGTCTGTGCGTTCCACAGCTGCTCAGCCACATCTTGGTTTCCATGGTGACGCACAGTTACATACAGCCTGAAAAAAAACTGTAAAGAAGGACAAATTAAAAATTCAAACATATATACAAGTGAAGGATTTCCTTTGTTTAAAAAACAAACAAACAAACGGAATAAATCTGATCATCTCTCGTGCAGTTGTCCTCCATAGAGGGTGGTCGGCAGCCATTTTGTTGTAGCCTTGAGTAGGCTAGGAAAGAGCTTTCATTGTTCAAGTAACTTCCTGGTGCCCTGTTGGAGTGCTGAAGAGCGAGTTTGATGCCCGTTAGGCACAGCTTTGGAGGTAATAATGGCTTAGATTATGATTGGATAAAGGGAGAGAGAGAAGGGAGTGAAATAATGGGGAGGGGGGTGTTATATTCCTGAATCACCTCTGATCTTTATCAATACTATATAATATTGAATTAAATGGGAAGCAATTTTGAAGTGACGGAGAAAATCTGTGAAAAGTGTGTTGGTGCTTTAGCTCCAGGTTATAAACTCATGGTATGAGCACCAATGAGGTTACATGGGGTAGGTTCAGGGGTTATATGAACCTACAAGAAAAAAATCTGAGACAAATTTATTGAAGAAGGATTTCAGGTTCTGTCACCTGAAATTCTACACCTAAGAAATAGGTGTAGAATGATGCAGTCTACTGTGCTGTGTTTTATAAAGCCTGCTGTTACAGTGTCCACCATACCTTATTATAGGTAGCATGTTATTTCATTTCTCCCCCCTAAAAATGGCACTAGACTATAATGGTCATATGACTATGGTAGGGATTAGATTATGAGCTCCTCTGAGGCACAGTTAGTGACATGACTATGTATTCTGGAAGATGTCAGCAAGCGCTATATAAATACTTAGATAATAACAATATGAATTCGCCATAGTCTAGAACAGACATGTTGCTGACACACAGAATGTGTAGGGTTGCCAGGTCGGCTGATGGAGAAAACCGGACAGGGGGTGGAGTTAGGGGTGGAGTTAGGGGCGGAGTCAGAAGCGCACTTTTATGTAGAGTGGGGCTAAGCAATGGGCTTTTTTTAAAAAATTTTTTATAGTATTTATATCGCACTGACATCTTCTGCAGCACATTACAGAGTACATAGCCATGTCACTAACTGTCCTCACCAGTAGTACTGGTCCAGTGCACATAAGAGACAGTTTTTCACCAGTAACTGCACATAAGAGACAGCTTTTCACCAGTAAATGCACATTATAAGAGACACCTTTTCGCCAGTAAATGCACATAATAAGAGACAGCTTTTCCCCAGTAAATGCACAAGAGACAGCTTTTCACCAGTAAATGCACATAATAAGACACAGCTTTTCACCAGTAAATGCACATAATAAGAGACAGCTTTTCACCAGTAAATGCACAAAAGAGACAGCTTTTCACCACTAAATGCACATAATGACAAACAGCCAGTGTTCCCAGTATATGTAGCCAGGGATATATGTGCCCAGTATATGTAGCCAGGGGGTATATATGTCCCAGTATATGTAGGCAGGGGTGTAAATGTCCCAGTATATGTAGCCAGGGGGTATATGTGCCCAGAATAGGTAGCCAGGGGGTATATGTGCCCAGAATAGGTAGCCAGGAGCTATATGTGCCCAGAATAGGTAGCCAGGAGCTATATGTGCCCAGAATAGGTAGCCAGGGGCTATATGTGCCCAGAATAGGTAGCCAGGGGCTATATGTGCCCAGAATAGGTAGCCAGGGGCTATATGTGCCCAGAATAGGTAGCCAGGGGCTATATGTGCCCAGAATAGGTAGCCAGGGGCTATATGTGCCCAGAATAGGTAGCCAGGGGCTATATGTGCCCAGAATAGGTAGCCAGGGGCTATATGTGCCCAGAATAGGTAGCCAGGGGCTATATGTGCCCAGAATAGGTAGCCAGGGGCTATATGTGCCCAGAATAGGTAGCCAGGGGCTATATGTGCCCAGAATAGGTAGCCAGGGGCTATATGTGCCCAGAATAGGTAGCCAGGGGCTATATGTGCCCAGAATAGGTAGCCAGGGGCTATATGTGCCCGGAATAGGTAGCCAGGGGCTATATGGGCCCGGAATAGGTAGCCAGGGGGTATATGTGCCCGGAATAGGTGGCCAGGGGCTATATGTGCCCGGAATAGGTAGCCAGGGGCTATATGTGCCCAGAATAGGTAGCCAGGGGCTATATGTGCCCAGAATAGGTAGCCAGGGGCTATATGTGCCCAGAATAGGTAGCCAGGGGCTATATGTGCCAAGAGAATAGGTAGCCAGGGGCTATATGTGCCAAGAGAATAGGTAGCCAGGGGCTATATGTGCCCAGAGAATAGGTAGCCAGGGGCTATTTGTGCCCAGAATAGGTAGCCAGGGGGTATATGTGCCCGGAATAGGTAGCCAGGGGCTATATGTGCCCAGAATAGGTAGCCAGGTGCCCCCCGCCCCCCCCCCCGCAGGAGGAGAACAGTGCAGAGAGAGAGCTGGGAGCAGCGGTGGAGAAGGGGGGCAATCTCCCCCCCCTTGCCTTCCCTTACCTTAGGGTGCTGTCTCTCTCCCCTGCTGTCTCCTCCATCATGTGCAGCAGGCTGGCGGGTGGCGGGCGGAACTTACCTCTGTCGCAGGCACCGGAAGTTCGGGTCCCGCAGCCGCTGAGAGAGATTTGACTCAAAAAAGATCCGGATCAAAGATCCGAAACATTCATGAGCCGGACAACACTATTCAGACTGATAGTGTTGTCCGGCTCATGAATGATTCGGATCTTTGATCCGGATCTTTTTTGAGTCAAATCTCTCTCAGCGGCTGCGGGACCCGAACTTCCGGCGCTGGAGCGACACAGAGGTAAGTTCCGCCCGCAGCCACCCGCCAGCTTGCACTTCATATTGGAGGAGACAGCGGGGGAGAGAGAGCACCCTAAGGTGAGGGAAGGGGGGGGGGGAGATTGCCCCCCTTCTCCACCGCTGCTCCCAGCTCTCTCTCTGCTGCGCTGTTCTCCTCCTGCGCTGCGGGGGGCGCTAAAACCGGACAACTTAATTGTCCGGTTTAGCATGTTTTTTTACACCGGACACAGGGGCCAAAAACCGGACTGTCCGGTGTAAAACCGGACACCTGGCAACCCCCGTTCACACCAAGGCGCGTTGGTATCCGTTTTGGAAGAACGCGTACGGAGTTCATAAACGCATAGAAAAGGATACCAATGATTAGTATTGCACATGTTCACATCAGTGCGTTCTAGACGCACGCGTATGGAAATCCGCATACCTGCATGCAGATCTGTGCGTTGCGCAGAGAAACGCACTCAAACGGACCTCAATGCAAGTCAATGGATCCGTATAAAAACGCATGGTGTTGCGGTTTTTGGTACGCGTATTCAGCTGCGGTTCCCAGAATGCAATTGAGTTTCCTCTCTAGTCGCACTTCCTTTTCCAAAATGGCGACGAGAAAGAAGAGGGGAGGGCGCGGCAAAGCTACTGCTAAAAAAAGCAGTGTGGAGGTCCCGGAGAAAGCTTTCTCCACAGAGGACCTCATTGTGAGGGTACAGATGTACCCTGAGCTTTATGATAAGGGTCACAGTCGTTATAAAGATCTCATTCATGCGAGGGCAGTGTGGATGGAAATAGCAGAGCATTTCTATGCTGAACATTGGTACAGCTATTCCGATTTGCAGAGAGAAGTAATTAGTAAGTATATCTTGTTTTCTTTTGTTGGTATTATGACATGGTGAAATTTTTATTGTATTCTCTGGGAAGCTGCTTCCATGTGCTATTAAAGGTACACAGCTGGCAGATAAGTTGTGGGGTGGGGGTAATATGCAGAAATGTTTCTACATGTTGATTGTGGGGTCATTTGCTGTCCTTTATTAAATAGTGCATTGTGTGTGAAGCTGATGCCACATGCCTGTTTTGTGTGCGTTGATTGCTCAACAAGAGAATAGGAAAAGTTGCTTCAGATTGCAGCATTGGTGGGGATGGGTAATGGATTGGTTTGTAGAGTAATCAATATATGCATTGTGAGAGAATATCCAGCAACATTGGTGTATGCTCTGTGTAGTTTGAGGCCGTATTTTGTTTGTAATTGTTTTACATACCAATGGTCTGGAGTGCATCTGTAGCAGTATTCCAATTTCCGTTGTACATTGCAATATATTAGTAGTACATTCAGTGGCGGACATACGGCCGTGCAGGCCGTGCGCTGCATGAGGGCCCCTGAAGTTCCGTTGCTTCAGGGGTCCGTTAAGTATTTTGTTTGTATATTTTATTTTTATTTTTTTTTCCCCTGGGGGCCCCGACTCCTATCCTCCCTCCCTCCCTTCCTCACTTCGGGGGGCCCCCTCCCGGTATGCGCGACGGGAGACTGCAAATACAGGAAGTCTCCGGGGCTCCAGGCAGGCGCTAGAGGCTCAGCGGCCGTTTGTTCTCCGATGTCTCCAACTCTATATACTGCTCGCTACTAAACCAGGAAGTAGCGAGCAGTATATAGAGTTGGAGACATATCGGAGACCAAGCGGCTGAGCCTCTAGCGCCTATCTGGAGACCCGCCACGCATACTGGGAGGGGCCCCCCGAGGTGAGGAAGGGGGGGGGAGGATAGGAGTCGGGCCCCCCACCCGGATAGCTACCTACCCACCCGGCTACCTACCCACCCACCCACCATGCTTACTACCTACCTACCCACCCGACTACCTAACCACCCACCAGGCTTCCTACCACCCACCCACCCGACTACCTAACCACCCACCCGGCTACCTACCCACCCACCAGGCTACCTATCCACCCAACCACCCATGGGAGCTGCGCGTCGGATGGAGGCTGGGACAGGAGGTCTGCTGCTGCAGGTGAGTAAATGTTTCATTGTTTTTATTTCTATTAGCAGGTGTATGTTCTGGTCCGGTCTGCAACATGATTGCACGTATTTTCTAGGCATATCTGCCGACATGATTGCATGTTTTTTATGGGCATATCTGTCGACTTGATTGCACGTTTTTTCTTGAGAAAACCTGCACAATTATGTGAATTTTCTGGGGAAAGGGTGACCAAAACTTGGGCCGACTGTCTTTGCGTTGCACTTTTCAAGGGAACCTGAGGTGAGAATAATCTTGAGGCTGCCATATTTCTCTCCTTTTAAGCAATACCAGTTGCCTGGCTGCCGTGATGGTCCTCTGCCTCTTATTCTTTCAAACATAGACCCTGAACAAGCATGCAGCAGGTCAGGGGTTTCTGACAATATTGTCAGAACAGAGAAGATTAGTTGCATGCTTGTTGCTGGTGTAATTCAGTTTATTACTGCAGCCAAATAGATCAGCAGGGCCACCAGGCAACTAGTGTTGTTTAAAAAGAAATAAACCCTCACCCCGGGTTTGCATTAAATTACAGTTAGCTCTGCCCTCATTCGGTCATTCGCACGCCCTTGTTTTTGCATCGCATGTTCCATCCACACCTCTTTTTTTGCCTCGTCGCACTGTGTGTGCCGCAGGTTATAGCAACACCCATTTTTTGGACGGGGCCCACAATTGCAATTTTGCACAGGGGCCCACTGTTGTCTGTGTCCCCCACTGAGTACATTACCTTTTCCAGTGTTGTGTTTGATTATGCTGCCTGTTAATTTGCGCTACCCAGCATGCGCAGTAGGAGACTGTGTGTCCACAGTTCCTATGTACTTATGCTACTGGTGGTACAATAGTAAATCTCTCCTCTTCCTCACAGCATACACTCTCCAAATTTTCATGCTAGGTAGTGACCACCCCACCATCACACATACCTGTGTTTCAAATTGCTGCTGCAGAGTCACGCTGGCTCAGGAGATACATTACACAAACCTATGTGGGGAAACAGTGTGGCTGGGGGGCTGCAGTTTTGCATATAGGTCTTTTGGTGATCATCTCCCTAACCTGAAAAATAGAGGAGTGTATGATGTATCGAAGTGGAGATGTAGTATAATACCACCAGCATCGCCATTAACGTCCGAATGACCATGCTTGCTAGTATGCAAACAAATGTTTTTATGTGAATTAATTATTGTTAGCGATTGTAGTTGTATTGATCAAAATTTCATTTTTTCCCCCTCGTAGTGCTGGAAGTGAAAACACGTTGGAGGTCTGTAAAAGACGCATACATTAAAGATCTAAAGATTGAGGTGGAGGAGTCCAGAAGTGGGTCCGGTGCATCACGGCGGAATCCATACAAATTCAAAAAGAACCTAGAATTTCTGCGAAACTGTGTGGAATTACGACCGTAAGTATAACGTTGCTTTACGAACTTTGCCATATATGTATGTGAAGGTGGCCTCTGCCCCCCTCCCTCTTAACCCCTCCCCCAAGAAACCCAGTGATTTAGCCGGTTTAAGTCTCCCGATTGCTGCATTCTCTCCTCCGCTTCATCTTTATGAAAAAGGGCATGGCACGCATCCATGCAGTATAGGGCTTCTTCCAGCCCCATAAGCATGGATCGCTCCCACGCCACCATATTCCGCTTCCTCTATCGTCGGTACCGGGTCTCGTCACTTCCGACGGACGCGGCCAATTCTCCGCCGCACAGGGGCTCCCTCTATACCCCTAAACATGCGGTTGCGCAATAGACAGCCACATGCGTACTTGTATGGAGGGAGCCCCCTGTGAGGTGGAGAATTGGCCACGTCCGCTGGACGACTGGTCAAGTGACGGCCATAACGGGACCCGGTACCGACGGATCCATGCAGCAGAGGAAGGCGGCGTGGTAGCGATCCGTGCGTATGGGGATGGAGGTAGACCCAGGTATGTTTAAAATCTTCTTACTGGGGCCTATGGTTCCCTTAAATAAATGATCACCTCCCTCCTAAATAAGTAGGTAGCTGACCATTCCCTTTCTTGTTAGTGACATCTGCTTCCCATCAGTCCTTCATGCTGTGTCGCTGTAGGGCATGGCCTATCTGGCCTTGTTGTAAATTTAGCCCTGTATGATCAAAACCACTGCAAATCCTGAGATGTACATTAATAAAATTGTTTTAAAGAATTCAATCAGTGGAACACATGATGATACGTAATAACAAGTTGGGCAATAGTGTTCAGTTGCAAACTTTGAAGCAGATGTGTTCCAGACCTTGCAGCATTAAATAATTATTTTACTATTTTAATTCCAGGACTGAAGACAACATTTGTGTGGATCTTGATTCGGATGAAGACAATTCTAATATAGACCCAGCCGATGCTCCAGCCGATGCTTCTGTGTTATCCCAAAGCCCTTCTGATTCTCAAACACAACCAGTGAGTGTGGACGCTCATTCCTCTGCTACCAATGCAGCACCTGCTGCAAGTAAAAGTAGCTCAAGTGTACATTTGATGAAAAAGACCAAAAAAAACGATAATGAACAACTGTTCACTTCCTTAAAAACTGTGATGAGTGCTATGGAAAGGGAGAAAAATGCAGCATACACACTAGCAATGAGCCTGATACCGATGATTGAGGCTGTTCCTCAACAAAACATGTTCAGATTGCGTCATGCTCTCACAGATGCCATACAAAGTTGTGTTTCTGTAGAAACTCAACAGGATCAAAGCCATACATCCACCCAGGCTTCGGTTAGAACCCCACCTCCAGTGCATAATCAACCTGTAGCCATAGATTATGGAAATTATAGGTATACTCAACATTGTATGACAACTACAGCAGTACAAGGTGATAGTACAATGAGGCCTACCTCTCCCTATAATTCACATTTGAGTTACACAGGGCAGGCACATACTCAACAGGAATTTCGCCCACCCAATGAGTGTCAAAATGCTCCATATATGCGACCCACACCGCATAACTATTCTACTCAGTACATGCTACCAGTTGGTGGTGGAGAAGTTGCACAAAATTGGGGACAAACAATTTCCAAAGAAGCTGTTGAAATGGGTGGTCAGGGACAAAGCACACTCAGTCACATTGCATCGTCTCTCACTGAGTCCTTATATTTGACCGACATTTAGACATTAGGATGGTGTACTTGATAACTACGTTATGTTTTGTAAAAACTGTTTCTTGTTTTTATTAAGAATGCATACAAGTGTTTAACATTACATTGTGTGTTGCTTTCAAAGCTTCCTGTATTAAAGAAGAACTGTAACGACAAAACGTCCCCTGAGGGGTACTCACCTCGGGTGGGGGAAGCCTCCGGATCATAATGAGGCTTCCCATGCCGTCCTCCGTCCCCCAGGGGTCTCGCTGCAGCCCTCCGTGCAGCCGTGACGTCAATATTTACCTTCCCGGCTCCTGCGCAGGCGCTCTGACGGCTGTCGGCTCTGAAATAGGCGGAAATACTTGATCGCCGTCGGGTCTGCTGTACTGTTTCCGGCACCTGCGCAGTAGAGCGGACCCGACGGAGATCGGGTATTTCCGTCTATTTCCGTACCGAAAGCAGCCACAGCGCCCCCGCTGGAGCCAGCAAAGGTAAATATTGCATCTGCAGTCGGGTCTGTCGCCGGCTGTTCGTAGGGCTGCAGCGAGACCCCCGTGGGACAGAGGACGGCGTGGGAAGCCTCATTAGGATCCGGAGGCTTCCCCCACCCGAGGTGAGTACCCCCCAGGGGAGGTTTTTGATGTTACAGAGTCTCTTTAAGAGAAAAGTGAAGATTGAGTACACACATTGATACTTGCCTGCTCTCTCTCTACCTCTTCCCCATGTATGGAATTGCTAAAGTCGAAGCCATCAAAGCGCAGTTCTCTGTATTCTCCCAGTACTGGCACCTTGAATGTGTGTGTAAAGTCTGTACAAAGGTACCGCTCCCGTCATTATTTGAAACGTGACTTCACATGACATCGGGACGTTGACCTCTGCACTGATGGACGCAGGGCATTTTGAGTACCGCAAAAAAGATGATGCTCTCTAAGTCAGTGATGGCTTCCACTTCAACAAATACACAGTGGGGGGGGGGGGGGGTTGATTAGAGACCTGAGACCCTTGCACGTGGTGGTGAATGGAAGGCTTAATTGGCCTACTACACACAAATTAATCGTTTAGCATAAATTTTCATTCACATGTACTACTTTTCTAAATTTTACACACAAACATGTGGTACTCATGCTACACATAGTACTCTGTGCAAAAGGCAACATGTAGCAACATGCATGCACAACTAGTACTGTAATACCCAGTACTGTTTCATGGACCCTCAGCCGAAGTAATTGCTAATGTTTAGCTAATAATTTAGTGTTTTATTGTTTTTTGAACATTTAGAAAAATAGAAAAGCACTTTATTTTCTTTACTTTCGCACATGATTACAAATCATTACAATACTGAATGATATTTGGTTTTGTTTGTTCAGTGGTTGTGGTAAGATTTATTTTTAAGCACTTATTAATGTCTCAAATACACCAGAACCCCACTATCTGCTCAATATGTAGGTGCCTACGTTCAGGTGGTTACACACATCAGATAATACATTTTTGAAAATTAAAAATCACAGTGCAATGTTACACTGTCCCATGTAGTACGAGAGCACATACCTACATATTGTATTGTAAGGAGCTGAAGTATTCATCCGATAAAAATCGCTGTCAGATGATGCACATAAAGACGTTGTACATATACAACACTTCACTATCTTCGCAAAGTCTGTTCCTGCAAATGATTTTTTCCTGATACATGCGATTGTAGTGTAAGATATCTGCCAATCCTCATACACACCTTCTTTCATAAACATTCACCTGCAGATTTGAAGATCCATCCTGCTGGATGTGAACTTCAGATGATTGTTCATTAAACAATGTGTCTATGAGATGGGCAGAGATCATACACTAAGCATGCCTTCTGAACGAACTGATCTTTAGCAGGAGTACTTCTTAAGGAGATACAGATGTGTTCATTGTGTACAGCATTTTTTGTGAACAGCATCCTGTGAAATTTTTTTCTAAAATGAGTTTCTCAGCTCCATACAATACACTATGTACAGTATGTGCTCTCATAGTACATGGAAGGGGATGCAATTGTCCTACGATATTTCAATTTCCCAAAAATTATATCTGATGTGTATACACAACGTTACAATGGTTGATTATTGATTATTGACACGTCAAGCAGACAGTCAGTTATATGGTTCATTACTACCCAGGCCCGGCCCTAGACTTTTTGCCGCCTGTGGCAATCTTCAACTAAATCGCCGCCCCCGCCCCCCCCCCCCCCCCCCGTGGGGGTGGGGGGGCCACCCGAGCTGGAGGGGATAGCGGGCAGGAAGGGGATATTGGGCTGGCTGCAGCTATGTGTAAGAGTCAACGGGCGGGGATCAGTCACCTCTTCCTCGTTCCAGGCCAGCCTGCGCTCCACTGACGTCACTTCCTTCTGTGGCGCAGGAAGTGACGTCAGTGGAGCACACGTTGGAATGAGGAAGAGGTGAGTGATCCCGCCTGTTGCCTCTTTTACACATAGCTGCAGCCAGCACGGAAGTTTTTAAAGCTGGAGGGGAGCGGAGGACGGGGGACCCAGGCGAGGGAGGGGGGGGGTCCGACCCCCCTCCCCGCCGATAGGCCCAATACCCCCTTCCTGCCCGCTATCCCCTCAAGCTCGGGCGCCCCCCACACCCACGGACGGGCAGGTGCTGCCCCCCCAGAAGTGCCGCCTGAGGCAAAAGTTTCACCCCGCCTCATGGGCGGGCCGGCCCTGTTACTACCGTTACAACTACTTTACCAGCAAAGGTTATTTACATTTGCATGCAAATATGCATTTAAAGTCAACACCAATTTAGGTTGGTACAAATTATTAGAGAAATACTGTATTAAGTAAGTAGCTGTGATACTGTTTGCAACACCCAACTGTTTCAATTGTATGTTATGTTTTTGGACAATTCCGAAAAAACTATCTTGAAGTTTTGTTTTTGGAACAAGTTCTGTCTAGAAAGACAATTGTTGTAACTTTTATAAAGTACACCATTTTTTGGTTTTACAAATATTCTGTCCTGTTGTTTAGGACGTACTTTTGCATGACAATAAAAGTTCGGTTGAACTATTTTGATTGTATTTTTTAATACAACATTGGCCTCGATTCATAAAGCATTCCCGCATTCGGAAATGCAAAAAAACGCTCACTTTACCGACCACACACCAAAATATGCATTCATAAAGGCTTTTTCCGCATGAAAAGCCGACATTTGCGAGCAGAGTGATCAATCACCGCCTTGCGCGGTGATTATCACAGCAACAGTAACAAATGTCAATTCATAAAGATTAGAGGTAGCGGTATGCGGACGGGTATTACCGCTACCTCTGATGTGGCGAGAAGCGTGCGGAATCCATTGCAGTGAATGGGACAGACCTCCCAAGCAGCTGCAGAGAGAACACCGCACGGAGGGATTCCGCCTGCTTCCCCTGTTTCCGCACGTCTCCCGACAGCCTAACGCCTGCCTACAGCGGAGTATCTCCGCACGTATATCACAAGTAGCTAAATTTTTATGAATTACCACCCTGAAGGCGGAAATACCGACAGCGGTGTTTCCCCGCTCGACTTTCCCCGCTCGCAGGCAGTTTTATGAATCGAGGCCATTATGTTAGAGATAAGAATGCACTGCTTACCAATGTTCACTACAGTGAACAAAAATAGGCCACATACTATTGTACATATGTGTTTGGCTAACAGTACCTTACACTCATTTTGTGTCTTGGGTGTAAAAAGGTAAGTATGTACTACCTGATGTACAGTATTTTAGAAGTAGACATGAAGGATTTGGCAGTGTGTGTGGTGGACTGCATACAATAACGTAAGGGAGGAATGTAATTACCTCAGTAGAGGTAACATGGAAAAATGGTAAGTGTGCAACACATATTTCGGTAGTTAAAATTATTACCTTATAGGCCATCAATCACATACAACAATTAAATGCTCTGAGGGGTGTTCGCTGCACACAGAACTTAGGTATCTGCAGTGAGGTGGGTTTACTGAACACAAAACGTAGGTATATGATTTATAGGTGGAAACAAAACAATGGTCTTCTAACGTCTATTTTAACCACTTGAGGACCCACCCTTTACCCCCCCTTAAGGACCAGCGCTGGTTTGAGTGATCTGTGCTGGGTGGGCTCTGCAGCCCCCAGCACAGATCAGGGTCCAGGCAGGGAGATCAGATTGCCCCCCTTTTTTCCCCCCTATGGGGATGATGTGCTGGGGGGGTCTGATCTCTCCTGCCTGCTGTGGGTGGCGGGGGGGGCACCTCAAAGCCCCCCTCCGCGGCGAAATCCTCCCCCTCCCTCTCCTACCTGGCCCCCTCCTGGAGATCCGGCTGCACAGGACGCTATCCGTCCTGTGCAGCCAGTGACAGGCTGTCTCCTGTCACATGGCGGCGATCCCCGGCCGCTGATTGGCCGGGGATCGCCGATCTGCCTTACGGCGCTGCTGCGCAGCAGCGCCGTACAAATGTAAACAAAGCGGATTATTTCCACTTGTGTTTACATCTAGCCTGCGAGCCGCCATCGGCGGCCCGCAGGCTATTCACGGAGCCCCCCGCCGTGATTTGACAGGAAGCAGCCGCTCGTACGAGCGGCTGCTTCCTGATTAATTAGGCTGCAGCTGGCGACGCAGTACTGCGTCGCTGGTCCTGCAGCTGCCACTTTGCCGACGCACGTTATGAGTGTGCGGTCGGCAAGTGGTTAAGTGAGTCATACAGGCATATTTTTTGATATAAAGTACAATAAAAGTAAAAAAAAAAAATCTATGTTAAAAAAAACAGACCAAGTTTTCTGATACGGAGTATTTTTAGTGACAAAAATGAAACCGAGACACAATCTCAAGATAAACACCTTAAAATACAACTCCCCAGTGACACAGATTACGTAAACATCAATATCTGTAAAATCCTATCACATAACAAAACAATTCACAGAGAAGACATGAAGGGCCAGGTATAGTAATTTAGTAATAGTGCCAATAAGTATTTAATTACTTGCACTCAAATAAAGCATGCTCAGCAAGGCAAATTTTCATGACTTATACCAATCTCTCCATAGATTTATTATGACCGAAAAAAGATAATCTGCAAGGCTATCTCGCATTTGTATCGCATCATTGTTTGGTCTTGGAGCAGCACGATGAGCTGACAAATTTATTGGGGTGTCCGATTCATCTAGATTCACACCCTCCTTCTCTCTGACATAGTTGTGCAAGATGCACGCTGCTTTTATCACACACACAGCATTTTTTGGCGCCATGTGCAATGATGTTTGGAAAATACGCCATTTCGCTGCTAGAATTCCAAAAGTACATTCAACCATTCTGCGTGCTCTGCTTAGGCGAGTGTTGAATGTTGCTTTCTTTCCATTCATAGCTCGACTTGAATATGGCCGCATTATGTACGTAGATAGGCCAAAGGCTTCATCCCCAACAAAAAAAAATGGGTAACTTGGAGCACTCATCCCTGGCAATGGTTTTGGGTCAGGCAAGTCTAAACGTCCAGTTTGCACCAATCTTCCAAATTTAGAACGGTTATAAATTGCAGAATCGCAACTGCTGCCGTATGACCCAACATCAATGTACAAGAATTTATAGTCTGCATCAACGATAGCAAGTAAAACAATAGAGAAAAATTTCTTGTAATTGTAGAAATTACTCCCGCTGCAAGGTGGACATACCATTCGGACATGTTTTCCGTCTATTGCACCAACACAATGAGGGAAATTGCATCTTCTCCAATACAAATCAGCCACCTCCATCCATTTCTTTTTATCGGGAAATCTCATAAAGTTGGGTTGCAGCTTCAGCCAAATAACTTTGCACGTACTTAGAACGATGGACTGGATAGTACTTTTACCGAGTCTAAATTCCAGATGTAAGGCACTATACGATTGTCCAGAGGCCAGAAATCTAGGGAAAAGGTAAGTAAATAGATACATTGAATGGAGAGGGTGAGGTATAGGGATACCACATGAGACGATACTGAATAAAGGGAAGCTAAAGGTACACACACAATACTCAATTTGACAGCATATCAAGAGACACAACATACATGCCTCTCTGAGCGAATCTGATCAGAAAGGGATCTTATACATTCATTACATGTAAACTGATTGTGTTTCACTTTCAGCATGAAACAGATCACACTCAGTTGCATTGCTGCTGTTCCCTCCTCCACCCTGCATACATTACTTGCTCCGGCACACGCAAGTCACACTGTGTATGCTGTTCGCTTCTCCGCTGCAGCATCCACACCTGTGTCATCACATACTTTTACTGCTAAGGAAGTTTCACAAATACAGGGTGCAGTATTGTCCAACTACTGTACAACAGCAGCAAAATCCTTAGGTGTATGGGCCCCTTACAGGGAACCAGAGACGTTGGTGGAAAGCTTTTATACATACCTGGCCATTCCTCCAGCCTCGTATGCACAGATAGCTCCCATGCTGGCGACCACCGCTGCCTGGATCCGTCTGCACCGTGTGCCGTCATTACCGCCGGTCGCCCAGCACACGCGGAGAATTGTCCGCATCACAGGGGCCTCCTTCCAAATACGTACTCGTGATACCGCATACTGGACAGCCGTATGAATATGGAGGTAGCCCCTGTGATGCCGACAATTGGCCGCATCTGCCGGAAGTGACGGGACCCGGTACCAGCGATAGAGGAAGCGGAATATGGTGGCGTGGGAGCGATCCATGCTTATGGGGCTGGAAGAAACCCCAGGTATGTATAAAAGCTTATTCTATTTATAATGACCATTCGTCTATGGTTCCCTTTAATAGTGAATATTACTATAAATGTTTACAAATGGTGGCTGGTGCAAACCACATTAATACAAGGATGTGCAGGATTGCAGTAGCATTACCAAATGCTAGGAGGAATTACTGGACTTATGTTTATGTACAAATGTGAAAATGACCTAAAGTTTCCAGAAGCCGCAATTTCAAGAACACAGGTACTACAACATCCGTTGCACACAAACCTGTACTGCCCATGTAGTGCCGATGTTATTCAGCCTCAAGTGCGCCTCACAATGACTGAACAGTACACTGTGGAACACGTACCTGTGATTGACACCGCCTATTGTGCAGATTCAGTACAGCCCTACCTGCAAGTCAGCAGCATAACATACATGGTGAAGGGGAGGAACTAGCGTACAAGGGATGATTGCACAGCTGTGAAAAGGGACATGCTGGAATAGTGACCCTGGAGGAATGTACAGGTAAGTAAAATTGATTGTATATCTGCCTTGATAAATCATTTCCATTTACAGCATGAATACTGACACCAGACATGCAAGTGGAATAATAAGAGGGGGAAGTGGATACAAATTTTTATACTATCACATTTTTTTGTGTTTGTGGGGAGGAGGCGGGGGAGGGGCCTTCATACATTATATGATAAAGAAGGAAACATTTCATGAACACACCATGAGAGGGTATAAAAAAAACTTGACGAAATGATGAGAAAGCAATACACAAACATAGTGAAGTAGGTGAGTAGTAATGTCTCATACACAAGGAGGATGCAAGGAAGGAATAACTTGGGTTATTTACCTTAAAGTCACCAAAAGTCGTTCACATGGAGGAACTGCTCGCCGGAAATGGGTATCCTCACGTTGAAGCTCAGGAGATAGCTCTTGCAAAAGTTCATCAAAACTACAAACATAGCACAATTGCTTATTTTGTGTTACATACAATTGCAGCCGACATACAGAAAGAAATAGAAATGATAACAATCTTACCTCACAATAGACATGCGGGCATAACTAAAAAATTTATCTGGGTGCTTGCGCAAATCATTGTACAATGTCCAAAATTGGCCCTTCTCTCTCCTCTCCGTCAATAAAGGGTGTACCCAGTACCTCCTGTGCTTTGCTTGTTTCCTGGTAACAATCGCAATGATAATAATCAAAGCTAAACCTGCTAAAAAATACATTTTCTCGCTCACCACACACCAGCAAACTCCTTTCCCCTTGACAACACCTTCACAACCCACACCCAGGAAATGACATCACCACCTACAATGCAAAAAAAAAAACTTTACAAACTACTTCCCCTTTAATCAAAAACGCTTGGTTTTCTCTGGGAAAAAAACGCATAGAATAAACGCATACAAACGCATCACTAACGCGTACAAACGCATGCGTTTTTATACATGCGTTTTCTGTGCTCTTTCCATGCGTTCCAAAACGCAGAATATGTGAACAGCCAACAGACCAAGAGGTCTCAGTGCAATAACAGTACATGAAAAGAAAAACTGCAATGCAAATATCACAATATAATACAAACATTAATACCCTCTATCACCCTTGCCTATGCATGCCCATTAAAGTGGACCTGTACTCTTGCACAGGACAGAAGGAAAACATAAAGAAATGCACCCTGTATGTATTTACAGAGTTTAGCCTGGCCCTGTCTAATTCCTGCTAATATATGTCTAATAACAAGTCTTAATTTGATCTTTCCCCGTGTCACCTGACTGCCACGGCAGATAAGGCAGATAAGCTCATTTGTAAGCACAGGATGTTAACAATATGTCTGCTTCCATGAAAGAAGGAAGTAGAAACACTTGTGATTTATTTTTGGATTTGTATCAGCTGTAACAAAGAAATATTTCTCTTTAACCATTTACAATACAATACAATAACATTTGTAAAGCGCTTTTCTCCCATAGGACTCAAAGCGCATCTAAGCCTCCTGGACGTAAAAGCTACGTCCAGGAGGCCATGTGCGCACCCGCGGTGGATCACGCGTGTGTACGCGCGCTCCCGGCCGCGGATCGTTAGCCCAGGAATCAATCAATCGGGCCATGGTGCCCGATGATTGATTCCTCTACCCCGCAGAAAAAGCGACTGCTTCGCTTTTTCTGACTCTTACGTTCCCCTACGTCCCTCTAAGCGTACATGTTACGCTTAGAGTGACGTCATGTAATCAAACTCATAGCTGCCATCTTGTAGCCAAAAAGTCAAACTACAACTAAATGTAAAAAACAAAAATCAACACATATTTACATCAAAAAATTACTATTTACATCCCACCCTCCCAAAAATACCCAAATAAAATGTTTAATAAAAAAAACAAAAAACATTACAATAAAAAAAAAAAACATGTACATATTTACCTAAGGGTCTAAACTTTTTAAATATCAATGTAAAGATGAAATATTTCTATTTTTTTTAATTATAAGCTTGTAAATAGTGATGGATGCAAAACGGAAAAAATGCACTTTTATTTCCAAACAAAATATTGCCACCATACATTGTGATAGGGGCATAATTTATACGGTGTAATAACCTGGACAAATACAATACATGAGTTTTAATTATGGAGGCATGTATTAATTTAAAACTATAAGGGACGAAAACTGACAAATAATTATTTTTTTTCCCGTTTTTTTCTTATTCTTCGTGTTAAAATGCATTTACAGTAAAGTGGCTCTTAGCAAAATGTACCACCCAAAGAAAGCCTAATTGGTGGCATAAAGAAGAAGATATAGATCAGTTCATTGTGGTAAGTAGTGATAAAGTTATAGGCTAATGAATAGGAGGTGAACATTGCTCTGATGCTTAAAGAGAAAACGACTGAGGGCTGAAGTGGTTAAGGGCTCATTCACACTTGAGCATTTTGCCAGCGATTTCGGCAAAACGCTCAAACGCTAGCGCTTTTCAAAGCGCTAGGGTAATAAAAGTCTATAGGCCCGTTCTGATTTGGGCGATTTGCACTAATCGCCGCAATTCGCCCAAAAACGCTAAACGCAAACGCGTAGCCTGCACCATTTTCAGGCGATTTCCCGGCGATCGCGTTTTAGTGCTATAGAAGCGCAAAACGCAATCGCTAAAAAATCGCCAGGTGTGAATGGTGATTGTTTTTGGCGTTAATCGACAAAAAACACCAGAGCAAAACACTAGCAAAATCACTGGCATTTTGCGATCTGCAAGTGTGAATGGGCCCTAAAGGTTATTATGCTGTTGCTTATCTTATAGAACAGAGAGGAAGTTCTGAGTTCAGAACTTATCCCCCCCCCCCCCCGCCTGTTTAACCCCCTTAAATTATGTTCCCTGCCCTTGTTGGAAACCTCTTATTGCTAGAACAGATCATCACTCACTAGAGTACCAATGATAGCATTGGTCTAGAAGAGTACCAATGATAGCATTGGTACTCTAGTGAGTGATGATGTGTTCTAGCTATAAGCGGTTTCCACCAAGGGCAGGGAACGTAATTTGGTGCTTTCTCATCATCAAACTTTTTTTTTTATAGATAGACGACAACATCCATGACTTGGATTGATCAAATGTCCTATTATGAGATTCCTGCACTGGTGACTCCATCCTACAGATGTTATAGCCAATATTTTATATTGAGTTTGGGCATTTGAAAATGGTAGATTATATATAACTAAGTTTGAACAAGCATTTATTTTGCAAATTTAAAGGATTTTTGTTGTTCAGTCGCTATTCAGTCATGTCCGCCTCTTATTAACCCCAAAGGGTAAAACACTGTTAAAAAAGCATTTATACGCAAGTATTGAGTGCTTATAATAAATCTATATGTGATAAAGGGTACTTAGGGTGACATTATTTCCAATAGGGGCATTCAGCAAATACCATGCTTCCTAAAGAGATATATGCTATAATAATGTCATACCTCCCAACGTTTTGAGATAAGAAAGAGGGACACTTAAGCCACACCTCTAATCTCGCTGCGACACACCCCTAGTTACGCATACCATAAAGATTTCAAAAGAAAAATATGGTGTTTTATAATTCAAACCACACTGAACCTTTCTTTCTTGGTTCATATTCCTTCATATTAACATTTGAAAATAAGAAATATATCATTTTAAAGGATGGGAATAAAGTTTAGAGACAATTAAACACATTTTTCAGTAGATAAAATACATCTATTTACAAAGATCTGTACATCAGTCCTGAAAGAGGGACAAATGAGGAAGAAAGAGGGACAGGACTCCCAAAGAGAGACTGTCCCTCCAAAAGAGGGACAGTTGGGAGCTATGATAATGTTGAGAAACACTGCTACAGATACATGACCATTGATGGGGAACAGAACAACTGGCACGTTTCTAAGGTTACTGGTAGGCTAAAGAAGGACTGGGAGTGAGAAAATGTGCTTGGGAATCAGGCAAATAATGTTCCAGTGCTATTGTACAAGCACAAGAGACAGCATATCTGTATATGTAGCTTGTGAAAACAAGCATACACTGGTCTTTATGCTGCTTCCTAGCATTCTGCACAGAATGATGATGCATAGACTAGCATCAGCAGTCACTCCTTCAACTGGGCTGCCTCAGGTAATTAACCCTTAGACTGGTGCCGACATCTATAGGTGTGTGACAAACACCAGCCAATCCCATCGTACTATGCCACAGTTGTCAAACAAACTTCTCACCTATTAGAGACTTCTGGAGGCAAATCCACTGTGAGCACACTAAACATTTAAGATTGGTTGATATGCCCATACGTGGTACAATCTCGTTTGTATGAACAATCAATACAAAAAAAGAAGGGACCTCGGAGTTAGCTCCCTGAAAGGAAAAATGGTTAATTGTCTCTTTTTTGTCCCCAGTATAGGAAGTCAGGTGTAGGTGCCCTCAGTATAGGTATGTAGTTGCCCTCAGTATAGGAATGTAGGTACCATCAGTATAGGCATGTAGTTGCCCTCAGTATAGGTATGTAGGTGCCCTCAGTATAGGTATGTATTTGCCCTCAGTTTAGGTATGTAGGTGCCCTCAGTATAGGTGTGTAGTTGCCCTCCCTCAGTATAGGTATGTAGGTGCCATCAGTATGGGTATGTAGGTGCTCTCAGTATAGGTATGTAGTTGCCCTCAGTATAGGTATGTAGTTGCCCTCAGTATAGGTATGTAGTTGCCCTCCCTCAGTATAGGTATGTAGGTGCTATCAGTATGGGTATGTAGGTGCTCTCAGTATAGGTATGTAGTTGCCCTCAGTATAGGTATGTAGTTGCCCTCAGTATAGGTATGTAGTTGCCCTCAGTATAGGTATGTAGGTGCCCTCAGTATAAGTATGTAGGTGCCCTCAGTATAGGTATGTAGGTGCCCTCAGTATAGGTATGTAGGTGCCCTCAGTATAGGTATGTATGTGCCATCAGTATAGGTATGTAGGTGCCATCAGTATGGGTATGTAGGTGCTCTCAGTATAGGTATGTAGTTGCCCTCAGTATAGGTATGTAGTTGCCCTCAGTATAGGTATGTAGGTGCCCTCAGTATAAGTATGTAGGTGCCCTCAGTATAGGTATGTAGGTGCCCTCAGTATAGGTATGTAGGTGCCATCAGTATAGGTATGTAGGTGCCATCAGTATGGGTATGTAGGTGCTCTCAGTATAGGTATGTAGGTGCCTTCAGTATGGGTATGTAGGTGCTCTCAGTATAGGTATGTATTTACCCTCAGTATAGGTATGTAGTTACCCTCAGTATAGGTATGTAGGTGCCATCAGTATAGGTAGCAAAGCATAGGTGCCCCAGTATGAAAAGTCAGGTGTAGAAGCCCCTTAGCATAGGAAGTCAGGTGTAGGTGCCATCAGTATAGGTATGAAGGTGCAATCCGTATAGGTATGTCGGTGCCCTCATTATAGGGCAGTGGAGTGGCACAGACAATGTGATCAGCCGTTGTGGGGGGTGAGTTGATCTGCCAGGTGGCTCACTCGCGGGGTCTTAGTCAGACAGGTGTACAGGCCTTTAATTGTATGGTAGATGTAACTAAAAATATTAGCTCAAAATGGAGATCTGGAGTTTATATATAGACACCCAATAAAATACAACATATTAATTTGTGGTTCTGTTCATTTATTGTAGTGCAATCTGCTTTTATGCTGAAACTTGGAGTGGAAATATTTCGGAGACAGGGTTCTGTGCAAAAGCATCATGATGGAGGGTCTGCCACCCCTCCCATCTCCGGGTAAGAGGAGACTTTTCATTTCTTATAAAGGATGATTTGCATATTTAGTAGTGTTGCATTGTGGGAGACATCATATGCTCACTCCAACCTGCATACTTGCAAATACTTTCGGTTTTAAGAAGGCAAACTTTTGTTTTGCATTTCTTATAAAGGATAAGGGAAGTACACAGTATTCACCTAAATACACACCTCTGATAGAATGCATGTATTCAGTCAGTGTGCGTTTCCTACAGGTGGCTCCAGTAACAGGAACCCTCCAGAGAGATGTACAGGTCCTCTCTATTCCCAAGATTCCACACTGGAGGGGCACACACTCTCACAGCATTGCAAGGTAGATGGAACAGGTCTTAAAAGCTCTGTATTGTTTATACAGATAGTGGTAGACAAAACAAACAAATGAACAAATGTGATAAATGTTTTATTTGTTCATTTGTAAGGATGACAGTCTGACTAAAGTTAAAAAGGAGAAAGAAGAGACAGATGTGAGACATGAGACATGTGAGGAGGAAAAAATTCCTGGAGACATCTGCACAAGTGAGGAATACTAAATAAAAGTCACACATTCTCGTTCAGTCTCTAGAACAATCTCTCCACGCCCCTCCTCTGTCAGTGAAAAAGAATGGTGCAGCATGTGATTAGCAATGGGGCGAATATGTGCACCCACCAACCAGACACAACATTGAAGCCACTAATGGGAATAACACTAAAATATCTCATTGTAGTGGCATCTGACAAAGGCTGCAGTGCTTCATGCAGTAAGTGAGCTGTCATTTCTTGGAGGTAGATATCTGCCTGGCATCCTTAATATCTACTCTTGGTTGGTATTTCTCTTTCATTAGTAGTTTATGCCTTTTGCTGATACTATTTATATATCAGTGATCCCTGCCTGTAATTTTATATGTCTGTGCTATTGCCAAGCCTTAGTCTGTATAAAGATTAAAATTGTGCCAAATAAATTCACTTCCTTCAGTAGTTTGAATTGATAAAGCTAATTCAAAGCTGCGTTAAATGTATATGCAAACTGGAATGATTTGCGTCTCAAGTAATGTGCAGAGACATGCACAGTCTGGTATATTGTCATGGTATCAGTCACACGGCATCATTCTCCTCTCTACTCTCAGATCCTGGAGATGTAAAGGTAAAGAAAGCTGAGGAGGAAGAAGAAATGCATGTAGTGAAGGTAGAAGAAGAGGAGATTCCAGTAGCGATCAGCACAGGTGAGTAATACACACTAAGGCTACGTATACAGTGTGGCGTTGTGGTGGGACCTTATGTGGGCATTTTAACATAGAAAGTCGCACGGCAATAGTACTGTAAGTTTATGCAGCATTCAGAGTGCATGTGGTGCATTACCCCATAACGTATGCACTAACAGAGGCAGTGAAGCATACTTTTCATTGACTGTATGCAACCTAATGGTTGCATAATGTGTGGTGTGATTTTTTTCCATCCGTTGCATCCGTTCTACAGGCAACGCAATGAAGCTTCCACTGTGAGCGTAGCCTTAGGGGCAGGTATATTAAGGAGATATGTCGAAGAATAATTTAATGTGTACACTGGTGTAGGGATCACCATAGCAGTCACAGCGGTTTCCATGGGGCCCGTAGCCATGGGGGGACCCTGTTTCAGCGGAGGGGTTACAAGGGTCTACAGTGGGCCTTATGGAGAGCCATGGAGAAGTGACGTTACTCTTCCATCTTCATAGTTACATAGTTACATAGTTACATAGTTACCTTGGTTGAAAAAAGACATACGTCCATCGAGTTCAACCAGTACAAAGTACAACTCCAGCCTGCTCCCTCACATATCCCTGTTGATCATAAAATCCCTGGATTAACATCATTGGCATTACCTAGTAATTGTAGCCATGGATGTCATTCAACGCAAGGAAAGCATCTAAGCCCCCTTTAAATGCAGGTATAGAGTTTGCCATAACGACTTCCTGTGGCAATGCATTCCACATCTTAATCACTCTTACTGTAAAGAACCCTTTCCTAAATAAATGGCTAAAACGTTTTTCCTCCATGCGCAGATCATGTCCTCTAGTCCTTTGAGAAGGCCTAGGGACAAAAAGCTCATCCGCCAAGCTATTATATTGCCCTCTGATGTATTTATACATGTTAATTAGATCTCCTCTAAGGCGTCTTTTCTCTAGACTAAATAAACCCAGTTTATCTAACCTTTCTTGGTAAGTGAGACCTTCCATCCCACGTATCAATTTTGTTGCTCGTCTCTGCACCTGCTCTAAAACTGCAATATCTTTTTTGTAATGTGGTGCCCAGAACTGAATTCCATATTCCAGATGTGGCCTTACTAGAGAGTTAAACAGGGGCAATATTATGCTAGCATCTCGAGTTTTTATTTCCCTTTTAATGCATCCCAAAATTTTGTTAGCTTTAGCTGCAGCGGCTTGGCATTGAGTACGATTATTTAACTTGTTGTCGATGAGTACTCCTAAGTCCTTCTCCAAGTTTGATGTCCCCAACTGTATCCCATTTATTTTGTATGGTGTTAGACCATTGGTACGACCAAAATGCATGACTTTACATTTGTCAACATTGAATTTCATCTGCCATGTATGTGCCCATATAGCCATCCTATCCAGATCCTGTTGCAATATAACACTATCTTCCTTAGAGTTGATGATTCTGCACAATTTTGTATCATCTGCAAAAATAGCAACATTGCTCACTACTGTATCCACTAGGTCATTAATAAATAAATTGAAGAGCACTGGACCCAGTACAGACCCCTGTGGGACCCCACTGCTAACAGTCTCCCATTTTGAGTATGATCCATTGACCACAACTCTTTGTTTTCTGTCCATTAGCCAGTTCCCTATCCAAGCACACAGACTCTTCCCCAGTCCTTGCATCCTCATCTTTTGCACCAGACTTTTGTGGGGAACAGTGTCGAATGCCTTAGCAAAGTCTAAGTATATCACATCTACAGCATTCCCAATATCCATATTAGCATTCACTACCTCATAAAAGCTGAGCATGTTAGTCAAACAGGACCTGTCTTTAGTAAACCCATGTTGATGCTGAGAAATAAGATTATTTTCTACTATGAAATCATGTATAGTATCTCTTAGTAACCCCTCAAATAGTTTGCATACAACTGATGTTAAGCTTACAGGTCTATAATTTCCTGGATCTGATTTTTTGCCCTTCTTAAATAATGGGAAAACGTGGGCTGTACGCCAATCCACTGGGACTCTGCCAGTTGCAAGAGAGTCACAAAAGATAAGATAAAGGGGTTTATCTATAACTGAACTTAATTCCCTTAGCACCCGAGGATGCATGCCATCCGGGCCAGGTGCCTTGTCTATTTTTAATTTATTTAGTCTTGCCTTTACTTCTTCCTGCGTTAAGTATTTAATATTACAGTTAGAAGATTGAGACTCTTCCACCTCTGTAATTTGCAACAGTGCTGTTTCCTTTGTAAAGACAGAAGCAAAGAAAGCATTTAATAACTCTGCCTTACCTTGGTCATCCACCATTGAGTTCCCACCCTCATCCTTTAGGAGTCCTATACAGTCAACCTTTCTTTTTTTAGAGTTGATGTACTTGTAAAACTTTTTTGGGTTAGATTTGATATCCCTAGCGATTTGATTTTCAGCTTCGATCTTTGCCAGCCTAATTTCTTTTTTACAATTTTTATTGCACTCCTTATAATTGCTTAGTGCAGCCTCGGTCCCCTCCTGTTTTAGGACCTTATAGGCATTCTTTTTCCTCTTCATTTTATCTTTAACCTTTCTATTCATCCATAGAGGCCTTTTTTTATTCCTAGACATTTTGTTTCCATATGGGATATACATACTACAATATTGATTGAGAATACGTTTAAAAGCTTGCCATTTCCCTTCAGTGTCCTCCCCTTGTAGTATATTATCCCAGTTCACCAAACTTAGTGCCTGCCTGATTTGATTGAACTTTGCTTTTCTAAAATTCATAGTTTTAGTGGTCCCGCTGCCCCGTGGCCTATCAGTCACCAGATCAAACGTTCTATTTCCCAAATGTTCTTGAACCTGCACATTTGATACATTATCTGGTCTATTCGAAATGATCAGATCCAGTAACGCATTCCCCCTAGTTGGTTCCGTTACCATTTGAGTCAAGTAATTGTCCTGTAGTGCTGCCAGAAATCTGCTGCTTTTACCAGAATGGGTAGCCTCAATACTCCAGTTAATGTCTGGAAAGTTGAAGTCGCCCATAACTATGATCTTCCTCCTAGGTGTCTCCGTAGTTTCAGTTGCGTCTCTCATCACATGACCAGCCAGTTACGTAATGAAAGACGCCGCTGGAACTACAGAGATGGGATGCCTAGGGCTAAGGCGGATCGCATTTTGGAAGCGCAGAGAGGTGAGTTGCTTACCAAATACATGGGGGTGGGGGCTACCTCTGGTTACCTAAAACTGGTGATGTCTGCACTGGCTACCTATACTGGGGGGGATATCACTGGCTACTTATAATGATGGGGTGGGGGGCTAGTTCTGGCTACTTAATATGGGGGCATCTATGACTACCAAATACTGGGATGCACCTCTGTCTACCACCTATTCTAGGGGTCTCCTTGATACTGGAGGCACCTTGGGCTACCTAATACTATTTGAGGAACACCTTTGGCTACCTTATTCTACTGGGATGCACATCTGGCTACCTAATACATTCTGGGGAGCTTTACAGGACTACCTAATATTGCTAATTGTGGACATATCTGGCTATCTAATACTACTGGTTGGGGAGGAATTTGGGGTAAAAGCTACCTAATACAACTGTCTGGAAGAGGATGATGAGGGGGCAGAAGAGCTGCTTAAGCTTAACAGAACTATTTTTTGGTGGGAGTGGAGGCACAAAGGCTGATATAGGATTTTGCTGTGTGGCCAATGGATTTCTAGCTATGTGCCTGAATGTGTAGCTTGCACTATAGATCACAGCATAGTGTATTATAGACTTATTTTATGTTTATGTTTCTTTCTTATAGTTGCACCGAGTAGCCATAATGAGAGATGTAGCAGTGTTCTCCCTTCCCAGCATCCTAAACAGGAAGACCATCACAGCCTGTCACAGGATTATCAGGTAGCTGGAGTGAGGAGTCTCATGGCATAATACAGCAGAGTTGTGTAGTAAAGTTGGGAGTAAAGAGAATCATTCTTCTAGTAGAGCTTCAATTCTGTTATTAAGATCCTCAGAGAGCTCTCTGCCATGAGCTGCCATGTTGAACTTACATTGACCAGCATGAGAGACTGTGAGAGCAATAACACCAAATTTATCACCCCTGGCTCCCATTCACACCTCAGACCTTGTAACACTAACAAGTAGGGATGATCAATGAGATGCAAATATTTCCGAGTTGATGTAAATGTGTATGCAAATACTGTGTGACTGTGTTTGCAAATATCTTCCAAGGAATTTACCCTAATCTTTACTCCTGAAAGGGGTTGGTGAACATGGACATTTTACTTCAATTTACCATTAGTTTGACTGCAGTTTGGTCAGCTTTTCTTCGAATCACCCCCAGTTTCTTAATCACTTATGTAGCCGGGCATGAACTGATGTCTTACTGGATGCAAACTGAAAGCTATCCAAAGTCAGAGGTTTGTGTGGATGATGCCTCAGTGCTAAAGATTTATTACAGCAGGCTAGACCATCTTGTTCTGTATGCTCATGAATGTTATACTGAGGAGCCACAAAATTCCCAACATCAGCTTTCTGGTAATTGGTTGTTGAGCGACTAGGATCATAAACTGTATAACTGCCACCTCTCTTGCCGCATTTGAGCACCTGTTTGTAAGAACTTCTACACAGCCATCTGCTTAGTGAAAAATCTGTATGCTATGTCTTAAAAAGTGGTTACATTTTGTTTAGACTGTCACATAGTAGTTGTATTACTTTTTGTCTTTTCAGAATGAAAATGTTGTTGTTGTTAAAGTAGAAGTGAAGGAGGAAGAGGATGAGGAGGAGGAATGGGTGAATGATGCTGAGCCATGTAAGAAAGAGGAAAATCATCTGGAGATCAGCACAGGTGAGGAATAAACACCAATTGCATCAAAATCACAGATGCCTCTCCCTATTTGGTCCACTTAATTCCCTTTAAAGTGGACCTGTAGTCTTGCACAGGACAGAAGGAAGCATAGAGAAATGTATGTATTTAGATAGTTTAGATGTCTAATTCCCCTTCATCTTTGACTAAGCGCAAGTTGTAATTTGATATCTCAGCTGTGTTAGCAGTTTGCCACGGCAGAGATCTGAATGATGAACACAGGATGTTAACAATATGTCTAATTAACGCTAGGCAGCAGAGGCCCACAGTCATCTAATATTAATGTGTAGGAAGCCAGGATTGGCAGAGATAGGAGCAGAGCCAACATGAGTACAGGCAACTGATAGCAATGAAACCCCACATAACTTGCTCCATGGAAAATAGTAACAGATGCAGGGCACCGCTGACATAGTCAGCACTTCCCCTGCTATTTGCTTTTTGGGGCTGGTGGTGGTGGTTAATGGTGTGGGGGATGTTTTCTTGGCACACTTTAGGCCCCTTAGTTCCAATTGGGTATTGTTTAAATCAGGGCTGTGGAGTCGGTCCAAAAATCCACCGACTCCGACTCCTCAGTTTAGGATTCCTCCGACTCCTCGACTCCGACTCCTCTAATTTGCATATTACAATTTTGTTGATTAAAAGTATGTAACATGAAATTCGTCTCTTAACTGCCAACGCTTAGGAATTTTACAAGACAACTGAAGTGAGAAGGATATGTAGACTACTATATTTATTCCCTTTAGACTAAAACTAGTCCTTGGTAAGAGTACTTGTAAAAGGTACAAACCGGAACAAAGAACATCTATCAGGCCCTGGGCAATGTAAGTGTGGGTACATGTAAGAATGATGTGCAGGTACTCTGCAGGGGAATGAGGAGATTCTTCCTTTATTACACATTCTTCATGCACAATCTGAACCAGGTTTATGGGCGATAGACAACACCTCTGTGTTCAATGTGTACAACATTCTCAGTGGATTCCCTGCAGCTCTGTGGGGAGTGCATATGTAGAGTATAGTACTACTGTGTAACAAAGTAAACCTGAGACAGATGAAATTAAAGTTTCATACATACCTGGGGCTTCCTCCAACCGCCTTCAGGATAATCAGTCCCTCGTTGTCCTCCACCACCACCTGGATCTTGTGCTATGAGTCCAGGTACTTGAGCCAGTCGGGCGTAGTGCGCATGCACACACTCCGCCGCCAGGAGCATACTACACCTGTGCAGCACTATTGCGCAGGTGCAGAATGTTCCTGGCTGTGGGAGCGGCATGCGGCCGGACAGCGCTGACTGGCTGAATTACCAGGACTCATATCAGAAGATCCGGGTGGTGGAGGACAGCGAGGGATTGATTAGCCTGAAGGGGGCTGGAGGAAGCCCCAGGTATGTATAAAACTTTACTTTTCATCCATCTCAGTTACCCTTTAATTTGTAGTCGCCAAACCAAATTTTAACAACATATCAAATTATTTGATTTCATCAGCAAAGGGAGTGCATACATTTGCATAAATCAGCATCAATGCAGAATTATTTCCATCTCGTTGACCATCTCTATTACACACAGCTACACATCAGGCTTTATTCTTACAGCATAGATGTTATTTACAGTGGTGTGAAAAACTATTTGCCCCCTTCCTGATTTCTTATTCTTTTGCATGTTTGTCACACTTAAATGTTTCTGCTCATCAAAAACCGTTAACTATTAGTCAAAGATAACATAATTGAACACAAAATGCAGTTTTAAATGATGTTTTTTATTATTTAGTGAGAAAAAAACCTCAAAACCTACATGGCCCTGTGTGAAAAAGAAATTGCCCCCTGAACCTAATAACTGGTTGGGCCACCCTTAGCAGCAATAACTGCAATCAAGCGTTTGCGATAACTTGCAACGAGTCTTTTACAGTGCTCTGGAGGAAATTTGGCCCACTCATCTTTGCAGAATTGTTGTAATTCAGCTTTATTTGAGGGTTTTTTAGCATGAACCGCCTTTTTAAGGTCATGCCACAACATCTCAATAGGATTCAGGTCAGGACTTTGACTAGGCCACTCCAAAGTCTTCATTTTGTTTTTCTTCAGCCATTAAGAGGTGGATTTGCTGGTGTGTTTTGGGTCATTGTCCTGCTGCAGCACCCAAGATCGCTTCAGCTTGAGTTGACGAACAGATGGCCGGACATTCTCCTTCAGGATGTTTTGGTAGACAGTAGAATTCATGGTTCCATCTATCACAGCATGCCTTCCAGGTCCTGAAGCAGCAAAACAACCCCAGACCATCACACTACCACCACCATATTTTACTGTTGGTATGATGTTCTTATGCTGAAATGCTGTGTTACTTCTACGCCAGATGTAACGGGACACGCACCTTCCAAAAAGTTCAACTTTTGTCTCGCCGGTCCACAAGGTATTTTCCCAAAAGTCTTGGCAATCATTGAGATGTTTTTTTAGCAAAATTGAGACGAGCCTTAATGTTATTTTTGCTTAAAAGTGGTTTGCGCCTTGGATATCTTCCATGCAGGCCGTTTTTGCCCAGTCTCTTTCTTATGGTGGAGTCTTGAACACTGACCTTAATTGAGGCAAGTGAGGCCTGCAGTTCTTTAGATGTTGTCCTGGGGTTTTTTGTGGCCTCTCGGATGAGTTTTCTCTGCGCTCTTGGGGTAATTTTGGTCGGCCGGCCACTCCTGGGATGGTTCATCACTGTTCCATGTGTTTGCCATTTGTGGATAATGGCTCTCACTGTGGTTCGCTGGAGTCCCAAAGCTTTAGGAATGGCTTTCAATAGATTTCAATTACAGTACTTTTGTTCTCATTTGTTCCTGAATTTCTTTGGATCTTGGCATGATGTCTAGCTTTTGAGGTGCTTTTGGTCTACTTCTCTGTGGCAGATAGCTCCTATTTAAGTGATTTCTTAATTGAAACAGGTGTGGCAGTAATCAGGCCTGGGGGTGACTACAGAAATTGAACTCAGGTGTAATAAACCACCTTTAAGTTATTTTTTTAACAAGGGGGGCAATCTCTTTTTAACACAGGGCCATTTAGATTTGGAGTTTTTTTTTCTCACTAAATAATAAAAACCATCATTTAAAACTGCATTTTGTGTTCAATTAGGTTACCTTTGACTAATAGTTAACGGTTTTTGATGAGCAGAAACATTTAAGTGTGACAAACATGCAAAAGAATAAGAAATCAGGAAGGGGGCAAATAGTTTTTCACACCACTGTAGTATATATAAGAGATTCCTGTGTACACATCATATATACTGTCACAATCAGATATGTATATCTGACCTTAAAAATACAGGGACTGCTTTATTGAAGCAGCACAAGTAACTAATTTTGATTGGTTTATTTCATTTTTGTGGACTAAGCACAGCTATTACTGTATATATACTGTATATATACATTATTTTTAATGACTATTATATGAGAAATAGAACATTTTATCATATTTTCTATTTTAATTACAGTTACAAATTCATTAGGAGTCGGAGTCGGTGCATTTTTTCCCGACTCCGACTCCAGGCACCCAAAATTGCCCGACTCCATGACTCCGACTCCACAGCCCTGGTTTAAATGCCACGGGCTACCTGAGCAATGTTTCTGACATGTCCATCTCTTCTTGACCACCATGTACCCATCCTCTGATGGCTACTTCCAGCAGAATAATGCACCATGTCACAAAGCTCGAATGATTGCAAATTGGTTTCTTGAACATGACAATGAGTTCACTGTACTAAAATGGCCCCACACAGTCACCAGATTTCAACCCAATAGAGCATCTTTGGGATGTGATGGAATGGGAGCTTCATGCCCTGGATGTGCATCCCACAAATCTCCATCAACTGCAAGATGCTATCCTATCAATACGGGCCAACATTTCTAAAGAATGCTTTCAGCACCTTGTTGAATCAATGCCACGTAGAATTAAGGCAGTTCTGAAGGCGAAAGGAGGTCAAACACTGTATTAGTATGGTGTTCCTAATAATCCTTTAGGTGAGTGTATGTGGATGAGCATGTTCAATAGCTTATTGAATTCAGTCCAGTTTCCTGAAAAGTAAATAGAAGCTAAAATACTTTTATCTGACATTTCAGTTTCCTCCCACATCCTAAAAACATACAGAATGGCTTAATTGGCTTCCCCCTAAATTGGCCCTACACTACGATACATACACTACAGATACATACATAGACATATGAGTATGGTAGGGATTAGATTGTGAGCCACTTCGAGGCACAGTTAAGTGACAAGACAATATACTCTGTACAGCGCTGCGGAAGATGGCACTATATAAATACTAAATAACAATTATAAAAGTGAGAAATAAATGTACATTAGGGTCTGCACACCCAGAAATATATCCTGTAATGAGCAAAAAGATTACTTAAAGAGGATCCGAGATGAAAAAGTAACATAACAAATAACTTGTCTATATACCTTATCTAAAGTTTAGATAGTTTACACAGCAAATATAGCTGCAAACAGCTTTAAAAGTTTATGATTATTTATTGCTGTGATACAATGAGGGCAGCCATGTTCTGTTTGTCACATTGTCACAGGCCTAAGGGCTGGAGATGACATCAGCTTGCCTGTGTGTAAATTCAGTCTCCTCCCTCCTCCCCTCTGCCTCTGAAATCAATGGCTAGTAACCTACTCCTCCTGCCCAGACTGAGTTCCCATAAGCCCCTGCTACCTGGGACTGAGTATATACTGTAGGGATAACAGTGGTGCCTGGATGAGTGAATCTGTGAATGCATTAGTTTGAACATTTGCATGCGAGTGTGCTAAGAGTTTTTTTTTTTTTGCTATTTTTCTGGCCACACCCCCTTTAGCACCTCCCTTTTCTTAATAACTTATTTAAATGTCCTAACTAGAGGCAATGTGCCTGTATTTATGTGTTTTTTTTCTTGTTACTGACCCTTGTTGCCAGGGTTTTAACCTCCTTAGTGGTAATCCCGAGTCATCCTCGGAACGGAAGTCTGAAGCTCACTGCAGTAATCCCGTGTCTGAGTGAGTTATATGCAGGAGCTGCTGCAGATCTCTCTGTGGTATGATTTTTTTCTTGTTATTAGGGTCTAAAACTTGTAAAAAAAAATTGCATGGCTTTTAGACCCCAAATCTGGAAATAATCCTAACACCAGAAAGGTTAATCTAGTGCACTCTCTCCTTCCCGTTTGTGTTTTTGATCAGCATGCACACAGCTTATGCTGGTGTATGTGCATGGTGCGCATGGATACATTACGTTAGCTCCCTTGTGCGATTAGTACGATGCGCTATCTGTCCCAGGAGAGGATGTCAGGATGTGTACTCCTAATCCATTGATAGGTTTGATGCAATGAATGTGTTTGCATGTCTGCACTATGCATGTTACAGGGCCAGAGTTAGGACACCTACGTTTACCTGAGTACTTCTGCGTAGTGTAGGTGACTATGTAAGGGAATGCATTCCTTTATGAACTAAGACCCCGGCTTTTAACTTAGCTGTAGGGAGAGCAGTGGTGGCTGGATGAGTGAATTTGTGAATTCGTTTGGACATTTGCATGTGAGTGTGCAGTGCAAAAAGTTATTTATTTATTTATTTTTTACAATCATATACCTTCTATGTTACAAACCTTTCAGCAACCCTCACTACAATCTGATATGCTTCAGGCAAAGGCACCTAAGAGCGGACAGGTTTTGTCCTTTTTATAAATCCAATCCAGGTTTCCAGGATCACTTATGTTCTCCACAAGTGGATAAGCTTAGCAAATAAAGCCAGAAGTATACAAACTCTTTAAAACCCAACTCCCCATGGGCAGGGGACCTGGCTGATACCCCTCCTGTTATTACCAGAGTGACAAGGTCTGCACAGCGAGGTGTAGGATGCTGCATGGTCTTTCAAACTTCCTCCTGTTTTCTCCATGTGAGGGAGGTATAGTTGACATGATGGACAACCTGAGGCCAGGGTGGTTGAAGGAAAACTAGCACAGCCTACTTGGAGGGAGATGATGCCTCCTTTGAAATTGCAGGGCCACGTGTGAGTATAAGCATGTGGTCTGTGGGTGAACCCTTGTTTGTGTATTTGTTAAGGGGCCCATACACCTAACGATTTTCCCGCCGATATACAGCCGTTTCGATCACAGTGATCGAAATGGCTGTGAAATCGCCGCGCACACCGCTGACAGAACGATCGATTTCCGTCTGAAATCGATCATTCCCGTCGATTTCCGTCGACCCATCCGTACGGAAGACTTTTCTCGGTCGCCTGCGGTCGGGAGTGCGTCGTTAGCGGCGTTTGAATGCCCGGCGACCGACGCAATACAGCGGGTATACATTACCTGTTCAGGCCAGCGCGAGTCCCCTGGTCTTCTTCTCCGCTTTGGGCTCCAGACCATTTCTTCTCCGCTTTGGGCTTCCGAGGTACACAGAACTTCCTGTCCCGGCAGGAAGTTTAAACAGTAGAGCGCCCTCTACTGTTTAAACTTCCCCTGGACAGGAAGTTCAGTAGCCGGAGTGGAGCCGGAGCGGAGAAGAAGACAGCGGGGACTCGCGCCGGCTGAAATCGATTCACAATCTGTTTGCAGTAAAGGTGGCCATACGATCCCTCTCTGATCAGATTCGATCAGAGAGGGATCTATCTGTTGATCAAATCTGATGGCAAATCGACCAGTGTATGGCCACCTTTAAGTGGTTGGAAGGCAGGGAAAAATGGATTTACGGTAGTCTTAAGAATTTCCAACCAAGCTTTGTATGTTCTCATTTCTGGTCTCTTCCATATTTTTTTTTTCTCCAGATGGACAATACAGAAGGTATAGAGCAACGGACCATCCTGTTACTTCTTCAGATGGTGAAATGGTAGATAATGACACAATAGAAAATCCTGATGAAAACCCTGGTTCTCCACATATCCATCCAATACCTTCTAGAGCAGGTCCATCATCTCATCCATCTACGCGTGGGAAGAGTTCTGCCCACACTGCCACCCCTAATTCAGCTCATAAAGAGGGTAAAAGCTTCTCATGTTCTGAGTGTGGGGAATGTTTTGGCCTGAGAAGCTCCCTTGCTGCACACCAGAGAACTCATAAAGACGAGAGGCCGTATTCATGTTCTGAGTGTGGGAAATGTTTTCGTGAAAGATCAAATCTTGCCAGACACAAAAAAACTCATACCGGAGAGAAGCCGTTTTCGTGTTCACAGTGTGGGAAATGTTTCACCCAGAAATCGTCTCTCACTACACATGGAAAAGTTCATACCGGAGAAAAGCCATATTCCTGCACTGAATGTGGCCGATTTTTCGGTGACAAAGCAAGTCTTTGGAACCATCAGAGGATTCATACAGGAGAGAAGCCATTTTCCTGTTCAGAGTGTGGGAAAAGTTTTACCCAAAGGACTCATCTTATGTTTCACCAGAGAACTCACACTGGGGAGAGACCATTCTCCTGCTCCGAATGTGGGAGGAGTTTTAGTAGAAAATTCACTCTTCTTATCCATGAGAAAGTTCATACAGGGGAGAAGCCCTATTCCTGCTCTGAGTGTGGGAGATGTTTCACCCAGAGGACTCATCTTATGTTACATCAGAAAACTCACAAGGTTCACAAGTTAGGGCCTTGAATCTTTACAGATCTGGCTCACATTGGGGATGTCTTACTATGGTTGGAGAACACGGTAGGACAGGAGTGATTCAGCGAACGCAGACATTATGGAATGTGTCTACTAATTGTAGGTAACTGTTTACAACCTGCCCTTGGTCATATCAGATAGTGGGGGTTGCTGAAGGGCGAGTGAATTAGAGTTTGTGATGTTGCACTTGCATGCATGAACCCATAGTAAGAACTTTTCATAGAATCAAGACATTCTGGATCTATGAAGTAAAAGTTCTCACTGTGTTTGTGTGCACGATACTGCACAGTCTATCCATAACAGAGTGCAGCACACATTTGCTGCATCCAATGGCGGGCACACATCGCCAAAGTTGCAAGTGCTGCATTCCTGGGTTAAGGGGAACTTGAAGCGAGAGGTATGTGGAGGCAACCATATTTATTTCCCTTTAAAGAATACCAGTTGCCTGGCATTCTGTGATCTGTAGGGTTGGATCACACAACTGAAACAAGCATGCAGCTAATCTTTTCAGATTTCTGTCAGAAACATCTAAGGCAGCGAATGCACTGTGTACTTATGTCGCCCATCTGGGATCAGGAGCTGATCTCCTTGGGTGACATTGCTGGCCTGGCCTACACACAGCTGTGTAGCGGACGACGCGCTGTGATACTGTGAAAAGTGACTCATGTGTGACATCACTCAGAGGGTGGGGGAGCGGCGCGAACAATGGAATCAGCGGGGGGATTGGTGTCGATGAGGTTGAGTAGATCCATCGTGCGGATTGCTCGCGGGTTGGGTGTCGGGGGTCATTGGGTGTCGGGGGTCATTGGGTGTCGGGGGTCGTTGGGTGTCGGGGGTTGTTGGGTGCCGTACACATGCCTGATTGTCGGCTGAGGTGTTTATCAACCACCTCAGCTGATTTAAGTCAGATGTCTGTACGAGGCTTAATTTGCATGCCCGTTCAGAGTTTTTGGCTAAATGTATTTCAAGCTGAGGATCAGCAGGACAGCCAGGCATTTTTTTTTTTAAAAAAGGAAATAAATACAGTATGTCAGCCTCCATATCCCTCTCACTTCAGGTTCCTTTTAAAATCACCAGGTGTTCGTACCTTGAGAAAGGGGCTCTATGTAGTTCCAAAACATTGGATTATATAAAGAGTACCAGTGCATAAAGCAGTGCTTGCTGATACTTTACATTTACACTGTAATGCACTTACACACTCAATAACACTCCTTATCCTTCAACAACCCCACTTTGTTATTATATGAACATGCCTTTGGCGTTTCCATTCACAATCTAGTGGATCCTTCAATACCAGCTGCCAACAGGAAACCTGTATCCCAAACCAGTCAGTGTGAGAACCATAGTGCTGTAGCACTAATTAATCCAAAAATAATTCCATACATGTACACAGTGATCCTTCAATAGATGTCTCCACTTTACCTAGTGTCTTCTGCTCCCCACTGTCACCTCCGATCCTGTTCAAGGAGTGAAAATAAAAGTGACGGAAGGACACCTTAGTGGAATAATCACAAATCTTTGTATTGTAACATAAGACCTTCACAAAGTAAACCAATGGTGTTACTCACATTCAGGGTCCTAAACTTATTAGGACCCATTTGGTAAATGCGCTTCCCACTTGGACGTGGTACTAAAGAATAATAAATTGTTTCCCACTCTTCACCTGACTGGTTTCACCTCCTGGCGTCATCATGTTATATACCCCTGAGGTGACAATGGGGAGAAGCAGACAATAGGCAAAGGGGAGACATCTTTTGAAAGATTACTAATTGCATTTGACATATGGAATTTTTTCTGGATTCATCAGTACTATACAGGGTGGGCCATTTATATGGATACATCTTAATAAAATGGGAATGGTTGGTAATATTAACCACCCTGGCGTTCTATTGAGATCGCCAGGGCGGCTGTGGGAGGGTTTTTTTTTAATTAAAAAAAAACTATTTCATGCAGCCAACTTTCAGTTGGCTGCATGAAAGCCCACTAGAGGGCGCTCCGGAGGCGTTCTTCCGATCGCCTCCGGCAAGCATAAGTAACGAGGAAGGCTGCAATGAGCAGCCTTCCTTGTTTGGCTTTCCTCGTCGCCATGGCGACGAGCGGAGTGACGTCATGGACATCAGCCGACGTCTTGACGTCAGCCGCCTCCGATCCAGCCCTTAGCGCTGGCCGGAACTATTTGTTCCGGCTGCGCAGGGCTTGGGCGGCTGGGGGGACCCTCTTTCGCCGCTGCTCGAGCGGCGATCAGGCAGCACACGCGGCTGGCAAAGTGCCGGCTGCGTGTGCTGCTTTTTATTTGAACAAAATCGGCCCAGCAGGGCCTGAGCGGCACCCTCTGGCGGTAATGGACGAGCTGAGCTCGTCCATACCGCTAAGGTGGTTAACTTCCTGTTTGTGGTACATTAATATTTGTGAGGGGGGAAACTTTTCAAGATGGGTGGTGACCATGGTGGCCATTTTGAAGTTAATATCACCAACCATTCCCATTTTATTAAGGTGTATCCATATAAATGGCCCACCCCGTAGAACTTTATGGCTATGTTAAGATATGACCCAGGAAAAGGTTGTAACATTTTGCTATACAATAGAAAATATTTTTTGTTTAAAAGCTATAGTCAGAATCTGCAGGGGAGCTTGTGGTCTTCATTGCTCTTCTTGCTCAGTCAATCCTACTACTACATGGTAGTAGAGTCAAATCCCAGTCCTGTATTTATGTTTTCAACAATTCCAAACAGCATAGACCTGCAGAAATACCTGATGACGTCAGGGCTGGTTTATTGTGACAGGAAAACCGTAGCAATAGTGAAGCCATTCCAGGTGGACATCCAATTAGAATGTGTGCTTCATGAAAACGCTGCTATATGATTGGTTGTTATGGGTAACTGCTTCCGTTTGTGTGCACGTCTTCTTACAATAAATAATAGATTTTTAACATATCAAACTGTTTAGCATGATATTGCCTGACTACTATAATATTGTGCATTTTTGTAGTGTTGGCAGAAATATTTAACTAAAAGTGAACAATGTATTTTTGATTTGATTGTAAATATAATTTTATATCACGCCTCTGTACATTTTATGTATAGTTGTTGGGTAAGTAAATAATTTGTTTTACTCTCACATAACTCCTGCAATAAATCTGCAGTGTGTCTAATGTCTGCTTTCGTGTAAACAAAACAAAGGGTTAATTATCCTGTGTTTACATATTAGTTGTGTCGGCTGTTTTGCCTCACGGGAAGGGTTTTTAAACCCTCTAACTTCGCTCACCATCGTAGTGGGTAAAATGAATTGCAGCAAAACATGAGGGAAGGTTCCATAGTAATATTTATTGACCTACAATCCTGTTATAATAATTATCTAGGCTTTCAGAATCATAATTACATTGTATTTGAGTAATTAGTGAACATCAATATTATTTCTTACCAAGTATTGCAGCATCACCCAGAGAAGATCGGGGGACCTCAGCGACCTCGGAGGGGAAATACCTGGTGACAGCATGTCTGCTTGTCCTTCGAGAATCCCCCCTCAAAAGCATTTTCCCTTCTTTATATAGACAGAATTCAATGTCTGCGCAGGCGTAGAACGTTTCATCCATGCACCTGTGCTGATAAGGGTGCGTGATCATCATGTGCTTGTATCAGTGCGCCTGTGCAGACAAGACACATGACTGCGTGATCACAACGTGCTTTAGAAGCGTCACAGAACACGTCTGACTATTTTTGCTTATGTGAGAACTTGCACATTATCTCATATTTTGACTAGTGTTGTAGATAGCAACATTCTCATGGTCAGTCTTCCATGAGAATGTTATGGTTAGATAGAAACACTCTCAAAGTCAAT
Organism: Hyperolius riggenbachi; assembly: GCF_040937935.1. Taxonomy (NCBI): domain Eukaryota; kingdom Metazoa; phylum Chordata; class Amphibia; order Anura; family Hyperoliidae; genus Hyperolius; species Hyperolius riggenbachi. The sequence goes on along the minus strand of NC_090655.1, from coordinate 209,204,847 downwards.
CTTCCATGAGAGTGTTATGGTTAGAAATATCTCATAGCCAGTTTTTGATGAGAATGAAAAAATGTGTTATTTTGAACTATAACTGACTTATAAAAGAGGCTGACATATATATCGTGGACACCAATCAATCAATCAGACATTCATGTCACTTTTGTATCTCATCTGTCGAATTTCTGTGCTGACACAACTGAGAGATAAATGACACTTGTGATTACTTACAGATGAGGGGGAATTAGACAGGCTCTTCTCTCTAAAAACACACCGGGTGCAATTCTCTCTGTTTTCCTTGTGTACTGTGCAAGAGTTCAGGTTCACTTTAAAGGACAAACGAGATGAAGAGCTAAATCTATCTTTACTTACTTGGGGCTTTCTTCCAGCCCCTAGAAGTCTTCTGGGTCCCTCGCCGCAGCTCCAGTGCACCCCATTGTCCTGCTGGCTCCCCGAAAGGCTTGGCGACCCATCAGTGGGTCAGCACTTCTGCATATGAACGCACCCACCTCACCGGGCATGCACTGCACCTGCGCAGTCTACTACGAATACCAGGCAATCGGCGTAGTCTGATAATAAGTAACTATGGCAGCCTTTATATTCTTCACACTACAGGATTGCATTAACATTTTGCTCTCTTGTGAGGAAGGGGGTGCACAATATGAGTTTCTCTAGTCTAGAAATTTGGCATCATCCTCTTTTAGCACGCAATAGTAAGCAATAAGACTAAAAGAATCATTAAAAAATTTGGATCAAGAGAATGATTGATGGAATGATTGTTCAATCCGCTCCATTAACCACTTGAGGACCGTGGGCTTTACCCCCCTTAAGGATCGGCCACTTTTTTTCCATTCAGACCACTGCAGCTTTCACGGTTTACTGCTCGCTCATACAACCTACCACCTAAATGAATTTTGGCTCCTTTTCTTGTCACTAATAAAGCTTTCTTTTGGTGCTATTTGATTGCTCCTGCCATTTTTACTTTTTATTATATTCATCAAAAAAGACATGAATTTTGGCAAAAAATGATTTTTTTAACTTTCTGTGCTGACATTTTTCAAATAAAGTAAAATTTCTGTATACATGCGGCGCGAAAAATGTGGACAAACATGTTTTTGATTAAAAAAAAAACCATTCAGTGTATATTTATTGGTTTGGGTAAAAGTTATAGCGTTTACAAACTATGGTGCAAAAAGTGAATTTTCCCATTTTCAAGCATCTATGACTTTTCTGACCACCTGACATGTTTCATGAGGGGCTAGAATTCCAGGATAGTATAAATACCCCCCAAATGACCCCATTTTGGAAAGAAGACATCCCAAAGTACCCACTGAGAGGCATAGTGAGTTCATAGAAGATATTAATTTTTGTCACAAGTAAGCGGAAAATGACACTTTGTCACAAAAAAAAAAAAAAAGTTTCCATTTCTTCTAACTTGTGGCAAAAAAAAAAATGAAATCTGCCACGGACTCACCATGCCCCTCTCTGAATACCTTGAAGTGTCTACTTTCCAAAATGGGGTCATTTGTGGGGTGTGTTTACTGTCCTCGCATTTTGGGGGGTGCTAATTTGTAAGCACCCCTGTAAAGCCTAAAGGTGCTCATTGGACTTTGGGCCCCTTAGCGCAGTTAGGCTGCAAAAAAGTGCCACACATGTGGTATTGCCGTACTCAGGAGAAGTAGTATAGTGTGTTTTGGGGTGTATTTTTACACATACCGATGCTGGGTGGGAGAAATATCTCTGTAAATGACAATTTTTTAATTTTTTTTACACACAATTGTCCATTTACAGAGATCTTTCTCCCACTCAGCATGGGTATGTGTAAAAATACACCCCAAAACACATTATACTACTTCTCCTGAGTACGGTGATACCACATGTGTGGCACTTTTTTGCACCCTAACTGCGCTAAGGGGCCCAAAGTCCAATGAGTACCTTTAGGATTTCACAGGTCATTTTGAGAAATTTCGTTTTAAGACTACTCCTCACGGTTTAGGGCCCCTAAAATGCCAGGACAGTATAGGAACCCCACAAATGACCCCATTTTAGAAAGAAGACACCCCAAGGTATTCCGTTAGTACGGTGAGTTCATAGAAGATTTTATTTTTTGTCACAAGTTAGCGGAAAATGACACTTTGTGAAAAAAAACAATAAAAATCAATTTCTGCTAACTTGTGACAAAAAATAAAATCTTCTATGAACTCACCGTACTACTAACAGAATACCTTGGGGTGTCTTCTTTCTAAAATGGAGTCATTTGTGGGGTTCCTATACTGTCCTGGCATTTTAGGGGCCCTAAACCGTGAGGAGTAGTCTTGAAACAAAATTTCTCAAAATGACCTGTGAAATCCTAAAGGTACTCATTGGACTTTGGGCCCCTTAGCGCAGTTAGGGTGCAAAAAAGTGCCACACATGTGGTATCGCCGTACTCGGGAGAAGTAGTAAAATGTGTTTTGGGGTGTATTTTTACACATACCCATGCTGGGTGGGAGAAATAACTCTGTAAATGGACAATTGTGTGTAAAAAAAATCAAAAGATTGTCATTTACAGAGGTATTTCTCCCACCCAGCATGGGTATGTGTAAAAATACACCCCAAAACACATTATACTACTTCTCCCGAGTACGGCGATACCACATGATTGGCACTTTTTTGCAGCCTAACTGCGCTAAGGGGCCCAAAGTCCAATAAGTACCTTTAGGATTTCACAGGTCATTTTTGTTTCAAGACTACTCCTCACGGTTTAGGGCCCCTAAAATGCCAGGGCAGTATAGGAACCCCACTAATGACCCCATTTTAGAAAGAAGACACCCCAAGGTATTCCGTTAGGAGTATGGTGAGTTCATAGAAGTTTTTATTTTTTTGTCACAAGTTAGCGGAAATTGATTTTAATAGTTTTTTTTTCACAAAGTGTCATTTTCCGCTAACTTGTGACAAAAAATAAAATCTTCTATGAACTCCCCATACTCCTAACGGAATACCTTTGGGTGTCTTCTTTCTAGAATGGGGTCATTTCATAAGGGGGGGTCTGAGGGCAATCTGAGCGTGTAGGCGGGTGATTGGGTGCCTGCAAGGGGCAGATTAGGGTCTGATCTGATGGGTAACAGTGACAGGTGGTGATAGGGGGTGATTGATGGGTGATTGATGGGTAATTAGTGGGTGTTTAGAGGAGAGAATAGATGTAAACACTGCGCTTGGGTGGTGATCTGATGTCGGATCTGCGGGCGATCTATCAGTGTGGGTGGGTGATCAGATTGCCCGCAAGGGGCAGGTTAGGGGCTGATTGATGGGTGGCAGTGACAGGGGGTGATTGATGGGTGATTGACAGGTGATCAGGGGGGATAGATGCATACAGTACATAGGGGGGGGGGGGGGTCTGGGGAGAATCTGAGGGGTGGGGGGGTGATCAGGAGGGGGGTAAAAAAAAAATAGCGTTGACAGATAGTGACAGGGAGTGATTGATGGGTAATTAGGGGGGTGATTGGGTGCAAACAGGGGTCTGGGGGGTGGGCACGGGGGGGGGGGGGGTCTGTGGGGTGCTGTGGGCGATCTGGGGCAGGGGGGGAGAAATCAGTGTGCTTGGGTGCGACAAAGGGTGGCTGCAGCCTGCCCTGGTGGTCCCTCGGACACTGGGACCACCAGGGCAGGAGGCAGCCTGTATAATACACTTTGTAAACATTACAAAGTGTATTATACACTTTGTATGCGGCGATCGTCGGGTTAACATCCCGCCGGCGCTTCCGTATGGCCGGCGGGATGTTGCAGCGGGTGTTGCAGCGGGATGTTGCAGCGGGATGTTGCAGCGGATTCTGAGGGTTTTCTTTATTTTTAAAAGCACCTAGTGAATGGCAGTTGCTCCGTCCAACTGCCAAAAAAGTGTGCAGCAGGGAGGCTGGCCAGTATCTTTGTATAAATCTTTTTCAGGGAATGTCTTTATACAGAATAAAGGCCATGCTGAAAATCCCCCATGAATAGATGGACTAACCTAAAACCTGTCGGTAATGTCAGATTTATACTACCTACTGTAAGGCCTGGTCCACACTAGGTCCGGGAACGTATCCATGGCTCCATTTTTAAAACCTGATCAAAACTAGAGCCACGGATAGCAATTTAAAAAATAGCAGCTGTCTTCACCCAAACAAAAAATTGATCCGTCTGCGTTTGCGGGGACCCGTTTTTAACAACTGAACGGAAGGTCCGGATGTGCTGCATTTTCACGCAACGGATCTGGATCCTGATACATGGAGGCGTAATGGCAGGCAATAGAAAAACGGACCCCCCTCTACACAGGCAGATTTGGACACAGAAACAGATCAGTTTCTAACCCATCTGTATGCTACAAAAAAAAAGCATTTTTAGGAAAAACAGGGGGAAAAAAAAAAAAGTTTAGAAAAACGGATCAGTTTAAAACAGACCCAATCTGCAACGGACCTACTGTGGACCTAACCTTAGTGAGAGCAACATAGGAGAAAAGTAATTTATGGCTCGTTTTACTTTGGGAGAAATGTACTTCTTATTTGTATGTGTTTAACATTTTTAAGATTTTTGCGACAGTTCCTCTGTAAGCCCTCTTGAGGCTGCTCGTCTCTCGCCATCTCCCTGGGTGACTCCTGTCACCTGCAATACTGTCCGAAAGCCTGGCGGAGTTGCACTCCCCCAGGCTCGGACAGAGGCAAGAGAGAAGCTCCAGCCTTAGGGCGCATTGTAGGAGGGGGCGCACAACTTACTCAGCTATCATTCCCATATTGTACAAAGTCAGGAAACTGCTCCACTGTGCTGTGACAGACAGTGCTGGATCAAAGGCAGCCTGGCCCAATCATAATGGAATGAAGTAGAAGGAAGATCCACAACGATGTCTTTACAAAAATTATTTAATTAGGACACATAGCTATGATTAAGGACCTCGGTCCGAAACATGTCAGCTAGGAGGTTTTGACTACTAGGATATGTCCTAAATAAAGGATTTTTGTGAAGACATCGTTGCGGATCTTCCTTCTACTTCATTCCATTCCCATATTGTGTTTAAAGCAGAAAGAAATAAGAAAAGGGGATACATGGCAGTGACTGCAAGCCAGATAACTAGATATTAAGGTGTTGGGGAGGTCGTGGGCCCTGTGGCCCTCTTAGTCTAATAGCAATCAGTGTGTGACAGCTGGGGTGGGAGGGATGGAGAGGCGCACTTTGGTGTCTCAGCCTTAGGTACTGGAGGACCATGTCCCAGCTTCGCGCTCCTGCAGCTTAGAGCATTCTGTGCTTGCACAGTACTACTCTGCAGGTGCAGATTACTCCCCGAGATGGGACCGTGACGGGCGAGCGTTCTTGGCCGGGCCGCGCATGCGTGATGAAGCGCGACTGAGCCAGGCTTTCAGGCAGCATTGTGGGTGAAAGGAGGCACCTGGGGAGATGGCAAGGAACAAACAACCTCAAGGGGGCTTAACCTCTTTAGCGGTAACCCCGAGTCAGGCTCTGAATGGAAATCCACAGCTCAGAGTGGTAACCCCGAGCTAGATCCATGGGAGGTGTGTAATGTGAAGGGCTGGTGCAGATCTATCTAGCAGTAAGGGCCCGTTTCCACTAGAGCGAATCTGCATGCAGATTCGCATAACCAATACATGTGGATGGGCCTGTTTCCACTTGTCAGAAATCCTGTGCGGTTTTGTGTGCAGGAAAAATCTGCACGGCAGAGCCGTCAGAATTCGCACCCTGCAAGGCGATTTCAATACAATGCATTTAATAGGAAAATTCAAACGCATGTAAATTTTACCGCAAATTTGCGTACGTTTTCACATAAAATTAATGTAAAAGCACACAGGCACTGACATGGTTACATTTGCATACTTACTAACATATGCAAAAATGTACGCGAATTCGGGGTAAAATTCGCGTCCGCATGCGAATTCGTTTTTGCGTTTTCCGTGACGAGTTCACACCGCACAAGTGGAAACGGGCCCTATGATTTTTAGGGTCTGAAAAAATTGCACTGCCTTTAAAACCTAAAATCCAGAAATAATCATACCGCCAGGGAGGTTAAGGAAGTCCCAGGTAAGTATTGAACCTGAGACACAATTTTAATAATCACAGGTATTGGGGAGAAACTGGAAGGGGGGGGGGGGAGGGGAGGAATTGAAGAAAAACTTCATTCCATACAGGTTTTGACCAGTGTGAGTAATTACCCCATCTGGCACATCAATGTCGTTTAGACCCTTATAAGGATGATGCTCACCAAACCCAATTTTAACAACATATCAAATGAATTGATTTAATTCACATCAGGCTTTATACTTACAGCATAGATGTTATTTATTATGTATAAGAGATTCCTGTGTACACACCATATATACAGTCACAATCAGATGTGTATATCTGAATTTAAAAATACGGGGACTGCTTTATTGAAGCAGCACAAGTAACTATTTTTTGATTGGTTTATTTCATGTTTGTGGACTAAGCACAGCTATTACTGTATATATAAATTATTTATGATGACTATTTTCTGAGAAACAGAACGTTTTATCATATTTTCTCTTTTAATTACAATTTGAATTTATTAGGATTTGGTGCATTTTTTTCCCCGACTCCAACTCCAGGTATTTAAAAATGACTCTGACTCCTCGACTTTGACTCCACAGCCCTGGCCCTAGGCAAGGTAGTTGATTTATCGCCCCTTTGTGGTCCCTTTTGGTAATCTGAAATAAAGAGAGGTCAGAGAAGGTAGCAGGTGGGCCCCTTGACAACCAGTGCGCCCCAGGCACCTGCCTAGGTTTGCCTGGTGGATGATCCTGCTCTGCAAAGACTTATGCTGCAAGACCCCTCTTCAGGGGAGGTCTCAATTCAACTTTTCTTCCAACTGCCTATTAAATAATGTATCTGCAGAATTAAGATTTTAACCTTAGGTGAGTTGTAGCTACTAAATGGGATACATAGCATGCCCTGCTCACATGAGCCGAGGATGCTTTGTTCTATCACACCTTTCTTTATTAGATTGGAGTCTATTTGGCATTATTGGGTCCTGACAAAGGGGAGTAGGAAAGAGAACAAAAGGGAAAGTAAAATAAACTAACAGAAATGTGCAGCCATGTACAAGGGAGGAAGCAGGGGAAGGGAAGGTCCCCCATTTGATTTTCCAATGGGTCTCAGAGAGGATCATCAATACATTTCTGACTTCTTTAGGCTGAAAGCAGGAGTTCATATCTAACATCAGAGAAATGTTTGGATTATCAGTCAACGTTAATCATCTCTCCTGGTCCGCGGCTGTCCTGTTTTACTCTGCACACAGCCTGAATTCCAGAGTTCCCTGCATCTCTCTCACTTCCTGGTGTGTGATGAGAAGGTCACAGCATGCTCTGCTACATCTGCTGTCTGCTGATGATATCAGGATATACAAGCTTCAGTGACTAGTGTCTGGGTTGTAGAGAGCAGATCTCTTGGTCCGGTAAGAAGTTTTCCTGAACAGCACAAATTCATGAGAATACCAGCTCCACTTTAGTACTCCAGCTGTCAGTATATTTATTTAGCCAGCCAGGTCCGAGCAAAAAAAAAAAAATTCTTACCTGGGGCTTCCTCCAGCCCCTGGCAGTTAATATGTCCCTCGCCACAGCTCCGCTCCCAGCCGGTGGCTTGGGGCCCCCTCTGATGCAGATGCAGAGCGACCTTGCCAGGTCAGCACCTTCTGCGCCCGCATGAGCGCCACTCGCAATCACACTCACGTGGTCTGAAGTGTTCTGCGCAAGCGCAGGACTACTGCACCTGTGCAGAACACTCCAGACCATGTGAGTGCAAGCGACGCTCGTGCAGGCGCAGAAGATGCCAACCTGGCATCTGCAACGGAGGGGACCCTGGGTAAGTAGATCTCTTTTTTTGAATCTTGCTTGCATCTGTCCTTTAAGGACCTGACCCCTACATTCCTCTTCTCTCCCCACTCCTCCCCCACCTCTGATCTCTTTGTATTGAAATGAATGGCTCTTTTTACCTAGAGAAATGTATGGCAGCATCAGTCTCTATTTTCCAGTTTAACTCCTTCCTGGCTCATTGTAAAGGCATAGCAATAAAAGTAGCATTTCAATATGCATGGGTGCATTTTTTTTTCAAATTCAATAGCCTTGCTGAATTCCAATGTTAAAAGGTCAGCAGCAGTAGATTTGGCTACCGGTGGCTTTACATCTGGCGATTTTGTGATCGATTGACCATCTGGTTCGATAATAGTTATTAAATCAAATGTAAGTCAATGCTGCAACAAGCATGCCCGATTGATTATTCAACCGTTTTTGGTCAGAAAGTGGTCGAATGTATTGACCAAACATGCTGGAAAATCTCAGCCCGACATGGTCGATCGGGTGGGCAGCAGTAACGGCAAGAGATATCAGAACAAGCAACATACGTGATGTAGCCCCCGGCCACTGCCCCCCAATTGTTCATGTGCCTCCCCCTAACCTATGCAATTCAAATATCTCACTTGTCCACTGTTCAGTCCTCCAGCTTCTGCATTGGTGCCCCACATGGCTGCTGACATCACACACGCGCCCCTCATTATATACACCGGCAGCCACATGGAGTGCCAATACGTAAGCTGGAGGGCTGGACACTAGTGGGCACATATAAACATTTAGGGGGACAGAGGCAGACGCGGAGTCACAAGGCCAATTCCCGAAAGATTTCATGCTAAAATCAATCAGGAATCAGCCTGCAGAGTATGAGCAGCCAACCCATCTCTCTGACCAGATTCAGGCAGAGAGAGATCAGAGCAGAGCTGCACAATGGAGGGGAGCCCATTCGGACCAGATATTGCTGGTCGGGGTGTTGGACAGAATACTGGTGGGTGGGTGGCGGTTTGTTGGCAGCAGGCCTTGGGCACTGGAAAGTACAAATCCGGTCCTGATATCTCAAATAATAGGCAATATATAAAGTGTCACTGCAAAAGTGTGAATAACAAAATCTGTGTAAAATAAACAAAGCCTCTAAATATGCAAAAGAATATTAAAATATTCTTGCAGATGTGGGTTTTCCACATATCAGTAATCTCAGAACAATTTATAGTTCATGTCATCAAGACAATGCAAGAACATTTGTTTCTCTAACTGTACCATATCCCTGCATGGATAAATAATACAGCGAGCTTTAAGCCGCATCTACACGAGTAGATGCGGCCGCGATGCTCCTTATCAATCGAGCTGCTGATGCGGCTCGATTGATAAGATCCGACAGGACGGATCTCCGCACCGCCGATTCCCTGCTCGCTCCCCGCGAGGGGACAATGGCAGGGAATCGAGCAGAAGATAAGCGGCGCCGGCGGGGACGAGCGGGCACGAGCGGGGAATCGAATGCGGCGAGCGGGGACGCGGCGGGCACGTGGAAGAGGCGATCCCGCGGCTAATCGAGCCGCCGGATCGCTACAATGTCCCATAGTCTAGATGGGGCTTTAGATGTTGAGCTTATTGTGGTGTTTTTAAAGAGAAGCTGTCAGCCATACTATCTCAGAAAAAAACACATATATAAGTAATCTTAGAAAAAAACACATATATAAGTAACCCTTTAATCTTGGTGAAGGGCTGCTTCACTTCACTGCTGGAAATTGTGAGCACTAATTATATTACATTGCTGTTTGTATATTGTTTTTTGCTGCTGCAATATCTGGTGGATTGTCTGTTGTGGTTCATCTGATATTAAGCAGCAAGTGTCAGCTTTTAAAAGTACAATTTTTTTTTCTTTTCCCTCTAGTTTGTTTTGCAGCAGGCAATTGGCTAGGGGGAGGGATTAGCTGCAACAGAAGGTATTTGGTCAGCTTCAGGACTCAGTACTGAGCTTGCTCAGTCTGTGGCTTGCTCACTAAGTGGCTGCGACACAAGTGGCATAGGCGTTAAAAACAGGCGTTACAACACAGGCACAAAGAGAGTGGTGAGAGGAAGTAGATAAGGACTAAAAAAAAAAAAAAACCTTCAATCAATATTGCGGTTTTTTGCATTGGTTAGAATGTGCTAGGCACGCTGTGGTGTAGTCTTTAAATTTTGAGGACTCCACCCCAACTTCACTCACTCCACCTCCACTCCTCCACCCCTCCCGCCCCTCCTCCTCCCCTCCTCCCCCCTCCTGCCCCCTCCCCCCCCTTCTCCTCCCCTCACTCCCCACACGCCCCAACTTTACTTACTCTCCCTCTCCTCCTCCCCAGCTACACTCAATCTCCCGTTTCATCTTTTACCGCCACAGTTTACTTTAAATAATTTTTCCCCACACAAAAGTCATCATGTTGGACTATGCTGTGCAGTGTACATCCTGCAACATGTATGCATGCCTTGATCAGCGGATTGAGGGTGTTTACTGTTGCCCTGGGTGTGTGCGTGTTGCTCAGTTAGAGGCGGAAGTCGCAGAGCTAAATAAGCATCTCGCAACACTGAGAAGCATACACAACATGGAGAAGAGCTTGGATCTCACGATCCAGACACTGGATGGAACCGTTGAAGATGAGGAGGGTGGAGTACAGCCGGACCAAGAAGCAGAGGCAGCCGCTAGTTGGGTCACAGTTAGAAGGGGTAGGGGAAAAAGTGGCAGGGAGGCTAGTCCCGAGTTGTCCCTCACTAATAAGTATGCTTGTTTGCGTAATATTGGGGAGGATGATTCAGGAGTAGCAATGCTGCAGCAGGATGTGCTCCTTAGCAACCAAGGGGCAGACTGCTGTAACGAGAAAGGGAATAGGAGTGCAGCTAAGGCTAGACAGGTACTGGTGGTAGGGGATTCAATTATTAGGCGCACAGATAGGGTAATCTGTCGAAGAAACCGCGAATGCCGTACAGTCTGTTGCCTCCCGGGTGCTCGGGTTCGGCATGTAGCGGAAAGAATTGACAGATTACTGGGTGGGGCTGGGGAAGACCCGGCTGTCATGGTACACATTGGCACCAATGACAAAGTTAGTGGGAGATGGAAGGTCCTCAAAAAGGATTTTCAGGTACTTGGAGATAAACTTAAAGCAAGGACCTCCAAGGTGGTGTTTTCTGAAATACTGCCAGTGCCACGTGCTACATCTGAGAGACAGAGGGAGCTTAGGGAGTTAAATAAGTGGCTGAGAAATTGGTGTAGGAAGGAAGGGTTTGGGTTCCTGGAGAACTGGGCAGACTTTGCAGTCGGCTACAGGTTCTACAGCAGGGATGGGCTGCTCCTTAATGGGGAGGGTGCAGCTGCATTGGGGGAGAAGATGGCTAAACGGTTGGAGGAGATTTTAAACTAGGATCTGGGGGGAGGCGGGAGGATAAAGTCTCAATACGTAGACAAGATGAGGTAAAAAGACAGTGGGAACCTATCATTATGGAGGGTGGAGAGGGGGGTGGGGACAGTGTAAAGATTAAGGAGGTTGGTAAAAATTCAAGTAGCCAATTTCATGTAAACAAAATTGGTAAATGTGGTGGTAAAAATATAAAGTGCATGGTAACCAATGCTCGGAGCCTTGCAAATAAAATAGACGAACTAGAGTTCATTCTGAATGACAAAGGCTATGACATTGTGGGAATAACTGAGACATGGATGGATGAAAGCCATGACTGGATAGCTAATTTAAAAGGATACAATGTGTTTACGAGGGATAGAACAGGGAAAAAAGGTGGAGGGGTTTGTCTCTTTGTTAAGAATTCTCTTACAGCTGTCCTCAACGATGAGATGGAGGAAGATTGCGAAGATGTGGAGTCCGTTTGGGTAAATATTCATGGTGGAAATAAAAGTTGCCAATTGCTTATTGGGGTATGCTACAGGCCACCTCTTATTAATGAAGCTGCAGAACTGCGATTACTACAGCAGATTGAAAAAGCTGCAGGTAAAAATGAGGTCATAATTATGGGCGACTTCAACTTTCCAGACATTGACTGGAGTATTGAGGCTACCCATTCTGGTAAAAGCAGCAGATTTCTGGCAGCACTACAGGACAATTACTTGACTCAAATGGTAACTGAACCAACTAGGGGGCATGCGTTACTGGATCTGATCATTTCTAATAGACCAGATAATGTATCAAATGTGCAGGTTCAAGAACATTTGGGAAATAGTGATCACAACATGATAACGTTTGATCTGGTGACTGATAGGCCACGGGGCAGCGGGACCACTAAAACTATGAATTTTAGAAAAGCAAAGTTCACTCAAATTAGGCAGGCACTAAGTTTGGTGAACTGGGATAATGTACTACAAGGGGAAGACACTGAAGGGAAATGGCAAGCTTTTAAACTTATACTCAATCAATACTGTAGTATGTATATCCCATATGAAAAAAAATGTCTAGGAATAAAAGAAGGCCTCTATGGATGAATAGAAAGGTTAAAGATAAAATGAAGAGGAAAAAGAATGCCTATAAGGTCTTAAAACAGGAGGGGACCGAGGCTGCACTAAGCAATTATAAGGAGTGCAATAAAATATGTAAAAAAGAAATTAGGCAGGCAAAGATTGAAGCTGAAAAACAAATCGCTAAGGATATCAAATCTAACCCAAAAAAGTTTTACAAGTACATTAACTCTAAAAAAAGAAAGGTTGACTGTATAGGACTCCTAAAGGATGAGGATGGGAACTCAATGGTGGATGACCAAGGTAAGGCAGAGTTATTAAATGCTTTCTTTGCTTCTGTCTTCACAAAAGAAACAGCACTGTTGCAAACTACAGAGGCAGAAGAGTCTCAATCTTCTAACTGTAATATTAAATACTTAACGCAGGAAGAAGTGAAGGCAAGACTAAATAAATTAAAAAAAGACAAGGCACCTGGCCCGGATGGCATGCATCCTCGGGTCCTAAGGGAATTAAGTTCAGTTATAGATAAACCCCTTTATCTTATCTTTTGTGACTCTCTTGCAACTGGCAGAGTCCCAGTGGATTGGCGTACAGCCCACGTTTTCCCATTATTTAAGAAGGGCAAAAAATCTGATCCAGGAAATTATAGACCTGTAAGTTTAACATCAGTTGTATGCAAACTATTTGAGGGGTTACTAAGAGATACTATACATGACTTCATAGTAGAAAATAATCTTATTTCTCAGCATCAACATGGGTTTACTAAAGACAGGTCCTGTTTGACTAACATGCTCAGCTTTTATGAGGTAGTGAATGCTAATATGGATATTGGGAATGCTGTAGATGTGATATACTTGGACTTTGCAAAGGCCTTCGACACTGTTCCCCACAAAAGTCTGGTGCAAAAGTTGGAGGATGCAAGGACTGGGGAAGAGTCTGTGTTCATGGATAGGGAACTGGCTAATGGACAGAAAACAAAGAGTTGTGGTCAATGGATCGTACTCAAAATGGGAGACTGTTAGCAGTGGGGTCCCACAGGGGTCTGTTCTGGGTCCAGTGCTCTTCAATTTATTTATTAATGACCTAGTAGATGCAGTAGTGAGCAATGTTGCTATTTTTGCAGATGATACAAAATTGTGCAGAATCATCAACTCTCAGGAAGATAGTGTCATATTGCAACAGGATCTGGATAGGATGGCTATATGGGCACATACATGGCAGATGAAATTCAATGTTGACAAATGTAAGGTCATGCATTTTGGACGTACTAATGGTCTAGCACCATACAAAATAAATGGGATACAGTTGGGGACATCAAACTTGGAGAAGGACTTAGGAGTACTCATTGACAACAAGTTAAATAATCGTACTCAATGCCAAGCAGCTGCAGCTAAAGCTAACAAAATTTTGGGATGCATTAAAAGGGAAATAAAAACTCGAGATGCTAGCATAATATTGCCCCTGTTTAACTCACTAGTAAGGCCACATCTGGAATATGGAATTCAGTTCTGGGCACCACATTACAAAAAAGATATTGCAGTTTTAGAGCAGGTGCAGAGACGAGCAACAAAATTGATGCGTGGGATGGAAGGTCTCACTTATCGAGAAAGGTTAGATAAACTGGGTTTATTTAGTCTAGAGAAAAGACGCCTTAGAGGGGATCTAATTAACATGTATAAATACATCAGAGGGCAATATAATACCTTGGCGGATGAGCTTTTTGTCCCTAGGCCTTCTCAAAGGACTAGAGGACATGATCTGCGCATGGAGGAAAAACGTTTTAACCATTTATTTAGGAAAGGGTTCTTTACAGTAAGAGTGATTAAGATGTGGAATGCATTGCCACAGGAAGTCGTTATGGCAAACTCTATACCTGCATTTAAAGGGGGCTTAGATGCTTTCCTTGCGTTGAAAGACATCCATGGCTACAATTACTAGGTAATGCCTAATGATGTTGATCCAGGGATTTTATCTGATTGCCATCTGGAGTCGGGAAGGAATTTTTCCCTTTAGGGGCTAATTGGACCATGCCTTGTAAGGGTTTTTTCGCCTTCCTCTGGATCAACAGGGATATGTGAGGGAGCAGGCTGGTGTTGTACTTTATACTGGTTGAACTCGATGGACGTATGTCTTTTTTCAACCAAAATAACTATGTAACTATGTAAGTAGATAAATACTTTCTCTATTTACATAACATACTATTGCACTATCCATGTTTTGATTTTATTGATTTGTCTATAGTAAAAAAAAAGACAAAATCCTTCTTAGGATCCTCCATATAACTGTGTCTATCTTGAAGCCAATCCTGATGTAATTTCTTCCCTTACTCTCTTCTGCCTGATTGTGTATGCATTGCCCGCCCTCCTTCCAGTCTTCAGGCACTCCCACCCAGCTCTGCAATAGAAAGTGCATTGTCTCAGCATGAATATTGGCCAATCAGAGAGGAACAGAGGTGTGGCAGAGGAAAACAGGGGAAAGAGGCTTCAGCCAATCGGGCTGCATTAGTTGAGTCTGAGAGGAAAGTAAAGAAGCAAAAAAAGACAACCCAGCATGCCCTGCAACTTCCTTTGTGCTGCAATGTACCAAATAAGAATAAGTTAAACTGGGGAATGATCATTTATCAACAAGAAAATTGTGATTTAAACCTTTGGATTCCCTGGTTAGCAACCTTATTACTTGTTTACCAGATAAAAATAAAGAATTGATTTTATGCCCGACAGTTACACCCGAGGTGAGAGGGATCTGGGGGCTGCCATATCTATTTCCCTTTAAACAATACCAGTTACCTGGTAGCCCTGATCTATTTTCCCTAATACTGTTAACCATGCACCCTGAACAAGCATGCAGCAGATCAGGTACTCTGATTCAGCTGACTCAGGTTTTACTGGATTAGCCATATGCTTATTCCAGGGTTTTGACTCAGACACTACTTATGCCAGAAGATCAACAGGGCTGCCAGGCAACTGGTATTGTTTAAAAGGAAATAAATATGGCAGCCATCATATCCCTCTCACCTCGGGTTCCCTTTAACCACTTGATGACCCACCCTTTACCCCCCCTTAAGGACCAGCGCTGTTTTTACTGATCTGTGCTGGGTGGGCTCTGCAGCCCCCAGCACAGATCAGGTAGCAGGCAGAGAGATCAGATTGCCCCCCTTTTTTCCCCCCTATGGGGATGATGTGCTGGGGGGGTCTGATCTCTTCTGCCTGCTGGGTGATGCGGGGGGGGGGGGGGCACCTCAAAGCCCCCCTCCGCGGCGAAATTCCCCCCTCCCTCTCCTACCTGCTGCCCCCCCGGCGATCGAGGCTGCACAGGACGCTATCCGTCCTGTGCAGCCAGTGACAGGACGTCCCCTGTCACATGGAGGCGATCCCCGGCCGCTGATTGGCCGGGGATCGCCGATCTGCCTTACGGCGCTGCTGCGCAGCACCGCCGTACAAATGTAAACAAAGCGGATTATTTCCGCTTGTGTTTACATTTAGCCTGCGAGCCGCCAACGGCAGCCTGCAGGCTATTCACGGAGCCCCCCGCCGTGAATTGACAGGAAGCAGCCGCTCGCGCGAGCGGCTGCTTCCTGATTAATTAGCCTGCAGCTGGTGACGCAGTACTGCGTCGCTGGTCCTGCAGCTGCCACTTTGCCGACGCACGGTATAAGCGTGCGGTCGGCAAGTGGTTAACTATGGGTGGGGGAGCAGAGAAAGAAGGTGGAAACATCATAAGCTGTATGCTATTCAGCAAAGAAATACATCACCCATATAGATTTGATTTCAGGATGGATGGGTAACTTTAACCTACACTGGTGATGCAGTAACAAGCCAAAGGCTGTGACAGTTATGACTGAATTTCATTTTCTTGTCTTTATATATAATCAAACCTATCAGTAAATTCTGACAACATCTAAAAGAAAATTGATGATCCTGTGGGTGCAGCCAGCTTTGTGGATATTTGAGGCACTGAAGTAGATGATATCTGAAAACAGACTTAATCTGATAGTATGATAATCTATATACAGTACCGTTTAATCTCATTAAATTCCAAGTGACTAGGAAAAGTGGTTTACTATATCAGACATTGTCCTAGAAATAGCCCAGCATGCCCTGGTACATTCTCTGCTGCAAAGAAGCAACTCTGTCCTCCCACTGGAGGTACAGTACAAGCACTTGCACATTTGGTGGACTACAAGTTTTACTCACCTGGGGCTTCTACCAGCCCCTGCAGCTGTCCCGTGCCCTCATAGTCTCGATCAGATCCTCTTGTCCCCCACCGTCAGGTACTTTCACTTCGCCAACAGGCCTAGCCCTGCAAAGCCTTCTACATGTTCCCGTCCGCAATAGAACCCAGGAACGCGTAGAAGGAGACGCGTGGCTAGGCCTGCGCAGGTACAGTGCGCCTGTCGCGCTGAAATCGAAAGTAGCTGGCGGCGGGGGACAAGAGGATCGACGAGTGACTGTGAGGGCATGGGACTGCTGCAGGGGGCTGTTAGAAGCCCCAGGTGAGTAAAACTTATTTTTTTTTATAGGCTTAAGGATCACTTTAAGTATACCTTAGGGCTGCATAGCCAGGCTGGACAAATCACTAAATACAGTATCCAGGGCTCCTTAAAAATTTCAGCCATCACTGAATAGAGGCAGCCACTTGCTTCCTCTGTCTCCGATAACTTGGCCTGCAAAACTTTCTGCTCACACTTGAGCCAATCGTGAAGCCTTTCTTCAAAATGCAGCCAATAATAATAAGCAAATGGCTCTGATACTTCCACAGGTGGGACTTAGCACTCTACTCTCCACTCTCCTTGGTTTTGCAGCAAGTAGGTCCCCTCTGATCTGCACTGCAAGTGGAAGTAGCCTGTACTGCGCTCCACACGCTACCCAGAGCGTCATCGCTAACAAGGGAAGAGATACCCGGGAGTGCATACAATCCCGTAATTATACTTTTATTGGTGATTGCAACATGGAAGTGGTAATACTGCATCCTCTTTTGTTTATGTTCACATTATTCCTCATTTTCCCATGCAGCTTATTTGTACAGTACTGTATATTCAGTATCGGTGCCATTATTCATGTCCTACAAATGTTATCAGGCATTAACTCACAACCAGCCTGAATAAAGCAGCCGACCATGGGTTTCACATGACATATGACACATGCCCCACCCATTTTTTGTTACTATATCCAGAGTCAGTCAGCATCACGTAGGGGGCCAAAAAGTATGAGTAGCCACTAGATGGCGACTATACAGTATATCAGGCGACTGACAAAAAGAAATATTACAGTAGCTCTGTTCTGTGTTCCATATATACCGTATTTGCCATTAATTCTACACATACAATTAATTATCCCATACGTTTATTTACAGTTTATGTAGTAATAATTGTCACACCGCTGCATATGCAAACTTGTTAACCTCCTTAGCGGTAACCCCGTGTGTGACACGGGGTAAGCCGCCGGAGGGTGCCGCTCAGGCCCTGCTGGGCCGATTTACATAATTTTTTTTTGCTGGACGCAGCTAGCACTTTGCTAGCTGCACCAGCACACTGATCGCTGCCGGCCCGCGCCCGATCGCCGCTATCCGTTGCGGCGCCCCCCCCCCCCAGACCCCGTGCGCTGCCTGGCCAATCAGTGCCAGGCAGCGCCGAGGGGTGGATCGGGACTCCCAATGACGTCCCTGACGTCATCCCGCCCCGTCACCATGGCGACGGGGGAAGCCCTCCAGGAAATCCCGTTCTTTGAACGGGATTTCCTGATCGAAGCGGGCGGGGGGATGCCGCTGAGCAGCGGCTATCATGTAGCGAGCCCTGGGCTCGCTACATGATTTAAAAAAAAAAAAAAAAAAATGCTGCGCTGCCCCCTGGCGGAATTTTTCATACTGCCAGGGGGGTTAAGGTACCCTTACATCTAGCGATGATGGGCAGATTTGAACTAGAGACAAATCTCCATAGCTCCTCACTGTCTCTCTTTCAGGGACAGTCCCTCTTTCAAGACCGATGTACAGATCTGTGTTAATATATGTATTTACTACTGAAAAATGTGTTTAACTGACTCTAAACTTTATTCCCATGAATTAGATTGATATCTGTCTTGTTTTCAAATGTTAAAATGAAGAACAACTAGTGATGATAGAAAGGACCAGTGTGGTTTGAATGACAAAAGTACATCTTTTGATTCTGAATTCCTTGTGATATGCATGGCAAGGGGTGTGCTGAGGGTGTGGCTAGAAGTGTGGCAGGGGCGTGTCTTAAAGTGTCCCTCTTTCTTTACTCACAAAGTTGGGAGAGATGAATCTCTCTCTGATCGAATCTGATTAGAAAGAGATATGTTGGCTGCCCATACACCGTAGGTCCACTCCCAATCGATTACATGCTGAAATCTATCAGGAATCAGCCCTGTGACGCCACATCCATCGCCTTGCAGACCCGCGCTGTCCCCCTAATGTTACATATACTATACTTTACCTGTACATGTCTGCCACTTGCTTCCGTGCTCCGCCGCAATCCACATCAGGGCTGTTTCTTGGGCAGTGCAGGCAGGGCAACCGCCCTGGGCGCAGACTGGGAAGTAGATAAAGGGGGGCACAGGCAGAAGGACATAACCGCTAGGGAGCTGGTGACGTGCGGTGCAGCCAAATGGAAGAAAAAGAAGGTTACCAGTGCGATCACCTTTCTTGACTCCTCCTGGGCTGCCTGCGTCAGACGTCAAGTCATCATCATGTCAACACCGTGTGATGACACCTGATGTCCTATAGCGGTACAGCAGACTGTCAGTGCGTGGCGCCCATGGAGGAGTCGGCTTTCCTGGCTCTCTTCACCGGTGTGTTTTCCTGGTCCCTGCTTCCTCCTGGATGAGCTGCTGGTCACCAGTAAGTAGGCAGATCTACTTGTGACCTGTGGCTGTGTGACTGTCCCTAAAGAGTAAGGATTCGCGAGTCCACAGGGGTGGGGGCGCAATTTTTACACCCTCGCTCTGGGTGCAATTTAACCTAGAAACTACCCTGATCCACATACACACCCCACGTGGTTTCCGTCATATATGTTGGCGCATGTACGTGGATTGCGGCGGAGCCAGCGGCAGACATGAACAGGTATAGTGCACCGGGCATCGGGGGGCTTCCACATATTTAATATTGGGGGGACAATGCCATGATTTTGACGCATTCATTGCTCGTCCCGGTTTCGCTCGCTGGTCAACCTGGTATCGCTCCCCCGCAGTCTGCAAAGTGCTGAAAAAGTGCCAAGTGTGAACCAGCCCTAACACTTTGTTGATATTTTCTGCTGTATGGTATATTTCTGTATTTACTGGATTGTGTTCCTTTTCAATCTTTAAAATAAAGGCTGATTAGAAAAAAAATGTTTGGTATAATCGCTCAGTGTTCCCTTCTACTACATAGATTTGGTAAATTGTACACGGATGGGGGGAATCCACATTATGTTGGCCACACTAGCTGCTGGAGGGTAAAAATGTAGCTAAACTGCTCACTCTTGTAGTGGGGGGGGGAGGGGGGAAGCTGCACTTGTTATGTGGGGAGAGTGGAGGATTATCTTGGCCACAGTTATAACTGGGGGTGGGAAATGGTGGAAACTGTGCACTGGGAAAAAATTAAAAAAGGGGCGGGAAGACGGCGGGAGCCCGATCTGGTGTATTATCTCATGTGCGATTTGAATCGATTGTAAGAAGTGATCGTATATACTCACAAAGCCGGGTTGCACGTGAGGCAACCAGTCTGTCTTGCATGTGGGGAAGTACCGTCCCCACTCGGCCTTGTGAGGTAGTATTGGTGGTCGTTAGAGTTGGGCCGAACCTCCGATTTTCGGTTCGCGAACCCTGTTCGCGAACTTCCGCTAAAGGTTCGGTTCGCGAAAAAGTTCGCGAACCGCAATAGACTTCAATGGGGAGGCGAACTTTCAAAGTTTTAAAAAATTCTATCACCTGGAAAAATGATAGAAAACATGTTTCAAAAGCTCTAATACCTGGAGCCACACCTAACTGAGTGAAATACACATCACTGCTGGAGGACCCACCCTCCCTCCTCCAAGCAAGGTCCTTTATACCATTTGCCTACCTACACTAATTAGTTATGGGACAGCTGCTACACACTCTGCTAGGGAATCCTCCCACCTCCCTCCTCCCACCCTTCAACCCTTCAACCTATTCCCTCCTCCCTCCGGGAGGAGGGTGTTTTCTGGCAGGGAATTATACTACTTTAAAAGCCAGTATACATCATACCATAGCTGGGAATCGAACCCAGATCTCACTGTGCGGTGGACACGTCACCCTAAGCAGTGTACCACTACAGTAGTAAGTGAAGCTAGCCGAAAATGTACCATTAATGCTCAATGCAATAGAACCATTAGGTTGCTTAAAGGAGAACTGTAGTGAGAGGTATATGGAGGCTGCCATAATGATTTCCTTTTAAGCTATACCAGTTGCCTGGCAGCCCTGCTGATCTATTTGGCTGCAGTAATAATAATAATTCAAACATTTGTATAGCGCTTTTCTCTTGTCGGACTCAAAGCGCTCAAGAGCTGCAGCCACAGGGACGCGCTCAAGAGGCCACCCTGCAGTGTTAGGGAGTCTTGCCTTGAACTCCTTACTGAATAGGTACTTGACCTAGCCAGGATTTGAACCCTGGTCTCCCATGTCGAAGGCAGCACCCTTAACCAGTACACTATCCAGCCACTGTAGTGTGAATCCCACCAGAAACAAGCATGCAGCTAATCTTGTCAGATCTTGCAAAAATGTCAAACACCAGATCTGCTGCATGCTTGTTCAGGGTCTAGGGCTAAAAGTATTGGCGGCAGAGGATCTGCAGGATAGCCAGGTAACTGGTATTGCTTAAAAGGAAATCAATATGGTAGCCTCCATATACCTTTCACTACAGTTCTCCTTTAAAGGGAACCTTAACTGAGAGTGATATGGATGTTTCCTGTAAACAATACCAGTTGCCTGGCAGTCCAGCTGATATTTGTGACTGCAATAGTGGCTGAATCACACCCTGAAACAAGCATGCAGCTAATCCAGTCTGACTTCAGTCAGAGCACCTGATCTGCATGCTTGTTCAGGGGCTGTGGCTAAAAGTATTAGAGACACAGGATCAGCAGGCGATTCAGGCAACTGGTATTATTTTAAAAGGAAAAATCCATATCCTTCTCCGTTTAGGTTCCCTTTAAGGATTTGTAGCATAAAAGCCAACTCACATTGGCTGGGATTTGAACCTGGGTCTCTCTGTATGGTGGACAAGCACACTATCCACTATACCAACTGAAGCTGGCCTGAAATTGCTGGTCAGGTGCTCTGACTGAAGTCAGACTGGATTAGCTGCATGCTTGTTTCAGGGTGTGATTCAGCCACTATTGCAGTCACAAAGATCAGCTTGACTGCCAGGCAACTGGTATTGTTTACAGGAAACATCCATATCACTCTCAGTTAAGGTTCCCTTTAAAGGAGAACTGTAGTGAAAGGTATATGGAGGCTACCATATTGATTTCCTTTTAAGCAATACCAGTTACCTGGCTATCCTGCAGATCCTCTGCCTCCAATACTTTTAGCCCTAGACCCTGAACAAGCATGCAGCAGATCTGGTGTTTGACATTTTTGCAAGATCTGACAAGATTAGCTGCATGCTTGTTTCTGGTGGGATTCACACTACAGTGGCTGGATAGTGTACTGGTTAAGGGTGCTGCCTTTGACATGGGAGACCAGGGTTCAAATCCTGGCTAGGTCAAGTACCTATTCAGTAAGGAGTTCAAGGCAAGACTCCCTAACACTGCAGGGTGGCCTCTTGAGCGTGTCCCTGTGGCTGCAGCTCTTGAGCGCTTTGAGTCTGACAGGAGAAAAGCGCTATACAAATGTTTGGATTATTATTATTACTGCAGCCAAATAGATCAGCAGGGCTGCCAGGCAACTGGTATAGCTTAAAAGGAAATCAATATGGCAGCCTCCATATACCTCTCACTACAGTTCTCCTTTAAGCAACCTAATGGTTCTATTGCATTGAGCATTAATGGTACATTTTCGGCTAGCTTCACTTACTACTGTAGTGGTACACTGCTTAGGGTGACGTGTCCACCGCACAGTGAGATCTGGGTTCGATTCCCAGCTATGGTATGATGTATACTGGCTTTTAAAGTAGTATAATGCCCTGCCAGAAGACACCCTCCTCCCGGAGGGAGGAGGGAATAGGTTGAAGGGCTGAAATCTGAGCACACTGAAGCTCTGTGTGAAATCAAAGCATCTCTTCAACAACTGCAGGAGGAGAATTCACAGCTTAAGGAGGAGATCCGGAAAATACAGATATTAAATCAGCCAAAAGAAGAGGTGACAACAAAATGTACAAAGGTTCCCACAAGTCGTGCGCTGATTGAGGACTGCACTGTACACCACACACAAGATACAGTAAACACCAAAGACCACCACAGCCAGCCAGACCCCTCCCCAAATGCTACCAACACATGCCCACCCAACACCTCAGAGCCCAGCCACTGCCAGCAAGACCCCTCCCCAAATGCTGCCAAGACTGCCCCACCCAACACTCCAGAGCTTAAGCCTAAACACCAAGCAAATGGCTCCTATAGACCTCGCAGTCCTGACATTGTGCTGATTATAGACTCTAATGGGACATACCTGGACATAAAGAGACTCTTTCCAGGGAAGAATGTCATTAAAATCACCTGCTCAACTATTGAACAAGTAGCAGGGGTCATTAATGAGCCTCATTTCACTGACCCAAAACATCTCATCCTGCACACCGGGACCAATGACATTAAACAAAACACCATAGACCAAGAAACCATCACAGACAAACTGTCACAAATTGCAAAAAGGGCACAGCTGAAATTCCCCAATACAAAGATTATCCTCTCTTCCCTGCTCCCAAGAAAAGATATCTCTCACCAGACAATCCAACAAATCAATGCAAAGCTGACCTCCAGTCTCAGATCCTCACCAGGCATACAACTGGCACAGCACCCTACAATCTCAGCTCACCACCTGTACAACAACAAGCACCTTAGCAAACAAGGAGTCAGCCTCCTTGCAAAGGAGTTTAAGGACATGGTACTTGATAGACCTCAGAGACCCCAAGATAGACCTAATCCAACACACAGATGGCAAACTCCAATAAAGCGTTACCAAAGAGAGCCGCCACAAACACAACAAATGCGGAGGAAACCGCCTGACCCACAATGGCAACACGGAACAAGGGAGGACAGAAACACGGCGGAAATCAGGACTTTGTGTAGCACTTTATATAGTATACTGATGCGACACCCCGAAAATATTGAGTCCTATGACAATCCCTGCTCATTACAAGGTATACAGACCTAAAATGACATCACTCATTATCAGTAGCTGGAACATTCAAGGGCTGAATGCCTCAGCTTTTGGATGCAAAACAAATGATCCAGACTTTAAAAAGAGACTTGAAAACATTGATATTCAAATCCTCCTGGAGACATGGACCCGGGCAGAGGATGAATCTCTTGCACCCATGGGATACAGGGAATTCTCTGTATCTTCACAGAAAAACAAGAACGTTAAACAGGGTCGTCGTTCAGGAGGCATACTAATCTGGTACAAGGAGGAGCTTACAGAGCACATTAAAGCTATCAAACGAGGAGACAGCCACATCTGGATCAAAATAAACAGCTCCATCCTCACCTCTCAGTCTGACATGTACCTGTGTGCAGCATATATCCCCCCAACAGAGTCCCCTTACTACAAACCTGATATTTATGAGGTCCTACAAAGAGAAGCCAGCCACTTCCAGTCTCAGGGCAGAGTACTCATCTATGGAGACCTCAATGCGAGAACAGGCACAGAGAAGGACTATCTGACCTCTGAGGGAAACGCATACATACTTGGAGGAGAGAGCTACTACCAGGAACCAATGCAGACAGCAAGAAACAGCTATGACAAGACAGTAAACAAAAGCGGGAAAGCCCTGTTGAACCTGTGTCGGAGCCTTGGCCTATACATAATGAATGGGCGAACCAGGGGTGACTCTCTTGGGAGATTCACTATGAACTCACACGTAGGCAGCAGTGTGGTAGATTATGCTGTCACAGACACAGATCCCATAAACATCAATGCCCTCATAGTCACCCCTGAAACACACCTGTCAGACCACAGCCAAATCCTGCTGTACCTGAAATCCACCGACAAACCAACCACACAGCAGCCTCATCAGACCGGTCTCTACAAGCTGCCACCACCCCTCAAATGGCCCAAACAGTCTGCCACCGAATACACCAACATGACCAAAACTGCCAAAATCCAAGAACTGCTGACAAACTTTTATAACAACCCATATGAACCAAACCAACAAGGTGTCAGCCATGCAGTGAAGGACTTCAGTAACATCCTACATACCATGGCAGTACAAGCAGGCCTCAAGCAGACCAACTTCAAGAGATCCACAAATAAACAGTCCCAAAAATGGTTTGACAGTGAATGCAAGGCTCTACGTAATTCGCTAAGGGCAGCCTCTAACCAAAAACACAGAGACCCCAACAACCGAGACCTAAGGGAAACCCATGACCACCTACAGAGACAATACAAAGACACCCTCAGGCAGAAAAAACAGAGCCACATCTCCCACAAACTCCAACAGCTGGAGGACTCCCTCCAAGACAACTCATTCTGGGA
Organism: Hyperolius riggenbachi; assembly: GCF_040937935.1. NCBI lineage: Eukaryota > Metazoa > Chordata > Amphibia > Anura > Hyperoliidae > Hyperolius > Hyperolius riggenbachi. The sequence continues at coordinate 209,179,969 of NC_090655.1, read as the reverse complement.
GACCTGGAACCATATCGGTGCAAAGCCTAAAAAAAGCCCTCTTCATATCCAAAATGGCCACATCTGGCTCCACTACTTCAGGAACCTCTACAAAGACATCCCAGAAAATGCCCAAACCCTGGAGCAAAAACAAATAACTGCAAAACTGAAGGACATGGAGGAGACAATCAAGGACTTTCAAAACCCTCTGGATACACCAATCACGGTGCAGGAAATAAGAGAAAGAACAAAGCTGATAAAATGTAAGAAGGCTAGCGGTACCGATGGCATCCTGCCAGAGATGATCAAATACAGCCCCCCGGACATACATGAGGCACTTGCAAGACTATTCAACCTTATCCTGAGGGCGGGCTCCTTTCCTCAGGCCTGGAGTGAAGGCCTCATAACACCCATCTACAAGAATGGAGACAGATATGATCCAGCAAACTACAGAGGAATCTGTGTCAGCAGCACACTGGGGAAACTGTTTAACAGCATCATCAATAAGAGGATCCTCTCCTTCCTCACACAGCAGGACGTACTCAGCAAAAGCCAAGCCGGGTTCATGCCAAACCACCGCACAACCGACCACATCTACACACTGCACAGCCTCATCAAGACCCATGTCCACAACTCACGTGGCAAAATACACGCTTGCTTTGTTGATTTTAAGAAGGCGTTTGACTCAGTGTGGCACCCAGGCCTTTTCCTAAAACTCCTAGAGAGTGGAATAGGAGGAAAAACCTATGATGTCATCAAGAGTTCATATACTGGGAACCAATGCAGTGTGAAAGTAGATGGGAAGAGAAGTGCGTTCTTCAAGCAGGGTCGAGGAGTCAGGCAGGGCTGCAGTCTGAGCCCAACACTCTTTAACATATACATTAACCAACTGGCTGTAGCCCTGGAATCCTTCCCAGCTCCAGGCCTCCTCCTGCATGACCGTGAGGTGAAGTTCCTGCTGTATGCAGATGACCTTGTGCTGCTCTCCCCAACAGAGAAAGGACTACAGGACAGCCTGTCAGTATTGGAGACTTTCTGTACCACATGGGCACTGCCCATCAACCCAAAGAAGACAAAAGTGATGGTGTTCCAGAGGAAGAATGGAAATAAAACCCCTACCTCCTCATTTATATTAAATGGCTCCCCACTGGTGTCCACTAACAGCTACACCTACCTGGGGCTGGAGATCAACCAATCAGGAAGCTTTAAACCAGCAGTACAGGCCCTGAAAGACAAAGCCCGCAGAACATTTTATGCCATCAGAAGACAGCTTTACCACCTAAAACCACCAGTGAGAGTGTGGGCAAAGATATTCGACAGCATCATCACCCCAATCCTGCTCTATAGCAGTGAGGTATGGGGCCCGGTCACCTACCCTGACCAATCAAAATGGGACTCCAGCCCAACAGAAATCTTCCATCTAGAGTTCTGCAAGTATCTCCTCCAAGTCCATCGAAGCACTTCAAACTCAGCTTGCCGGGCAGAGCTAGGCAGGTTCCCACTATGGCTTACTATCCAGCAGAGGGCACTCTCATACTGGGCGCATATACAGAGCAGCAACCCCAGCACTTACCACCATAAAGCCTCACTGAGCCAGGGGGGCGAGGCCATACCACGCGCTCTCAAGCAAAGCATCAGCAGCCAGCCCAGCCAAGGCCACCAACACAGGCTGACAAAAGCCCAAATAAAACAGACTATAGAAAGCTGCAAGGAACGATACATAGAGGAATGGAGAAGTGACATAAAGAATTCCAAGAAACTCGCTGTCTATCAATCACTACAGAGGGAGTACACAATGGCTCCATATCTGGGGAGGCTACATCACCACAAAGACAGACAGGTCTTGAGTTTGTACCGTCTGAGTGCCCACAGCCTGGAGATAGAGACAGGGCGGCACAGACAGACATGGAAGCCCCGGGAGGAGAGACTGTGCAGACAATGCGACCAGGAGGTCTTGGAGGATGAGGCCCACTTCCTGCTACACTGCAGCAAATATGCACCTGTGAGGACCGCCCACTTCCAGAGACTCTCCGCCCACATCCAGGATTTTACCTCCACAGATGAGGAGCGGAAACTCTACATCCTACTGGGGGAGGAGGAAACAACCGTGCAAATAGCTGCCCGATATGTCACAGCCTGCCACCAACTGAGAGGAACATGATACCACATGGACTGTATTCCCCCCCAATACCCCCCTATGGACTGTATATCCCAGTCCCCCATGCTGCCCCTTACATCATCCACACACCTATGGACTATATACCCCAACTCCCTATATCCTTCCCTATTCCCACAAACCCCCCCCCCCATGTTAATGTTTTGTCTTGTTTTGCTTTGGCAATGCTAAATGTATTTGGTCCTGCCAATAAAGCTTTTTTGGATTTGGATTTGGAAGGGTTGAAGGGAGGAGGGAGGAGGGAGGAGGCCAATTAAAATCTCCCAGGCAGAGTGTGTAGCAGCTGTCCCATAATTAATTAGTGTAGGCAGACAACTGATTCAAATGGTATAAAGGACCTAGCTTGATGGGAGGGTGGGCGGGTTCTCTAGCATTGAAAGCAGTGTGTTTGTTTGACAATAACATGTCTGCTGACAGTGAAATGGAGGTGAAAAAAATTTTGCTTTATGAAGCGAACTAGGCGAAGCGAACTTCCGCAAACGTTCGCCTGCGGGAGGCGAACGCGAACCACCGAAGTTCGCCGGCGAACCGTTCGGCCCAACTCTAGTGGTCGTAGCTCCTTCAAAAAGATGCCACCTGTCAAGGTGGTGTCCCCTGGTCCCAGGGGAGGGTATACAGCACGGGAGGATAGGAGGCGCCCTAGAGGGTACTCGTGATGTAGTTTTTAAATTACAATAAATTTTCAATTTGGAGAGTGTTATCATAGAAAACAATAACCCAGTTGGCAAGTAAAGGTCACTGTTGATATATACCCCAGTGGTAATAATGACAGTTTAAACAAATTATTAGCGTAAAACTATGGAATGATCCTACCTTAATAAGTAGTCACTCCCATTGGGTAAGAAAAAATTGTTTAATAGGGCAATTTAAAATGACAACGCGTTTCGCAGTTAAAACCGCTTCATCAGGTCGTGTATCGTGCCAGATAGGAGAATTCCCCAGAGTTGGGCACATGGTAGAAACACTTTATGTGGGAAGGTGAATGGTAGCCACCCTTGGTGGGGAGGGAGAGGATTATGATAGCCACATTTGTTGTGGATGTTGGCTGCACTTGGTAGGATGTGAAAGCGAGGGTCAATATAGGGCATGGAGGGATGAGGGTGAAAACAAGGGAGCGGGGAGTCTATGATATTTTATCTGGGGCGACCCATGATTTGTAATTATGCCCCGACTGCTGATGCTTTAACCTCCTTAGCGGTAACCCCGAGCTGAGCTCGGGGTAAGCCGCCGCGGAGTATATCTCAGCCCCTGGTGGGGCGATTCCTGTTCTGTAAATTGCTGTACGCGCAGCCAGCACTTTGCTAGCTGCGCGTCCAGCTCGATCGCCGCCGCTCTGCGGCGATCGTCCGCACGCAGCGGCGGAAGAGGGCCCCCCCGCCAGAGCCCTGCGCAGCCCGGACCAATCAGTCCCGGGCAGCGCAAAGGGCTGGATCAGGTGGGTCTGACGTCAGGACGTCGGCTGACGTCCATGACGTCATTCCGATCGTCGCCATGGCGACAGGAGAAGCCAAACAGGAGATCGCGTTCTATACGCGATCCCGTTTACTGTTGTGGCTGGCGGCGATCGAACTAGAGGGACACATGCGCCCTCTAGTGGTGTTTTATGTAGCTACCACTCAGGTAGCTACATGAAACAAAAAAAAAATTAAAAAAAAAAGTGCAATGCAGCCTCCTTGGCGGAAAAATTGAACCGCCAAGGAGGATAATTAAACAACCACTAATATACAGGGGTTGGACAAAATATTGGAAACACCTAAAATTTTGGCATCATAATCTTTGAACGTTTTAAGCAATCAAAACTTGATATATATTTAAAAAATGTTTTTATTATTTTTGTTATTTGATATGTTTAATTAAAATAATAGATTTTTACAGATATCTAAACCAAATTTATAAAAATGGCAGATCTCTCAGACTTTCAAACAGACCAAATTGTTGGTGCTCATATGGCAGGCGCTACTGTAACAGAAACTGCCCAAATGCTTGGCATTCCAAGCGGTACTGTGTCAAAACTAATGACTACCTTTGAAAGAGAAGGAAAAACGTCCTCAGCAAAGCACAGTTGTGGTAATGTACAATGTGACTGTGGGCACTCCTCAAACAATGTTAAACAATATGCAGATATAAGAGAAGAGATGCACAAGCATAAATCTATACGGGTCGCCACACACTGGGAGGGGAAGGTACCCCCCTAACAAACAAGAAAATGTATACGCGTGCAGGCGCTCAACATATGAAATATATAGTTCCAGTCTCTCAAAGTCTGTTTGTATCAATATTTCAGCTTCAAACAGTGATATCAATATTTCAGCTTCAAACAATGATTCCATGTAATCCCTCACCAGTATTACGCTATGTGGCGTTTGTTTTAAGATTGAAGGACGTAGAAAAAAGTTGAATACGAGGAGGGCTCATCCTATAAGCGCATATTGCTGGATCAGCATTGGCATCTGGTGAGCGTATATCAATACTGCTGGCACTGACGGTGGTGGGGACACTGTGTTTTGACACCTGGCGTGAGTGTAAGGCTGAGGGATGTCAGTTGTATGTTCTTATGAAATTGGATTACGCTATGTCCGCTGTTTAAGTTTTAGATACTGAGAAAGACAGAAGACCGTTGGATGCTTTATGACACGCGTGATATGCTGATCTGTAATTTAATCAGCCATCTGATCTGGTGCGGGATTTAGTTGAATCATTGTTTGAAGCTGAAATATTGATATCACTGTTTGAAGCTGAAATATTGATACCAACAGACTTTGAGAGACTGGAACTATATATTTCATATGTTGAGCGCCTGCACACAAAGCACAGTTGTGGACGAAAGTCGAAGCTGTCTGAGAGACCGTCAAACTCTGAATCGAATTGTTAGAAAAGCTCGCAAGACCACGGCTCCTAAAATCACTGCAGAGCTGAATGAACACCCACAGAACCCAGTTTCCACAAAAACTGTTCGTTGGGAGCTGCACAAATCTGGATTCCACAGAAGAACTGCAATTAGAAAACCTCTGCTCTCAAAGATAAATGTTTCAAAGTGTTTAGAGTGGTGTCGAAACCACCAGAATTGGTCCCTCGAGCAGTGAAAAAAATGTGATTTTCTCTGAAGAATCATTGTTTACCTTATTTCCGACCTCCGGCCGAGTGTACGTTTGGAGACGGCCGAAAGAAGCATTTCATCCAGACTGCCTACTCCCAACCATAAAACATGGCAAGGGTTCTGTTCTGTGCTATTTCTTGGAAATCCGCCGGGCCAATGATTTCCTTTCATGGAAGAATTAACAGCAGAGACTATTTAGGAATTAAGGGCGACCAAGTTCATACTATGGTTCAAGAACTGTTTCCGGAGGGGAATGCCATCTTTCAAGATGATAATGCCCCAATCCATACAGCTAGAATTGTTAAAGAATGGCACGAGGAACATTCTAATGAAGTTGAGCATCTCATCTGGCCACCACAATCCCCAGACCTCAACATTATTGAGCATTTATGGTCGTTATTAGAGATTCAAGTAAGAAGTCAATTTCCGCCGCCATCGTCTCTAAAAGAACTAGGAGGGGGTTTTAACTGAAGAATGGGCTAAAATTCCTTTGGAAACAATTCACAATTTGTATGAATCAATACCTCTGAGAATTGAGGCTGTAATTGCTGCAAAAGGTGGACCTACACCATATTAAAATATATTTTGTTGATTTTCAAGGTGTTTCCATTATTTTGTCCAACCTCTGTATATACCTCTTAGCAGCACTCATTGCGATTTCACATGGCCCAGGTGAGGGCAGCAAATCCTAAGCCCTTAGGCCTTTTTCAGATGGGTAACTGAAAGGCAGTGTATTCACTGCATGTCAGCTGCTCTGCTGCACCGGTCAGGCACGTGTAATCTCTTGGCACAAGCACTAGACAGGTGGTCCCCAATAGAGTCAGATCTGAGCGGGGCTGCCGCTGTGCTCAGACTCAACATGTAGCGGTTCGCTGCCTCCGCATGTCAGCGCTTGACATGCATGGTGTTACTACCGCTGCAATTAAATTTCACCTCAATTGAAATGGCGGACAGCAGTCGCTGAACTGCTTGGCAATCGTACAATTCAGCCTCCCATCTGTAAAAGGCCTTAATAGCAGACAGTTCTCAATGGATCCAGTCCTAGTTTACTTTTCAAAGGATGTTCATTCTTGTATGTTAACAGCTTCCACCTTTTTAATCAAAGCGTTCTCCTCGCCTGAATCCAGAAGACCATCTTTAGTTATTTTACCTTGTGTTCCCAGTCTGCCATTTTCTTCTTCTCATAGCAGATGGACAGCCATTCAGGCTCCTTCCCTTTCCTTATCTAATGAAGCATGGCTACCCCAGTCAATCTCCCTCTTCAGGAATCTACTATGGGAAAGGATGGAGGGCATTGTTGAATGTGATGCCAGTTGCTCTGGCATGGAGGGGGGGCAGGACAAGGACCATGGCTATCCTGTCACTCAGTCTACCTCCAGAATTAACCGATTGAGGTATACTGTATCCCAGGGATGGTGTTGAGACTGGATCCTAGATTGGTCTGCAATGCCAAGAAAATTGCAGTATTTCCAGGGGTTGGGTTATCTCCTAAAGACGAAGATCCTGGAAAGGGGAGAGGAGTTGACTCTAATAAATGGGAGGGGTAGGAGGCACCCAAGGAAGGTGAAGGTGTATATATCACGTGGTACAATTGACGGTAAGTGGGTCTTACCTTCAAGAAGCAAGCTTCATAGATGCAAAAAACCCCAACATTTATTATGCACATAGGACAATGCGGTTTACGGTGAACTATGCTTTATCAGGTCAAGTAAAAGTGCCGTAGGGAGATCCTAAGTGCATCAGCCCTGAGCACCTGTCACTCTAATAAAGCTGCTTTTTTTTTTCTTAAACAGACCATTGGTGTCTTTCATCCAAAGGTAAGTCCACCGCGGCCTCCTTTTTAAACAGTTTTAGCGTATTTCATGCTTATTGGCACCTCCGTTCTACCAATGGTTTCATTGATCATTGTCCACCCTTGGTGGAGGGGTGTTAACCCTTCTAACTGCTACAGAGAGCGACTTCTTAATCTGAGTGGGATCAGGATTGTTCTTCTCACCAGCTCGTACAGTGCTTGTCATTTACGGTAGGTGACCACGTTTGTGATTATTACTCCATCTTATGACATTTGAATCACCTACATACTGCAGTATATTGGGCTATCTGTTTTCCCCTTCATGTGTTCGCTTCAATCTTGGAAAGGAAGTATGAGGTGAGATTCCCTCCATCTGCTATGAGAAGAAGGAAACGGCAGACTGGGACCACAAAGTAAAAATAACTAAAGATGGTCCCCTGGATTCAGGCGAGGAGAACGCTTTGATTAAAAAGGTGGAAGCTGTTAACTTACAAGAATGAACATCCTCTGAAAAGTAAACTAGGAAGTAGGAAGAACCCCTCAAAAAACATTTTGGGTTTATATTAATCAATGTAAAAATAGTACTTTGGCTATTACACTGTGGTTGTTAGTCTTCTAGCAGTCCTAGGTTCTCAACGTGTGGTACGCGTACCCCAGGGGGTACTTCTGATGGTTCCAGGGGGTACTCGGGCTTCATATACTTAGCCAAGAATAACACATTTAAAGTTTTAGAAAATTACAAATCTTATATAAACAACTCCAAATTAGTATTTTAGCTAATTAAAAGCAATATTAAATGCTTGGAAATTGTTTAGAACCAATTATAATGTACTCTGATTAAATATATATTTGTCAAGGGGTACTTGTGATAATGTTTACTACGCTAGGGGGTACTTGGCCAGTACAGGGTGTTAAAAGGGGTACATACCAATAAAATGTTGAGAAACAAATCTAGCTCATACAATCTTGCTAGTCACATTTGTGAGTATTACTCTATAGACTTGTCGCTTCCAAGAAGTGACCCTAACATAGTACACCATAAGGGGCTCCTAGTGTCTGTGTTTTTTCTTGTGCTCTCTGGAATGTCCTTGGATCCCCCAGAACCCAATGCTTGATACCTTGGAAAGTATTATTACCTAGCTGGCAATAAAAACTGGGCCTTAAATAAAGCATAATGAAAGTTCGGGTCCCCTTTAAAGAGGATCTGTCAGCCAAACTATCTCTGGAAAAAAATATATATAAGTAGATAAATACTTGCTCTACTTACATAACACATGTATTGCACTGTCCACGTTATGATTCCTGTGAATTTTATAAAGGAAAAGTAGAGAATCCTATTCTAGACAGTTTCCATATTTACTGTGGCTATTTTGAAGCCAGTCGTGATGTAATATCCGCCCTTAGTCTCCTCTGCCTGATTTGCCCGCCCTTCACTATAGAAAGTGCATTGTTTCAGCCTGAGAAACTTTGGCCAATCAGAGAGGAACACAGGTGTGGGAGGGGAAAACAGGAGGGAAAGAGGCTTCAGCCAATCAGGCTGCATTAGTTAGTCTAAATCCCTAGAAGTCTGAGGGGGAAGTAGAGAAGCAAAAAAAAGACAACCCAGCATGCCCTGCAACTTCTTTTTTGTGTACCAAATTTTCTGTGTACCAAATAAGAGTCATGTAAACTGGGGAACGATAATTAATCAACAAGAAAAGTAATAGTGATTTTAACTTTTGGATTGCCTGGTTAGCATCCTTATTACTTGTTTACCAGTTAAAAATAAAGAATTGATTTTATGCCCGACAGTTACTCTTTAACCACTTTTCCCCCACCGGTGCGGATATCTCCGTCCCTTTTTCCATCCTTTCACCACCAGGGACGGCGATATCCGCACCCCCCGCCGCTGTCCGCGCTCCCGCTTGCTCTTGCGTGCGCTTGTGCACGCCGCCGCCCGCTCGCCCGGAGATCAATGAACGGGAAACACCATTCCAGTTCGTTGATCTAAGCCCCCCAGCAATGATCGGCTGCTTCTATGAGAAGCAGCGATCATCGTGGAAAAAAAAAAAGTTACTTCCTACGCTTGCAGGTCGCATGAGAAAAAAGTTACTGTGGCCAAATAGTAAAACTACACCCTAAAGCATTTTTCATTCATTACCACCCACACTCCTCAATTATTTTTTTTTGTAATGAAAAAAAAAATTACAATAAAAAAAATACATAGTTACCTTAGGGACTGAACTTTTAAAAGATTTATGTCAAGAGGGTATAACACTGTTACTTTATAAACTATGGGCTTGTAATTAGGGAAGGACGCAAAACTGAAAAAAATGCACCTTTATTTCCAAATAAAATATTGGCACCGAACATTGTGATAGGGACATAGTTTAAACAGTTTTATAACCGGGACAAATGGGCAAATAAATTTCATGGATTTTAATTACAGTAGCATGCATTATTTAAAAACTATAATGGCCGAAAACTGAAAAATAATGATTTATTTCCCACATTTTTTCCTATTTTCCCATTAAAACACATTTAGAATAAAATAATTCTTGGCATAATGTCCCACCTAAAGAAAGCCTAATTGGTGGCGAAAAAAAACAAGATTCAGTTCATTTTATTGCGATAAGTAATAATAAAGTTATAGACGAATGAATGGAAGGAGCGCTGAAAGGTGAAAATTGCTCTGGTGTTTCAGGGGTAAAACCCCCTCAGTTGTGAAGTGGTTAAATACTTGAAGGGGGACCAGTCTAATAGTGTGTTCACAAATGGTTGTAAGAGCTGTCACATCCAAACCCAGACAACTCCTGTTTATTGTGGATATTGAGATGTGCCATCATTGAAGTCTTTTTTGGAAATCGTTTCCCACACTCAGAACATGCATATGGGTGTTCACCTGTGTGAGTTCTCTGATGTTTTATCATATCTGACCGTTCAATAAAACACTTCCCACAGTCAGAACACGAGTATGGTTTCACGCCTGTATGAATCTTCTGATGGGAAAGAAGATTTCCTTTTTGTGTGAAGCATTTCCCACACTCTGAACAGGAAAATGGCTTCTCTCCAGAGTGAATTTTTCTGTGCTTGACCAGTTTATCTTTGGCGGGAAAACATTTCCCACATTCGGAACATGAATACGGCTTCTCACCAGTGTGGAGTCTTTCATGGGTGATGAGAGATAACTTCCGGGAAAATAATTTCCCACATTCGGGACACGTAAATGGCTTTTCCCCAGTGTGAGTTCTCTGGTGCGTTACAAGATTTGACTTTTGAGTAAAACATTTCCCACACTGGGAGCAAGGGAAAGGCTTCTCTGCTGTGTGAGTTCTCTCGTGGCTCAGGAGGTTTGATTTTTCATTAAAACGCTTCCCACATTCCAGGCATGGAAATGGCTTCTCCCCTGTGTGAATTCTCAGATGTCTGATAAGTTGAACCTTCCAGGAGAAACATTTCCCACATTCAGGGCATGAATAGGTCTTCTTCTCTAAATGACCTTGTTGATGTGCAATGAGTTCTGCCCTCTGTGTAAAACATTCCCCACACTGAGAACATGGGAACGTTACAGGCCCTCTGTGAGCCGTGTGACTTCCACATCGCTCATCTGGGGGAGAAAAGAAGGACAAAGTCACATTTTAAAAAGGACTCCACACCAATTAAACTGGATTCCACTCCAATATACAGTATATGTACCACAGCCATAAGGTTCCCAGTTGCTTTCCTCTTTCCTCTCTCATCCATATACACCTCATCAATGAGATGTAAGGTATTCTGAACTGATACAGTTTTTATGCTAATTTTATGCAAATAAATGCAGCTTACGGAGGAACTGTCACGAAAATCTTAAAATTTAAAACACAACAAATAATAAGTACGTTTCTTCCAGAGTAAAGTGAGCCATAAATTACCTTTCTCCTATGTTGCTGTCACTTATCCTATATAATAAAACCCCTGTGTCTCTGCATCCTGTCCCTGTGTGTGTGTGTCCCTGCTTCCAGACCTGACAGTTTGCTGTCTGTGAACCTCATTGCATTGTGGGAAATAACAGCTTTATTCCAACTGCCAAGCAAGCAATGTCTCACTGTGTACATATACTTCGGACAGCGGTGGGGGATGGGCAATTGGGACACGTCTATGTGGGGGGGATGGGAAGAGGGAGCAAAGAGATTAACTGTTGGTGAGCATCCTCAAACCAAATATAAATAGTTTGATGAAATCTGTAATCCATGGCGTAAAATGATAGATGGGGGGTTGGGGGGTATGGGGGTGGGCCGTGCCTAGGAGGCCTGACAGTGACGTTATGACTCTTCGACTTTCTCTCTTTACTCTTTACTCCTTTTTTCCTTCTACTTTCTCTGTTACTGAAATTCATTACCGGTGTGTCCTTTTTGAAAATCAGGACAAAAGTGATCACTAATCCCAGTGCTATTTGCAAGACAAGATTTTATGAAGCTTATTTGTATAGTCTGATATTGATGTTAAAGGTGGCCATACATCAGGCGACTTAGCGGCCGATCGACTATCCAATTCGATTATCATAATCGATTAGTAGGATGAAACTCAGTGCCGCCAAGTACATGCCCGACCAACAATACGACCAATTTCTCCCCCTGCAAGATGTTGGGCCAACTTGCTCAATCAGGTGTGCAGTGGGAATCGCATGTAATTTCGACACGATCAACAAACGTGACGAAACCCGACGCTGTCCCCCCCCCCCCCCCCCAATGTATGCATTACGTTTCCACTGCGCCTCCACTTGTCCCCACAGGCTCCGGGCGCATTCCGCTATGTACACGCGCACGCCCCATGTGGTTTCCTAGTAAGGGGTGCGCGTATGACATCAAATGTCACACACACGGCCACATTACTAGGCAACAACGTGGTGCGTGTATGGCGAGTGGAGTGCGCCTGGAGCCTGCAGAGACTAGCGGAGTTGGTGGAAAGTTAATACACTGTATACATTGCACCTGGGCATCGGGGGGACATTATCATTAGAGGGGTCAGCTGATTCCCAAGAGATTTCATGCTGAAATTCATCAAGAATCGGCCTGTGGTGTATGGGCAGCTGACAGATCTCTCTCTTATCAGATTCGATTAGAGAGAGATTTGTCTATTGGTCTAATCTGCCCATTATCGATAGCTACCCTAACTAATTTCTAAAGCCTGGATATGATCTGCCTCTAATGCTGGGAATACACGTTAAGTTTTTACTTTAGATAGATGGGTTCGATAGATAAATTCCAACCTGTCGGATCTGGTCGATTCTACTTTCGTTTCGATTCTCCTCATTCAAGTGAATGTAATTGATAAGAAAAGATAAGGAATTCGAGAGGGGAATCGAGCAGTGAATCGAGAGTAGAATCTATCGAAAGCGAAAACGAACGCAAAAACGCATTGTGTATTCCCAGCATTACCCTGATATGCGGGTCATGTTTTGATGGCCTTTCTAATGCAGATTGAACAACAAACAATGGTCTGTAATTTCTTTGTAGGTGAATTAGGGCTTTGAATCACACAAATGGCAGATGGCATTGGCTATTTTGTGTATCCCCTGACTCCTCCTCACCTGTGCTGATCTCTGCAGAAATTTCTCTGTCTTCAGCCTCCTCTTTAACTTCAACTTTGACAATTATCAGATTTTCATCCTAAATAACACAAATCACAAATAGCCGACGATGTACAGTGAACTGAGATAAAAAAAAATGCAATCATTTAATTGGACCCAATTAATGTAATTGCCAAGCAATTTATCAGATTAGACACCATGCACCACAATTAAATGGATATACTCGGATATAGGGGGGGGGGGAAATACTACCTTCCCTTGGGCATATCTATGAAATGGCCGCTGAGAGATTTGGGCACAGGGTAAAGACGATATATGGCTCATGCCACTCCTGCATCAGTCCCGGCGGAGTTAATTACTATTCCCCCTCCAGGCTGCCATGGATAGTGGGAGAAAGATGTAATTTTTCTTCCAGCTCATTTGGGTTCCGACTTTTGACGGCGCCCAAGTTTCTCACTGAGCATCACTATAGTCGTAATTCCTATTATGTCCTATATTGGTGCCGGCTGCGCCCAAATCTCCTTGGAGGGCAGCCATCTGCACCTGTTGCTCAGCTGGTGACCATTTTTCTGACAGCAAGAGAGCAACCATCCCTACAGGTTCCCCAATCGCAAACAGGCTTTATTTACATGCTATACAAGTGGTTGCTTATTCAGCAACTCCCCCTTGTGAGCATACTCCATTTCAAAAGCCTTCCCTCTGGACTGAAAATACTATACTATTTGGGCTCCCGTTTTCCTTGTGTTTTTTTTCATTCAAAAGTTTTTAGAACATCTTATCTCTCAGACTCTAATGCGCCGTACACGCGCTAGATTAAACTTGGCCGAGCAGGCCAATAACGAGCGCCAAGAATTCAGCTTATGTACAGAAGCCCCTGACCCCTCTTGACCGCTTGGCCAGTCTTTTCCGACCTTGGAAAAATAGCTCAGGCTGACATACCCCTTCTGCTGCATAATGTCACTACCGCTCTACTTCGCCCCTTTCATAGGAACAGAATACGTCATATCAGCCTCGGCGCTGCAATGTTGCTTGAGGTATCAGGTACCATTCCCCACTAGGCGACATATATCTAGTGCGCTATGGTACATACCTCTGGCTCCCAATGCATGTCATGTGATTGGAAGCTGAAGATAGGGAAGCACAAAGTATGTCATTGGGATAAGGAGGGGGTTTCTAGTACCAGCCACACAAGGGGGTTTAGATCCCAGAAGGGGGCCCCATGCTAATTTCGCTAGGGATCCCATAGGTTGTTGCTGCACCTCGGCCAAACTGACAATGGCCTCAATTCATAAGCGGTAAAAAAATAAGGGAGGTAACATACCGCATTCGGTATTTTAGACGTTTGTGTGCTATTTCATACAGATTTTCACAGCTGCCTTTGAAGTTTGGTAAATGACCGCAGCCCATTGAGCTGTACAGCAAAAGTGTGGCGATATCTCTCTTTTGTTACAAGCTGTTATTACGGTTCCCTGCACAGACTCACAGAGACTTCGGCTCCCTGCACAGACTCAAAGAGACTCAGGTTCCCTGAACAGCCCGACAGAGACTTCGGCTCCCTGCACAGACTCACAGAAACTTCGGCTCCCTGCACAGACTCACAGAGACTTCGGCTCCCTGCACAGACTCACAGAGACTTCGGCTCCCTGCACAGACTCACAGAGACTTCGGCTCCCTGCAGACCCACAGAGACTTCGGCTCCCTGCACAGACACAGAGACTTCCGGTCCCTGCACAGACTCACAGAGACTTCGGCTCCCTGCACAGACTCACAGAGACCTTGGGCCTCCTGTAGAGACTCACAGAGCCTTCGGCTCCCTGCACAGACTCACAGAGCCTTCGGCTCCCTGCACAGACTCACAGAGACTTCGGCTCCCTGCACAGACTCACAGAGACTTCGGCTCCCTGCACAGACTCACAGAGACTTCGGCTCCCTGCACAGACTCACAGAGACTTCGGCTCCCTGCACAGACTCACAGAGACTTCGGCTCCCTGCACAGACTCACAGAGACTTTGGCTCCCTGCACAGACGGAGACTTCGCATTGTTAAGTCCTCACCAGAGGTGTCGGTAATTATCGTCTGACTTGCCGCTTGTTGAAGGCTTTATGAATTGACATTTGCTGACATGTGTTGGAGGTAATTACAGCCAAGTCGGTAATTTACCTCACTGCTCGGTAATTTCAGTTTTTTATGCCGTAACAGCCTTTATGAATTGGCATTTTGCTAAGTGCTCTATAAAGTCTGCTGTTTTCAGCATTACCGCATGCGGTAATGCTTTATGAATTGAGACCACTGTTTCAACCAGAAACACTAGTGTGCTCCTCTGGACTGCAAGACAGTGTAGTGTTTTTGTTCTTTTACTGCTTACATTGATGTACATTTGAAGCTCTTGAGGGTCACATAAAATGGCAAGGAGGGCCGCATTTGGCCCACAGGCCTTGAATTTGACACCTGTGCTCTAGAGGCTTCCCATGTCCTGCTCCCGACCACCACCACTGCCTGGGACCCTATGGAGGGTTGTGATGCGCTTCTCTCCATGCACAAGAATGTCTGCATTGCTCCTTCACAAGTACAGCTGTGCCTGCGCAGTGGACAAGCAGCTTTGGCATACTGAGCTGGCATGGCCGTTCTCGCACAGTACGCCTGTGCTTGTGCATTCAGAGGAGCGCAGCCACAATACCATATCCAACATGGTCCATGTGTGACAATGGTGGGGGCGAGAAGGACATGGGAAGACTCTGGACTAGCCCTCTACCTAGGTAGTATACCTACAGTATAAGTAAAAATGGAGGGGTTGAGCAGGCTGAGTGCCAGCTTTCAGATCTCTTCCTCCAGTAGTCAAAGCAGCACTGCGTGCATTTCAAATGTTCCCTGATACACATAAGTAATGGAAACAAAAAATGTATCACATCTCGTAGGGCGCATTGGTCAGCATTGGCACAGGCCTGGAATTTTCACTTATCCACTGCCTAGTGTTTCAGACCTTTCTGACAATTATTTTAAAGCATCCTCTGTTCCATCTACCTGATAATCCTGCGAGCCGTCATGTTTGGTTTGTGTAGAGTCCTGGGAATAAAGAGGGCCGGTACATCTTATGGGTGGATTTCTGTTATTGGACGCATCTGTAGCAAACACACATTCAATAAATATGGTTATCTGAATCAGGAATATGGAAGTCTTTCTTGTACTTGGAATATTTATTTCTTACCTGAGCCCATTCGTGTAGGAAGCTCCTCCTCTTTAATTGTCACATGTCTTTGTAACTCCTCCTCGGCTCTGGCATCTCTCTTAGCCACTGTGGTGTCATCGGGGGCTGTGAATAAAAAGATGAGAGTGGCGCCCCCCTTTGCTGAGATGTATGAGAAACACCAAATAAGCAATTCACTATCTGATCTTATAGCAATCTCGGCAGAGCTTAACATGCCAGCATATAGCTGCTGTTGTGATCGCCAGCAAACAGCTTGGAATATTGCCTTATAAATACTTACAGGACTTTCCTGCAACCTCATCTGAATATTATAAAATACCCATACTGGGGGGGGGGGGGACAATGACATAGAAGGCATCAGATTTACCATATTTTTCAGACTTTAAGACACACTTTTTCTCCCCCAAAAGTGTGTGTGTGTGTGTGTGTGTGTGTGTGTGTGTGGGGGGGGGGGGGGGGAGTGAATTTTATAATCCAAATAATACATATTTGGACTAGCGCTAAAGTATCAGTCCTCTGTGCCCCTGTGTCCAGTGCACTGTTCTCTGTCCCCCTTCCTCTATCCCCCTGTGTCCTCCGGTTTCCCCTATCCCCTGTGTCCTCTGCCCCCCTTCCTCTCCCCTCCGTCTCCCTGTGTCCTCTGCCCCCCTTCCTCTACGCCCCTGTTCCCTCTGTCCCCTTTCCTCTATACCCCTATCTCCCTGTGTCCTCTGCCCCCCTTCCTCTATCCCCCTGTCTCCCTGTGTCCTCTGCCCCCCTTCCTCCATCCCTGTCTCCCTGTGTCCTCCAGTTTCCCCTTTCCCCGTGTCCTCTGCCCCCCTTCTACTATCCTCCGTCTCCCTGTGTCCTCTGCCCCCCTTCCTCTATTCCCCTGTTCCCTCTGTCCCCTTTCCTCTATCCCCCTCTCTCCCTGTGTCCCCTGTCCTCCTTCCTCTATCCCCATCTCCTTGTGTCCTCCGGCTTCCCCTTTCCCCTGTGTCCTCTGCCCCCCTTCCACTATCCTCCATCTCCCTGTGTCCTCCGGTTTCCCCTTTCCCCGTGTCCTCTGCCCCCCTTCCACTATCCTCCATCTCCCTGTGTCCTCGGCCCCCCTTCCTCTATCCCACTGTCTCCCTGTGTCCTCCGGTTTCCCCTATCCCTTATGTCCTCTGCCCCCCTTCCACTATCCTCCATCTCCCTGTGTCCTCTGCCCCCCTTCCTCTATCCCCCTGTTCCCTCTGTCCCCGTCTCCCTGTGTCCTCTGGTTTCCCCTTTCCCCTATTCCTGTGTCCTCTGCCCCCCTTCCACTATCCTCCTTCTCCCTGTGTCCTCTGCCCCCCTTCCTCTATCCCCCTTTTCCCTCTGTCCCCCTTCCTCTATCCCCCTGTCTCCCTGTGTCCTCCGGTTTCCCCTTTCCTCTATCCCCGTGTCCTCCCGTATTTTAAATACATACTGTACATGCAGCCAGCCACGCAACTCTGATGAATAGGAAGTAGCTGCATAGCTTTGGGGAGCCCAATTCCTATCAGGCGGAGGGTGTTGCCCCAGACAGCCAATCATGCCACTCACCGCTCCCTGCTTCTTTTTTTAATTAAAGCTGATGGTCTGGAGGGCGGGACCATAGCTTCGTCATTGTAACTAATCACTGCACTCCCTCAGTAGCATTAATCGGAACCAATGGGAATCCTTGCTTCAAATTCAAAGAAGCTCTGTCAGAAAATGTAAATTTTTGTTTCTTATCGGGGATTATCCTGTATTTCGTATATATCACATACGGTGTATGTATGTGAACATGAAGAGGGTTTTTTTTTTTTTTTTTTTTTTTTTAGAAACAAAAGTGTTCATCAGGCACTGCACTACTTAGCCACAGCAAATAACGCATCCAGCTGGCTGCCAAGACCCATCCAGAAATAAAGAAATGTGCACACAAGTGAACAACTTATTCAGTTCAATGTATGCCGACTGATGCTACTGATGTTCTAACAGCCATTGGAATCCATGGTTCACTGGCCTGTACATCACTACCTGACAGTATGCAACGGATTCTTATTTGGTGATCACAGCTGCTTTGGCATTTGCGATGAGCAATCCTTTGTTTAGTAAATCTGTTTCATCAACATGATGTGAAGGAGGGACGGTGTGTAATAGGTACTGATGTCCCCCCACTAAGCACATACTGTCTCCCCATGACTTCTAATAGGGGCTGATGTCTCCTGATTCCCCCACTGGGCACATACTGTTTCCCCATTACTTCTAATAGGGGCTGATGTCCCCTGACTCCCCCACTGGGCACATACTGTCTCCCCATGACTTCTAATAGGGGCTGATGTCTCCTGATTCCCCCACTGGGCACATACTGTCTCCCCATTACTTCTAATAGGGGCTGAAGTCTCCCGACTCCCCCACTGGCCACATACTGTCTCCCCATTACTTCTAATAGGGGCTGATGCCTCCTGACTCCCTCACTGGCCACATACTGTCTCCCCATTACTTCTAATAGGGGCTGATGGCTCCTGACTCCCCCACTGGGCACATACTGTCTCCCCATTACTTCTAATAGAGGCTGATGTCTCCTGACTCCCCCAGGGCACATACTGTCTCCCCATGACTTCTAATAGGGGCTGATGTCTCCTGATACCCCCACTGGGCACATACTGTCTCCCCATTACTTCTAATAGGGGCTGAAGTCTCCCGACTCCCCCACTGGCCACATACTGTCTCCTCATTACTTCTAATAGGAGCTGATGTCTCCTGACTCCCCCAGGGCACATACTGTCTCCCCATGACTTCTAATAGGGGCTGATGTCTCCTGATACCCCCACTGGGCACATACTGTCTCCCCATTACTTCTAATAGGGGCTGAAGTCTCCCGACTCCCCCACTGGCCACATACTGTCTCCCCATTACTTCTAATAGGAGCTGATGGCACCTGACTCAGCCACCCTGACCCACTGCACAAATCCTGTCTTTCCATTAATTGTAATAGAGGATGACAACTATTGACAAACAGTGGGCACATTCTTTCCACCTATTAGTTTCTGCTACCCGAGGAAGTGGGATGGCCAAAACTGTTGTAGTGACCAAAGAACAAATGCATTTAGGGTTTCTTACCTGTGCTGATCTCATCAGAAATATTCTTCTCATTACATTGTTCATCACCCATCACATATGTTTCTTTTTCATTTTTAACTTTTACAACAATCAGGCCTTCACACTAAATATAGTACAGAAAAAATGTTAAGAGTTGGCATTTTATGATGAAACAGAGAGATATTCATTCTAATCAAGACCCACTGTTCTATCTACCTGATCATGGAGTGAGGTCTTGTAATGTTCTTGTGTGGAATTTTGGGAAGTCAGAGAAGCCATACATCTCCCCCGTGGATTTCTGTTACTGGCGCCACCTGTAGGAAACACACACATTGGCTGGATACACCGTTCCAATGCCTTTATATCAGCGGATGTGTTTATCTAGGTGGATGGATTACCCCCCCCCCCCCTCCAGGCCCCCTGCAGGCTCTGTATGACTCACACACTCTGCTTATGTGAGCCTATCACAAGCTGGTTAATTTGTTTGTAAACACTGCCTAAAACTGGCAATTACAAGCCAGGTTTGCAGCAGAGAGTGGCAGAAACAGCACAGAGGGGCCCAGGAGAACATAATGAATAGAATGGTATGCTTTTTTCTGTAAAAAAATTAGAGTACAGATTCTCTTTAAATGGAGAAACCGAAGCACACCCTGCCATCTCCCCCTGCTGCTGGCTGCTATGAGCCCACTCGCCATCTCTGTGCACATCTTAACCTGTTTGTGGACAAAGTGGAGCACACGTGGCCATCTCCCATCTTTTCACAGTGTAACTTGTGATATGACCAATGGGAAAATATTAGCTATTTGCTGCAGTTAAGATCTGTGATGCATTAAAGTGACACTGAAGCGAAAAAAAAATTATGATATTATGATTTGTATGTGTAGTACAGCTAATAAATAAAACATTAAGATCAGATACATCAGTCTAATTGTTTCCAGTACAGGAAGAGCTAAGAAACTCCAGTTGTTATCTCTATGCAAAAAAGCCATTAATCTCTACGACTAAGTTAGTCGTGGAGAGGGCTGTTATCTGACTTTTATTATCTCAACTGTAAGTGAACTGTTTTCTTTTTATCTGCTAGAGGTGAAGTCATTACTTCACTGTAACGATCGGTGAAGCACAGAGAGGACCTGATTACCAGTGATCTGCAGCATCACTGGGAATACAGATGTATACCAGATTATACGTGATCTGCAGTATCACTGATAATCCGATATACTAGCTAACCTCTGTTCACCTGAGTAGAGTGTAGTGTTTGGTGTAACAGTAACACTTTGAGGACTAGACCTCAGTGCAGCAAGGAGTACTGCACAGATTCCTTCCACAGACCTGAGCTCTCCAAGACGGGAGGAGTCAGACTGACAGTAGGAAGGACAGACTGAAAGTAACCTTCAGGAAGAAGGATCACTAACAGAGCGAGGAACCGCCTCTAACAGTAAGGTCGGTTCTCGAGGTCAGACAAGCCAGGTCGTACACACACGGACAGATAAAGTACAAGATCAGAAGGCAAAGGCGGAGTCAAAGTACAGGCAGGGTTCAGCAACGGGGTATCAGATATATCGGGGTACAAAATCAGGAGGCAGAAGCAGAGTCAAGAAACGAGCTGGGGTTCGGCAACAGAGTATCAGAAATATCGAGGTGCAAGATCAGAGTTCAGGAGGATAGTCAAGGCAGGCAAAAGTCATAACAGATAATCACAATCAAACTAGTACTTTAGCTATCAACAGAATCTAGCTAAGTGTAGGATTACAGCTCCAGCTGGTCCCGGCACACTTGCGGATCTGACTACGGATCTGGGTGCTCCCACATATGTGATCGCACGCCTGACAAAGAGCAAGTGAACAACCAGCAGTATATATACTCTAGGACCTTTCCAGGACCTCCCTAATTGCTGGTCCAATGAGAGCAGTGGAATTTGTCAGCTGACCCAGCTGGTCAGCCGACTCCCTTCTAACTGCTATTTAAACTCTGCCTCTGTGCTCGCGCGCGTGTAAGTCTGAATCTTGGTGGACTATCATTCCCAACCACACCAGTACTGTCATGCAATGTATCTAGTGCGGGGGCCGCCTCTGATGCGGATTCCGCCGTTACCAATGCGGATTCCGCCGTTACCAATGCGGATTCCGCCGCACTGCCTATGCGGCATTTTTTCCGCGTTGTGACGCCATGCTGGACGCGGAAACGGCCGCCTCACCTCGAGAGACATCGGCCTTTCCGCGTTTCCTTATAGTACCCCCCCCCCGAGGAGTGGACTCCGGACAACTCCCACCAGGTTTCTCAGGGTGTAAGGCATGAAACTCCCTCACCAACTCATCCGCATGCATACGATTCCCAGGTACCCATTGCCTCTCCTCAATGCCATACCCTTTCCAATGTACGAGGTACTGTACCGAGTTTTGTACCTTGCGAGCATCTAATATTTTTTCCACTTCATATTCGGGTTGGGTATCTACCAACACGGGAGGAGGAGGAGTAGGACCCACCTGGACTGCAGGTTTAAGAAGGGACACGTGGAAGGACTTCACCCCCCGCATGCTGGTGGGAAGGTCAATGGTATACGTAACATTGTTAATCTTTTTGGTCACGGAAAATGGGCCCACAAACCTGGGACCCAGTTTGGCAGATGGCTGCTTCAGGGTCAAGTGACGTGTGGACACCCAGACTAGATCCCCTGGCTGAAACTTCCATTCCACGGACCGTCTCTTATCTGCTTGACCCTTCTGACTCTGGAACGCCTTCTGCAAATTCCCCTTACCAATTCCCCAATTGTCCCTGAGTGACCTCTGCCAATCCTCCAGTGCAGGAAATGGGGACGAGACAACTGGAAAAGGGGAGAATTTGGGTGACCTCCCTGTTACAATCTGGAATGGGGAAAACCCAGACGAGGAATTCTTTAAATTATTTTGGGCGAATTCCGCGAAGGGCAAAAATTTCACCCAGTCACTTTGTGCCTCCGCAACGTAACATCTCAGGAATTGCTCCAGAGATTGGTTAATGCGTTCTGTCTGCCCATTCGTCTGTGGGTGGTAGCCTGACGAGAACGACAATTTCATGCCCATTTGGTGACAAAATGCCCTCCAGAATCCAGACACAAACTGGACTCCCCTATCAGACACAATGTCTTCCGGAATGCCATGCAGCCGGAAGACGTGAATGATAAACAATTCGGCCAATTCTTGAGCCGAGGGGAGTCCTTTCAGGGGCACAAAATAGGCCATCTTGCTAAACCGGCCGACTACCACCCAAATAACAGACATGCCTTCAGACCTGGGCAATTCCCCCACAAAATCCATGGACAGGTGGGTCCATGGCTCACTCGGGGTGGGCAAAGGCTGCAACCTTCCTACAGGTGCCAGCCGGGAGGGTTTACTCCTGGCACATACCGCACACTCCTTAACAAACTCCTTGCAATCTGTTGCCAAGGAAGGCCACCAAGCACACCTGGCAATCAGATCCTGCGTTCTGGCCGCTCCAGGATGACCAGCATTCTTGTGGGTGTGAAAGAGTTGCAGAACTTGTAACCGGAATGGCAGTGGGATAAACAAGACCCCTTCGGGTTTCCCCTCAGGAACATCCCGCTGAAAGGGACCCAAAATCTCTGTCCAATCCTCCCAAGTCTCCGTGGCGGCTAACACCAGTTTCTGCGAGATGATGGATTCAGGAGCGGGGGGCTGTGCTGTCTCAGGTTCAAAACACCTGGAGAGGGCATCTGCTTTGACGTTTTTGCTGCCTGGAGTGTACGTGATTATGAACCTGAATCTCGTAAAAAATAAGGACCACCGGGCCTGACGGGGACTCAGCCTCTTAGCCCCCTCGATGTATTCCAAGTTCTTGTGGTCAGTGTAAACAGTGATCGTGTGCTCTGCCCCCTCTAACCAATGGCGCCACTCCTCAAATGCCAACTTAATAGCCAGAAGTTCCCGGTTGCCTATATCATAATTTTTTTCTGCAGGTGAAAACCTGCGGGAAAAATAAGCACATGGGTGTAATCTGCCCTGCAACCCAGACCGTTGAGACAGCACCGCCCCCACCCCAACGTCTGAGGCATCAACCTCCACAATGAAGGGAAAGGACGTGTCAACATGCTTCAAAATTGGTGCTGAGCAAAATAATTTTTTCAATAGAGCAAATGCCGCCACGGCTTCAGGAGACCAGTGGTTGGTATCCGCCCCTTTTTTCGTGAGACTGGTAAGGGGGGCAACTAACGTGGAGTATCCCTTAATGAACCTCCTGTAATAGTTCGCGAACCCTAAAGATCTCTGCAGGGCCTTCAACCCCACTGGCTGTGGCCACTCCAACACGGCTGTGACCTTGGCAGGATCCATTGAGAGGCCCGAGGTGGAAATTACGTATCCCAGAAACGTGACCGTGGTCACTTCAAATATACACTTTTCCACCTTAGCGTAGAGCCTATTCTGTCTTAATTTGTTTAGGACAAATTTCACGTGGACCCTGTGTTCGGAGAGGTTATTGGAGTAAATGAGTATATCATCGAGGTATACCAGTACGAATTTACCCAATACCTCCCGGAATACCTCATTGATTAGTTCCTGGAAGACGGCTGGCGCATTGCACAACCCGAAGGGCATCACTAAGTACTCGTAATGCCCGTCGGGTGTGTTAAAGGCCGTCTTCCATTCATCGCCCCTTCTAATGCGGATTAGGTTGTATGCCCCCCTCAGATCTAACTTAGAAAAGATCTTAGCAGTAGTGACCTGCGTGAATAAGTCGTCTATCAATGGTAACGGATAGTGTCACAGGAGCCCTAGTGGCTGACCGCACTTAGCCTTCTAAACGGTGCCAGCGCACGGATCGTGCGAACTCTGGTCGCAGTCAATGCGCAGGAACCGTTAAGAATTAGCCGCAGACAACTCAGAAGGGAGCCTGTGAGACACGGGTAATTACAACGTCACCCACTGGTTCAGAGTAAACTGCCACCACCGCGGTTACCATGGGACCGTGGAGCCCACTAACTGACTGACTAGTCCTGCGAATAAAACGGTTAAACACACGGTATTCTGTCTAGCCAACAACAAACAAACAGTAGCGTATCTTCAGAGACCCGGGATCAGTTCTGTGTGTGCTGATAAGCAGGGTAGCGGACAGTGAATGACTTGGAGAAAGTCGTTTATTCACGCAATATAAATAATTAATATATACAGACAATTATTAAAATCACAATTATTAAGACAGTAATAGCCAGTATAAAAAAGAAAAGAAGGGAGAAAAATACTTAGTTCCTGGAAAGATGTCCTTTTTGTGGGAAAAACAGAGTTCTGGGTTTCAATCAGAGTTCAGAGTTCAGACCAGGTGGATGCCAGCATATCCTCAAGCTGGCACCTGATGAGTTCAAGGTGTTTTCAGGGTGGAGGACACTGAGTTTGGGTCCTCTGCCATTCTTATGCCCCTGCTTCAGTAGGAGGGAGTGAGGGCGGGGAGCCATACACCCCCTTAGAAGATGAGATGAGCCCTCCCCTTGTCCTGGGGGCTAGAAATCATATCTACCCATATATGGGCTCTATCTCACAGAACCGTACAGGTCAGGGCCGATTTATTAACATTTTCAGGTCTGTCTCGATTTACCCAGCGCCCTGATACCAGACATGAGGGGTGGGACCCCTGTGGTATCATCAGGGCATTTTCAAACTGCCTAACTGGCAGTCCTTACCTCAGAATGTTCTGAAACTTCCTCAGAACCAGCACCGGGGCTCATGCTACACTTCCCCCACGTTTGGCGAAGCTGCCATCTCAGGAACCCCAGAAATATGACAGATCTGGGAAGTTATGGATATGCTATGAGACTCAGGTTATTCCCAGGCAAAGGCTCTTTGAAGTTTGGAGCAGCCAGCTAGGTGTCACCTCCCCTGCTGGGAGGGAGCCAGTGGGTCTGGCTTCCCCCCAACTAGATTGCTTCTGCCATGGTGCTTGTCACCTTATACCTGATGGATGGGCCATCAGCACAGCTTGAAGCCAAGGACTCTCCGGGGCAGATTAGGCTCAGGCTCATTAGCATATCAAAAGAGCCATCCAGCCTTTAGGATGGTGCTCTCTCTGCTAAGAAAAGGACTTCAGCTGCCCCTACACACTCAACCCAGATTGTATCGATTTGAAGCGCAATCGATGCAGGGAATCGAGTGCGATCGCTTTTTCTTCATGGGCGGTTCCAGGACGCGTCTGCGGCCCCGCAACCGTCCGTGACAGCACCCCCTGGGGAGAAGGCAGATAGACATGCATCAGCAAGATGTGTGGCGGCGCCGCTAACCTGGCTGACGGGCCTCGAGTTGCCG
Organism: Hyperolius riggenbachi; assembly: GCF_040937935.1. Classification (NCBI taxonomy): domain Eukaryota; kingdom Metazoa; phylum Chordata; class Amphibia; order Anura; family Hyperoliidae; genus Hyperolius; species Hyperolius riggenbachi. Next base: position 209,154,816 of record NC_090655.1, on the reverse strand, counting down.
GTACGGCGGGAAAACCTATTGGAGCCTGTGGCTCGGTTCCCCTGGACCGGTCGCGGTCTGCTACCCTCAGGGTTGACCCGACATGGACCGTTCTGGACAGGGCGTTTGCGCCACTGCAGTCGGACGTGGTGTCTGCCGGGACTGCTGACAACGGGCAGTGGGTTGGTTAGGTCAACAGCCAGCCCACGCAGGGTTCCCCTGCTAAGTGGCTGTGGACCTAAGGGAACCCCGCGGGAATCCCTGGACCTTCCCAGCTCCTGACAGACGGCACATGCCCTGCAGTAGTTTGCTACATCCCTGTTCATCCGGGGCCAATAAAACTGGTTCCGAATACCGGCAAGTGTCTTGCGGACACCCGAGTGCCCTGTCAGAGGATTACCATGTGCGGATTTCAGCACATGTCCCCTGAACGCACTCGGGACCACAAGCCATTTGGTATTCGCGTGGGATCTACCTGTAGGGGGCTGTACAGACTCACTGTACAGTCTCCCACCTTCCCGGTACACCTTGAAAGCGGCCCCGTCTGCGAGGGGCTCAGCGGCTTGCTGCCTGAGCACCTCCAGGCTTGGGTCACGTTGTAGTGCGGCTGAGAATACGGCGCTGTCAGTTTCAGCCAACTGGCTCATGTCACACGAGGCCAGCGGCTGAAAGGTCTCATCCCTGCAGTCAGAGGAGGGGGAGGAGGCCGGAACCCCCTCCACCTGTTCTGAGCTCGGGTTCTGAGCAGTGCAGCTGCGCGGTACTGCTAGCACAGGTACACTGTCAGAATGGCACAGACGGACATTACTCAAGTCATCATTGCATGCAGTAATGACATTGACAGGTATAGACATTTTTTCATTACAGACAGGTTGTACAGTAAACTCAGGTACAGTTACAGCATCATCACAACAGACAGTCTGTACATCAACCTCAGGTGCCTTTGAAGCAGGCACTATTGAACCTGGTACCCTTGAACTGGGCACATTCAACCCGCCTCCCCCTGGTGCTCCCCCAAGTGTATAAAGTACCTGGTGGTGGGTGGAGAGTCCGTCTCCTTCCGTGAGCGACAAGGCGGTCGTGGCAGGTTCATAGTAGGACACAAGCTTGCCCAAATCAGTCCCCAGCAACACAGGGACTGGGAGATCCTTCATAACCCCAACAACCCTTTCGTGGATCCCTAATCCCCAATCCAGCTTCACTGTCGCGTGGGCTATGTGAAAAAGGGTGCCCTCTACTCCAGTAAGGGCAAGGGATCGGCTGGAGCTGATGCTCTCCTTTGGCACAAGGTGTGAGTGAACTAACGTGATGTCAGCTCCGGTGTCTCGAAATCCGGTGACAACTTTGCCGTTCACTCTAACAAGTTGCTGCTGGTCGGTTCGGTCGCGGATTTCCTTTCCGCGGGCAAACAGGACAAAATCTGATGATCCAGGCTGTGGTTCGCTGGCGGGTTGCCTCTGCTGTGGGTGAGGTGCAGGTGATGCAGATGATCCAGGTGCTGGTGGTGTCTGTCTCCGCTCCGGACAGTCAAATTTCATGTGTCCGGGCTGGCGGCAGTAGTGACAGGTGACCTCTCCAGGCGCTGCAGGCCTGGGTGCAGCAGCTGCGCTGGGTGGCCTCTGTGGTGGACGGCTCACAGGGGCAGGAGGGTCTGCCGAGGTATTGGGCTGACCTCCTCTCCAGCTGGATGGGACAGTTCTGCGGGTATCAGCCACCCGGGTAGTTGCAAAAGTCTCAGCAAGGTCTGCAGCGACAGTGGCTGAAGCCGGCCTGCGTTCTAACACAAACTGTCGTACATCAGCAGGGCAAATGTTCAGAAATTGTTCGAGGACTATCAAGTCCTCCAGGACGCCATAAGACCCTTTGGTGAGGCCTAGAGTCCACTGGCGTAGTGTGGTGAGCAAGCTGCTGACCACATCTCGGTACGAATCAGAAGGCTTTTTCTGCCAGGCCCTGAACTTTTTCCGATAGGCTTCTGGCGTCAGCTGGTACTTAGTAATGATAGCGTCTTTTATAGCAGCATAATCATTATCCTTCTCCGCAGGCAATTCTGCAAAGGCAGCAAGCGCTTTGTAGCGCAGCAAAGGTGTCAGATGTCTGGCCCACTGGTCTTGGGACAGACGATACTGACGGCATGCTTCTTCAAAAGACCGCAAAAACAAGTCAATGTCTGTGTCTTTTTCAATATTAGCAAATTTAAATTTTGCACTTACGGGTGGTGCAGCTCCTTCAGCAGGGAGGCTGGGCGGTGAACTCCGGCTGGCCTGTTGAACCTTTGCCATGTTGAGCTCATGCTGTCGTCTCTCCCGCGCCTCTGCGGCATCCCTCTCCGCGTGGCGTTCAGCAGCAGCAGCAGCAGCTTTGCGTTCTGCAGATTGGCGCTCCCGTTCCTCTCGTGCCTCTCGCTTTTGCTCCGCCATGTACTGCAGGTACTTGTCCAGGTCAGTCTCCATCAGCTTTTGTAATGCCTGCTGCATTACCGGGTCAGCACCCATGGACAGTCCAGTACTGGCCGGTTCCAGGCGAGTACTTTCAGAAACTCTGGGATTGGGGTCCATACTGACAGTCTCTGGCATAACTGTTGCAACAGGGCCCGCAGGATGCTCAACCTCTGTACGCCTAGGATCTTCAGCCTTTGGTTCCCCTCGATTGTCAGATGGGCTGGTATCCACCTCAGCGGACACTCCCGGCTCCTGCAGTTGCTGGGTATCCCATCTGGACAAGTCTGCTATCAGGTCCTGTTGTTTCCTGCGGCCGACGTCAATGCCTCTCGCTTGGCAAAGATTTTGCAGGTCCGACAGGCACATGTTCTGGTAATTCCCGGACATTTCCATGCCAAATAAAATAAAACTTTTGGGGAGGGGTACTGGCTACACAGTCTCTCTGTATATATAAAAAATATATTGCCTTCCAGCTACACCAACGAATTAGTTCGTTTCTTGATAGCGCTAGCGCTATCTTAGATACTTTTAGCACAACACAGATCCCAACCGCTGCCTAACACTGTCACAGGAGCCCTAGTGGCTGACCGCACTTAGCCTTCTAAACGGTGCCAGCGCACGGATCGTGCGAACTCTGGTCGCAGTCAATGCGCAGGAACCGTTAAGAATTAGCCGCAGACAACTCAGAAGGGAGCCTGTGAGACACGGGTAATTACAACGTCACCCACTGGTTCAGAGTAAACTGCCACCACCGCGGTTACCATGGGACCGTGGAGCCCACTAACTGACTGACTAGTCCTGCGAATAAAACGGTTAAACACACGGTATTCTGTCTAGCCAACAACAAACAAACAGTAGCGTATCTTCAGAGACCCGGGATCAGTTCTGTGTGTGCTGATAAGCAGGGTAGCGGACAGTGAATGACTTGGAGAAAGTCGTTTATTCACGCAATATAAATAATTAATATATACAGACAATTATTAAAATCACAATTATTAAGACAGTAATAGCCAGTATAAAAAATAAAAGAAGGGAGAAAAATACTTAGTTCCTGGAAAGATGTCCTTTTTGTGGGAAAAACAGAGTTCTGGGTTTCAATCAGAGTTCAGAGTTCAGACCAGCATATCCTCAAGCTGGCACCTGATGAGTTCAAGGTGTTTTCAGGGTGGAGGACACTGAGTTTGGGTCCTCTGCCATTCTTATGCCCCTGCTTCAGTAGGAGGGAGTGAGGGCGGGGAGCCATACACCCCCTTAGAAGATGAGATGAGCCTTCCCCTTGTCCTGGGGGCTAGAAATCATATCTACCCATATATGGGCTCTATCTCACAGAACCGTACAGGTCAGGGCCGATTTATTAACATTTTCAGGTCTGTCTCGATTTACCCAGCGCCCTGATACCAGACATGAGGGGTGGGACCCCTGTGGTATCATCAGGGCATTTTCAAACTGCCTAACTGGCAGTCCTTACCTCAGAATGTTCTGAAACTTCCTCAGAACCAGCACCGGGGCTCATGCTACACTTCCCCCACGTTTGGCGAAGCTGCCATCTCAGGAACCCCAGAAATATGACAGATCTGGGAAGTTATGGATATGCTATGAGACTCAGGTTATTCCCAGGCAAAGGCTCTTTGAAGTTTGGAGCAGCCAGCTAGGTGTCACCTCCCCTGCTGGGAGGGAGCCAGTGGGTCTGGCTTCCCCCCAACTAGATTGCTTCTGCCATGGTGCTTGTCACCTTATACCTGATGGATGGGCCATCAGCACAGCTTGAAGCCAGGGACTCTCCGGGGCAGATTAGGCTCAGGCTCATTAGCATATCAAAAGAGCCATCCAGCCTTTAGGATGGTGCTCTCTCTGCTAAGAAAAGGACTTCAGCTGCCCCTACACACTCAACCCAGATTGTATCGATTTGAAGCGCAATCGATGCAGGGAATCGAGTGCGATCGCTTTTTCTTCATGGGCGGTTCCAGGACGCGTCTGCGGCCCCGCAACCGTCCGTGACAGATAGCGATTCTTCACCGTGATTTTATTGAGACCTCGGTAATCGATACAAGGTCGAAGACCCCCGTCTTTCTTCTTAACGAAAAAGAAACCGGCCCCAGCAGGTGACCGAGAGGGCCGAATAAACCCCTTGGCCAAGTTGTCACGAATGTATTCCTGCATAGCCAACTTCTCGGGACCGGACAAGTTATACAGGTGACCCCTAGGGGGCATACAACCAGTACGGAGATTAATGGGGCAATCGAACGGGCGATGAGGAGGTAATTGATCAGCAGACTTGGGACAAAAAACATCAGAAAAATCGGAATATACCTCGGGAACACCCTCCACGTAAACCTTGGTCTGACCCAATGTCACCTTCCCCAGACACTGCTGATGACAATGATCGGACCATCTGGTTACCTGGCCCGTAGCCCAGTCGATTTGTGGAGAGTGGGCTTGTAACCAAGGCATGCCTAGGATAATAGTGGAGGTTGACATATGTAAAACGAAAAACTGTAGTTGTTCCCCATGCAGTACCCCTATCGTGACCTTCACCTGCGGAGTCTGTGACAGGGGACGATCCCGTTGCAGAGGGGAATCGTCTACTGCCGTGACCTGAATGGGGGGACTTACTGGAGTGAGAGGAATACCCAACTCCTGAGCAAATTCAAGGTTCATAAAATTGGCCGCTGAGCCGGAATCAATAAAAGCCTCAGTGGCTACAGACTTATTATCCCATGTAATAGTACAGGGGAGAAGTAACTTCTTCTCTTTTTGCGGTGAGAATGATCTGCCTAGGGTGTCACCCCCCACTACTCCTAGGCAGACCCGTTTCCCGACTTGTTAGGGCAGTTTCGCACCATATGCCCTGCTTCTGCACAATACAGGCACAGTTGTTCTGTTATTCTCCGCCTACGTTCCACCTGGGTCAGTTTAGATCGACCAATTTGCATTGGTTCGGGTGGAGGTAAGGCCGGAGAGGGTGACACAGGCGGAGATGCCGTTACTGAGGGTGTAGCAGAAGGTGCCACATACGAAGTCACCCTGACCCGGTGACTGCCCCTAGTCTGCCTCTGATGACGTAGTCGACGATCGACTCGGATGGCCGATGATATGGCTTCATCGACTGTCTTGGGCTCGGGTAAGGTTAACATCAAGTCAGAGACCTCCTCCGACAACCCAGACAGAAAATAATCCATCAAAGCAAAATTGTCAAATCTGGTGGTAACAGACCACCTACGAAATTCTGCCGCGTAATCCTCGACTGACCCTCTGCCTTGCCGCAAAAGTTTGAGCTTCCGCTCAGAAGTTGCCGCAAGGTCAGGGTCGTCGTATATCACGGCCATAGCCTTAAAAAATTCCTCTACTGAGGTCAGAGCTGTATCTGTGGGAGACAGGTTGTATGCCCAGGATTGGGAATCCCCAGTTAACAGTGTTTTAATAAAAATGACCCGTTGGGTCTCAGTCCCCGAGGATTCGGGGTCTCAACTCAAAGTATGGCAACACTCTACTCCTGAAATTCCGATAGTCAGACTTGTGGCCGGAAAATTTATCAGGTACAGGCATACGTATGTCATCACTAGGAGGGGATCGCACTGAATCAACTGACGTCTGGAGGGTTCGCACGGAGCCTGAAAGGGCGTCAATCAAGGCTTTGTGCTGGCCCAGTGCTTGATGGAGGCTATCCACCGAAGTGGCAAGCACACCCAGACGATCAGTGTTTGCGTCCATTTTGTATTTTGGTCTGGCGTTCTGTAACGATCGGTGAAGCACAGAGAGGATCTGATTACCAGTGATCTGCAGAATCACTGGGAATACAGATGTATACCAGATTATACGTGATCTGCAGTATCACTGATAATCCGATATACTAGCTAACCTCTGTTCACCTGAGTAGAGTGTAGTGTTTGGTGTAACAGTAACACTTTGAGGACTAGACCTCAGTGCAGCAAGGAGTACTGCACAGATTCCTTCCGCAGACCTGAGCTCTCCAAGACGGGAGGAGTCAGACTGACAGTAGGAAGGACAGACTGAAAGTAACCTTCAGGAGGAAGGATCACTAACAGAGCGAGGAACCGCCTCTAACAGTAAGGTCGGTTCTCGAGGTCAGACAAGCCAGGTCGTACACACACGGACAGATAAAGTACAAGATCAGAAGGCAAAGGCGGAGTCAAAGTACAGGCAGGGTTCAGCAACGGGGTATCAGAAATATCGGGGTACAAAATCAGGAGGCAGAAGCAGAGTCAAGAAACGAGCCGGGGTTCGGCAACAGAGTATCAGAAATATCGAGGTGCAAGATCAGAGTTCAGGAGGATAGTCAAGGCAGGCAAAAGTCATAACAGATAATCACAATCAAACTAGTACTTTAGCTATCAACAGAATCTAGCTAAGTGTATGATTACAGCTCCAGCTGGTCCCGGCACACTTGCGGATCTGACTACGGATCTGGGTGCTCCCACATATGTGATTGCACGCCAGACAACGAGCAAGTGAACAACCAGCAGTATATATACTCTAGGACCTTTCCAGGACCTCCCTAATTGCTGGTCCAATGAGAGCAGTGGAATTTGTCAGCTGACCCAGCTGGTCAGCCGACTCCCTTCTAACTGCTATTTAAACTCTGCCTCTGTGCTTGCGCGCGTGTAAGTCTGAATCTTGGTGGACTATCATTCCCAACCACACCAGTACTGTCATGCAATGTATCTAGTGCGGGGGCCGCCTCTGATGCGGATTCCGCCGTTACCAATGCGGATTCCGCCGCACTGAACGGCCGCCTCACCTCGAGAGACAGCGGCCTTTCCGCGTTTCCTTATATTCACAGACTGCTCTGAAAGACTCATTTTGAAAGCTTAGTGTTGTGTAATCTGCACATATTAGAGAATGATGCAATGTTAGAAAAAACACTATATACCTGAAAATAAAAGTATGAGAATATTTTCTTTGCTGCTAATCTTCTAGTAATTATTCATAGTACACAACCAATTCATTATATCATATTTTTTTTTTTCGCTTCAGTGTCTCTTTAAGTATGCGTCAATAAAGCCATATCCGCTAGCAGTCATGTCAAGTGTTTTGTAGCTAAAGCATACCCACCAACTGACAAGGATGAGAGAGGACTAGGTTCACAGTGGTCAGATGCATAATGCATGCATTTATGAGTGCTGCAACGGAGATTGGACATAGACTTTAATACAAATCCTGCATGCAGTGAGTTAGGATAACGTGATCAGCTACAATGCAGTACTGTGAACAGGCCCACAATTGTATGGGTAGTGAGTTGACATGCAGAATTACTTTTCAGTGCAACTGACCATTGTGAACTACCCCTAAGTCTTTAGCGCAAACACATTTAGGTCAAAGCAATGCCCCACCGCTCTCCGTCATGGCTTCGCATCACTTCCAGTTAAGGGTGCATACTCAGACATGTTTCCCTACATGCATGTTCTCATTTCTGGCTGAAGCTCCAAAGTATAATGTTGAATCAAGAGGTCCTAAAGTGTGTACACATTTCTGTTACCATAAAGAGGGTGGGGAGAGGAATAATGGGCTCAGCCTGCACTTGGCCGAGATAACCCACATCTCTGGATTGCTCAGTGATGCATCAGGCCCACATAAAAGAGACTTATTCTCAGCAGCAGTGACCCTGAACAGTTGCCTCAGGCAAGAGTCCTCTAGTGTAGGTACGAGGCATTAAGTTAGTTAGGGATGTTAGTTAAGGATTAGTTAGGGATGGTCAATGAGATGCATAATTCCGAGTTGATGCATAATTCCGAGTTGATGCAGGGCGTACATTTGAATACGGCGCTGGTAGACTTGGGCGCAGGATCCAGCTGTTAAATGGCTGGTCCTGCTTCTGCACAAGTCCGAGGCGTTTTAATTACTATTCCCCCTCCAGGCCGACATGGATAGTGGGGGAATGAAATAATTCGGCTTCCAGCGATTGCTGGAGGCCGAATTATTGTGTTTTTTAAACAACTTCGGCTCCGTCTTCTGACGGAGCCGACCTTCCTCACTGAGCGCCGCTATAGACTGATTCCCATTACAGTCTATGGCGGCGCTGGCTGCGCCCAAAGCTAGCAGCGCTGAAAAGCACTGCTCCGGATGCAGGACTATACAAATTTTGGGCACTAGTCTAGTTTAAGGGACCCAGCAGGAAACCTCATTGGGAACAGTTCTCCAACCTCAGGACGCTCTATACCACACAGTGTTGTGACTGGCTGAATAGTGTGGGCATAGTTTACTACAACCTATCTGAAACCTAGCAGTTCGAGAGGGTGCTGTCCACCCAATCCCCTAAGGCTGGTTTCACAGTGGGACGTTACAGGCGCACGTTAGAGCAGCCTGTAACGCACCCCAATGAAAAAACAATGGGCTGTTCACAGTTCCAACGTTGCGTTACATTGTAACGCAGCACGTCTACATAACGTATTGCATGCAGTACTTTACACGCAGCCAAGCCGCGTTCGACGGTTTGCACATGCTCAGTAGGGTTTTTTTATTTTCAATTTATGGGCGGAGAGGAGGCGAGGAGAGGCCGCTACGTAGCCAGGCACATGGCTACTTAGTATTCACTGCACTTGCAGTGTTTACATCCTGGAACGGCCACGGATTGGCTGGCAGGACCACGTGATGCGGAGAGCTCCGCTCACGTGGTCTCCGCAGTGCCTCCGACAGAGCAGGCGCACCAAGAGCTGCTTGTAACGCGGCTCTTGGTAGCGTCCTGCTCCAACACCACCAGGCGTTGCGTTAGGGACACGTTATGTGACCATAACGTCCCCTAAAACGCAACGTCCCACTGTGAAACCAGCCTTAGTGGAATTTTCCTATGAGGTTTCCTGATGGGTTCCGTAAATTAGACTAATGACAAATTGTGTGTGAAAATGTATGCAGCTTGAAAACAGACCAGTCAAATTTGATCTTGGCTGAATTCAATTGGTCTATGTCCAAGCTGCATATATCTGTAAACAAAATTTGCATAATTCTACATCAACTCCAGCCAGCAGAAATTATCTATACTGAGTCATAAAAAGGAGCAAACTATAGCCAGATCATATCAGTCCTGGCCCATTAAATCGCCACATCTAATACTAATATTATGTTAGTGTTGCACAGATCAGAGGACTGGTAAGAAAGTATAATTGTTGGGGATCGTTCCCCATCCAGTCCACAGATTAAGCTGAACCGTCTCCTCCACTTCATTTTCAATCAGACCTTTCATGTAGACATATATATATAAACTAAAATATATTTTATAAGAAATGCACATTACCTCCAGTCTCCAGCACAGCATGCAGACCAGGAGGATTTTGATTTTACTAGAAGACATTAGTCCATAACTATCACTCCTCTGGAGGACCACAACAAAATGGCCACCGACCTTTATGGAACCCGTTTCTATTTTTATAACTTTAACATTTTATCTTCATATGAACACAATACATCTGCCTAGACTCATATCCAAACTACTTCCAGCTCCATAAACATATCAGGGATATTGATAGAAACTATAGCTGGATCCCTGCAGCACAGAGGAGGCATTCTAGTCACATGGCAGACGTTCGGCCTCTAGAATTCGCTGTAAACATCCAGTAGCAGTGCAGCAGAGATAGGCGTGGGGAGGAGCGTTACTTCTTTGACCAATCACACTGCGGGCCATCTCCACAGCAACCCCTATGTAGCCGAGCAACTGTGGAACGCACATAGCTGCACTGTGTTTCCGGTGTTATGTCTGACAGGCACCTCACTGAACATTCCAAGAGCTTACTGAACCACATCAAGCGATAGAGGGCGAGTATCACTCGCTGGAGGGGAAAGTGTCCTCGATACCAGAGTGTGGCGGCCATTTTCTTATAGCTCAGTTCTCTACTATCTATGTCTCACTTACGAAACTGTTGATGGATTTCAGTACTGCTGGTCGGAAATCTTTTTCTCACGGCAACGTGTATTGTTCAAGTTATTGCAATAAAATATACTAACGTGTTTGCCCCCACATTTTGAGAGTTGCGTCCATTTTGTTGTAGCCAGGAGTTGGGGTGGGAGGGATGGAATTATACTAGTTCCAGAATCCTCCTGGTGTGGGTGTTGGGCTGGAGACCGGCTGTATCTTGAGGAGGAGGAGGAGGTAATAATATCTTATTATTCTACACAGTGTAGAGTGGGATTAGGTAGAGGGAACCTCTTGTGTGGAATGAAAAGAGCCAAGAGGGGTAATGTGACCCTATAGTTAATTCATGTGTCATCTATGAAGTACAATGCCAGCAGGGGAGAATGAATTGCTCATACCAAGGGGCAGTAAGATACTTCGGATACTTTGCAGTTCATGTAGAGGTAAATAGGCTCACCTCTTTTTGGGGTGCAGGTGGCTGTTTTTTGTTGTTTAAATTAACAACTACCATCTATGATTTTGTTTATGTCCATCCTTATTATTGGTACCCCTTACCTTGTTACTTAGTCATTGTGAGGACAACCCTCCAACTTGTAGACCTTGTCTACTGGTGTCTTTAGCGTTGAAAAACATACACAGTGATGGTACTGGCAAGCCAAATCTTATGTAAAAATTGGAGCCCACAGCCCAGGCCAGTGTTCAGGTAATGGTATGGCAAAACTGTGCAGTTCCCAAGAGATACCTGTTTAAAAACAGGTCCCATACAACTGATTTTTTTGCTCCACGTCTTTCCTAATTCGCTGCTCTGCTGCTTGTGTATGGCACCATGGTAAAGTGACATTTGAAGTTGGTCATGTGTAGAAGAAGGCAAAGAAGGTTGGCTAAAAGCTCAACCACAAATTAATAGTGCATTTAGTACCAGGGCAGGCCCAGGTTTACATCACAGGATATAGGCACAGATTTCCTGGCACCTTAGACTTCTCCCTCCATGAGCCTACACATTCCCCGAAGAACCACACAGCAAGTGAGCTGGCTGGCCCAGCTGTCACTTTTCCCTTACTTCCCCTGCCCACCATAGGTACACTACAGGTGCCTGTTAGTATTAGGTAGCCATAGGTACCCTCAGTAGTAAGTAGCTAGAGGTGTCACTGATTGAATAGATCTCATCAAGGAAGGAGGGAGGCCGCCATTCAGAGGAAAGTGAGCCACCTCTCCATCATCAGGCACCTATAGGCATGTGCCTACAGTGCCTGATGGTAATTCCGGCTCTGTACCAACGAGTAGGTGGTAACCATCAAACAAGAGTTCAATAAGATCCGGAATTCCACCTGGATTTATCGGCAATAGGCTTTTTACTCACACACCACAGTATTATGTGAATAAAAAGCTTACTGTTGATAAATCCAGGAGGAGTCTTGGACCTTATTGAACTCTTGCATGTGTAGAAGAATTCATGGGGAAGTGTGTGATCAGTTGATTTGTAAGGCTCTGATTTGCTGTTCAGGATCATGTATTTTCCATTTCCTGTGTAGGTTAAATCAGGAAGAGATCACGCCAAATCAAAGTCTTACAAATCTATAACGTGATCGAATGGATGACATGCTTCTCCATTTGTTCTGCTACACACCAGCAGCTCTACTGATGTTGCCATAGATGATTTAATTTGTTGAACTGTTGGTGCTGAAACACAAAGGGGTGTGCCCTAAGCCAAGAGATGGAACTGCAAAGGAGGGACATACACAACAATAAAGCTGTGGGTATTAGCCCTCCCCCCACTGTGTAATTCAGGTGTCATTGTAGCCATCAAGTAGCAGCTGAGTCTTTGAGTATCAGACTGGCATTCGTCCATAAGCCCATTCCAGCCAACAAGTGCCAAATCCCAGGCATATATATCTATAAACCTCATCTGGCCCAATCATTCGGTTGCTTTGATTATATGAAAGATTTTGCCATAACATGATATTGGATTGTCTGCCACTAGAATAAGGCAGACCCTAAAATTGTGATTTCAGATGGAGGTTTATTGGGCTTGTCATCCCTTGTCATTTATCTTCTATATCTTAAATGGCAACTGTAGTGAGAGGTAAATGAATGCTGCCAAATGTATTTCCTTTTAAGCTATACCAGTTGCCTAGCAGCCCTGGTGAGCTATTTGGCTGCAGTAGTGTCTGAATCACTGCAGAAACAAGCATTCAGCTAATCTTGTCACATTTGACTATAATGTCAGAAAAACCTGATCTGCTGCATGCTTGTTCAGGGTCTGTGACTAAAAGCCAGAGAATAATGCTGTATGGAGTTCAGGGAGCCCTCATATTAATGTGTAGCATTAGAACCACCCCTGCATATTACAAGTGCCAAAGAGCATATCACCGGACCAATAATAGATGTGCAAGGTCACTAGAAATGAAACCAAATTATACAGAAACACACACGCACGCACTCTCTCTCTCTCCCTCTCTCTCTCTCTCTCTCTCTCTCAGTCTTTATTAAAGAATTCCAAACAGATATAAAACTATTTAAGAACATTTATTTAACACTCCTGTCTGCTATTAGTTCCCCAAGAAGCCATCCCTGTGTCAGCTGTGTCCAATGTACAAGCACAGTACTAAACAAAACAATGTTGTTATAAGTAAATAACATACCCCAGACGAGTTTCTGCTTGCTTACTATGAAAAAATATTTTTCACTATTACATTGCATATTCTGTATATCTCTCAACCCAGCCAATCCTGCTGCCATGAATGTCGGAGACTTCCCTTGCTGAGATGGTTCCTTGGGGATCCATTATGTATAACAGTATCATTATATACTAGCTGACGGGCGCGTCAAATACATGTTTTTCATGGTTTTATTTCTGTAAGAAATTCTGTAATAAACAATGTATTATATATATGGGTAAGATAGTTTATGAGTGAGTGCACACCATTACTGCTTCACACTAATACTCTGCATAGCGGTGCACATTCCGGATATAAAGGCTAGAATTTCCACAGTAATAAGCAAGAAAAAAGATTCCAGGAGCATCTGCGCTGTCATGTATAAGGCTGGTTTCACAGTGGGACGTTACAGGCGCAAGTTAGAGCAGCCTGTAATGCAGCCCACCGCACAGTAATGAAAAATCAATGGGGCTGTTCACAGTGCGGACGTTGCGTTACATTGTAACGCTGCGTCACAAGACAACGTACTGCATGCAGTACTTTGGAGGCGGCTGAGCCGTGTTAGACTGCTTGCACATGCTCAGTAATGTTGGGGAGGAGCGGAGAGCGGCCAGGCACATGGCTAATTAATATGCACTGCACGTTATGACGTGCAGTGTTTACTTCCTGGAGCAGCCGCTCTGTGCGGCGATTGGCCGGCGGGACCACGTGATGCCGCATGCGCACAATAGTGCGCATCACGGCATCACTGACGCCAGAGTGAGCTGCACAACGCGGCTCACTCTGATGTCCAGATCCAGCACCACCAGGCGTTGAGTTAGGGGGACGTTATGCGACCTTAAAGAGACTCCGTAACAAAAATTGCATCCTGTTTTTCATCATCCTACAAGTTCCAAAAGCTATTCTAATGTGTTCTGGCTTACTGCAGAACGTTTTACTATCACCATCTCTGTAATAAATCAACTTATCTCTCTCTTGTCAGACTTGTCAGCCTGTGTCTGGAAGGCTGCCAAGTTCTTCAGTGTTGTGGTTCTGTGATGCATCTCCCCCCTCCAGGCCGCTCTCTGAACACTGCTGTGTGTTATTTAGATTAGTGCAGCTTCTCTCTGCTCTATTATCTTTTACAAGCTGGATAAATCGTCCTCTGAGCTGGCTGGGCTTTCACATACTGAGGAATTGCATACAGGCAGAGCTGTCTGCAATCTGCAGGAAGAAACAGCCTGACACTTCAGTGGAAGATAGCTGCAGTGGCAAAGAAACACACAAATGATCTCTTGAGATTCAAAAGGAAGGGTGTATACAGCCTGCTTGTGTATGAATGTATTTTCTATGTGTGGACATGCTGTACATCAACCTACTTCCTGTTTTGGTGGCCATTTTGTTTGTTTATAAACAAACTTTTTAAAACTGTTTTTAACCACTTTTAATGCGGCGAGGAGCGGCGAAATTGTGACAGAGGGTAATAGGAGATGTCCCCTAACGCACTGGTATGTTTACTTTTGTGCGATTTTAACAATACAGATTCTCTTTAACGCCCCCTCTAACGCAACGTCCTGGTGTGAAATTAGCCTAAAACTTCAAACTTTTATTCCAACATCTCCTTTAAAAGTGTGTATCCACAAAAAGCAGTAGAGTAAAATTATACTTATCACCACAGGATCACTTAAGCAGCAGGGGTGCCAGACACGGAGAGGTGCGGAGGTGCTGAGTCGACGATCGTTTCGCCTCTGCCGAGGCTTTATCAAGACAGTCTTGATAAAGCCTCGGCAGAGGTGAAACGATCGTCGACTCAGCACCTCCGTACCTCTCCGTGTCTGGCACCCCTGCTGCTTAAGTGATCCTGTGGTGATAAGTATAATTTTACTCTATTGCTTTTTGTGGATACACACTTTTAAAGAAGATGTTGGAATAAAAGTTTGAAGTTTTATACATGACAGCACAGATGCTCCTGGAATCTTTTTTCTTGCTTATTACTAACAATGTATTATATGTTATGAGATATGTAGATGCTACTTTGACATAGTTATTTGGGTTGAAAAAAAGACATACGTCCATCGAGTTCAACCAGAGAACAATGTACAACACCATCCTGCTCCCTCACATATCCCTGTTGATCCAGAGGAAGGCGAAAAACCCTTACAAGGCATGGTCCAATTACCCCCAAAAGGGAAAAAAATCATTCCTGACTCCAGATGGCAATTCGATAAAATCCCTGGATCAACACCACTGGGCATTACCTAGTAATTGTAGCCATGGATGTCTTTCAACGCAAGGAAAGCATCTAAGCCCCCTTTAAATGCAGATATAGAATTTGCCATAACTACTTCCTGCGGCAATGCGTTTCACATCTTAATCACTCTTACTGTAAAGAACCCTTTCCTAAATAAATGGCTAAAACGTTTTTCCTCCATGCGCAGATCATGTCCTCTAGTACATTGTGAAGGCCTAGGGAGAAAAAGCTCATCCGTCAAGCTTTTATATTGCCCTCTGATGTATTTATACATGTTAATTAAATCCCCTCTAAGGCGTCTTTTCTCTTGGTGAGACCTTCCTTCCCTTGTATCAATTTTGTTGCTCGTCTCTGCACCTGCTCTAAAACTGCAATATCTTTCCTGTAATGTGGTGCCCAGAACTGAATTCCATATTCCAGATGTGGCCTTACTAGAGAGTTAAACAGGGGCAATATTATGTTAGCAGCTCGAGTTTTTATTTCCCTTTTATTGCGTCCCAAATTTTTATTTGCTTTAGCCGCAGCAGCTTGACATTGAATATGATTATTTAACTTGTTGTCGATGAGTACTCCTAAGCCCTTCTCCAAGTTTGATGTCCCCATCTGTATCCCGTTTATTTTGTATGGTGTTAGACCATTGGTACGACCAAAATGCATGACTTTACATTCTTCAACATTGAATTTTATCTGCCATTTATGTGCCCATATAGCCATCCTATTCAGATCCTGTTGCAATAAGTCACTATTTTCCTGAGAGTTGATGATTCTGCACAATTTTGTATCATCTGCAAAAATAGCAACATTGCTTTCTACTGCATCTACTAGATCATTAATAAATACATTGAAGAGCACTGGACCCAGTACAGACCCCTGTGGGACCCCACTGCTAACAGTCACCCATTTTGAATATGATCCACTGACCACAACTCTTTGTTTTCTGTCCATTAGCCAGTTCCCTATCCAAGCACACAGACTCTTCCCCAGTCCTTGCATCCTCATCTTTTGCACCAGACTTTTGTGGGGAACAGTGTCGAAGGCCTTTGCATAGTCCAAGTATATCACATCTACAGCATTCCCAATATCCACATTAGCATTCACTACCTCATAAAAGCTGAGCTTGTTAGTCAAACAGGACCTGTCTTTAGTAAACCCATGCTGATGCTGAGAAATAAGATTATTTTCTACTATGAACTCTTGTATAGTATCTCTTAGTAACCCCTCAAATAGTTTGCACACAACTGATGTTAAACTTACAGGTCTATAATTTCCCGGATCTGATTTTTTTGCCCTTCTTAAATAATGGGAAAACATGGGCTGTACGTTTTGTGAGTCCTTTTGTTTAGTTTGGTTTTGCTTATATAAGTTTGACTCCTCATTTACATGTACAGCAACCATTATTCCTCCACATTGCAAAAATTACTCCTTTTCTCCTCTTTTGATAACAATGGCCACGTCACCCCAGTATAGCATTTTACTCCAAATATTGAACCAGTATTGCCTGTACTCCCCCATGTAGCATCACTCTCCCAATACCATGTCTCCTCCTCCTTCATATGGCCATGTACCCATTGTATAGGCATGTCCCACCTCTAAATAGCCATCTCTCCCCCTGATGTAGAGTGGTGCAGAGGAGCAATCCAAGTGAACATCTCTGGAGAGATCTTAAATGAACACTATCGATTAACATGTTTTTTTTTTTTCAAATGAGATAGGAATTGTTTGGGAAGTGCTCTTAAAGAGAACCCGAGGTGGCATTTCATTACGTTAGTGGGGCACAGAGGCTGGCTGTGCACACTAACACCAGCCTCTGTTGCCCCATCGTGTGCCTCAAAGACCCCCCTGCTCGCCGCTATTGCCCCCGCAGTGCTGGCGACACGCAGTGTGTCGCCAGCACAATGTTTACCCTAGCGCTGTCTGTCAGCGCCGCTCCCCCGCCTCCTCCGCATCGCCGCTACCCGCCCGCGTCCCTTCCCTCCAATCAGCGGGAGGGAAGGGACGCGGGCGGGTAGCGGCGATACGGAGGAGGCGGGGGAGCAGCGCTGACAGACAGCGCTTAGGTGAACATTGTGCTGGCGACACACTGCGTGTCGCCAGCACTGCAGGGGTATAGCGGCGAGCAGGGGGCTCTTTGAGGCACACGATGGGGCAACAGAGGCTGATGTTAGTGTGCACAACCAGCCTCTGTGCCCCACTAACGTAATGAAATGCCACCTCGGGTTCTCTTTAAGTACTGGTGTATACATTTCACTGCTTATCTGTTTGTTTACTGTTATCAAATTCCCTTCACACTTCACTGATGCCAAATCTGATGGGCTACTTAATCATGAGGTGAGGGGGAATTCCCTCACACTACACCTGTTAACCCTGTGTGTGAGAAAGCTGTCATTAGCTTAACTGCAGCTGCATGTGTCTGTCTGAATTAGCTGTCTGCAAAGAGAACAGACGAAATGTATCTTGTTTGTGATTATGTGCGAAACCTGACACCCAAGGCTTTTCATATAACTCTGCAGTCTGACATTCAAAGAATAGTGTAATATTGAAACAGAGATTCACCTTTGCAAATGTAACATTCCAACGCAGCTAAAATCTACATACAATGAATTAAAGTAGGAAAATGTTTACACATCTACTTATTATTACATTATTTGTACACTGTAATTTTAGAACACTTGTTTTTATAGTGTTCCTTTAACATGGATGTGCACCAATGCTTCCAATCCAACCTAATGGAACTTGAAAGGTGCTACAAAGAGGAATGGGCAAAACTGCCCAAGGATAGGTGTGGATTCATATTCAAAAATACTTGAGGCTGTAATTGCTGCCAACAGTCCACTGACAAAGTACTGCACAAATGCTGTGAATACTTATGTACAGGTGATTTCGCAAGTTTTTTTTATTTTTAACAAATTTGCCAAACCCTCAAGTAAACTTTTTTTCACATTGTCATTGTGGGGTTTTGTATGTAGCAGTCTAAGGATAAAAATGAATGTAATTCATTTTGGAATAAGGCGGTGACAGGAAAAAGTGATGCGCTTCGAATACTTTCCGGATGCACTGTAGCTACAAATTAACATTTGAGGCCTGACAGGTGCAGTAAAGTGGTCAGGGACATCTTTCGTATTAGTAATATGGGCTCTACATTTTACAATAAAGGTATAAATATACTGTATGTTTATATTTATTATTAAACTACATTTCTATTTTCTTTTGTACGACTATTGCAGCTTTATTAGAGGAAATACCTCTAAACAGACAACTAGAGAATGGAGAGGGAAAGGAAGCTCATGACCAAGAAGATATTAGACCTCACCCTGGAGATCATCTACTTGCTGAGTGGAGAGGTGAGGAGGATTGCGAGAAAACTCGCCTAATTGGAGCTGTGGGAATGGGATAACACCTAGCATCACTCACCTGTGTCTGACAATTGTTTTCATGCCGCAGTGCACACATAATCCTAGTTGCATGCATGTGGACCCTGGCTAGTTGTAGTGCCGGTACCTGCTCCTGCTCCATTAGCATCCGTCCTCTTCAGTCACGGCCAACATTATATCCAGAGTGACAGTTAATGCTGGGGCTAAAACACTCTGGGCTGCTGTCCTGGTAAATTATCACAACAGACTTTACTGGTGAGTAGATTCCAAGTACTGTTGCCCCGCAGGGATCAGGACACGATCCTTTGGGAGGACAGTTTGTGATTGAGCATGCCGGATCTCTTGCCGACATATTGGGGCCGCCTTACCCACAGTAGATTCTCACCTGAGGGAGTCTTTAGCGGTCGCCCGGGCCGACTTTAATCTAAGGTGTGTACATGGACCTTTATACACATATGAAGTTGAAACCAAGAGTATCTGTAATTGATAAATTAATTGACTGATTGTAATCTGTTTCACATGAGCTCAGAACAATCTGTGGTAGTCAGAATTCTGCCTGTGTTGTAGGGATCAAATACTTACCGTATTTCACTCAGTGACATGTTTATCAAATTATAACTTTTACCTGATGTGTTTTTCCTTTATTTTTGGTTGATGTTCTGTCTCTTTTCATTAAAATGAAAGTACCATCCAAATTACAAACTGTTGGTTTCTCTGTAAGTGGGCAGACAGATTTAGCTGGAGACCACATAATTATTTCCCACACAGTACGTCTTGCCATGTTATGATCTTGTAATTGGATTGATTTAAGTTTAGTTTGTTATACTGAATGTTTTGCCTGTGATACACAATAACATGGTTGTTGTACAGACTGTAAGTTTTGGCCTCTCATTTTCGATGAAGTATTTGTGTCTTTTTAATGTTCTCTCTTAAAGTAACTATACAGTCAACAGTAACAAGGCATGTACCAGGTTCTCTTAAAAAGTTATACTGACTTCTTGCGGTTTCTTGTTTAACTCACTCTCTGAGATTCTCGGTGCGGCCACTTCCTGCGCTTAGCTCCGCCCTGTTCTGGATGGGTACTGTGGCGCTTCTTTGGCACTCTGTATCTCTGATACAGAGAGTGCCATTGCACCTGTCTGGAAGAGGGTGGGGCTAAGTGCCAGAAGTGGGCGCACGGAGGGTCTCAGAGGGTGAGTGAAACAAAACCCCCCAGGAAGTCAGCATAACTTTTTAACAAAACACGGTACACGTCGTGTTAATTTTTGGATAATTTCCCCCCCCCCCCCCCAAAAAAAATAAAAAAAATCTTTAAAGCAAACCTGAAGTGAAGTAACGTAAGAATCAGACAGATATTTCCCTTAGTAGAGGGAAGTCTCTGGATAGCCCAGATGGTTCCTGCATCCTTCTGGTGCCCACACTTCAAGCATTGAGTCCCTCTAAGCATGTCCAACAAGAGATTGGTGGATATCCTCTTATGGCCACACTCTCATCTAAGTATGACCGTCTTCGTAGTGGGCATGCACAAGAACAATCCGCACATGCCCAGTAAAACGAAGCCGCACAAGCACATATTTTTCCTCCATCACTCTGCTGTGCATGTGTGGACCGCACTCGCAGATTCCCAGTACAAAGAAGCTAGTTTTTGGACCGGAGTGCAGTCACAAAGAAAAAGAGAGGTTCCTGGGCAGAAGGTTTAGACTCCAAAAGGATCTGGGAAGCCTCTAGGGGTATCAATGCACATTTTTAGATTTTTACATTTTCAGGTTAGGAGAATTCTGGAAACTTCATCGATACGAAGTTGCAGGGTGTAAATTATCCTTTATGTGGTAACATTCATTTGTGTCCCAATTTACAGGAGTACACAGTTGTGAAGAAAATATCTGGGGATCATGTGACATCTGGCAAGCGTTCATGTGTTTTAGGAGGTTGGAACAGGAGGCAAAGCCCTCTCATGGACTCAATAAACAATTCCCGGTTACCTCAAAGACATAATGACAAGAGGATTCTGGAAGTCACCAATATGATCATTGAGCTGCTGACTGGCGAAGTGAGTGGTGCTGGGAATTCCGGGATATTATTAAGTAATAGCAAGGGGCGTGTCAGGATGATGACTGGTTGATTTTGTGTGTCAGGTTCTTACAGTATGTCAGGATGTCACTCTCTCTTTGTCTATGGAGGAAGGAGAAACCATAGAAGAACACAAGGATCCGTACAAGGATGCTGTGATGGAGGATCATCCGCCCTTATCACTGGGTAAGAGAATAATTTAATTCCATTAAATGAGAGACCAGTATGGAGGACCCATCGAGATAGACTGATATTCTGATACAAAACACATAAATAATGTATTCAATTAATGTGTGTGTGTTAAATTCAGATGGATCCAGAAATCCACCAGAGAGATGTCACAGTCCTCTTTATCCCAAACATCCCACCTTGGAAGGTCACAAGATCTCAAATAATAAACAGGTAAAAGTCTTTTACGGTATGATACATGGTTTATCCACTGGCTTAGTAGAGTGTTTAACAAAACTGCTTTGAAACATTCAGGCTGACTGTCTGTTTAATGTGAAAGCTGAAGTCTCAGAGAAAAAAGAAAAACACTTGGGAATCGATATGAAGTGTATGGAGATGGACATTCCTAAAAATGGACCCAGTAATGAAAATTCACTACGGAGATTTCCCAGCCCTCTTTTTTCCCAGAATACTGCACAAGAACTTCATAAAACTTCACATGAAGTACAAGTAAAGGTAGTTTGCCAATATTATTAACACCTTATCTACAGGCCGTGGTAATATTACTTAATAGCAGTTTTGTATTACTCAGGGACAAAGTCTGATTAATGTGAAGGCTGAAGTCCCCAAAAAAGAACAACAGACATGCTCAAGGCATGATGTGTGCTCTAAGGTGGTAGAAGCTCATGCAATTGGGTCCAGTAACCGAAGTCCCCTAGATAGGTGTCCAAGTCCTTATTCTCGTGAATCTACACAGGGACAGCACACGGTATTAAATGCCTATCAGGTATTGAAAGTTGATCATCTTTGCAAATATGCAATAAGATTTATACACCAGCCAAGTAGACCTTAGTTTACAGAACTTTGGTTTCTTAGGGTGAACGTCAAATAAATATGAAAAATGAAGCCACCGGTAGAGAAGATGGGATGTTTTTGTGGACCAATATGCAGTGTAAGGGGAAGAAAGCCATTGCAAGTAGACCTACTAACAAAAACACACAAGATAGAGGTACCAGTACTTCTTCATGCCAGGATTCCTCCCAGGAACATCACCAAATCCCTCACTATTATCAGGTAAAGGTCATTTTCACATATGCTGTATGGGTTATATCAAATTGCAAAGAACAGTGGTTAATAAAATATTGATCATGCAGGCACAGAATCTGATTAACATTAAAGTTGAGAAGACAGAAAGTGAAGAAGATAAATGCTTGTGGACTGATGGAAAATGTAAACAGAAAAACCTTCCAAAAGGTGGACCTAGTAACAAAAGTCCTTCAGAGAAATGTCCCAGCTCCCTTTATAACCCTGACTCTATCCAGAAGCATCAGGAGGTCCCTCACCATTATCAGGTAAAGGCTACTTGCAGTTATTTCTTATAGCTTATAAACAAGCCAGGTGGACTACAGTTAATAGAAATTTGGTTGTGCAGGGTGAACATCAGATTAATACTAAATTTGGAACAGCAGAGAGAGAACATGAGATGTGTTTATGGGCTAATGAACAGTGTAAAGAGAAAAAAGTTTCCGTAGGTGGATCGAGTAACAGAGGCTCCCCAGAGAAAAGCCCCATTCCTCTTTATTCCAAGGATTCCATGCAGGAATGTCCCAAGATCTTACACCATTGCCAGGTAAAGGTAGCTAGGAGTCTTTGGAAGTAAATACAGTATATAAATGTATTCACAGGCCTAGTAGATCTTGGATAATAAAACTTTGGTTATGCAGGGTGATCGCCTGATTAATATTAAAGTCGAAGATGAAGAGGGAAAAGAAGAGATATGTTTATGGGCTAATGTTCAGGAGACAAAAGTTCCTACAAGTAGATTCATTAACAGAAGTCCACCAGAAAGATGTCCCAGTCCATTTTATACTGAGGTTTCTTCAAATCTCATGGTCTCAAGTGACTATCAGGTATAGGCAACTGAAAAATCTTTGCCGATATTCTGTATGGTTTGTTTAGAAACCCAACGGACCCTTTATAATAATCTATTTTGTATGCAGGATAAACTTCCAATTAATGTTAAAACTGAAAGCCCAGAGGGTGAAGAAGAGGTGTGTTCCTGGGCTGATATACAGCATAAGGAGAAAAAAATCTCCATGAGTGGACCACTTACCAGAAGTCCACCAGAAGGATGTGACAGTCCTCTTTATTCCCAGGATTCTCCACATGAACTTCCAAAGTTCCCACAATATTATCAGGTTAGCAGGTGATAAATGATAGCAATATTGCCTTTGTAACACCAGATCAGTTCATGTAATAAGACAGTAGATATAGGCAGGGAGCAATTGCATGCGTTTTTGTCTCCTAGTGGAAAACACATGTGAGATCGCATATAATGTAGGGCTGTGGGCCGACAAAAATTTGCATTGTGCCATTCACATACAATGCTTTTCTATTAAGCATCAAAGCATTTTTTTAAGTAAAAAAAAATCTGATAATATACATTTGTCTCTTGTTGAAAAGGCAGATAATTCAAAACACAAATGCAGAGAAAAATACACGTCTTAAGCGCCCTAAATGGGTACTTACCTCAGTAGAGGGAAGCCTATGGATTATTCAGAGACTTACCCCGTCCCCCTCGCCTCCACTGATCCAGCGCTGGGACCCCCCAAACCTCTTCAACAAGGGCCTTGTCAAAGAATAGGCACGGCCATGAAACTGTCCATGAACAAGTGCTGCCACACTGCGCAGGTGCAGGACACTGTGGGGCTGCGCAGTAGGACTAAGCTGTTTGACTAGGCAGAAAAAGCAGAGCCCAATCAGCTCTGTGCTACTGTGCAAGTGTAAGGTGTCCTGCACCTGCTTAGTGCGGCTGTCAACTTCCATGGGGTCCCGGTGTCCAGCAATGGTCAGGAGGAGGATATAGGAAGCTTCTGGAGGAGGATGTGGAAAGAGGCTTCCCTCTGCCAAGGTAAGTATTAGATTTTTTTTTCCCTTTTATACTTACAGGTTTCCTTTAACCCGCATGCTTTTCTGCACAGACATATGTGCTCCCAGCCTTATGATATTTTTCTGTGACTTAAACAGGAAGAAGACCTAATCGAATATAAATCGAAAGACGTTGAATCATCGAAGCAGATGTGTGAAATGCAGTGTAAGGAGGAGGAAATTCCTGCAGAAATTGGAGCAGGTGGGTAATGTACACTAAATACTGGTACATAAGTTAAGGCTGGATTCACATTGGCATGAAAAGGTTCTCTTTAGCGGAACGAAACGGAACGGATATAAATGGATCCTATGCAAAGCAATAGGATCAATTCACATCAGTCCGTTCATAACGGATCAGTTTGCTGCGTTCCAACAAGCAGAATGCAAGAATGTGCAGTTTGTGATTTATTTTTTTTACCGGATCAGCAGGATGACGCAGATGCTGACGGGCATACCGATTAGGTGGTGACAGGGAAGGGAATGGAAAACTGATGTTCAGCATAACAAACGTATCAGTTTGAAACAGGATCATTTTTTGATCCGTACAGTGTGAACCCAGCCTTATTACGGTACTTCCTTTGTTAAGTCGTGGCATTGTTCATAACCTAATAATTACAAGTTCAGTGCTTGTACTTCACACCATACATGAATGGATTCCACACGGTGTGTACTGGAGCCCTTTTCCTTCAGTGAGATTAGACTACATGTTAGTTTGATATTAAATGAGTATTTAATATGGCTTTGAGAAGTGAAGTCTTTTGACTACGTTGTCTAAGCTCTAAAGCACAGGTGTCAAATTCAAGGCCCAGGGGCCGAATCTGGCCCTCCTAACCATTTTATGTGGCCCTCGAGATCTTCAAACGTGCATCAATGTAAGCAGTAAAAGAATGAACACACACTGCCTTCCCTTCCAAAAGGAGCACAACAATGACAGTGTTTCTATTTAGAACATTATCAGGTTGAACTTGCAATGAGAAAACAAAAGAGAACACAGAGAGCCCAATATAGTGCAGTATGTACTGGATTGATGTGGGTAATGAGAGGCAAGTATGTAACGTTATACTCACAAACATGGGTTACCACTAAGGCAACCACTGTAGATGCAGGTGGGGAGATTAGACCTGCCCCCACTCAGGATTAGGAAGTCGCTCTCTGTAGATCTGGAAACAAGGGGTTAACACCTTTCCACCATGGGTGGACTCGAACAACGTGGAAATGAACAGAAGCGGCAAAAGGATAAAAGTAGCTAAAACTTAAAAAAAACAACAACAGGGTATGCAGTGGTGGACTTACCTCCTCCAAGCAGACATAAAAAGAGGTTGATATTATATCAACAAGCAAATGTATTTATGTATACACTCCAAAGGGTCAAAGTAATGCGTTTCGCAGGTGCGGCCCCACTTCATCAGGCAATAGGGGATGGAGCATACAGCAACAAGTGTCTATAAGCCTAGAGCCTCAGGCTGAGTCATCAGGTTGAGGCACAGCAACAATCTACAGGCCCCCCTGTTAAATTAGCATGGTGCATCCTTCTTGGCATAGCACTGGGGCTACAATCTCATAGCTTTGTACTCCATCGAGTTGCACAGATCTAGCAGTGGCAGTGGTGAGATCCACGCTTCATTTGATGTCTACTGTCTCGTCATGTAATATTAAATGGGCACAGCAATATCATTCCTAACAACCAGTATCAGTCAATATTGATTGTTTTCCTTTTTCTGAAGGACACTTCTAATAATGTATCATAGCCTTTAAAGGGACTCCGAGCACCTCTCATGGGCATGCCTTTAAGCCAGACGACTACCAACAAAGTCGTGCTATGACCCCTCTGGAGGAGCCTCTTGCAATGGCCATGCGTGTCACTTCCTCTTCCTGCTTCAGTGATGCACTTCTCTAACAGAGAAGACAGGGGTGACCCGGAAGTTATAACATAGCCAAGTTGGCAGCCGCGATTTTTAAATTGAACGAAAACTATTTGGTGTAGAATGGCGATTCAGGCACTAAATGAAAGAGGGGAACAAAAGCTACAGAAAGGTATGCATCTTTAAGTACTTTGCAGTACTGGTTGGAGTCTTAAAGGCATGCCCATGAGAGGTGCTCGGAGTCCTTTAAAGTTTGGAAAAGCAAAAAACAAAACAAAAACTAAATCTGACTAGTTTATAATTAAGAGCCGACTCACAAGGCTGGGTACTGGCATCTCATTTTGCTGATACTAAACGCTTTTCTGCTCGTGAGTAGAGAAGAGTTTGGCATCAGTTCCTGTTGTTCTGTGATCGCATCATGTTTTGAGCCCCTAGGAGCACATGAAACCGCAAGCACAACCAATGTTAGAAGCTGCCTGCAGGATATCAGAAAATGTGATTGGCTGCTGCGTTTGGGCATTCTCCGGAAATTGGCGGGAAACACATTAAGATGAACAATGCACTAAACTCTAAAACACGAGCCATAAATTATTTTTAATCTGGATCCCCACTCTCAAAGCGCTTGCAAGGCATCCACTAGAGCGCAGTCAGTAGCAGTGTTAGGGAGTCTTGCCCAAGAACTCCTTACTGAATAGATGCTGGCTTACTGAATAGGAAGAGCAGAGATTTGAACTTAGCTTAGTGCTCATTTCAGCACTGATGCGTGTTATTAAGGCAACTTCAGAAGTGGTAATGTTCAAAACATTTCTCTGCACACCTTCCGGAAGTTAAAATCCAATCCTTTTATTAAATCATCATGTAGATAGCAAAAAGTAAGGCAGCATGAGAGCTGACGCGTTTCTGACCCCACCGGGTCCTTAGTCGTAGCTATTGTGACATGCTTCAGACAGATTTAAATACCCAGAGGCCACACCCCCTATCCACCACACCTATACAGGTAACTTGATACTCTTAAAGGGGAATACCGCTGGTGGAGGGAGAGTGGGCTCCAGTGTATTGTACAATTGTTCAAATACAAACATACACAGAAATGTATTAAAAAAACATTGAAAAACATTAAAAAACAACATCATAGTAGGGCCAACCCTAATATCCTGTTTTGTTTCAATATCCCCCAAATATAAGTTGAGGAAAAAAGTCAGCGGGGATAGGAAAAAAGGGGGAAGAGCGAAGGGGGGGGGGGGGGGGGGGTAGTAGAAAAGAGGGGTGGGGAGGAGAAGCAAGGAAAGGAAATAATAGGCGGCAAGTGAAGGGGGAGAAGAGGTTACAATATATCACAACCTCACAACCCAAATCATCCCGAGATCACACAAGATAAGGATTGCCGCAAATGAACATGAAAAGCAAGCGAAAGAACAGGATATCAATCCATCATAAACCTAGTAAGTACCAGAGAGACCCTTCCTTGGACACGCACAAAACTCAAACAAATAAGTTGACATCCCATCTATAATTGAGCCCCCTGGTACCCAGATTAAAGATCCATCTTACATCGTGTTCCAATAACTTCCTTTCTAAATCCCCACCTCTACTGTCCAAATATACTCTCTCCAGGCCCTGGAAAGAAAAGTGGCTCAAGTCACCATCATGACAAGAGCGAATTCACATTGGCCGCACCACAATAATGTTTTGCAATGCTGGCCCTCAAGGATCTTGTGGTGCAACCAACGTACTGCTTCCTACATACATTACAATTAAGCAGGTACACTACACCTTTAATGCCGCAGTTTATGTATTGTTTGAGACGAAAAGTTCTTCCATTGCTAAAGGAAACGGCAGTATTGCCAGTTGAGTGCACCCTACAATATCTGCATGTTTTCAACCCACACTTATATGATCCCTGGTATCTCAACCAAGTGGCCCGATCCTCATACAGACTTGGGGACAAAGTGTCTCTCAGTGTGGGCGCTCGTTTACTGACAAACCTACAATTTCCCTCCACGAAAGGTGCTATCTCTGGATCCGCATATGAGATGGGCAAATGGGTCTTAAGAATCTTAACCACGGATGAGTATTCCATGCTGAAATCCATGGAGAATGTAACCGTTTCACCACCTCCATCCCCCGTTACCCGCGCATTGCTGGCCAAAAGTGCAGACCTCCCCTTTGCCAAAACTTTGTCTTTTGATTTCTGAACATATTGCTGAGAATAACCCCGTTGAAAAAGTCTCACCTCTGCTTTTTTAATGTCGTCCAGCAAGCGATTTCTCACAATTCTTGTGATCTCCCCAGTGGGAATACCACGTATAGTGTGGTTGGGGTGGCAACTACTGGCCAGCAAGGTAGAATTGCCACTGCATGGCTTTCGGTGGGTGGTGGTAGTGTCCTTACTGACAGAGCCCTCCAATTGAAGATCCAGAAGTACCATAGAAGTGGGATGTATAGATAAGGTGAAATGTAAGTTGATACTATTGTTGTTTAAATAGGAGACAAATAGCTCAAAATCAGTAGCCTGCCCTGTCCAAATCAGCACCAAATCGTCGATATAGCGACCAGACCAGAGTATAGGCTTGATTCACAAAGCGGTGCTAACCTAGTTAGCAGGCCTAAAGACTTTTGGGCGTGATAAGCATTGCACTAAGTAGGTTAGCACCGCTTTGAGGGAAAAACTTGCGCGCAAAGTCCGGTGTGCGCGAAACATTGCAAAGGGTTTAATGGCGTTGCGCGCGCATAAAAGTTTATGCGCAAAACTGAGTTTAGGCGTGATAATGATCTTTTCACCAGCGTGTTAACAGTTAGCACGGCTTTGTGAATCAAGCCCCATGTGTTTGGAAAACACATTCTCATCCGAAAAAAGTTTTGTTTCTTCCCTACAAATTGGCTAAGGAGGGTGAGAAGCGGGCCTCCATTGAGGCTCCCCGTTTCTGCAGGAAAAATTCCCCGTTAAACAAAAAATAGTTGTGCGATAAAACGAAAGACACCGCCTCTACAATGAAATATTTAAGATCCCGGTTGTAGTCGCTATAACGATCAAGATGGTACTGCAACGCTTCCAGAGTCACATCATGCACCAGACTTGAATACAGAGCCCGTATGTCAAGGGTAGCCCACTTATAATTAGACTCCCACTTCACACCCTCCAATTGTTGTAGCACGTGTTTGGTGTCCTTGAGAAACCCCGGAAGCCTTCGAACGAATGGCTGTAAAAATTGATCCAACCACTCCCCAAGGCGTTCTGTGAGAGAACCAATGCCGGCTACTATGGGCCGATCCAATACAGAACCCTTCTTGTGCTCCTTGGAAAGATGGTGGAACACAGCCACCCTAGGTTTAATGACTGTTAGGGAATCTGCAATTTTAGCATCAGTGACGCCCAAGGATACCCCATGCGCGATCAGTCTGTCATATTCTTGTTTGAACTTAAATGTGGGATCAGTAGATAACTTACAATATGTGTCGTGATCAGAGAGTTGGCGCAAAGTCTCCTGCCTGTAATCCTCAGAGTTAAGGACCACAACCGCTCCCCCCTTATCAGCATTCCTGATAACTATCTCCTTATTAGATTTAAGGGAAGCGATTGCGGCCCTCTCCCCCGGGGACACATTACGGAGTCTCCGAGACCTACATTCCTCACTGCGGTGTGTCAGGTCTCTCTCTACTAATTCCTGAACGGTCTCCACCGGACGTATTCGGGCCTGTACTGGATAAAAAGATTTATTAGCAAATCTAGGTAGGCAAACATTTTCTTTTCACACTAAACCATCAAATTCCGCCCGCAATTGGTCCAATTGGAGACCAATCTGGAGGTCCTTAAATGAGGGGAAGCTGCCAACTTCAGAAGTGGTGTCTGTGTGACTGTTTCCGCTGCCCATGTGTGAACTGGCCTATACCCTACTTTAATGTTCCTCACGAGCAGTTTAATCAATGTAAAGCACGTACAAGCTCAATGTTCCTCGCTTTCCACGGTTTCTCTGCCACAATCTTACAAACCAAATATGAAAATACCAATACAGCTAAAGTAAAAATCACAACTGATGATGGTGCCCCTTTTAAACATTTGTGTTAAACCTTCATATCTTATTCTCCTTTCAGATGGACGATACATGAGGTATAATACAGAAAAATGTTCTGTGATCAATGAAGATGGTAGAGCAGAAGATATTGACCTGCAAGCAGGTTCTTCAGAAGAAGCCCCTATCAGCGCAAATGTCCAGCCAGCAGCTCAGTGGACAGATGCATCAGCTGATCCCTCTGCCCATGTGGTGCCTGTCCCAGACCCGCCCCCACCTGTCACCCATACTTACCGTAGGCGAGGTGAAACCTTCCTCTGCCCTGACTGTGGGGAATGCTTTACCCAGCGAGCAAAGCTCTTCAGACACCAGAAGACTCACACGGTGGAGATGCCGTACACCTGTCTGGAATGTGGGAAGTGCTTCGCTGAAAAAGTCCACCTTGTCAATCATGAGAGGTGCCACAAGGTGGAAAAACCCTACGCCTGTTCTTTCTGTGGCAAATGTTTTGGGGAAAAGGGTAATCTTTCTAATCACGAAAGGAGCCACAGGAAGGAGAAGATGTTTTTCTGTTATGACTGTGGCAAATGCTTCACCCAGAGGGGACACTTCAACAGACACCAGCGAATTCACACAGGGGAGAAGCCGTATTCCTGTCCTGAGTGTGGAAAGTGTTTTTCCCAGAGCGAGTACCTCGTCAGACACCAGAGATGTCATTCTGGGGAGAAACCATTTACCTGTCCAGAGTGTGGGAAATGTTTTACTGACAAATATGACCTTGCGAAGCATGAAAGGATTCATGGCACCAATCGCCCGTTTTATTGTTCTGTGTGTGGAAAGGGTTTTAACCAGAAGTCAAATCTGTCTAGACATGAGAGAGTCCACACACAGATTATAGCTGTTTCAATGGAATGAGTGTGGGAAATGGTTTATAGAAGAGTCTTCTGCTCAGGAGGGGACTTGTTCGTCTTTTCCCTTAATTTGTGAAGATGACTCAAAAAAGACTTACTTAACTACATGTACAGTTATATGAGTGATAGGAAGAATTTGCCTGCTGTTTGGTTGTTTTTATCTAAGTCTATATATTTTTTAATTCATGCTTGATATCTGGGGGACTTTATATGGTTATAGGAAGTGTGTCACTGTCTATGATTCTTGAGTGTGTTTGACCACACCTAGTTCCCTGGACTTCTACTGTAAGGGCCCATTCCACTGTACGTGGTGTGATGTGGCTACATAGCCACCTCCCACAGCGACTGAACTGTAACCAATGTACGGCAATGGAACACTTTCCTATGCGTGCTGGTTATGTGGAGTGGTGCGGAGCAATCCGAGAACCGGCAGCATGCTGCAGATTCTCGCACGACCACATCTGCCCGCATCCACGTCCCATCTCCTCCAGTCACTTCCGCATCGGGAGACGTGGAAATGACGTGAATGAGAGCGGAAGTGATGCAATGCGGCTAGGTAGCCACACTCTCATCACTTGGCAAGTGGAAACGGGCCCCAAGTCTGCTGCAATGTCTGCTGGACTGCTTTTATTTTTATTTTGTTAAATATTTATTTAGCAGGCACAATTTTACATATCCATAAAACATAATAGTATAGGCAAAGGACATGTTTCACATTCCAAAGCTTACAAACCTAAACCACTACCGGAAAAAATTGTCAAATATAAAACACATGTGTACGCATACCTATAAGATGTACTGCATAAGATGCAGTATAAATGACTTCTATGTTGCTGTTGCTTACAGTAGACAGTTAGAATCTGACAGGTTTTGGGCTGGTCCATCTCTTCATGGGAGATTCACATTATTTTCTTTATTCACAAAAGCATTCCCTGGAAAAGATCTATAGAAACACGGTAGACAGCCTCCTCACTTGCTCACACACTATTTTGGTAGTTGGACTGAGCAACTGCCAATTCAGCAAGTGCTTTTGAAAATAAAAAAAAAACCCTGAGAATCTCCCAAGAGGAAATGGACTAGTCGTAACTAGTTAATCACTAAGGGTTTTTTTCCCCTTAAAGTGGACCTGAACTCAGAACTCCTCTCTGCTCTAAAATATACACAGCATAATAACCTTTAAGCAAAAAAAACATGTATTTGTTACAGATGCTACAAATCCTAAAATAAATCTGCACAGTTTCTACTTCCTGATTCATGGAAGCAGACATATTGTTTACAGCCTGTGCTTATTATCTGCCATAGGCAGTCATGTGACACTGGGGGGATACAATTACAACTAGTGATTAGACACAAATGAGGGGGAATTACACAGGCTAAACTCTCTAAATACATACAGGGTGCATTTCTCTTTGTTTTTCTTCTGTCCTGAGCAAGAGTTCAGGTCCACTTTAAGAACCAGAGTAATTTTCACCTTTCAGTGCTCCTCCCTTTCATTCACCAGTAACTTAATCACTACTTATCACAACAAAATGATCTTTATCTTGTTTTTTAGGCTGTACCACGCAAAGCCTTTCTTTGGGAGGTACATTTTGTTAAGAGTTATGTTGTTCTAAATGCATTTTAATGAGAATAATTAGAAAAAAATGGGAAAAAATGCATTAGTTTTCAGCCATTACAGTTTTAAAATAAACTGTTCTACTGGGATAAAACTCACACATTTTATTTGCCCATTTGGCCCGGTTATTGCAACGTTTAAAATATTTCCCTAGTACAATGTATTGCGACAATATTTTAATAGGAAATAAAGGTGTATTTTTTCAGTTTTACATCAATCACAAGCCCATATTTGCAAAAATAACAGTATTATACCCTTGTGACATACATATTAAAAAGTTGAGTCCCTCAATGTCATTTTTTTTTTATTATATGCAAATGTTTTATTTTAGTAACTATGGGAGAGTGGTGGGTGTAAGGGGTTACCGTAATTTTCATGGAAAATGTATGTATTAGTGTGTAATGTAATGTGTTAGGGTGTAATTTACTATTTGGCCACTAGATGCCCCCCCCCACCACCACTGTTCAGTCCATAGATGAAGTAATGCGTGTATGTGTTACACTTGTTTATGTCAATGACCGCAGGCATCTTATTGATGCCAGCGATCATTGATCACAGGCACTTAGATCAGTGGAAACTGTGTTCCCATTAATTGATCTCCGTACTAACGGGCAGCGTCGAGAACAAGGGCAATTGCGAGTCGGTAGTGCGCACAGCGGCAGAGAAATATCAACATCCCTGGGACTTCAGATGAAGTCCTGCAGGGCATAGAGATACTGCACGCTGTACAATAACTAGATATACCTGTGAGATGTGTGAGATTTGTATAACCTATTGTAAGTGACAGCAACGTAGGGCAAAAATTAATTTGTAGTGCATTTTTACTCTGGAACAAATGTACATTTTATATGTATGCATGTACATGGAATTTTAATGTTACTTTTTTTTTTTTTTTTTTTTTTTGAGTAGTTGTCCTTTAAAGGGGTTTTGTGGAGTCTATTAAAAACGAAAACCTGACACTAACCTGGGGTTTCTATCGGCCCCTGCAGCTGTCATGTCCCGCGCTGTCGTCCTACGATTCTCCGTTTGCTGCCCCCAGTCCCGGTCTAATTCTTCCTGAATCAGAACTGCGGGAGGGAGCTGTGAATTGTAGAAGGACGGCGCGGGACAGGACAGCTGCATGGGGCCGATAGAAGTTTTTAATAGCCTCCACAGAACCCCTTTAAACAATGTATCAGGTTACAATAGCTCTTCCAGCGGCCTAGAACAATGCTTTTTGAGGGTGAACTAAAACCAGGCTTTGCCTTTATCACAGGGACTTACGCATGATTAGTATTTGTTTTTATCTGTTTTTGTATTTAAAAACAGCCATATTCTCTTGCTCCATTATTGGAACAGCATAGGAAAAATGGCATTTGGACCAAGCACAGAAGTTTCAGTGGAACTACCAGTAATTCTCCCTTACATTAAAGGGAACCTAAACTGAGAGGGATATGGATGTTTCCTTTTAAACAATACCAGTTGCTTGACAGTCCTGCTGATCTCTTTGGCTGCAGTAGTGGCTGAATCACAGACCTGAAACAAGCATGCAGCTAATCCAGTCTGACTTCAGTCAGATCACCTGATCTGCATGCTTGTTCAGGGGCTGTGGCTGAAAGTATTAGAGACACAGGATCAGTCAGGCAACTGGTATTATTTTAAAAGGAAAAATCCATACCCTTCTCAGTTTAGGTTCCCTTTAAAGATACACTGAAGCGGAAAAAAAAAATATGATATCATGAATTGGTTGTGTAGTAGGGGTAATTACTAGAACATTGGTAGCAAAAAAAATATTCTCATACTTTTATTTTCAGTTATACATTTTTTTTATAACATTGCATCATTCTCTAATATTTGCAATTTACACACTACTCAGCATTCTAAACGTTTTTGCTGAACAGGCAGTGAACTTTTGAGCTGTCCTGAACTGTTCTCTGCAAAAGAAAAACACAATACAGCTGAGATACCCTAATCAGGAGTCAAAGCTCTCTGTGACTTTCAAAGTGGTAGAGCTCAATAATGGCCTCAATTCACTAAGATCATGCTGGAGATAATAAGGCAAGAGAAAACTTACCTCCACATAAGAGAGAGTTATCTTATCTCTTTATTCCTTAAAGAGAATCTGTAGTGTTAAAATCGCACAAAAGTAAACATACCAGTGCGTTAGGGGACATCTCCTATTACCGTCTGTCACAATTTCGCCGCTCCTCGACGCATTAAAAGTGGTTAAAAACAGTTTTAAAAAGTTTGTTTATAAACAAACAAAATGGCCACCAAAACAGGAAGTAGGTTGATGTACAGTATGTCCACACATAGAAAATACATCCATACACAAGCAGGCTGTATACAGCCTTCCTTTTGTATCTCAAGAGATCATTATACACAGGCAGTGTGCAGAGAGGGGCCAGGAAAGGGGAGATGCATCACAGAACCACAACACTGAAGAACTTGGCAGCCTTCCAGACACAGGCTGACAAGTCTGACAAGAGAGAGATAAGTTGATTTATTACAGAGACTGTGATAGTGGAAAGTGCTGCAGTAAGCCAGAACACATTAGAATAGCTTTTGGAACTTGTAGGATGATAAAAAACAGGATGTAATTTTTGTTACGGAGTCTCTTTAAGTTACCTCCTCTGTAGTTAATTTACCTCCTCTGTAGTTATTTTACCTCCTCTGTAGGTAATTTACCTCCTCTGTAGTTATTTTCACAGGCAGTTAATAAAGCCTGTCTTTAACTCTGGAGTTATTTTAAAGAGAATCTGTATTGTTAAAATCGCACAAAAGTAAACATACCAGTGCGTTAGGGGACATCTCCCATTACCCTCTGTCACAATTTCGCCGCTCCTCGCTGCATTAAAAGTGGTTAAAAACAGTTTTAAAAAGTTTGTTTATAAACAAACAAAATGGCCACCAAAACAGGAAGTAGGTTGATGTACAGTATGTCCACACATAGAAAATACATTCATACACAAGCAGGCTGTATACACCCTTCCTTTTGAATCTCAAGAGATCATTTGTGTGTTTCTTTCCCCCTGCAGCTATCTTCCACTGAAGTGTCAGGCTGTTTCTTCCTGCAGAGTGCAGACAGCTCTGCCTGTATGTAATTTCTCAGTATGTGAAAGCCCAGCCAGCTCAGAGGAGGATTTATCCAGCTTGTAAAAGATAAGAGAGCAGAGAGAAGCTGCACTAATCTAAATAACACACAGGCAGTGTGCAGAGAGGGGCCTGGAGGGGGGAGATGCATCACAGAACCACAACACTGAAAAACTTGGCAGCCTTCCAGACACAGGCTGACAAGTCTGACAAGAGAGAGATAAGTTGATTATTACAGAGATGGTGATAGCAGAAAGTACTGCAGTAAGCCAGAATACATTAGAATAGCTTTTGGAACTTGTAGGATGATAAAAAACAGGATGCAATTTTTGTTACGGAGTCTCTTTAAGGATTGAAGAGTTAACTTAAAGACAGAAGAGTTAACTTTAGGTTTGCCTGAGGTAAAATGTTTCCTGAATACTACATGCCTTATCACCATGGTAACAACTCTAGAAGAGTTATTAAAGACAGGAGATAAGATTAGTGAATTGAGGCCAATGGCTATTTGCACAGATAACAACTGGAGTTTCTTAACTCTTCCTGTACTGGAAACAAATATTAGGCTTATGTCTCTGCTCCTAATGCTTTATTTCTTAGCTGTACTACACAACCAATTCATTATAGCATATATTTTTTTCGCTTCAGTGTCTCTTTAAGTCACACAGATACAGAGTTATGCTTCTATGACCAGAAACAAACATTAAACATGAATTAAAAAGGATAAACCCACAAAAAGTGAACAACAGGCAAATCTTATCATTATACATTTACATGATTTTAACGTGGCTGGCACTTCACTTAATGGGCCATTATTGTGAAAAATGTAAAATGCATGTTAAAACATACAAATAAGAAATGCATTTCTTCCAGAGTAAAATAAGCTAAAAACAATTTTTCTCTTATGGTGCTGTCACTAACAGCAGGTACTAAATATCTGACAAAATCTGACAGGTTTGGGCTAGGCAATTTCCTCCTGGGGGATTCTCATTATTTCCTATATTCTTTACAAAAGCACTTCCGAGGAGGGATCTATACAAAGATGCTGGCCAGTCTCTCTACCTATGTGTGCCCTATTTTGGTGGTTGGACTGAGCAATTGCGTTTCAGTAAATGTTTTTGAAAATAAAGAAAATGCTAAGGCCCCTTTCACTTTGGCCCGTTGGGTTACCCTGTTTTGTCGCAGGGTAACACTAAACCAATGCAAGTCTATGGGGCATTTCATACCTGGTGCTATGTGATGCGCCGGAAGTCTCTAATTTGCCACATGGGCATTTGCCCCATCGGGGGCGGGCATGTGCGGTGACATGTGGCGACTATAAGTATTGTTACTCTGTGGCAACACAGCTTTTTTAAAATGTTTGGTGTTCGCATTATGGCGCGCATGCTTGGAAGTGTATTTTTTCAATACACTTCCGCTCAATTCTAACTTTGGCCACAGGAAGTGAGGGCTAGAGAGCCTCACTTCCTGCTTGTCTTGCAGCCAGAAAGCAGAATACCGCGCCTTGCCACGGTAATCTCCGAAGGCTATAACGCCAGTTAGAAGTGTGAAACCAGCCTGAGAGTCTCCCATGAGGAGATGGAACCCTGATTTGTACTATCTACTGTTAGTGACCACACCATACAGAAAACAATTTTGTGGCAATAGCGGTCCTAAGTCTACTTGTAACTAAACATGTGATCAGCTTTAACTAGAGTAAATTAGAAAGCAAGGCCAGAATGCAGTATAGCTGCTTGATCTGCATTATTGGCCTGGCCTCCATCATTAGATATCAGTGTCAGCGCTGTGTTTACAGAAAACACAGGGACTATCTTGATACTGTGTGCTGCACACATCCGAGCTCTCCGGTGGTCTCCCATGACCTCTGTGTGATCTGTGTGTAGGTTGCTGTACATGCCTCCTACCAGGAGCTTATAGAGTGCTGTGCTATTCTGCTTAGAGGCAATCCGCCTTAGACTGCTCACAACTGAAGGTGACATCATTTCCAGGACCCCAGTACAGAAGTTCTCTGTAATCTGGAAGGAGTTTGAGCAGGTCTTACCTCACATGAAGCTTTTTTTTAAAATCTAAGATCTGATTTTTTTATTGCCAACCATGTGGGAATGTTTTTTCACAATAAATTCAGTCTCCTACTTTATCTGTATCCATCTGTTTAATCTGGGCATTCCCCATGATGAATTAAGAGTCTCATCTCCATCCCGTCACACAGGGAAACAATATAATGTAGTAGGTTGGCAAGTCATGGAAAACGTGGTTGATGGAATGGCTCTCCCAAGTCAGGTTAACCTCATTAATCACAACTAAGGTAGGTATTGCAAGCCAGTCCCCAATCAGGCGCAATCCACAGAACAGGCTGCTGCTTAGAAGAAGTACCCAAATCTATAGGTTAAAACACTGACCTACCAACAGTAGTAAGACTCAGAATTCACTATAAAGCGGTACCCTCAGGGCTGGTTTCTGGAAAGGCCACAAAGGCTCTGGCTGTGGGCGGCTGCAGCTCAGTGGGGCTCCTGAGCATGAAGGAAGGTTTGCTGCATATGTAAGTGGAGGCTGACAATGGGGAGGAACACATGAAAAAGGGAAACTGATGCCTAAGGGAGCTGTTCAAGAAAGAGAGCCTACAGTACATACATGATTCACATGGAAGATGGGGCTGCACATGGAATGGGAGGGGCGCTGCTGCACATAAAAAGCCATAACTTACTTGGCCTAGGGGCACAAAAAGTATAAATCCAGCTTGGGTACCCTGAAGTACAATAAAGAGAGTCAGTGTTGTCTTAAAGTGGAACCAAACTTGCACAGCAAACAATGAAAAGTCTCTTCCACTTATTGGCTTCAGTTCACCAAGCCTTACCGCATTCCATAAAGCAGAAAACAGCTGACTTTCCTGAACATTTTGTGAAATCTCAATTTACTAAGGCTGTTACCGGGTGGAAAACTGAAATTACTGACTAGTGAGGCAAATTACCAACTTGTGTGGTGAACACATCAATAACTTTCAATCACAAAGAATGGAGCGTGCAGTAAAACAAGGGAGCTGTTTGGTAATTTTTCCTCCATCCTGGAGCTGTGGGTAACTACCGTATTTTTTGGACTATAAGACTCTCCTGACCATAAGATGCACCTAGGTTTAGAGGATAAAAACCGGGGGGAAAATCTATATACTAAGCCTGGTGCATCCATAGGGAAGGGGCATCTGTGGATTATGCCCTCTTTGTACCTTATGTGTCTCCCTGTGTCCCCCATGTGTCTGCCTCTGTCCTCTTTGTGTCCTCCTCCTCCCTGTCCCTTTGTGTTCCCAGTGTCCTCCTCTGCATAGGCACAGTACAGGGAGTCCCCGACATTACAGCGGGTTGGAGGTTCGTATTGGCAGGCGTTCACAAGTCAGGAACTCCCTGCATTTGGACTATAAGACGCAGTGACTTTTTTTCCCCCACTTTTGGAGGAGAAAAGGTGAGTCTTATATTTCAAAAAATACAGTAACAATCAGTCATTCAGAAAGTTAATAGAAGAGAGGAAACAGAGCAGAGAGAGAAAGTTAATACATAATACATGTTTTCCCTAATTCCACAATAATAGAAAGTAGTAATTAAAAATGTTTAATAAGATACTTAAAGTGATCCTTAACCTCCTTGCCGGTCTAAAAAATCCGGCAAGGAGGCAGCGCCGCACTTTTTATTTATTTATTTATTTAAATCATGTAGCGAGCCCAGGGCTCGCTACATGATAGCCGCTGAGCGGCGGCATCCCCCCACCCACTCCGATCGCCTTCGGCGATCAGAGTATGCAGGAAATCCCGTTGAGAACGGGATTTCCTGCAGGGCTTCCCCGGTTGCCATGGCGACGGGGCGGGATGACGTCATGGACGTTGGGACGTCACAGGGAATCCCGAACCGCCCCTCAGCGCTGCCTGGCACTGATTGGCCAGGCTGCGCAGGGGTCTGGGGCGGGGGGGCGGCTCGGCACGGCGGGTACCGGCCAATCGACGGCGGCGATCGCGTACTACATGCAGCTAGCAAAGTGCTAGCTGCGTGTAGGAAAAAAAATATGCAAATCGGCCCAGCGGGGCCTGAGAAATCCTCATGCGCAGGTTACCCCGAGCTGAGCTCGGGATAACCGGCAAGGAGGTTAAGTCAATAAAAAAAAATGAGATTTACTCACCTGGGGCTTCCCTCAGCCCCCTGCAGCCGATCGGTGCCTTCGCAGCCCCGCTCCGATGCTTCTGCACCCGCTGGCGAACACTTCCAGGAGGCCGCAATAACAGCATAGGGGGCGATATTATGGCTGGGAACGCGAAGAATCACTCGCGTTCCCATGCCTGTCGGCCGGTGACGGCCAAACAGGAAGTGTTCGCCGGCAGGTGCAGAAGCATCGGAGCGGGGCTGCGAGGGCACCGATCGGCTGCAGGGGGCTGAGGGAAGCCCCAGGTGAGTAAATCTCTTTTTTTTTATCAACTTAAGGATCACTTTAAGGTTTTGAGCTGATACAAATTTTATGTTAATTTTATGCTGCTTGGACTTGCACTTTACTTGTCAGTATAATAAAAAAAATGCAGTCTGTATCATGTTTCATCCATTTTCCATGCACTGCAATAATCCATCAAATACTGCATGAAATACTGTATAAGTCCTTAAAATACTGAATGAAATACTACATGAGGTAAAAATCTTAGTGAACAATCATGCAGTTTTTCAGTAAGTTACCAAACTATTACAGCATGTGTGAAAATCTTAGTGAATTCAGAAAAAAAAAACTGAATTGCGTATTTTACCGACCCTTTTATTTTTTTTCCTAACGTGTTTTGGTGAATTGATCAGTGGAAGCCGTATTTGCTAATGCTGGAAATACACAGTTCGTTTTTGAGCCATTTAGATGGCTCGATAGATCAATTCTGACATGTCCGATTTTATGTCCGATCGATTCGCAGCTCGATTTCTCATAGAGGTGAATAGAAAAAGATAAGAAAAACTGAAGCTAAGAGAATCGACTGCAGAATCGAGCTGCAAAAACGATCGCGCGCAGAAACGCACGGCAGAAACGAACCGTGTATTCCCAGCATAAAGAAATCCACTGCTCTGTGTTTCTATGTTTGTTTACCCTCCCTGATCAAGTGTCTGATTAGTTCTTATCAGCAGCTGTGAACAAACTGTGGGAGCACTGCAGAGGCTCTCTCCCCATGCGGTAACACTGAGTCTTACCCCCTTTCAGTTAGCATGCTGTGGCTAATATTTTAGGGAAGAGAAGAAATTCTGAGTTTAGTTCCACTTTAACTCCTAGTAAGTCCCAGCTAAATTAATAGTCACAACTTTATTAAGCACTTGTGTGGACAACACATTTTGTAGGTCTCACTCACACTTCTTCAAATCAAAACAATGTTATTTTCACAATCTGGTGTACTATTACATACCTGAAGAAAGGCACATGGCTTATGAAACATATTGTCTGTGCTAGTGCTTAAGAAAGTTGTGATTTGTGCAAAATGTCGTCTGCCAGTACAGTACCAGGAAAGCTGTAGTATGAGGTGTTAGGGTTTCATGTACAAAACTCTGTACCGCCACTGCCGGATCACCCACAAGGCAAACTAAGCAGATGCCCGGGGCCTGGTGCGTATCTAGGGACCCAGTTGCCCCCTTGTCTGAGTAGAGAGAGACAAAGATGGTAATAGCAGTCAAGTTGATATGAATATAATATTTGGAAGTAAAATGGTGTACTGAATGCTTGAGTCAAATGTGACTGGCAAACCACAGTGCTGCTTATTTCCTCTCGCCTCTAAATTCAGCCAGTGTGTGCTAATTGGGTGTGACCATGTGACACCAAAAGTGGGAAAAATAATATAGATGCCTGACTACATTTCCCAGGAGTCCTCTATGTGATGAGGCAAACTGGTTGTTCAGAGGAAGTAAATTGCAATCAATTATAAAACTTCAATCTGCTTTTAGGAAACTCTGTATTCAGTATTGGTCACAATTCCATATAGATATACGTACAGCTGCAGGTATGGAAAGCTATGCAAAGGGTTACGGAATTAAATAAGTTCAGTTCCAAAAGTCAAAGGTAACATTAATCAATATGAATGCTTTCAGAGTTTACTTTGACCAATATTGCATGTAGTTGGTGAACTCAATTTTTGAAAATATGAAGAAACCCTGCTGCAGACTATACAAGTAGGCTTGGGCTTCAAATCACCGGTGTTGATCTAAGTCCTGTCACACCCTTTCCTGTATAAAGCCACACCCTTCCTGTGCTAAGCTCTGCTTAAACCAATGTACGGTTCTGCAGTTAGAGGCACAGAGCACAGGAAAGGGGAAGGGTCAGTCTATGGAGGGCCTGCACTTGGCTCGAAGCTTGAAACTCAAGGCTTATGTTTGCTTATAAAGTGTGCTTCGGGATCTCCAGAGGTTTGAGGATTATTGTACATACCACAGACCACATGGAATCTGAAGACTGCAGCAAATTTTGGCTTTGCTTTGTGGCCATAAAGACTCGCGTCAAAGATGAACTATAGTGACGATAACACAATGAATAACATTTTTTTTGTTTTGTTTTTTACAATATTCATTTATAAATGATTTAGTCTGTTTTTGCCCATTGTAAAATCTTTCCTCACCCTGATTTGTTTTCTGAAATTTCTCACAGGTGGCGACATCTTTAGTCCTGCCAGGTAATCTCTGTGGAGTGTTTGATTCTGAGACTTTCTGAATCCAGTGAATATATTGCCTGGTCTCCCAGAATGCTCTGGGAGCAGAATTCAGCATAGCTAAACAGCCCAGGCTAAGCATCTCTTTAAGGGCAAGGCTACATGCCAATATACAGCAATATATAGATATAGAAAGTTTTCTGATGCTGAAACCAGGAAAACTACAGTGAAAGTGGATATCCTGAATAATGTACTGCATTCTCACTATCGTGCCTCTAATCCTTTTTCATGCAATTCCGACACTGTGACTGCATCATCATCTAGGCAAAACTGTTTTGATTGTTCATGTCACTGTTAGTATATGGATATTGCAGTTTTGATGGTACAGCAGATCAGGGGCATACCTGGGTAATATAGGGCCTATGGCAAACACTGAAATTTCACCCACCCCTCTCTGTCAGAGCCCCCTTCCCTTCTAGAAACAGCATCCTTTCTCATGTACATGTGTTATGGTTGCCTGTGTTTTTTAGCTCGGCATATTGCTGAAGTTACTTTTTTGGAAATATCTCTCTTATTTCCTCTCTGTCCACTTTACTAACATTAAACCAAGTGTGCCCTACATACATAGGTTAAGTAGCGGTGTTCCCCTGATAACAGAATAACCCTGATCTGAGGTGTGAGTGACAGGGAGGCACAGGGGCAGGCATGGCATTGCAGCACAGGAGCAGGCATGGCGCCCATGGTGCTGTGGCGCCCATGGCACGAGCCATGCCTGCACCCCTCTAGATATGCCTCTGCAGCAGATCAATCGCTGCTTGCCCTAAATCAGGGGTCAGGAACTTTTTTGGCTGAGCGAGTCATAAATGCCACATAGTTTAACCACTTGAGGACCCACCCTTTACCCCCCCTTAAGGACCAGCGCTGTTTGTTGTGATCTGTGCTGGGTGGGCTCTGCAGCCCCCAGCACAGATCAGGGTGCACGCAGAGCAATCAGATCGCCCCCCTTTTTTCCCCCCTATGGGGATGATGTGCAGGGGGGGTCTGATCGCTCCTGCGTGCAGGCTAGTTGCGGGGGGGGCACCTCAAAGCCCCCCTCCGCGGCGACATTCACCCCCCTCCCTCTCCTACTTTTCCCCCCGGTGATCCGGGCTGCACAGGACGCTATCCGTCCTGTGCAGCCAGTGACAGGACGTCCCCTGTCACATGGCGGCGATCCCCGGCCGCTGATTGGCCGGGGATCGCCGATCTGCCTTACGGCGCTGCTGCGCAGCAGCGCCGTACAATGTAAACAAAGCAGATTATTTCCGCTTGTGTTTACATTTAGCCTGCGAGCCGCCATCGGCGGCCCGCAGGCTATTCACGGAGCCCCCCGCCGTGAATTGACAGGAAGCAGCCGCTCGCGCGAGCGGCTGCTTCCTGATTAATCAGCCTGCAGCTGGCGACGCAGTACTGCGTCGCTGGTCCTGCAGCTGCCACTTTGCCGACGCACGGTATAAGCGTGCGGTCGGCAAGTGGTTAAAAATGTAATTCCGTGAGAGCCATACAATATGTTTCAAACTGACACAGTGCGCATGCGCGGCAGAGGGCTCACGTCTCTGTTGCCATGGTGATGTGTAGACAGTTGATCCGCCGGGCAACGGAAGTGTCAGACACGTCTTCAGCTTTTCTTGAGTTTCAGCAACCTCAGAAATTTCCCAAAAGCCCGACAGTAGTAATACCAACTAACAGCTTGTAGAATTAGCTAGCTGACTTGGGGGTTGATTCTCTTTGTAGAATGAGATCCCAGCACTTTGGCCCAATAGGCTGCCTGTCAAGTGACAGATAGCCTATTGGGCCAATTAAAGTGCAGGGATTTTGTCCTTAAAAGTC
Source organism: Hyperolius riggenbachi (assembly GCF_040937935.1). Taxonomy (NCBI): domain Eukaryota; kingdom Metazoa; phylum Chordata; class Amphibia; order Anura; family Hyperoliidae; genus Hyperolius; species Hyperolius riggenbachi. The sequence goes on along the minus strand of NC_090655.1, from coordinate 209,111,135 downwards.
ACTGGACCTGACAGGGTCCAGAGTGGGACAATTGGAGCGGTCATTAGTTTTGGGGGGAGTGTGAGTAAGTTAGTAGTGCATGCTACAGTAGCAAATTGTACTTGCGCTGTCACACTAAGCTCTGCTGCTTGAGCAGTGTAGCTTAGTGACTCAACCCCTACTGATTTGTCTGTGAGCCAGATGTAGCCATCATAAGAGCCACATCTGGCTCCCAAGCCATAGGTTCCCTGCCCTAGATTCTACAAATAGGCAACCCCGGATAAGTCCCTCTGACAGGCAGATTATTTGTACAAGCTCAGCACTCAATGGACCTAAGCAAGACACTGTAGGCTCAGATTCGCATTTGTTTATTACTGGAGAAAATTAGCATATGTTACATGTTTTCTGTTGGCCCCCTTCATTAAAGGACCACTGCTGCGAAAAATTGTAAAATCTAAAATACAAGTAAACGCATACAACTAAGAAGTACGTTTCCTCCAGATTAAAATGAGTCGTAAATGATTTTTCTCCTATGTTGCTGTCACTTACAGTAGGTAATAGAAATCTGACAGAACCGACAGGTTTTGGTCTATTCCATCTCTTCATGGGGGATTCTTAGCATGGCTTTTATTTATTTATAAAGACACTCTTTGAAAAGAATTTATATAAAAATGCTGGCCAGGGTCCCTGCTCGCAGCACGCTTTTTTAGCAGATGAACAGAGAAACTGCCATTCACTAAGTGCTTTTGAAAATAAAGAAAACCCTGAGAATCCCCCATGAGGAGATGGACTAACCCAAAACCTGTCTGTTCTGTCAGATTTCTACTAACTACTGTAAGCGACAGCAACATAGGAGAAAAGTAATTTATGGCTCATTTTACTCTTGAAGAAAAGTACTTCTTATTTGCATGTGTTTACATGTATTTTAAATTTTACAATTTTCGCGATAGTGGTCCTTTAAGGAAAGGCACAAAAGCAGGAATGTAGCAGGCAGAGCACTTGGTGAGGGGCCTAGGGTTCCAGGGGGCCCAAGAATGTCCTTCGCCTGCTTACTGCCCTATTTATCTTTGCCTTGTTTAGTGAAGGATTGTTTTATAGCGTCTATACGATTATGTTGTTGCAAGTTACTGTAGGCAGAAGACTTATGCAGTTAAATTTCCAAAGTGAGATTCTCTCCATGATTCATCTAAAATTAATGAGCGAATTCGATTATTTCCTTCTATAATTTGAGTGCTCAAATTTTCGTTCTGGATTTTAGCCCAGGAGGAGAAATTGTGGGCAGCTCTTTTCCCTGTAAATGGCCTAGTGATCCGTTCCTGGATCTCAGATAGGGACATTTTTGGTCTCTGGGGACTAAAGAAGTTGTCAAAAAAGTTGACATTCATATTATCTGCCATGTTGCCTCCCAAGCCTGACAAAAAACACTTTAATTGGGCAAAATATAGAAAATGAGATTTGGAAATGCCATAAAGGGCTCTTAATTCTAGAAAATTATACCATCTATTCTTTTTGAAGTACCATAGGTTTCCAAAGTTTTCCTTCTTAGAACAGAAGGTATTTGCGATTATTCAGATGATCCCCCCTCCATTATAAGTATCCTGATGACCCCTCCCCCTTCCCTATAAATAGCCTGGTGCAGAGCCGGGACAAGGTCCTCCAGCACCCAAGGCTGAGACACCAAAGTGCGCCCCTCCATCCCTCCACCCCAGCCGTCACTCACTGATTGCTATTAGACTAAGAGACACCTCAGGGCCCCCAAGACCTTAATCTCTAGTTATCTGGCTTGTAGTCACTTCCATGTATCCCCTTTCCTTATTCCTTTCTGCTTCAAACACAATTAGGAATGACAGCTGAATGAATTGTGCGCCCCCTCCTACACTGCGCCCTGAGGCTGGAGCCTCTCCAGCCTATGCCTCGGCCCTGGCCTGGTGAGCCCCCCTCCCTCCAGTATAGATAGCCAGGAGACCCTTCTCTTCCCCTAGTATAGCCTGCTGTTTGACCTTGATCCTGTGGTGCTCTAGTCTAGGTCATGGCCTATTTGGCCTTGGTTTAAATCTGGCCCTGTACTGGACAATAAAGTGCTTGAATCTTGAAGCAGAAAAATGTAAAATGTATTCATATCCCTTATTCTTCATGTGGTGGACCCTTTTTTGTAGCCAGCCTCATCTCCGTGCCACCACTGTAGCCCCCATTCACAGCTCCAACTGGTTCCAGTCAGTGGAGTGCATGCGCTATTGCCTCCGTGCGCCCGTGAGGATTGTGCTCCAGAACGGCTGTGCAAAATAGCCGCAAACCTGGGCATGAGCAGTCCGGAAGCATTAGTAATAACCACACATGCCCAGTACACTCCTGGCGATGGCTGCTACCTACAGCAGCATGCATAAAGATGGCGTGTGGGGGCCACAGTGGCAGCATGGAGAGGAGGCTGGCCACAATAAGGGGCCACCAAGAGTCTGATGATATAAAGACTACAATACAATGTGCCTCTATCCCTTTAGGCGTCACATCTATCATGGGAAGGGCAATGCTTCTATCGGGATAGAGAAAGTAGTTACTTGGCAGACCCCTGTTAGATTAGGAATAGATATTGTTCCTGGCTGCCTACTTTTGCTAAAGAAGGGGTTGACCTTCTCCCCTTTCAACCGCCTTGATTTTGTGGCCTTTACAAACAACCTAAATAAAAGAAAAATTGATGATTGTGCAGTTTTATTTCAGGTACAATCATGTTACGCCGCCTGCCCACGATGAAGGGGTTGACTGGTCCGGCGTTAACCCAAACTCTACTTTAGCAAAAATCCAGAAGGTCTGCACAGACAATAAGTTACCATTCTGTTGTAAACCTTGACAAAGGGGATCCATTATGGCTCTGAAACGTTCATTGGTTGATCTAATGGACATCTGGCTTGTAATGTGATGAATAAATAATCTTCAACTTATTGAGTGTGTGGACCTTCTGGATTTTTGCTGTTGATGTTTATGGTCCAGCACCTTGACTGCTTGTATGGTGTGCAACTTTCTAACGAGACTCAAACTCCACTTTAGGATTCAAACATATGTTGGAGTGGGATGAAACCAAGATCAAATCCCTCCTGACAATGGAGGAACTATGGTCTGAATAAGGTGACCAGGCATGCTCACTGGAACCCCTCAACTTGGGCCCAGTGCAGAACTTCAGACCCTGCAAGTCCACTAGACCAATACCAGTATCTGTGCCTTCATGCAAGGACTCATATTTTAATTAAGCCATCCCTGATGTGCGGGGCCAGGTATATGACAGCATCCCACCAATTTCATCCAAGAAACTAGCTGAAATTAGGTGGATTAGGGACAGGGGGACCTGGTCATTAAGCAGGCGGACAAGGGGTAAGGGGAGAGGAGTACACTTTGTCATTATGTGTAGTGTGCAATACAAGATTGAGACAATGATTACTGGAAAATACAGACATATATACAGGATTGAGTCATGTACCACTGGTTACAGGTCAGCTCTCTAGTGCGGTGGAGTTAAGGTTCATCTCTCAGTGATTGGCGGTTGACCTGCTACCCTGTCCCCGTGGTATTCCATGTGGTACCACCTCCCCAAGCTGCATAAGTTGATGGCCAATCCCCTGGGACGTCCTATCATCTCAGGGTGCGGGTCCTTGACTGAGCAGTTATTGTGCTTTTTGGATCACCTTCTGTGTCCCCTTCTAGCAGGGGTGCCCATCTATCTAATTGTACATATAGGATGTCCTTAATTCAGTAGAAAATTTTGAGTGGGACTCGTACCGGCTAGCCACGATTGATGTGGAGAGTCTACATAACAGGATCCCAAGTGTGGCGAGATTCAATGTATTACGCAGGTTCCTTGAATGGACTGACAAGGACTGCAACTACATTGAGTTTTTGTGCCAATGCTTTGTTTTGATGTACAACAATTTTTTATTATGGTTTTAAGGAAGGGGATGTGCAATAAAGGTTTTAAAGTCTAAACTACGAGTACGTAAAGTACGCCTCTTCTTTCCTTGCCCCGTACTGTGCCTGAGGTCTGATACTCATATAAAGTGATAGAAAAGAGAGGACTGGAGGAGTGAACGTCTGGCTAATACACCACAACGCATCAGCAACTTTATCACTTTGGCTGTAGGCGGCCGGTTAGCCTGATATATGTTCAGTTTGGGCTTGCACATTTGTTTCTTGGCCCAAGGACAAACTCACTTACTGCCTGGAGCCTGCAGTGGGAACAGAAATGCATACTAAGCTACAAATATTATTGACCTATTTACATAATATAGTTGTGCCATAAAGCTTCGAATGGTTTTAGAAGTCTTTCTAAAGCTGTTAAGACACAAATCTAAAAGTACTTCCCTTACAGTATCTTATAGATTAATAACTTAAGGCAGACCTGAACTCAGAACTTCCTCTCTGCTCCAAAAGATAAGCAACAGCATAATAACCTTTAAAGAAAAACATTCCTTTGTTACAGCTTACAGGACTCGTGCAATAAATCTGCAGTGTATCTACTTCCTGTTTTCATGGAAGCAGACAAATTATTTAGTCAGCATTTGCCCACTTCAAAATATTTCCTCACCCTGATTTACATTTCTACAGCAAACCTGTAACATGCCCCCTCCCTCAAAAAAAATAGATACTGAAGTAGAGGGTAGCTTCTGGATAGTTCAGAAGCCTTCCGATTCATCCATGAGCCTATTGTTTCCGAGCCTTTCCTTCTGAACATAGCCGACAAGCTAAAGTATGGTGCCGCTTGCATCGAAGCTGCTTGTCCAGGAACAAGAAGAGGGTCATGTCCAGTGGCAGAGGGATCGAGGAGGACATGACAGATGGATATCTTTTCAACCAAACTAACTGTGACTATCTACTTAGGTAAATAATTTTTTGGGGGGAGCATGTTACATGTTTGCATGTTTATCACAGTGGCGACATCTTTACTACTGGCAAGTTTCATCACTGTGGAATTTTTCTTTGTTCCAAAGTGGGCAAAACTAACACCTAGGGGTTGATTCATTAAGCTGTGCTGCTAAAGCGGGATGAGTGGAGCGGCCGTTATGTGAATGTAGTGCACATAAGTTACCAGTGCACGATACGCCTCACTACCCTGCGTAGCAGGCGCACAACTCACACTCCTTACATTAAACTGCGCTCTTTTAGCAGCGCAGCTTAATGAGTCAACCCCAAAGTCTCCCAGAATGCTTAAGGGCAAAAACTTGTGTGACATCATAGTCGAGGCTAAGCATCACTGGGAGGGCAGGGCGAAGCAGGTGGTTTCACTGCTGGGCACCGAAACCAGGCATCCCATAGCAGCAATGTTATGGCGCGTAAGAGTGGTTCGGTGCTCCGGCGATCGCCATTTGGCTCTCCCTGCAGCTAACTCACTGAAGGCGTAGTAACACCTACACAGGCAGGGTTACATACCAATATACAGTCATATAATAGATACAGAAAGTGTTTCTGATGCTTAAACCAGGATAATTAACATAAAATGGTGTATTCTGAAAAATATGTTACATTCTGTTGTGTGTTGCTACAGTGCTTATTTAACAGTATAATAACCAGTCCAGTTCTCTTTGCCCTGTAAATTCATAGTTGTTGTGGATGGCAAAGGGAAAAACGTTGTTTTTAGGAATATTTTTTATTTATTTTCAGTTTAAAAAGAAAATAAAAAAGCAAGATTAAGAAAAATACATTTCCCTCCTAACAAGGGTTCAGGTTTTTGCATCTGCAAACAATGATATAACCATGTCCATGCAATACAGCTTAACAATATGTCATGTATACCTTGTGCATAAACCACTTCTGTAGGGATCACTATGTCTGATAGACAGCCTACATAATATACACTAATATAACAGGTAATATGCTTCACTTGCAACATGAAAGTAAGTAGATGTGCCTATACATTACTCAATGGGCCAGCAGATTCAACCTTTAAAGTGAATCCGAGGTGAGCGTGATATGGAGGCTGCCATATTTATTTCCTTTTAAACAATACCAGTTGCCTGGCTGTCCTGCTGATCTATTTGGCTGCAGTAGTGTCTGAATAACACCAGAAACAAGCATGCAGCTAATCTTGTCAGATCTGACAATAATGTCAGAAACACCTGATCTGCTGCATGCTTGTTCAGGGTTTAAAACTAAAAGTATTAGAGGCAGAGGAACAGCAGGATAGCCAGGCAACTGGTATTGCTAAAAAGTAAATAAATATGGCAGCCTTCGTATCACTCTCACCTCGGGTTCACTTTAAATAAATCCCACTCTGACCAGAGAAGAGTTTGTTGCTGCCAGTGTACTACAAATACATTTCCAATAGATTTCAGTATGCAATCTGTGCAGCCTCCTCCACCTGCTGGGCTCCCCAGGTCCCCCGTGTAATATGTAGTCCCCCACCCATGGTGAGTGTGGAAGCAGTGCTAAGCTCACCTGTCCGCTGGCCTGCTCCTCCCGTGTCTATACATCACCAGCCTGTACTCCGTGACCAAGTGTGTGACCTCCTACATGCTGTCAGGTCACGTGGTACAGGTGTACAGTGGCGATGTAGAAAAGACTTGCGACACTTAAGGTAGCCATACACTAGTCGATTTGCCATCAGATCGACCAACAGATAGATCCCTCTCTGATCGAATCTGATCAGAGAGGCATCGTATGGCTGCCTTTACTGCAAACAGATTGTGAATCGATTTCAGCATGAAATCAATTCACCATCTGTAAAGCTGCCGCCGCCGCCCGCCCCCCTGCATACATTATCTGATCCGGCCGGCACGAGTCCCCCAGTCTCCGCTGTCTTCTTCTCCGCGATGGGCTCTGAGTCCGGCTGGCTTCACTGAACTTCCTGTCCGGGGAACAGTAGAAGGCGCTCTACTGTTTAAACTTCCTGCCAGGACAGGAAGTTCAGTGAAGCCAGCCGGACTTGGAGCCCAGTGCGGAGAAGAAGACAGCGGAGAGAGCGGGGACACGTGCCGGCGGAGCTGGTAATGTATTGCAGCTAGCGTCGGTCGTCGGGCATTCGAACGCCGCTATCACCGCACTCCCGACCCGCCGGCGATCGAGCAAAATCTTCCGCACGGATGGATCGATGGGAATCGACGGGAACGATTGATTTCCGGTGTACAAATTACCTACGGGGGGAGAATGGCCAGGGGCCTGTCAGTTCTCGAGAAATCGAAAGCTGCTACTGCCGTGCCCCTGACTGAGCTGTTTCGAGCGATATATTTCCAGCATGTTGGATTTATTGTTTAGATCGATTTCAGCCAGAAACGAATCATAATTTCGATCGATTACATTGCAGCATTCATCTCTGGCAGACCATAATGATCAAAGCTGCTGGGAATATCGGGTGAAAAATCCACTAATGTACGAACATAACAGCCAATTATTTTCCTCGCCTCTCCCCGCTAAGTGATAAGAAATACAATTTTGATTGGCTGCTATAAGTAACAGTGCAGAGCTGAATAATAAATTACAGTAGGTGGGAAAACTCTCACTCATAATGTACAATGTGGTTGCCCTCCGCACCAACCAGCAGTCTGGCTACTTGTTGCCTTAGCTACATGTGCAGTCTGATTACATCCCACAATCCTCTTCTGACATGTCCCAATCATTTCGTATCTATGGAATGGGCACAGAGCTCCCTGGCACTGGGGCTGCTCAGTTGTCACACAGTAATGTATTTACACTTGCATGTAAAATGACATTTACATCAGAAATGTGAATTTCACAGAAAATGTAGAATTCAAATGAAAAATAAAGATATAAGTAAAGGAGAAGCACATCAGCAGAGAATAAAGTAGCAGTCTTTGATCATCAATGTACTGTACGCTCCACTGAATAGCCCACTGATGGCAGATATATATATCGATAATATAACCATAACTAAAACAACAATGCTTTTAACTGCCTGATTTTCAATTTGCTTTTAATCAGCGTGGTACATAATCAGTTAAAGTGTCATCCAAGTCTAGCTTAACATATAAAAACACCTGTTTCCAACTCCTTATTGGCCATATAGTTATCTTACTTGTTTATGGGCAAACTAATGTCATTTGTGAAGGGAAGACACAACTTCCCCAAGTTACAGCAGACTTACTTAAAGAGACACTGAAGCAAAAAAAAAAATGATGATATTATGATTTGTATGTGTAGTACAGCTAAGAAATAAAACATTAGGATCAGATACATCAGTGTAATTGTTTCCAGTACAGGAAGAGTTAAGAAACTCCAGTTGTTATCTCTATGCAAAAAAGCCATTAATCTCTACAACTTTCAAAGTTGTGGAGAGGGCTGTCTTCTGACTTTTATTATCTCAACTGTAAGTGAACTCTGCCAGAGGAGAGGTCATTAGTTCACAGACTGCTCTGAAATAATCATTTTGAATGCTGAGTGTTGTGTAATCTGCACATATTAGAGAATGATGCAATGTTAGAAAACACACTATATACCTGAAAATAAAAGTATGAGAATATTTTCTTTGCTGCTTATCCTCTAGTAATTATTCATAGTACACAACCAATTCATTATATGATATTTTTTTTTTTCGCTTCAGTGTCTCTTTAAGGAAGCATCCGTTTACATTTTGATGTTAACTCTTGGCTGGGGACTTCAAGTTCAGAAGGGGTATTCTACTGCAGCTGTCACATTCAGCCATACAGATAACCTCCTCTGTTTACTCCTGAAACAGAAACTTCTCTCCTCCTCACCTACATAAAAGTGAAGTCACCCTACAGTGGAATGTAGTGTGAGGGATGTGCAGTGAAGAGCCATAGCACAATTCAAACAGAAACACGATAAACATCCATCGAAAGTAAATGGAGACATCTGTGATCATTGCAGGCATTTTTTTTTTTTGAATCAGCCTTTTTTCCTTTAAGTCAGGGGTCTCAAACTCAATTTACCTGGGGGGCCGCAGGAGGCAAAGTCAGGATGAGGCTGGGCCGCATAAGGAATTTCACAATCGCGGCGCATCGCCGCCTCTGCCCGCCCCTCTCACTCTTCCTTCACAGAGAGGGGCGGCGATCTGTGCGGCGATTGACGTCAGGAGGGGCAGAGCTGAAGCTGAAAGCTCTGCCCCTTCTAGGAAATGGCGGCGGATTTCCTCCCAGGCAATTTGGGGGCTCTGCAGCCCTCGTTTAGCGGCGGGGATGCGGCGGAGCTTGGGAGCACTGAAGCGAACTATAAGGAAGCTTTTGCCTGTGAGGGCCACAAAATATTGCATCGAGGGCCGCAAATGGCCCGCGGGCCGCGAGTTTGAAACCCCTGCTTTAAGTGAACCAGAGATGAAAATAAACTAATGAGATAAACAATTGGATCTGTCCTTCTACAGGTAGTGCTCGGTTAACGAACAAGATAGGGACTGTCTGCTCGTTCTTAACCTGAATCTGTCCTTAAGTCGAGACAGCCACCTTTGCCCCCGTTTTTAATGCAGAGTAGGCGCAGCGGAAGGTAGATAGAGGACATCTCACCTGTTCCAGGGCGGTAGAAGGTTCCAGCGTGCTGCCCGTAAGCTGCGCAGCCTGTCCTCTCTCTCCATCCACTGTCCCCCCGGCGGCTTCACATGCGTCGCATAATGAAGCATTAGGAGGCACCGCCACTAGGGGCTTTTCCTAATTGCGTCATTATGCGACGCATAAGAAGGCGCCGGGAAACAGTGGACGGAGCGAGAGGCTGCGCAGCTTCCGGGCACCACCATGGGACCTTCTACCGCCGTGGAACAGGTGAGATGTCCTCTATCTACCTTCCACTGCGCCTACTCTGCATTAAAAACGGCAGCAGAAGAGGTAGTCCCCAGCGGCGTGACATCATCGTGGCGGGTCGTATCGGCGAGTCGTTCGTAAGTCGGGCGTTCATAAACCGGGGACTACCTGTACTCCTAAAAATAACTCTTTTACATATCTCAAGGTTTTATTTTATGTATAAACATTTAGGGCCGGTTCACACTGGGGCAATTTTTCAGCTCTTTGCTGATCGCCGACAACCAGCAAAGCGCTGCTACCAGTTTTCCTATGGATACATTCACATTGCAGCGGTTGTGATTTCGATTAATTGCAAACGCACTGCATGTAGCGCTTTGGGGAGATTGCTCTGTGATTTTCGTTCTATTGAACGGGAATCACAAGCGCAAATCACGCTGAATCGCGGCAAATCGTGAGATTTGAGCTGCTGAATCGCGATCGCGGTAAAGCGTCCAATGTGAATCAGCCCTTACAAAGCAGATTTAATGTTTCATAGTCTCTGCTCAATTGCAGTGACCGTTTTCTCTTTCCCTCTCACAGTAAAAAGCTCAGGTATCTGCTTAGGAAAGTGTTTTATAGCTGTAATTTGAGCCGACTGGATAAAATCAGTTTCATAGCTAATTATAAACTTTTTTCAGGCAGGGAAAAAAGAATAGGAGCACAGCATGTCTGTATGCTTGCCACTGTATATACACATGTCTATCTCACCATGTTACATGTCATCTCTGGTACACTGATCAGAGATTGTTGGATTAGAGAGGAAAGCTTGACTGTAATCCTGCTGCAGTTGGCATTAAATAAATCACTTTTAATGTTCCAAGACAGAGAGACACCTTTGCCAGCTATTTCTTATATCACAGATTTTCTGAACCACATGCTTTGATCTTCTCAAAGAGCTGTGCCTGTTTTATGTCTCCAAGTACACTGAATTGCATGACAATGCTGAGCCAGAGAGTGGCCCCACCACACACCCTGCTGTTAGCTCCTCCAGCTGGACTGCTAAAAACAACATGCTCAGATTTTGCAAGATTCTTATGCTACGACCGTTTGGAAAGGTTCTTTCATACAGAATACTGTTTGTATAAGACAAAAGGTTGTCCAAGTGTAATACCTTCTAATTTTTAAGACCTCGGGTTGTGCCTATGTTATTCAGCAGCTGGAGGAACCTTCTCTTTACGGTGGACACTGAGATGTAATGAAAGGGAGGATTTATAGGAGAATCGCTTCCCACACTCAGAACAGGAATAGGGTTGAACACCGGTGTGTACTCTCCCGTGCCTCATCAGATCTGATTTATCAGTAAAACCTCTTCCACACTCGGAGCATAAATATGGACGTTCGCCGCTATGGACTCTTTCATGTCGAGCCAGATTAGATTTGTTTTTGAAGCCTCTGCCACACACAGAACAGGAATAAGGATTCTCACCAGTGTGGACCCTTTGGTGAATAATAAGACGCCCTCTTAAGGAGAAGGCTTTCCCACACTCTGAACATATATAAGGCTTCACTCCCGTGTGACTTCTGTGGTGGGTAAGAAGTTGTTCCTTCTGAGAGAAACATTTCCCACACTCAGAACACCTATATGGCTTCTCTCCGGTGTGAATCCTTACATGGCGCTCAAAATCCGATTTCTGGGAAAAACTTTTCTCGCACTCCGAGCAGGAAAAGGGCTTCTCACCTGTGTGGCATTTCTGGTGCCTCATCAGAAGAAACAGTTCAGTAAAACTTTTGCCACATTCCGAACATGGATAGGGCTTCTCAGATGTATGAGTTCTCTGGTGCTTGATGAGAAAGGCCTTCCAAGGAAAGCGTTTCCCACATTCAATACAAACAAAGGGTTTCTCTCCTTTGTGAAGTTTCACATGAGTGATGAGAGACGATTTCCAGGAAAAAACTTTCCCACATTCCGGACATGTATATAACTTCACCCCTTCGTGAGTTTGCTGGTGAGCTGTGAGTTCTGATTTCTGGGCAAAGCACTCCTTGCACTTAGAACAGAGGAATGTTTTAATGGAAGAGGAAGGGCTACTGATTTCATCAGAACAGGAATCTGCTTTGGGAGGTTCTGGACAGCGAGTGGAGGTAACAGGGCTTTCTCTTGAAGAGTGTGATGTGACTTTATCGCACGTTACTTTAGAAATAAGAGGTACTTTTCTAATTTCACGCTTTCTGTATTGTCCATCTGGAAGAAGGAAGAAGTGTAAGAGAAAAAGGAAACGTTTAAGTGTCATTGCCTGTATGTCTGGAAGTAAACAGTGTATAGCAGGGTAAACTAACAGTCCTTCTGTTTTACTTTGCTATGATGCTGGAGGATGTTTAAGTCTTTCCTGAGTAGAGTTGCATTGGATCTAATGGTGCAATGATGCATTTAGATCGATTTTCAATAGATTTCCAATAAATTTAATTCTGAAATCTGTTGTAAAACTGTTCCTAGTGTGTGGCACACATCAGATGGATTCCTTTCAGATTCAACTAGACAGGCATCTGACAGAAATCTATCTGATGGTCGAATCTGCTGCAAATCTATAAGTGTATGGCCACCTCTAGAAATTCAAAAAATCATTGCTGAAACACTTCTTGGACGCAGCTCGTTTGACCATGCCTAAATTTAATTGTTCCCACTATTCAGGATTGGTTGAAGGAAATGGATTTTATAGAACGCATGGAGGAAATAGTGCAGGAATTGCACTGTAGGCCTCTCACACATGAAAACTTTTGGTTGTTGTAGCATATCTATAGAGAACCTGATGAAGGAAAAAAGCTCCTGGGTATTTAGAACTGTATTGATGGATGAGACCTATTGTGTTGTGTTTTCAAGGAAGAGGTGAGGAGCTACTGAGAGTGATAAGGGGGGAAGGGGGGTTTAGGGATAAAGGTTTATAATGAAAAAGTTGTTGTGATATTTCTTTTACAGTGGAGAGCGTCTTTATGCTAGTGTATTAGCTGAATCCAGGCTCAGTTTCAGTCTTCATGTAGACATATTGTATACTGTTCTATTTGTTTGTTTCTGTATTTTTTTGGGATGTGCAGTATGTTTATACTGCACAATATACTGTACATCTATTGTTAAGTTTTCAATTTTAAAAAAAAGTGGATCGTTGGTGTTTTGCCAATCGCTAGTGCACTAGTGTCATACACATGTAAATCGTGATGCACTTTCGATTTTTCACAAATCGCAATCATTGGGCTGCACGATAATTGGTGCGATCGCATTTCACTCCCAACGGCTCACATCGCAGTAAGTGGAAAAACCTTGTAAATGGAAATGGGGCCTAAAGACCGGCTCAGGTTCCACTTACACGGTAAATCCATTTTGCATCTGCTCTGCGCAGTCCGCTCCTCATCTTCCCGCAACGATCTCCGCTCACCTGTCCCACCGCAGCACAAACCCTCTATATTCAGCCTGGAGACCGTCAGGAGCATGGGGCTCTCCATAGGCTGCATTAGGCTAATTCTCCCAAGCTACAAGGAAAATTTTCATTGGTCCATTATGAACCAATAAGAATTCTCTCTGTTGCTGAGTATTTCCATTGGTCTTTTCAGGACAATGGGGGTCCCCATGCTTCTTCCCTGTGAACAAGGAGTGAGTAGCGGCGATCACGTAGCCTGGTGCAGATGCAGACGCATCCGCCTGCTGGGATTACCGTGGACTGTACAGAAATGCTGTCTAGTTACTGCAATGGATCCCGCGGATCTGTTAAGAGTGACAAGTGTGAGCGGCTCCTTTTTATAAAATAGGAGCCATTCACTCTCCGTTTACCATCAGTGTCCTTTCTCCACTCTAGTGGGAACACAGTCAGATTTCCAGGGGAGATATTTAAAGTCAGGCTCAGGGATTGGCACAGAAATCGGTTTTCCAAGATAACCTATCAGGATTTAGCTGATGAATGAAACAAGGTTATTCAATTTATTTATTTATTGTATTTATAAAGCGGCAACATATTACGCAGTGCTGATAATATTACGCATTCAATCAACTTATCTTCTGAATTTTCTCCTGGGAGATAATTTTTCAACTTACCTAGGTGCGTCTTATGGTCAGGAGAGTCTTATAATCAGAAAAATACTGGCTGGTTTAGGCAACTATTCCTCTTTACTGCACAATTCTTCATATAGGTATCCATATATTTTCACAATATTACATTTATAGAGCTAAATCGATCAAAGCCACTAACTAATGAGGAATCATAAAATGTATAACAGCCAATAAAAAAATTATTTCAATAAGGCTTATTTGTAGAGATTTTTGTATTTAGTGTATATCCCTCACCTGTGTTGATTTCAACAGGAATTTCCTCTTCTTTTACATTTTGTACATGTTTTTCTTGCTCATTATCAGCATTGCCATCTATGTCGGTCTGTCTGGTGTCCTCAGGATCTGTTAATAAAGATGAGAGAGACTGTTCATGTCTTCAGACACAGAGCCTGATAGGGGCAGATGGCTGCTAAAGTACTCATTTGACTCATACTGTCCCTATTACTTCTAATAGGGACTGATGGTTCCTGACTCCCCCACTGGGCGCATACTGTCTCCTCCATTACTTTTAATAGGGACTGATGGTTCCTGACTCCCCCACTGGGTACATACTGTCTCCCCATTACTTCTAATAGGGGCTGATATCTCCTGACTCCCCCACTGGGCACATACTGTCTCCCCATTACCTCTAATAGGGGCTGATGTCTCCTGGCTCCCCCACTGGCCACATACTGACTCCTCATTACTTCTAATAGGTGCTGATGTCTCCTGACTCCCCCACTGGTCACATACTGTCTCCCCATTACCTCTAATAGGGGCTGATGTCTCCTGGCTCCCCCACTGGCCACATACTGTCTCCCCATTACTTCTAATAGGAGCTGATGTCTCCTGACTCCCCCACTGGCCACATACTGTCTACCCATTACTTCTAATAGGGGCTGATGTCTCCTGACTCCCCCACTGGCCACATACTGTCTCCCCATTACTTCTAATAGGGGCTGATGTCTCCTGACTCCCCCACTGGCCACATACTGTCTCCCCATTACTTCTAATAGGTGCTGATGTCTCCTGACTCCCCCACTGGCCACATACTGTCTCCCCATTACTTCTAATAGGGGCTGATGTCTCCTGACTCCCCCACTGGCCACATACTGTCTCCCCATTACTTCTAATAGGGGCTGATGTCTCCTGACTCCCCCACTGGCCACATACTGTCTCCCCATTGCTTCTAATAGGGGCTGATGTCTCCAGACTCCCCCGCTGGCCACATACTGTATCCCCATTGCTTCTAATAGGGGCTGATGTCTCCTGACTCCCCCACTGGTCACATACTGTCTCCCCATTTCTTCTAATAGGGGCTGATGTCTCCTGACTCCCCCACTGGCCACATACTGTCTCCCGATTGCTTCTAATAGGGGCTGATGTCTCCTGACTCCCCCACTGGCCACATACTGTCTCCCGATTGCTTCTAATAGGGGCTGATGTCTCCTGAACACCCCACTGGCCACATACTGTCTCCCCATTGCTTCTAATAGGGGCTGATGTCTCCTGACTCCCCCACTGGCCACATACTGTCTCCCCATTGCTTCTAATAGGGGCTGATGTCTCCTGACTCCCCCACTGGTCACATACTGTCTCCCCATTGCTTCTAATAGGGGCTGATGTCTCCTGACTCCCCCACTGGCCACATACTGTCTCCCCATTGCTTCTAATAGGGGCTGATGTCTCCTGACTCCCCCACTGGCCACATACTGTCTCCCGATTGCTTCTAATAGGGACTGATGTCTCCTGACTCCCCCACTGGGCACAAACTGTCTCTCCATTGCTTCTAATAGGGGCTGATGTCTCCTGACTCCCCCACTGGGCACATACTGTCTCCCCATTGCTTCTAATAGGGGCTGATGTCTCCTGACTCCCCCACTGGCCACATACTGTCTCCCAATTGCTTCTAATAGGGACTGATGTCTCCTGACTCCCCCACTGGGCACAAACTGTCTCCCGATTGCTTCTAATAGGGACTGATGTCTCCTGTCTCCCCCACTGGGCACAAACTGTCTCTCCATTGCTTCTAATAGGGGCTGATGTCTCCTGACTCCCCCACTGGCCACATACTGTCTCCCCATTGCTTCTAATAGGGCTGATGTCTCCTGACTCCCCCACTGGCCACATACTGTCTCCCTATTGCTTCTAATAGGGGCTGGTGTCTCCTGACTCCCCCACTGGGCACACACTGTCTCCCCATTGCTTCTAATAGGAGCTGGTGACTCCTGACTCCCCCACTGGCCACATACTGTCTCCCCATTACTTCTAATAGGTGCTGATGTCTCCTGACTCCCCCACTGGGCACATACTGTCTCCCCATTGCTTCTAATAGGGGCTGATGTCTCCTGACTCCCCCACTGGGCACAAACTGTCTCCCCATTGCTTCTAATAGGGGCTGATGTCTCCTGACTCCCCCACTGGCCACATACTGTCTCCCCATTGCTTCTAATAGGGGCTGATGTCTCCTGACTCCCCCACTGGCCACATACTGTCTCCCCATTACATCTAATAGGGGCTGATATCTCCTGACTCCCCCACTGGGCACATACTGTCTCCCCATTGCTTCTAATAGGGGCTGATGTCTCCTGACTCCCCCACTGGCCACATACTGTCTCCCCATTGCTTCTAATAGGGGCTGATGTCTCCTGACTCCCCCACTGGCCACATACTGTCTCCCTATTGCTTCTAATAGGGGCTGGTGTCTCCTGACTCCCCCACTGGGCACACACTGTCTCCCCATTGCTTCTAATAGGAGCTGGTGACTCCTGACTCCCCCACTGGCCACATACTGTCTCCCCATTACTTCTAATAGGTGCTGATGTCTCCTGACTCCCCCACTGGGCACATACTGTCTCCCCATTGCTTCTAATAGGGGCTGATGTCTCCTGACTCCCCCACTGGGCACAAACTGTCTCCCCATTGCTTCTAATAGGGGCTGATGTCTCCTGACTCCCCCACTGGCCACATACTGTCTCCCCATTGCTTCTAATAGGGGCTGATGTCTCCTGACTCCCCCACTGGGCACATACTGTCTCCCCATTGCTTCTAATAGGGGCTGATGTCTCCTGACTCCCCCACTGGGCACAACCTGTCTCCCCATTGCTTCTAATAGGGGCTGATGTCTCCTGACTCCCCCACTGGCCACATACTGTCTCCCCATTGCTTCTAATAGGGGCTGATGTCTCCTGACTCCCCCACTGGCCACATACTGTCTCCCCATTACATCTAATAGGGGCTGATATCTCCTGACTCCCCCACTGGGCACATACTGTCTCCCCATTGCTTCTAATAGGGGCTGATGTCTCCTGACTCCCCCACTGGCCACATACTGTCTCCCCATTGCTTCTAATAGGGGCTGATGTCTCCTGACTCCCCCACTGGCCACATACTGTCTCCCCATTGCTTCTAATAGGGCTGATGTCTCCTGACTCCCCCACTGGCCACATACTGTCTCCCTATTGCTTCTAATAGGGGCTGGTGTCTCCTGACTCCCCCACTGGGCACACACTGTCTCCCCATTGCTTCTAATAGGAGCTGGTGACTCCTGACTCCCCCACTGGCCACATACTGTCTCCCCATTACTTCTAATAGGTGCTGATGTCTCCTGACTCCCCCACTGGGCACATACTGTCTCCCCATTGCTTCTAATAGGGGCTGATGTCTCCTGACTCCCCCACTGGGCACAAACTGTCTCCCCATTGCTTCTAATAGGGGCTGATGTCTCCTGACTCCCCCACTGGCCACATACTGTCTCCCCATTGCTTCTAATAGGGGCTGATGTCTCCTGACTCCCCCACTGGCCACATACTGTCTCCCCATTACATCTAATAGGGGCTGATATCTCCTGACTCCCCCACTGGGCACATACTGTCTCCCCATTGCTTCTAATAGGGGCTGATGTCTCCTGACTCCCCCACTGGCCACATACTGTCTCCCCATTGCTTCTAATAGGGGCTGATGTCTCCTGACTCCCCCACTGGCCACATACTGTCTCCCCATTGCTTCTAATAGGGCTGATGTCTCCTGACTCCCCCACTGGCCACATACTGTCTCCCTATTGCTTCTAATAGGGGCTGGTGTCTCCTGACTCCCCCACTGGGCACACACTGTCTCCCCATTGCTTCTAATAGGAGCTGGTGACTCCTGACTCCCCCACTGGCCACATACTGTCTCCCCATTACTTCTAATCGGTGCTGATGTCTCCTGACTCCCCCACTGGGCACATACTGTCTCCCCATTGCTTCTAATAGGGGCTGATGTCTCCTGACTCCCCCACTGGGCACAAACTGTCTCCCCATTGCTTCTAATAGGGGCTGATGTCTCCTGACTCCCCCACTGGCCACATACTGTCTCCCCATTGCTTCTAATAGGGGCTGATGTCTCCTGACTCCCCCACTGGCCACATACTGTCTCCCCATTACATCTAATAGGGGCTGATATCTCCTGACTCCCCCACTGGGCACATACTGTCTCCCCATTGCTTCTAATAGGGGCTGATGTCTCCTGACTCCCCCACTGGCCACATACTGTCTCCCCATTGCTTCTAATAGGGGCTGATGTCTCCTGACTCCCCCACTGGCCACATACTGTCTCCCCATTACATCTAATAGGGGCTGATGTCTCCTGACTCCCCCACTGGTCACATGCTGTCTCCCCATTGCTTCTAATAGGGGCTGATGTCTCCTGACTCCCCCACTGGGCACAAACTGTCTCCCCATTGCTTCTAATAGGGGCTGATGGCTCCTGACTCCCCCACTGGCCACACACTGTCTCCCCATTGTTTCTAATAGGGGCTGATGTCTCCTGACTCCCCCACTGGTCACATGCTGTCTCCCCATTGCTTCTAATAGGGGCTGATGTCTCCTGACTCCCCACTGGGCACAAACTGTCTCCCCATTGCTTCTAATAGGGGCTGATGTCTCCTGACTCCCCCATTGGCCACATACTGTCTCCCCATTACTTCTAATAGGGGCTGATGTCTCCTGACTCCCCCATTGGCCACATACTGTCTCCCCATTGCTTCTAATAGGGGCTGATGTCTCCTGACTCCCCCACTGGGCACAAACTGTCTCCCCATTGCTTCTAATATGGGCTGATGTCTTCTGACTCCCCCACTGGCCACATACTGTCTCCCCATTGCTTCTAATAGGGGCTGATGTCTCCTGACTCCCCCACTGGCCACATACTGTCTTCCCATTACATCTAATAGGGGCTGATGTCTCCTGACTCCCCCACTGGGCACATACTGTCTCCCCATTGCTTCTAATAGGGGCTGATGTCTCCTGACTCCCCCACTGGCCACATACTGTCTCCCCATTGCTTGTAATAGGGGCTGATGTCTCCTGACTCCCCCACTGGCCACATACTGTCTCCCCATTACATCTAATAGGGGCT
The DNA here is from genome assembly GCF_040937935.1 of Hyperolius riggenbachi. NCBI lineage: Eukaryota > Metazoa > Chordata > Amphibia > Anura > Hyperoliidae > Hyperolius > Hyperolius riggenbachi. The sequence goes on along the minus strand of NC_090655.1, from coordinate 209,092,022 downwards.
GATGTCTCCTGACTCCCCCACTGGTCACATGCTGTCTCCCCATTGCTTCTAATAGGGGCTGATGTCTCCTGACTCCCCCACTGGGCACAAACTGTCTCCCCATTGCTTCTAATAGGGGCTGATGGCTCCTGACTCCCCCACTGGCCACACACTGTCTCCCCATTGCTTCTAATAGGGGCTGATGTCTCCTGACTCCCCCACTGGTCACATGCTGTCTCCCCATTGCTTCTAATAGGGGCTGATGTCTCCTGACTCCTCCACTGGCCACATACCGTCTTCCCATTGCTTCTAATAGGGGCTGATGTCTCCTGACTCCCCCACTGGGCACATACTGTCTCCCCATTACTTCTAATAGAGGCTGATGTCTCCTGACTCCCCCACTGGGCACATACTGTCTCCCCATTACTTCTAATAGGGGCTGATGTCTCCTGACTCCCCCACTGGCCACATACTGTCTTCCCATTGCTTCTAATAGAGGCTGATGTCTCCTGACTCCCCCACTGGGCACATACTGTCTCCCCATTACTTCTAATAGGGGCTGATGTCTCCTGACTCCCCCACTGGCCACATACTGTCTCCCCATTACTTCTAATAGGGGCTGATGTCTCCTGACTCCCCCACTGGCCACATACTGTCTCCCCATTACTTCTAATAGGGACTGATGTCTCCTGACTCCCCCACTGGCCACATACTGTCTCCCCATTGCTTCTAATAGGGGCTGGTGTCTCCTGACTCCCCCACTGGGCACACACTGTCTCCCCATTGCTTCTAATAGGAGCTGGTGACTCCTGACTCCCCCACTGGCCACATACTGTCTCCCCATTACTTCTAATAGGGGCTGATGTCTCCTGACTCCCCTACTGGCCACATACTGTCTTCCCATTACTTCTAATAGGGGCTGATGTCTCTTGACTCCCCTACTGGCCACATACTGTCTTCCCATTACTTCTAATAGGGGCTGATGTCTCCTGACTCCCCCACTGGCCACATACTGTCTCCCATTACTTCTAATAGGGGCTGATGTCTTCTGACTCCCCTACTGGCCACATACTGTCTTCCCATTACTTCTAATAGGGGCTGATGTCTCCTGACTCCCCTACTGGCCACATACTGTCTCCCCATTACTTCTAATAGGGGCTGATGTCTCCTGACTCCCCTACTGGCCACATACTGTCTTCCCATTACTTCTAATAGGGGCTGATGTCTCCTGACTCCCCCACTGGTCACATACTGTCTCCCATTACTTCTAATAGGGGCTGATGTCTCCTGACTCCCCCACTGGGCACATACTGTCTCCCCATTACTTCTAATAGGGACTGATGTCTCCTGACTCCTCCATTGGGCACATAGTGTATTTTCCTGACTTCTAATCTAATATAGTCCAGTTCACTGTTTCAGAGCTCTGAAATCAAGCCCATACTTTCAACCCATTACTTTCTATTGGCACAGGAAGGAGGAGAAGAAGAGATTGTCGTAGTAACTAAACAGGGAAAGTGTGTGAAAAGTGGCATAGCTACAATGTCACGGGGACTACGACAAATCTTACACTAGCCCTCCCCCAGGAATTACAACCTCTGCATCCCCCACTGTGTGGGACTCTTTTCTGTATTAAGTGCTCATTCCTCACCTGGGCTGATCTCTGGAGGAATCTCCATCCCGTTAGGCTCCTCATCATCCCTTATAAACATTGGGTCATCTTCAACTTTAAGAACAATCACACCATTAACCTGCATAAAGGAAATAAACTGACGTTACAGAGATGAATATCAAGTTAAAGTGGACCTGAACTCTTGCACAGGACAGAAGGAAAACATATAGACATGCACCCTGTATGTATTTAGAGAGTTTAGCCTGTCTAATTCCCCCTCATCTGTGACTAAGCACAAGTTGTAATTTGATCTCTCAGCTGTGTCAGCTGACTGTCACGGCAGATAAGCTCATTTGAGAGCACAAGATGATAACAGTATGTCTGCTTTCATGAAAGCAGGAAGTAAATACACAGCAAATTATTGCAGGATTTGTATCAGCTGTAACAAATAAATGTTTTTCTTTAAAGATTATTACGCAGTTGCGGATCTTATGGAGCAGAGAGGAAGTTCTGAGTTCACTACCGCTTTAAGGAGATTTGTTATGATACCAAACTATATTATCTGTGTAACTTTTCAAAATGCCTGCAGATAACAAATTCCAAATGTTGCCTATAGATCTTTGGTTTGGAAGTAATGGCTTTCACAGTAATCCCAGCTTCTAATGATACTGGCAGCAGAGAAACTCTCAAAGGACAGGGGGTGGGGAGGGCCCAATGTCTGACTAGTCAGAAGTTGCAGTGAAGGCCTTGGTTATTGGAACACACACTTTCAGAGCACTAAAGGGATGTTAAAGAGCACAAAATGTAAAAGTACACCTGTAAGTTTTAAAATAAAAGGTTACTTGTGTCAGTAGGGAGGGATTCAGAGGCTTCCGTGATCCACCGTGACTCCTCCCCTGCTGGCCAGGAACCTTTTTGTCTTTGCAGCTGCACTCCTCTCTGTGTACGCACAGGTCAGCGCTGCGAAATAAAGCTGTCCACAAGCAGCTCTGTGCTGCTAGGTGCGGGTCGTACTACTGCTTGAACATGGAGGGGAGTGCGGCCATGAGCAAGGAGAACTGTAGAGAGAGGTATATGGAGGCTGTCATATTTATTTCCTTTTAAGCAATACCAGTTGCCTGGCTATTCAGCTAATCCTCTGCCTCTAATACTTTCAGCCATAGACCCTGAACAAGCATGCAGGAGATCAGGTGTTTCTGACAAATTAGACAGATATGACAAGATTAGCTGCTTGCTTGTTTCTGGTGTGATTCGGACACTTCTTCAGCCAAATAGACCAGCAGGGCTGCCAGGGAACTGGGAAATAGGGCAGCTTCCATATACCTCTCACTACAGTTCTCCTTTAAACTCAAAGATTGCTTAGAGAGTCCCAGAGAAGTGCAGGAGGGGTGTACCATGCAGATGCGCATACCTATGAATTAGCCGCCAGGAGATTTAGGTGCAGGGTAACACCAATAGACGGCTCACCTACTCCTGCACAAGTCCTGTCAGCGTTAATTACTATTCCCCTTCCAGGCTACCATGGATAGGGGGGAATGATGTAATTCGGCTTCCAGCTATTGCTGGTGGCTAAATAATTACTGAGAAACACTGCAATTGCACAGGATATCAACCAGAAACTACCATTTGTGTGGCGCTCGTCTCACCTAGTACTTTACTTATACCAGAACCATCTACTGACAAGGGAGCACAGAGCTAATAGTAAACTTATTTATTTGAAAACTTTAAGTTGCAAAAAGACACAGACTGACAAACCTATAAAACCCCCCTTTAAAACAATTGATCGCTAGAGCTTGCAAAAAACATGCGTCCCTAATAGGAGTGCACTTCCTATATGCCTAGGATTTTTTCATGCATGCAAATTATCTTCGGGCCCAGCTTGATCAAAACAACATGACATCCAATGTGAGGCTGGGATCCGTGTGATCTTCAGTACTGGTCCCCGTGTGCAGCAATGCACGCCTCTCAACTTTACACAACCATTACTGACACTCATCCATTTGCATGTCAAACCTCAACCGGCTGCTCTATATGGCCAAACTTTCCACTGCAAGGCTTAGTCACTCACGTGTACCCTCCGGGACGGTCTGGGGCTCACCGCTCGTTTCCTCACTGCACAGATAAACTGATGTGGCGCGGGAGTTCCTCTATCCGTACACCAAGGGGGAATAGACATTGATTGTCGTTTCGCCAGCTGTTAATGGTGGTCAGCCGACGCCGGGAGGAAGGTTGCGGAGGCACAGGGGCACAGTACCACGCCCACCAAACAGAGGACGTCACGTATCACGTGACGCGTTTCATCCACTTAGGATTTCTTCAGACGTGCTACGTCTTAAAGGGCGCTCCCTTTTATACCCATGCAGGGAATTAATTCAACATTTAAAAAGACAGTTTGTCACTGCGCATATATGCATAGCCCCATAAACACGGATCAGAGTCAATAGATGCAACTATGGACATTGTTCCTTCCATCACAGGAAGACTTTCATATTCAAATCCTTATTTAAACCAAAGGGCATTAGACTTCCACATTTATAAATAAGTTCAGATTCCTTTTTCCTCAATTCAGAGTCGAAATCTCCTCTTCTTGGGCTGATGTTCAGTTTATAAATGCCCATAACTTGTAGGCCATTCGGGTTAGAGTCATGCTGTAACTTGTAGTGCATCACCATAGGATTCAACTTTTTCTTATCCACATTTGGATTTCGTATATTTGCTACATGCTCCTTTATGCGGGCACTCAGAGCCCTATATGTTTTACCAATATAGATTTTATCACATGGGCAGCGCATCTGATAAACGATTCTTTCTGTATTGCAGTCAATTCTGTCATTCACATAGAACACCTGAGATCGATCAAAATTGTAGAACTTATTATCCTTGTTCACATACCTACAAATATCGCACCCAGCACATCTAAACATGCCTTTTAATCTAGGGGGCTTTCTTTTACAATAAATATTTTATATTATATTATATTTGTAAAAGAAAGCCCCCTAGATTAAAAGGCATGTTTAGATGTGCTGGGTGCGATATTTGTAGGTATGTGAACAAGGATAATAAGTTCTACAATTTTGATCGATCTCAGGTGTTCTATGTGAATGACAGAATTGACTGCAATACAGAAAGAATCGTTTATCAGATGCGCTGCCCATGTGATAAAATCTATATTGGTAAAACATATAGGGCTCTGAGTGCCCGCATAAAGGAGCATGTAGCAAATATACGAAATCCAAATGTGGATAAGAAAAAGTTAAATCCTATGGTGATGCACTACAAGTTACAGCATGACTCTAACCCGAATGGCCTACAAGTTATGGGCATTTATAAACTGAACATCAGCCCAAGAAGAGGAGATTTCGACTCTGAATTGAGGAAAAAGGAATCTGAACTTATTTATAAATGTGGAAGTCTAATGCCCTTTGGTTTAAATAAGGATTTGAATATGAAAGTCTTCCTGTGATGGAAGGAACAATGTCCATAGTTGCATCTATTGACTCTGATCCGTGTTTATGGGGCTATGCATATATGCGCAGTGACAAACTGTCTTTTTAAATGTTGAATTAATTCCCTGCATGGGTATAAAAGGGAGCGCCCTTTAAGACGTAGCACGTCTGAAGAAATCCTAAGTGGATGAAACGCGTCACGTGATACGTGACGTCCTCTGTTTGGTGGGCGTGGTACTGTGCCCCTGTGCCTCCGCAACCTTCCTCCCGGCGTCGGCTGACCACCATTAACAGCTGGCGAAACGACAATCAATGTCTATTCCCCCTTGGTGTACGGATAGAGGAACTCCCGCGCCACATCAGTTTATCTGTGCAGTGAGGAAACGAGCGGTGAGCCCCAGACCGTCCCGGAGGGTACACGTGAGTGACTAAGCCTTGCAGTGGAAAGTTTGGCCATATAGAGCAGCCGGTTGAGGTTTGACATGCAAATGGATGAGTGTCAGTAATGGTTGTGTAAAGTTGAGAGGCGTGCATTGCTGCACACGGGGACCAGTACTGAAGATCACACGGATCCCAGCCTCACATTGGATGTCATGTTGTTTTGATCAAGCTGGGCCCGAAGATAATTTGCATGCATGAAAAAATCCTAGGCATATAGGAAGTGCACTCCTATTAGGGACGCATGTTTTTTGCAAGCTCTAGCGATCAATTGTTTTAAAGGGGGGTTTTATAGGTTTGTCAGTCTGTGTCTTTTTGCAACTTAAAGTTTTCAAATAAATAAGTTTACTATTAGCTCTGTGCTCCCTTGTCAGTAGATGGTTCTGGTATAAATAATTACTGAGCATCGCTATAGCCGTAATTCCTATTATTATCCAAAATCTCCTGCGCTGTTTTTACAGTGCTCGACCAGAGGCTGCTAAGGTAACTTAACAAAAATAAAGAAAAAAGTTCAAATGTCCTTTAAGTGTGTTTTTTTTTCCTGGACTTGGGCTGTAACGTAAACCTGAAGAGACAAAAGAAAAAAATGGTAAATTGTCAGCATGGACAACTATTACTATATCTGCTGCCAGTGGCCACCTAGGGAGTCAATAACCGCGCAGCAGCATAGGCATGTACTCAGGTTAGACTGGCCATTTCCGGCGCACCACATGCTGTATAAAAGTACCCACAGACTTTCATTAGCATAACGGTGAGGTGCAGTAAAACCCTCTAACGCACTGCACCAGTATGAAAGGCTCCTTAGACTTCCTGCTTCTGTGTACACAGCCCCTTCCCTGCAGAACCACACCCACTACCAGTGCAGCCTATCACCAGGTCCATGCATGGTCACATGGGGAACAGGGATGTTGTGAAACAGTATCAAAATGTTGTACAAGACAAGTAACAGCAGCAGAAAAGGGAAGTAAATGCTTTAACACTCCATCACAACCCGTGTTCGCATAAATTGTAGCCTTCACATCTAGTCAGAAAACAAACAATCAAATATAGATCTACCGTTGCAAATTATCCAGAATCTCTGCTCCATTCAGAAAAATAGAGTGTTGGAATACAGGGAGTATAGTTCCACTTGAAAGTGCTCAAGGCCCTAAACTCTGCCACCTTATGAGACCCTCCATTCTACGTACCTGATAACGTTGAACAATCTTCTGATGTTTCTCTAGAGAGGCCCTGGGAAAACGAGGACGGGGACATCTTTTTTGTGGCTTGCTCTTACTACGTGCTGCACCTATGGGAAACAGATGTAACTGCCAGGCACAGCAACAGAGGATTTCACCACAAAGACACATATTATTACAGGAATCTCCACATGAAGTTAGCCCTGTCCAATGAGACCTAGAGCCAATAACAATTTACCCCCATATCTGACAGATAGCATGCCCAGGACCTCAAAGATACAGTTGTGTTCAAAATGATTCAACCCCTAAGGGTTTTAGAGAATTTAGTGTAGATTTGTAATTGTGTTCAGAATGAAATCTTACAAGGACTTTTTACAGAACCAAATGCAACTAAAATGACATCAATTGTTTTCGTAATACAGTATTAAATGATTTGTTTTGTGATTTCTTCATTGACACAATTATTCAACCTCTTAAAGACTACCGCTCTTAAAGTGAATGTTTACCGGTTAAAAAAAGAAAAAGTCAGATACTCACCTAAGGAGAGGGAAGGCTCGGTCCTAATGAGCCTTCCCTCTTTTTTTAACCGGTACCCATTGGCTTTAAGGTGGCCACACACTATACAATTTTTTAAATATCTGTTCAATTTAAGAATTGCAATCAATTTTTCTGACTGATTGTAACATTTTTAAAAATATGACCAATGTACCACACACGTATGTTCATTTTTTCCCCAATTATGATAAAAAATGATTGGAAACTCTGACAAAATTTCTAGGGTGTGTATACATTGACAATCTAACACACACCATACAATCTTTAGAAAGATTGAAGAAAAATATCTGGCATTCCGGATCAATAAAAATCGAAGAAAACAGGAAATCCGATCGGATTTTTCAGTCGAATGATTTTTTCCGGGAGATACGATCGTTTTTATCGAATTGCCATAAAATCGGATCATTTTATTGTATCGTGTGTGGCCACCTTAAGGTGCATACACGCATCAGACCATAGTCTTTGGAAAATGAAGGATCACAGACCAATTTTACCCCCTTCCATGTAATATGAGAGCCATACCTACACAGTCTATTCTATTGACCTGAACTCCTCATCAGATAAAAATCTTTGCAAGATTCTGCACACAAAGATGCTGTAAACATTCAACAGATCAGTATCTGCAAAAGATCTTTTCCTGCAAAAGATCCATCCCTGCAAAAAGCATTCATAGTCTATGAGATCTGCAGATCCTCATACACACCTTGTTTAACAGACTTCATCTGCATATCTGACAATCATCTGCAAATCTGAAAATCCATCCTGGTGGATCTGATCTGCAGTTGATCTGCAGATGAATGTCTGTTAAACAAGGTGTGTATGAGGATCTGCAGATATCATAGACTATGAATGCAGTTTGCAGGAACGGATCTTTTGCAGGAACAGATCTGTTGAATGTATACAGCATCTTTGTGTGCAGCATCTTGCAAAGATTTCTATCTGATGGGGAGTTCAGCTCCATAGAATAGACTGTGTAGGTATGGCTCTCATACTACAAGGAAAACAAAAATTGCTTTCCTAAAACAGAAAGAATTTGCGATAATTCAGGTTGGAGTGAGCTCGAGATGTCTCCCAGAGCACCACTGCTGAATATATGCAAATTAACCATTGTACCCTTAGAAGCTAAACACACCTCCAGAACCGCTGGAATGCAATGATGTGTCAGCTTGTTAAATTGTACAGAGCCATAATAATCCAACATGCATACAGACTGTTTCGGATTGTTTGATCCTCATCAGTGCATGGCATGGATTAATTTGGCTCTATGGAGTAGGGCTTGTAAACCGAGAGGTACAGACTAACCAGCAAGCTCATGGTGACCCAGAACTCATTGGAGTGTGTAAGGGACTACAATGGTCCTAAAAGCCCCCTTACTAAGATGTTAAGAAAAACAAAAATTGCTTTCCTAAAACAGAAAGAATTTGCGATAATTCAGGTTGGAGTGAGCTCGAGATGTCTCCCAGAGCACCACTGCTGAATATATGCAAATTAACCATTGTACCCTTAAAATTGGTCTGTGATCTTTCATTTTCCAAAGACTTTTATCTGATGTGTGTATGCACCCTAAGTGTTTTGTGGTTGTCCTTGGCAGGTTTTGGTGCGTCGTATCAATGCAAAACTTGCACTAGAGCCCATAGCACTGCCACTAGTCAATTTGCTACCAAATCTCTACCCAAGTAAACATTGCTTGTGTTCAGGGATGAGAGTTAGGATGCTCTTTCCTACAGCTGTCTACTTTACAGGAAATAAGTCTCTTCTTTTGGAGTGATGCAAAAAAAAAAAAAGTTTAACTCCTTAAAACAGAAGGTATTTGCGTTTGCGATTATTCAGGTTGTACTGAGCACATAATGTCTCCCATGATGCATCCCTGCTGAATATGCAAATTATACTTGTCCCTGTAAGCTAACCACACCTCCAGAACCACTGGAATTACCCATAGCCGGATTTACCATAAGGCATTGTAGGTATGTGCCTACAAGCGCCTGATGAAGGAAAGGCGGCTCACTCGCCTTTACTAGTGCCTTCATCCCTCCTTCCCTATACAGAGTCCCAAGCAGAGTGTAAAAAAATTACTCACCCACTCACTCATACCACTGACAAGATCTCCCTTCAGTCAGGGGCACAACTAGATACCTAATAATTGGGGCAACTCTAGCTACTTCCTTCATATTGAGGGTACTTCTGGCTACCTAATACTAAGGGACACCTGTAGCTACCTATGACGGGCAAGTGAACTAAGGGAGAAATGACAGCTGAGCCAGTCAGCACACTTGTAGGTTCAGTTTGATGGGGTTTGTAGGTCCATAGAGGGCAAGTCTAGGGTGCCAGGACATATGTGCCTATGGGCTCCTATAGGGGCCCATACACCTAACGATTTTCCCGCCGATGTACGACCGATTCGATCACAGTGATCGAATCGGCTGTAAAAATCGCCGCGCACACCGCTGACAGAGCGATTGATTTCCGTCCTAAATCGATCGTTCCCATCGATTCCCGTCAATCCGCCCGTGCGGAAGATTTCTCTCGATCGCCGGCGAGTCAGGAGTGCGTCGCTAGCGGCGTTCTCAATACAGCAGGTTTACATTACCTGTTCTGGCCGGCGCGAGTCCCCTAGTCCCGCTGTCTTCTTTCCGCGCTGGGTTCCGGACCGGCTGCAACTACACAGAACTTCCTGTCCCGGCAGGAAGTGTAAACAGTAGAGCGCCCTGTACTGTTTAAACTTCCTCTGGATAGGAAGTTCAGTAGCTGCAGGAACAGTCTGGAGCCCGGAGCGGAGAAGAAGCTGCGGGGACCAGGGAACTCGCGCCGGCCGGAACAGGTAATGTATGCAGGGGGGAGGGGGGCAGCAGCAGCTCCACAGATTGTGATCAGTTTCAGGCTGAAATCGATTCACAATCTGTTTGCAGTAAAGGTGGCCATACGATCAGATCAGATTCGATCGGAGAGGGATCTATCTGTTGGTCGAATCTGATGGCAAATCGACCAGTGTATGGCCACCTTATGATGTAAATCCGGGCCTGAAATTACCCAGTGATGTGTGAGATGCTTGTTTTTCCATCATGACCCGCTTGTGCAGATACTTTTATCCAAATACCTTCACTCCTGCCTAGCCAGACCTGAAAATAAATAGTACACACAAACGTAACAATGAGTTACAAAAAACCCCCACTATATTACAAACCCCCAAGAAACTGTGATCATTGATGGTGCTGATTTTACCAGGCTGTGCTCACCAGGCACCAGCAGCACTTGCCACAATAGCCCAGGAGACAAGGTCTTACCCCCTACTGTCTCTGCAAGAGCACAGCAGCACTCCGTTAAATTAAATTCACTTCTAAAGCCAGACCAATGTTAAACAGGAAGCAGCCTGGATAAAAATCGTTATTTCTATGATTTTTATTTCTATAGTGCCAGCATCATCGTACTACTGTACAAGCATTATAGCTACTGTTATATAGTTCTGTATTTCAGGAGTTGATCAGACTGTTTAGCTGCTGCAGGAACAACACAGAACTAGAAATCAGAAATCCCATGCTCTTCTCTGAACAACAAGAATTAATAAATATTACCTCCTGCGCCTCGCTTTGCAGCCATTCTATCACTTCCCAAGCGACTGGCCTCTGGCAGGCTACAACAAAATGGCTGCCGACACTCCAGCACTGAAGACAGATTACGTTATCACATGCCATACGTGCGCCCCCTTGTGTTTTTTTGCATAACTGTCTTGTTGGACTGCAGTACACACAAGAATACAATAACATTTCAGGACCTTATTCAATTCATTTTATCCTTATGCCTGGTACACACAATGCAATTTGCCAATTTCCCATCAGATAGATGGGTCGAATAGATAATTTCTGAAAGGTCAGATCTGTTTTCCAATTGTTTTTGTGATCTGAAAAGCGATCAGATAAAGCAGCTGTGCCCAACCTACGGCCCAGTTTCTGTGGCCCGCGCGGTGGTGTCCTGCGGAGGGGGAGAGGATCGAGTGGTATTGCGTAGTTATAGTATCGGCGTAGTCCCGCGCATACACCAGCGTGTGCTCCGTATTCAGCCCCGGGTAGCGCTAGAATAGTTAGAAAGCCTCGCTCATTGGTTACTGCAGGAACCTTCCTCCTGCCTGATTCCTATTGGAGGAAGGTTCCTGCAGTAACCAATGAGCGAGGCTTTCTAACTATCCCAACGATCCTCTCCTCCTCCGCAGGACACCGCGGGCAGCCTCCTCAGCCCCACACAGAGCGGGCAGCCTCCTCAGCCCCACACAGAGCGGCCAGCCCCCTCAGCCCCACACAGAGCGGGCAGCCCCCTCAGCCCCACACAGAGCGGGCAGCCCCCTCAGCCCCACACAGAGCGGGCAGCCCCACACAGAGCGGGCAGCCCCCTCAGCCCCACACAGAGCTGGCAGCCCCCTCAGCCCCACACAGAGCTGGCAGCCCCACACAGAGCTGACAGCCCCCTCAGCCCCACACAGAGCTGACAGCCCCCTCAGCCCCACACAGAGCTGACAGCCTCCTCAGCCAGCACACTACAGGCAGGCCACGTGTGGGTAATTAGGCCTCTGTTCCTCCTCAGCAGAGCTGACAGCCTCCTCAGCCAGCACACTACAGGCTGGACTCTGATACCATTGCTGCATTAATCTGCCCTGTGCATACACCCAGGTACCATACTGGACTCTGATACCATTGCTGCATTAATCTGCCCTGTGCATACACCCAGATACCGTACTGGACTCTGATACCATTGCTGCATTAATCTTCCCTGTGCATACACCCAGGTACCATACTGGACTCTGATACCATTGCTGCATTAATCTGCCCTGTGCATACACCCAGGTACCATACTGGACTCTGATACCATTGCTGCATTAATCTGCCCTGTGCATACACCCAGGTACCGTACTGGACTCTGATACCATTGCTGCATTAATCTGCCCTGTGCATACACCCAGGTACCATACTGGACTCTGATACCATTGCTGCATTAATCTGCCCTGTGCATACACCCAGGTACCATACTGGACTCTGATACCATTGCTGCATTAATCTGCCCTGTGCATACACCCAGGTACCATACTGGACTCTGATACCATTGCTGCATTAATCTGCCCTGTGCATACACCCAGGTACCGTACTGGACTCTGATACCATTGCTGCATTAATCTGCCCTGTGCATACACCCAGGTACCATACTGGACTCTGATACCATTGCTGCATTAATCTGCCCTGTGCATACACCCAGGTACCATACTGGACCCTGATACTATTGCTGCATTAATCTTCCCTGTGGATACACCCAGGTACCATACTGGACTCTGATACCATTGCTGCATTAATCTGCCCTGTGCATACACCCAGGTACCATACTGGACTCTGATACCATTGCTGCATTAATCTGCCCTGTGCATATACCCAGGTACCATACTGGACTCTGATACCATTGCTGCATTAATCTGCCCTGTGCATACACCCAGATACCGTACTGGACTCTGATACCATTGCTGCATTAATCTTCCCTGTGCATACACCCAGGTACCATACTGGACTCTGATACCATTGCTGCATTAATCTTCCCTGTGCATACACCCAGGTACCATACTGGACTCTGATACCATTGCTGCATTAATCTGCCCTGTGCATACACCCAGGTACCGTACTGGACTCTGATACCATTGCTGCATTAATCTGCCCTGTGCATACACCCAGGTACCGTACTGGACTCTGATACCATTGCTGCATTAATCTGCCCTGTGCATACACCCAGGTACCATACTGGACTCTGATACCATTGCTGCATTAATCTGCCCTGTGCATACACCCAGGTACCATACTGGACTCTGATACCATTGCTGCATTAATCTGCCCTGTGCATACACCCAGGTACCATACTGGACTCTGATACCATTGCTGCATTAATCTGCCCTGTGCATACACCCAGGTACCATACTGGACTCTGATACCATTGCTGCATTAATCTGCCCTGTGCATACACCCAGGTACCGTACTGGACTCTGATACCATTGCTGCATTAATCTGCCCTGTGCATACACCCAGGTACCGTACTGGACTCTGATACCATTGCTGCATTAATCTGCCCTGTGCATACACCCAGGTACCATACTGGACTCTGATACCATTGCTGCATTAATCTGCCCTGTGCATACACCCAGGTACCATACTGGACTCTGATACCATTGCTGCATTAATCTGCCCTGTGCATACACCCAGGTACCGTACTGGACTCTGATACCATTGCTGCATTAATCTGCCCTGTGCATACACCCAGGTACCGTACTGGACTCTGATACCATTGCTGCATTAATCTGCCCTGTGCATACACCCAGGTACCGTACTGGACTCTGATACCATTGCTGCATTAATCTGCCGCAAACTTCTCATTAAGAAAATGTGCATCAAACGGTGAGTACAACAATTCTTATATTGTCGTTTTCTTTCCATTTCCAACACCATGTTAACTGTTACTAGAAAAACGTTAAAAGTTTTACATCGAAATTTTGTATGCATGTGTTCCGGCCCTCGAGATTTTTCTTGATTTGAAGTTCGGCCCTTGGGCCAAAAAAGGTTGAGCACCACTGAGATAAACAAACGGAAATCAGATCGGACTTGTCCGAAATTATCTACTTGACCCATCTATCTGATGGGATTTTGCATGGTGTGAACCAGACATACGTTTTGCTCTATAAGATTATTTTTCCATCTTCTGTTTTATGCTGGGAATACACAATGAGATTTTTCAGCAGATTTACTGTCCGATCGATTTTCCGATCACTTTTCTGATTGATTTCTATGATTTCTATTCACTTCTGTGAGAAATCAATCAGAAAATCGATTGAAAATCAGATCGGACATGTCATATCTATCGAACCATCTATATGCCAAAAAATCTCATGGTGTATTCCCAGCATTAAATAACCTCTCAGTGTAATTGAAAAAGTAACAAAAAGTATGTTGGGAAAAAAAGTGATACTAAAGTTATTCTGAGTATTTTCCTGCTTGCTTATGATTTGTGGCTTAAAAGCATTTTATTCATAAGTCGCGGAAATATCACAAAGGAGAAAACTTAGGAGAAAAGGTGAATTGAATAAGGCCCGGTTCACATTAGCGTTCGCTGTCCGGATCCGCCTGATCGGATCCGGACCGTATACTGTACAAACGGAACGTACGTTCCGCATAGCAATGCAAAGGCTATGCGGACGTTCACATGCGTACATTCCGTACAGAACGGAGCCGGATCGGATCCGGAGGCTTTTCCAACATGCACTATTTTTTAGGTCCGGATCATCCGGCCCACGCACCCGGACCGGATCCTGACTGCACCATGCGGATATAGAAACCTATGGGGAACGGAAAGCACAGAACACACTGGAGACAAACACCTGACGTTCTACCCCACTTCCTATGCGTATCATAGTGGCCATTTCGGATGGGGACACATGGGCCCAGCATATCTGGAGTGGAGCAGCAGTGACACACGTACTGGAGCTATTTGGCAGTATGTCGGGAGGTGGAGGTGAGGCCTACAGCGGAGGACCTGATTGTACAGGTGCACCAGGTGCACCTACTGCTGACCCCAACAACTTTAAAGGCATTTTGTTATTTTTTTACGATCCGGATCCGGATGGCAGCCTGATACAGTCCTGATGCAAACGGACCGGATCCGGATCGGAACCGTACGGTTCCAATCCGGATCAGGTCCTGATACGATACGGATCCGGTCCGTTTGCATGCCAAAACGCAAGTGTGTCAAATTTACATACGTTATTTTTGTGTACCAATGAGGCACTGCTATGCACTTTACCACAGGATCCCCCAGGGGAACAATCAACTTATGTAAATTTGACATTTGACTCAGTTAATTATTCATACTATTTAGGGGCCTTTGACCTTGGTTAACTGCTTGTTTTTAATTGTTTTTAAATTTTTGAGCTGGTCATGAATAAAGTTTTTTTCATTTGATCTTTTTGTCTCAGGCTCTCTATATATATTTTTACACTTGCTTGTAGCTATGTATGACATTATTGATAAGTGAGGGGGTTCCTTTTTCTTTGATGTGGTTGTTAGAATCCCATTCATTTAGCAATAACCTTATCACTACTTATCACATCTAAATGATTGATATGTTGATTATTTGGGAATACATTTTTTTTGTG
Organism: Hyperolius riggenbachi; assembly: GCF_040937935.1. Lineage (NCBI taxonomy): Eukaryota > Metazoa > Chordata > Amphibia > Anura > Hyperoliidae > Hyperolius > Hyperolius riggenbachi. The sequence goes on along the minus strand of NC_090655.1, from coordinate 209,076,650 downwards.
GCTGATATTTTTCTTTCTGAATTACTTTAGGTTCTGTGAACTTTAAAAAATATTTGCCTATTTAGCCTGGTTATCACAACATTTAAATGATGTTCCTAGTACAATGTATTGTGGCAATATTTTATTTGAAAATGATGGTGTATATTTCTGTTTTTCTTTTTCTCATTGTACTTTATCAATAATTGCATGCCTTTATTTGAAAAAATAACAGCGATAAACTCTCATGACATACATATTTAAAAAGCTGAGCCCCTAAGGTAACAATTTTATGTTTTCCTGTTCAACTACAGAATTTATTTTTTTTTAAACAACCTGAGAGCATATAGGCATAAGCCAGCTCTCACGAAGTGTCCCTAACCCCACTTGACTGAGAGTAGGCCCATGTTACCAAAAACATCAACATTAACCATTTCTGCCACCCGAACGTGATCCTCACGTCCAGGCGGCTGCTCTGCTGCAGTTCCCGCACTTCGGCGCGATCCCACGCGCGATCGCGGGCGCGCCCCCGTGCTGTCCCCCGGTAGCCCTCGGAGCAGTGAACGTGAACATGGTTCCCGATCACTGATCCGTGTCCCCAGCAGAAAAACCAAAGCGCTCTTACTAGAGGCTTCAGTCTTTCTGCAAAAAAAAATTTCCCCATCCCCCTTGTGCTTCCGGTGATCGAGAAGCACAAGGAGAAAAAAATAAACTCAAAGTGGCCATCTTGTGGCCAAATAGTAAAACTACATCTGCATATTTTTTACAGTACAATTTACACATATAATAACATTAAAAATTAACTGTTTATTTCCCACACCAACATATTACCCAAATAAAATTTTTAATGGAAAAAAAAATTACAATAAAAAACAAAAACATAAATAGTTATCTAGGAGTCTGAACTTTTAAATATGCATTTGAAGGGGGTATACTACGAACATTTTTAAAATTATAAGCTTGTAAATAGTGATGGACGCAAAACGGAAAAAATGCACCTTTATTTCCAAATAAAATATTGGCGCTATACATTGTGAAAGGGACAGAATTTAAATGGTGAAATAACCGAGACAAACAGGCAAATAAAATACATAGGTTTTAATTATGGTAACGTGGATTATTTTAAAGCTATAATGGACGAAAACTGAGAAATAATGAATTTTTTCAATTTTTTTCTTATTAATCCTGTTAAAATGCATTTATAAAAAAATAATTCTTAGCGAAATGTTCCACCCAAATAAAGCCTAATTAGTGGTGGAAAAAAACAAGATATAGATCAATAAATTGTGATAAGTAGTGATAAAGTTATTAGCGAATGAATGGGAGGTGAAAATTGCTCTGATGCATAAGGTGAAAAATCCCCGTGGGCTGAAATGGTTAAAACAATGTACAGAAAAAAAAAAGTACGGCCACACCTGGGTACGGTAGTAAAAATGATCTTTATTGTTATACTTTTAAAAATTCAAGGGATTATCCCACCAACACCGTCCACTTTAAAGGGACTCCGAGCAGTGCAGAAACTATGGAAAGATGCATATCATTTTAAAGCTCTCTTTCTCCTCTTTCCAATGATATACAAACCGCCACCCTACGCCTTTTAGTTTTCGCTATTTTTGCGATTGAAATTGCCGCGATTTCAATCGTGAAAATCGAGAAAACTAAAAGGCGTAGGGCGACGATTTATGTGTCGCCAGAAAGAGGAGAAAGAGAGCTTTAAAATTATATCCATCTTTCCATAGTTACATTGTATTACACAGGGCGACTTTTTCTGCTGAATGGAGCTGCTGACACTGGGGAAAGTGTCGTCCTGTGTAATACAAGTAACTATGGAAAGATGGATATCATTTTAAAGCTCTCTTTCTCCTCATTCTGGCAACCCCAAAATTGTCGCCCTACGCCTTTTAGTTTTCTCTATTTTCGCGATTGAAATCGCAGCCGCAGCAATTTCAATCGCGAAAATAGCGAAAACTAATAGGTTTAGGGCGGCGGTTTATATATCATTGGAAAGAGGAGAAAGAGAGCTTTAAAATGATATGCATCTTTCCATAGTTTCTTCACTGCTCAGAGTCCAAGCATAGTGCAAATCAGGGGTCGACCTCCTGCATGCAGCATAACATCACACTCCTGCATTTCCTACTCCTGCATCACAATGTTCTGAACTGGACCTACCCTTCCACTTGTTCTGGAGTGTGATGAGAGCTACTGTGAATGGAGTTGTCGCTCAGAAGAGAGGATGGCAGTATCGGCCTACGCCGTAAGTATCCACTCAGCTGGACTCTGTGATCCAAGGATCTCCAGCTTGTGTCAGAGCGCTGGCAGCAGCCGTGCTTCTCATGGTGCATAATGCTGTAAAAGAGATTCTGAACTAAACACTTATCTTCTGCAAGACTAAGTAAGCAAAGCCTTCCTCTTGTGCTTCAGAGAAATAACACTTGTGCAACGCTGAATCCAGCTATATTCCTCCCCTAACGGGAAGTTGATGATGAAGAGGAAATGGAACATAATTGCCTGGAGTTAAAGAGGAACTTGTACTGCATGTAACGTAATGATTAAAACTGCTTATATTTTACAATATTAATTCATATAGTCAGTGCTTGGCAATTGTAAAATCTCTCCGTACCTGATTTACATTCCTAAATTTATTACAGGTGGCAGGTGCATCGCTGCGGAATGTTTGCTTGTTGTGTATTCCGAAGTCAGCAGAAATTACACCTAGTCTCCCAGAGTACACCGGAAGGAGAAGGCTGCATAACTAAATAGCCTAGGCTAAACATCACTAGTCCTGCAGGGTTAAATAGCAATTTACAGTAACATATAGATACAGGAAGTATTTCGGATGCTGATATTGAGATAATAACACTAAATTTGAGTATTCTGAATAATGTATTACATTCTGCTATATGTTACTGTGGTTCTTCTTTCATGGAGGCAGAGATTGCCCAGATTTCACCAGCAAAGGAAGATACCAATACCAAATGCAGATATGATACTGTAGATGGGTCCGGGTTATATCACAATGGAAAAGTTGTTGGTGGATAATCAGTAGTCAGTTCCACTGAGATTCTCATAAAAGGAGCTCAGCCACTTCAGTGTTCCGCTGAACAGACTGAATTATTAGCGCTTGCTGAAAGTTGTGTAATGCAACCAGTTACATTTCTTGGTACAGGGCTGTACCACCTGCTAGTCTTACCACCTCCGGTCAAAAGGGAGAGTGGGTAGTCTTCATGGTGCCACACACATTACAATTTCTTTATTTTGATTGGATTTGACCAATCCGATCTAATTATTTGGTTGATTGGGAGTTTTGAAGAAATCGTTCGATGTTTCAGATTGCTGCAATTTCGAGGGAAAAAAAATTGTAAACTGTGGCGTAGTAGTTAGCACTCTTGCCTTGCAGCGCTGGGTCCCTGGTTCGAATCTCAGCCAGGTCAACATCTGCAAGGAGTTTGTATGTTCTCCTCATGTCTGTGTGGGTTTCCACATCCCAAAAACATACAGATAAGTTAATTGGCTTCCCCTTAAATTGGCCCTAGACTATGATACATACACTACACAATATATACATAGACATATGCCTATGGTAGGGACTAGATTGTGAGCTCCTCCGAGGGACAGTTAAGTGACAAGACAATATACTCTGTACAGCGCTGCGTAATATGACGGCGCTATATAAATACCTAAATAAATAAATAAACCTCTAAAAAGTTGGCTGGTTGGAAAACCCTCCTGTATGGCAAGCTTTCACTCAATAAGCAACTGTTGACAGTTTTGTATTTTCATAGAACTTTATTATCCACTATGACATTTATCACCATATTCCATATCTGGACATCTTTCAATCTATCAATAGTTCATGCAATAATAATTTGCTGTTTAGTATTAGTTACACCACATTGCTACTTACAGAACTGCATTTACCACACTTTGATTTCTGTTTATTAGATACATAAACAAAGCAAGTACAATACAGTTGTCATTCCTCTTGCTCTGTAGATTTCGCTGACAGATCTTCAGGCTTATCCTCTGTAGCCCAATGGAGGAGCGCTTATTCCAGGATGCTGCAGTCTCTCAGCAGCATGTAACAAGTAGCATCTCTGTAAAAACAGGTCCTGCTGCCCCAAATCAGGTGATGCAGAGAGAGGGCATGACGTGTGGCACATGAGCACTGTGGAGATGGAGATGAGGAGGAGAGGGCTTGGAGCACACTGGCTAGATAGGTAAGTAAAACTTGAACTGTGGCTCCACGCCGCGCGCCTTAGTTACGGCACTGCAGTGACCTGCTTCATACGTCATGTGGAGAGCATTGTAGAAACAGTCTCTGGGGGCACATATAGAAAGCTGACTGTGTTTGCTCCATTCACTGCTTTGCCGGGTCCTGCAGAAGCGTCTGCTGCAGTTGTGCCCCCAGAGACTGTTTCCACAATGCTTTCCACATGACGTATGAAGCAGGTCACTGCAGTGGCGTAACTAAGGAGTTTGGCGCCCCTGTTCAAATTTTACATGGGGCCCCAAGCACTCTATTTATATGGAGCCCCAAAACCTATCAAATACAGCTGCAGTGTCATCGAGGTGTAATCACAGTAAGAAAATAGCTTGTTGAAGTGGACCTGAACTCTAGCACAGGACAGAAAGAAAACATTGAGACATTCACCCTGTATGTATTTAGAGAGTTTAGCCTGTCTAATTCCCCCTCATCTGTGTCTAATCAAAACTTGTAGTTTGATCACTCCTCTGTGTCACCTGACTGCCATGGCAGATAAGCTCATTTGAAAGCACAGGATGTTTAGAATATGTCTGCTTCCATGAAAGCAAGAAGTAGATAGACTGCAGATTTATTGTAGGATTTGTATCAGCTGTAACAAGGAAATGTTTTTCTTTAAAGGTTATAATGCTGTTGCGTATCTTTTAGAGCAGAGAGGACATTCTGAGTTCAGGTCCGCTTTAAGGATAACCACTATTCAATGCACAAATAGAGGTGTTCATTATCAGCATAACACCAATAAAAAGCGAATAAGATGGTTGAAGGATGGCCCCTAGAGGACCTGTCTGGCCCAAGGGCCAAGGTGCGGTCACAATCTCTGCACTCCCTATTGCTACACCACTGGGTCACTGTAATTATCGATCAGTAAGCTGAATACATTTATATTAGTAACACTGATGTAATATATTGGTGTACAACTGGACATGCCTCCAATATGCGCAGTATAACACTAACCCTGAAGGAAAAGATGTCACATGGAATGGAATGAAATGTATTTATCGAGGGCTGGGCAATGCACACAGTGTAAAACTGCACACACTATATAATAACTGCAATGTTGCTGGCTTGGACAGGAAGTCTGAGTACAACCACAAACAGGTAGAAAATACTGGTATTCGAATAGATCCCTACCTACACAATAGCAATACTGCATACAAGTGTCTAAGCTACACACAAGGGGCTTGATTCACTAAGACAAATATCATCCCTTATCAGAGTTAACACACCTTATCAGCATTAACCCATCTTATCAGAGTTAACATGCCTTATCAGAGTAGCATTGTGAGCACTACGAACTTATGCCTATTGGGCCAATCAAAGTGTGGAGATAATGTCCTTTAAAGTGATTGGACCCGCAGGGGCTCAGGGCAGGACGAGTGGAGCTCTCGTCATTGCCAATTATCAGGCATAAGTTTGTTGCGCTTACTGTGCTACTCTAATAAGGTATGTTAACTCTGATAGGGTATGCACTCTGATAAGGTGTGTTAACGCTGATAAAGCGTGTTAACTCTGATAAGGCGTACTATTTGTCTTAGTGAATCAAGCCCAATGTGCTAAGCTATTTACTCTGTCTTCTAGCTGCTATTTTCTTACAGGTGTGATGGTAGACATGGCAAGGAAGCTTTACTCTATTTACAGTGGCAGCTGGATGATTTTGAACAGGACTCTAGGTAACAATGAGATGATGGGAAGAGAAAAGAGCAGCAACACTGCCTGTGGACTCAATGGGGTATCATCATTATCTTCCTACAAGTCCTCAAATCTCTTAAAGGGAACCTAAAGTGAGAGGTATATGGAGGCTGCCATATTTATTTTAAGTAATACTAGTTGTCTGCCTATCCTGCTGATCCTCTGCCTCTAATACTTTTAGCCATTGACCCTGAACAAGCATGCAGCATATCAGGTGTTTCTGACATTTTTGGCAAATCTGACGAGATTAGCTGCATGCTTGTTTCTGGTGTGATTCAGACACAGCTGCAGCCAAACAGATCAGCATTGCTGCCAGGAAACTGGTATTGTTTAAAAGGTAATAACTATGACAGCCTCCATATACTTCCTGCTACATCTTTCCATTGAAAGTACGGCTCACTTCTGGGGTATACACGCAAGTAGTCCAGTAATGCACTGCATACATGAACGGAATCACTGTGATAACCCCATAACTAATCACATCAAATTTTTTATTTTTGGACTCTACCCTGCGTTATAGCCAGAAAGTCAATCTTATCTCTCGTCAGATAACTCATACAGGGCAGAAGCTGTATCCATGCCCCAGCTGTAGGAAATGTTTTACCTGAAAAGCTAATCTCCTTGTCCATCAAAAAATGCACACCAGGGAAAACCCTTTTTCAGAATGAGGGAAACATTTTTCCAAGAGAGCCAATCAGATCACACATTAAAAGACTCACAGAGGTGATTAACTGTATTCAGGTTCAGAGTGTGGGAAATGTTTTACTGAAAGGTCAGATCTAGATATGCACTGGCTGTTGACTGATGGTGTAATGGTTAAGGGCTCTGCCTCTGACACAGGAGACCAGGGTTCGAATCTCGGCTCTGCCTGTTCAGTAAGCCAGCACTAATTCAGTAGGAGACCTTTGGCAAGTCTCCCTTACACTGCTACTGCCAAAAGAGCGCACCCTAGTGCCTGCTGCTCTGCTCTGGCACTTTGAGTCTGCAAGGAGAAAAGCGCAATATAAATGTTATTTGTCTTGTCTTGTCTTGTCACTTTACAATTCATACAAGGAAAATACATTTTTTTGGTTCCAAATGATGTGTGTTTTTCACAGAAGTCATCCCTGACTAGAAACTTTTCTCATAAATCAACCCTTTTAAGGCATGAACAGATTCACAACATGGGGAAACTATATTACTGCTAGAACACGTGTATGCAGTATTGCTACTGTGTAGGTGCGGCGTCTTATTGCACATGAAAAGTTCATACAGGAGAAAAGCCATTTTCCTGTTCTGGGTGTGGGAAATGCCTTTCCAGAAAATCATGTCTTATTAAACATGAGGAAATTCACACAGGAGAGAAGCTGTACTCATGTCTGGAATGGGGTAAATGTTTTGCCAAAATACAGACCGCTCATACAGGAGAGAAGCCATTTTCTTGTACGGAATGCAGAGAATGCTTTTCTTGAAAGTGGTCTCTTCTTACCCATGAAAAAATGAATACTGGGGTGAAGTCTCATTCATGTTCAGAGAGTGGGAAAGGCTTTCCTGGGAAATGCCCACTCATTGCACATAAAAGAGCTTGCTTATGTTCAGAATGTGGGAAATGCTTCCCTAACAGAGCTAATCGTGATGGCCTCTAGATAATTCACATGACTGAATTCCCATATTCCTGCTCTAAATGTGGCAAAGGTTTTACTATGCCAGTCAAACCTGACTTTACACCATCGTGTCCACGCTGAAGGGAAGCCACCTTTATTTTCCAAGTGTGGAAAGCAGTTTACCAGGAAGTCCTACCTAGTGGAACATCTTTGTTTCCACAGTACACAAGAGTTTTCTGTGCTAGGATACGTTAGGGGATTTCTATGAGCTTTCTATATAATAATTCCTAATTAGGGGAAGTATAGCAGTAATCATAGACTGATACATAGTCCAGTAGCAGGGTTACCCAGTTTGTCCCTAGCTTTTAATAGCACTGGATTTTTTTGTTTCCTCCATACTGAGTCACATGCGCACAATCCTAGTTCATCTTCAGTTTTCTGTATGAGGCTTCATTGTTTTTCATTATCCATTCAGACATCCAGCCAGCTACTGACACCTCTTCCTTAGCTGAAATGTCATGTTTTGCTCTGTCCAATATAGTGTACATTTAGGCCTGATTAACAGGGACCGCTGGACTGTGTGTTTGCCACACAATTCATACTCCAATCAGCCAGCCAGTGAACCTCTTCTGGCTGCAGTTTAAAGCAAGCATGTAACCTCACAAAAAAGTTATGCTTACCGGAGTAGAGGGAAGCCATTGGATGGTCAAGAAGTTTCCCATGTCCTCAACTCCTCCACTGCTGGCCGAGAGCCTCTTCTAGTTTGCAGCTGCGCTCCTCTCAATATAAAAGCGGCTGTGCTGGGCATGTGCAAGTACAGCCAAGCCTGCACAGTAGCATGAAGCGGCTCATGGATGAGCAGCTGTGGCTAACTGATCAGATGGGGCCTTACAGTTCAGAGGGACCCTGCACAGCAACAGTGGCTCCTGGATGACTTGAGAAGCCTCTGGACTATCCTTAGGCTTCCCTCTACTTAGGTAAGTATCTTTGGGGGACATTTATCAAGAGTGTCTGAGACAAATGTTGGTAGGTTTTTAGTAATTCATGCAGAACTGTCTCAGACACCTTAAGAAATAATTAAATACAGTCGTGCAGTTTCCTTCTTAAACTGTTGTAAAATAGAAGGAGTTAGGTAGGTTTCTCAGACAGTGCAGTGTGTGAGGGAAATTGCTGTTGCTGAAGTAACCAATACATCTGCTGTATTGCATCAATGCCTAGCACTGGAAGGGTTAAGCACAGAACAGCTTCACAGGACACCTGGCAGCAGGGGGAGGAGTACTTCACAAATCATGCCTAGCTTGCACTGCTGCACTGCACAGCTCTGTAGAACTGCTATTAAGCACTTATTAATCTGCGACAGTTTAGGAATGGATTTGCACGTTTCTTAACTGTAGTGCAGCTCTAGAAATCCACGCCAAACTGCCACTATTATGTAGGATTTGAGAAGTTTCTTATTATCATGCAGAACAGTTCCTCCGCTGGTTAGAACAGTTTAAGAAGAAAAAACTGTCGGTAATGCTTTTGATAAATCTGGCGCTTTCTTTTTTTTTGTGATGTTACAGGCTTGCTTTAAGGCCTCCTTAAACCGGACGCCTGAACAGAGCTGTTGTCGAGCAGGTCAGCCTCAAGTACCTTGCGGCTGCAGTTTGTAACTCCATTGGTGTCAGCATGTTGCAAAGAAAGCAACATATTGTGCGTGAGCATAACCGCAGCTGTGCTGAAATGCAACTCAATCAAAATGAGCAAGAAGTGCATTTCATTAACCGACTTCCAAGCTGGATACAACTTGTATTAAATCTGCATGGAAGCTGGAAATTCTATAATCTCATTGACATCTTTACTGACAAAAATCGTACTTTACTTTGTGAGCAGCTCAGTTGGCAGGATATATTTTGCTGTTTATTTTCAGAATCCGTGTTTGTATATATTGTAAATAGAGATAATACATCTCCTGCTGGTGTTGGGCATTTTTAAAACACTGGTGTGCTTCATTGTAATGTTGAAGGCATATCCCAGGGAGCACAAGCATCCCTCTACCTCAAGTTCAGTTTAAAATGATAGAAGTGGCATAGCATACGGTATCTATACAGCCTAGTGCAGGCATGTCCAAAGCCCAGCCTGGGGGCCAAATCCACCCTGCCAAGCCATTTCTTGTGGACCTCAAATTAGTGGCCCCCAGTAACAGACACTGATTAGCAGCTGCCAATGTGCTTACTGCATACAGTATGGATTATTTCCCATGAAAATGTTTTACTTGACAAAAAATGTCACAGGCATTGTGTACCTAATGGCAATTAGCAAAAATTGTGCTTAATTTTTCTGGGTTGACCCTCTAGCTCTCTCAACAATGGTGATATGGCCTTTGTCCTAAAAGGTTTGGACACCCCTGTCCTAGGGTCTCCATACATGGAATGTATCCAGGGGGTACTTTAGTTGGGCCCAGAGGGTACTTGAACTTCTCATAGTTAATCTATTAGGCTGGTTTCACAGTGGGACGTTACAGGCGCACGTTAGAGCAGCCTGTAACGCAGCCCACCGCACAGTAATGAAAAATCAATGGGCTGTTCACAGTGCCCATGCTGCGTTACATTGTAACGCTGCGCCACAAGCCAACGTACTGCATGCAGTACTTTATACGCGGCTGAGCCGCGTTAGACTGCTTGCACATGCTCAGTAATGTTGGGGAGGAGCGGAGAGCGGCCAGGCACATGGCTAATTAATATTCACTGCACGTTGAGACGTGCAGTGTTTACTTCCTGGAGCGGCCGCTCTGTGCGGCGATTGGCCGGCGGGACCACGTGATGCGGAGAGCTCCGCTCACGTGGTCTCCGCAGTGACTCCGCAAGAGCAGGCGCACCAAGAGCTGCTTGTAACACGGCTCTTGGTAGCGTCCTGCTCCAACACCACCAGGCGTTGCGTTAGGGGGACGTTATGCGACCTTAACGCCCCCTCTAACGCAACGTCCTGGTGTGAAACCAGCCTTATAGTAAGTTTTGAGTTTTTGACAAGGGCTTGTTGAAAAAAGCGCACTGTGCTGGTCCAGGACGCCTCGCATCTGCCCAATAGCATGGAGCTGCTCCGTACCACTGCTCAGGTGTCCAGCGCATTGCGATAGCACTCGTTCATATACAGGAGTGCGGTTGCGATCTTCCAGGGGGTCGCGGAATCCACTGGTTGTCTGAAGGAGAACGTGGAGGATCCAGAGTCTTCTCTCAACCTAGGTAAGCATTTGATTTTCTCTCCTTTAAAACTTATAGGTTTCCTTCAAAGGATACCTAACCCGAGGCAGAGCTATGATACTACCCTCCCATTACCCCCTCTTCCCTCTACCTGAGGAGAATGTTTGAAGGTTTATCTTTAGCTGAAATACAAGGAGTGATTATGGTAACCGGGGAGAATGAGGAGAGGAACGGTCAACACAAAGCTTTATGGAGATCCAGCATGAATATACTTCTGTGCTTACCTTAGGTAGCTTTGTCTCAAGTCAGTTTTATTTGATTCTATTTAAAGGATACCCAAGGTGACATGTGACATGATGAGATAGATGTGTATGTACAGTGCCTAGCACACCAATAACTATGCTATGTTCCTTTTTTTCTTTCTCTGCCTGAAAAAGTCAGACTACAGTGCGACCCTCACTGGTAAGAAATTACAACTATAAAACACTTTCGCAGCAGAATAGAGATGGCCCGACCGGTTCGCTGGCAAACGGTTCCAGGCGAACTTTGGGTGGTTCGGTTCGGTTCGCCCCTATAATGCTCCATTAGGGTCACTTTGACCCTCTACATCACAGTCAGCAGGCACATTGTAGCCAATCAGGCTACACTCACTCCTGGAGCCACTCCCCCCGTATATAAGGCAGGGAGCGCCGGCCATTACACTCACTCGTGTGCCTGCAGTAATTAGAGAAGGGCAAGCTGCTACAGACTGTCTCTCATAGGGAAAGATTAGTTAGGCTCTTGGCTTGTTAGCTTGCTCCTGGCTGATTCTTATTGCTAAAATAGCACCAACAACAGCTCTTTTGAGAGCTAATGCTGTTATTGTGATCTATTTTTGTTCTGTGTGTCCCACTAATCTAACTGACACTTGTGTTGCATAGACAGCTTTTGTAAATCATACTGTGTGTGTGCCACTGCCCAGCCCAGCAAATTCAGTGACTACCTGTGTGTGTGATAGGCAGCTGCACATTGTAATACCCATTACTGCATATATATTACTGCATATACCAAGCTGTTGTGTTGATTCAGTGAACCCACCTCATCACTGCATATACCTACCTACCTTTTGTGTTGAGTGAACCCACCTCATCACTGCATATACCTAGCTGTTGTGCTGAGTGAACCCACCTCATCACTGCATATACCTACCTTTTGTGTTAAGTGAACCCACCTCATCACAGCATATACCTAGCTGTTGTGTTCAGTGAACCCACCTCATCACTGCATATACTTACCTACCTTTTGTGTTCAGTGAACCCACCTCATCACTGCATATACCTACCTTTTGTGTTGAGTGAACCCACATCATCACTGCATATACCTACCTGTTGTGTTCAGTGCACCCACCTCATCACTGCATATACCTACCTTTTGTGTTGAGTGAACCCACCTCATCACTGCATATACCTAGCTGTTTTGTTCAGTGAACCCACCTCATCACTGCATATACCTACCTTTTGTGTTAAGTGAACCCACCTCATCACAGCATATACCTAGCTGTTGTGTTCAGTGAACCCACCTCATCACAGCATATACTTACCTAGCTGTTGTGTTCAGTGAACCCACCTCATCACTGCATATACTTACCTACCTTTTGTGTTCAGTGAACCCACCTCATCACTGCATATAACTACATTTTGTGTTGAGTGAACCCACCTCATCATCACTGCATATACCTAGCTGTTTTGTTCAGTGAACTTACCTCATCACTGCATATACCTAGCTGTTGTGTCGAGTGAAACCACCTCATCACTGCATATACCTAGCTGTTTTGTTCAGTGAATCCACCTCATCACTGCATATACTTAACTACCTTTTGTGTTCAGTGAACCCACCTCATCACTGCATTTACCTTGCTGTTGTGGCAAGTGGTGTCATCATTGTCCGCCATAACAGATTCTCGTTAAAGGATTTAAAGTTAATTCATTTCAAATACAGCAGGGCCTCGAAAGTCCTCCTCCTGTATTATTATTTTTGGTCACTACCATTGTGTTGAGTGAACCCACCTCCTCACTGCATATACCTAGCTGTTGTGTAGAGTGAACCCACCTCATCACTGCATATACCTAGCTGTTGTGGCAAGTGGTGTCATCAATATCCGCCATAACAGATTCTTGTTAAAGGATTTAATGTTAATTCATTTCAAATACAGCAAGCACTCAAAAGTCCTCCTGTATTGTTATTTTTGGTCACTACCTCGGGGTGTGCATGCCATGCCTGCTGCCTTCCTTGGATGTGTGGTGGTAGCCGCTCCTGCTCCTTTTCCCACAGCGTGCCTGCTGCCTTCCTTGGATGTGTGGTGGTGGTAGCCGTTTCTTAGGCTCCCACTCCAGACCGGAATCGAACCAGGATTCCCCGGCCATTACCCCTGGTCAGTCACCATGGTACTGAGAAAGTACCATCAAAAGTTTCACACAGTTGAATGAATGGCAGACTTGCCCTCCATAACACATTATTGGCAAATGCGTCTTCCGCTGGGTCAAGGGTCCATCTGACCACAGATGCTTGGTCTGCAAAGCACAGTCAGGGCAGGTACATTACTTATACAGCATGGGTCTCAGGCTCCCACTTCGGATCGGAATCGAACCCTGATTCCCCGGCCATTACCCACTGGTCACAATGGCAGACTTGCCCTCCAGAACAGATTCTCGTGAAAGGCAAGTGGTATCATCAATGTCCACCATAACAGATTATTGTTAAAGGATTTAAAGTTAATTCATTTCAAATACAGCAGGGCCTCAAAAGTCCTCCTCCTGTATTGTTATTTTTGGTCACTACTTCGGGACGTGCATGCCATGCCTGCTGCCTTCCTTGGATGTGTGTGGTGTAGCCGTTTCTTACGCTCCAACTCCGGACCGGAATAGAACCATGATTCCCCGGCCATTACCTGTGGTCACTCACAATGGCAGACTTGCCCTCCGTAAAAGATTCTCACCTCCTTGAGGAGGAGACCAACCTGGTGAATCGCAGTAAAGGCACCATCAGACTTGCCCTCCATAACAGAGATTCTCGTTAAAGGATTTAAAGTTGATTAATTTCACATACACAGCAGGGCCTCGAAAGTCCTCCTCCTGTATTGTTATTTTTGGTCACTACCTCGGGATGTACATGCCTGCCTTCTGCCTTCCTTGGATGTGTAGTGGTAGCCGTTTCTTAGGCTCCAACTCCGGACCAGAATAGAACCAGGATTCACCGGCCATTACCCGTGGTCACAATGGCAGACTTGCCCTCCATAATAGATTCTCGTTGCAGGTACTAAACCGCAAGCAGAAAATGTAATTTACAAAAAAAAAAATAGATGTAAGCTTTAACAATGGTAGAGAAAGAACCATGGAAAGTTGATAAGGCAGTCAGACATTACCTAACCTGACATTACTGAGTGAGGAAGAGAAATCTGGCCATGGTGCGCAGTAGTACAGCACGGCCGTCACTACACAAACAGCTGTTTGCGGTGCGTTACACAGTGAGTTTGGTGTGTCAGTGTGAAGCAGTACACTAATTACAGTACCTGATTGATGTATACACATGCAAGATGTTTTAAAGCACTTTAGGCCTGCAATTTAGCATTCAATGTGATTTCTGCCCATAAAATGCTGCGTTACGTCAAATCCAGATTTTTCCCCGGGACTTTTGGCGTGTATCCCACTCCGCCACCTGGGGGTCCAGGTGTTAGACCCCTTGAAACATCTTTTCCATCACTTTTCTGGCCAGCATAAGTGTTTCTAGTTTTCCAAGTTCACCTCCCCATTGAAGTCTATTGCGGTTCGTGAAAGTTCGCGCGAACCGAACCTTTTGCGGAAGATCGCAAATGCGGTTCGTGAACTGAAAATCGGAGGTTCGGGCCATCTCTATAGCAGAAATGGCTTCTCAGAACAGGAAAGAGATAGAAAAGGGTCAATAGTTCATAGATTTTAGCTCTGGCATTCTTCAATGAATGTGTCATTGAGCAAAAACAATAAAACAGTAAAGACTTAGAAAATAGATGTAAAGAGAACCCGAGGCAAGTGTGTAGCAATAGGGGTTGCAGAGGTAGCGACCAGTGGGGGCCCTTGGGCCAGAGGGGCCCCGACGGGCCCTCCCTTAACTGCAGTATTAGCTCTCTATTGGTCCTGTGCTCATAAAAATCACTTCTATAGATACTTTGAATAGTGGTAATCATTAACAAACTGTTCCCCATCCTCTTCTGGCACCTCTGACACTGTAGTTGCCATCGGCCGGTTTTGGTGCACCGTATCAATTGTTAAGTATAGAGTGCTTAGGGGGCCCCAATGTAAAACTTGCATCGGGGCTCACCGCTCCTTAGCTACGCTACTGACCCGAGGCATGTTTGTCAAATCATATTAGGACACAGAGGCATGTTCTGTGTACAATGTCCAGCCTCTGTGTCCTTTTATTGTGCCTCCAGCCCCCTCCCCTCTCGGCTCTGCTGTCCCCCTTTAAAAGAAGCGCCAGGCTAGCCACAAGCAAATTGTCACTAGCCTGCTATTTACCTCAGCCTGTCACTCATTGCCACTCCCTCGCCTACTGTATTACACGGCTCCTCCGCCCGTGTCCCTTTCCTTCCCGCCTCCGTAAGCTTCCTCCAATCGGAAGCTTAGCTTGGAGGAAGCTTACTGAGATGGGGAGGGAAGGGACACAGGCGGGGGGACCGGGTAATACAGGAGGCGGGGGAGCCCTTGAAGGACACAGAGGCAGGTCATTGTACACAGAACATGCCTCTGTGTACTAATATGAATTGTCAAACATGCCTCGGGTTCTTTTTAAATATAAAATAAAACTGTGGTATATGTAAAAAAAAATATCTTTAAGAGGAGGATAGATACAATTATTTATTTCATTTGTTCATTTTTTTACACAGGTTCAATTTTGGTATAAAGGCAGGATGTCATGTGGACAATAAGAACTTTTATTGTATATTATGTTAGATGGTAATTCTCCTTCTTCTTAATAACAAAATAGATACATTTTAATTTTGTGCAGCACTCCTTATGATGTCATTAAAACCTTCCTCTGACCAAAACGCCCAGTGGAAAATAATTCACCGGGTCAGGTAGACCACGATTACAATGGTCGTAAGCATATTCCGCACATTATGTAACCACCAATTTCCCCTCAAAGCAATAATAAAGTTCATAGAGCAGTATGGGTCTGATGCAAGAAAGTGTGGTAATATTGCCATGCAGACAGTGCACGGCAATATTACCACTGCTACTGACAGCGTGTATCGCGGGTAATAGGGCGACTGCTGCTACAGTACATGTTGAAAACTAACGTTTCTGTGTACAGGGCCGGTTGTAGACTTTTTGCCGCCTGAGGCAAACTTGAGGATGTGCCCCCCCCCCTCCCCCCTTGCCCGATTTCTCTCCTCCCTCCCTCTTTAAGGCCCGGTTCACATTAGCGTTCCCTGTCCGGATCCGCCTGATCGGATCCGGACCGTATACTGTACAAACGGAACGTACGTTCCGCATAGCAATGCAAAGGCTATGCGGACGTTCACATGCGTACGTTTCGTACAGAACGGAGCCGGATCGGATCCGGACTCCGGAGGCTTTTCCAACATGCGCTATTTTTTGGGTCCGGATCATCCGGCCCACGCACCCGGACCGGATCCTGACTGCACCACGCGGATATAGAAACCTATGGGGAACGGAAAGCACAGAACACACTGGTGACAAACACCTGATGTTCTACCCCACTTCCTATGCTTATCATAGCGGCCATTTCAGATGGGGACACATGGGCCCAGCATATCTGGAGTGGAGCAGCAGTGACACACGTACTGGAGCTATTTGGCAGTATGTCGGGAGGTGGAGGTGAGGCCTACAGCAGAGGACCTGATTGTACAGGTGCACCAGGTGCACCTTCTGCTGACCCCAACAACTTTAAAGGCATTTTTTTATTTTTTTACGATCCGGATGGCAGCCTGATACAGTCCTGATGCAAACGGACCAGATCCGGATCGGATCCGGATCGGAACCGTATGGTTCCAATCCGGATCAGGTCCTGATACGATCCGGATCCGGTCCGTTTGCATGCCAAAACGCAAGTGTGAACGGGGCCTTAAGGTCCCCCTCCGTTGCTCTCCTCCAACTCCATGCAAAAGAACAGCAGCGGCAGCATGTTGGCACTTACGTCCGGCTGATGGCGGGTCCCCCCTGTGATGTGCCTGCAGCTGCTGGGTCTCCCTGTGACCTACCCTGGGTCCCCCTCCAGTGCTCTTCTCCCCCTCCATGCAGAACAGCAGCAGTAGCATAAAGGCACTTACGTCCAGCCGCCTGGGGGGTGCGTCCTCCCCTGTGATGTGCCTGCAGACATAGACGAGAGGTGGCTACAGAGGACAGATCACAGGGAGATCCAGCAGCTGCAGGCACATCATAGGGGAGACCCGCCGGCTGCTGGACGTAAGTGCTTTAACGCTGCCGCTGCTGTTCTGCATGGAGGGGGAGGAAAGCAATGGAGGGGGACCCTTGAAGGAAAAGGGAGGGGTGGGATGCCACCTGAGCAAGAGGCGTAACCGGGTGTCATGAGCGGCCGGGGCTGTGTGTGTATACTGCTTTACCTCACAAAGGGCCTCTATTCATAAAGCATTCCCGCATGCGGTAATGCTCAAAACAGCTGACTTTACCGACCATTTAGCAAAGTGTCTATTCATAAAAGCTGTTTCCGCATAAAAAGCTACAATTTCTGAGCAGTGCGGGAAATTACTGCCTTGTGCGGTGATTATCACAGCACATGTCACTACATGATGTCAATTCATAAAGATTAGAACAGGCGGAATGTGAACGGAGAATACCGGCTGTTTAGATAAGCGATAAGCCAGCGGATAACAGCCAAGCTAATGGAGAGACAGACCTCCCAGGCAGCTGCAGTGAGAGCAGAGCAAAAAATGCATCCCGGAATACCAAGGCTGTGTTTTTTAACTGCTAGGGTAGCTGCTTTCAGATAAATTTCACATCAGAAAGCCTGCATGTGTAACATTTCTGGAAGTTCTTCTAAGCTGCAGCAATTAAATAGATTGTTTAGAAAGACTAATAGACAGATTCAGCGCAGATTCAGGGCAAGGAGAGGCAGTTTAAAAAAAATGCACATGTAAAGGGATGCTCCTTCATAGTTTCTCTGTCTCTGCACAGAGAAAATGTATCAACTCAGCCAGCACCGCTAGTTTAGTGCGGAAATTCCCCGACCTTTCATCGCAAGTGTAAACATTTTTATGAATTAGCGCACAAAAGTCTAAAATACCAATGCGGTGTTTTCCCTCCAAGATTTTTTTTTCAGCAAATGTTTCATGAATAGAGCCCAATGTCTCCGGGCAGTGCACGACTAGGTCAGCAAACCCACTTGACATGAAAGGAAGGAGAGGGTCCGCACTTATCCACAAAACTGCTTGGATGTATCCAAAAGATTTACAGGAATCACACAACTGACATGTTTCGGACGTCTAGTCCTTAAAGGACAACTGAAGTGAGAGAGATATGGAAGCTGCCATATTTATTAAACAATACCAGTTAATTATGTTAATTATGGCTATGGCAGCGCAGGGGGATTTCTCCTCAAAGGGGCAAATTAGGTAATTAGTATGACATGTATTTGTTATACTGTATTCTCCTACAATGCCCAGCACAGGGAAAGCCATCTCTTGGCTTCCCCCTGCACCCAAATCACCACTGCCGGGACCATACGTACGCAAGGTGATGTGTGCCTCATGTCCAAGGGAGAAGGGGAGGACACCACACATATAAGGAATATCTGTGGAATATCTGCAATGGCGTCCATTCTTTTTGTTAGTTCTATATGCAGGATGTGGTCTGCCAACAAACAGTAAACCTGACAAATACCAGGTTTTATTGGCTAAAATTAAAAATTAAGGGATAGTTCCATGATAGTTCCAGAACTAGAAAAAAAATAGGATAAAAGTTCATCTGATACCTCTTTCATTCAGTAAACTGCTAAGTGTTGTTGGGAACAACTTCTTTTGCACATCCCAGGCTTTCTCATATATAATATAAGTAACAACAGTCATATAGAACATTATTACCTGAGGCATCTGTTGCACCACCTGACTTCAGGCTAACATCAGCACCAAAAAAACATTGAGAAACTACTAGTCTAGCGCATCCTTCTCTGAGCTACGAGAAAATGGCCACTGGCTCTGCTACTGTAAGGTCAGTGGTAGCTAGTTTGTTCAGTATAAGAATAATGATATCTGTTTCTTATATTATGAATACCATGTCACAATTATATGAGCATTGTGCTAATATATATTGCTTAAGAAATAATAAGTGTAATCGCATTTTATAATGTATTGGAGAGGAAGGAATCGTTTCCCATTAACGTACGGAGAAAAGCTATTGTGTGGAAAGTTTGCCCTCTAGTGTTGGCCTTAGAAATGAAAACATACAGTAAGCGAGACCTGGCAGCAGGAATAATTGCAGCTTTCCGTAGTAGCTGCATGCGTTCCATCGCTGGTCAGATTTCTGTAGTGTGGGGGCAGCGTGCGTTCCACCGCTTTTGTAGTCTCGTTGTAGCTGCGTGCGTCCCACCGCTGGCCAGCTTTATGTAGTCAGTGCTAGCTGTATGCGTGCCACAGCTGGCCTGCTGCTTCCTGCTCGCCACAGCAAGTTTGTGACTGACCAGTCGCCTGCTGGAGGTCGCCGGTGTAATGTCAGATATTGCAGCCCGGAAGCAGCCTTCCTCACTGAGTATCGCGCATGCTCAGTGGGAAGTTAGACATTATTTAGCTGAAATATCTCCGCTTCCGCACCACGTACACTCCCGAAATTTTCAGGGGAGGGAGGGGACCCACAGATCCAGCTCTGTGTCGAATTGCAGCCCCCTAGCCCCGGTAGTTCCCGAGATAGGTTTGCTGCAATCAGTCTCGGGAACCAGCGGGGCTCGGCGGCTGCAATTCGGCACAGAGCTAGATGTGGGGGTCCCCTCCCTCCCCTGCAAATTTTGGGGGTGTACGTGGTGCGGAAGTGGAGATATTTAGGATGTTTCATACGTGGCTGCACAATGTAATGGGGCGCAGGCTCCTACTGCGCATGCGGGGCTGCAAAATCTGAGAGGCTGCAATAGCTGACATGACACCGGCCATTTTCTTGCAGCTCAAAAGGAGAGTCCAGGGAAAACTTACCACAGACCACCTCTGTTTTCCAACATCTGCTGGTGGGTGTGAGTCTGGAGACTGGAGGTAATTATGTCTTGTCACGATTAGATGGGTTTTGGAAGATCCATGGGATGTCAGCTGAAGGCTATGACCCATGAAACATTAGATAGAAGATAGATGGGTAGCTGCACTGATGTGACTGGGGAATGTTCTCTGGACAGGGCTGGCAGTGGTTGCTTCTACAGGAGTAGAAATAAAATATGGCTGTTATTGAGGAAGAGAACTATTTCCAACAACTGGCAGCATAGTAGTAAAAATTGATTATTATGTTAATTTAAAGTCACAGTAGCCACTGAGTAGATCCTTGATTATCTGCTGTCAACACACACTTTTAAAGATAGACATAAGTCATCAGAGACTTCTATTGCTGTAGGCTGCAGTATTCTTAGATGGTTTAGTGTGTGTCACGCCTCCTTGTAGTTTAAACAGCATGAGAATGCTAGTGGCTTTGTCTTGTCATTTCAACAGCTCACATACCTCCCAACTTTTTGAGACCAGAAAGAGGGACATGTAAGCTACACCCCTGCCACACCTCTAACCACGCCCCTGCCACACCCCCAATCACGCACACTATAAAGATTTCATAATTCAAACCACACTGGTGCTTTCTATCCTGGTTCATTTTCCTTCTTATTAACAATTGAACAATATTTAACAATAAGAAATATATCAATTTAAAGGATGGGAATAAAGTTTAGAGTCAATTAAACACATTATTCAGCAAAGAAATACATATACTTACGTAGAAAGAGGGACAAAGTCCTGAAAGAAGGACAAATGAGGAGGAAAGAGGGACAAAGGGACAGGGCTTCCAAAGAGGGACTGTCCCTCCGAAAGAGGGACAGTTGTGAGCCATGAGCTTACATTTGTAAATAGTATATAATACAGTATGTAGTCACAGAACTCTTGTATGACAAAACTGGAAATATATGATAATCTGATTATATAGTTATCGAATGGTATATTTAAATCCATGCCGGGAGATAAGTTTAACTCGCTAATAAGCACTATTTTATGCTGAAAAATCATAGTAGCTGTACATTATTACTCTAGTATGTTCAAAAATGAAGACCTCTGACTGTAGTGTATCACCAGTTTGAGGGAATTGTGATATAATGGGTTATTTAAGTCACTTATTGCAGAAAAAAAAAGTATAAAACTTTGTACGCTCATTTGAGCAGCTTTATGTAAAACTTATTTGAAGATGTCTTCAATTCACTAATACCTAGCTGGTAAATTACTGCATTCAATATTTTAGACTTTTTCTTCTCCGAATTCATTAAGATTTTCACATGTGCAGCAATAGTCTAACCAGCAAGCTGTGTCCTGCTACAGTAATATATTCCCACTTCTGGACAGATTTGTGATGATTCTTCTGGTACAAGTGGTCTGCCTAAACCACGAGCAGTTCCTTTGCAAGCTGCCACTTCTATCTTTTGACAACTTACAAGAGTAAAAGACATCCCAGGCATCCCTTTAGATCTGTATTTAACCTCTAATCTCTCTGATTCTCTGTATCAGTTTATCCCTGTTTATATCAAAAGAGGGGTAAAGTGGAAATCACTATGAATTTGTCCTGCTTATACATCTTGTGTTTTGTGTATTTTCTGGTGTTCCACCCGGCAGTACATTGGTATAAATGGAGTGAATAGTAGGACAATGGCTTCTCCCACTAGCTGTCTCCTTTGCCTTTCCATTTGACCAAATGACTGCTCGTTAGTTATCGACAGTTCTAGACTAGAGGCAAGATACAGACATCTCCCTTGTTTTATCAAATTCTCTAATCTTTGTGAATTGACATTTATTGAGGTAATTACCTCACTAGTCAGTAAATTAACTCGCAAGTCCGTAATTTTACTTTTCTGTGCGGTAACAGCCTTGAATTGACATTTGACCAGATGTTCGGTAAATCAGCTGTTCTCTGCTTTACTTACTGAATGCGCTAAGGCATTGTGAGGCCATTGTTGGGTTATTGATGTGCTTGTGAAATGTAATGTAGCTGAAAGATCAGTACATGCATGGCAGATTGCCCATTTGTTCATGTCTATATTTACAGAGCTAAATGGGGATGGAAAGACAATAAATCCTGCAGTTGCTGTGTCTCCAGGTCAACCATACCAAGCTGGCTAAACAAAACATGGCTGATTGTTATTTCACCTGTGAGATCGGATGACCCAGGATATCTGACCCAGTGGTAGGCTTGCCATACATAAGTGTATAATTGTACTGCTAACATTGTGCTGTCTAACCATATAATAAAAATATCTGGCAATGCCTGATCATAATTAAGCAGACATATACCTCAAACTACAATTGGGCACATCCCCTCAAAGAACATAATTAAACAGTGTGTGCCCCCCCCCCCCCCCCCCAAGTGGGCAGCACTTAGTCCCAAATGAAATAATGTGGCAGGATATTTCCTCCAAACAACAGAATTAGGCACTATCTTCAAAGTAACATAATTAAGCAACAATATCTTCAAACAACATAATTAGCATGCCTCCCTCAAACAGCATACACTGCATGCCACCCCACACAACATAGAGAGCATTTGCCGCCAACTGACATAATTAGGCAGATTGTACCCCTAAATAACATAAGTAGGTAATCTCCCCCTCAAATAACATAATTAGACAGTGTGTCCCTCAAAGAACATAATCTGGTAGCATGTACCCATAAAAAACATAATTAGGCAGCATGTCCCCGGAAATAATAGGCAGCCTGTCTCCCCAAAATAACATACCTAGGCAGAGTGTATCTCCAATCAATATAATTTGGGCAGTATGTACCCTCCCCTGAAATATCATAATTAGGCAGATTGCACACACCCCCCCCCCCCCCCCCCCCAACAACAACATAAGAACATAAGTCAAGATATACTTTTAAACAACATAATTAGACAGTGCCCGCCAGAAAAACATTAGCCAGCGTGTACCCTAAAATCATAACTACTCAGCGTGTTCTCCGAAGCAATTATGCAGTGTCTCTTCTAATAACGTATATATAGGAGAAAAGTACTGTGGCACTTCCCCTTTTAAATGTGACGTTGATCTTGTGAGAAAGTTACTGGTAGTAGCAAAGTACATATATTATGTTTATATAGTTGTTGGGAGCTGGTAAGCTTTCCATGTTTATGTTTGATGGCTCTGCCCCCTGTAAGCAATATATATACGTTCAAATTGACTGTGAGAAGCCAGTGCTGAAATTTACTCTACATAATAACTAGACATGGTCAATGAGATGTAAATAAGTCTGGCTTACGTGCACATTTCATGCTTATTGTTCAGCATGGAACTGGACCAATCCAAGTCAACAGGAAGTGCACTTGATTGGCCTGCATACAATTTATATAAAACTTGCTTGCAGGAGGGAATTATTTGCATCTCAGTGACCATCTTTACTAGTAGCTAGAGCTGATCAATGATATGCAAATGTTTCTGAGTTAATGCAAATTTATGTAAATTCATATGCTAATATATGCAGCTTGAAAATGAAAACATCAATTTAAACCTGGGTTAGTATTGATTGGTCCATTTTCAAACTGCATATGTTTGCATAGAATTTGCATACATTTGGAAGTATTTGCATATCATCGATCATCCCTAGTAACAGAGAGTTTATAAAAGATCTCAGTCCATGTCTGCTATATCACATAGGCAACTACTCCAGCCTCTGTCAGGCTTTGTATGTTAAGCTGTGACTTGGAGCACCAGAAATAGCTATAGTAGGAAGGGCTAGCTTTTCTCTGTGGCATAGAAGACTGCCTGTCTCCAAAGAGCTATAGAAATGTACATTCATCTATATTTTCTCTCTTTTTTCATGTATATTTTCAGTGTATATTGTATACAAACTACCCTTCATGTGAAATACAATCTCAACCATAAAGAGGAGAAAAGGAATTGGGAAGGACACTGAGAGCTGTACAGACAGTGTGATGGAATATCAGCTGCCTCGCTCATCACCAGGTAACAGGAGACTCCCTTTTAAAAAACACAAAAAAATATGCTTAGATACACACATCCTGCGATATAACAACATGGAGATATTAAACAGAGAGCTGAGTCACACAGTCTCTTTTTGTCAGTCACTACAATTATCTCTACTTGCTCCCTCTCCTCTGTCTGCAAATAGTAACGGGGAGTCAGGGGACATTAACCCCTATTAGAGGTAATGGGGAGACAGTATGTGCCCAGTGGGGGAGTCAGGAGACATCAGGCCCTATTAGAAGTAATGGGGAGACAGTATGTGCCCAGTGGGGGAGTCAGGATACTTCAGCCCCTATTAGAAGTAATGGGGAGACAGTATGTGCCCAGTGGGGGAGTCAGGAGACATCAGCCCCTATTAGAAGTAATGGGGAGACAGTATGTGACCAGTGGGGGAGTCAGGAGACATCAGCCCCTATTAGAAGTAATGGGGAGACAGTATGTGGCCATTGGGGGAGTCAGGATACATCAGCCCCTATTAGAAGTAATGGGGAGACATTATGTGGCCAGTGGGGGAGTCAGGAGACATCAGCCCCTATTAGAAGTAATGGGGAGACAGTATGTGGCCAGTGGGGGAGTCAGGAGACATCAGCCCCTATTAGAAGTAATGGGTAGACAGTATGTGCCCAGTGAGGGAGTCAGGAGACATCAGCCCCTATTAGGAGTAATGGGGAGACAGTATGTGCCCAGTGGGGGAGTCAGGAGACATCAGCCCCTATTAGAAGTAATGGGGAGACAGTATGTGGCCAGTGGGGAAGTCAGGAGACATCAGTCCCTATTAGAAGTAATGGGGAGACATTATGTGGCCAGTGGGGGAGTCAGGAGACATCAGCCCCTCTTAGAAGAATTGTGGAGACAGTATGTGGCCAGTGGTGGAGTCAGGAGACATCAGCCCCTATTAGGAGTAATGGGGAGACAGTATGTGCCCAGTGGGGGAGTCAGGAGACATCAGCCCCTATTAGAAGTAATGGGGAGACAGTATGTGGCCAGTGGGGAAGTCAGGAGACATCAGCCCCTATTAGAAGTAATGGGGAGACATTATGTGGCCAGTGGGGGAGTCAGGAGACATCAGCCCCTCTTAGAAGAATTGTGGAGACAGTATGTGGCCAGTGGTGGAGTCAGGAGACATCAGCCCCTATTAGAAGTAATGGGGAGACAGTATGTGCCCAGTGGGGGAGTCAGGAGCTATCACCCACTATTAGAAGTAATGAGGAGACAGTATGTGCCCAGTGGGGGAGTCAGGAGACATCAGCCCCTATTAGAAGTAATGGGGAGACATTATGTGGCCAGTGGGGGAGTCAGGAGACATCAGCCCCTCTTAGAAGAATTGTGGAGACAGTATGTGGCCAGTGGTGGAGTCAGGAGACATCAGCCCCTATTAAAAGTAATGGGGAGACAGTATGTGCCCAGTGGGGGAGTCAGGAGCTATCACCCACTATTAGAAGTAATGGAGAGACGGTATGTACCCAGTAAGGGAGTCAGGCGACATCAGCTCCTATTAGAAGTAATGGGGAGACAGTATGTGGACAGTGGGGGAATTAGGAGACATCAGCCCCTATTACAATAATTGTGGAGACAGTATGGGCTTGATTCACAAAGCGGTGCTAACCTACTTAGCACGTCTAAAGTCTTTAGACATGCTAACCAGGGTGCTAAGTAGGTTAGGACCGGATTTCTCAATCAGATCGCGTGCTAACTTTGCGCGCGTAAAGCTTTGCGCGCGCAAAGTCCTATGCGCGCTAAGTCCCATGAGCTCAAATGGGCACTTTGCGCAGAGCGCCCTGCGCTCTGTGCAGTGCGCGTGTAAAGTTTTACGCGCGTAAAGTTTTATGCGCGAAAAGCTCGTTTAGACGTGCTAGGGGGGTTTTCACAGGCGTGCTAACAGTTAGCACCGCTTTGTGAATCAAGCCCTATGTGGCCAGTGGGGGAGTCAGGAGCCATCAGCCCCTATTAGATGTAATGGGGAGACAGTATGTGGCCAGTGGGGAGTCAGGAGACATCAGCCCCTATTAGAAGTAATGGGGAGACAGTATGTGGCCAGTGGAGAAGTCAGGAGACATCAGCCCCTTTTAGAAGTAATGGGAAGACAGTATGTGGCCAGTGGGGGAGTCAGGAGCCATCAGCCCCTATTAGAAGTAATGGGGAGGCAGTATGTGGCCAGTGGGGGAGTCAGGATACATCAGCCCCTATTAGAAGTAATGGGGAGACATTATGTGGCCAGTGGGGGAGTCAGGAGACATCAGCCCCTATTAGAAGTAATAGGGAGACAGTATGTGGCCAGTGGGGGAGTCAGGAGACATCAGACCCTATTAGAAGTAATGGGGAGACATTATGTGGCCAGTGGGGGAGTCAGGAGACATCAGCCCCTATTAGAAGTAATGAGGAGACAGTATGTGCCCAGTGTGGGGGGTCAGGAGACATCAGCCTGTATTAGAAGTGATGGGGAGACAGTATGTGGTCAGTGGGGGAGACAGGAGACATCAGCCCCTATTAGGAGTATTGTGGAGACAGTATGTGGCCAGCGGGGGAGTCAGGAGACATCAACCCCTATTAGAAGTAATGGGGAGGACAGTGTGTGGCCAGTGGGGGAGTCAGGAGACATCAGCCCCTATTAGAAGTATTGTGAAGACAGTATGTGGCCAGTGGGGGAGCCAGGAGACATCAGCCCCTATTAGAAGTAATGGAGAGACAGTATGTGGCCAGTGGGGGAGCCAGGAGACATCAGCCCCTATTAGAAGTAATGGGGAGACATTATGTGGCCAGTGGGGGAGTCAGGAGACATCAGCCCCTATTAGAAGTATTGTGGAGACAGTATGTGGCCAGTGGGGGAGTCAGGAGACATCAGCCCCTATTAGAAGTAATGAGGATACAGTATGTGCCCAGTGAGGGAGTCAGGAGCCATTAGCCCCTATTAGAAGTAATGGGGAGGACAGTGTGTGGCCAGTGGGGGAGTCAGGAGACATCACCCCCTATTAGAAGTATTGTGGAGACAGTATGTGGCCTGTGGGGGAGTCAGGAGCCATCAGCCCCTATTAGAAGTAATGGGGAGGACAGTGTGTGGCCAGTGGGGGAGCCAGTAGACCTCAGCCCCTATTAGAAGTATTGTGGAGACAGTATGTGGCCAGTGGGGGAGTCAGGAGACATCAGCCCCTATTAGAAGTAATGAGGATACAGTATGTGGCCAGTGGGGGAGTCAGGAGACATCAGCCCCTATTAGAAGTAATGAGGATACAGTATGTGCCCAGTGAGGGAGTCAGGAGCCATCAGCCCCTATTACAAGTAATGGGGAGGACAGTGTGTGGCCAGTGGAGGAGTCAGGAGACATCAGCCTCTATTAGAAATAAGGGGAAGACAGTATGTGCCCAGTTGAGGAGTCCTGGACACACTTAAATAACAAGAGATATATCTGAGCTGAGGAAGGAGGATGTGATGGTGAAAGAGGAGACTATTGCGATTTGCACAGGTATAAAAAATGTCCTTTATTTTTATGCACAGACCCTGTGCATACGAGTGGGACACAGACAGATGCCAAAGTCGAGAAAGAAGTACAAGGACAAGTAATCAAAGAAGAAATTATTCCCATAGAGATCAGCACAGGTGAGAAATAAACACTAAATACTCAAAACAGTCACACATTTTCCCTCCTCAGTCATTCTCTCCTCACTTATCCTCTATGAATAGAAAGCAGTGGTGAGACAGTGTGTCCCTGTAGAGATCTGCATGGAGTTGGGCAGTATGTTTACCTTATTTGGATTGGCTGCACACTATGATATCTCCTCTCTTAACTCTGCGGCAGTCATGTGACTTGTGTCACATGTCCACAAAGCCATAAAGAGTGAAGATGCACATTAGTGGCAATGGAGAAGTTGGATTGGCTGAGTATACAATACTGTACTATACTACATTATACTATACTACACTCCTTTAGTAAACATTAAAGGTAAAAGACATGGCCCATTCACACTATGGGCTTGATTCACTAAGACAAATAGCATGCCTTATCAAAGTTAACACACCTTATCAGAGTAGCATAGCGAGTGCTACGAATCCGCAGGGGCTCAGGGCAGGACGAGTGGAGCTCTTGTCATTTCCAATTAGCAGGCATAAGTTTGTAGCGCTCGCTATGCTACTCTGATAAGGCATGTTAACTTTGATAAGGTGTCTTATCTCTGATAAGGCATGCTATTTGTCTTTGTGAATCAAGCCCTATGTGTGGTGCATTGTGGGATGGGGAGGGAGTCTGTTTTGGGCAGCACGATTATGGAGTGCATGGAATGCGGCCTGTAATGTATGTATAAACTTCCAGTAGAATGGGAGGTTATATGGGAGGCTACATGTCTCATGTAGTTAAACTATAACAATTTTAACCTGTTGCCCACCGCTGTATCATATAACCATGCCCCTCTGAACTTCATCTATCGGGAGCATAGATAAGGATCGTTCGCGCACCCGCACACCCCGACGCTGACCGTTAGTGGAATGATTGGTGAATGTGAACATGTTTTCCCAAAGCCAATCAAGGCGCCGAATGGAATAATTAATCACTGCTCCAGGAGGAGTGATTCATAGAATTTTTAGCCAGGTTTTAAATCCATATATATTGTGGGTAGGGATGATCAATGAGATGCAAATATATGCAGCTTGAAAATGGACCAATCAATTTAAACCCAGGTTTAAATTGATTGGTTCATTTTCAAATTGCATAAATTGGCATAAAAATGTGCATATATTTGTATCAACTCGTAAATATTTGCATCTCATTGATCATCCCTAATTATGGGATTAGGGGATGTTTTTACCTGGCTTGCCCTGTCTGCCCACAGCCCACATGCACACTGCCTGCTGTTTCATATACACAGGAAAAACTCTCATCTTTATTCACAGACCCTTCAGATGTCAAAATTGAGGAGGAAGAAATAACACAAGTACTGATAAAGGATGAAGATAGACTCATAGAGATCACCCCAGGTGAGTTACTGCTTCAAGATATTTTGCTACTATTACAGCCTTTTTACTTACAAATATTTATAAGTATGCAATGTGTTCTGATCTTTAACCACTTACGCACCCGGAGACTTAATCTTAGCTCCTGAGGCGTAGATATACGTACCTCGCCGCACTCCCGCATGAGTTCACGTCACCGACCATTAGACTGATTGGTGAATGGGAACATATGTTCCCATTCACAGATCAAAGAGCCTGTGATCAATGATCATCAGCAACAATGAGATGAGAGTGGTCATTGAGAAGCTGAAAGTAAAAACATACACTATTTTACTATATTACTGTGAACAGTACACAGGAAAAAAAACTGAGTGGCCAAATAGTAAAACTACACCCTATAACATTAAATTAAATGAAAATAAATAAATCCCCAATTAAAATCAACCTCTTATCTCCCCCACTCTCCCAAAATAAAACATATGTATATAAAAAAATGACATTTAAATAAGACACTTACTTTAGGGATGCAAGATTTTTAATATGTATGTGATGAGGGTATATTATTGTCATTTTTGCAGATAAGAGCTTGTAATCAGTGACAGACGCAAAACTGAAAAAATACACCTTTATTTCCATATAAAATATTGTCACCATACATTGTACTAGGGACTATTTTAAATTTTGTAATAACCAGGACTAATGGGCAAATGAAATGTGTGGGTTTTATCCAGGGCTGGCCCGCCCATGAGGCGGGGTGAAACTTTTGCCTCAGGCGGCACTTCTGGGGGGGCGGCACCCGCCCGTCCTTGAGTGTGGGGGGCCGCCCGAGCTGGAGGGGATAGCGGGCAGGAAGGGGGTATTGGCCTAGTGGCGGGGAGGGGGGTCGGACCCCCCCCCCCCCCCTCCCTCGCCTGGGTCCCCCGTCCTCCGCTCCCTTCCAGCTTTAAAAGGTTAGACAGTCCTTACATGCCGCTCTCCAGTCCTCGCCCACCGGCCGCCTTATTCAATGCCTGCACGCAGCGCTGCAACTTGACAGCAGCTGCTGCGTGCATAGGCGGCGGGGGGCGGCGCGATTGTCTCTGCAGCCCGCTGGAGATCTGAGGCTCTGACCACGTGGGCGTTCGCCCGGGTGCACTTATCCGGTGAAATTATCCTGCCTGTGTGATCGGGGGACAGAGAGGAGGACAAGTTGTCCTGGTGCAGCACAGCCAGGTAGGAAGAAGCTCCGCCCCGCCGACCCCTGGCTGTCCATTAAGATAGCCAATGTGTTTTGAAGTGACAGGCTGGGAGGGGGCGGAGGCAACAGTAGGACACGGGAGATAGCCCTGGCTGGCTGCACTGTCTGTATAGTTACAGCTCTGCCCCCCCGTGTGTGTGTAGTGTTGGGGGTCTTGAAGCTGTCTGCACACGTGTGTGACAGACAGAGACAGTGCCAGTGTGTATGTGTCACAGTGCCCCCTGGCCCCTGGTGGTCCCCTGGAATTGAGAGTGAGACCAACTTGCTGTGGCACTCAGCCAGTGACACAGACCAGAGAGAGGCAGAAATCCACAGTAAGTGACACTGTTCTTTAGCATGCATCATGCATGTCATGTCATAATTAGAGACGGCCTGAACCGTTCGCCGGGCGAATCTCCCTGTGCCCTGTACTACTTCCGGGTCGCTATGACCCGGAGAAGTACGCCTGTACTGGCCCGGTGGTGCGCGTCCTAGATTGCGCTCCTGTTGCCAGGCACTCTCTGTGCATGAGCGTGACGTCACTTATGACATCACGCACATGCGCAGAAAGTGCCCGGCAACAGGAGCGCGATCTAGGATGCGCGCCAGCGCAGGCGTACTACTCCGGGTCATAGCGACCCGGAAGTAGTACAGGGCACAGGGAGACTGAGATGTTTGCCGGCAAACGGTTCGGGAACTGTTCGCAACATCTCTAGTCATAATTGGTAGGACTCTTTCACAGTAGAGCCCTTTTTAAGCATGGAGACTTTGCGTTGACGAAGATAAAATGAAAGTCTATAGACTTTCATTTTACCTATCACACCTGGCGCTGCGTTTCGATGCGTTGCGGTACGACGCACCCGGGAGCATTGTATCGCCGGAAATTGGTGTTTTCCCGTCGGGTTAATGAATTACTACCGCCGCTACTCAGCGTCGCACCGCAGATTCCCGACGACACGCCGCAGCCTATTCAACGCGTGCAGGAAACGGCTCCTGCACATGCGTTGTCTCCTCAGATATGATTGCTCATAATGGCTGTACCATCATGGCCTGGCCATCAAATTACATGCCTTCTGCCTACAGACAGTACAGTCAGCCATTATGAGCCATTAAAGCGGACCTGAAAATTAAAAAAAAGTGTTTCACTTACCTGGGGACAGCCATCCGGTCCTGTGCTGGTCCTCCACGGTCCACCATTCTCCGTTCTCCCGCCGCCAGCTAGTTTCGGTCCAGTCGACTTGTAAGTTGATGGAATACTGCGCCTGCGCGGCCCTGCCACACGTAGCCTTGTTCGCCTACCCGTCCGCAATAGCAGCCTGCGCCTTTGCAGGACACTATTGCAGACAGAAACGCGAGCAAAGATACACGTGGCCAGAGCTGCGCAGGTGCAGTGGCCTGTGGGGAACGGAGGATCGTTGAGGACTGGCGCGGAACAGGATGGCTGCAAGAGGCTGGCAGGAGGGGGGGGGGGGGCGATTTCTTCAAAGTTTGCCTCAGGCGGCAAAAAGTCTAGGGCCGGGCCTGGTTTTATCCACAGTAGTACGTTTTATTTCAAAACTATAATGGCAGAAAACTGAGAAATAATTATTATTTCTTCTTTTTTTTTCTTATTTCTTATTCCTTTCTTAAATGCATTTAGAATAAAATAATTCTTAGTAAAAATGTACCACCCAAAGAAAGCCTAATTGGTGGCGAAAAAACAAGATATAGATCATTTTGTTGTTATAAGTAGTGATAAAGTTATTGGCAAATGAATGGGAGGAGCACTGACAGGTGAAAATTGATCTGGTTCATAAGGGGAAAAACTCTTTAGTGGTGAACTGGTTAAAGGGCCACTATCATGAACATTTTCAAATTCTAAATACGGGTGCATTAGTTGTAGATTTGTCCCAGAATAAAATGCTCTATAAATTACTTTTCTCCTATGTCATCACTTGCAGTAGGCAGGAGGAAAGTGAAAGATCTGTCAGGTTTTGGAATATTCAATTTCCTCATAGGGTACTCTGAGGAATTCCTTAATTTTTAAAAGCACTCCATGGATGGGAGTGGCACACCCCAACTGCTAGAAAAGCATCCACAGGAGGAGCCTGACTTGAAAATACAGAAAATGTCCAGTGTGGGGATGTGCTTGTCCAAAATCTATCAGATCTATCATGTTTTGTTAGTGACAGCGACATAGGAAAGAAGTAATTTATAGTGCATTTTACTCTGGGGCAAATGTATAACTAATGCACATGTATATTAAATGTAAACATTTTTTGTGATAGCTGTCTTTTAACCTGCCTGGCGTTCTATTAAGATCGCCAGGCAGGCTGCGGGAGGGTTTTTTTTTAATAAAAAAAAAACTATTTCATGCAGCCAACTGAAAGTTGGCTGCATGAAAGCCCACTAGAGGGCGCTCCGGAGGCGTTCTTCCGATCGCCTCCGGCGCCCAGAATAAACAAGGAAGGCCGCAATGAGCGGCCTTCCTTGTTTTGCTTACATCGTCGCCATAGCGACGAGCGGAGTGACGTCATCGACGTCAGCCGACGTCCTGACGTCAGCCGCCTCCGATCCAGCCCTTAGCGCTGGCCGGAACTTTTTGTTCCGGCTACGCTGGGCTCAGGCGGCTGGGGGGACCCTCTTTCGCCGCTGCTCGCGGCGGATCGCCGCAGAGCGGCGGCGATCAGGCAGCACACGCGGCTGGCAAAGTGCCGGCTGCGTGTGCTGCTTTTTATTTGAGCCAAATCGGCCCAGCAGGGCCTGAGCGGCAGGCTCCGGCGGTACTGGACGAGCTGAGCTCGTCCAGACCGCCCAGCAGGTTAAACACATATTACGGGTACTTACACCCACAGAGCACTGCACACTGCACAGTTAGCACGACCCACGGTACATGGGTAACAAGCGTCTTGCTACAGTAATGCGTGTTACATATTATTTGCATAACGCACGTTAGCAACACTGACGTCATCTCCCAATGGGCATAATTCAAGTACTTCCTTATTATTGCCATGCGCAAGCAGTGCATGGCAATATTCCTGCGCTACAAAGTTAAGGCAAGCGTTGTTATGGTAATATGCTATGGTAATATCGCAATGGGTGTTACAGCAGAAACGCTTGCTTTACCCATGTACCATGGGTCGCAGAAATTGCACAATGTGCAGTACTCTGCTGCCGTTAGTACTGGTAATTTTGCTGTGGGCTACCTGTGCACAGTGATATTACCAGCAGTAAGTGAATCAGGCCCAGTGTTCAAAACAGAGACTGCCAGATGGAAGTGTCAGTAACTGCTGCCAGGTGTTAATAATAAGCGACGGGGCCATATGCAGTTCACTTTTTCTTCCAAGTTTTATAGGTGAAATTTTCACACCTTAGTAATAAAATGTCTTTTAAGCCACTAGGAAGCAAGATAATACTCAAAAAAAATGTTGACAGTAGTTTTTCACCTGCATTTTAGATTTTTTTCAGTTGCAGAGTGCTGAAATGTTTGTTAAAACTGAAGATGAAAAATATCTTCTAGGAGAAAACTTTGGCGATAAAGTGAATTGCATATGGCCCAGGGACTCCTGCTCTGTTCAGTAGCAACATGGGAAGTTCTAGGTAATCCAGGGGTGAAGCAATAGCCATAGCTGCCATAGCAGCTGATATGGGGGGCTGGAGCAGAGATAGCCCAGGTGGTACTTTAGGTATTCACCATTAACTTTGTGTTTCTCTACCCTCTAAATGTGTCTATGGACTATGTGACGGTGTTGATTGCATGAGAATTGTAAATTGCCCAATTAACTCATAGCCATTGGGTAGGGGCAGGTGGCATTGCTCAAGAGTGCCTACATCCAAGGGCCTCATAAACATTTTGCTTTAAATAAAGTGGAGATTCCAGAGATGCAATTTGAGCAGGACTGGAATATCTGGTTTTAGACTAAAATGGAAAGATCATTTTTTAATAACGTTAAATTACAGAAACATTGGTGCTGCGTTATGATGTCTATAGCAATTTTAATTTTCAGTTTTACTTCCTTATTTCATTTGATTTATTATGTTTGCCAGATGGACGTTATTTTTGCCAGATGGACCAGAATAGCGTGGACAAATGCTCGGTTATCTCTCCGGAAGCTGAAGATGATGATGATGTTGCATCTACTTATTCAGGAGAAATCCCGCTTACCCCAAACTCACCTTTTGGTGCTGATTTGGCAGCTGATGTAGAGACACATGATCATTGCTCTCCCGTTGGCCAGCATAGAGGATGTGAATTGTTCCCACCTTCTGAGTGTGGGGAATACTTGACCCAGGATACAGACCTGGACTCGCATCAGACTGACCGCACAGAGGAGAAGCCATATTCATGTGCCGAATGTGGCAGAAGTTTCAGTCTAAAGAAGTATCTCATTGTACACCATAAGACACACACAGGGGAAAAACCATTTTCCTGTTCAGACTGTGGGAAATGTTATTCCCGTAAAACACATCTCATCTCGCATCAGATGAGGCACAGAGGAGAGAAGCCATATTCTTGTTCAGAATGTGAGAAATGTTTTACCGAAACCTCATACTTGTCCAGACACCAACGAGCTCACCTTGCGGAAAAGCCGTTTTGCTGTCCTATCTGTGAAAGACGTTTTACTCAAAAGTCACATCTTATCACACACGAAAAAGTTCACACAGGGGAAAAGCCATTTTCCTGTGCAGAATGTGGGAAATGCTTTACTCAGAAAGCAACTCTTACCACACATCAAAAGGTCCATACTGGGGAGAAGCCATTTTCCTGTTCAGAGTGTAGGAAATGTTTTACGCACAAAGCATCTCTTATTGCACATGAAACGGTTCACACTGGGGAAAAGCCATATTCCTGTTCTGTATGTGCCAAATGTTTTTCCCAGAAAGCTTCTCTTTTCACCCATGAAAAAGTTCATACCGGGCAGAAACCGTTTACCTGTGCAGAGTGTGGGAAATGTTTTACGCAGAGGAAAAATCTCAACTCACATTGGAAGACTCATACAGGGGAGAAGCCTTTTTCCTGTTCTGAATGCAGCAAACTATTTTCACAGAAAGCACATCTGCTCACGCATGAAAGAGTTCATACAGTGGAGAAGGCATTTCCCAGTCCGGAATACAAGAGAGGTTTTAAGAAAACGGTGAATCTAGCTGCATCCCGAAGGCCTCACACAGGGGATTCCCTATCTTCTTGTCTTAAGAATGGTAACAGGTTTCCCAGGAAATCCAATTTGTCTGAACATAATAAAGCCCGCAGCAAAGTAACTAAACTGTATTCATGTTCAGAATGTGGGAAATGTTTCTCTCAGAGTGGCAATCTTATCACGCATCAAAGAACCCACACAGGGGTGAAGCCTTATTCATGTTCTGAATGTGGGAGATCTTTCTCTCAGAAACAGCAGCTCCTCAGACATCGTAAGACTCACACAGGCGAAAAACAGTTTTCTTGTCTGGGGTGCCGGAAATATTTCACCCGGAGAGAAACTCTTCTCTTGCATCAGAAGAATCACACATGTTTAGACTGTGGGAAATGTTTTTCTCGAAAATCTTCACTTATCGCACATGGAAAAGTTCACAAGGGAAGAAGCCATTGTCATGTTGTAAATGTGATGGATATTTTACCAGGAGAGGAAATAGATAATTTACCAGAGGTTTAGCCAGAAAATCAAACGTTTGGCCATTGCTGGTTATGCTTACCACACGTTTCAGCTGCAATCATTCAACTGCATTTTTGATTAGGGAAACAGTCCTTAAGTAATACGTCATTAGTGTAACAGCTGATTAGGTGGGGGAGAGAACTTCATTAGAAGAGCACTAATCTCTCCTCTCCTCTGCCTAACACTAATCTCTCCTCTCCACTGCCTAACACTAATCGCCCCTCTCCTCTCCCTAACACTAATCTTCCCTCTCTTCTGACTCACACCTTTCTTCCCTCTCTTCTGCCCCATGCCAGTCTTCCCTCTCTTCTGCCTCACGCCAATCTTCCCTCTCTTCTGCCTCACGCCAATCTTCCCTCTCTTCTGCCTCACGCCAATCTTCCCTCTCTTCTGCCTCACTCCAATCTTCCCTCCCCTCTGCCTCACACTGACCTTCCCTCCCTTCTGCCTAACAATAACCTCCCTTCCTCTCTGCCTAACACTAACCTTACGTCTCCTTTGCCTCACACTAACCTTCCCTCTCCTCTGTCTAACACAAACCTCCCCTCTCCACTGCCTAACACTAACCTCTCCTCTGCCTCCGACTAACACTAACCACCCCTTACCTTCTGCTGAAGACAAGGGAAGGTTAGTGTGAGGCATCGGACAGGGAAGGTTAGTGTGAGGCATCAGACAGGGAAGGTTAGTGTGAGGCATCAGACAGGGAAGGTTAGTGTGAGGCATCAGACAGGGAAGGTTAATGTGAGGCATCAGACAGGGAAGGTTAGTGTGAGGCATTGGAGAGGAGAGGTTAGTGTGAGGCATTAGAGAGGAGAGCTTAGTGTGAGGCATTAGAGAGGAGAGGTTAGTGTGAGGCATTAGAGAGGAGAGGTTAGTGGGAGTGTGAGGAAACGCGGAAAAGCCGCCGCAAAGACTCAGAGTGAGGCGGCTGTTTCCGCGTCTAACATGGCAGCACAATGCGGAGAAACCGCCGCATGCCTCATGAGCAGAGCGGTGGAGTCCGCGTTGGAGGCGGCAGATTGCACGCATGGCAGAGCAGCTGACATTGCGGCCGGACGCGGGGAAACCGCTGCTCGCTTAGAGAGCGGGGCGGCGGTCCCCGCGCCTGAATCAATGGTTACATTGCAAGACATGTCTGGTGTGGCTGGGACTGCTAGTCCACACAGATTCAGAAGGACGGGCGCGCGCGCTGAGAGGCAGAGCTTATATGACAGCCAGAAAAGGGTCAGCTGACCAGGCTGGTCAGCTGACATTTTCACCACCTGCCATTGGTCCAGCACTTAGGGGAGGCGCAGGAGAGCGCTTTACTATATATACTGGGTGCTGGGCATTCTCTGGTTGTCTGCCGTTGCGATCACTACGTGGTAGCACTCAGACCTTGTCTGTATCTGTGTTCTAGCATAGTTTCCAAAGGTGTTGACATCAAGGCGTGCACACCTTAGCATTAGGAACATTGAATTGTATTATTTGTTATGACCTTCTGCCTGCCTGACTATTCCTCTGAACTCTGATCTTGTACCTTGCTATTTCTGATATCCTGTTGCCAAACTCTGCTCATTCCTGGACTCTGTATTTGCCTCCTGAATCTATACCGTATCTGTCTGTATGTTAACGACCTGGCTAGCCGATCTTGAGAACTGGCCTTACTGTTAGAGGCAGTTCCCAGACCTGTTAGTGACACCCTCCCTCTCGGGTGTCACTCACGCTCTGTCCTTCCTACCCTCAGCCTAGCTCCTCCCCCCTGGAAGAGTCTAGGCCATAGGAAGGAACATACTTCTGGAGAAGTACTCAAAGTATACTGTTGCATCTTTAACACTCATTTGTTCTCCCTGGTGTCCAGAGGTTAGTAGATATATCTGATTATCGGTGATACTGCAGATCACCAAAAATCGGGTATATTCTGTATTCCTGGTGAGACTGCAGTTCACCGGTAATCAGACCCTCTCTGTGTTACACCGATCGTTACAGAACGGCAGACCAAACCCAAATGGACGCACTGTATAGCCATGTTGAAGTCCTGACCACCGCGGTAAATCAACTTTCCGCGGCAGTTTTGAACCAACAGACCCAGACATGTCAGATATTTGGGGCTATTCAGGAACTTCAAACAGTGTGATCTCCTCTTAGCTCTGATATACGTTTGCCTGTACCCGAGAAATTTTCTGGTGATAGATCTGACTTCTGAAATTTTAAAAGTAGAGTGTTATCTTACTTTGAGTTGAGACCTCAATCTTCTGGAAATATGACCCAAAGGGTCACATTTATTAAGACTTTAGAATCAGGCGATTCTCAGACGTGGGCGTACAGTTTGCCCACCGGGGATTTGGCCCTCTCTTCAGTGGATGAATTTTTTAAAGCCATGGCAGTAATTTACGACGACCCAGACCTTGCCGCGACCTCTGAGCGGAAGCTCAAGCTCTTGCGTCAAGGCAAGGGTCCGGTCGAAGATTACGCAGCCGAATTTAGGAGGTGGTCAGTTTCAGCCAGGTGGGACACCTATGCTCTATTAGATTGTTTCTTATCAGGGTTGTCAGATGAGATTTCAGATCTCATGGTAAGTCTGCCTGAGCCTAAGACAGTCGATGAGTCCATTTCATCGGCCATTCGAGTCGACCGCAGACTGCGTTATCAGAAACAGACCCGGGGTAGTAGTCATGTAAGAATGGTGTCCTACGCTGCGCCTCCAGTAACTCCACCTCCTCCTGTCTCGCCTCCACCCGAACCAATGCAAATTGGTCAGTCAAAACTACTACTAGAAGATAAACGGTTACTCCTTCCCTGTACAGTCACATGGGAAGATAAAACTGAGATTTCTGAGGCTTTTATTGATTCAGGCTCTGCAGCTAATTTTATGGATTTTGAATTTGCAAAGAGATTGGGTATTCCGTTCACCCCAGTAAAACCACCCATTCAGGTTACGGCAGTAGATGATTCTCCCCTGCAAAGTAATCATCCGCTGTCCCAGACACCAGAGGTGGAAGTCACTATAGGGGTGTTACATAAGGAGAGACTACAGTTTTTTGTGTTACACATGACCACCTCCACAGTCATCCTTGGCATGCCATGGCTACACTTACACTCTCCACAGATTAATTGGGCTACCGGTCAGCTAACTAGTTGGTCAGCTCACTGTTTTCAGCAGTATTTAGGGAGAGTGACACTGGGCCAGACCAGGATCCAGTTGGAGGGGGTACCAGTACAATATTCCGAGTATTCTGATGTGTTCTTTCCCAAGGCTGCAGACAAGTTACCTCCACATCGCCCCTTTGATTGCCCCATCGATCTCCGATCGGGTTGTATGCCCCCTAGGGGCCATCTTTACAATTTGTCTGGTCCAGAGAAAGTGGCCATGCAGGAATACATTAGTGAAAATTTAGCCAAGGCCCTTCCCGGTCGCTCTCTCTGAGCACAGGACACATGTCAAGTTTGTATTGGATAAACTGAGACAAAACATGCTTTACGCCAAATTGGAGAAATGCATTTTCGAAGTAACATCTGTCACCTTTTTAGGGTACATTATTTCCACCTCGGGCCTGTCTATGGATCCTGCCAAGGTTTCTGCTGTGTTGGAATGGCCTCAACCAGTGGGGTTAAAATCTCTTCAGAGATTTCTAGGCTTTGCCAATTACTATAGAAGGTTCATAAAGGGGTACTCCACTGTCATTGCACCCCTCACCTGTCTCACTAAGAAAGGGGCAGATACTACCCACTGGTCTCCAGAGGCTCTGCATGCATTCTCCACTTTAAAAGATTTGTTTTGCTCTGCACCCATCCTGAGACACGTTGATACTTCCTATCCCTTTATTGTTGAGGTGGACGCCTCAGAGGTCGAGGTAGGGGCTGTGCTGTCCCAGCGGTCAGGGTTGCAGGGCAGATTACACCCATGTGCCTACTTTTCTTGTAGGTTCTCTCCGGCAGAGAAAAACTACGATATAGGCAACAGGGAGCTCCTGGCCATCAAGTTGGCCTTTGAAGAATGGCGTCATTGGTTGGAAGGAGCAGAACATACGATTACAGTTTACGCTGACCACAAAAATTTAGAATACATTGAGGGAGCCAAAAGATTAAGCTCCCGTCAGGCTCGATGGTCATTGTTCTTCTCGAGATTCAGATTTATAATTACGTACACCCCAGGGAGCAAAAACATTAAGGCAGATGCCCTGTCTAGATGCTTTGAGCCAGAGACAGCACAGCCCTCCCCCCCCCAGAGACCATTGTCTCCCAGAAACTGGTACTAGCTACAACTGAGACTTGGGAAGATTGGACAGAGACTTTAGGTCCTTTTCAGCAGGACATCCCGGAGGGGAAACCCAAAGGGGTTATGTTTATCCCACTGCCATTTCGCCTCCAGATTTTGCAGATGTTCTATTCACACAGGAATGCGGGACACCCTGGGGCCTCCAGAACACAGGACCTTGTAGCCAGATGCGCTTGGTGGCCGTCTCTAGCAGCCGATTGCAAAGAGTTTGTTAGAGAGTGTGCGGTATGTGCGAGGAGTAAGCCCTCCCGACTGGCATCTGTGGGAAAATTGCAGCCCTTGCCCACCCCGAGTGAGCCATGGACCCACTTGTCCATGGATTTTGTGGGTGAGCTCCCCAAGTCTGAGGGCATGTTGGTCATTTGGGTGGTAGTCGACCGTTTTAGTAAAATGGCTCATTTTGTGCCCTTGAAAGGACTCCCCTCGGCCCAGGAATTGGCCGTTTTGTTCATCATCCACGTTTTCCGATTGCATGGCATTCCGGAAAACATCGTGTCAAATAGGGGAGTCCAATTTGTTTCCAGATTTTGGAGGGCATTCTGTCACCAAATGGGCATGGAACTGTCATTTTCGTCGGGCTACCACCCACAGACCAATGGTCAGACGGAAAGAGTCAACCAATCATTGGAACAGTTTTTAAGGTGTTACGTTACAGAAGCGCAAAATGATTGGGTCAAGTTTTTACCCTTCGCAGAATTTGCGCACAATAATTTAAAAAGTTCCTCTTCAGGATTTTGTCCATTCCAGGTAGTGACCGGGAAATTGCCTAAATTCTCCCCATTGCCAGTTGCCTCCACTCCGTTTCCAGCTCTGGAGGCCTGGCAAAGGTTATTTAAAGATATATGGTGGATTGTGAAAAATAATTTGGAGAAGGCGTTTCAAAGTCAAAAAGGTCAAGCTGACAAGAGACGTTCATTTGCCAGGAGATTTAGTCTGGGTGTCCACACGTCACTTGACCTTGAAACAGCCCTCGGCTAAGTTGGGGCCCAGGTATGTGGGTCTATTCCCAGTGACTAGAAAGATCAACGATGTCACTTATGCCATTGACCTCCCTGCCAGTATGCGCGGC
Organism: Hyperolius riggenbachi; assembly: GCF_040937935.1. Classification (NCBI taxonomy): domain Eukaryota; kingdom Metazoa; phylum Chordata; class Amphibia; order Anura; family Hyperoliidae; genus Hyperolius; species Hyperolius riggenbachi. Next base: position 209,035,657 of record NC_090655.1, on the reverse strand, counting down.
GTGAGATCTTTTCACGTGTCCCTGCTTAAGCCAGCAGTTCATGTGGGTCCCACTCCTCCTCTTCCGGTGATGATAGATGACCAACCTGAGTACGAAGTAGAGAAGATTTTAGACTCTCGCATAGTTCAGAACTCAGTACAATATCTGGTTCATTGGAAAGGGTACGGTATTGAGGAGAGATCATGGGTACCTGAATGTCGCATGCATGCTGACAAATTAAGAAGGGAGTTCCATGCGTTGCATCCTGAGAAGCCTGGTAGGAGCTGTCCGGAGTCCACTCCTCGGGGGAGGGGGGGGGTACTGTGAGGAAATGCGGAAAAGCCGCCGAAAAGACTCAGAGTGAGGCGTCTGTTTCCGCGTCTAACATGGCGGCACAACGCGGAGAAACCGCCGCATGCCGCATGGGCAGAGCGGTGGAGTCCGCGTTGGAGGCGGCAGATTGCACGCATGGCAGAGCAGCTGACATTGCAGCCGGACGCGGGGAAACCGCTGCTCGCTTAGAGAGCGGGGCGGCGGTCCCCGCGCCTGAATCAATGGTTACATTGCAAGACATGTCTGGTGTGGCTGGGACTGCTAGTCCACACAGATTCAGAAGGACGCGCGTGCGCGCTGAGAGGCAGAGCTTATATGACAGCCAGAAAAGGGTCAGCTGACCAGGCTGGTCAGCTGACATTTTAACCACCTGCCATTGGTCCAGCACTTAGGGGAGGCGCAGGAGAGCGCTTTACTATATATACTGGGTGCTGGGCATTCTCTGGTTGTCTGCCATTGCGATCACTACGTGGTAGCACTCAGATCTTGTCTGTATCTGTGTTCTAGCATAGTTTCCAAAGGTGTTGACATCAAGGCGTTCACACCTTAGCATTAGGAACATTGAATTGTATTATTTGTTATGACCTTCTGCCTGCCTGACTATTCCTCTGAACTCTGATCTTGTACCTTTCTATTTCTGATATCCTGTTGCCAAACTCTGCTCATTCCTGGACTCTGTATTTGCCTCCTGAATCTGTACCGTATCTGTCTGTATGTTAACGACCTGGCTAGCCGACCTCGAGAACTGGCCTTACTGTTAGAGGCAGTTCCCAGACCTGTTAGTGACACCCTCCCTCTCGGGTGTCACTCACGCTCTGTCCTTCCTACCCTCAGCCTAGCTCCTCCCCCCTGGAAGAGTCTAGGCCATAGGAAGGAACATACTTCTGGAGAAGTACTCAAAGTATACTGTTGCATCTTTAACACTTATTTGTTCTCCCTGGTGTCCAGAGGTTAGTAGATATATCTGATTGCGCAAAAAAGTGGGATCAGCGCATCACCAGGCCGCCTCTGAATGGCCTCTGCTCAGAGATGCGCTGAGCCCCCCCAGAAACTACAAACGCACCTTGAACCCAAAGGCTCTGCATATACACCAAAGGCAAAACTGTTAAGTGGGAGCAGCTGACCAGAAATAAATTAAAACATAGCAAAGAAATGAACAGCGCTACTTAAAAACAGATGAGTGCTTACCTGCAAAAGAGTGCAAGCCCCACTTATGGGATAAAATACACACTGAGCATACACATGACCTGTCTACCACTTGGAGGATGTTAGTTTCCTATAACAGCTTGCATGCAACTTGTTAAGTGCTTGTCCCTCCCACTGTCGAAGAAGTCTTTCCTCCATGGGAGGGGACCTAACACGAACTAAATCCTACCTATGCATATGCATAGCCTGGGCGCGCTACCAAGTAAAATTGAAAATTGCGCAAAAAAGTGGGATCAGCGCATCACCAGGCCGCCTCTGAATGGCCTCTGCTCAGAGATGCGCTGAGCCCCCCCAGAAACTACAAACGCACCTTGAACCCAAACAGAGGCTCTGCATATACACCAAAGGCAAAACTGTTAAGTAGGAGCAGCTGACCAGAAATAAATTAAAACATAGCAAAGAAATGAACAGCGCTACTTAAAAACAGATGAGCAGATCACCAATAATCGGGTATATTCTGTATTCCTGGTGAGACTGCAGTTCACCGGTAATCAGACCCTCTCTGTGTTACACCGATCGTTACAGTGAGGCATTAGAGAGGAGAGGTTAGTGTGAGGCATTAGAGAGGAGAGGAGAGGTTAGGCAGTGAAGAGGGGAGGTTAGTGTTAGACAGAGGAGAGGGAAGATTGGTGTGAGGCAGAAGAGAGGGAAGATTGGTGTGAGGCAGAAGAGAGGGAAGATTAGAGTGAGGCAGAGGAGAGGGAAGATTAGAGTGAGGCAGAGGAGAGGGAAGGTTAGTGTGAGACAGAAAATAGAAGGATAGTGTGAGGCAAAGGAGAGCAAAGGTTAGTGTGATGCATTTCGGGAGGGAATGTTAGGGTGAGGCAGAAGAGAAGGAAGGTTAGTGTGAGGCAGAGGAGAGGGAAGGCTAGTATGAAGCAGAGGAGAGAGAAGATTAGTGTGAGGCATTGGAGAGGGAAGGTTAGGGTGAGGCAGAAGAGAAGGAAGGTTAGTGTGAGGCAGAGGAGAGGGAAGGCTAGTATGAAGCAAAGGAGAGAGAAGATTAGAGTGAGGCAGAGGAAGGGTTAGTGTTAGGGAAAGGAGAGGGCTATTATTAGGCAGAGGAGAGGGTAATGGTAGGCAGTGGTGAAAGAGGTTAGTACTCTTCTGATTAAGTTTTCTCCTCCTGCTTTGAATCAGCTGTTAGGGGGTTCGATGGGCTAATAAGTACCAATAAAACGGGATTAAAGTAACACGAATGATCAAAACTATTGTTTTAACAAAAGCAATCACAATCAATTGAAAAAAATGTGAAACGTGTGGACCACATTGAATTGAACTGATCTCAAAAACTTTCAAACAACTGCTTTAGATTACTTTGCAACAATTTTTAAATAGATTAAGGCGATTGCATGAAAATCTATACATGTGACTAGCATTTTTTTGATCAGAAATTATGCCAAATATACAGAACTCTGCTCAACCGCAAGTGGAGAAAGGCAAATGACATAGTTTACAAGCAACTATGCAAATGTATCAGTTGCTATTCAGTTGTTTGGCAATCTGTGGCTTTTATTTGCTTGCAGCCACTTCAGTTTCCTGTTGAGCAGAGATATTCACATTCACCCAGTTTTCTGCTCAACACTATTGCCCTTATTGCTGGTTTTATTTTGTCCAGGGAAGGTTTTCCTTACAGAATGAAAAGTGGCTTCCCAATTTCATCCAGCAGATAACAATCTTGAAGCAAATCAGCAGATTTTGCAGCCTGTTGCTGGGTACACACAATTTACTTTCCCGTACAATGGACAGGAATTGGACGATTATTTCCGACAAGTCCAATCAGTTTCTGTTTGATAAAGGGATCGATTTTAACCACTTGCCGACCGCACGCTTATACCGTGCGTCGGCAAAGTGGCAGCTGCAGGACCAGCGACGCAGTATTGCGTCGCCAGCTGCAGCCTAATTAATCAGGAAGCAGCCGCTCGTACGAGCGGCTGCTTCCTGTCAATTCACGGCGGGGGGCTCCGTGAATAGCCTGCGGGCCGCCGATGGCGGCTCGCAGGCTAAATGTAAACACAAGCGGAAATAATCCGCTTTGTTTACATTTGTACGGCGCTGCTGCGCAGCAGCGCCGTAAGGCAGATCGGCGATCCCCGGCCAATCAGCGGCCGGGGATCGCCGCCATGTGACAGGGGACGTCCTGTCACTGGCTGCACAGGACGGATAGCGTCCTGTGCAGCCCAGATCTCCCGGGGGTGGCAGGTAGGAGAGGGAGGGGGAGGATTTCGCCGCGGAGGGGGGCTTTGAGGTGCCCCCCCCCCGCAAAATGCCAGCCAGGAGGAGCGATCAGACCCCCCCTGCACATCATCCCCCTAGTGGGGAAAAAAGGGGGGCGATCTGATCGCTCTGAGTGCCCTTTGATCTGTGCTGGGGGCTGCAGAGCCCACCCAGCACAGATCACCTAAAACAGCGCTGGTCCTTAAGGGGAGGTAAAGGGTGGGTCCTCAAGTGGTTAAAGGGAGCGAAGTTATCACAAAATTGATCCTGTAACGATTGTGGAACTTTCTCCGTGATCAGCGCACAACGCGTGCGCTGACACGGCGGAAATCCTCCACAAGCGTATATTTGCAGGCACCCAGCAAAAGGTGCTACGCACCTGTAGAGGGAAATTCCTGTCGGCAGATGGCGCTGGGGAGTGCAGAGGAACCAATCCTCTGTACCTCCACAAGTGCCAGACAGGAATTGTACGAAGCGCAGAACGCAATCGCAAGAGAGGCGATTGCGAATGAGAACGAGCAAAGGGACAGGTTGTATGTGTGTGCGCCAATCTAGTCGCCACCCCGCAACCGCGCACACACAACAGCAGATATGAAATAGGAACGCGATCGCGGGAGATGCGATCGCCAGACGTGACACAAGGCAGATCAGAACAGAATACGAGGTTAGCAAAGGCACAGCAAATAATACAATGAGAATAACAAGGAAAATAACAAACGCTAGCTAACAGCGGACACCGCACTCATTCGCAACAGTGCACGCGGTTATGCGCGGTCTCCACGTGATAAGCACAATAGAGACAAGCACGCCTAACTAACCATTGACAGACAAACATGAAACAGAGGACGCGTACGCTTGCTTAACGGTCACCGAGCCTCCAGCAAGCGTAGCAGACAAGACAGACACACGAAAACAGGGACAAGCGAGAGATAGGATCCACAGCACTAGCGAAAAGTGGCTAGCGCGATCCAAGTACAGAGTAGCAGAACAGAAGGATCCCCAGCGCTAGCGAAAAGTGGCTAGCGCGATCCCAGAAGACAGAACAGAAGGATCCCCAGCGCTAGGGAAAAGTAGCTAGCGCGATCCCAGGAGACAGAACAGAAGGATCCCCAGCGCTAGCGAAAAGTGGCTAGCGCGATCCCAGGAGACAGAACAGAAAAGATAGCTGGTAGCAACCGCTGCACCAGCTATACTCCAAGAACAGAGATCAGAACCATTTCCTGTCGACCACCGTTGGGACAGGACAATGGCAACAGGCAAGACAAGACAGAACAGGCAATACAGATAATACAACCTGACTGGGCTAGAAGGGGAGCCTAAAGCAACCCCCAGGAATTAACTATACTAGATAGCAATGGCTGACACTCCAGCAGTGTCCATCAGGAACAGACCATGGAAAGGAAATGACCAGCAAAGCCTTCTGGGAAACATAAAGCTCTTATAGTGCCAGTCATCAAAGAAGGCAGGTAGGGGATTTGCATAACAAATGTATGCAAATTCCCCAGCAAGAGAACAGACCAGCACTTGCAATGGAAAGACAGGTCTCTGTTCCAGAGTCCTGCAGCATGCAAACCTAAACAATGGTCAAAAGGCTGCCTGCCTGCGCAGGCAGCTGAGCGGATTCTCACAGATCCCTTTATCAATCTGTAGTACTTTGGATATGTACACACAATACAACTTCCTGCCAGATTACCCATTGATCGGACGGGAAATTGAATCGTGTGTACCCAGCATTATTTAACAGTTTAAGTTGCAAAATAGACAGGGAGATCAGCTTATATATGCTATAAACTGACTGGCGCAGGAGGAACATATTGCTCCCACTTTTTCCCAGCATAGTAAACTAGATGAACATGTCTGGCTTTTTTCTGCTTTGTTTGTGCCTCCAAGCAGGTAGGCATAGTTGGACTATATGTGCATGTTTTGGAAACTTTGGTATCATGAATACACTCCGTACTATGTATGTATGCTTATCTTTTAAATATATATCAGTCAAATGTTTAACTTGACTTTGTACATTGTCAAAAAAACAAACAAAAAAAACCTGAAATGAAATTTACTACAATGTATCTTTTACCTTTACGGCCTGTTCAGACTATTTGCGTATGAAGAATGCGTTTAAAATCAAAGAAACGCAAGTTGAAAAACGCATGCGTTTTTCTTGCGTTCTAATGCGTATTCTATTGCGTTTTGCACACACACGTGACCCAGGGGAAAAAAAAGAATTATGGGAACCGCAGAGGAAAACGGACGCTAAAAACGCAATAGTACGCGTTTTTGATACGCGTCCATAGACTTTCATTGCGTCCGTTTCTATGCGTGACGCACAGAACTGCGTGCAGCAATGCGGATGAGAAACGTATGCGTCTCATACGCATACATGTGAACTAGCCCATTCAAAAGCATTAGGAGCCGTTTCTATGCGTTTTTGGTACCCAGACATGTTCCCTGAAAACGTCTAGGAACGCGCATAGTCTGAACAGGCCCTTAGGCTTTTATCAGTAATGTTTAAGCTGCTGCTTAGTGGATAAGGCCACTTTGAGTTTTTTCTTTGTTTTGTGTTGCTCAAATAAGCACTATAATTTCTTGTTCCAAGCAAGTCGTATAATGAAACTTTTGCTATACATTTTGTACAGTATATATATGTATTCCATATGTATTAAGTACCTCTGTCAGGTTGTGGAGTTGCAGTGAAGTTGGATACATTTCCTGCTGCAATTGTGATCTCATCAGTAAAATGATAAGGAGTGGGTCTAAATTGTGGCAGTACTGTGCTATGTCATAACCACGTAGACAAGCGGGGTAACAGCTGTCTCCCAACAGTCTTGAGACCGTCCAGTGATATATACATAATATAAAGCAGATAGCAATGCCAGGAAGTTTCCCATGACAGGCAAATTCCAGTGATAAACAAAGTGTCCACCCAAACATATTTACAGCAACAAAAAGACACAATGAAAGAGCTCAGCACTACTAACGGTCAGGGGCGTAACAATAGACCCTGCAAGGGATGCCTCCGCAGGGAGGCTCAGAAGCCACAGGGGGCCCGTGGGGGGAAAAGTTTGAGAGACTGACAGCTAAGGGCATGGAGAGAAAAAACGTATTCTGCTCTTGCACCATTGTTATATTTACTGCATGTATCCACAACACAGATAAGGACTCATACACATTTTGGAATTTGTACACTGTCCCTGCTTCCTGGGGTTCGTAAAAAAAACATCTGTCTCACACTGCAGCAGTTCTGATGACTTCATGTACAACCTTACAAACAAAGGAGTCACATTTTGAAAAAAAAACTTGTAGACTTTCCCTTTTCAGCAATCACTCTGAAAAGGATTCCTAGATTCTTATCACACACAGGCAGGCTAATGACCTTATGGCTCTGATTACTTTTACAACACAGTGGAGTGGAGATTGATGTCTGACTGTTGCTGCTTCTTTGAGAGCTTTTTGTCTCATACTGAGTCCAAGTTCTTGTAATAACAGTATCAATCAGTGACATTCTGAATGTTTTGCCAAAGTTACAGTAAATACTTTATCTTATGTTCAGCATGTCATTGTTGTTCCTCCATATAGCATGTGCTCTCATGTAGTAAAATAATATGGCTGTGTGTGTATGTATGTACTGGGAGCAGAGCTGCAATGAGGAACTTTTCGGCTGCAAGGGGCTGGAGGAAGCCCTGGGTAAGTAGATCTGGGGGTAGCATAGATTGCCTGCCATTTCGTTTAAGTCTAAGTGTTTTTATCTGCATGGGGAAAACACATTGGTCGTCAGTTTTCCTGTGCAGAAAGCGAGGGGGTTGGAGGGGCCCCATCCAAAGTTTCGCAATAGTAACTAACGCCACTGGGACTTTTGCAGGAGCAGGGTGAGCTGTTTTTCAGCTTCACCCTGCGCCCAAATTTCCTGGTGCCTGAATTACATGTACACCGGGGGGGAACATTTTACACTTGGAGGGACAGTAGTCGGGAGTCCGTTGTGTAAGTTAGTAATCACGATATTGCATGTATTTATTGCTGTGCACTTGGTCGGCCGTATCTGACTAAGATTAACCAGCATGTCCAATCAATCTATTCAACCGATTCCATTCCAAAATTGATCGAATCATCGATTGGGCAGACATATTGAGCCACCGACTTTCATTCAATTCAATAAAATTATTGAATCGGATGGTCGATCGGGCTGCAAAAATCACTTGATGTATGGCCACATTTAGGCTTTTTACATTACTATAAAATAACATTCCAATCTAAAATGTCTATTTAGCCAAGGCAGCAAGGACATCTCATCTGCGTGGTAAGAATATTGTGTCTATCAGACAATAGGCTAATATTCCTCTGTAGCTTTAGTTCTATTCTAAATATTAGTGACTTTGTAAGTTTAAATGTACCTAAAGAGATGTGACTTGAAGAGATGAACATGTATGTAATGTCTCAGTCCGTCTAAAGGTGGCCACACACCATACAATTTTTCACATTTCTTTTCAATTCAAAAATTACAATCAATTTTTTCTTATTGATTTTAACATTTAAATCAATCTGACCAATGAATCACATGGTCTGGGGACTGTTTGGATGAAAAATTCACCCAAATGCGTCCTAATGTACATTTGCATAGACAGCACACAGACACAAGTGCCAGGGCAGGAAAATCCCTACGATTGATGGGTATTCAGTTGTGTGATGCCAGCCAATAAATGATTGGAAATGTCTGGATAAACACGTGTTGTGTTGCAAGCACAAATACCTGCCATGATCTAATGCAGTGTTTCTCAACCTTTTATTGGCATGTACCCCCTTCAAAACCCTGTACTCATGAATTACCCCCTAACATAGTAAACATTATCACAAGTACCCCTTGACAAAAATATATTTAATCATAGTACATGATAATTGGTTCTAAACAATTACCAAGCATTTACTATTGCTTTTAATTAGGTAAATTACTAATTTGGTGGTGTTTAAAGATTTATAATTATCAAAAACTCTAAATGTGTTATTCTTGGTTAAATGTATCAAGCCTGAGTACCCCCTGGAATCATCAGAAGTACCCCCCAGGGTATGCGTACCACACATTGAGAACCTAGGATCTGATGATCACTATCTGCCGATGACTATCTGCCTGCCACTAGAATCTGATGATCTCTATTTGCCAATCACTATCTGCCTGCAACTAGAATCTGATGATCACTATCTGCCGATGACTATCTGCCTGCCACTAGAATCTGCTGATCACTATCTGCCGATGACTATCTGCCTGCCACTAGAATCTGATGATCACTATCTGACAATCACTATCTGCCTGCCACTAGAATCTGCTAATCAATATCTGCCTGCCACTAGCATCTGATGATCACGATCTGCCTGCCACTAGAATCTGATGATCACTATCTGCCTGCCACTAGATTCTACCTAATACTATCTGCCTGCCACTAGAATCTGCTAATCACTATCTGCCTGCCACTAGAATCTGATGATCACTATATGCCAATCACTATCTGCCTGCAACTAGAATCTGATGATCACTATCTGCCGATGACTATCTGCCTGCCACTAGAATCTGCTGATCACTATCTGCCGATGACTATCTGCCTGCCACTAGAATCTGATGATCACTATCTGACAATCACTATCTGCCTGCCACTAGAATCTGCCTATCGCTATCTGCCTGCCACTAGCATCTGATGATCACGATCTGCCTGCCACTAGAATCTGATGATCACTATCTGCCTGCCACTAGATTCTACCTAATACTATCTGCCTGCCACTAGAATCTGCTAATCACTATCTGCCTGCCACTAGAATCTGATGATCACTATCTGCCAATCACTATCTACCTGCAACTAAAATCTAATGATCACTATCTGCCAATCACTATCTGCCTGCCACTGGAATCTGTCTATCACTATCTGCCTGCCACTAGAATCTGATGATCACTATCTTCCTGCCACTAGAACCTTCCTATCACTATCTGCCTGCTACTAGAATCTGATGATCACTATCTGCCTGCCACTAGAACCTTCCTATCACTATCTGCCTGCTACTAGAATCTGATGATCACTATCTGCCTGCCACTGGCATCTGATGATCACTATCTTCCTGCCACTAACATCTGAATGTGATCAGCAACCAATATTGCACAACTGTCTATTAGCCAGTTTCCAGAATGTGATCAACAACTGATATTGCACAACTGTCTATTAGCCGGCCTTCCAGAATGTGATCAGCAACTCATAGTGCACAACTGTCTATTAGCCGGCCTTCCAGAATGTGATCAGCAACCAATATAGCACAAATGTCTATTAGTCAGCCTTCCAGGAAGTTATCAGCAACCAATATTGCACAACTGTCCATTAGCCAACCTTCAAGAATGTGATCAGCAACCAATATTGCACAAATGTCTATTAGCCAGCCTTCCAGAATGTGATCAGCAACCAATATTGCACAACTATTAGCCAGCCTTCCAGAAAGTTATCAGCAACCAATATTGCACAACTGTCTATTAGCCAGCCTTCCAGAATGTGATCAGCAACCAATATAGCACAAATGTCTATTAGTCAGCCTTCCAGGAAGTTATCAGCAACCAATATAGCACAAATGTCTATTAGCCAGCCTTCCGGAATGTGATCAGCAACCAATATTGCACAGCTGTCTATTAGCCAGCCTTCCAGAATGTGAACAGCAACCAATATTGCACAACTGTCTATTAGACAGCTTCTAGAATGTGATCAGCAACTAATATTGTGCAATTGTCCATTAGCTGATGTAATATCAGATAATGCTCCCTCCACTGATAATGCTTACCTCTGTTGGAAATCAGTGAAGTAAGTTGAATCAGCGTCCTTTCGCTGAACTTATTCCTTGCATCGCTTGGACAACTTTATATTCAAACTCTATGTCCACTTGTATACTTGGATAGTGGACACAGCACACCAGGACCCATAGCTGCTCGGTTTTGGGCTGGAAGGTCTGCTTGCGCATGTGTAGGAGCACTATCAGATTGGGAGCATTATCTGACAGTACACACGGCCTTCCAGCATGTGATCAGCAACTAGTATTGCTCAAATTAAAGCCTTCAATAGTGTTCAGCCTGGCTAGTAACAATCCCAGTCAACCAAGGGTAAGACAGTATTTGCACTGTGCTGGCTGGAAGAGGTGGAGGTGGATATGTGGCTGTGCTATGGTTAAATGTGGAACAAATGAAAATTCTACCTGGTCTGTCCAGATCCCCAAGTAATATCCCATCAGCCGCCATCTGCCCACCTTATCTGATCTTCACAGGTGCTCCTATTGTATATCCTTCTTTATGGTTCCCAGGAGTGCCACTACTCTGCAGCCCCCAACTACTACTATATCCTAAAGGCCCCAGAGATTCTACTCCATCCCCTTCCCCTCTGAGCCTTTAATATATCACTCCTGGTCTTTCTGGTGTTGTGTGGGCCATTTTCTTATCAAATAGCAGTTGCTATGCTGGAATTCCTAGCATCTCAATGACCAACACTAATGTGAGGCATCCCCTCTCTTCCATCCTATTCCCCTGGGCAGGGCCCGGTCAAGGTTCTCCAGCACCTGAGGCAGAGATTCCAAACCGGGGCCCCCCTGCACCTAAATTGTGCCTGCATTATTTTAGGTAGATGTTCCCTCAGTATTAAGCCCCCCCCCCCCCCCAGGTGACCCAGCAAGAACGTCTATAGGGAAATTTTTGCTAATGTGATTGGGTGGACAGCACCCTCTCACACTGCTAGGTGTCAGATAGGTTGTAGTAATAGTATGCCCACGCTATTCGGCTAATTAGAATGCTTCAATTTGTAGATATTGCTGTAATTGAAGAACTGTTCCCTGTGGAATTTCTTGCTGACACACCTTAACCACATCAGCTCTATAGCCGCCACCCCCCCCCCTTCTCAATAATTGGTAGGTTCCCCTTCCCCATATATAGCTCTAGTAGAAAAGGTGGTCACTGTGGGGATACCACGGCCACCTGTATGACAAGGAGAGACCAGGAGCCAAATGGTGCAGTATTGAGGGGTATTAGATGTCAGATTGTAGTATTAGAGTAATTATACTCACAAAGGTGGGTTGCAGTCCCAGCAACCACCGTATATCACCAACGGGGAAATAACCATCCCCACTCGGTATTCCAGGTCCTACTGGAACTGGATGGTTGCACTCCTGGTTGGTCCTTCTTGGTTGTAGATAACACCACACCCAGAAGGTGAACACCTCCAAAGGAGATGTAATGTATTGTACTGGGGGGTTGGAGGCGCCCAAAAATAAGTAATGTAATGAAACAAAAAATAATAAGGTGGAGGGAGGGTGTCTTTACCACTCCAGATGGAAGAACCCAAACCACAGGGTTAATGTAACAAGATTAAATTACTTATTCAGCACAATTAAAAGGACATTGCGTTTCATAGGTCTCAGCTCTTCAGAAATCTGGCATCCATGCTCGTGACCATATTTTAAAGGCACTTGTATTGACCTGAAGAAGTGGGCTGAGACGCGTTGTCCTTTTAATCGTGCTGAATAAAATAATTTAATCTTTTTACATCAACCCTGTGGTTTGGGTTCTTCTATGTGGAGTGGTGAAGACACCTCCCTCCACCTTATTATTTTTGTTTCATCACATGACCTATTTTTGGGCACCTCCACCCCCAGTTCCATATGTAGCTAGATGTTCCCCTCAGTATTATATAGGTTCCTCTCCCTGTGTAGTTAGCCAGATGTGCCCCCAGTATTAGGTAGCCCCCCATATGCAGAGTCGCTGCAGAGCAATTGTGGGGGGAGATCCAATCCAGCTGCCCCCCCCCCCCCCCCCGCAATGGCTTTGCACCTCCAGCCACTGCCTCAGCAGTCACCCTAATGGTTATCATTCAGCATATGAAACAATAGCATATAAGCTCACAAGCACTCCACAATCATAGTGTATGAATTCTTTCCAAACATTCTTATTGAACAACAAGAAAATTGCTCCGACTCCTCAACTCTGACTCCACAGCCCTGGTTACAAAGGCTTCTTCTCAACATCAGCGCTGCGTAATATGTTGACGCTTTATAACTACAATAAATAATAAAACATGAGTCTCAGTGACTGCATGTGGCTGGATAGTGTACTGGTTAAGGGCACTGCCTTTGACGTGGGAGATCAGTGTTCGAATCCTGGCTAGGGTCAGTACCAATTCAGTAAGGCATCCAAGGCAAGACTACAGGTTGGCCTCTTGAGCGCGTCCCAGTGGTTGCAGCTCTTGAGCACTTTGAGTCCAACAGGAGAAAAGCGCTATACAAATGTTTGGATTATAATGATCAACGGGACAGTGTCATAATAGCAAAACTATATAATATATCTCAGCTGAGCAATTACATGAGCCTTTCGAGATATTGTAGCAAACTCTTTTTTTTTGTAGAACCGTAGCCCTTCACCCACTTACCTGGTTACCATGGCTAAAGACTAAAAATCCCCAACATACAAAAAAACACAGTAAATGAAGGGAAACAAAGAAACAGAAGGCGAGAGAAAAAGGAAAAGGGAGCAGGTAAAGATAGCCACGCTGTCCATGCCATCTACACCCTAGACTAGTGATGTCATGTCTAGGAGAACTCATGGAGAAGCATGTGGTTTGTTTGATCAGCTGACAGATTAGCACATCTCTGATTTGCTGTAAACATCCTGCTTTAGCACATGATTATGACCAGCAGATCAGAGATTCGTATGTACCACCCGACCAAACTGATCACATGCTTCTCCAGGAGTTCTCCTAGACATGGCAATCACCACTCCCTAACTCATTGACAAACATTTGAGATTATGTCGTCTATTTAAGAACGTTATCCAAGATGCCAAACTTATCAGTATCCTGAATAAGTTTTCATGTGTCATAAAATTTGTGACACTCGTTTTTACCTCTTGGAATATAACCGTTGGCTTTTTCCAAGCCTAATGAATGGTTAGTTTAGCAGCAATAAGACTGTAGTTGATCAGTTTGACATGGAGTTTGGTCATAAACGGGTGGTTGAAATGCAAAGTCGCCAGCCAGGGATCCTTCAGGATGTTGGTACCTGTTAGTGAATAAATCAGTCCAAAAATCCTAGACCAGAACATCATTCTCTTATAATACTTTTAATTACTTCAGAATATTCTAGTTCATTATATATATATATATATATATATATATATATATATATATATATATATATATATATATATAAATAATTTATCATATTTTATTCTCATAGTTTACAATAATGATATCACTGCTAAGGTACTTACTGAATTCAACACAAGTACCCGTGGCATATGCTTACCACACAACGAGACATGCCGTAACAACTCCTATTGGGCTTGATTTGCAAAGTTTATCTAATGCTAAGTGCATCAGGGGGAGTATTGCCTGGTACACACCTTCAATTTTGATTGACCAATTTTAACACCTCCATGTAGTATGAGGTTCAACATATTTTGAATACTATGGACTATGTGTAGGTAAGCTCTCATACTACATGGAGGTGGTGAAACCGGTCAGTGAGTGGCCAATCAAAATTGAAGGTTTGTTCCAGGCTTTAGTGTTTTTAGAAATATTACCTGGACGTGTTATTGGGCAGCAAGAGTGTGCAAACCTTCCCATATCTAAATGCAATGAAGAAGGCTGAAAAATGAATGCATGTGCAGTTGTGCAGCCATGAGCACACATCTACAGTTTCCCCCCCTTTTTTATCCTTTAATATGGGGGGGTCATGGGTGGTCTTGCCATAACTATAATAAGGAATTAGCTTCTGATTTTTGTGTGTGTCCACCATCAGTTTAGGATAAATATTATGTAATTGGACACCCTCCGCTGGCCCCCGCCCCACCGCCCAATGAATTGTTTTTTTACAGGTTTACTTCAAAGTACATAAAAGGAATGGTTATGGATGTTTATCCTGATATTAACACTAATTCCACAAAAAAAATATTTGTTGAGATGAGGAAATGGGAGTGGTCTCTCTCTCTCTTTCTGCTTCTAATTCCACATACAATATGTCATAGAAGGTGGGAGGGTTCCACCACGCCCTAGAGCAGGGGTGTCAAACTCCAATACAAAGTGGGCTGGGATCACTGGGATCTAATCGCGGGCCAACCTCAATGTCTAGTGGTCACCTCCCTCCCTTATAAAGTTCCCTGGTGTCTAATGACTCTCCTACAACCCCTATACAGTTCCCTGATGTCTAGTGTCCTCTTCCCTCCCCTATACAGTTCCCTGATGTCTAGTGGTCCTCCCTCCCCTATACAGTTCCCTGGTGTCTAGTGGTCCTCTGCCCTCCCCTATACAACCCTGATGTCTAGTGGTCCTCCCTCCCCTATACAGTTCCCTGATGTCTAGTGGTCCTCCCTCCCCTATACAGTTACCTGATGTTTAGTGGCCCCTGTCTCTCCCCTACACAGTTCCCTGGTGTCTAGTGTCCCCCTTGCCTCCCCATACAGTTCCCTGGTGTCTAGTGATCCTCCCTCCCTCATACAATTCCCTGGTGTCTAGTGGTCCTCCCTCATACAGTTCCCTAGGTTTTTTTAAACAGATGTGGATAGCCAAATGTGCTATTTAATTGATAAAAATGTGCAACATTGTGTCCAAAGTATTTAAAGTGCACCTGTATCTATGTGACATGGTGAGATAAACATACTGTAGGTATACAGTATATAGCACCAGTCCTACAAATAACTTGTCTAATGTCCCTTTCTATTTACCTGCAATGGGCTCTATTCACAAAACTTCTCATAAATGACTAATTTATCACTTAATTAAGATAAAAATAACCTTTCAGCATATTTACGAGCAAAATAATCACTCAAAGTAAATTATTCCTGATTAACTTCATTTCGATATTAGTTTTCTTACCTTAATTATTATATTACATTTTTTTCTCTTTAGAAGCTTAAAAATGTAACAGACAAGGTAAAAACAGAGGAAAACGTGAAAAAAGCTTTGTGAATCATGCCCATTAAGAGTTAAAAAAACTACCTCTGTTATCTATGAAAATTAGCCAGTTTGCACAGTAAGTTTGCACAGAAGTAGAAGTTCTAGTTCAAGTAGCAGTGACGTGACATCCTACAGTAGGTAACGTAAACCCAGGCTTTCTCACCGAGAACTACGGTACCTTCTTTGGATATAAAGTCAGAAGTAAGTCCATCAAACCCATTTCTTCCCTAGATAAACCTGATAGTGATACCTCTAAACCTCAGGTATACATTAAGGCAGGGCTGCTCAAATCCAAAACCGGGAGACATCCGGATATCTCCCAGTAAACCTGTGCAGTGGAGGGCAAATCTTACCGGTCTGACGTCTTCTTTGGTCCGTCCCTCGGCACCTCCCACGATGCGCTCCAATCGGCGGTCACGTGATTACAAACACTTCCTCCTTTCGGGTTGAAGGAGGAAGTGCTTGTAATCACGTGACGCGCGTGGAGCGCATCGTGGGAGGCGCCGAGGGACGGACCAAAGAAGACGTCAGACAGGTAAGATTGATAGCAACTATCCGGATGTCTCCCGGTTTCGTATTTGAGCAGCCCCACATTAAGGTCTCTTTCATCAAAATTCTCAAGTATGAAATTTACTTTCATAACCCTCTTCCAGCTTCTCTACTAAAGTTCCAGATGGGGTTTTTCATACAGAAGACTTCTCAAACCCTAAGAAATCTATTTTATGGTGTGAGTCTGTCTATGTTTATGCATAGTTGTTGCAGTAACGAATCTCTTCCCACATTCCGGGCATTCATGGGGCTTTTCCCCCGTGTGCCTCATCAGATGTTCCAACAGGCTTGAGTTACGGGTAAAGCATTTGTTACACTCAGAACACTGGAAAGCTTTTCTGCCTGTATGAAGGTCTTGATGTCTCTTGAGGTCTGAGGGGAAGCTGAAGACTTTGTCACACTCGCTGCACTTTTGGGGGGCCTCACCAGTGTGAATCCAGAGGTGCCGGCGTAGTTGTGCACTTTGTTGGAATAGTTTCCCACATTCAGAACAAGAAAATGGCTTCTCACCCGTATGAATACGCTGGTGTTTTACCAAGTGGGAATTGTAGGTAAACACAAGCCCACATTCCAAACATGGTATCATCTGACCTGTATGGAACCTCTGATGGGCTTTAAGGTGAGACTTGTACCTGAAAGTTTTCTCACATTCAGAGCAAGCAAATGGTTTCTCCCCTGTATGAATTTGGCAATGGATCTGGAGATTGGTAGTGTTTGCAAAACCCTTTCCACACTCAGAACATGTGAATGGCCGTTCCCCAGTATGAACTCTCACATGAGTCTGTAGACTCTGCTGGTCAGTAAAAGTCTTGTCACACTCTGGGCACTGAATGTGGTCCCGCCCTAAATGTCTCGTCATGTGTCTATGGAGGAATTCCTTGCTCTTGTAATGTTTCCCGCACTCTGAACAAGAATACTCTTTTTCTGCACAATTCCGTTTGACTACTCCCACCTTCTGTTCTGCTGATTTAGTTGTTTTCAACTTTTCAGTTTTGCATTTTCCACATATCGGCTTGTCTTTTTCAGCTCTTGAGTCTTCAAAGCCAGAAAGGAGGCAGAACTGATTGCCACACATTGTACAAGTCAGGTTTTGCATCCTGTGGTTTCTCCGATGACGTACAAGGTCCACATTTCTCTGAAAGAACTTTATGCACAAGGTACATTTAAATACTTTCGCTGTGTCCTTCTTCGCAGATTCCACAGTTGGTGCCTTTTTGTTACCGTTTATGCCATCTTTTTGTGATACATTTATTTCATCATTTACTGGCTCTCGACTATTGGTAAAAGATTTTGATTTATCAGCTGTCTTCAAGGATCCCATCTTACGTCTCTTTAATTTTGATTTTGACTTGGAAATTCTTTTGACAATAGACACCACTCTTCCTGGGCTAGAGACAGCAGCAGGAGGATCATTACTGCTAACTTGTGGCAAGGAAGTCGAGGTGCACAATCCATCAGGCCTGTGATCAAATGAATCTGTTGGAAATACAGAGCGGTTTGTAAAAAGCCAGAAAAGGCTCAAATTCAAAAAATTAAGATATTGTACATATAAAGTGAAAAGTGAAGATGGGCAATGAGATGCAAAAAATTCTGGCTTGCAAGCAGTCCCCTACCTGTCCCTGTCCTGCCAGGCAGTCCCCTACCTGTCCCTGTCCTGCCAGGCAGTCCCCTACCTGTCCCTGTCCTGCCAGGCAGTCCCCTACCTGTCCCTGTCCTGCCAGGCAGTCCCCTACCTGTCCTGCCAGGCAGTCCCCTACCAGCCCCTATGCTGCTATACAGTCTGCTATGTGTCCTTGTCCTGCCAGGCAGTCCCCTACCTGTCCCTGTCCTGCCAGGCAGTCCCCTACCTGTCCCTGTCCTGCCAGGCAGTCCCCTACCTGTCCCTGTCCTGCCAGGCAGTCCCCTACCTGTCCCTGTCCTGCCAGGCAGTCCCCTACCTGTCCCTGTCCTGCCAGGCAGTCCCCTACCAGCCCCTATGCTGCTATACAGTCTGCTATGTGTCCTTGTCCTGCCAGGAAGTCCCCTACCTGTCCTTGTTCTGTCAGACAGTCCCCTACCCGTCCCTGTCCTGCCAGGCAGTCCACTACCTGTCCTTGTTCTGTCAGATAGTATGCTACCAGCTACCTGAGCTGCAGAATGTTCTCTCCTCCTGCATTTGGAAAGCTGCCAATGTAGTACAAACCATGTATTTGCATATTGCTGCTCTGATGCTTTCACAACGGGGTTAATGCACAATGGCCTTAAAGAGAACCCGAGGAGTGTTTAAAGAATGTTATCTGCATACAGAGGCTGGATCTGCCTATACAGCCCAGCCTCTGTTGCTATCCCAAACCCCACTAAGGTCCCCCTGCACTCTGCAATCCCTCATAAATCACAGCCATGCTGTGAGGCTGTGTTTACATCTGTAGTGTCAGTCTCAGCTGCTCCCCCTCCTCCTGCATAGCTCTGGTCCCTGCCCCCGTCCCTTCCCTCCAATCAGCAGGGAGGGAAGGGATGCAGGCGGGGACTGGAGTTCTGCAGGAGGCAGGGAGAGCAGCAGACTGACACTATAGAGATAAACACAGCCAGCTCTGACAAGCTGTTTGTCAGTAGCGTGGCTGTGATTTATAAAGGATTGCAGAGTGCAGGGGGACCTTAGGGGGGTTTGGGATAGCAACAGAGGCTGGGCTGTATAGGCAGATCCAGCCTCTGTATGCAGATAATATTCTTCAAACCCACCTCGGGTTCTCTTTAAGGGTACAAGTTGGGAAAATGGTGAATTTCTTGAATTATCAGGCCATTACTTACTAGCAGACATAAAGAGCTCCTGTTCTATCATGACATCCTTGTACAGATCCCGGTGTCCTTCTATATACTGCCACTCCTCCATGGTGAAATAGATGGAGACATCCTGACACCTTATGGAAACCTGAAACACACAATGGTACATTTATCATCCTAGGCAAATCACTTGTTACTGAATAATGTCCCATCACTCCCAGCACTGCTCACCTCTCCAGTCAGGTGCTCAGTCATTCTATTGACCACCTCCAGAATGTCCTTGTTGTGTCTCTCTAATATGAGTTGTGTTGTGTCTGTGATGGCCCTGGCGGTCTCTCCTGGTTCCATGGTTCGTTTTGTTTTGTTATTGTCCTCTGAGTGACAAGCACCTTTCTGTACAAATACGTAGTTCTATGGAGAAAGACATATTGTGTGACTGCTTTGTCAATAACCAATTGTTCCCTTAATAATATGAACTCTAAAGGATTGATTCAACGGAGCTCTTGTTTCTGGGACTCATTAAGACAGGGAAAAATTAACCAGCAAACAGCCCAGTAATTGCTGCACTCTTTATACTTTCACACTTGCATTAAAAAACGGAATGTTCACGGAATGGAACGAATACTGTTTAAACGGAACGGATGCGTCCGTTCAAACGGATCCATTCTGTACATCCCGCAGAACGGACCGCAAGTTTCTCGCAGCACCAATTTTTCTGGACACCGCAGCCCAGCGGACCTGAAACAGAAGCAGAAGCGCTGCATTGGGGGCAATAAGAAAACACAACATTTCTTTACACTAGTGGAGAAACGGACTGTTCTAAATAGAAGAATCCTGTGTGGGGATGTGGGTCTGGGGGAGATGTGGGGAAATGGAACAGAAGCAGCGTAATGGTAACGGAGTGAAAACGGATCCGATCGACCGGTGATCAGATCCATTTTCACAGATCCTTTTGCCACTCCAACGCAAGTGTGAATCGGGCCTTAAGCCCAAGCTACACGATACGATTCTTTGTGCGATTCGATTACGATTCTATTTACGATCCGTTTAAATCCGACATGTCCGATCGTGATTCGATTCGATTCAATTTGATTTGCCATTGCAAAACTATGGCAAATTGAATCGAATCCCGATCGGACATGTCAATAGAATCGTAATCGAATCGCACAAAGAATTGTATCGTGTAGATGGGGCTTTAGATTTTTAGAGTCATTTATCTAAACATTGTATACAGGCCTTAATTCATCTAACTTCTCTGGTGCCATCAACACTTGTGTTAATTCCTATTTTAAGAGTTTTGCTACCTCACCACTATCTGCACTTTCAAAAACAGTTACGTAACAACCAAAAGCAAATATTTACTTTCACTAGTACCTGATTATGAATTAAGGTGGCCATACACTGGTCGATTGGCCATCAGATTCGACCAACAGATAGATCCCTCTCTGATCGAATCTGATCAGAGAGGGATCGTATGGCCACCTTTACAGCAAACAGATTGTGAACCGATTTCAGCCTGAAACCGTTCACAATCTGTTGTGGTGGTACTGCTGCTGCTGCCCCCGCCCGCCCGCATACATTACCTGCTCCGCCGGCGCGACTCCAGTCCCCCGGTCACTGCTGCTCTGTCTGCGCTCTGGTCTCCAGGTCCGGCATGCCTCACTTCTTCTAGCCCGGCAGGAAGTTTAAACAGTAGAGGGCGCTCTACTGTTTAAACTTCCTGCCGGGCTAGAAGAAGTGAGGCATGCCGGACCTGGAGACCAGAGCGCAGACAGAGCAGCGGTGACCGGGAGACTGCAGTCGCGCCGGCGGAGCAGGTAATGTATGCGGGCTCTATTGCGTCGGTCGTCGGGCACTCGAACGCCGCTAGCGATGCGCTCTTTACCCGCGGGCGATCGACGGTTATTTTCCGCACGGCACGATCGACGGGATCGGACGAAATGGATCGAAATTCGGCGTGTAGCGTGAACGATTGGCAGCAGATTCGATCCCAGTGATCGAATCTGCTGTCGAAACGGGCGCAAATCGGGCCAGTGTATGGCCTGCTTTACTGGCACTTGTGTGATTTAAGGACGAATTAACATACTTTGAAGTACCAAATACTTTTGTTCTATATATAAACCACCATGCAGCTCAGATTTTGTTCCAAAATAATCTCCCCCCCCCCCCCCCCTTAATTTACAACTTAGGCCCGGTTCACATCTGCGTTTTTTTGGGGAGCCGGCCATACGGATCCGGCCATCTGGATCCTGGAAAACGGCCAGTGTGCTGTAAAACGTCCGTTTTCCATAGGTTCCTATTGTGCTGCAAACCCTTTCGTTTCTGTTCCGCTGAGCGAAACGGTCCGTAAAATTGGGTCCTTCTGCATTTTTTAATCCGTTCATTGGAATGGACCACGGAACCATACGGCCGGTTCCGTTGGCAAAAGAGAATGTGAACCGAGACTAAAAGTATTAGGATTGGGGTGTCCTTTTTTTTTTTTATAGAAAATGATAGCACAGAATAATTTAATTTAACATCATCAACATGAGTTTACTAAAAACAAGTCTTTGTCTGACCATTAAGCCCCAAATAAAAGACTGTTGTATTAAATTATACCGTATAGTATTGTTTATTAAATCATTAAAAGGATGAAGAGGCAATTTTTTTTACAAATTTCTAGTACAAGACCAGGGCATTTTTTTCTCCTACATTTTCTCCAGGGGTGGCCAAACTGTTTAGGCCAAGGACCATTTTGCCATTTTTGAGAATGGTAGGGCCGAACTAGAGATATTAAACACGGTTTTAGCTGATTGCCGTTAGGTACACTATCCTGTGACATTTTACCAAATAAAACATTTCCACAGGAAATAACCCATACTGAGCTAATTAGTGGCTGTTACTGCTGCTGGCTCCTGCATGTGGCAGCTGCTAAGCTGCCACATGCAGCTTAGCTGTGTTGGCCCCTGCATGTGGCAGCTGCTAATCAGTGGCTGTTGCTGCTGCTGGCACCTGCATGTGGCAGCTGCTTATCAGTGTCTGTTACTGCTGCTGGTGCCTGCATGTGGCAGCTGCTAATCAGAGGCTGTTACTGCTGCTGGCCCCTGCATGTGGCAGCTGCTAATCAGAGGCTGTTACTGCTGCTGGCACCTGCATGTGGCAGCTGCTAATCAGTGGCTGTTACTGCTGCTGGCCCCTGCATGTGGCAGCTGTTAATCAGTGGCTGTTACTGCTGCTAGGCCCTGAATGTGGTAGCTGCTAATCAGTGGCTGTCACTGCTGCTGGCCCCTGCATGTGGCAGCTGCTAATCAGAGGCTGTTACTGCTGCTAGCCCCTGCATGTGGCAGCTGCTAATCAGTGCTATTACTGCTGCTGGCCCCTGCATGTGGCAGCTGCTAATCAGTGGCTATTACTACTGCTGGCACAGTGGCAGCTGCTAATCAGTGGCTGTCACTGCTGCTGGCCCCTGCATGTAGCAGCTGCTAATCAGTGGCTGTTACTACTGCTGGCCTCTACATGTGGCAGCTGCTAATCAGTGGCTATTACTGCTTCTGGCCCCTGCATGTAGCAGCTACTAATCAGTGTCTGTTACTGCTGCTGGCATGTGGCAGCTGCTAATCAGTGGCTGTTACTGCTCCTGGCCCCTGCATGTGGCAGCTGCTAATCAGCAGATGTTACTGCTGCTGGCCCCTGCATGTAGCAGCTGTTAATCAGTGGCTGTTACTGCTGCTGGCCCCTGCATGTGGCAGCTAATAATCAGTGGCTGTTACTGCTGCTGGCCCCTGCATGTGGCAGCTACTAATCAGTGGCTGTTACTGCTGCTGGCCCCTGCATGTGGCAGCTGCTAATCAGGGGCTGTTCCTGTTGCTGGCCTCTGTTGCACAACAGCTATGGCCTACGGGCCACATTGAATTAACAACTGAAGAGAGCTTTCAGGGCCACCACGAGTAATGGCTTGACGGGCCACACTTGGCCCTCGGGACGGACTTTGGACATGCCTGTCCTCGGTGATATTTTAACACCTTATCGATAAAAAGCTTTTTTTTGTTTTTTATTTTTTTTTGTACCACCAGCAAGCAAGAAATACTCAAAATAATGTTGACAGCACTTTTTGGTACATTTACAATTGCAGAGTCCTGAAAAGGTATTTAAACAGAAGATGAAAAGTTATCTCCTAGGAGAAACCTTAGGAGAAAAAATGAATTGAATAAGGGTCAATATGTCTCAGGAAAGCTAGTGTAAGCCCAGTCTGCCTCACCTCATTGACAAGCAAGTGGATAGCCTCCATTATGAGATTTAAAATCACTGGACTCCTTCTGCTTTCCACGGCATCCATTTCTCCCAACACAGGACACCAGTCCTTCCGAACAGCTCTGTCAGTACTTTCATCTACGGTATGCATATAGGCCAGAAACAGACAATACAGGCAGATTACAGCTATATGCACACTCTAGGTTATTATTGCCCAATAAAATAAGCTTATTCCATACCTGCAAGTGCCAGCAACATGTGAATTACAAGAACCAACCAAAGGAGTGAACAATGGTTCCGATACAAAATTATAAAGATTGCAATGAAGAGACAAACATGACATAAAAGGATCACAGAGAGCCAGTATGTTTACTTGTAGCCTGAATCCTCTGTATCCCAGAACCAGCAATTCAAGAAGACTTTGGTTACATGTCATTTCTAAGCTACAACTAAACTTAAAATATCTAATTAGTAAGCAGAATGCTTAAATGTCATCTTAATGGTGTCACATGACGTTAGTGCATCTAAAATGTTGGTCATGTGACCTGAAGCAACTAAGCTAAAGAAGTTATAAGCTGGCTATGGGAGGAGCTACCGCTGCTTAGCATCATCATGCTGGTCAGACTGCCAGGGGGTGGGGCACAGACAGAGCCTTGCAAGGCCTTGTTCATAAGAGCAGATGGACGTGTGATCGGAACGCAATGCCCACGATCCCATGCCATCTGTGCTGCCGTGCGTTGTGCTGCTGATCCCATTCACTACAGTGATTGGGTCAGGGCTGCGTTTTGCCAAAAAATGCGTGCGGCAGAGCGATGGCGTATCACACTGTTACGTAGCGCGTGTAGTCTGAACATTAGACAGCGCACTCTATTCGCTTCTAATGTTCATGTGTGTTGCACTGCATACGCGTTACCAAAATGCACACGGCAACGCGTATAGTGAACGAGGCCTAAGAAGGAAACGTGCAGCTCTATTAGTCTGTGCGGTGGAAATTGGATAATAAATCGTGAGCAGTTTCTTTAGAAGTGATTTATTTGCTCTTAGGTAATCAGGTTTCCTTCATAAAAACAATACAGATGAAAGAGAACGGTGTTCAACTTCAAAGTAAACCAGTTACGCTGACTCTATCCCCTTCTCCAATTCAAAAACAGGGGTGGTTTGTTCAGTAGAACAGGAGATCCTTATATATATATATATATATATATATATATATATATATATATATATATATTTATTTATTTTTATTTTTCCCCAAACTAATCCCTCAACCGAACAAAAAAAAAAACCCCGGTAGGAGGGGTTTGGACTATATGAAGTGGGAGGAGGTGTCCCGAAATATAAAGGACCGGATATATGTGGAAAAAAATTAAAAAAGTCTTACATCAATACAGTGTACAGAGGCACTAAAAGAGTAAAAGTAGTCTACTTTTACTCTTTTGGCGCCTCTGTACATTTTATCACAATTTGATCCACCTGGTGGATGGGTGTTGACACCCTTTTTTTTTTCTTCTACGGAGAGCGACTTTTTTAACCTGAGCGAGGACAGGTCTAATTTCCTCGTCTGCGATAGAAGTGGTTGCCCTCATCTGGCAACCCAGACTTGTGAGAATAATCGAATTGACCTTTTACCCAATTATACAACAATAATACACGATCGGGGGCTCTCGATTGTCTCTCTTTTTCTTTGTTACATCAATACAGAAATTTGAATATATATTTATTGGACACCAAAAAAGATGATGCGCTTTGTGGGACTCGACCGCTTCCTCAGGTCAGCATAACAGTGTCTTAGGGGATAGCAGCACAGGCTTTTTTTTTTTTTGCTGTCTAATAGAGTCTGTGCTGCTATCCCCTAAGACACTGTTACACTGACCTGAGGAAGCAGACGAGTCCTGCGAAACGCATTGTCTATTTTGGTGTCCAATAAATATATGTTCAAACATCTGTACTGAGGTATGCCACATACATATTTATACTTTGCATAATGGGGCGCCTCCTCCCACTTCATACTGGTAAATTAGTGACTATGTGACACCTAATGTAGGAAGAAAAACAGATTGTAGGCTACATTTCCCTTCATCCCTGAATTACAGTAAAAAAGCAGCAACTGAATTTATTTGGAAGTAACCCAAGCTGCATGGTATCTGCAACAAACCTGGAAAATTAGAATCTCAGTGATCATCTCTTATTGAGAAACCGAGCTGCTAGTTTCGAAAACCACCTAGCAACTAGCGGTCCTAGTTCTGTATGGATATGTGCACAGATGTGGGCACACCCTGTACGGATCAGTGCACAACCACAAATTATACATTTATTACCTATCACTTACCAAAAGAACTGAGGGACATGTGATTCTCCATCATGATGCCCTTGTAGAGATCCTTGCATCCCTCTATATACTGCCACTCCTCCAGAGAGAAACAGACAGAGACATCCTCATGCCTTATAGGAACCTGAAGCACACAATGATACAGTCAGCATTCACATACACACAATGACCCATATGCAATTAACTTTTTCTCCTGAGGTTTCTCCTAGGTGATAGTTACATAGTTATTTGGGTTGAAAAAATACATACGCCCATCAAGTTCAACCAGAAAACAAAGTGCAACACCAGCCTGCTCCCTCACATATCCCTGTCGATCCAGAGGAAAGCAAAAAACCCTTACAAGGCATGGTCCAATTAGCCCCAAAAGGGAGAAAAATTCCTTCCCAACTCCAGATGGCAATCAGATAAAATCCCTGGATCAACATCACTGGGCATTACCTAGTCATTATAGCTATGGATGTCTTTCAATGCAAGGAAAGCATCTAAGCTCCCTTTAAAGAGAATCTGTATTGTTAAAATCGCACAAAAGTAAACATACCAGTGCGTTAGGGGACATCTCCTATTACCCTCTGACACAATTTCGCTGCTCCTCGCCGCATTAAAAGTGGTTAAAAACAGTTTTAAAAAGTTTATTTATAAACAAACAAAATGGCCACCAAAACAGGAAGTAGGTTGATGTACTGTATGTCCACACATAGAAAATACATCCATACACAAGCAGGCTGTATACAGCCTTCCTTTTGAATCTCAAGAGATCATTTGTGTGTTTCTTTCCCCCTGTTCTCATGCACTGAAGTTCAGGCTGCTTGTTTCTTCCTGCAAACAGCTTTGCCCTTGTCTGTAATTCTTCAGTATGTGAAAGCCCAGCCAGCTCAGAGGACGATTTATCCAGCTTGTAAAAGATAAGAGAGAAGAGAGAAGCTGCTCTAATCCTAAATAACACACAGGCAGTGTGCATAGAGGGGCCTGGAAGGGGGAGTTCATAGCAGAACCACAACACTGAAGAACTTGGCAGCCTTCCAGACACAGGCTGACAAGTCTGACAGGGGAAAGATACATTGATTTATTACAGAGACAGTGATAGTATAAAGTGCTGCAGTAAGCCAAAACACATTAGAATAGCTTTTTGAACTTGTAGGATGATAAAAAACAGGATGCAATTTTTGTTACGGAGTCTCTTTAAATGCAGGTAATGAATTTGCCATAACGACTTCCTGTGGCAATGCATTCCACATGTTAATCACTCTTACTGTAAAGAACCCTTTCCTAAATAAATGGCTGAAACGTTTTTCCTCCATGCACAGATCATTTCCTCTAGTCCTTTGTGAAGGCCTAGGATATTTTCACGCCTTGTCATAAAATGCTTTTTAAACCACCAGCAAGAAAGAAAATACTCTAAATAATTTTATGAGTACTTTTTCACCAACTTTTGGGTCTCTTTTCAATTGTGAAATGCTGAAAAAGTTATTTTAAAGAGAAGATGAAAATTACCTCCTAGGAGATAACTGAGGAGAAAAAGATAATTGCATATGGGGGCCATTGTGCTGTTACTGGATAATAATTCCCAGCTCTGCTCACCTCTCCTGTCAGCAGCTCAGTGATCTTTTTCATCATTTTTAGAATCTTGTCCATTGCCTTCATGTCAGAAATCTTGCGCTTTTGTGATTTTTGACACGAGGTGGACCAAGGCCATCTTCTAGGATACCCAAATTTCTTTAGAATGACAATATCCTGCATGATATAAATTTGTTATACACTCAGGTCCATAAATATTGACACAATTTAACATTTTTGGCTCTCTACACAACCACAATGGATCTGAAATGAAACAAACACGATGCTTTAAATGCAGACTGTCAGCTTTCATTTGAGAGTATTTACATCCAAATCAGGGGAACGGTGTAGGAATTACAATAGTTGGCATATTTGCCTCCCACCTGTTAAGGGAGCACATGTAAAGGCACAGAATAATAAGCATAAATCAAACTCTCACTTTTTAATACTTGGTTGCAAATCTTTTGCAGTCAATTACAGCCTGAAGTCATATGCATAAACATAGACATCACCAGATGTTGGGTTTCATCCCTGGTGATGCTCTGCCAGGCCTCTACTGCAACTGTCTTAATTTCCTGCTTGTTCTTGGGGCATTTCCCCCTCATTTTCCCATGAGTGATCCGCTGCTCGGATCTACTCAGCCCCAGCAATGCCAATCCCATTGTTCGGGCCGCTCCCCAGCGTGACATCACACACGCGCCGCTCGTTGTCCCTCCGCTAACCCTTTGCATGGCAACACAGCGCATCGTCAGCTACACAGCGGACAACCATGTGTGCAGCCCGGCCCAGCGATGTTGCCCAAGGGGATGAGGTCCTAATTCCGGAAGGGTGACACCCGTTGGAAGTTTGTACGCGGCCTTTGAGAGACTGGTTAATAAAAGTTTACAAAACCTATAAGGAAGAGGTCATACACACGAGGTTACATATGATTCACAAGTTTATACAGACGTGAGCAGTCTGGGCTGATTTTCTGAGCTCCGACATATACAGGCGAATCATGAGGTAGAGTTCGTATTTTAGGACATTAGCCTAGTTCTGGAAATTCCAGTTTAGAGGTTATTAGAATAGGAGCCTTTCACTTGCTTTATAGTTCTATCTATATTTGATAACAGGTTTTTTATTTGTTTCAGCCACAAATCAATCAAAATTACTATTGGGCAACAACTTTGGCAGATTGGATCACATTGATCAAATTTACCAGGAAATGTTTCATAGTGTTTGGACACCTTTAATGCTGACCATGAAAGAGTGTTGTCAAAATACAGCGCAGGTTGCTGCAGGTCAGTCAGAGTGCCTGTGCTGACTGCTATGGCCACCTAGACAGTAGTACTGGACCATGGAGCAATAGAAGATAGTGGCCTGATCTGATGAATCCCATTTTCTTTTAGCTGCCCTGGGATTGGAGGAATATACAGTGGTGTGAAAAACTATTTGCCCCCTTCCTGATTTCTTAGTCTTTTGCATGTTTGACACACTTAAATGTTTCTGCTCATCAAAAACTGTTAACTATTAGTCAAAGATAACCTAATTGAACACAAAATGCAGTTTTAAATGATGGTTTTTATTATTTAGTGAGAAAAAAAACTCCAAATCTACATGGCCCTGTGTGAAAAAGTGATTGCCCCCCCTGTTAAAAAATAACTTAACTGTGATTTATCACACCTGAGTTCAATTTCTGTATTCACCCCCAGGCCTCATTACTGCCACACCTGTTTCAATCAAGAAATCACTTAAATAGGAGCTATCTGACACAGAGAAGTAGACCAAAAGCACCTCAAAAGCTAGACATCATGCCAAGATCCAAAGAAATTCAGGAACAAATGAGAACAAAAGTACTGTAATTGAGATCTATCAGTCTGGTAAAGGTTATAAAGCCATTTCTAAAGCTTTGGGACTCCAGCGAACCACAGTGAGAGCCATTATCCACAAATGGCAAAAACATGGAACAGTGATGAACCTTCCCAGGAGTGGCCGGCCGACCAAAATTACCCCAAGAGCGCAGAGAAAACTCATCCGAGAGGCCACAAAAGACCCCAGGACAACATCTAAAGAACTGCAGGCCTCACTTGCCTCAATTAAGGTCAGTGTTCACGACTCCACCATAAGAAAGAGACTGGGCAAAAACGGCCTGCATGGCAGATATCCAAGGCGCAAACTACTTTTAAGCAAAAAGAACATTAAGGCTCATCTCAATTTTGCTAAAAAACATCTCAATGATTGCCAAGACTTTTGGGAAAATACAGGGGCGTAGCAATGGGGGGTGCAGCGGTAGCGACCGCATCGGGGCCCTTGGGCCAGAGGGGCCCCGAAGGGCCCTTCCTCAACTACAGTATTAGCTCTCTATTGGTCCTGTGCTCATAATAATCACTTCTATATATACATTGAGTAGTGGTAAACATTAACAAGCACTTCCCCATCCCCTTTTTGCACCTCTGACACTGTAGTTGCCATTGTCAGGTTTTGGTGCGCCGTATCAATTGTTATGTATAGAGTGCCTGGGGGGCCCCATTGTAAAACTTGCATTGGGGCCCACAGCTCCTTAGCTACGCCACTGGGAAAATACCTTGTGGACCGACGAGACAAAAGTTAAACTTTTTGGAAGGTGCGTGTCCCGTTACATCTGGCGTAGAAGTAACACAGCATTTCAGCAAAAGAACATCATACCAACAGTAAAATATGGTGGTGGTAGTGTGATGGTCTGGGGTTGTTTTGCTGCTTCAGGACCTGGAAGGCTTGCTGTGATAGATAGAACCATGAATTCTACTGTCTACCAAAAAATCCTGAAGGAGAATGTCTGGCCATCTGTTCGTCAACTCAAGCTGAAGCGATCTTGGGTGCTGCAGCAGGACAATGACCCAAAACACACCATCAAATCCACCTCTGAATGGCTAAAGAAAAACAAAATGAAGACTTTGGAGTGGCCTAGTCAAAGTCCTGACCTGAATCCTATTGAGATATTGTGGCATGACCTTAAAAAGGTGGTTTATGCTAGAAAACCCTCAAATAAAGAAATAAAGCTGAATTACAACAAATCTGCAAAGATGAGTGGGCCAAAATTCCTCCAGAGCGCTGTAAAAGACATGTTACAAGTTATCGCAAACGCTTGATTGCAGTTATTGCTGCTAAGGGTGGCCCAACCAGTTATTAGGTTCAGGGGGCAATTTCTTTTTCACACAAGGCCATGTAGGTTTTGAGGGTTTTTTTCTCACTAAATAATAAAAACCATCATTTAAAACTGCATTTTGTGTTCAATTATGTTATCTTTGACTAATAGTTAACGGTTTTTGATAAGCAGAAACATTTAAGTGTGACAAACATGCAAAAAAATAAAAAATCAGGAAGGGGGCAAATAGTTTTTCACACCACTGTACATCCTTGGTTCTATCAACCACTTGCCAACCGCGCACTCATAACGCGCGTCGGCAAAGTGGTAGCTGCAGGTCCAGCGACGCACATCTGCGTCGCTGGCTGCAGGCTAATTAATCAGGAAACAGCCGCTCGCGCAAGCGGCTGCTTCCTGTCAATTCACGGCGGGGGGCTCTGTGAATAGCCTGTGGGCCGCCGATCGCAGCTCGCAGGCTAAATGTAAACACAAGCGGAAATAATCCGCTTTGTTTACATTTTTACAACGCTGCTAACAGTAGCAGCGTTGTACTAGATCAGCGATCCCCGCACAATCAGCGGCCGGGGATCGCTGTCACATGACAGGCAGGAGCCTGTTAGAGGCTGTACAGGACAGATCCGTTCCTGTGCAGCCTCCGATCTCCGGGACAGGGAGGGAGGAGAGGGAGTGGGGGAATCCTGCGGTGGAGGGGGCTTTGAGATGCCCCCCCCCCCCCCCCCGCCACCCACACGCATGCAGGAGCGATCAGACCCCCCCCAGCACATCATCCCCCTAGTGGGGAAAAAAGGGGGGCGATCTGGTCGCTCTGCCTGTTATTTGATCTGTGCTGGGGGCTGTAGATCTTAGTAATCAGCGCTGGTCCTTAAGGGGGGGGTAAAGGCTGAGTCCTGAAGTGGTTAAAGCAGGCCATACACGCATCGAATTTCTCAAGCAGCTTTGATCACTTTGATCGAATCTGCTGGAAATCTATAGCACAAAATGCATCATAATTTTAATTGTGGCAAAAATCAATCACAATTATGATCGGACCAGAGGGATAATTTCACTTGATAAGACATGCCAGAAGATCGACGGCCAATGCTGCTGTTCAATAGATTTTTAAATAGATTTCATGGTGAAATCTGTGTGTAGTGTATGGGGGAGGGGGATTTTTATCCCTCCAGAATCAGATTCAAATCAGAGAGCTAGTGATCTTTTTGCCACATTGAGTGGCATTCTGTGCATGTATGGCTGCCTTGAGGCCTGGGGCCCACTATAGATCACCAATCACTGTAGCAAATGCTCAGCGTTTTTGCTAGCACTTGTTACAGCAATTTCCGCTGTGATTAAGTACAACAGGGATAAAGAGGCGCCCAGAGTGAGATAAAACTAGATTGAGTTAAAAACAGTTAAAATCAAAATAGTAGAGGTGGCTTACCTCTCAGAATGACACAATCAATTTGAAAAGGATAAAGTTTTTTATTTGCACTGGCAACGCATTTCGTGGGCGCATGCCCACTTCATCAGGCCAATAAAGTGCCACAGTTCAAAAAGCCATAAAGTTCGGAGTGCAAGAGACGCTCCGAGCTTTATGGTTTTTTTGAGCTGCAGTCAGAGCTGTATCAGAGCCAGGTAGGGAGGCACTCTGTACCTGGCTCTGATACAACGCTGGCACTTTATTTGGCCTGAGGAAGTGGACATAGACCCACAAAACATGTTGCCTGTCCTTAAAATTGGGGTAAGCTACCTCTATTTTTAGCTGTTTTTAACTCATTTTTCAAGGATTTTACTAAACAAACGATAAACAGACACGAGAAAGTCTTTGAAATAGGAATTTTCCACAGTGGCTGACATGGTGTGTACTAACTAATCCATTGCTGGCAACACTGCCTTGTGTCTCATACGCAAATAAAAGCAAGGTAAGCAAGTTGAGAGGTTTCCCATTAGCCATGAAATGCACCGAGAGGAATAAAAAATTGCATGAGGCTCTGTTCTCATTTGAGCTGACAACTGACATTTTTTGTCCATTCTCTGCTCATTGCAACCTGGATAGTGAACGGCTCATATATTATACATAGGAGCCAATCTCACTTGTTACTCTGCAACAGATTTGTGTGATCCCTTGCAGTAAGCGGACCGCACTTCTGTGCAGTCCGTGATAATTCTGGGCAGGCTGATGCATCATGGTGAACCAATGACAATTCTCCCTGTTGCTAGGGATACTTGACCTAATGCAGGGCTTTTCAACCTCTCCACTAATTGTACCACCTTTATCGCATAACACTTTTCAAGTACCATCAATGTGCCTGCACAGTTGATTGGGCTCGACCGGGCTCCGCTGCTTCCGCCGAGTTGAAAGCCGCTACTGCGCATACGCGCACACCAACAAGGAGATCTTTGGGGGGTCCTAGTGCTGGTTCCCCTCTACTGAGGAGAAAGAAGGAAGCCTCTTTATGATTCAGAGGCTTCCCTCTCCTGAGGTAAGTAACCCCAGGAGCACTTTTTCTCTTACAGGCATACTTTAAGAAAAGTGTGTGTGTGTGTGTGTGCCCCCCCCCCCCCCACACACACACACACTTTTCTTAAAGTATACCTGTAAGAGAAAAAGTGCACCTGGGGGTGCTTATCTCTGAATCATAAAGACGCAGGAAGTATTTGTGGGGAAAAGGGTTAAAATTAGATTGCTAGCCTACAGGTTGCATTAGTAGTGAGCGAGGGGGGCTGAACTTTGTGGAGGACCAGGACAAGCAGCAGATGGAAAATTAAGTTGCAGGCACACCTGACATTTACCACCTGGGCAACAACAAAGTACCACTGGTGGTACGCGTACCACAGGTTGAAAAGCCCTGGCCTAATGCATTGAGAGCCCCATGCTTGAGCCAGCCTCCAGGCTGTTTTCAGAGTGAGACCGAACGGTGGCAGGACAGGTGAGCCACGATCACTTCGGACGGCGGGTGGACGCAAATGCAAAATGGATGGAGTGCTAGTGAGAACACAGCCTTATCCTCAAGGAAAGCGGAGTTTTCCAATAACTGTGTGTGGCATTGTGTGTGGAATCTGAATTCTCACTTACCTCCCCAGTCAGCAGACATCTGACCTTGTTGGCCAGCATTAAAATCTTCTCGTTGAACTTATCTCTGTCACTGCTCATTGTGTAGTGATCACTCCCACAGCCACAATGTCCCGTTCCCAAGAGCTCATGTAATGAGGCGATGCAATATTGCAAGCATAGTTACATTAGTCAGGGCCAGACTGAAAAACATGAGGAAAGAATAATTCAATTAGTATTTCTAGGTGGAATGTAGAAGGAAGCAGAATATGCAACAACATAAAACGTGTAATAAAATGATCACACTCAGCACATACCTCTAAGCTGTCAGTTTGCTCACTAACAGGGGGAGTGCTTAGAATATGAAAATACCTGCAATCCCACCTAAACTTATCATTAACCACTTGAGGACCACAGTCTTTCTACCCCTTAAGGACCAGAGCCTTTTTCTCCATTCAGACCACTGCAGCTTTCACGGTTTATTGCTCGGTCATACAACCTACCACCTAAATGAATTTTACCTCCTTTTCTTCTCACTAATACAGCTTTCTTTTGGTGCTATTTGATTGCTGCTGCGAGTTTTAGTTTTTATTATATTCATCAAAAAAGACAGGAATTTTGTCAAAAAAATGACTTTTTTAACTTTCTGTGCTGACATTTTTCAAATAAAGTAAAATTTCCTATACATTTGAGCGCGAAAGTTATTCTGCTACATGTCTTTAATTAAAAAAAACCATTCAGTGTATATTTATTGGATTGGGTAAAAGTTATAGCGTTTACAAACTATGGTGCAAAAGTGAATTTTCCCATTTTCAAGCATCTCTGACTTTTCTGACCACCTGTCATGTTTAATGAGGTGCTAAAATTCCAGGATAGTATAAATACCCCCCAAATGACCCCATTTTGGAAAGAACACATCCCAAAGTATTCACTGAGAGGCATGGTGAGTTCATAGAAGATTTTATTTTTTGTCACAAGTTAGCGGAAAATGACACTTTGTGACAAAAAAAAAAGACAAAAAAAAAGTTTCCATTTCTTCTAACTTGCGACAAAAAAAAAAATGAAATCTGCCACGGACTCACTATGCTCCTCTCTGAATACCTTGAAGGGTCTACTTTCCAAAATGGGGTCATTTGTGGGGTGTGTTTACTGTCCTGGCATTTTGGGGGGTGCTAAATTGTAAGCACCCCTGTAAAGCCTAAAGGTGCTCATTGGACTTTGGGCCCCTTAGCGCAGTTAGGCTGCAAAAAAGTGCCACACATGTAGTATTGCCGTAGTCAGGAGAAGTAGTGTAATGTGTTTTGGGGTGTATTTTTACACATACCCATGCTGGGTGGGAGAAATATCTCTGTAAATGACAATTTTTTTATTTTTTTTACACACAATTGTCCATTTACAGAGATATTTCTCCCACTCAGCATGGGTATGTGTAAAAATACACCCCAAAACACATTGTACTACTTCTCCTGAGTACGGCGATACCACATGTGTGGCACTTTTTTGCACCCTAACTGCGCTAAGGGGCCCAAAGTCCAATGAGTACCTTTAGGATTTCACAGGTCATTTTGAGACATTTGTTTTTAAGACTACTCCTCACAGTTTAGGGCCCCTAAAATGCCAGGGCAGTATAGGAGCCCCACAAATGACCCCATTTTAAAAAGAAGACACCCCAAGGTATTCCGTTAGGAGTATGGTGAGTTTATAGAAGATTTTATTTTTTGTCACAAGTTAGCGGAAATTGATTTTAAGTGATTTTTTTCACAAAGTGTCATTTTCCGCTAACTTGTGACAAAAAATAAAATCTTCTATGAACTTACCATACTCCTAACGGAATACCTTGGGGTGTCTTCTTTCTAAAATGGGGTCATTTGTGGGGTTCCTATACTGCCCTGGCATTTTAGGGGCCCTAAACTGTGAGGAGTAGTCTTAAAAACAAATGTCTCAAAATGACCCTTGAAATCCTAAAGGTACTCATTGGACTTTGGGCCCCTTAGCGCACTTAGGGTGTAAAAAAGTGCCACACATGTGGTACCACCGTACTCAGGAGAAGTAGTATAATGTGTTTTGGGGTGTATTTTTACATATACCCATGCTGGGTGGTAGAAATATCTCTATACATGACAATTGTTTGATTTTTTTACACACAATTGTCCATTTACAGAGAGATTTCTCCCACCCAGCATGGGTATGTGTAAAAATACACCCCAAAACACATTATACTACTTCTCCTGAGTACGGCGATACCACATGTGTGACACTTTTTTTGCAGCCTAGGTGCGCTAAGGGACCCAACGTCCTTCACAGGTCATTTTGAGGCATTTGTTTTCTAGACTACTCCTCACGGTTTAGGGCCCCTAAAATGCCAGGGCAGTATAGGAACCCCACAAGTGACCCCATTTTAGAAAGAAGACACCCCAAGGTATTCCGTTAGGTGTATGGCGAGTTCATAGAAGATTTTATTTTTTGTCACAAGTTAGTGAAAAATGACACTTTGTGAAAAAAAAAACAATAAAAATCAATTTCCACTAACTTTTGACAAAAAATAAAATCTTCTATGAACTCGTCATACACCTAACAGAATACCTTGGGGTGTCTTTTTTCTAAAATGGGGTCACTTGTGGGGTTCCTATACCGCCCTGGCATTTTACGGGCCCAAAACCGTGAGTAGTCTGGAAACCAAATGTCTCAAAATGACTGTTCAGGGGTATAAGCATCTGCAAATTTTGATGACAGGTGGTCTATGAGGGGCCGAATTTTGTGGAACCGGTCATAAGCAGGGTGGCCTTTTAGATGACAGGTTGTATTGGGCCTGATCTGATGGATAGGAGTGCTAGGGGGGTGACAGGAGGTGATTGATGGGTGTCTCAGGGGGTGATTAGAGGGGAAAATAGATGCACTCAATGCACTGGGGAGGTGATCGGAAGGGGGTCTGAGGGGGATCTGAGGGTTTGGCCGAGTGATCAGGAGCCCACACGGGGCAAATTAGGGCCTGATCTGATGGGTAGGTGTGCTAGGGGGTGACAGGTGGTGACAGGAGGTGATTGATGGGTGTCTCAAGGTGTGATTAGTGGGGGGAATAGATGTAAGTAATGCACTGGCGAGGTGATCAGGGCTGGGGTCTGAGGGTGTGGGCGGGTGATTGGGTGCCCTAGGGGCAGATAGGGGTCTAATCTGATGGGTAGCAGTGACAGGGGGTGATTGATGGGTAAATTAGTGGGTGTTTAGAGGAGAGAACAGATGCAATGCACTTGGGAGGTGATCTGACTGCGGGTCTGCAGGCGATCGGATGGTGTGGGTGGGTGATCAGATTGATCGCAAGGGGCAGGTTAGGGACTGATTGATGGGTGGCAGTGACAGGGGGTGATTGATGGGTGGCAGTGACAGCGGCTGATTGATGGGTGGCAGTGACAGGGGGTGATTGATGGGTGATAGGTGATTGGCAGGTGATTGACAGGTGATCAGTGGGTTATTACAGGGAAGAACAGATGTAATTAATGCACTGGCAAATTGATAAGGGGGGGGGGGGTCTGAGGGCAATCTGAGCGAGTGGGCGGGTGATTGGGTGGCCGCAAGGGGCAGATTAGGGTCTGATCTGATAGGTAACAGTGACAGGTGGTGATAGGGGGTGATTGATGGGTAATTAGTGGGTGTTTAGAGAAGATAACATATGTAAACAATACATTTGGGAGGTAATCTGACGGCGGGTTTGCGGGCGATCTAATGGTGTGGGTGGGTGATCAGATTGCCCGCAAGGGGCAGGTTAGGGGCTGATTGATGGGTGGCAGTGACAGGGGGTGATTGATGGGTGATAGGTGATTGGCAGGTGATTGACAGGTGATCAGTGGGTTATTACAGGGAAGAACAGATGTAATTAATGCACTGGTGAATTGATAAGGGGGGGGGTCAGAGGGCAATCTGAGCGTGTGGGCGGGTGATTGGGTGCAAGGGGCAGATTGGGTCTGATCTGATAGGCAAAAGTGACAGGTGGTGATAGGGGGTGATTGATGGGTAATTAGTGGGTGTTTAGAGGAGAGAATAGATGTAAACAATGGATTTGGGAGGTGATCTGATGTCGGATCTGCGGGCGATCTATTGGCGTGGGTGGGTGATCAGATTGCCCGCAAGGGGCAGGTTAGGGGCTGATTGTTGGCTGGCAGTGACAGGGGGTGGTCAATTGTAATGCATACAATCTGATCTTCACATCGGAAAGTAATAGAAATTCGATCAATTTCCTGGACCTTAATATATTTGTAGAAGATGGACGATTACATACCAAAACCTTTTGGAAACCAGTAGATGCAAATAGTTTCATTCATATAGATAGCTGCCATCACCAAAGGTGGCTAAGTAATATTCCCACTGGACAGTTCACTCGTCTAAGAAGGAACTGTACCAACATCGATGACTTTGATAGGGAATCTGGAATTCTTGTGGATAGGTTTGTACAGAAAGGCTATTCACAGGAATTGATAGAACATGCCAAATTGAGGGTAAGAGAAAAAGACAGAAAAGAACTGCTAGAAAGTAGAATAAAAACTGAAATGGACAAAGAGGAATCTCCCAATCTAATTGTACAATTCTCGTCACAAAGTGGAGCATTCAGAAGAGTGATTAACAAGCATTGGAAAACCCTAAGAGAGGATGATATTTTGGCACAAATTCTACCAGAGAATCCTAAAATAGTCTTCAGAAAAGCACCTAATCTTGGTCTACTCATTGCTCCATCAGTAAAAAATCCAGGAAAGGGCGAACAAAGTAACATCTTCAGAAATTGTGGCTACTGTAAGATGTGTAAAGAAACAAAAAGTCAGGTCTCAATAACACAAGACAATATAACGTCAAACACAGGAGTGACCTTTAAACTGCAAGGAAATATGTCATGTAATACAGCAGGAGTAATATATACTATAACATGCCCCTGCAACAAACACTATGTAGGGAGAACAAAACGGGTGTTGAAAGAAAGACTACGAGAACACTGTACTAACATAAATAAAGGATTTGGAGGACATCCGTTATCCTTGCACTATAAACAGTTCCATTCAAAATCAGTGAGGGGTACAAAATTCTGTGGAGTCCAAAGGGTACAAAAACACTGGAGAGGAGGAGACTATATCTCACAGATGTCGAAATTGGAAACTCTCTGGATCTATCAGCTGGACAGTATGACCCCCTTGGGTCTTAATCATGACTTAGAACTGTATGCATTCAACTGATAAAAGAGAGAGCTGATTGGAATAAGAAGATAAAACTTATATGAATTGAAGCAAAGAGATAAAATATGCTTCATTATGATTGCTTCACTATATTGGAAAGTTATGGTGTCCCAAAACCATCCATGCCAATTAGTTCACGTCTAGATTAAAGGTAGCTGCTATAACCATCTAGTGGATCACATTATTTAGTTCAACCTTGATTATATATTTTATGAGATCTAATCTGAAATAATACGACTTCAACTTATGTATATCTATATTGGACATATATTGGTGGCTAGATTGCCTTATATTAATTCTCAAAAAACATACTTTGTTTGATATAATACCATTGGTATGGATATGGATGAGATGAAATGTAGAAAAAAAAATTTTATTTGTTAAAAAAAAAAAAAAAATTATTTTATAAATACTTTTATATACATATCATTATCATTTTTTATTAATTAAAGTTTTTTACTCTGAATGATGAATGAATGAGTTTATTGATTGATTCCCAATTATCGGAAACTAACAACCCACTATTCCAAGGAGTGGATTTCTATAGAACAACTTTGATTGACAGGCGCAAGGGATAAAAGAGTCCGGTCACTCCCAGCAATCCAGCTCTGACGAAGGACGCCGTATAGCGTCTGAAACGCGTAAGCAATTGGTTGAAGGGGAGTGACGTCACCACCAATCAGAAACTGGGGTCCGGACCTCCTGTATCCCACATGGAACGCGGAAACGTGCGCTCCAGGACCGGGTCGGCTGACCCAGCGCATCTTGTTCAATCTATTGCGCACAGACTCTCCGGGGACGCCGCCGGCCGGGGCTACCTGGATAGAGCGGTCCTGTGAAAATCATCCAAGTTTAACCATCCACGCTGAACTTTTTACTCTATACCACACACTGCCTATAGCGGAGGTCTGGAGGATCTTGCAACTCTATCTACCCGGAGGTGGTAAGATCTACATCATGTTTTGAATTGTACATCTCACACCGATGCCAGCTTATTTTAAAGCAATTTGAATTATCCAGCAAAGTAAAGTTATGAACTTTTGGTTGCATTTGACAATTTACCTTGCTCTACACGGAATTCAACAGTTATGGTGATATTTGCAGTTTTGAACAAGCTAAAACACGTCAGTTTGTCTCCTGGGGCTGAGGTGACAGTTGAATAGCAGTTTACAATTGAATTTTATCAGCAGTGAAATAGTTTTTTCACCCGCTGGTTTATTGCAGTGTGACTGTCTGTGTGAATGCTGTACGAAACAGGATCCTGGATATTTCTGTGATTTGTATTTATTGCACAAACTGTATTTTTATATCTGTATATTAAATACCTACCTTTTATTCCATTTGGTCTGAAAAGTACCTTGAGCGCACCTTAGTTATTGCTATACAGGGGGTGATTGATTGGTGATTGACGGATGATTGACAGGTGATCAGGGGGGATAGATGCATACAGTACACAGGGGGGGGGGCCTGGGGGGGGTGGGGTCTGGGGAGAATCTGAGGGGTGGGGGGGGTGATCAGGAGGGGGCAGGGGGGGGGGATAAAAAAAAATAGTGTTGACAGATAGTGACAGGGAGTGATTGATGGGTTATTAGGGGGGTGATTGGGTGCAAACAGTGGTCTGGGGGCTGGGGAGAGGGGGGGGGGGTTCTGAGGGGTGCTGTGGGCGATCAGGGGGCGGGGGGGGGGGGGAGCAGATCAGTGTGTTTGGGTGCAGACTAGGGTGGCTGCAGCCTGCCCTGGTGGTCCCTCGGACACTGGGACCACCAGGGCAGGAGGCAGCTTGTATAATACACTTTGTATACATTACAAAGTGTATTATACACTTTGTAGCGGCGATCGCGGGGTTAACATCCTGCCGGCGCTTCCGTATGGCCGGCGGGATGTTGCGGCGGGTGGGCGGAGCCAGTTGCCGGGGGAAGCGCGCGTCATCAATGACGCGATCGCTCCTCCGGCATACGAAAAGGACGCAACGCCCTTGGGCGTATTGCGGTCCTTTAGGGATCCACTTTGCCGCCGCCCATCGGCTGTGGGCGGTCGGCAAGTGGTTAAAAACCCACAGTAGGACTAGTGCTGCCCAGTTCTGCACTGCCCTGCTGAAGTGATTACTCTTGCCACCCTCTTTTATATGGTAGGAGGGTGTGGGGCCTCATCTTCTCCTAGGCACATCACTGTGCTCGGAGCTAGAACCACTTTACCATTGCACCGCTGGTTCTAGCTCCCATAGTGTAAAACTGAATACCCACCTGATGATGGATCGGGGAACATCGCTGAGGGCCCCCCCCCCCCCTTTCAAACATCCAATCCACCGTGACGGTCATTTTCTTCTGCACATGCGCAGAAGGACCGCGCATGCACAGAGGAGACCGATTGGCGCGACTGAACCAGTTACCGCAGCTGCTAGCAGAAGAACAGAGGCACTCGGGAGGACGGCGAGGGACGCGGCGGTGCTTATGGGGCTGGAGGAAGCCCCGGGTAAGTAGCAACTCTTTTAAAGAGACTCTGTAAAAAAAATTTCAGCCTTATTTTTTTCTATCCTATAAGTTCCTGTACCTGTTCTGATATGCTCTGGATTACTGCAGCCTTTACTAGTTGCACTGCCCCTGTAATATATCTAATCTTCTTTTGTTTGTCAAGCTTTGTCGACCCAGAGAGGAATGCAATGCCTCTGCTGTGATAGGGACAAGTTATGCATGCCCCCTCCACGCCCCTTTATGCTCTCCTGTGTGCTGTGTGTATAAGTCACAGGCAAGGTCTCTGCTCACACCCAGCATGTCTGCCTCACGGAGCTGTGACCTTGTGAACAGCTGTGAGTGCAGAAAGATCAGTTCAAAGCCCAGACAAGCAGCTAAGGCAAGTGAGAGTAACATTCCAGCAGTCAAGTCACGTTTGAGAGGAGCCTCTGCAAACAGGCACCTGCTCTGATGATATATTTCCTGTTTGGCTGCCATCTTCATTGTTTACAAAAACAATGAATGATACAGTGATTTTATCACCACGAAAGCAGTGGGGAACAGCGAAAATGTCACAGAGGGGGCTAGGAGAACACAACAAACAGGCTGGTACGTTTATTTATGTAAGATTTTCACAGTACAGATTCTCTTTAATGATCTCATCTCTGGTACAATTTAAAGAGGAACTCCAGTGAAAATAATGTAGTAAAAAAAGTGCTTCATTTTTTACCATAATTATGTATAAATGATTTAGTCAGTGTTTGCTCATTGTAAAATCTTTCCTCTCCCAGATTCACATTCTGACATTTATTACATGGTGACATTGTTACTGTGGGCAGGTTATTTAGCTGTTTCTAGCTGCTCTGTCTGTTAGAGACAGCTAATAACAGCTATTTCCTGTCTCTGAACATTGTTACATTGTGGCAGTTTGCCAGCAGTACCGCGGTATTCAGAGCCTCTTGTGGGAGGGGTTTCAGCACAAAATCAGTCACACAGCGCCCCCTGATGGTCTGTTTGTGAAAATCATTGTCTTTCTCATGTAAAATGGGGTATCAGCTACTGATTGGGAAAAAGTTCAATTCTTGGTTGGAGTTTCTCTTTAAAGTAACTTTTCAGCACTTTGCAATTGAAAAAGTTTCAAAAAGTTGGTGGACAATTTCTATACAAATTTTGAGTATCTACTTGTTTGTAAATGGTTTAAAAGTCATT
The DNA here is from genome assembly GCF_040937935.1 of Hyperolius riggenbachi. Taxonomy (NCBI): domain Eukaryota; kingdom Metazoa; phylum Chordata; class Amphibia; order Anura; family Hyperoliidae; genus Hyperolius; species Hyperolius riggenbachi. The sequence goes on along the minus strand of NC_090655.1, from coordinate 208,993,525 downwards.
TTATTGACAAGCCCAGTGCTGCGTAATATGTTGCTGCTTTATAAACACAATACATAATTAAATAAATAAGGTGTAAAAATATCACCAAGGAGAAAACTGAAAGAGTGACTTGCAGAGGGGCCTATATCCGCCGATTGAATATACTGAACTTATTATTATTAACTAGCTCTTCGCACATAATGGCTAGCTTCCCACCTAACGGCTGGAATAGAACCAGGGCCATATTCTGTTTTTCTTCCTCTGCCTCCCTGTGATTGGCAGATTTATAGCCTTCCCTAAGATCTACTGTCGAACAATCAAGCCATTTTACACTGCCCCCTTCTGCTTTTGGTCGCATATTTATCTGGACAAGTATGAATCTGCTCAGACAATTACAGGACCTCCATCGCGAAAAAAGTAGGCAGTTAAAATCTGACAGAACCGACAGGTTTTGGGCCAGTCCATCTCCTCATGGGGTATTCTCAGGGTTTTCTTTGTTTTCAACAGCATTTCCTGAACAGCAGTTGCAAAGTCTAACTGACAAAATAGTGTGCAAGTGAGTAGGGAGGCTGGCAGTTTAACTGCTGTTCAGGAAATGCTGTTGAAAACAAAGAAAACCCTAAGAATCTCCCATGAGGAGATAGACTGGCCCAAAACTTGTCAGTTCTATCAGATTTTAACTGCCTACTATTTTCGTGATAGTGGTAATTTCAGAACTTATATATGAAGATAATCACTATTTTGATACATTAAATGTTAATAGCCCATGAGTCATCTGGGTGTACATATTTCCATATACCACTGACCCCATCCAAATTCCTCGTAAACAAGTGTTAACCACCTTACAACCACCTAACGCTGATTGACGGCCGCAAGGTGGCTCCCCCAGGACCACCTAACGCCAAAAGGCTTCAAGTCCTGGGGGGGTTTGCAGGGGATCGCGCACGTATCCCTGCTTTGTCAACAGTCTGCCAGCGGCGATTGCCACTAGCAGACTGAAAAGAAACAGCCATTTCTTTTCTTTGTACAGCGCTGCGATCTACAGCAGCACCGTACTGGGGACAGCCCTGTCACTTGGCCATCCCCTGGAGGGGAAAGAAAAAGGATTGCTCTGATTGGCTGATGCCTATGAGAGAGGATCTCGCTGATTGGATCTCGGAGTGAAGGAGGGGGGAGGGAAAAAAAACATTTATATTTAAACATTATTAATAATAATAATAATAATAATAATAAAACACAGCCTGCAGCAGCGATCAGAGCCCACCAACAGACAGAAAAGGGGAACAATTTTGTTTGGGTGGTAAGTTGTATGGCCCTGCAGTACACAGTTAAAGCTGCAGTGGCCTGAATTGTAAGAAATAGCCTGGTCACTAGGGGGATGTAAGCTCTTAAGTGGTTAAAGTGGTCCTCCGACCTAAATGAACAGATTCATACTAAATGATTATAAAAAGGTATAGCGGCTGGCATTACAGTGTTAATACAAAATGGTGCCTTATATCAAGAGGGCGCAGGTATGTTGATACAGCACCCGGCCCCCAGCCAGCACTGCCACCCCTCCCACCACTCCCAGCACCTCCCTCTCACCCACCCCAGCCTGCACTCAGCACCTCCCTCTCACCCACCCCAGCCTGCACTCAGCACCTCCCTTTCACTCACCCCAGCCTGCACTCAGCACCTCCCTTTCACTCACCCCAGCCTGCACTCATCAGCACCTCCCTTTCACTCACCCCAGCCTGCACTCAGCACCTCCCTTTCACTCACCCCAGCCTGCACTCAGCACCTCCCTCTCACCAACCCCAGCCTGCACTCAACACCTCCCTCTCACCCATCCCAGCCTGCACTCAGCACCTCCCTCTCACCCACCCCAGCCTGCACTCAGCACCTCCCTCTCACCCACCCCAGCCTGCACTCAGCACCTCTCTCTCACCCACCCCAGCCTGCACTCAGCACTAAAGTTGATCATACAGAGTAGCTACTCCGAATCTAAATTTAAATGAGATTGGGCTGCCCGTGGCCGAGGGGGGTTAACTTACCCAATGCGTCTGCCTTTAACAATGCGCTCCAATCGCGTCCCACATCACTTCGATGCTTCCTTCTTCAGGCCAGCTAAAGGAAGCATGGAAGTGATGCAGGATGTGATTGAAACATATCGTCTAAGGCGAGTGCATTTTGTAAATTAACCCCCTCGGCTGCAGGCAGCCCAATCTCATTTAAATGTTTATTTCGAATAGCTACGTGGTATGATCAACCCTACCCAGCACCTTCCTCCCACCCAGGCCTGCACTCAGCACCTCCCTCCCACTCACCCCAGCCTGATCTCAGCACCTCCCTCCCACCCAAGCCTGCACTCAGCACCTCCCTCCCACTCACCCCAGCCTGATCTCAGCACCTCCCTCCCACCCAAGCCTGCACTCAGCACCTCCCTCCCACCCACGCCTGCACTCAGCACCTCCCTCCCACTCACCCCAGCCTGATCTCAGCACCTCTCTCCCACCCAAGCCTGCACTCAGCACCTGCCTCCCACCCAAGCCTGCATTCAGCACCTCCCTCCCACTCACCCCAGCCTGATCTCAGCACCTCCCTCCCACCCAAGCCTGCACTCAGCACCTCCCTCCCACTCACCCCAGCCTGATCTCAGCACCTCTCTCCCACCCAAGCCTGCACTCAGCACCTCCCTCCCACCCAAGCCTGCACTCAGCACCTCCCTCCCACCCAAGCCTGCACTCAGCACTTCCCCCCACTCACCCCAGCCTGCACTCAGCACCTCCTTCTCACCCAAGCCTGCACTCAGCACCTCCCTCCCACTCACCTCAGCCTGATCTCAGCACCTCTCTCCCACTCAAGCCTGCACTCAGCACCTCCCTACCACTCACCCCAGCCTGATCTCAGCACCTCTCTCCCACCCAAGCCTGCACTTAGCACCTCCCTCCCACTCACCCCATCCTGCACTTAGCACCTCCCTCCCACCCAAGCCTGCACTCAGCACTTCCCCCCACTCACCCCAGCCTGCACTCAGCACCTCCCTCTCACCCAAGCCTGCACTCAGCACCTCCCTCTCACCCAAGCCTGCACTCAGCACCTCCCTCCCACTCAAGACTGCACTCAGCACCTCCCTCCCACTCACCCCAACCTGATCTCAGCACCTCTCTCCTGCCCAAGCCTGCACTCAGCACCTCCCTCCTACTCACCCCAGCCTGCACTCAGCACCTCCCCCACTCACCCCAGCCAGCACTCAGCACCTCCCTCCTATCCCAGCCTGCATTAAGCACCTCCCTCCCACTCACCCCAGCCTACACTCAGCACCTCCCTCCCACTCACCCCAGCCTGCACTCAGCACCTCCCTCCCACTCACCCCAGCCTGAACTCAGCACCTCCCCCCACTCACCCCAGACTGCATTCAGCACCTCCCTCCTACCCAAGCCTGCACTCAGCACCTCCCTCCCACTCACCCCAGCCTGCACTCAGCACCTCCCCCCACCCCAGCCTGCACTCAGCACCTCTCTCCCACCCAAGCCTGCACTCAGCACCTCCCTCCCACCCAAGCCTGCACTCAGCACCTCCCTCCCACTCACCTAAGCCTGATCTCAGCACCTCTCTCCCACCTAAGCCTGCACTCAGCACCTCCCTCCCATTCACCCCATCCTGCACTTAGCACATCCCTCCCACCCAAGCCTGCACTCAGCACTTCCCCCCACTCACCCCAGCCTGCACTCAGCACCTCCCTTTCATCCAAGCCTGCACTCAACACATCCCTCCCACTCAAGCCTGCACTCAGCACTTCCCTCCCACTCACCCCAACCTGATCTCAGCACCTCTCTCCTACCCAAGCCTGCACTAAGCACCTCCCTCCTACCCAAGCCTGCACTCAGCACCTCCCTCCTACTCACCCCAGCCTGCACTCAGCACCTCCCCCACTCACCCCAGCCTGCACTCAGCACCTCCCTCCTACCCCAGCCTGCACTCAGCACCTCCCTCCCACTCACCCCAGCCTACACTCAGCACCTCCCTCCCACTCACCCCAGCCTGCACTCAGCACCTCCCTCCCACTCACCCCAGCCTGAACTCAGCACCTCCCCCCACTCACCCCAGACTGCATTCAGCACCTCCCTCCTACCCAAGCCTGCACTCAGCACCTCCCTCCCACTCACCCCAGCCTGCACTCAGCACCTCCCCCCACCCCAGCCTGCACTCAGCACCTCCCTCCCACCCAAGCCTGCACTCAGAACCTCCCTCCCACCCAAGCCTGCACTCAGCACCTCCCTCCCACTCACCCCAGCCTGCACTCAGCACCTCCCTCCCACTCACCCCAGCCTGAACTCAGCACCTCCCCCCACTCACCCCAGACTGCATTCAGCACCTCCCTCCTACCCAAGCCTGCACTCAGCACCTCCCTCCCACTCACCCAAGCCTGCACTCAGCACCTCCCCCCACCCCAGCCTGCACTCAGCACCTCCCTCCCACCCAAGCCTGCACTCAGCACCTCCCTCCCACCCAAGCCTGCACTCAGAACCTCCCTCCCACCCAAGCCTGCACTCAGCACCTCCCTCCCACTCACCCCAGCCTGCACTCAGCACCTCCCTCCCACTCACCCCAGCCTGCACTCAGCACCTCCCTTCCACCCAAGGCTGCACTCAGCACCTCCCTCCCACCCAATCTTGCACTCAGCACCTTCCCCCACTCACCCCAGCCTGAACTCAGCACCTCCCTCCCACTCACCCAAGCCTGCACTCAATACCTCCCTCCCACTCACCCCAGCCTGAACTCAGCACCTCCCACCCTGGGGAATAAGAAAAGAGACTCTTGAAAAAATATCTCGCTACCAAATAACACAATGATAACAAATATACATGAGAAATGATGTTTTTACAGGTGGGGACGCAATTTCAATGTCTGCCATATTACTCAGATTCGCCTCTGTCAAGACCACCTCTGGACGACGGGGCCATTTGGAAGTTTGCGGCTCCCATCCATAAACGAGCACAGGCGCACAGTGCAAGATTCCTTGTTGTGTCTGCGAATGAGCAAAGCTGCTCTGTGCAGGACGCCTGTGCAGTAGCACGGAACCGCTTGACTCAGCGGAAAAAGCAGGTTCCGTATGGCTGTACTTGTTCGCTAACAGGAGCTTCATACTCTTTGCAAGCCCTTGTCAAGGAATGAATGAGGGGAAGCCTCTGAATTAGAGTTTTGCTTCTACCCAGATAAGTATCTAAATGGGGCATTTTTTCCATACAGGTACATTAAAAAGGAAACTGAGATGGCCCCAATGCGTTTATTCACTAGATATCGTCGTCGGTAATCTTCTGTGCATGCTCGGCCGCACACGCACACCCCAATTGCACTACCATGTCTGGGTGTCTTCTGCAGCTGCGCAGTAGTACTACGCAGGGGCAGAATGCTCCCAGGCACTGGAACGCGCGCAAGGCTGAGCCACGCATGCCTAGAGGCCCACGACTGACGCCGACTGACCAGATTACTGACGAGGATATCTACTGAACGGAGGGACCGGAGAGGATGGCGGGGGAGGCCACGGACCCAAGACTGGATTATAGTGGCGGACATAATATAAAACCAATGAAATAGGACAAATCACCACAGCAGCATTTCTGGATCTACTAGTCTAGTAGTTTGTCTACAACAGGAATCACAGCTTGCTTATGAAAGTCCCGCCGCAGATCTGCCTATGTGAACTGTGCCTTACTTGATTCTGAGATCACAGTGACAAGACTTGCAAGCCAAAGGGTGCTTCTGTGAGGTGTTGTCTCTGTCCTGTTCTGCATCCCGGGATCCTCCATGCTGCACTCAGAGGATGCCCTGACTCCGCCCACCTCTTCTTCCTCTTCCTCCTGCTGCAGCTGCCTGAGACATTAACTCCTTGTTGCCAGCAGTGCAGCCAGGACAGGTTGCTATCCAATCTAATGAAGCACCTTCATCAGCTTCAATTCTGGTTGGGTTTTCGAGCATGTGCGGTGATTTACCACATGTGGTAATGACATTTAGCAATTCAGGTCGATTTTAGTCATGTTTTACCACATGCGGTAGATTTCAGTCTTGAATTACCGCATGTGGGAAATTATGCGGTAAATCGTGCGGTAATATGCATTAATTTTACCGAAAATTGCTATTCTCATGAAAATTAGGGAGCATGTTATCACATAATTTACTGATCAGTTTAAGGCCTGGAACCCACTACAAATCGCTAGTGCAATCGCTAGCGTTTTTAATTAGCGTTTTGTACGCAATTTTTTTACTAGCATTTTCAGGCAGTTTTGGTAGCGATTTTATGAGCGTTTTCAGGCAGTTTTGGTAGCAATTTTATGAGCGTTTTCAGGCAGTTTTGTACGCGATTTTAAACAGTGTAAGATTTTTGCCATCGATTGTGATAGCGATTTGCGATTTTAATTCTGATTTGTCCTTTCAAATTATCATAATTTTTTTTTTTTTTTTTTTTACAGTTTGCAGTAATTTATCGCTATGTGTCATTCATGAGCGATTTGCCATGGCTAGAATCGCCTTAAAAAAATCACTTCAAAAAGCGCTAAGGTTACATTGAAGCACAAACGCTCCCAAAATGCTGCATGTCCTGTGATTGCAATTTTGCTAATTGCAATCGCTACTGTGGAATTTGATACATTTATTTACATTAGCAGAGCGTTTAGGGAAATCGCTAGCATTTTAAAGTGCTCCCTAAACGCTCAAAAAAGCACTCTAGTGGGTTACAGGCCAGACCTGCCTGTACCTGGTGGTAAAGTCAATTTGCATGCATTTTGCAGTTTTTAGTGGAGTTCCTATTGCTTGCGCTGATGCCCACCAAGAGCGGTTCTGAGCGTTTTTAAAAACGCTTGCACTTTGAAAAGCGCTTGGCTAATGTATTTCAATGGGATGGTGCACACCAGAGCGATTTGTTTTTTTCCCCAAATGCAAACTCTGGTCCTGCAGCATTTTTGCTGATTTCTGAGGCGATTCAGCCTCAATATTAAGTATAGGAAAGTGGAAAATCGCTCTGAAAAGCTCTAGATCAGACGATTTTACAAGCGATTTTGTTTCAGAAGCTGTTCAGTTACTGCTGTATTGTAACAAAATATAAAACAAACGCTACACCAAAACGCTAGGCATACTTAGAAAATTGCTAGGCACATGCCTAGAATCGCCTTAAAAAATCACTTCAAAAAGCGCTAAGTGTTTGCTTTTAGGTTAGCCGTTTGTGGTGTGCACTGGCCCTTACTGGAATTCCTATTCAGGCTATAATAAATAAAACTCCAAATATTTAATGGATTTTTTTTATAGGGGATGCCTATAAATATACTTTACACAGGTTGCTACATAAAGTAGTACACCTCCCCCTCCTTTCCCCCAAAAAAGAACACCTTCCAAAGACAATGCTAACTTATGGAAGACAATTAAAGACTACTATTATTTACGATATTTATCGCATACTTACTGCTGAAAATACCAGATACGTTTTTTACCGATAAAAAAATATTTACCGCACATAGCTATTAGCTACCAGAATTGAGGCCATTGTGGCCTACCACCCCTCACAATTGCTCTAAACCCACAGCTGAACTCTGGTCCCCTACCTCTCTTATCCCTACCTCTCCCTCTAGATTGTAAGCCTTTGGGCAGGGTCCTCCTCCTTTTGTGTCCCACCTGATCATGCACCTCCATTACTGTAAACCCATGCTATGCATTTGAGTGAACCTAACTTGCCTAATCTCCATGCTCCATCCAGTGATTGACTAAGCATTACCTTGTACTCATACTGTGCTGTGTGATCTGTGTGGAGATATATTGAGGTGCTGATGATATTAGGGAGTACAGAAACCTATTCTATCATTTTTATATCTGCTGTGGTATGTCAAAGGTGTAGATAGGCAGGCTAGATTCATGGACTGTTCATGTATTTGCGTGGGTGGGTCACTAGACCTGCATTTGCATCTAAAGAGGTCTTCAGTGAATAAGACCAGTCACCTTCAATAGGCAAGGAAGCGGCTCATTAAGCCACTAGCAGTCACTTTTGATCTGCTGTCCCAGTTGTGATTGTCTGCGTCTGTCTACAGGCAATTACAAGCAAACTGCTACCTGTAACCAAAATTCAATCTTTTCATGTAGGTGTGTGTGTGGGTGCGTGGCGTTCCCGTATTCGGCCTAAGCGCAAAGCTGACCCAAATACGAAAACGCGGAGTGCGTGCTGAGGACTCGACAGCAGAGTGGAAGTGTCTAGCGAACAGCTAGTGGTGGCAGTGGGAAGTGTTTGAGGGGTTCCAGCCTTGTTTGTAGCTTAAATAAGGCTGTTCCCCGCTTAATCTGGTCAAACCCGCAGTCGGCAACCGTATACGCAGGCGTGCCGCGGGCCGGTTCCTGACATAATTGGCTGGCAGTGGTGGGAACGTTTGGTACATTAGAGTACTAAAGGCTGGAAGCTTGCTAGAAGCAACTAGCCTACAGAAGTCTACTCAGTGCAGAATCTATATACGTTTTTTTTTGTTCAAAGATACACACGTGGTATTTTGCTTTCCCTTCCCCCCTTTTTTTCTTTTTATTTTTTGCAACACGATGGCTCAGAAAGCATCCAGCTATGCAAGGCAAAACAAGGAGATACTACTCAACCTGTGTGAGCACAAAGGCATCGAGACGGTGAGCGGCCAGACTAAGGAGCAGTTAGTTCGTGCGCTCGAGGAGTATGATGAGGCAGAGCGAGCCCGTGCTTCAACGTCAGCAGATGCAGCTCACGAAACGCCAGAGGAGGAATCGCTCCCGCCACAGAATGCGAGTGGAGACGATGTCCTGGATGATCCACCGAACAGGGAGATGCCATCTCTGGAAGCCGATCTACAGCTACTGAACTCGGCTGATCCTGAACTGCGCCTAAAGCTCATCCTACTGCACCGACAGGCAGAGGAGGGAAGAGCTGAACGGCAACACCAGCTGGAGCTGGCTAAACTTCAGCAGCAGAACCGGTCTGCTGGACTCGCAGAACGCGAAGGTGAGCGAGTCCACAGAATCCCCTTGGATAAGTTCCCCGCTATGGACAAGGACTCTGACATAGACACTTTCCTACAGGGGTTTGAAAGGACTTGTCGGCATTATGGGGTGCCCCGTGAGCAGTGGGCAAGATACCTCACACCAGGGCTGAGAGGCAAGGCCCTGGAGGCGTTTGTGAGTCTCCCCCAGGAGGAAGAAACAGACTTTGAGGCAATTAAGAAAGCCATCATTGCACGATACCACCTCACGCCAGAGGTGTATCAAAAACGTTTCAGGACAGTGCAGCGAGGTACTAATGACAGTTACCTGGATCACGCGTGCAACCTGTGCACTGCCTTCCAGCAGTGGGTAAAAGGAATGGAGGTTGAGACCTTTGATGCCCTGCAGGAACTGATAATAAAAGACCAGTTCCTCCACACTTGTCCTGTTGAGGTCCGGCAGTTTGTACGGGACCGAGAGCCGAAGACCGTGGATGAGGCCGCGAAAGTCGCTGATGCCTACACGTCCAATCGAGCATCTGATTTTCGGAGGACTACGGCACCCAGCTGGAAGGGAGAAAAGACTGCGAGACCTTCTCCTCTGAGCACCCAGCGAAGCCAAGTCCCGCAGCCGCCTGGAGGTAGAACAGCCACCGTTGACACTCGGAGATGTTTTGCCTGTAACAAACCGGGTCACATCAGTGCTACGTGCCCAGAAAAGAAGAAGGAAGCCCCAAACTCTGGCGGGGCCCGAAATGCGTTGTGTGCCACCAGGAATGCAGGTAGCTATGCAGAGAATCTGCAACCTGTCACGGTTGGGGATACGGATACCACCGGTCTAAGAGACACTGGAGCAGAGGTGACTCTAGTGCACCCCCAGCTTGTGAACCCTGAGGAGTACATTCCTGGCAAGACTATGGCTGTCAAAGGAGTTGGGGGTGTCACCCCCGCCATACCCACCGCCTTCGTCCACCTGGATTGGGGGGCCGGCAGCGGAATGAAAGAAGTGGGGGTAACGGATGCCATCCCCACGAACGTTTTGTTGGGTACTGACCTGGGACGGTTAGTGGCCCGGTATGAGCCTACTCCACACCCCATGGAGCCTGCATCCCCCGCAGAAGTTCAGGACTCTTGCAAGGTACTGTGTGATAATGCTGTGCAAGCGAGGAGTGCTGCTACGGACTGTGTACTAGGAGCCAACCCTAGTGAGTCTCCAGTGCCCAGGCCTGGAGGAGGACACGTTGTTACCATGAATGCAGATAATGTTGATGTAATATGTGATGTGTTGCATAATGACATGTGTACAGTGAACGCTCCGTCAGCTGCAGTGGTGACCCGAAGTGCTCACCGGGCTGCAGCAGACGAATTGTCCACTGAAGGGGCTGATGTCACTGGGTCGGGCTCTTCCACTTCAGAGCCTGGCTCTGAGGACCCAGAGGCCTCTCAGTTTGCCACCTCCCTGGTGCCTGTGGCCGACAGCGCTGAGTTCTCCGAGGCTGTGCGACTTGATAGCAGCCTGGAAGAGCTCAGGGGTCTGGCGGACAGGGCACCGGTGGAGGGCGACAAAGTGAGGGTGTACTGGGAGCACGGCAGACTGTACAGAGAGGTTACTCCCTCTGAGCTGTCTGAAGTGGAGGAGGCAGACATGCAGTTGATTGTGCCCCACAGGTACAGGGAGCAGCTATTAAGAATAGCACATGAGGTGCCCCTGGCTGGTCACTTGGGGATCCGCAAGACCAAATCCCGACTTGCACACAATTTTTATTGGCCCCACATGGGGACAGATATTGCCAATTTTTGCCGGTCTTGTGTCGCATGTCAGCGGGTCGGCAAAGCAGGTGACACAGACAAAGCCCCACTGAGGCCCTTGCCCATCATAGAGGAGCCCTTCCAAAGGGTTGCTGTGGACATAATTGGGCCTCTAGCAATACCCAGCAGCACAGGGAAACGTTTCATTCTTACGGTGGTCGATTATGCCACTCGCTACCCTGAAGCTGTAGCCCTGAGCTCCATACGGGCAGACAAGGTTGCGGACGCATTGGTGCGCATTTTCTCACGGGTCGGTTTTCCCCGTGAAATGCTCACCGATCACGGCCCGCAATTCATGTCGCGCCTAATGGAATGCCTCTGTAAACAAATGCAGGTAGAACACATCATGGCCAGCCCTTACCACCCCCAGACAAATGGGTTATGTGAGCGGTTCAATGGTACTCTGAAACAGATGCTAAGGGTGTTTGTTGAATCGCAAGGGAGGGACTGGGAGCGATACCTGCCCCACTTACTGTTTGCTTATCGTGAGGTGCCCCAGGCATCCACCGGGTTCTCGCCCTTTGAGCTCTTATATGGGAGGAGGGTACGCGGACCCCTCGATCTCATTCGAGAGGTCTGGGAGGGGCAGGATATGGGTCCCGGGGTCTCCATAGTGGAATACGTTCTAAAGTTCCGGGAAAAGATGGACACCCTGGTGGGGTTAGTGTGAGAGAATCTGACTCAAGCCCAGGCCACCCAGAAGCAGTGGTATGACCACGGGGCTAGGGAGAGAGTTTATGAGGTAGGTCGCAAGGTATGGGTCCTAAACCCGATGCGACAGAATAAGCTGCAGGCCGCTTGGGATGGGCCCTATACCATACATAGGAAGATTAGTGATGTGACCTATGTGGTCGCGCTGGATGACCAAGGTAAGCAGCTGAAAACATACCATGTAAATATGTTAAAGGAACATCATGCTAGAACCGCTTGCGCTCTCCCTGTCTGCAGTTTGCTACCAGACGGTGAAGCAGAGGCCCTGGTTGACATCCTGGCCTCCACCCAGGAAACCGACTCTGTTACCGAGGTGCAGATCAATCCGGAGTTGACAGCAGAGCAGCAGGCTGGGCTATCTGATGTGCTGACCCTTTACCGTGGTACCTTTACAGCCCGCCCTGGTCTGACCAGCCTGGCTGTACACCATTGTTGACACCGGAAATAACAAGCCGGTTAGACAGTCAGCCTATAGAGTCTCCCCTGAGGTTCAGGCCCACATCAGCAAGGAGATTGAGGAAATGCTGTCACTAGGGGTGATCCAACGGTCGCACAGCGCATGGGCATCACCTGTAGTGCTAGTACCCAAACGGGACCAGACCACTCGGTTCTGTGTAGATTATCGAAAACTAAATTTGATAACTGTGTCAGATGCTTACCCAACGCCGAGGGTCGACGAATTGTTAGATAAGCTAGCTGGCGCGCAATATCTAACAATCGTGGATTTGAGTCGGGGATACTGGCAGGTCCCTCTAACAGCTGAGGCACGGGAGAGGTCTGCCTTTATCACCCCCTCAGGTCTGTTTGAATTTAATGTAATGCCTTTTGGAATGAAAAACGCCCCGGCCACCTTCCAACGGGTTGTAAATGGTCTCCTGGAAGGTTTGGAACACTGCGCTGTCGCCTACCTGGATGACATCGCCGTGTTTAGCGCCAACTGGAACGACCACTTAGCGCAGTTGTCACAGGTTTTGGGGCGCATCACTGCAGCAGGACTAACAGTCAAGCCTAGCAAGTGTCAGATAGGCATGAAACAGGTACAGTACCTGGGACATGTGGTGGTGGGGGGGAGAGCTTCGTCCAGATACGGGGAAGGTAGATGCCATTGTGTCCTGGCCCACCCCCCAAACGAAGAAACAGATTCAGTCCTTCTTGGGAACGGCTGGGTACTATAGAAAGTTTGTCCCCAACTACAGTGCCCTCGCCAAGCCATTGACAGATCTCACCAAAAAGAAGCTGCCCAAGCAGATTCTCTGGACGCCAGAATGTGAACAGTCATTCACAGCTCTGAAGAGGGCCCTAGCCAGCCCTCCCGTGTTGCAAGCGCCAGACTTCAGCCGACGGTTTGTGGTCCAGACGGACGCCTCAGCCTTTGGCCTAGGTGCTGTGTTAAGCCAGGTAAACCAGACTGGGGAAGAACATCCGATTCTGTATTTAAGTCGGAAGCTGCTACCCCGGGAGGTAGCCTACGCCACCATAGAGAAAGAGTGCTTGGCAATTGTATGGGCCCTACAAAAGCTGCAGCACTACCTCTATGGTCGCGTATTCACGGTCGTCACCGACCACAACCCTCTTAGTTGGTTACATCGGGTTTCTGGTGACAATGGAAAATTGCTGAGATGGAGCTTGGTTCTCCAACAATATAGCTTCACTATTCAACATAGGAAGGGGAGCAATCATGGGAATGCGGATGGGCTGTCCCGTCAAGCAGAACCAACAGTGTAGATGCTGGCAGGATGATCTGGGAAGATCGTCTGCCTTGCACCAAGTTAACGGTGGAGGTGTGGAGATATATTGAGGTGCTGATGATATTAGGGAGTACAGAAACCTATTCTATCATTTTTATATCTGCTGTGGTATGTCAAAGGTGTAGATAGGCAGGCTAGATTCATGGACTGTTCATGTATTTGCGTGGGTGGGTCACTAGACCTGCATTTGCATCTAAAGAGGTCTTCAGTGAATAAGACCAGTCACCTTCAATAGGCAAGGAAGCGGCTCATTAAGCCACTAGCAGTCACTTTTGATCTGCTGTCCCAGGTGTGATTGTCTGCGTCTGTCTACAGGCAATTACAAGCAAACTGCTACCTGTAACCAAAATTCAATCTTTTCATGTAGGTGCTAAAATACACTTTAACCAAGGAAATAATGGGGAGGAAGCTTTTTGATGTCTGGTAGGATACAATCTCACCTATTGAATTCTGCAGACTTCAAGAAGCTAAAACAGGAACCCCTTTGAAGTTTGCATATTACAAGAAAGATTATGACAAGCGTTCGGTGATGTCACAAACGAGGAAACTGCATTAGTTCCTGGGGGCTGGACATTAAATGCCCCAGGGGACGCTTCAGACTATTTAAGCGGACCCAGCACAGCCACCGGTATCTGCTCTTGGAGTTAGCGCATAGCTAGAGTTGATCTCGACTTCTGGTCGAACAAGCGGCATGCTCCTGCCGACAACGTTGAGACCTTCAAGTTGGTAACGTTTTTTTTAATCCCCATTTTTATTTAACGCAAATATCCGTGTGTGTTATCTTTGTAACTTTTATCTTGTAACTATTTTTACTTTGTTTTTTGTAATCTTTTGTATATATTAAGTTCTGCATTGTTCTATGTTTTTCTGGAATATTAAATTATTATTTAATAAGCTTGACTTCTGCCGTACTAAACTAACACTCATAGCCTAAAGGAGACTGAAGTGTAACCGTGTATAAGTTCATGCCTAATTGTACGCTTGAGCAACACTACCATATGAAATTTTAATTGCATTGTGTGTGGGGGCGTTTGTCATACGTTGGCCTAAGCGCGCAGCTGACCCAACGTACGAACAACGCCAGTGCGAGTAGCAGCAGCAGAGTGGCTAACAGTATCGTTCGGAACGACTGTTAGTGGGTCTTTGCTTCACGACAGTGTAAGATTGCAACTGTGTGTGTGTGTGGGTGCGTGGCGTTCCCGTATTCGGCCTAAGCGCAAAGCTGACCCAAATACGAAAACGCGGAGTGCACGCTGAGGACTCGACAGCAGAGTGGAAGTGTCTAGCGAACAGCTAGTGGTGGCAGTGGGAAGTGTTTGAGGGGTTCCAGCCTTGTTTGTAGCTTAAATAAGGCTGTTCCCCGCTTAATCTGGTCAAACCCGCAGTCGGGAACCGTATACGCAGGCATGCCGCGGGCCGGTTCCTGACAATCTGGTTTTCTTGTATTCAGGTATTGTCATTTTGCTGTATGTCACCCCTAAATATTGTCTGTAACCTAAACTAATGTCCAGCGCTGCGTAATATGTTGGCGCTTTATAAATACAATAAATAAATAAATTGTGCTATAAAGTATTTAACACTGTTTTTCCTTATCCAGCGTGTTTACAATAGTAATAATAATTAATAATAGTAAGAATTAATTAATAAAAAAAGTAATCACAATAAAGCTGTAGTAGGGAGGCTTGGCTCTCTGAAAAGGGATAACTGAAAGAGGAACATTAGGATTAGTTCGCAACGGGCCACGGCAAGTGGCGGCGGCACTTGCCTAATTCAGCCGATGCTAAACGCTTTTCTGCTACACTGCAGGAAAGCACTTAGCATTGTTTCGCATCGGTTCCCATGATGCTATGTTTTCAGAGCTAAAGCTGAGTATCCACCCAACAATAATAACGGTGATGTTACCCGACGTCGGGAAACATCATTTAACATAATCACGTTAAACGATGTTGTCCCCCACGGCAATCGCATGTCGTTAAGCAACGGACACGGAGGATCGGATTATTAAGATTCCCGACGACTCCACGTACAGTACATCGATCGTTTACTTCCCGTTCGCGCCTATTGTGTAATCATGTGACGTCGCAAGCAGGAAGAAGCGTCACATAACGACCGTCGTCAAGGGGATGTCGCTGGAACCGTCGGGTGGCGGGTATGTAGCTTTAGAGGGAAATGGAAACTGCAAACACAGCCAATGCTGAACTACATTTAGCATCCAAGACAAGACTACGGGATCTACCGCGACATTTACATGGACGGCAACTGCTGTCACTATCATTTAAAAAATGTTAGTGATAGATCCCATTTAAACAACGCTTTCGTCAGCCCTGAAAATATTGCGTTTACCAACTGAATTAGCCCTAACTGAGTATAAGTTAATGAATAAAATTGCAGTTTTTTGGGGTTTTTTTTTACAATGGATCCGATAGTAATGTACAGGTGCTCCTAAGTGTAGATGCAAGATAAACCGTAGATGCAGCTGCTAGAGATTCCAACTCCACAAATAGGTTCAAGAAATCAAAAACTCGGCGCTGCCAACCATAAGTCTTCCAAACTGGCCAGACTGTATCCAAACAAGCACTCATCTGCAGTCACCCAGTGCTTACCAGTAGAACATCACCACAAAAAGCATAAAACTGCGTTAGTGCTCTTTTTAAAATGTAGGAAAAGTATTTAAACCTGGAAGAATGAAATAGAACAGAAATCGTATCGTTGGTCCTGCAAAACAGCGTAGCATACTTTTCATTTGACTGTATGCTTCACTGTGTACGACTAGAATTTCCTCTCAAAAACTCCCCTCCCCTCCAAGCCAAGGTTCCCCCCCCCCCCCCCCCGAGCCCTTGTCTAATCTATGGACAAGAGGCTCATACCCACCTATGGTGCCCCAGGGGGGGGGGGGGTTCATGGTGGCATCTTGGAGTCCCCTTTAAGAAGAGGAGGAGGGATCATCAGACTAACTAAAATGGGGAGGTCATCAGGCTTCCTATACTGACACCCAGTGTCCACCCTTCCCACTCAGAGTCACCCTCTTCCCACACTCAGTGTCAGCCTCCCCATCCAGAGTCACCCACCTCCCATCCATGGTATACCTGCTTCCACACTCAGGCTGCATTTCCACCTGTGCGGTGCGGAATCGCCGGGAAATCACTGCAGACGAAATCGCATGCGGGTGCGATTTTGCATGCGTTTTTTCACGCGATTTCGCATGCGATTTCGCATAGGGTAGTAGGTGGGCGATTTTAACCATGTCACTGCCTGTGTAAATTAACATCACCTCCTATGCGAAATCGCGGGGAAAAACGCATGCCAAAATCGCATGCGATTTCCCTATTAGATACATTGTATTCGATTCGCTTTGCGGTGTGCGGGGAGCGAATTCTGACGGCTCTGCCATGCAGATTTTCCCCGCACACAAAAACGCTCCGTACAACGCACAAGTGGAAACAGGCCCATGCACTTGTATTGGCTGTGCGAATCCGCATGCGGACAACGCATGCGGATTCGCTATAGTGGAAATGAGCCCTCAGTGTCACCGTCCCCCCCCCCCCCCTCACACACACACACACACATGCACACACACGCACACACAGTTTTAACCTCCCTCCACTCACTGTCTCCCTCCCCACCCAGTGTTACCCTCTACATCCAGTTTCACCCATCTCCTACCCAGTATAACCCGCCTCCCACCCCAGTATTACCCGCCTCCCACCCAGTGTCACCCACCTCCCACCCAGTGTCACACAGCTCCAACCTAGTGTCACCCTCCCCACCCAGTGTCACTTTCCACACTCCTAGTGTCGCCCTTTTCTCACCCAGTGTCAACCACTACTGATCAAGTGTGACTCCCCCCTCAGTGTCACCCTCCCCCCTCAGTGTCACCCTCCTCCCACCCAGTGTCGCCCTCCTCTCACCCAGTGTCAGTGTCACCCACCTCCTACCTAGTGTCACCCTCCCCACCCAGTGTCACTTTCCACAGTGTCTCCCTCCTTCTACCCATTGTCACCCTCCCCATTCAGTGTCACCCTCCCCATTCAGTGTCACCACCCCTACTCAGTGTCACCTTTCCCACTCAGTGTCATCCTTCTCTCACCCAGTGTCACCATCCCCACCCAGTGTCACCCTCCCCACTTAGTGTTACTCGCCTTCCACCCAGTGTCAACCATACCATTCCTCAGAGATTTTGGCCCACATTGACATGATAGCATCACACAGTTTTTAAAGATTGTCTGCACATTGATAATGAGAATCTCTGGTTTCACAGGGGAAAGCTGCTGTCTTATGTGTTTGGAGAATGTTGTCCAACTACCTTTCTTTACGGATTACTTTGTCTTTGTGTTTTCGGAGGACACTCAGGATGCTGAGTTACATTACAGTTAGCTCTGCCCACATTATGTCATGGCCACACCCATTTTTATGCTGTGGTATGACGCACTCACTCCTTTCCTTTTTTTTTGGGGGGGGGGGGTTACATTTTCAGCACTGGGTGTCTAATACCCTAGCTACGCCACTGAGCCTAAAGCCCTTTCACATGGGCAGTTGAACTGTGTGCTCAGCAAGCAGTTACCAGGCAGCGGCAAGCAGTTGTGAGGGTTCGACAGGCTTTTCGATGCCTCTCAACCGCACGCGTGAAGGGGCCCTTAGGGCCATTTTCTACAGGTGGCTTGGAGGACTTCAGAGGCGAGGAAGGATGATAATCTTTTTACTCACCTAGTACTTCTTCCAGCCCCTAGCAGCCATCTCAGTCCCTCGCCGCAGCCCCAATCCTCCTCGGTGTCTCCGTTGGCCACCCGGAAGGGTTGGCTTTTCTGCGCCTTTGCGGGCACTCGTGCGACCGTGTTGTCTGGCGCGTACTACGCCTGATCAGATGTCTACGTCCATGTCATCTGGCGCTTACTACGCAGATCAGATGTCTATGAGGGCCCCTTTCCACAGGCAGCTGAACTGTGTGCTCAGTGAGCAGTTACCAGGCAGCGGCAAGCAGCTGCCAGGCAGCAGCAAGCAGTTGTGAGAGTTTGGCCTTTTTTCCACTGGCAGTTGAATTGTGTGCTCAGCAAGCAGTTACCAGGCAGCAGCGAGCAGTTGTTAGGCCGCTTTTCCCCAGACAATTGCTAGGCAGTGAATTGCCTCTCAAACTCTCACAACTGTTTGCTGCTGCCTGGAAGCTGTTCACTGTTGCCTGGTAACTGCTTGCTGAGCACACAGATCAACTGTCCATGGAAAAGAGGCCTTAAAATCACAAGTGCTTAGAAAAATTCTGCTAGTGGATCCCAGGCATTAGGCTCAGTTCATACTGCAACACAACACAGGCACTTTTCGCCTTTTTTTTGGACGGTAAATGGATCCTATGCTATATGGGATCCGTTCACACTGGCAATCAGAAAACAATCGGACCACAACGCAAGTGCAAAGTCCCGACCTGCATGATTCTTCCAGATAGCGGATGCATTTCCCATAGAAACCTATGGTGGAAATGCTTCTGCTCTGAGCTTGAACCGGATGAGAAAATCAATCAGAGCAGACACTAAACTTTCCTCTCCGCTCGCCCAATATTGACTGTGGCTAAATGCGAACCGAGCCTTAAAGTAAACCAGAGCTGTAAAAAAGGATTTGATACTTACCCGCAGCTTCCTCCAGCTGCATAAACACATGTGAGTCCCACGCCGTCCTCCCGCGGTCTGCCGCTCAACTGCGATCAGACCCAGTAACTGGCTTAGTCACGTCAGGCTGAGTCTACTGCGCATGCGCAGAAGACCAAGACTGGAGGCGACTGAGCTGTTACAGCAGACCGCGGGAGCACAGCGTGGGACTCAGACGAACTTATGGGGCTGGAGGAAGCCCCGGGTAAGTATCAAATCTAGTTATTTTCATCTCTGGTACACTTTAAAGTGTACCCGAGATACTTACTTAATGAGAGGGAAGCCTCAGGATTCTATTGAGGCTTCCCACGCTGCTCTGATGTCCCCTGTCGCTAAGTGTGGCATTGTCGCTAATCATATTGAGGCTGCGCACCTCCTGTACCTTCAGTGTGGCTGTGCAGTAGCCACCCAAGCACGCCTGTGCATGTGCAGTAAGCCTGAGCAGCAGGCTCCATGCTACTGTGCATGCACGGCTGTGCTCACATGGCTATTGCACAGCTGCGCTGGCAACAGAGGAGGAACGCAGCCCCCGATGTGAAGGGGGTTGTGCTCAGTGACGGGCTGTGTTGCCAACCGTCTGTAAATTTACGGGCATACCGTAAATTTATAAGCAAAATTAGCTGCCCGTGAATTTCGTAAGGAATTCAGCAGCGTCCGTAAAAGTAGGAGGGGTGGCAACGTAGTGAAGGGGGAGCAGCGGGCACAGTGGTGGGGAAGGGGCAGGGCCGGTTTTAGCAACAATGGGCCCCAGGGCAAAATAAACCTGGGGGGCCCCCCGACAGATACCCCGGAACAAAAATCGGCATTAAGGGACCTTTTTGCATCTGGTATAGTCAGGGTGTGAAGCCCCAATCAGTCGGAGCTCCACATTCTGGCTATCCCAGCCTGCATGGGGGAGAAGGGGTCGAAAAGTTTCAGGAGGGGGGAACCCACATAATTTAGGAAAAAAAATCCCACACTTCCCCCCCCCCCCCATAATAAAATTGGGAAAATTACAAAAAATGCCAGGGATCTTCATACAGCCATATTGTTGCTGTATAGCGATCCCTGACCAAAGCGCTGCAGCTGCGGAGGGGTTTCCAGGAGGCCCATACATACTGTGTATAGACCCCCTGGAAACCCCGTCAGGAAATTTATTGCTTTTTCTGTTGATACATGTAAAATTACACTACCGTTAGGTTTGCAACTAAAAGTGACATTTACAGCATTTAAAATTATACTTTTTTGCCTTTGAAACTTTAAAATCAATTTTCTCAAAAGGTCTATAAGGTCTTTTTGAAAAATTGTTTTTTCCTCTTATTCCCAATGTTCTCCTTAACATATCCTGCAAATTTGGGGTTTCTAGCATTTAAGGTGGGTTTGCTATTAACCGTTAAATTCGGCGGGTTTTTAAATGTGTATTTTTTTTCCTTTGAAACTTCAAAATAGATTTTCTCAAAAACTACAAGGTCTATTTGAATTTTTTTTCCTCTTGTAGCCACTGGGGGCCCCTACAGTCTCTGGGGCCCTGGGGCAATTGCCTCCTTTGCCTTTATGGTAGCGCCGACCCTGGGAAGGGGGGCCCTCTCCCCCCCCCCCCTTCCCTTACCTGGGGCTCCTCCTTCCTCACTCCACCCTCCAGAACTAAGCTTTGTGGCAGCGGGCGGGGACTTACCTCTGCCTTGTTCCAAATGCCAGAGGATGCTCTGCATGCCGCTGCTCTGGTCTAGACTAGACCAGGCTAGCGGTATGCAGAGCTCCCTATCACGCCGGAACAAGGAAGAGGTAAATCGTTCCCTGCTCACTGCCAGCCGCCCACAAAGCTTAGTTCTGGAGGGGGGAGCGAGGAAGGGGGGAGACGGCCCCCCTTTCCTGCCGCTGTGCCCACTGCTCCCGCCTTCACTGCACTGCCACCCCTCCTTCTGGCTACCTATTTTGGGGACACCTATACACCTGGCTATCTAAACTGGGGCACCTAAAGACCTGGCTACCTATTCTGGGGACACCTATAGACCTGGCTACCTATTCTGGGGACACCTAAAGACCTGTCTACCTATACTGGGGACACCTAAAGACCTGTCCACCTATTCTGGGGACACCTAAAGACCTGGCTATCTATACTGAGGACACCTATAGACCTGGCTACCTATTTTGGGGACACCTAAAGACCTGGCTACCTATTCTGGGGACACCTATAGCCCTGGCTGTCTAAACTGGGGAAACCTAAAGATCTGGCTACCTATTCTGGGGACATCTAAAGACCTGGCTACCTATTCTGGTGACACCTAAAGACCTGGCTACCTATTCTGGGGACACCTAAAGACCTGGTTACCTATTTTGGGGACACCTATAGACCTGTCTACCTATTCTGGGGAAACCTATAGACCTGGCCACTTATACTGGGGACACCTATAAACCTGGCTACCTATACTGGGAGCACCTTTTTTGGGAGAACTGCCACCAGATTATCTGTATTTTTGGGGAACGCTGCTGCCAGATTAAGTGTATTTTAGGGAACCATTGCCAGATTATGTGTATGTTGGGGGAACCGCTGCTGCCAGATTACCTCTATTTTGGGGGAACCACTGCCATATTATCTGTATTTTGGAGGAACCTCTGCCAGATTATGTGTATTTTTGGTGAAATGCTGTCAGATTACATATATTTTGGGGGAAAACATTATGGCAGAGCTCAAACTTCCCAGCAGATTTTTTACAGCACTGCTAATGTCATCTATATTTGGCCCCACCCATGACCGCGCTCACATGCTGTTGCGTGACCACGCCCACATCACCCACCGAGGGAATAGGATCCTGAGGCTTCCCTCTCTTAAAGAGAACCTGAGCTGGGATTAAACTATGCTAGTGGGGCACAGAGGCTGGTTGTGCACACTAACACCAGCCTCCGTTGCCCCATGGTGTGCCTCCATGTCCCCCCTGCGCGCCGCTATACCCCCGCAGTGCTGGCGACACGCAGCGTGTCGCCAGCACAATGTTTACCTAAGCGCTGTCTGTCAGCGCCGCTCCCCCGCCTCCTCCGCATCGGCGCACCCGCCCGTGTCCCTTCCCTCCCGCTGATAGGAGGAAAGTGACGCGGGCGGGTAGCGGCGATGCGGAGGAGGCGGGGGAGCGGCGCTGACTGACAGCACATAGGTAAACATTGTGCTGGCGACGCGCTGCGTGTCGCCAGCACTGCGGGGGGTATAGCGGCGGGCAGGGGGGACATGGAGGCACACCATGGGGCAACAGAGGCTGGTGTTAGTGTGCACAACCAGCCTCTGTGCCCCACTAGCAAAGTTTAATCCCACCTCGGGTTCTCTTTAAGTTTAATATCTTATTTTGAACTCGAGCTTCGACTCGGGATCACTTTAAAGTGGCCAATGTACCACACACGTGTTCAATTTTCACCAAATTATGTAAAAAAAGACTGATTGAAAACTCAATCAACTCAACCAAAACTCAACCAATCATTCAATTGAAATTGATTGGATTTTTACATTAAGAAATTGACAATCTACCCTACACCAGTCAATTTTTATATAAATTGTACAGAAATTTCCACCACTCCCAATCGACATATCAAAAAAATGGTTTCCTGCTCGGATTTTTAAAAAAAAAAAAGTTTTAGATTTTTCTGTACAACCAATCATTTTTTTTGAATTGCCATAAAATTGGATAACTTTATTGTATCATGTGTGGCCAACTTTGAATTGCTTCTAGTACTCCTCCTAAGGCGGCCACACACGATCCAATAAAGATTTAAAGCTTTTTATTATTATTATTTGTTTGCGAAATATGAACGAATTTCTTTTTTTATTATTTTTTTTTACAAGTTGCTCAGTAGGAGTGGATTTTTCTGGTCAATTTTTCAGAAACTTGAATGGTGTAAAGTAGATTGTCAGTTTCAAGTTATAGACCCAAGCAACTTTCTCAGAGTTTTTAGTTATTTTTTATCTATATAATTAGGAAAAACGTGTGTGATAAATTGGTCAGATTTCTCAAATGTATCAGAAAAATTTATTGCAATTCTTGAATTATATAAAAAAATTGTATTGTATGTGGCCATCTTTATTTTTCTATCATTGTTATTGTTATTGCTTGTACTGTTAACATTATTATTATCATCATCATCAGTATTGTTATTATTTTCCTTATCGTATTGATAAGAGTAATAATAATGGTTATTACTTTAGTTTTTAAGAACATAAAACTCCATGATTTAATTTACTTCAAATAAAAAGAACTAGGGGAGACAGTACACACTGGCCAGGTAAGCCCCTCGCAGACGGCTTCCCGATAGGTGTTCCCACCTTTCCTGAATGTTGGCGCTTTGCCCCGGTCCATCATGGCTGCAGAGAGTTTCTCCAGTGACGTCATCCCAAGCATCCCCTGTCGTTCTGGAAACCTAGAGCTCTCCAGCCTGGAATCTTCGCGCTTGCGCAGTTCGCGGCTTCTCCGGCTGCCTGTGTGGTCCCTAGCGCCTGCGCAGTGCGTGCTCCTCTTCTGTCCGGACTCGGGCAGAGGAGTAGAATAGTGCAGAAGGTGGTAAGGTGCGGCCAGCAGACTGGCAGGTAGGTGAGAGGGGCACCTGTGTCTGCTAAGGGGATCGGGACAGTGGATAATGGGAACAGGGAGGGGTGGTAGAGGCCTGCATAGGTGATCCATTATACAGCCTGCAGGTAGTCTGCCTCTGGCCTGCAGCCCCATCATCCTGATCCTCCACAGAGCATCCCTCTGTGATGGTTGACTGCCCCACTGCATGGATACCGGGGGCGGGTCAATACAGCTATGCTCAAAATGTATTCAATGAGTCTATTCAAATATTTAATAAAAACTCCATTTTGTTCTGCTGTTCATGTGAAAATTAATAGCTAAACAGCAGAGAAAAAAATGCAGATTTAAAATAATCTGATGATTTTATTTATATGTGTAGAAATTAAGAAGAGATGTGTCACTGAAAAACTCCATTTGAAAAACTCTGAAGTTTGATAGGAGTGAGAGAATTTATTTGATTTTTTTTTTTTTCCAAAAGTTTTCAGCTACAAAGTTTTTAATACATCTAAACTGTCTAAATAAACTACCAATTGCCTGCAAATGATGGTAAGTGTATACAGATAATTGAAATGACAGGTCTGACAATACAGCGCTGTTACAAGAACAGAACAGACTGTATTTGGCTATCTTTCAATGACTTCTACTATGGATAAAAAATACAATCTAAAACTAATTTCCAGGGATACAATATTTGCATAATCGTGCATCAACTAGGGATGATCAATGAGATGCAAATACTTTTGAGTTGTTGCAAATTTTTATGCAAATATATGCAGCTTCAAAATGAACCCATCACTTTAAACCTGGGTATAAATTGATTGGTCCATTTTCAAACTGCATATATTTGCATAAATGTTTGCATCAACTCAGAAATAATGCATCTCTGATCATCCCTAGCATAAACTCAGAATTATTTACATGTCATTGACCAGCCCAATTAATTTCAGTGCCTGAGACTGGGTTCACAATTCACATATGACTTAGCATGAAAAACAAGCGTTTTATATAAACTAGGGGAGTTTTTAGCGTTTTTGCTGCGTTTGCGTTTTTAAAGCAGATGCGTTTTTCTTGCGTTTTTTATATTTAAATTTATGCAAATCACCAGGAAGACAACAGAAAGCGAAAATACTTCAGAAATCTTTTTTTTTTTTCTTCATAAAATACATCAAAATCGCATACAACGCAATCCACTGCGTTTCCATTGACTTTCATTATGTGCGTTTTGGCACCAATCCTGCATAACATGCAACAAAACCAGCGTTTTTGAAACGCATACTGTAAATCGCAGGTCTCCGTGGTTTTTTTCTGTGTCCTATTGGCCAACATTGCTGCATAAAATGCAGCGTTTTATGCAACGCTAGCATTTCTGCTATGTGTGATATATATTATTTTTTTTATTTAATTAAATCTTACATTTTACCTAAAATGTATTTTTCTCCAAATTAAAAAGCCCACTTTACCATTCACCGTTTTAATTTTGCCTGACTTAAAACTGAGTTGACCTATTATATTGCAGCTGGTTAATTAACCAACGGCTGGAGGCTGTAACTGGTTCCAGTGAATACACACCCTAAGGCCTGGAACCCACTACAAAACGCTATCGCTAATCGCAATCGCTAGCGTTTTGTATGAGCAGTTTGTAAGCAATTTCATGAGCGTTTTAGGGAGCAATTTTAGAAAGTGTAATCAATTTGCCAGCGGTTGTGTAGCAATTAGTGTTTTAAAGTCTGATTGGTCCTTTCAATTATTTTTTATTTTGTTACATTGTACATTAACTTTAAAACGCTAGCAAAATCGCTCCGTGCACGTTTTGATGAGCGATTACGCCAGTGATTATATACTTTACATTGAAGCGCAAACGCTAAGAAAATGCTGCATGTCCTGCGCTTGCGATTTTGCTAATCGCAATCACTTCTGTGGAATTTGCACCATCCATTTACATTGGCAGAGTGTTTAGGGAAATCGCTAGCGACTTCTCACGCTCCCTAAACGCTCAACATATCGCTCTAGTGGGTTCCAGCCCTGAATCAGCGGACATTACATGTCAGGAGAGTTGTTTGCTCCATACTAGGTATGGTCAATGAGATGCAAATAATTCCGAGTTGTTGCAGGATTATGACATTTCTGTAATTTGCATAATTATTTACATCTCATTGGCCGTTCCTACTCTTGACTAGGGATGATCAGGGAGCTGCAAATATTTCGTGCAGGAGTTGGTGCATAATTATGTAAATTTCTATGCAAATATATGCATCTTGAAAATGGACTAATCCACAAAGGTTTAAACTGGCCCATTTTCAAGCTGCATATATTTGCATAACAATTTACATAATCTTGTATGAACTCAAATATTTGCATCTTGTTGATCATCCCTACTCTAGACTACAATGAGATGAAAATAAATGCATAAAATTCAAATTTCATTATTATATGCGGCTTGAAATTGGACCAATAAATATTGGCATGAAGTTATTCTGATTGGTCCAGTTCCAAGTTGCATGTAATTTACATGAAATTTAATTTTTAGTCCTTTTTGCATCTCATTGACCATCTTTAATGGAAATCATTCTCATATTATGCAAGTTATATGCTAATTTCATGCAGTTTTAGGGCCCATTCACACCTAGAAGCGCAAAACGCCAGTGATTTTTGCCGGCGGTTTGCGGTAGTGATTTTTCTGCACAGTGGACAGTGCAGTGAATTCTCCGCGATCACGTTTAGCGCTTCTACAGCACTGTAATGCAAACGCTGGGAAATCGCCTGAAAATGGTGCAGGCTACGCGTTTGCGTTTCGCTATTTTGGGCGATTTGCGGTGATTAGCGCAAATTGCCCAAGTAAGAACAGGCCCATAGGGTTTTATTACACTAGTGCTTTCAAAGCGCTAGCGTTTGAGCATTCTGCCGAAATCGCCGGCAAGACTCTCTAGTGTGAATGGGCCCTTAGGCCTCTTTTCCACCGACTGTTGATAGGAAGTGAAATGCCTCTCAAACTCTCAGGCCTGGAACCCACTGAAAACCGCAAAACGCAACCGCTAGCGTTTTGTCTGAGCGGTTTGCAAGCGGATTCATGCGCGTTTTTGGTCGTGTTTTGCAACATTGTATTTTTTTCCCCAGCGGGTGCCTAGCGTTTTGCGTTTTGCGTTTTTATCCTGATTGGTCCTGTGAATTATTTTTCATTTTGTTTACAGTGTGCTGAACCGCAAAACGCTAGCAAAACCGCTCAGTTTAGATTTTGCTGAGCGTTTCTGCTAGCGTTTCAATACTTTAAATTGAAGCGCTAACGCTCCCAAAATGCTGCAGGTCCTGCGTTTGCGTTTCTGGGAAACGTAAACGCTCCTGTGGAAGTTGCCCCATCCATTAACATTAGCCCAGCGTTTTGGCAAACTGCTAGCGTATCGCAGTGCTGCCAAAACGCTGCCAAAAGCGCTCCTGTGGGTTCCAGCCCTCACAACTGCTCACTGCTGCCTGGTAACTGCTTGCTGAGCACACAGCTCAACAGTTTGTGGAAAAGATGCCTTATGAGAGGCATTTCATTGCCTATCAACAGTCTGTGGAAGATTGAATATATGTGTTAAAGAGCCTTTAATCATTACTGTCACATGTCCGCGGGTGCTGCTACAGTCGCAGGGATGCGAGAATCACATCCGTAAGGTCTGGGGGGCTGCGATCGCGATGGTCGCAGCGACGGGGGATTGGTGGCAGGGGACAGAAGTCCCCAGAGCCAATCCGTACTTGTCCATTCAAAAAACAGTGATCAGTCTCAGATGTGCCGCCGTGCTCCCTCCCGCTTGCTCGTTTCCACTGCACCTGCTACCGATCGTTAGATTAATTAGTGGGAACTTTGTTCCCATTCATCTCCCCTCATCGCCCACGTGACTGCCGGCATCAATGAGATACCTGCGTCACTTCCGATTTCACACAGCCACACATTACTTCCTATTTAGTGTAATTATTGTACGCAATAGGAAATAATGCACAAGGACATCTTGTGGCCAAATAGTAAAATTACACCTACATACATTATAGAATACATTTTTTTTTTATATGTATGTCAAGAGGGTATATTATTATTACGTGTTATGATTGCAATTAGCGATGGATGTAAAATTTAAAAAAAATGCATCTTTATTTCCAAATAAAATATTGTCACCATACATTGCACTAGGGATAAAATTTAAAGGTTGCAATAACCGGGAAAAATGGGCAAATAAGATATGTGGCTTTCATCCACAGTTTTACATTTTATTTTAAAACTATAATGGCCGAAAATTGAGAAATAATTATTTTTTTAAATGTTTTTCTTATTATTGCAATTAAAATGCATTAGAATAAAATAATTCTTAGCATAATGTATCACCCAAAGACAGCCTAATTGGTGGCAGAAAAAACAAGGTATAGATCATTTTGTTGTGATAAGTAGTGATAAAATTATAAGGGAATGAAAAGGAGTGCTGAAATGTGAAAATTCCTCTTGTCCATAAGGTGAAAACAACCGCGGGCTGAAATGGTTAATGTAAGGGTCCATATTATTGCTGCAAGGATCAGTGGGTCAATGGGATAATAACTTACCCAGTCACCCGTAAATCATTGAAGCACCTTTCACAGTGGGCTCTATTCGCTTAGGGCAGTTCTGTAAATTCATTTTGGTCGGTAGAATACCGCATTTGATATTTTACAATTTTTGTTTCCCAATTCATTTAAGATCTTCTGCATGAAGCAGACGTTCGGTAATTTACCGAAAAAACATACCTCAATACACAAAGCCCTGCTCGGTAAGTGTCACTTACCAGCCGGGTAGCAGGTCAGCGGTGAGGCAAGGTGTGTATGAGTCGGGGTTTTCTGTCCAGTGCATCTCTGACATTTCTTTACATCTGCAGCCACGAAGGGGAACTCTTCTGCATGCCAGAATACAGATTCTCACATCTAATGGCTTGTTCACAATGCAGGCGATTTTGGGTCTTTTTTTTACACGCGGGCGATATTTAAAATCGCCCCCCCCCCAACTACGTGGACAATGAATGTCTATGAGACGGTTCATATCAGCGCGGGTTGTGCTCTGTCCGTTCAGTAAAGCGGTGCGTGTACAATTTCTGCATCACATCAAATTAGCATGAGAAGCAGTGCTGTGTGGCTCTCCCTATTGGCTGCCTGGCTCTCCTTAAAGTGCAGGAAGAATGAAAAAAACAACAAATTTTCTTTAGGCATTTTTGTACCCTATGTGGCTATCACAAATAAATATAATATACTAGCCGACCCGCGGCGTAGCATACGCTGCATAAGGGGGTAGCGGGCAGGAACGGGGTATTGGGCACAATGGTGGGGAGGGGGGGTCGGACCCCCCCTCCCTCACCTGGGTCCCCCATGTGTGCTCTCCCTCCAGCTTAAGTTCGCGGCAGGGAGTGGGGTCGGACCCCTCCCTCCCTCACCTGGGTCCCCCATGTGCACTCCCCCTCCAGATTAAGTTTGCGCCGGGGAGGGGGGGTCGGACCCCCCCTCCCTCACCTGGGTCGCCCATCTGCGCTCTCCCTAACCACTTTGCATTCAGTCGTTTTCACTTTATGCATCCGAGCAATGTTCACCTCCCATTCATTAGCCTATAACTTTATCACTACTTATCACAATGAACTGATCCATATCTTGTTTTTTCCGCCTCCAATTAGGCTTTCTTTGGGGGGTACATTTTGCTAAGAGCCACTTTACTGTTAATGCATTTTAACAGGAAGAATACGAAAAAACGGAAAAAATTCATTATTTCTCAGTTTTCGGCCATTATAATTTTAAAATAATACATGCCTCCATAATTAAAACCCACGTATTGTATTTGCCTGTTTGTCCCGGCTATTACACCATTTAAATTATGTCCCTATCACAATGTATGGCGACAATATTTTATTTGGAAATAAAAGTGCATTTTTTCCGTTTTGCATCCATCACTATTTACAAGCTTATAATTAAAAAAAAAAAAAATAGAAATATTTTATCTTTACATTGATATTTAAAAAGTTTAGACCCTTAGGTAAATATTTACTTTTTTTTCTTTTTTTTTTATTGTAATGGTTTTTTTTTTTTTTTTTTTAAATTAAACATTTTATGTGGGTATTTTTTGGAGGGTAGGATGTAAATTGTCATTTTTAAATGTAAATATATGATTATTTTTATATTTTTTACATTTAGGTGTAGTTTTACTTTTTGGCCACAAGATGGCAGCCATGAGTTTGTTTACGTGACATCACTCTAAGCGTAACATGTACGCTTAGAGGGACATAGGAAGCAGAAAAAGCGCAGCTTTTGAGAGAACCTGTTGCTTTTTCTGCGGGGGAAAGGAATCAGTGATCGGGCACCATGGCCCGATTCACTGATTCCCTGGCTAACAAACCGCGGGCCAGGAGCGCACGTGAGAGCGCACATGGCCTCCTGGACGTAAGTTTTACGTCCAGGAAGTTTAATTGGTTAAGTTCAGCAGCAGCCGCCGCTGGCATTAGTAAGAGGCAGCGATGACTCACCTCTTCCGCGTTCCAGCGTGCGTTCCACTGTCGTCACTTCTTGCAATGCCACCCACTGTATTGTAAGTGGACGGCATTGCAGGAAGGGACGACAGTGGAATGCACGCTGGAACGCAGAAGAGGTGAGTCATCCCCGCCCACTGCCTCTTACTAATAGCGGCGGCTGCTGCTGAACTTAAGCTACAGACTAACCAGCAAGCTCATGGTGAACCAGAACTAATTGGAGTGTGTGAGGGGCTACAATGGTCCCAAAAGCCACCTTACTAAAATGCTATGGAAAACAAAAGTTTGCTTTCTTAGAACAGAAAGAATTTGCGATAATTCAGGTTGGAGTGAGCTTGAGATGCCTCCCAGTGCATCACTGCTGAATTAATGCAAATGAACCATTGATGCCCTTAGAAGCTAAACACACCTCCAGAACCGCTGGAATGCAGTGTTTAGCTTCTATGGGCAACAATGGTTAATTTGCATATATTCAGCAGTGATGCACTGTGAGACATCTCAAGCTCACTCCAACCTGAATTATCACAAATTCTTTCTGTTCCAAGAAAGCAAACTTTTGTTTTCCATAGAACTTAAGCTAGAGGAGGAGCGCAGATGGGGGACCCAGGTGAAAGGGGGGGGGGGGTCCGACCCCCCCCCCCCCTCCCCACTGCTGTGCCCAATACCCCCTTCCTGCCCGCTACCCCCTCCAGCTCGGCGGCAAGTGTAGGACCGCCCCTGGGGGCAGGGCGCTACTTCTTCTTCTTGGACCAGCCCCTTCTTCTTGCTTGGACCGGCCCTGGGGTCAGGGTGATACTTCTTCTTGCTTGAAGGTTGGGGCACTTAGTATATATATATATATATATATATATATATATATATATATATATATTACTAGACACAGATATAATCAAAATATCAAAACCTATTCATTCAACACTTAAAATATAATTCTTATTTTGCCAAAAGTATATTCGCCACAGACCAGCCCATCAACCAACTCCATAAAACAAATAGACCCCTTGTGATGGCATAAAGTTCCCCGGAGGTCAAATTGCCGCCCACAACTGCACTGTCAGACTACTATCTTCACAACACTGGCCGTCCCCAGTCAATGCTGAGAAAGTCCAGTTTCACTGAAAAAAATCAAGACTTGAAAAAAGTGAAGCAAACTTGTTATTGTGCTTATGGTTTAGTGAGGCTATTGCAATCTTAGTTCAAGTAAGCCAGCTGAAATCCTTTGGATGAAAGTCCACCTGAAGCCATGCAGTTAAAGCTTCTCAGACAGGTCCTTGCACTTTCCTCTACTTGGCAACAACCAGTTCTCAAACTTCTGTCGGTGGCCCAAACATTCAGAAATAAATTGCAACCAAATACCATCTACCATCTATAGTTCAAGTACAGAGTGATCTTAACGGCCAAATCGCAGCCACAGATCCTTAATTGTATGCATCGCATCATCTGGTCGTATAGAGTGTAACTCATGTGTTGTTCACATAAAGCAAGGAAAGATCTCACCCATCCATCTTGAGCACTGCATAGCTTGTTGTTGCCACAGCAAGGTGAGAGTTGATAGCTCAGTCCCAAAACAAATTGCCAGCTTCACTCCATTGCAGTAGACCAATGGCGTCAGGATTGTCAGTGCAGGATGTTAGACAGGGCGGCAGTGCCGGGGATGTTGAGTGGTGCTAACTAGTTTCGCCGTGTGAGCGGCGTCATCAGAGCTGCCATCTTCTCCTTAAAAAGTGAACCTCCAGACTAAAAATCTACTCAGCAGTACTTAAAAGGCTTGGTGTTTCTTTAACAGTTTCACAGCATCAGAACTGTTTTTCTTACCCAAGCCTCATTTTTAGCTGCACAGAAGAAATCTGCCTGGGCCTTTTCCCCCTGATGCTGTGCAAAGCATGATGGGATTTCTGATGTTCTTGTTCTGCTTTTTTGGTGCAATTTTTTTTTTAATTTAAATTTTGAATTTGAGATTTGAAGCCTAGCGCGCGCAGCTGGGAGGGATGATCAAGATACAGGACAGTTGGAACTGTGTCTCATGCTCCCTGTCATCTCTTTTCAACCAAAAAAATGGCTGCCCCCATGAAAAAGATAGCTGCCCACATGAAATCACAAACCTTTGCCTGTTCTATTAAAACAGGGTGAGTAAGAGATTATATTACCTATCTATTTTAATTAACATAACTAATGTAACTTAATGACAGTATGTTTGTTTAGGCTGAAGTTCCTCTTTAAAGGCTGTCTGTCAAAGTTACCACACAGAGAGAGCATGAAAAAAGTGATTTATCGGCTGCTTTGAGCTGGAGAAAAATACTGAACACTATTGCCTGGTTTACCGAATGTGGAAATATTTGTGAATTGCAATTTCTTGACATTTCCTGAGACATTCACCACACAAGTCGGTAATTTACCTCACTAGTCGGTAATATTAAATTTCTGTGCGGTAATAGGTTTAGTAAATTGTAATTTGAGAAGGTGATCGGTAAAATCAGCTGTTTTCAGCATTACCGAATGCGGTAATGCTCAGTGAATAGAGCCTATTATGGCGTTGCGGTAAGCAATTTTACTGCCGCTAGGCCGCTAAGTCATTGAAAGTCTACATAGACTTTTATACTTAATGTAATGCACTGCGACAGAGGTAGTTAAATTGCTGTTTACCCACCACAAAGTCATCCGTGCATTGCCACATGATCCATGTCTACCGCACGGATTATGCAGCAATGCAAATCAATGGCACAGTGAGGGTGAACATCAGAGCATGGTGCGCCGCGCATGCGCAGACTGACAGGAATCCCGTTGACGGCCTATGCACATTACCCTGTCGATGTTGTCTACCGCAGGGTAATGTGAAAGTAGCTTTGGTGTGGTGTGATACTCCTGCAGCTCCCTCTCTTGCCACTGGAGAATCGCGCTGTATAAGTGTGAAACAAGCTTGAGGGCTAGTTCACAGAGCATTAACACTACCCATAGAAGCATAACTATGAATGTGCCTTGGGCATGTAGACTTAGGCACAGGATACAGCCGATATACGGCTTACCCTGCTCCTGCACAAGTCAAGGCAGTGTTAATAACTATTCCCCCTCCAGGTCGCCAGAGTTTTCCGAAGCTCTGTGGCCACTCCCACCTCATGTCATTGTGGCCCCCAAGCTAGACAGACATTGATTAAGGTGCAACTGTCGAGCTGGGGGCGGGCCAGATGACCCAGGTGAGGGTGGCCACAACTTTCGGAAGATTTTCGACAAAAACACCTCAGTGGCTTTGCTGAGGAAGGGGGTGGAGTTACTGACCATGAATTACGGACAAGCAGGTGAGTGATTAACCCTACCACCTGCGGATCCATGCAGCAGTACTAGAAAGCTTTACACTGCAGGCTCTATTTCTCACCAATGGTTCTCTTTCATTATTTCGCAATGGTCTGGTTAACACTGCCTCAGTAGCCCCCATTCTTAGCTCTAGTGGTAACTTAAAATATACCAGAACTGAACTCAGGAGGAGAAATGGGGGGAGCAGGCATGTACTGGAAGCTGTCTTGATGCCCACTGCCCCCCCATTCTCCGGCCTCCTCCTTTGCTACCTAAATGCCCCCCGGAAGCCTCTTCCAAGTCGGGCATTAGTGCACATGTTGTGCGCGCCCTACAACGTGTAGTCGGGAGCCCACTGTGGATGTGGCCATGACTGTCGTGTGCACTAATGCATGACCTGGAAGAGGCTGCCGGGGGGCATTTAGGTAGCAAAGGTGGGGGACGGGGGGAGCGGTGGGCAGCGGTGGGTGTCACCAGCCTGTGTGAAAACTTGTGCACGGCAGCTAGCCCCTATTCTCTCCTCTATCTTCAACAAATCCATCCAGGAAGGCAAAGTTCCAGCGTGCTTCAAGAGGTCCACCATCATCCCTGTCCCCAAAAAGCAGGGTGTCTCTGACCTCAACAACTTCAGGCCGGTGGCTCTCACATCCGTCATCATCATGAAAACCTTTGAAAGCATGGTTCTGCCCCTCCTAAAACGTTCCACTGAGGCACAGCTGGACCCATTCCAGTTTGCATACAGAGCGAACAGGTCCACTGATGACGCCATAAACGTCTGCCTGGAGCTCGTTAAGGAACACCTTGACAAACCAAACTCCTACGCCAGGATCCTCCTACTCGACTTCAGCTCGGCGTTTAATACCACCAGCCCCCAAATACTCAAGGATAACTTGGTTGGCCTCGGTGTCCACCCCACCCTACGCCATTGGATCACAGACTTCTTGAACAACAGATCCCAGGCCGTCAAGCTGGACACTATCATCTCGCAGCCAAGGACCACCAACACCGGTGCCCCTCAAGGATGTGTTCTGTCCCCATTCTTATTCTCCCTATACACCAACAATTGCAGGTCCACGGGGGACTCTGTCAAAGTCATCAAGTTTGCTGATGATACAACAATAGTGGGCCTCATCTCCGGAAATGACGAGCAAGATTACCGCAAGCAGGTTGACAGAATCTGCCTCTGGTGCAGGGAAAATGGCCTAGTCCTCAATACTGCAAAAACAGTAGAGATGATCGTGGACTTTAGAAAACGTGCTGCCACCCCTCCTCCAACCTGCATCGATGGTACGGAAGTGGGAAGGGTTCCCTGCACACGCCTTCTAGGCACTACAATCTCCAAGGACCTTACTTGGAAAGCCAACACGTCCTCCACTCAGAGGAAAGCCCAGCAGAGGCTATTCTTCCTACGACAACTGAAGAAGTTCGGGATGGCCCGGGAGCTTCTGACGAACTTCTACACAGCCACAATTGAATCTGTCCTCTGCTCCTCCATCCTTGTCTGATACGCTGGCGCCTCCGCCAGCGACAGGCACAAACTACAGAGGGTCATAAGATCAGCTGAAAAAATCATCGGGAAATCACTCCCCCCACTAGACCAACTCTACAACTCCAGACTTTGCTCCAGAGCTCTGAGGATCGTCAATGACCCGTCCCACCCAGGCTTCCGCTTCTTCCAGCGGCTCCCCCTGGGCCGGAGATTCCGGTCCATCTACACCAGGACTGAAAGACACAGGAATAGCTTCTTTCCCTCAGCTGTAAACTCTTTGAACTCTACGAACTTCTTACCTGCCCCATTCAAGTAGCATTCGGTAGCACGCGACATGACTGCACTGCCGCACATCTTACACCTTACATACTTGAGCTCTAACTTGTGTCAACATGTATGGTTAATCGCTGTATCTGTATTGTTTACTGTATTGTTTTTTGTACTGTATTATATTGTATGTCTTATTCCACACATAGCCCTGTACATGCCAAAACCAATTCCGGGTTCGACCCAGTCGTGCTTGGCGAAATAAATGATTCTGATTCTGATCAGGACAGCTTCCAGTACTTGCCTGCTTCCCCCCCACCCCCCATTTTCCTCCTGAGTTCAGCTCTGGTATCTGTTATGGGCGCTTGCTGTGTACACTTTGTGTGCACTCTTACACGCCACTGGCAGAGTCCTGGGCAGCACATACCCAGGACTCTCTCGGCTGCGCTACACAGCCATTTGGAAGCACAAGCCACAAGGGTGCATGGAGTGGAGAGGGCATGCATCCTGCTCTGACTGTAGCCCGTTAGAGATGTGATCAGAGCTTACAGCTGCAGTACCGCGGTAGACCATGCAGGGGCCACCCAGTGTCTGGCAACCTTACAAATTATGCAGGTATGCTGGGCCGGCGCTACCATAGCGGCAAAGGAGGCAATTGCCCCAGAGCCTCTAGGGGCTCCCAGTGGCTACAAGAGGAGATTTTTTTTTTTTTTTTTCAAAAAGAACTTATAGTCTTTGATAAAATCGATTTTAAAGTTTCAAAGGAAAAAAAATACACATTTAAAAACCCGCCGACTTTAACGGTTAATAGCAAATCCACCTTAAATGCTAGAAACCCTAAATTTGCAGGATATGTTAAGGATATCACAAGAGGAAAAAACAATTTTTCAAAAAGACCTTATAGTTTTTGAGAAAATTGATTTTAACGTTTCGAAGGAAAACAGTATACTTTTAAACGCGGTAAATGTCACATTTAGTAGCAAGCCTAACGGTAGTGTAATTTTACATGTATCAAAAGAAAGAGCAATAAATTTCCTGACGGGGTTTCCAGGGGGTCCATACGCAGCCGCAGCGCTTTGGCCAGGGATCGCTATACAGCCGCAATATGGCTGTATGAAGATCCCTGGCATTTTTTTCCTATTTTCCCAATTTTTTTTTTTTTTTTCCTTATGTTGTGTGGGAATTTTTTTTTTTTAATTATGTGGGGTCCCCCCTCTGAAACGTTTTAACCCCTTGTCCCCCATGCAGGCTGGGATAGCCAAAATGTGGAGCTCTGACCGATTGGGGCTTCACACCCTGACTATACCAGCTGCAAAAAAGGTCCCTTAATGCCGATTTTTGTTTCGGGGTATCTGTTGGGGGGGCCCCCAGGTTTATTTTGCCCTGGGGCCCCATTGTTGCTTAAACCGGCCCTGCATGTATGCTAAACTTTTAACATTTTTCTAACTTCAAGGTCACTTAAATTATGTAGCATTAAAGCACAACTGTTTCATAAACTAATCACACATACACATAAGATTGACATAAACTTGCCATGAATAAGCCACTGGGGAATGACAAAATCATGCGATGCTTCAAGGTTTAGCGTCAATGGATTGTTTATTTAATGTTTTTATTTCCATATTAGAATATGATGGACGCCGAGGAGAAGACGACCCTTCCCACTCCCCACCGATATGCAGAATGTAATCCAGTGACCGTTCCATAGGACTTTAATGACACCGGGGAAGTTTCTTGAATATGGATGTTGTGCCAAGCGCTACGGAGATCCTCAGCTCCACGCCTCACCAGAATCCTCTGAATGGAGCGGTATGTGATGCCTGAGCATGTGCTGACATGGCGACTCTTTTCTCTAGTTGTACATTTTGGAATAGCGTATGTGGGCACTGGGGCTTGATTCCTCGAGAAAGCCATGCATGAGTCAGGTTTTCTTATTGGCTTCTTTGTTTCAGGCTAAGTTCACAGTGGTCGGTTGCATGACGCAAGCGTTTATAATGAATGTGAACTGCAATGGAGTCTGGACATAGACTTTAACCTCCTTGGCGGCATCCACGACTCAGGGTGGAAAAAACAAGCCAGGAGTGGTAACCACGAGCGTGACTCGTGTTAGCTGTCGGGAGCCTTGTGCAGAGTATAGCGCACAGTGGGCCTTTTAACTCGCCTCCCCTGAGTATCCATACGCCTGCTGCCATTCTCCTTCCTGTCCTCCGAGGCTCTGCATCCCTCTGGTGAGATTGCCATTTGTTGTCATGACAACAGACAGTGATCTCACTACAGGGTTACAGCGCCACCTGTAGGATGCAGCGAGAACTACAGCGCTGGGTCCCAGGGAGGTGAGTAAATGCTGAGGCTGCCACAGATCTCTCTGTGATGTGATTTGTTTTTCCCAGTTTTAGGGTCTAAAAGCCTGCAAAAAATGTCACTGCTTTTAGACCCTAACATCTGGAAAAAATCATACCGCCAGGGGGGGTTAATACAAATCCTGCATGTAGCGAGTTAGAATAATGTGATCAGTTACAATGCAGTACTGTGAGCAGGCCCATAGAATTGTATGAGTGGTGAGTTGACATGCAGAATTATACTGCAACACAACTGAACACTGTGAACAGGGCCTCAATCACTGATAGAATCTGCCAGTAATCTATCAACCTATGTGATTGATGGACTCTCTATTGCTTTTGTGCAGTTAGAACAGCTCAGCAATGAGGACAGGGCAGGAGAGTGGAAAGATAGATTGCTCCTAGTGTTAGGCCTGAAAGATAAATCGAATTTAAACCGAAATCGTCATCACCAAGATCACAATTTCGGAATCGTCAGAGTAGCAGTTATCGCGATTTCCACATGGGGGAAGTTTGAAGAAGTGGCTTCAAACTTCCCCAAAGTCCCAGCGCGTGCGGCCCGCAGCATTAGACATACCTTCTGCATGAATCGAAACGTTGTCCGTCCTCTATCGCCGTCTGCAGACTCTTGTGCTTGGCAAAACTCTGGGTTCCTGTATGTCACATGACATACAGGAAGTATTCCAGGCATTAGATTCTGCAGGAGGCGAAGTGGATAGACGGGCATTGCTGGACTCATGCTTGAAGCTTTGTCCAGAACTGATGCAGCTTGGGGGAACAGAGGAGGCATAGAGAGACACAGAGGGGACACAGAGACAGAGCGGGCACAGAGGGAGTCACAGAGGGGGCACAGAGAAACCGAGCAGGCACAGAGACACAAAGGGGGCAAGAGGGAGACCCAGAGAAGGCATAAAGAGGCAACACAAAGAGAGACAGGAAGAACAAACAGGTGAAGAGGGGGGAACAAAGCTTGATATGAAGGAAATCGTGAATCAAATCGAAATCGCAATTTCAGACAGAAATCGCTCAATTCAATTTTTTCCTAAAATCATTCAGGCCCTCCTAGTGTTGCACAGCATCATGCAATACAAGACTTGCAGTCCAATAGATTTCTGCTGAAGTCTTTTAAAGTTGAGATTTCCATGTATGGTAGGAATCGATCCTATTGGGCCTCAATTAACCGGTGTATGGCTGACTTAAATGACAACTGATGTGAGAGGGATACGGAGGCTGCCATATTTTTTTTCCTTTGAACAATACCAGTTGACCGACTATCTTGCTGATCTTCTGCCTCTAATACTTTCTGCCATAGACCCTGAACAAGCATGCTAATCAAAAATCTGAAGGACAGCCAAGCAACTGGTATTGTTTACGTCTAAAGGGGCGCATACGCTGGTCGATTTCAGCGATCAATCGAAAATCGATTCTATCAAATCTATCTATTGATTTGTGACTGATTTCAATCGATTTAATCTATCTGACAGGATGGAAAATCTGTGGATCTGCTGCCCATTGAGTTGCATTGGATTTAATGGTCCAATAATGCGTTTAGATCGATTTCCAATAGATTTCATTCTGAAATCTATTGGAA
The DNA here is from genome assembly GCF_040937935.1 of Hyperolius riggenbachi. Lineage (NCBI taxonomy): Eukaryota > Metazoa > Chordata > Amphibia > Anura > Hyperoliidae > Hyperolius > Hyperolius riggenbachi. The sequence continues at coordinate 208,954,673 of NC_090655.1, read as the reverse complement.
ATCTGTTCCTAGTGTGTGGCACACATCAGATAGATTCCTGTCAGATTCAACTTGACAGGCATCTGACAGAAATCTATCTGATGATAGAATCTGATGCAAAATCTATAAGTGTACGGCCACCGTAAGTTCAGTGGTCAGCTGCGTAATGCACGTATTATGAGTGTGAACTGCAATGGAGGCTGGACATAGACTTTAATACAAAGCCTGCATGCAGTGAGTTAGAATAACACGATCGGTTGTTGTGAACAGCCCCATAGAATTGTATGGGCAGTGAGTTGACATGCAGAATTCTCCAGCAATGTAACTGACCTCTGTGAACAGGGCCTAAAAGAAAATAAATATGGCAGCTTCCATATCCCCCTCATTTCTGGTGCACTTTAAAGAGACTCTCTGACAACCCTGGACAATCTGATTGTTTTGTAGGTTGTGCATGAATATGGGCTTGTGTGTACTAGACCTAAAGAGAAGCCCTACTTTGTTTTGAGGTGTGTACACACATCCAATCTTAATTGGCCAATTTTACCTGTTCCATGTTGTGGTATGAGAGCTTACCTACACTTTTTGTCCAAAGTAATCAAAAATCTGTTGGATCTCATACTACATGGAACTGATAAAATCATCCAGTCAAGATTGATTGTATGTACCAGTGCTAGTGTTCACTGCTGTAACAATAGCCCTTACGACCATTGCAACTGTGGAGGGGCTAAGGAGGCAGCCGCCTACGTCCTCCCACCTTGCAGAGTAGCACAGGGAGCAGTGTAATACTTACCTGTACCAGCGCAGCGTCAGGTTTCCTCTTCCTTCCGGCAGCCACATGTTCTATGCTTGCATACCACCTGTTCCCGATGCATGTGACATGATCAGAAGCTGTGTATGCAGCATAAAGCGATTGGCTGCCGGAAGGAGGAGGAGATCTGGTGAGGCGGGAGCAAGAAAATATTACTCTCATCCCTGCGCTAGAATGGGGAGGAGGGTGGTATGAGTTTAAAGCGGAACTGTAAAGTGTTTTTAAACACATTGTTTCACTTACCTGGGGGTTCCCCAAGCCCCCAGCAGCCGTCCTGCCCCGCGCCGGTCTTGCCCGAGCCTCCGTTCTCCCGCCACTGTGCCGTCGACTTCTAAGTTGAAGCCAGCGCAGCCCTGCCAAGCGTATCTTTTCATCTCGTTCTCCTCTGCAATAGCGGGGACGCACAGAAAGGATACGCGTGGCCAGAGCCGCGCAGGCGCAGTGGCCCGGCGGTGAAACCGAAAGTAGCTGGCAGCGGGAGAACGGCGGCTCGGGCAGGACCGGCGCGGGACAGGACGGCTGCTGGGGGCTTGGGGAAGCCCCAGGTAAGTGAAACAATGTGTTTAAAAACACTTTATAGTTCCGCTTTAAGGTTTTGACAGGTCACTGTGTGGGTGGGGGGTGCAGGGGGCCCATGACGGTTTTGCTTGGGGGCTGTTATGCCCCTGATAGTTTTTTAATAAAGGAGTTTATATCACAGCTGCAACAAGATATAGGCTGTTATGTGGTGGTTTTTACCATTGCAGAGGTTGTAGCTGTCTGATCCAGCTGCATTATTATACTCTATTTACAGACATCAGTAAACCCTGATAGTTGCCCATAGATGGCCTAATACAGATAAACTTTGATGCTGTATCAGCTCCTTACAGACCCAGAGGAACAAATACTGATATAAAGTATATCATCCTCATTTCTTCATTAATAAATTCTTCACAATTTTTCTGCTGCGGCTGTGTCCACTCTGGGACACCAGTGGATAATCTTGCTTGCTGCATCTCCAGAGGGGACCGGCTGTCCCATGGGGTCTTGGTAAGTCTGTCAGGTCTGCTTCACTTTCCTACTTCATCTGTGGTGTAGGCGTCAGCCTTTGTTTTGTATATTTAGAAGTGAACCATGTTGTGATGACCACACAGAATCCCTCTCCTAACTGTGGTGTGGGCGCATTACTGTCTGAGAAATGTATGTAATAAAGAAAGTTAGTGCAGGCCTTTAGCTAAACTGGAGAATTGGTGCATATTGGACAATGGACATAGCACTGGTCAGAGGATAGAATAATGCGTGTGTATGCAGCATGTAGATAAATGTTCAATGCATGAGTACGCAAGGAATATGTGCAGTGTGAAAGGTTTCAGTGTGTGTCTGTGTGTACAATGCCTGTGTGCAGAGAGTAGCTACTTGAGCAGTGTGTATGTGCACAGAACAGTGGTACATGCACAGCCCCTGTGTGTAGAGGGCCGGATTTGTATTCTTTACCACCCAAGGACACTGTCACCAGCCGCCCCCCTTCAGTATAGGTAGGGAGATGACCCCTTTCGCTCCAGTATAGGTAGCCAGGTGACTCCCTTAATCCCTCCTTTTCCTACCCTCTTTTAGTATAGGTAGCCAGCTCACATTCACACTGCAGCAGCCAGCAGTGTCACTCTTTTCTCCACTAATCTCCAGTGCTGAAGCTTCCTTTTCCTCTCCATCTCCAATGCTGCCTAAGTCCATAGCCACCGGCCACAATGCAAATGTACACAGAGAGCAAGGTGGCTGCTGCACAGGCGGCTAGCAGCTGAGTACCGCGGTCAGGCACTTGCCTGATTTCCCTGCATTACAGCATTTGCAAGCTTGCGAATGCTGCACCAGTTTAGCCTGCTGCTTTGGTGCCCTTGCTCCTGTGGTCCCCTAAGCCATGGCCTAGGTGGCCTTGGCCTAAATCTGGCCCTGTGTGTGTGGAGTAGGTACATGTGCAGCATGTATTGGGAAGCGTGTGGGATGTGTCCAGGTTAGTGATGATTAATGAGATGAAAATAATTTATCCTTGCATTCAAATTTCATGTAAATGTTACGCAGCTTGAACTTGGACCAATAAAAAAATGACAGGAAGTTATACTAATTGGTCCAATTTCAAGCTGCATCTATTTTACATGAAATGTGAATGCAAGGAGAAGTGATTTGCATCTCTTTGATCACTAATCCTGGTAACCTCATATTTTTGTCTTTTTGAGATGACATGTAATGCTAGGTACACACCATACAATTTTCTGGCAGATTTACCTGCCAGATCGATTGTTTCCAAATGTCCGATCTGAATTTCGATTGATTTTTCGATTTTCTGACAGTTTTTTTTTTAATCGATTTTCATAGAACTGAACGAAAATCGATCAAAAAACGATTAAAAAAAGAAAGGAAAATCGAAAAATCTATCGAAATTCAGATCAGACAAGTTGGAAATAATTGATCTGGCAGGTAAGTGTGCCAGAAAATTGTGTGGTGTGCACCTAGCATAAGTAAGTACAGGGCCGGAGCTACCATAGGAAAAAATGGGCAATTGCCCCAGGGCCCCAGAGCCTGTAGGGGCCCCCAAGGTGTCCCTTCCCCATATTAACTGTTGCTCCCCAGGGACTCTGAAGAGTCTGTTAAGTTGGGAGGTGATTGGGGGAGGGTCAGCAGCCAGCTCAGGGGCCCAGGAGGGAAATTTGGCTGCAACAAAGGGCCTCTAATGACGCTTTTTGGTCGGAGGGTGTCTGTTGGGGGGCCCCCAGGCTAATTTTGCCCTAGGGCCCAATTGTTGAACCGGCCCTGCATAAGTAGGAGCTTTCAGAAAGTATAATGGATGGATCTGGATGATTTTCCTACTTGGTCCAAGCAGGGAAACTCTGGGAGTGCCCACTTTTTGGAGATCAATAATTGTATAGATTGCAATATACCAAAACCAAGATCCATGAGCTCTGGAGGCTTGGTGGACCAATACAAGACTGCCTGTGAATCAGTGCTCTGATTTAAAGTCTGTATGTTACTTTTAAAAAAACCTATTTAGATCAGGAATAAAAATGTACATGTAAGTATTTTGTTTCATAAAGGAGAAGTCCAAGGTGAAAATAAACTGCGATAAACAATTCTTTCTATCCACCTATCTACCTACTACTAAAAATGACTTTTCAATCCCACAGTTTTAGGCCTCAGTCACACTGGGGAGCTTTCAGCTTGCGATCAGCAAAGGGCTGCTGCACAAGTAATCCTATGGGAGTAATCACACTGCAGTGATTGTGGCACGTTTGCAATGATCTGCATGTAGCTCATTTTCTGGGCGATTGCGCTGTGATGCTCATAAAACGCAATTTTTAGAGATCACAGAATACCATAGTGCAAAATCACTAGGCGATTGCAATCATGCCTTTCATTGCGGAGTGTAAACGGGGGCCAAAAAATGTATGTTTATAAGATAAAAAAAGTAGGTTACTGCTCTGTTGTCTCAACTGAATCAGAACATGTTTCACACAGGCTTGGCATAGTCCCAGAGCTAAAATATTTGGACTATTGACCTTTAATATATATATATATATATATATATATATATATATATTGCATTCAGAAGCTGTTCTCTTCCAGGCAAGAGTTTTATGACTGTTATGCCTTATCATTGAGGGTTGCGCTATAGTCCAACTAGATCCTGACTGGGGAGAAACTGTCACTTGCTCACATGAATGTTTAACCCTTTCAGGCAGCAAAAGAAGAAAAAAAAACACAGCCTAGTTATTTGTATGCTTGGCACTGTACATACACGTGTCTGTTACCCCGAGTACATTTTAAGCAGACCTATACTGTGGAAATTAACTTTGAATATCATTTGCAGCTTGCTGAACTAGTTTTTGTATCTATTTATTCAACCATTTTCCTTTCCTTGTATGCTGAAACAGGTAATGGTTCTTTGGCTTGGATTCTAATCATGTGATTATGCTGTGTCCAATAAAATGCATGCTGGGAAATTTACTTCAGCAGAATTTATACCACACTTGTTTCTGCTTTATTCTATGTTTGAAATTGCTGCCGTTCCTTTTCATTTTATTTTATTTTTTCAGTACAACTAGCAACACCTAAATAGTCCACATTGGATAATGAAACTGTTATGACATGTACCAGTGCTACACACCACCTTTTGTAATTTAATTCTGTTAAATCATTCTTCCCATGAATGTTCAAATGGGCCTGTAAACTCAACTAGCATTTTTCCAGCAAATAAATATATATTTCATATTTATGTACCGTATATACCGTATAAGCTGTCCCCCCAACTTTTACCTTAACCTCCTTGCTGTTCTGATTCTTTCCAGATTTTAGGGTCTAAAAGAGGTGCAATTTTTTTTCCACTCTTTCAGACCCTAAAACCTGAAAAAAATCATTCTGGCAGGGAGATGTGCAACAGAATAAAAAATGTACCTTCCTGGGCTCCAGCGCTGCAGTTTGCACTTTTACCACAAGATGGCGCTAATATACAAACTATAACAAACTTCTCTATATTTCTCTAATATAGAGAATTTCGTTTTAAATATTAGCCCAGCCCCCCGATGACGTCACGCCGGCAACGCCGCTCCGATTGGCCGCCGGGTCCCCAGAAGAATAGCGGGGACATGGGGATCCCGGCAGCCAGGGAAAGACCCCACACTGCTGGGGAGAGAGGCTGGAGTCCCGCTGCGCACTCCAACACTGAAGGTAAAGCGCTGCACTGCCTACCCCGACCTGAGCTCGGGATCACCGCTAACAGCTTCTTTTTTCTACCCCGAGCTCAGGTCGGGAAAATCGGCAAGGAGGTTAATAAAATGAGAAAAATGTTTGACCCGAGTATAACCCGGGGGTGGCAAAAGCCAAAACCACACCGCCACTCACAGCCATGGCCGGCTACAACCATATATTAGAAAAGAAGCATAAATGCAGCAGATTGCAATAATAAGCCAGAACATAGGCCTACAATGGAGATGGACATGCAAAGAACTCCTGTTGCAAAGTTTAAGTCGACATAAAGATAACGCAAGGAATGCAGAGCCACATAGTCATGTATCTAAAACTTGATGTAGGAATGCAAGGATTCTCACCACTCAGTAGCCTCTGTCCCTGTATGCCTTCCAAGGCTACAATTCGAGATGAGGTTAGCTGGGACCGCCCATGGAAATGCCAAGTGTGTGGTCTCCCTCAGAGTGGTCTCCCTCAGATGGCGCACCACTGTGCATATAGTGTGAGCACTGTGGGGGTTACTCAAAGAGTAGTGACTCAAGTATAAGCCGATACCCCCACTTTTTGGCCACTTTTTTGGCCCAAAAATTAGTCTTATACTCGAGTATATACAGGATTTATCTTGTTGCTTAACGTTTGGATTACAGAGACTGCTGAGTGAGTCATATAGGACTGATGCCCTCTTTTACCTTCACCTCAGTCTGCCTAGTTTTTTTTTTTTTTTAAGTTTTGGACAGAGTGGGTAACAACTTGACCACCTGTAGTTATTACTACTTGATTTCTTGTAGGAGAGATTTATCCTCACTTTCTGTTCCTGTAACAGGTTCCCTGAGTATGGGGAATAAGGTGAAATCTCTTCGGATGGGGCACTGACAGAAGTATAAGCACTGTTCAGTAAGGACTGGTTCACACTTGGAAGGCAAATCGCAATTGTGCATCAAGATTTTGCAGTGATTTGCATTTTGATTCCCGTTCAATAGAACGAGAATCACAACGCAATCGGCTCCAAAGCGCTGCAAAATCAAAGCGAGTTTTTTTTTTTTGCAGATCGCAAACACTGCAGCGGGAATGGTCCCATAGGGATACATTAGCAGGAGTGCTTTGTTAATTGCCGGAGATCAACAAAGTACTGAAAAGCGCTCAAGTGTGAACCAGCCCTAAGGGAATGAGAGGGATAGACCGGATCTCTGAGGATCTGTGATGTCTATTACTGTTGGTATGTCCTCTCAGAAGATTTTCTTCAGTTTCTCTCATGGTGACCAGGCCAACAATGAGAGAGGTAATTTGAGGAACACAGACAGCAGTAAAACCTGAAAAAAGGATATAAAACATTTCCATACTATCCAAAAATAAATAGTTTTGGCTGAGATTATAGTTTTAGTGTATAGAGATTACCTTATACCTCCAGGCACACAGATGGGGCTTTTTCACACTATGGGCTTCATTCACTAAACCGTGATAACTCCTATCACGGCCGTGCCAACGGTTTTGCGCGCGTTTTCATGCACAATCACAAATTTCCACGCACAATCGTGAATTTTTTCAAAAATGTGCAACTGCGCTCAGAAACGTGAAAACAATAGCACGGCTGTGATATGAGTTAAAACTGTTTAGTGAATCAAGCCCTATCGGCGCTTTTGGTTTTTTTTTTAAGCGCTTACGATTTTTCGAAAAGCGATTTAAAAACACTTGTGCAATGATTTCTTATATGAGTATTCTCACATGAGTGATGAGCTTTCTTTTCAATCGCAAACGTGGCTCCTGCACCATTTCCTGATCGTTTGCACTTCAATGTAAGATGTAGGAAAATCGCTAAGCGCATGAAAAATTGCTTGGAAAAGCGATTTTGTGAGCGCTTCTTTAAAACATAACATTAAAAAGATTCAGTTCCAGGCCAAAGAGTTCACTTCCTGACTGGAAAAAAAAAACTAATCGGCACACCAAAACACTTACAAAAGCGCTTAATAAAATAGCTAATCACTTTAAAATTGCTGGCAAAATCGCTTTGAAAAGTGCTCAGCATTTGCACTAGCCGTTTATAATGTGAACTAGGCCATAGTCTAGAATAACTTCCCAAATGAGCGGGGTGGCTGCATACTGGACAAATAAAGGTGTCGATTTAAAGCACACGGCACACCTGAAGTGAAAGGAATATGGAGGCTGACATATTTATCGTATTTCCTTTTAAACAATACAAACTGTCTGATCGTACTGCTGATCCTCTGCCTCTGATATTTTTAGCCATTAAGGTGCCCATACACTCGTCTGGCAGCAGATAGATAAGAAATGCATCTGATGATCTATCTGATGCGTTTTTATAACATTTTTTACCAGGATAGAATTCCAATAGATTTCAGTTTGAAATCTATTGAAATTCGATCTGATGGCATTTTTTTGCCATCAGATTTCCATTAAGGCCAATGCAAAATGATAAGCAATCTCATCAGATCGACCTAAATTTTCCACCCTGCCAGTTCGATGGGAATCCAGGCAGCTGGTATTGTTTAAAAGGAAATAAATATGGTAGCCACCATGTCCATCTCACTTCAGGTTCCAGTTACAGTTCCATTGAACACAGAACTTTATTTTGCAGGAACAGCACACATTTGATGACATTGCGATCTACTTCTCCAAGGATGAGTGGGATTACTTGAAAGAAGAAGAGAAAACCCTTTACAGAGAGGTGATGATTGAAAACTATCAGACCCTTCTGTCTCTAGGTAAGGGCCTGCCACACTCTTTTGCCTTCTTGTAGCATAAGTTATTTAATTTAAGGTGGTATTTTTTGTATCTTACCCGGTTGCAGGCTGGTATTGATTAACCTGAGTTTTAAATAGGTACATGTGTAGTTGATGCGATTGTTAAAGCAAACTTTAAAAAAAAAACAAAAAAAAAAGCATACTTGAAATCTCATCTCTAATGCTTACCACCGTATGATTGCACTGTTACTGCTTTCTTATAGTAGTTTTTCTGCTGCCTGCTTCTTGGCCATATGGGAGCTGCCCTCTTGCTAGTGATGTCAGCATGATGCACACAACAGGGACAATTCACATCCTTTGTGTAGAATTACCTAAGCCTGGTATCTGTAAAAGTTATTATTCAGAACTGGAGTAGAATATTTTCACTCTTTTTGTTGGTAGGAGATAAATTATGTTCGTTGTCGCATAGATAAATGGCTATACATCTTAATTGGCTAATCACTTCTGTACACTACTTTAACTAATCTTCATCTGGGCTTCTGTATTTTCAGTTTGGAGTCTTATTTGGAAACATTTTTTTCTGGAGCAAGGTATACTTTGATTGCAAAGATAATGCTTATAATTGCTGATTATTCTTAATAATTCTGATCTTAAACATTGATGATTGTTTAGATTTTGAATTGAAGGTCATTTGTGAGTTTTTGATTGGGGTGACTAATTAACATATTTGGTTCCACTTTTTCTTTTTGTTTTTTAAGTCTCATTGCTTTCACTTTATTTCATATTCCTTTATTTCCTATGCTCCAGAAAGGAAAAGCAGGCAGGCTGGAGGAAAGAGGCGGGCATTCCCTGCAATACATAAGTGGATTCTTATACAGAGAGACAAGTGACAAGGAGATAAGCCAATAGTGTGTGAGGGGCGGGACTCTCCGTAGTACGTGGGAATTCTTCTGCTCTAGTAGGAAATTATAAAATTGTAGTAAATACCTCTGGAGACCCTGGGGACCATCAGCAGCTTGCAATAAATGTCACATGGGTTCACTGTGGAAATAAAAGTACAGAAGGGAGGTCCTGTGCATGACTAGAACTGTAGTTGCACAGTAATACAACTTGGCTTCTTACCTTGTACTATTGCTGAGTAACTCAGGGCTGAACAGAGGCGAGGGAGCAGTGTAAGAGGGGCACACAACTCACTCAGCTATCATTTCTCCATTGTGTTTGAAGCAGAGAGAAATAAGAAAAGGGGATGCATGGCGGTGACTGCAAGCCACATAACTACAGATTAAGGTGTTTGGGGCCCTGAGGCACCTCTTAGTCTAATAGCAATCAGTGTGTGATGGAGGGGCGCACTTTGGTGTCTCAGCCTTGGTTGCTGGAGGACCTTGTCCCTGCTCTGGCTGAGTTCCACTCTAGGCAAGCCAAACAGTAGGAAGCTGGAAGCCTCTATCACATCCACTGGCACTCTGTCACACTGGCACCTTTAGGGACAGGTAAAACACACACAGAGAAGGGCAAGTGCTCACTCCCAGGCAGCATCTGGCCATTTAAATTTGCTGACAGGCTGAGGGCCTTTTTCCACTACCCTGCGATTTGCTTCTGATCGCAAATCGCAAGGTACATTAAACTAATGGAAACTGCAGCAGCAATTTCTATTAGTGCAATCCGATTGCAATGCAATCTTGGTCAAAACGCAATCGTCCTGCCGCGTTTTGGGTGCGATTGAGCTTTACTATGAGTATAGTAGCTCAATCTCAATCGCATGGTGGAAATTGAAACGCGATCGCAAACGCAATCGCGATCACATTTCATAGTGGAAAAGAGCCCTAAGCAGACCATTTAAAGGCACAGCAAGCGCACCTGCAGTACAAGATCTAGCAAGGGACTGAACCAATTAAACTATGCTGATCACGTAATTGCATTATTGGGTACACATGTGGGTACACTTGCTGACAGGCTGACCCTGCAGACCATTTATATAGCAAGGTGCTGCTTGGGAGTGATCACTTCCTCACATCCTTTGTGTTTGCATGTTTGGGGAGAAGTTATGGATGGTTTCCCTGGTGGTGAGGGCTGCATGCGCTGTCCCCACCCCTTGTGGTGTAGCTTGGGGGTGGTGGTCTTAGCCCACCCCCATTTGGAAGGATTCATAATATACCAGGGACCTGTGAGTGAACTTCAAAAGACTTTATTTCACATTAAACCAATGTATGTCCCAGTGCAACCATCCTTGCTTCCACAGGGTTACACATATAGTACACCTAAGTAGTATTGCTTGTATTTACTAGAACTCAAGGAAAATCATGTGACCAGATTGACAGGCTTAGTACATGAATGTGACTGGCATTCAGAGCCTTACGAATCTATTGTCTGATGAAACTGGTCATGTGCTTCTTCATAAGATCCTGTAAACACAGGCAGCACTAACCCTTATGCTGGGAATACACGGGTCGATTTTGCCGCTCGATTTCGCACCCGGTCGTTTTTTGCGGGCGATTTTTCTTATATTCCATACGTTTTTCTTATCTTTTCCCATTGTTCCCCATGCAAAATCGAGAGCGGAATCGATCGGACGGGAGATCAGACATGTCGGAAATTATTAATTGAGCCATCTAAATGGCTCAAAATCGAGTTGTGTATTCCCAGCATTAAAGAGACTCTGTAACAATTTTTTCAGCCTTAGTTCTTCTATCCTATAAGTTCCTATGCCTGTTCTAATCTGCTCTGGCTTACTGCAGTCTTTCCTAACTGCACTGTCTCTGTAATAAATCAATGTATCTTTCCTCTGTCCTGTTTGTCGGGCTAAAGCTTGATTGTGTGGAATGTGCAGGGCTGCTTGTGATTGGTAGAAGCGATACACACCCTCTGCAGGCCCCCTGCATACTATGAATGACTCACACACTATGCTTAGCTGAGCCTATTAGAAGCTGGTTAGTTTGTTTGTAAACACTGCCTAAAACTGTTAATTACAAGCCAGGATTGCAGCAGAGAGTGGCAGAAACAGCACAGAGGGGCACAGGAGAAAATAATGAATAGAATGGTATGCTTTTTATTCAAAGAATATTAGAGTACAGATTCTCTTTAAAGAAGCAGAGATGGTTGCTCTAGGATACACACCTGATGTATATGGAATTAAGGCTTTTAGAATTTACCTAGTGTTTTTCCATCCATGGATGGTCTGGTAGACAGTACTAGAGAGCTGAATCACCACTACAGCCAATGCATGACCGTGACTTGCTCCACTGCATCTTGGCTGATGGGGGCGGCGCACCCCTTTAACACTGTGATCCCTTCTAGCTTCACGGAGCGCTGTGTAATAATGAAATTATGCTGGCGCTCGTGCGAGTGGGTGGAGCTACAGCTCGCCACTGCAGCCAAGTCGCCTCCTTGCTCTGGTGCAACGGACCCTCTGGACAGTTGCCGGCAATTCTTTTTACTGATCACCTATATTAATACAATGTCGTCTGCTGGGCTGTGATCACCACATGAACAGAGTTTGTGCCGGAGTGTGGAGCAGAAAGCCTTATGTAAGGAGGAAAGTGACGTGGCAATGCGGAGCCATGCCTTGGCTGTATGTATGACATAGAGGGGCTTGGCATATATAAAGGGCATAATATGGGAAGGGTGATTGAAAATGGGTATAACTACAACCATGGGTCCCCCTCCCCCAGCAAAAACTTAATTAGGCCTAAAAATTGCCCCTCCCCCTTACAATTAGTGTGACCAACGTAAAGTGAGTGTCACATGGTCACAGTCAAACAACCCATCAACTGTCTGTAGTCAGAAGGTAAAGGACGAGCGCTACAGTGGAGATGGCAATACTTACTCCATTGCAGCCCATTCCTTTCGATGAGCCTCAGCATGTTTCAAACGCATATTATTCTATCTTCTGCATTCTTGAAGTTATTAGCAGCTATTGGCAGCCTACCATACAATTCTGTGGAGAGCAGCAGCCAAAAAATGTGTGTGTGTTGGGGGGTGCACAAGAGGCGTGCAAGACACCAGTGTTTCTGCATTTCAGAAAAGCTTTGGTGATGGCTTATGAGGTAAGTATAACTTTCAGGCACTATCACCCATCCTAATAGATGATTGTGGGTGGTCTTCTTTAATTATCAGTAATAATTCACAGTCCAAATGCCTATGTAAGCTGTACTCAAATCTATGACTCTAGTCCAGATAATAGAATTATAGATTGTAAGCTCCTTCAGGGGCAGGGACTGTTATTAATACTTCTGTGTACTCTATATAGCGCTGTATAAACTGTGATTTCTAAACATGGGAAATGAGTCTATATGCAGGATGCTGCTACCTGGGTCTACTTAATCGCTTGTTAAAATATAATAAATACATTTAAATATCCATCAGACTTTCTCTTCATTGGATCATTTGCTTACATTTTCATTTACATTAAGTATTGAAAATACCATTTGAACCTTAGCAGTATCTCAAAGAGGTTACTATCACCACTCCGTACTAAAGAGTTCTAAGTTTCATAGGTAGATTCATTAATGACTCAAGGATTATACCATAACTAATATTCCCTGGATGTGACCAGAACCAGAAATACTGTGAGTGCATAAACCCCAAGCAGGGACACAGCTGTAAGCACTTAAGGAATACCTCCGGTATAAAAAAGCAGTGCGTGTCATGACTTAAAGTGAACCTCCAGACTGAAAATCTACTCAGCAGCACTGAAAAGGCTTGGTGTTTTATTAACGGTTTCACAGCATCAGAACTTTGTTTTTCTTACCAAAGCCTCAATTTTAGCTGCACAGCAGCTAAGCTCCGCACCATCAAAGAAAACTGCCCGAGCATTTTTCCCCTGATGCTGTGCAAAGTATGATGGAATTTCCTATGTTGTTCTCGTTGCCTAGCAACTGGGAGGGGTGATCAGGACACAAGATAGTTGGAACTTGTCTTTTCTTTTAAAAGAGGGTGTGTACAATATTATATTAGCTATCTAGTTTAATTAACATAACTAATGTAACTTAATGACAGTATGTTTGTTTAGGCTGAAGTTCCTCTTTAATGATCAGCCTTAAAGAGGAACTTCAGCCTAAACAAACATACTGTCATTAAGTTACATTAGTAGCAGTAGGGTATTGTACCGTGTTAGCCATCAGTAAAAGCAAGAAGTTTTAAATCAGGATGATACCATTTATTGGCTAACTACAAATGAATAAGAATAAACAAGCTTTCGGCCTTGCAGCCTTCGTCAGGTTTACATCCTGTTAGTTTGCAAGCTGGTGGTACAGACAGCTTATATACATGCAACATCAAAAGGGAAAACAGATATTTTTTTCAAGCATAAATACGTCATTAAGATGCCTTAATACAAACAGACCGTCTAAATGGGGTAAGATAAGGATCCTTGTTTACTCCATTGCTCACAGACCTTGTCTTTAGGACTGACCCAGAGGTATCGTAAATTCCTAGTTCACAAGCTCAGCTAGAGTGGCTGAGACAGTTCATATATCATCAATCTCATACCAATACAACTTTCTATATTTGTTATGTTATGTTAAGAACTACATGTTCACTAACAGCCCTGCTCTGTACATTGTGCTTGCTGCATGGCATGGTCTCTGCATACAGTGATCTTATGATACAGAGATCTAGTGATGTCTTCCTTTAGATTGTAAGCTCATGAGGGCAGGAATCTCTCCCTCTTTAAAGTTTAGTGTCTTGATATTTTCTATGCCTTTTGTTCATCATGTCACATTTGTCTCTGTAATTACTTTGTCTATGAATGCTGTATTATGTTCTGGTGTCTACATTTTGTGGATACCAGTGTCTTTATTATTATGTACCTCACATTTGTTTCTTGCTCTTTACAGCACCACAGAATTGGTTATAGCTGTATATATATATATATATATATATATATATATATATATATATATATATATATATATATATTTATAATAATAATGTCTCAGCCATTGCAAAACTGTATAAATGGTAGATGAGGATATGCTTTTCTTTTATAATCTATGCATTCATGCTTCCTGTTGTGTAGCAAAAATAATATCAATATATGCTCTGTGTTACTTTCAATACAATATACAATACAATAACATTTCTATAGCGCTTTTCTCCCATAGGACTCAAAGTGCTTAGGTTCTCTCAGATTCAGTAAGTAGTAGGATGAAGTATTCACAAAACAAAAGTTATATTTCTGCAAATGCCAGACTGAACAGGTGGGTTTTTAGTCTGGATTTAAACACGTCCAGGGATGGGGATGTCCTGATCGGTTGAAGTAAGGAGTTCCAAAACGTAGGGGCAGCATGACAGAAGGCACTGGGACCAAAAGTTTCCAAGTGGACTCTGGGTATGACTAGATTATTAGAACCTGTGGATCTGAGAATGCGGGGATTGCTACGCAGCTGTAACATATCTTTCATGTATCCAGGGCCCAGATTATTCAGGGATTTAAATGTCAGTAGGCCGATCTTGAATAGGACCCTCCATTCTATAGGTAGCCAGTGAAGGGAATGCAGGACTGGCGTTATGTGGCAGTGACGGGGTTGGTTGGTTAGCAGTCTGGCAGCAGTATTCTGTATCAGCTGTAGGCGGTACAAGACCTTTTTTGGAAGGCCAGTGTAGAGAGCATTGCAGTAGTCCAGTCGGGATGTGATGAAGGCGTGGACTAAGGTTGGCAGATCTTCTGGGGATATGAGGTGCTTGATTTTTGCAATGTTCTTCAGGTGAAAATAGGATGATTTCACCACAGCAGAGATTTGAGTTCTGACGTTTAAATCCCCATCAATTAGAACTCCCAGGCTACGCACATGATCAGAGCTGCGTAGATCCGTGCCTCCTATTCCCAGTGGTGAGGACTGCGAGTTAAGTTGTTTTGTTATCATGCTCTGCCCTCCAATCAGAAGGACTTCAGTTTTGTCTGCATTTAGTTTCAGCCAGTTGTCATTCATCCATTGCTGTAGTTCACGTAAGCAGGCGTTTATAGTTAGAGTTGGGTCTGTCACACCAGGCTTGAAGGAAAGATATAGTTGGGTGTCGTCTGCATAGCAGTGGTATGTCAGGCCATGTTTTTGGATTAGTTTTCCCAACGGTAGCATGTAAATCGTGAAAAGCAGGGGAGAGAGGATTGAGCCCTGGGGCACCCCATACTTAAGTGTTACAGGGGTGGACAGGAAGGGCCCCATAGACACTTTGTGGGTTCTGCCACTCAAGAAGGATTGGAACCACTGAAGTACTATGCCATCAATGCCGCAGTATTCCTGTAGCCTGTTTATCAAGATGTCATGGTCAACTGTGTCAAAGGCTGCAGAAAGGTCTAGCAGTATGAGGATCGAGCACTCTCCTCTGTCTCTTGCCATGAGCAGGTGGTTGCATATTTGGATGAGGGCAGTTTCAGTGCTGTGGTGTTTCCTGAAGCCTTTTCTAGAACTGAAATACCCGTTTCTAGAACTGGCCGATTTGACGTCGGCCAAAGTCCAAAATGCTGGTAATTTCTGACATTGGCCGGCCAGTTCTAGAAACGGCCAAGGTCAGTCAGCCAAAGTCCAAAACGCACAAATCCCAGAACATCCCTGGTACTGTCTAGCACCATGAATGGCACTGGGAACTTCCTCTCTGCTCTGAAATACACACAACCGCATAATACTCTTTTTAAAGAAAAGCATTTGTTAGTTACAGCTGATGCAAATCCTGAAATAAATCTGCAGTGTGTCTACATCCTGCTTTCTTGGGAGCAGACATATTGTTAACATCCTGTGCTTTTAAATTAGCTGCTCTGCTGTGTCAGGTGGCACAGGGAGAGATCAAATTACAGTGGTGATTAGTTACAGATGAGAGGGGATACATGGCTGGGGGGTGCTTTGCTGGGGGCTTTGCATTGCTGGGGGTGCTTTGCTGGGCGCGTTGCATGATGGGGGGGGGGTATTTGCTAGAGGGCTGTGCATGGCTGTGGGTGCTTTGGTATGCACTTTGCATGGTCGGGGGGGTGGGGGGGGCTCTGCATGGCTGGGTGGGTCTTTGCTGTGCACTTTGCATGGTGGTGGTGGGGCGGCGGCTTTGCATGGCTGGGGGTAGGGGTCTTTGCATGGTGCTTTGCATGGCTGGGGGTGCTTTGCTGTGCACTTTGCATGGTGTGGGGAGGGGGGGGGGCTTTGCATGGCTGGGGGGGGGGCTTTGCTGGGTGCTTTGCTGTGCACTTTGCATGGTGGGTGGGAGGGCCGCTTTGCATGGCTGGGGGGGGGGGGGTCTTTTCTGGGTGCTTTGCATAGTGGCTGGGGGTGGGCTTTGCTGGGAGCCTTTTAGGCTGGGGGTGCTTTGCTGGGCTGGGGGAGCTTTGCTGGAGGCGCTATTCAGACCTCCGATCAGGGCGACCAGAGAGGCGGAGAGAAGCAGAGCAGCGCGCACTCTACCCACCCGGACCCGTACACTTCAATGCGGAAATGTTCAATGATGTCACTTCTGCATTGAAGTGTATGCATCCTGCGGGTCGCGTGTGAGCTGCTCTGCCTCTCTCTGCTTCCCCGGTCCGGTCGCCCTGATCTGAGGTCTATAACTGCAGCGGGGGAGGAACGGTGAGCGGGGTTTCCTGGCTGGCGGTGGGGAGAGGAGAGCAGCTGGCGGGGGAGCGGTGCAGGAAACTTCGGGACTTGGCCGGCCACGGTAAGTCACAACGCGTTCTGGCTGGCCAAAGTCCAAAATTCATGGCCGTTTTGTATATTGGCCGGATCAGCCGGCCACTTCGCGTTGTAACCGGCCAGAACCCGAAGTGGCCAGACTTCGGGTTCTGGCCGTAACATATATAATGTTCAGACTCTGTAAAACAACCTAGAGACTTGTTCAACTCTGCATTCCCTTGTTCCACCACTAGGCCCTCTTTCAGTCTCCTGCTGGCTGTGTCTTTGGGTCTCCTCAGAAATACTTCTCCAAATACAGCCAAAGACTAGCAGCTTCCTACAGTGTATGTGTGAGCCAACACTCGCACATGCGCAGTGAAGAGCTGTTCTGTTTTCGGAATTGCAGTCAAAGACTTGGAATGGGGGGCCCAACAGTGGATTGAGGGGATGCAGAGAGGACTAGGAAGGCACTAACAGATCCAGAGCCTACCCGCCATTTTTTTTTTTTTTTTTTACAGGGTACAGATGTCTTTTGAGTTTATTTTTATTGATTGATGAATTCACAATGCAAAAGTTAATGAAAAGAAGATACACTGTAATCACATCAATATATAGAGTGACCACGCTTTGCCTTCAACATGTCTTTAATTCCTCTAGGTACACTCGCACTCACGTTTTGAAGGAACTTGGCAGGTAGGTTGTTCCAAACATATTGGGGAAATCGATGCCATTCTTCTGTGTATGTAAGCTGCCTCAGATCCTTTGGTCTCTTTATGGAATCCCAGACACACTGAATGATGTTGAGATTGGGGTTCCATGAAGGCTATGCCACCACTTTCCGGACTCCTGGGAACAGATTTATCAAAAACCAGTGCAATTTGGAATTCTTGATGTTTTTCCTCAGCAACAGATCCACTTTTGTACCTATTTTATGCTAGATTTGCCCGAATTTGCCTTGCACTTGCTTTGATAAATCAGAACCCTTGTCAGAGTAAGTTCACACTTAAAAATGTATCCGTGGCTCCGTTTTTTCGCCTGGATCAAAATCGGAGCCACTGATACCAATGTTAAAAATAGCAGCCTTCTTCACTCAGTTTCAAAACTGATCCATCTGCGTTCCGAGGGATCCGTTTTGAAAAACTGAACATACGGTCTGGATTTGCTTGATTTTCACGGACCCCGTATACACGGAGAGTTAGTGAAAATCAATAAGAAAACGGATCTCCCTCTACACCGGCATCTTTGGACACAGAAATGGATCAGTTTCTGTGTCCCAGCCTGAGGGTGAGGAGGGGGCCGCCATGCTGGAGGGGAAAGCAGCCAGGACGGGGGTGACAGCGGTCGGCACCCCCCCTTCTCACCAGAGTCCCCTGTCCCCGCTCCCCCTCCAGCTATTTGTGCAAAAAAGTTGTTAAAATGTAATATAGGCAGCGAACAGGGAAGATTACCTTCTCTCCTACTTCCTCCGCTTGCCGTGTCACTTCCTGCAATGCCGCCCTCCAAAGTATAGAGGGTGACATTGCAGGAAGTCAAGCCGCGAGCAGTGGAATGCAAGAGAGGAAGGTAAGTGCGCCCCGCTCGTTGCCTTTATTACATTTAACACCTTTTTTGCGCAAATAGCTGGAGGGGAGCAGGGACGGGTGACCTAGACGGAGGGGTAGAGCGACCCCCCTCCCTGCCGACTGCTGTCACCCCTGTCCTGGCTGCTTCCCCCTCCAGTTCGGCACCTTCCCCCCTCCCGGGCATACTTTCCATGGACTGGAAATGTATGCTGCAAATATATTAAAAAAGGTAAAAAACGGAGGCGTGGGAATTTTTTACCAAACTGGGTCCGTTTTAAACGGATCCGATCTGTACACGGACGAGTGTGGACCTGGCCTTATTCTTTACGCTAAAGATAATTTTTGAAGACATAGGCTGTATGTTTGGGTTCATTGTCCTGCAGCAGAATACGTTTGGGGCCAATTTCAACGCCTCCCTGATGGTATTGCATGAAGGATAAGTATCTACTTGTATTTCTCTACTGAGGACTCAACCTGATCAAGTCTTTTTGCAGAAATGCAGAACCAAACTTACAAAGAACCTCCTCCGTGCTTCATTGTTGTCTGCAGACACTCATTATTGTACCGCCTTTCAGTCTTTCAGCAAACATAACTCCTGCTATAGCCAAATATTTCACATTCTAAATCATCAGTCCAAAGCAGGTCTCTTCCAGTTCTGAGCTGATGTCTCTGTGTGACATCTTCCAGTTTCAAATGAAAGTAAACCAAGTTTTCTTTTCCGACCACTGTCTCTACAGCTTGTTTCTTTGTGTTTCTTCAAATGCCTAACAGCATATCTTGAAACCTCAGCTTGCTTCGAAATCTTTGCCTGGGAGAAACATCGCAAATGTGGTTGTCTTCTTGCTGTGCTCAACCTTGTCATAGCGAATGACCTGTGACATGAAACGGTCAGCCACAATTTTAGCCTGTAGACTAACGATACACTTGTACAGCACTGTCTTACAAGTTCCCTTGGCACTGCAGTCCTCAGTGTTGCCACACATCTTGGAACCCCAGTCTGCTTTGAATTCTTTGCCTGAGAGAGACCTTGCTGATGTGGTATAACTCCCCAACTCCTTTTAATGTTGCCTCTTATTTGCTTGTAATTTTAGTGCCACTCATTAATGTGAATAAGCGACACTAAAATGAATGTTAATTGTGCTGCATTCGCTTCAAGAGATTTGCATAAACAAATTGGTTGTAGTTACCAGCTTGATTTCTTTATTTCCACTTCAATTGCAGTAGGGAGGCTTGACCCTGGGATGAGCAGATAAGTGGAGAGATACTAAAGGTGCCCATAGAGTATGTCAATTTCCTGACGATATACAGCAGATTCGATCACTGTGATCGAATCTGCTGTGAAATTGATAGCGCAAACGCTGAGCAAATGCATGATTTCCATCCAAAATTGATCGATTCGGTCGATCTGTCCAGGCGGAAAATTTTGCTCGATCACCGGCGGGTCGGGAGCGCTTCGTTAGCTGCTTCAGATTCGGCGGCGACCGACACAGCAATAAAACGCCTGTCCGCAGGCAAGAGTCCCTGGGTCCGTGCTGTCCCTTTCTCCTGCTGGCCTTCTGCAGCTCTTCACTTCCTGTCCCGTCCTGTGAGAAGGGGAAGTTCAAACAGTAGAGCACCCGCTACTGTTTGAACTTCCGGCTTGTCACAGGATGGGACAGGAAGTGAAGAGAAGATGTAGAAGTAGGCAAGCCGGAAACAGGGACAGCATGGACCTGGGGACTTGCGCCGGCGGACAGGTGATGTATTGTTGCTGGCTGGGGGAGCAGAGGTGGTGAGGCAGTGGCAGCTCCACAGGCTGTGAATCGATTTCATGCTGCAATCAATTTAAAATCTGTGTGCAGTGTATGGGCAGCCAATAGATCCCTCTCTGATCAGATTAGATCAGAGAGGGATCTGTTGGTCGATCTGGTGGCAATCAACCAGTGTATGGCAGCCTTAAGGAGGTAAATTTTGAAAACTTTCTCACCCCTCCAGTGGAGTCAGCACTCACCCCGAGTCCTCTCTCACCAGTAGGGAAAATGCTAGGGAATTCCTGCTGGGTCTTTAGCAAACCTTAGAGTTCCACAGAAACCTGGTTTTAGAAAGCCTAGTCAAGAATAAAGTACAGTAAAAGTAAGAGCTAATAGAGTAAGTCAAGTAAAATGATTGAAATGTGACAAGGATAGGGTACCACTAAAGCAATCGCTGTAGAAACGGGAGGATCCCACTTAGGCAGACATATAGATTCTATAGATGTGAAACTATAAAGTACTCGAAACCCATAAAGTGGTATACTAGCCAGGAGTAATCACCACTGAAGGTTTCCAGAAAACATAAAATAAATGTTTGAAAATGGACCATGAGGATTTACTTGCTTCCAAAGAGGCAAAGGCTGATACGTTGCAAAAAAATGTATTAAATAAGCACGTGCAAATTCATTTTTTGGTTTAATTAGCACTTTTTTTCAGGCCTGTGCTGGATGCAGGTACACGTAAGTTCATGTCACAAATCAATAAATATGTTTATTTTGTAATACTTGTTAAGGCAATTTCATTTCCTATTGAAATTTCAATAAACTAATACCATCCTAATATTGTTATTGTTTCTTTTTACGTGTTCTGAATGTATGTACGTGTATAGAAATACTGTATATGAGTGTGTATAATAACTGTATACCTAGTTTGTTGGATATACAGAAGAACCTGAAATAGAATATATACATTATGCCGTAAAGCATTTACATAGTGTCATCTGGTTTTTGATCTATCACCCCACACAAGGGGAACATTTGATTTGCTGGGGTCCCTTAGAACTCCTCCCATGCCAGTAATGCCTGTCACAGAACTCCTCCCATCCCAGTATTACTTGTCACAGAATTCCTCCCATCCCAGTAATACTTGTCACAGAACTGCTCCCATCCCAGTAATGTCTGTCACAGAACTACTCCCATCCCAGTAATGTCTGTCACAGAACTACTCCCATCCCAGTAATACTTGTCACAGAATTCCTTCCATGCCAGTAGTGCCTGTCACAGAACTCCTCCTATCCCAGTAATGTCTGTCACAGAATTCCTCGAGTCCCAATAATGCCTGTCACAGAACTCCTCCCATCCCAGCAATGTCTGTCACAGAATTCCTCGAGTCCCAATAATGCCTGTCACAGAACTCCTCCCATCCCAGTAATGCCTGACACAACTCCTCCCATCCCAGTAATGCCTGACATAGAACTCCTCCCACCCCAGTAATGTCTGTCACAGAACTCCTCCTGTCCCAATGATGCCCGTCACAGAACTACTCCCATCCCAGTAATGCCTGTCACAAAACTCCTCCCATCCCAGTAATGCCTGTCACAAAACTCCTCCCATCCCAGTAATGCTTGTCACCGAACTCCTTCAATCCCAGTAATGCCTGTTACAGAACTCTGCCTGTCCCAGTAATACTTATCACAAAACTCCTCCCATCCCAGTCAGGGGAGGACTGGCCCAGGGGGACGGGGGGCAATTGCCCCCCGGGCCGCCCGAATCTTAAGTAATTAGGGCCGGCCTCTGCTATACGCAGCGGCCGCAGACATACCACAGGTGACAGGTACGCAGTGGGGATCGCAACCTCGCGCGATATTTCCCAGCAAGTTGAAGTATCCAATCAGAGAAGGGTCTGAGGCGGCCGGCCGTGGTGTGCCCTTGTGCGTGGCTGCACCTGCGGTGGATGTGAGCGGCACAAGGACACAAATAGCTTAGGTCCTCTCTGGCCCGGTGGGTTGACCCTGCTTGACTCCACCCCCCGCCTGGAGCCATTGCCGCCCGCAACGTGCTGCTGTGCCTGCGGTGTCGTCGGAGTGAGCTGTCTCACTCTTCAGCTTTCTGTGCTGGGGGGGCTGGGGGCCTGGAGCTGTGGCTACGAGTGGCTGGCTGGCTGTCCTGGCTGGAGGAGTCGGACACTCTGGGGGCTGGGAGTTGGAGATGCCACCTATAGCTGCTTGCTGCTGTGGAGGAGGAGGAGGTGTAGGACTGAGGAGACAGGAGGATAGAGGAGGTCGGGTCCAGGTTGCCAGAGGAGAAGGTGGTTTTTATAAATTTTGTTTCTGTACTTCAAATTCAATTCTCTGCCCAGGCCAGTGCCCTCTGAGGTTTTTTTTTGTGTGATAATCATCCCCATTCTGACCCTGGCCTGAGGGGGAACGTTTTTTCTTCTTGTGGTGTGATTGGCGGCAGGGAAGGGGGGAGGCAGGCAGTTAGGCACTGTCAAACAGGTAGTTGGAGGGGGGGGGGGGGGTAGGTGTCAGACAAGTAGTTTGTATGGTGGGTGGGCAGGAGTGGGGTTAGGCATCACCAGGTAGGTAGGTTTGTGTGTGTGTGTGTGTGTGGGGGGGGGGTTGTTTAAAGGAGTTATCAGGCATTTTTAATGAAATAAGTGCTACTTACCCGGGGCTTCCTCCAGCCCCACGCTCCCAGCATGTCCCTCACCGCAGCTCTGCAGTCAGCCATTCGCTGCTGCTGCCTGCTAGTCCCCGGCGATGGCACCAGTCCGACCTGGATGTCGGCCTGTACTGCGCCTGTGCGAGCAGCACTGTCAATCACCGCCACGTGGACCGGAGTGTACTGCGCAGGCGCAGTAGTTCTGCGTCTGCACAGTACGCTCTGGTCCATGTGGCGGTGATTGACAGCGCCGCTCGCACAGGCGCAGTCGGCCTGACGTCATCGCCGGGGGCTGGGAGGCAGCGGCAGCAAACAGCTGACTGCAGAGCTGCGGCAAGGGACATGCTGGGAGCTTGGGGCTGGACGAGCCCTGGGTAAGTAGCACTTATTTTCATAAAAAAAAAAAAAAAAGCCTGATAACTCCTTTAAAGAGACTCCGTAACAAAAATTTCATCCGGTTTTCTTCCATCCTACAAGTTCCAAAATCTATTCTAATATGCTCTGGCTTACTGCAGCACGTTCTACTATCACCATCTCTGTAATAAATCAACTTATCTCTCTCCTGTCAGACTTGTCGGCCTGTGTCTGGAAGGCTGCCAAGTTCTTCAGTGTTGTGGTTCTGTGATGCATCTCCCCCCTCCAGGCCCCTCTGTGCACACTGCCTGTGTGTTATTTACATTATGGCAGGTTCTCTCTGCTCTATTATCTTTTACAAGCTGGATAAATCCTCCTCTGAGCTGGCTGGGCTTTCACATACTGATGCTGTCTGCACTCTGCAGGAAGAAAAAGCCTGACACTTCAGTGGAAGATAGCTGCAGGGGGAAAGAAACACACAAATGATCTCTTGAGATTAAAAAGGAAGGCTGTATACAGCCTGCTTGTGTATGGATGTATTTTCTATGTGTGGACATACTGTACATCAACCTACTTCCTATTTTGGTGGCCATTTTGTTTGTTTATAAACAAACTTTTTAAAACTGTTTTTAACCACTTTTAATGCGGCGGGGAGCAGCGAAATTGTGACAGAGGGTAATAGGAGATGTCCCCTAACGCACTGGTATGTTTACTTTTGTGCGATTTTAACAATACAGATTCTCTTTAAGGTTAGGCATTAGACACAGACAGGTAGATTGTGCGGAGAAATGGGGTTAGGAATCAGGTACATAGTGTGTGTGTGTGTGTGTGTGTGTGTGTCTGGGGCTGTTAGTCATCACAATTTGAAGATTCGCACACAAGAACGATATGGCTTTAGGCTAGGGATGCCGTAAAACGGGCCTCTAGTTTGTGTTGTCCTACCAGGCCAAAAGGTCCCAGTCCTCCCCTGATCCCAGTAATGCTTGTCACAGCCCTTCCTAGTAATGCTTGTCACAGAACTGCTCCCATCCCAGTAATGCTTGTCACCGAACTCCTTCAATCCCAGTAATGCCTGTTACAGAACTCTGCCTGTCCCAGTAATACATATCACAGAACTTCTCCCATCCCAGTAATGCTTGTCACAGCCCTTCCTAGTAATGCTTGTCACAGAACTGCTCCCATCCCAGTAATGCTTGTCACCGAACTCCTTCAATCCCAGTAATGCCTGTTACAGAACTCTGCCTGTCCCAGTAATACTTATCACAGAACTCCTCCCATCCCAGTAATGCTTGTCACAACCCTTCCTAGTAATGCTTGTCACAGAACTGCTCCCATCCCAGTAATTCTTGTCATGGAGGTCCTCCCATTCCAGTACTATGTCAAAAAAACTGTTCCAAGCTTAGTAATATAAAATATATGGCACAGCAACCCGCTGTGATATGTGATGGAGAAATCTTCACATGCCAGTAATGTGTTGCACTAAAGGCTTCCCTCTCTGTTTAAAATACCACCCACCTTCACACACCACAATATCGTGTGATATACTCTAACGACTATTCTCATAACGTGACATAGATTCTCCCCCCAAGGCAAGACATTTCTGGCTTAAAGTGTATCTCCATTCACATGAGTGAGATTGCACAGTTTTCAGTGTGGTCAGTCTGACCTATCATATTCGGTTTTAATACAATTTTGCAATACTTGTCTAAGGGCTAATTCACACTGGAATGCTTTCCTGCAGCATTTCAGTGCTTTAGTGATCGCCAGCGATCTGCAAAGCGCTGTGACATGGGTCCCTGTGGGATTATTCTCACTGCAGCACTTGCGGTTTGCAATAATCGCAAACATGCTGCATACAGCATTTTTTAATGTAACTGCGATACAATTATCATCCAAATGAGAATTGCAAAGCACAAGCTCCATAAAATCGCAATCACAGTTGCGAAGTTAAAATTATACAACATATGCTGCATTTGCCTTCAATAATGTATATCTCTTATAGTAAAAGTAACATTTTCACAATGATCTTCCATACAGTTAACGCAGTCAAACATTTACATACTGGAGCATCAACAGGGAAACGCCATCCTACTATGGCCAGGATGCTCAACAGACTGGCGTGTGGTAAGAGCCTTGGCGTGAGTGTCCAGTAATGAGTGTCTGCAGGTAACAGTGAAGCACAGTGGAGGTTTCTTGAAAGTTGGAGGCTGCATTTCTGGAAATCAACTTTGGGCTTGATTCACTAAAACCCCATTCACACTTACAAACCGCTAGCGCTTCTATAGCACTAAACTCGATCGCCAGGAAATCACCTGAAAATGGTGCCGGATACAATTTTTTTTTTTTTGGGGGGGGAGGGGGCGATTTGCGTTAATCGCTGGCGATTTACGCAAATCACCCAAGTGAGAACAGGCACATAGGTTATTATTGCACTAGCGATTTAAAAAGCGCTAGTGCTTGAGCGTTTTGCCGAAATCGCCGGCAAAATGCTCTAGTTTGAATGGGGCCTAAGACCTGTTTGGTAAAAATGTCATAGATAATTACCTTACACAGAAAAACACATTGGGAGCTTAGAAATGTAACATAGATAAGGTGAAAACAGAAGAAAAAGCTTTAGGGCTTGTTTCCACTATTGCGGTGCAGAATCGCCTGGATTCCACCGCTGATGAAATCGCATGCGGATGCGATTTCCCTTGCGTTTTTTGCCGCGAATTTGCATGCGTGAAGGTATATGCGATTTTAACCATGTCACTGCCTGTGTGAATTTACATTGGTACCTATGCGAATTCGCTTGCGAATTCGCATGAAAATTCGCATACCATAGCCGCATGCGAATTTCCTATTAAATACATTAGCGGCGATTCGCATGCATTCCACTCGCAGGCGAATTCGTTGGCTCTTTTGTGCGTTTTTTTACCGCTGAAAAAAGCGCACCTCAACAACGCTACAGTGGAAACAGGCCCATCCACTTGCATTTCATGTGCGAATCCGCATGCATTGGACGCATGCGGATTCGCGATAGTGGGAACGAGCCCTTATTAATCCTGCCCAAAGAGCAAACATATAGTATAATTAAGGTAAGAAATGTAATATTGAAATGAAGTTAATCAGGAGCAATTTACTTTGAGTGATTACTTTGCTTGTAAATGTGCTGAAAGGTTATTTTTATTAATTAGGTGATACATAAGTCATGTATGAGAAGTTTTGTGAATAGAGCCCATTGTTTTCTTTTAGCATTCATGAAGATGAAAAACAATTCGCTAACACCTTTTTGGTAGTAAGTAGAAGCTGTGGAGTAGGTCTGGCAGCAAGCTGTGTTCTGCTACAGTGGTGTTCTTCCACTTCTGTGCTGTGACAGCATTACACTAGTAAGAGGCATCCCTTTAGACCTGCATGTCCTTAACATTTATTTTTTTATGGTCTTGAGTATACATTAACTTACAATCAACATAAGACACACGTTCTTGAATGATTTCCTCAGCATCTTGGAGCAGGAGTCTAAAGTGTTAAAATCTAAAGGGCTGCAGGGGAAACCTCTTCCTTTGCAGGCTCTCTTTTCTGCTACCTGAGGAAGAGAAACTTGTCCCTCCTAAGGGCCTGTTTCAACTTGCGCGGAAACCAGGCCGAATCCGCAGAGTTTCCCCGCAGGCAAATCGTGCGGGTAAACTCTGCCATAGGGAGTAATGGAGCCGCAGGCCGAATCGCTTGCGCTAGCGATTCGGCTGGCTTTTCCATCTGAATCTGTGCGAATCCCATAGCCGTGCATGGCACGGCTCATGGGATTCGTCAGTGTAACACCAGATCCAGAAGTGCCGCCATGCGTCTCGCAGACGCGTGCGGCTGCAGTGGAAACAGGCACTGACAGTAGACAGTATATTGGCATCAATTCAGAGACTAGTAGGATGGGGTGTCTTCTATTGGCTGGTTCTTTTGTCTGTAACATTTTATTGAACAAGTGTTGGATATCGACAGCTGTAGCCTGAAGATAAATACCTCACTTCTCATTTGGTTTTACAGAATGCTCTAATCCAGGGGTGCCCAATAGGTCGATCGCGATCTACCGGTAGATCGCGACCGCCTATTTGGTAGATCGCGGCCGCTTGGCCGCATCTCGTCAAATTTAGCTGCGCTGTTGCCTCCTGTGTTCCCGCGGCTGTCAGAATATACTTCCCAGCGCGCGGCTGACTGAGGGGAGAGGCGCGGCTGAAGGGGAGAGGCGCGGCTGAAGCGGAGAGGCGTGGCTGAAGGGGGAAAGGAGCCAATTGTGACCATCTCCTCTCCCTCCTCTATGATAGCGTTGTGACCACGCCCCCCCCCCAGGTCATGCGGGTTTTTAGGTCGTTACGAGACCAGTAACCACCGCTCCGCCATCCTGTGAGAAGTGGCGATTCGGCGAACGGATACTTTGCTGCGAGGTGGGCAATTTGAAATTATGTTGGTGGGTTGGGTCGGGTGGGGTGTATTCCTTACTGCGGGGCTGACTCTGAGGCCTAGTCTAGTTGTATTTGCAGGGGGAAGGGGTCATTAGAAGCCATGTGCGGGGCGGTGGATAAGTGAGCTAAACATGTGGGCACTGAAGAGGATTCTTTGTATATGCTGCCAGCCTGCCAAATATGCTGGGGTGGGGAGGGGGGTTTATGCGACTGTGTGGGGAAAGATTCTAGACTGTGTGCTGCCAAATATGCTGGGGTGGGAAGAAGTCATGAGAGAGAGAGAGAGTGTACCCCAGCAGTCATCAGAGTGTGTGTGTGTGTGTGTGTACCCCAGCAGTCATCAGGGTGTGTGTGTGTGTGTGTGTGTGTGTGTGTGTGTGTGTGTGTGTGTGTGTGTGTGTGTGTGTACCCCAGCAGTCATCAGAGTGTGTGTGTGTGTGTACCCCAGCAGTCGTGTGTGTGTGTGTGTGTGTGTTATGTCAGTCATGGTTGTGGTGCAAGGTGCAATTCTGATAGCCAAATCCAAGATATCTACCAACATTTCCCATGCTAAACTAAGCATTTCACGTTGTTATATGACTATACATGACTTGTATAGTAGTATACCAGCATTCTTAAAGGACTTACGAGGCCAAAATGTCTAAAAAAGCAAAGTACCTGTAAGCTGTTTAAATGCACGGAGGACGCCGTCCGCGCCCTCCGTGCAGTTCCGCCGGGTCCCCTTCCTGAGATCGCCCCCCGCGCCGACCCCGACCCCCCAGGCCGGGTCGGGCTCTCATGCCGCTCTCAATATGGCCGCTTCCATTGGCCGCGGCTGCGCAGTCCGCCTGGCCGCGAGTGCGGCTGCGCAGCTCTACGGCCAACCCCTCCGATCCACGCTACAGTGCGTGGTTCGGGGGGTTGGCCGTAGAGCTGCGCAGCCGCACTCGCGGCCAGGCGGACTGCGCAGCCGCGGCCAATGGAAGCGGCCATATTGAGAGCGGCACGAGAGCCTGACCCGGCCTGGGGGGTCGGGGTCGGCGCGGGGGGCGATCTCAGGAAGGGGACCCGGCGGAACTGCACGGAGGGCGCGGACGGCGTCCTCCGTGCATTTAAACAGCTTACAGGTACTTTGCTTTTTTTAGACATTTTGGCCTCGGAAGTCCTTTAATGCTAGGTTCAGTATTTTAAATGTTGGTAGATCTCCTGGCCTCGGCGAATTTTAAAGTAGCTCGCGAGCCGAAAAAGTGTGGGCACCCCTGCTCTAATCTTTGTGAATTGACAGTTATTGAGGTGCTTACCGCACAGTCAGTAATTTACCTCAGTGGTTGGTAATTTAAGCTTGCCATGCGCCAACAGCCTTAGTGAATATACATTTGATAAAATGTTCAGTAAAATCTGTTGTTTTCTTCTGTTTTCTGCATTACCAAATGCAGCAATGCTTATTGAATCGAGCCCTAGGCCATTGCTTTCAGTGCTGAGAAAGCCAAGCAGATCCTTATCTCTCATGTGGCATTAGTGAAGCAATACCATCAGGGAGGCGTCTGATTGGCTCCAAATTTATTCTGCAGCAGTTCAATAATCCCAAATAATCAACCAATGTCATTATGAACTGTCTCCAGCCAGCATAAAAACAAGGAGTCCTGGAAGTGATGTTATGACCCATACAGAGCCCTAATCTCAATGAAGAGATAGGATTGGAGGCAGCCTATGGCTGGTTCTTCAAGATGTTCGGAAGCATATCAGCTAATTTCGGTGCAGCGTTGCGCCGATTATTTGGGTGCCGCCATAGGCCGTAATGAAAATTACAGCGATTAGTGACCAGTTTGACACTGGCGATTGCCAAAGCTCAAGTTAGGAAAATAAGTAATTTGGCCGCTGGCAATACCTGGTACCTGAATTAAGTATTTGCCCCCTCCCCCACCCCGAATTGTGTCACCTTGGAGGGGAATAGCATCAATGCCAGCCAACGATTGCCTGCAGCAGGGTGAGCTGTATTTTTGCTTCACCCTGCGCCGAAATTTGGCCGTAGCCATTTCAAAATGTACGCTTTGGAAGAACCTACCTGTTGAGTTCCTTCAAAAAGTGTGTGCCAGTGTACCGGCTAGAGACGCATCTGTTATGGAGGGGGTAGGAGGGAAGACGGCACGGCACATAATAGAACGCTTCTGGTGGGAGGGGTAAGGTGGAACAATGGGTTTGGGCAGTATACCAGATCTTTATGCAATGTCGGAGGACACCTTTACTCACACTAGATTCTCAACCTCCTTGAACATCTGCCTTGGTTGAGTGTCCATTAATGCAGTGTTCCCCAACCCTGTTCTCAAGGCCCACCAACATTGCATGTTTTGTGGAAATCCACATAGGTAGGTAATCAGCTCTGCCGAGACACTAATTACCCCACCTGTGAATGTTTGTGGTTTACTTTAAAACACGTACTATTGGTGGGCCTTGGGGACACGGTTCGGGAGCTCTGATCTAATGTGTACTTTGATTTACTGCATTACATTCAAACCTGCCTAAAACATTTGCACAGTATTGTAGGTCTGCAGAAATGGCACACAGCAGACGTATTCTGCTCAGCATGTACAGCAGCAGCCATTGTCTATGTCTGTGAGATATCCTTCTGTTCAGACAGAATGTTTGGCCTGAATTTCTGATGAGCGTTGCATATTTATAACAAGGTCTACTGGTAGTAAAAGAAGTCTCTTGAGCATTGCTGGATCTCTGCCACATTGCCAGTATATCAGCTGAGATCAGTCTGGTGGTATTTCCTCCCTGATTCCTCCCTCCTAAAATTCCTAGAAACTCCGCCACTAGGGCTCCAGCAGGACTCTCCATGGAGGCACCTAATGAATCTTTTTGTTGAAAGGATACATTATGCTGAAGTATGGACCAGTAATAAGCTCTTTAAGCTATGTAGGTGTATGCCATCGCGAGAATGAATCAAATATGCTATATGTAACCACATGGATGAAAGCTCGCCATAGACCTCTTCTGCAATCACTACTGAAGCTGACAAATGTTTGTTCTTGGCTGATAATTTGATCGTTTTTAGCAGACATTACTTTGCACTGTGTATAGTCTCCTGTGTAGATCATTTATCAGCTAGTGATGTCTGACAGCCTACCATCTGCAGATACAGGTATTTTCCTTTTGGGTGTCTTCACTGAGGTCAGGTCAGCCAGAAACTGCTGTGTGACAATATGTCAATTGTATGGACCTTTTTCTACTTTACTTTGCTCAAAAGCACCATTCATTTCATGATCTCACCAAAAACTCTCCCAATTCTCCACAACTGCTTACAAAGCCCCATTCACAACTTATTATTAAGAATTTATCAGACACGGGTGATAAGGATGAAATGCTAAACAAGAAAATTCACAGGTGAATCTAGAAATGCATTCCTATGACTTTCTCCAAAGATGTGGAAATCAATCAGGGTAAAGGAATATTATCTTATTTCTGTGAATGGAGATGTCTTAATGGTACCTACATTTTCAAAAGTTTCTAACTGTAACTACATGTTTATAAGGTACTTTTTCTTTTAGCTTCTTACCTTCCTGCTCTCCTGCTTTCCTCCAGCATCGCTCCAGTTACATTATTGCTCCTCATTTTATTAAAGGGGCACTATGGCGAAAAATTGTAAAATTTAAACTATGTGCAAACATATACAAATAAGAAGTACGTTTTTTCCAGAGTAAAATGAGCTATAAATTACTTTTCTCCTATGTTGCTGTCACTTCCAGTCGGTAGTAGAAATCTGACAGATGCGACAGGTTTTGGACTAGTCCATCTCTTCATAGGGAATTCTTAGGGATTTATTTATTTTGAAAAGCACTTACTGAATGGCAGTTGCTCTGTCCAACTGCCAAAAAACTGTGCAGCGAGCAGGGAAGCTGGCCAGCATCATTGTTTAAATCCTTTTTAGGGAATATCTTTATAAAGAATAAAAACCTTGCTGAGAATCCCCTATGAAGAGATGGACTAGTCCAAAACCTGTCACTTCTGTCAGATTTCTACTACCTAGCAACATAGGAGAAAAGTAATTTATGGCTCATTTTACTCTGGAAAAAACATACTTCTTATTTGTCTATGTTTATTTCACATTTTACAATTTTTTGCCATAGTGCCCCTTTAATCTACAGGGCAGTAAAATGCATTCTCCTGGAAGTGGCCCAGTCTTTAGCCAAGCTCCCGTAGCACAGCCACTGTTGTGGATGAGTGCATTTGTAGTAAGCGTGCCATGTTTTCTTTCCCTCCTGCGCCAGCAGTTCCTGTAACTGGGAATGACACAGCTCCTGAACTCACCTATACTTGATAAAACTATACTTATTGATGGCTGCTGCTGTGCTGCAGGAGTGAGGCTGAAAATGGTAAGTCAAATAGAAGAATCAGTAATATTAGGAATGGGTAATACAATTGTATACAATCGTAACAACAGCCATGTACTATAACAGCAATAGATTCACGGTGACTTGGATACATTACTCAGGTAGTCTTTTATACATATACATAAAGGTGGTATGATTGGTGATTGACAGTACAGTCAGATTGTGTAGCGTGTGGCCACCTTAAGGCTAGGTTTACACCTTGATTGAAATCGCCTAGAGATTGAGATTTTGCATTGCAATTTTACTGATGATTGCATTTTGAAATTCCCATTCATTGGAATGAGAATTGCACCGCGATTATCCCCGAAATGTTGTCTGCATTTTATACGAAATTGCAAATGCAGTACGAATGGACACATACGGCTAAATTTTCACAGCTCTTTGCTGTCTATGCACTTGTGCCATTCTTGTGTGTTGCACATCATACGCGATAGCGAAATGCGCATGCAAAACCGGTATGATGTGAACAAGGCCTCACTGCTGACCCCTTATAGCCCAAAGTTACTTTTTCTATACTGCTAAAGTGAAGTGTTTTTTCTATAAAAATTTAAATGTACAGTTTTTTTCACAAGTAATGCATTTTAGGAGTATCTTATTGCTTGCATGAAGCTTAATATTTCCAGATACCTCGTATTTTATTAAACAAAATTATATTTAGCATCAATAAAGCATGTCATTACTACTGTGACTTTTTTTTTGCTTTTAGGGTAGGGAAAAGTTACTGTATTACACATGAAAAATGTCACGGCTTAGGTCAAAGCCGTGATCATTACAGACTATGGCCTGCTGAGACAGGTGGCATTGTTTCAGCAGACACCAGATGGATGTGCAGTAATGTGGCAGCTATGAGAAAATACACTGAGCTTAGCCTGTTATTACACAGATAGCCACTAACCTGACAATCATTATACCTAAAGAAAAGCTACAAACTGGGAAGGAACAGCCTGCAGCTGCTGAAAAGTGCAGAAAGCATAGTGCTTATAGTGGACAGCAATACAAACACTCTATACCCTCTGCCGTTGCTTTGTGGCAATGTATGCAGTTTTTGGAGTAGGAGTAGCTTACTGAAGATATTGTTGCTGGTCAGATCTTTGCATTGTCTCCTCTTCTGTATTTACCATTGGAATTTGTGAGATAACCGCTGATGATTGATCTTGGCAAGTTACCGTAGAATCGCTTTATTGTAAACTCCAATGAACCTGGACAAGTAGTTTACTATATCGGGATTCTTCATACATTGTATATTAATAAATACAAGCAAACACTCAAAACCCACCTCTTCAAGATGGCCTACCCACCCTTTCCACACAGTTAACTCTATTGAATACTTATTCTACAGCCCTACCTAGTGTGTCCATCTGCCCTCCCTTTAGACTGTAAGCCTTTGGTAGGGTCCTCCCTTACCTAGTGTATTCTACATGATTGTGTGCTCCTTTCCTATGGCCACCTTGTACTTACTATTATCGGGCCTATCTAACCATTTTAAGATCGCATAATCATGTATATTGTATCATTTGCCTTGTATTGCTTTGTCCTATGTTGTATAACCTTGTTACGTCTGTCATCCTTGTATCGTATGTATTTATTGTCCAGCGCTGCGTAATATGTTGGCCCTTTATAAATACAATAAATAATAATTCATGCAGGTGCACGGCTAGAACCTGGGGACTGAGCTTACTTTAGCCAAAGGTTTACTATATCAGAGTTTACTATAGTGAGATTCTACTGTACTGCCCCCTGATGCCTAGAGAAGTACCCCCTGGGGTGTGTACCAGTGCTGAGAAGCTAGGTACTAGAGGTTTATGATATGCCAGCAGAACAATGTGGGGCTATAGAAGGGAGAAACAAACCAGCTCCCAGAAATACAACAAAAAAGCCATGCAAGACTTCAGATTTTCTTGACATAATAGATGGGTTGACTGTAAGGCCCGGTTCAGATCTGCGTTTTTATCTGGAGCTGGCTGTACGGATCCAGCCATCTGGATTCTGAAAAACGATTTTTCAGGCAGTGTGCTGTAAAACGTCCATTTTCCATAGGTTCCTATTGTGCTGCAAAACTTTCCGTTCCGCTGAGCAAAACGGTCCGGAAAATTGGGTCTTGCTGCTTTTTTTGTCCGACCACAGAACCGTACGGCCGGTTCCATTGACAAAAGCTAATGTGAACCGAATTCCAGTCACTGCCTGCATTGTGTAATTTGCTCCAGAGCTGCAGTTGTAATTTAATTATACTGAAAATTGAAATGTGATCAATAATGCAGTCTACTTGCATTAGGGCTGAGGCCCACTAAAAATAGTGATTGGGTTTTGTGAATCCCTTTTATGTAGCGATTTTAGCAGTGTTTTCCAGAGCGATTCCAGAGTAATGACAAAGTGCTTTTTGGGCTACAGCCCACTAGAAGTGCCTTCGCAGTGATTGCCAGCAAACCCTATGGGAACGGTTCCACAGCAGTGTCATGATGGCGTAGCGATCGCAAAGGAGCTGCCTGCATCAATTTTTAGCTTGACGCTGAACGATTGCTATACAAGGCAATAAGGGCCTTTTCTTGATTGCTCCAGGAACGACAGAGTATATCGCAGTACTTCCCCAATTCACAAATAATTCCAAATCGTTCTCTCTAGTGGGCTTCTGCGCTTTGTACAGCATTTGCAATTTCCTTATGGGGGGGGGGGGGGGGTCTGGTTAGTAAAATCCCTTCAAAAAAGACTTGTACAGGAATACAGGTACACATACCTGAATCCATCTACAAATGGGTAACCAATTCCCTAACCGACAGGAGACAGCACGTTAGACTTGGAAAACGCACGTCCAGCTCATTGACGGTCAATACTGGTGCACACCAAGGCTGTGTGCTTTTCCCCACTGCTCTATTCACGGGACACCAATGACTGCATCACCACAGATCTATCCGTAAAGGTTCATAAGTTTGCAGATGACACAACAGTAGTTGGTCTCATACAAAATGGGGACGAGTCTGCATACAGGCATCCAGTGAAACAGCTTTCCTCCTGGTGCAGCTGCAACAAATTGGAACTAAATGCTCTTAAAACCAGGGAGATAATAGGTTTCAGGAGATCTCTCCCCCACCCCTAGCACCCCCCCTTAACCACAAATGGATCTACAATAACCCAGGTGGAGATATTCAAGTTTTTTGCGTCCACAATCTCCAATAACCTAAAACGGGACAATATTACTGTCACTATCCTCAAGAAAGCGCAACGAAGGATGTACTACCTAGGGTAGTTGAAAAAGTTTAGCCTACCTCAAAAAGTAATGGTGCAGTTCTACACTGCGATCATTGAATCCATCATGACATCATCTATGAATGCAGTGCATCATCAACACCAGAAAGCTGCAGCTTACCTTCCCTGCAGGATCTTTACGCTAGTAGGTGTGGAAAGATAGAGACCAAGATTGCCTCTGACCCCTCTCACCCTGCTCACTCCATCTTCCAGCTTTTGCCTTCTGGAGTAAGATTCCGGTCAATTGCAACTTCTAGACACATGAACAGCTTTTTCTCTCAGGTGGTAGCCATGCTTAATGCAGAACCACACCAAGTCTGCTAGGACTTGAAAGTATTCAGCACAGAACTGAAAATGAACACTTCTCACCCTGTTCACTTGCAACTATATCTTACAAACTGTCATTGACTTGTAACATATATATATATATATATATATATACACTGTCTGTCCTTGTATTGTTTTGTTTTGTTTGTGTCTGTTAAAGCAGATCTGAGATGAAAAACAAACTATAACAAGTAACTTGTCTATATATCTTAGCTAAAGTTTAGATAGTTTACACAGCAAATCTAGCTGAAAACTGCTTTAATAGAATATAATCATTTCTTCCTGTGATACATTGACAGCAGCCATGTTGTTTGTAATTATATGGTATAACAACAGAGGCGCCAAGTAGAGTAAAATTAGTTAAAATTGTCAAAAAGGGGGAAGTGGGTGGACTCACCTCCCTTCTGAAAAAATGGCCAGACAACGGGCAGGTAACTTCAAGTTTAAAGTAACATTTATTATGAGCTCCAAAAGTGCAACGCGTTTTACGGGTAACAGTCCCGCTTCTTCAGGCAAACAATTTTTGGAGGGAGCTGGGGAAGGGAAACAAAAGAGAAAAAAAAAGGGAATGCCAGCTGAACGCTAGATACAAGCACCCGAAGATGCACCAAAACTACAAAAGAAGGGAGATGAGTCCACCCACTTCCCCCTTTTTAACAATTTTAATTAATTTTACTCTACTTGGCGCCTCTGTTGTTATACCACATAATTGTTGAGTCCACCCTTGGTGGAGGGGTGTATCCCCATTTCCTTCTATCTACAGAGAGCGACTTCTTAACCCTGAGCGGGGTCAGGTTACAATTCTCCCCGCCTGCTTATCTAGTGGTTGCCTTGGAGGCGACCGGTCCTTGTGAGTATAATCATTATGTGTGTTTGCATCAGACATCACCTTATTAACATACTACACCATATCGGGCTCTCGGTTCTCCCCCTTTTTTTCAAGCATGTTGTTTGTAAACATTACACAGAGGCAGGCTTATCTGCATCTTGAGCAAAAAACCTAATCCCCCCCTTCTCCCCTCTGCCTCTGAAATCTCTGGCTAGTAATACCTCCCCCTCCTCCTGCCCAGACTGAGCTCCCATGAGCCCTTGCTACTGTCTGAAAGTGCCTTGGCTCTCTGAAAACCTGTGGGCGTGGCTTGTTTAGTTTATAGGGAATTAGAGTATTAAAACAAAAACAAAGTATTTGGCCTGAGGAATGCCCTGTAAACAATAGGAAAGGAACACAATTATGCAATGAGTAAAAGTTCATCTCGGATCCACTTTAAGTGACTGCCAAGTCCATATCCTTGTAAGTCCAAACTTACTTAGCCAAATAAATTGATTCTAAAATTGATTCTGAATTGAAAAGAGATTTTACACTGATCCTATTTTTTGTATTGGAGGGCAATAAGTCTAAAAATGCTGCAAGACCCGCGTGTTTAGGAAGGACAGAACAGGGGGAAAAGGTGGAGGGGTTTGTCTCTTTTTGTTAAAAATTATTTTACAGCTGCCATGAATGATAAACTAGGTGAATACTGTGAATTGTACTTTTTGGGTAAAAATTCATGGTGGAAGTACCTGTTGCCAATTGCTTATTGGGGTGAGTTATAGGCCGCTACATATCCATGCTATAGAAGAACTGCTACTACAGCAGACCGAAAAACCTGCAAGTAAAAGTGATGTCATAGTTATGGGTGACTTCAACTATCCAGACATTGAGGTCCCTCTCACAACGGCTGTGATCCATTTTGTTTTTGAAAAGGCTTGCGATTTTTGAAACACAAGTAGTGTAAAGTTGCAGTTGTTAGCCAAGGAGAGAATCTGAAGACATAACAAAAGTTGTTTAGGTGATACCTTTAATGACTAACAGTACAAGATTTATTTGCAAGTTTTCAAAACTTTAAGTTTCTTCTTCGGGCATGATTCAGAACTGAATCAAAAGACTACAAAAGTAATATAAATCTCTGTAGGTTACATGACTTTTGTACCGTTCTGATCCAGTTCTGTTTTATGCTTAAAGAAGGCTTTTTATAAGCCGAAAGCTTACTGTTCTTACTGTTTATTCATCTCTAAGTTAGCTAATAAATGGTATCATCCTGGTTCAAAACTCCTTGCTTTTACTGATGACTAACACAGTACAGCACTTTACTGTTTCTACTATGCCTAAATAAGAAACCTTAAAGGGAACCTGAAGTGAGAAAAATTATTTAAAATAAACACATGGCGTAGCTGCAAATAAATATTATATACCAACCTCACCATCAGTTCCTCTCAGAAGCTCACCATTTTCTTGTTACAGTGATCCCTTCCAGTTTTGACAATATTTTATCAGAAGTGAAATATACCAGTTGCTGTCAGTTATATATCAGCAGCTGTCAGTTACAACTGAATGTGTAACAGGTTTCCTTATGGCTCAAGTGGGTGATATTACAGTTTAACAGTGCGCTGACCAGGAAGCTGTTAGGGGGTAATGGCCATTTTTAAAATGGAGGACAGAGAATTCCATTGATCACAGTGGACAAATGGGACGCAGGAGAGGAGAAAGAGATTGAGGAGTAGACTACACAGGAGGTAAGTATGACCGGTGTATAGTTATTTTGACTTTTTATTTTCAGCTCAGGTTCTCTTTAACGTTTCGAAAGCTTGCAAAGAAATCTTGTATAGTTCATAGGTATCTACTAAACCAATGTTTGTTGTGTCTTCGGACAGTTGTTGTTGTCTATATCTATACGACTGAAATATCTGTAAATGGGATTGTACAATTTCCCTTGGTTGGAGCAGCCATATTTATTTAGTATACACAGTCTGGTATACGTAATCAACAATCTGTTTTTGTTTTTTATACATATATTATAAGGATGGGATAGTGAGAAGCCTCCAATTGTATCCATGATTGAGCAGGGGGAGGAGCCGTATATGAAGGAACTGTGGTGGTCCGACTCTGAGGAGAAGATGCTTCTGGAGAATTATGACGTTGGTAAGACTGCGCATCTCTAGCTGCTTAATGTTGTGGTAGCAGTGCCATCTTGTGGTGGTAACTGTAAGAAAAGTGGGGCTCAGTGATCCTTGTGCGAAAGCTAATTAATAACCACATAACGACCGCCTAACGCCGATAGAGCGGCTGGTCGTTTGTGCTTTTACATGGAAGTTCCATGTCAGTTCACGGAGGGTGTCACCGTGAACAGCCTGCGAGCCTCCGATCGCGGCACGCAAGCTAATAGTAAACACGCGGGGAAGAACTCCCAGCTGTTTACATCAATACGGCCGTAAAGGAGATCGGCAATTGGCCAGGGGTCGCCGCCAGTGATAGGCTAAAGCCTATTGGAGGCGGTACAGGACGTATCCCCATTCTGCGCCGCCCATGGAGCGAATGGGGGGGGGGGGAAGAAGAGGGAGGGAGGAATCGCGCTGCGGAGGGGGGCTTTGAGGAGCCCTCCCCCCCACTCGGCCACACGGAGCGGCGGCGATCAGACCCCCTCAGCAGGTCATCCCCCTAGCGGGGAAAAAAGGGGGGAGTCTGATCGCCCTGCCACACTGCTGATCTGTGCTGTGTGCTGGATAGCCCATGCAGCACAGATCAGCTAACAGCCCGGTCCTTAAGTGGTTAACTAAAGAGTGGAACATTTACAGATCCTCCTGGTATGGGATTGGTATGATAATTTAGGATCTTTTGAGGATGATGATTATGTCTCCCAAGAGTCAAAGGTATTGGTGAGCTTACTCTACTTATGCTAACAGAGAAGTTATTTTACATGAGAAAAAAACAACCCTTCCCACTACCTGTACCTGGGCCAGGGCAAGCAACTCAATCTTGCATTTGTACAAGTAGACTTAAGAGGTTCAATAAAACATCTTGCTACAACATCCAGTATGTTATGGTATAAGCATCTTGGATTAGTCATTTATGTATAACAAAACATAGTGTCTGATAGGTGGTGCTTACTCATCGCTCTCAATCCTTCACTTCCTCTCTACTCCCTCATTCCTGGTAATCGCTGCTTTTGGCTAAAGTCAAATTTGCAGACCGGAAAAAGCAGTGATGTTCTCTCCTATCACCCTCCTATTCCATCCTCTTCCCCACCCTATTCACTCTCCTTTAAAGAAGAACGGTCGTGAAAATCGTAAAATTTAAAACACATACAAATAAGTACATTTCTTCCTGAGTAAAATGAGCCATAAATTACTTCTCTCCTATGTTGTTGTCACTTAGAGTACATAGTACAAATGTGACATTACCTACAGATTTTGGGCTAGTCCATCTCCCCATAGGTGATTCTCAGCATGACCTTTAGCCCTAGGTCACTCCCTGAAAAAGATTTATACAAAGCTGCTGGCCAGCCTCCCTGCTCACACTACACTTTTATAGCAGTTGGATGGAGATTAAGATTTTTGCGACAGAGGTCCTTTAAGGGGTGGGGAAGAGGAGGCAATGGTAGGGTGGTAGGAGGAAACCTCGCTGCAAGCCTGCCTCTTCCTATCTGAAGATTTCATTTTACCCAAAAATCTAATTTTTCTAGGAGTGATTACGGCGACCAAGTAGAACGAGGAGAGGAATGGACATTGCACAGAGGCACATGGATCCAGTATGATTAGGGTTGCCAGGTGTCCGGTTTTTGGCCGCTGTGTCCTGTCCAAAAAGGCATGTTAAACCGGACAATTAAGATGTCCGGTTTTATGCCTTTTGCCACTTGCCGCCACCCGTCCGCCAGCGCTGCGCGACCGCTGATTCGCTGCCTGGCTGTCAGTCAAAGGCACAGCCAGCCAGCTTACGCGGCGTAAGTTACGCCAGCTTAAGTACCGTCCCCGAGCCCGCGCTTCCCGACGTTGCTACGGCAACGCCAACGCTGCGTTGCCAACGCACGCATGACGTGCGTCACTCACGTCATTTGCAATGCGATTCTGCATCTGCGAAGAAAGCAAGGTAAGGTCAGGAGTCTGGAGATAAGGTGAGTAAGTGACCCATAATTCTCTGGTTGTATTTCCGCTCTTTGTGTGCATTGGCTCCGCTCTATCTCCCCTCCGTATAGTCCAGGCGTGACTTTCAATCTCATTCAATCTCGCCTGAGCCCGCTGCTTACTATACTTTACACTTGAATTCATACTATTGTACAACGCAATTTATACTGTTATACTGTTATATTTGTTATATTTGCTCAAAATGTGTACATACATGTATGCGCAGATTTATATTATGCCTATGTATGTCCACTTTATTGTTCTCAATAAAAAATTTTGGTGGGAAAAAAATCAATTTTAAAACTTCCCGCAAGAAATCGACCACTTCACTGTGCAAAAACGCCATAAATGCATTGCATTATTTGCATAGTTTTCCAGTTTTGTAATAGTTTTCTGCTCTGTCTCTTATTATGTGCATTTACTGGTGAAAAGCGGTCTCTTATTATGTGCATTTACTGGTGAAAAGTGGTCTCTTATGTGCATGTACTGGTGAGGACAGTTAGTGACATGGCTATGTATTCTGTAAAGTGCTGCAGAAGATGTCAGTGCGATATAAATACTGTAAAAAACATTTTTTAAAAAGCCCATTGCTTAGCCCCACTCTACATAAAAGTGCGCTTCTGACTCCGCCCCTAACTCCACCCCCTGTCCGGTTTTCTCCATCAGCCGACCTGGCAACCCTAAGTATGATCATACATCTGTGCTTACCTGTGATAGCTTTGCTTTGGGTCAGGAATTGCATGCCAGCGTGATTCTGACAGCAGCATGCTGCATTTTAACGCAGCACGCACCTGAATCTCTATAGCAGTGCATGGTATGGCTACAGGGACTCGGATGCATATCTTGCATCACTGCTGGTGTCGGCGTGCATCCTGCAAACCGGCCCTAATGGCTGAATTAAACTTGTTTAAAGGGACCCTGTAGTGAGAGGGATATGGAGGCTATTTTATTTATTTACTTTTAAACCATGACAATAGTCATTGTTGTACCTTGTGTAGCCTTGTACACACACCTGATTTAAGTCGGTCGAGGGGGCCGATAACCACTGCCTAAGCTGATAATCAGACTTGTACAGTAGCCGGCGAGCCCCAACCAATCCGCCAGGCAGATCTACTCACCCCCAGCCACAGCAATCCCATTGTTTGCCTTACTCCTCGGCCTGCCGCATGACGTCACTCATCGTCCCTCCGTCGCCCTCCGCATAGCGACACAGCTGATATACGTGTGTGCAGCCCAGTGAGGTGTCACCCAAGGGGATCATCAGTAGAGTGTGTTCACAGCCCAGACTTAAATCAAAGCACTCATCCAGGCACCACTGTTATCCCTACAGCTAAGTTAAAAGCCAGGGTTTTAGTTCACAGAAGAATGCATTCTTATGCTTAGTCACCTATACTGCGCAGAAGTACCCAGGTAAACATAGGTGTCCTAACTCCGGCCCTGTAACATGCATAGTGCAGACATGCAAACGCATTTATTGCATCAAACCTATCTAGGGATTAGGAGCACACATCCTGACATTCTCTCCGGGGACAGATAGCGCATCTTACCAATCGCACAAGGGAGCTAACGTAATGTATCCATGCGCACCATGCACATACACCAGCATAAACTGTGTGCATGCTGGTGTATGTGCATGGTGCGCATGGATACATTATGTTAGCTCCCTTGTGTGATTGGTAAGATGCGCTATCTGTCCCAGGAGAGGACGTCAGGATGTGTGCTCCTAATCCCTAGATAGGTTTGATGCAATGAATGTTTGCATGTCTGCACTATGCATGTTACAGGGCTAGAGTTAGGACACTTATGTTTACCTGGGTACTTCTGCGCAGTATAGGTGACTAAGCATAAGAATGCATTCTTCTGTGAACTAAAACCCCGGCTTTTAACTTAGCTGTAGGGATAACAGTGGTGCCTGGATGAGTGAATCTGTGAATGCATTTGTTTGAACATTTGCATGCGAGAGTGCGAAGGGTTAATAGATTTTTGCTGTTTTCTGGCCACACCCCTTTCAGCACCTCCCTTTTCCTTAATAACTTATTTAATGTCCTAACTAGAGGCGATGTGCCTGGATATATGTGTTTTTAAATTAAAGCACCTGATGTTAATACTTTATTCTGGTCAGTGGCTGAAAAGTATTAGAGG
The DNA here is from genome assembly GCF_040937935.1 of Hyperolius riggenbachi. NCBI lineage: Eukaryota > Metazoa > Chordata > Amphibia > Anura > Hyperoliidae > Hyperolius > Hyperolius riggenbachi. The sequence goes on along the minus strand of NC_090655.1, from coordinate 208,912,121 downwards.
CAGAGGATCAGCAGGACAGCCTGGCAACTGGCATAGTTTAAAAGGAGGTAAAAAGGGAAGCCTCCTTACTGTTAAAAAAGGCAGCCTTCACATCCCTCTCACTATAGTGTCACTTTCGGTGTCAACCTCCAATTTTATGTATTAAACCAACGTTACCTGTAACACACTTGCTACCAAATAACAGGTTTACTGTAAAAAATATTGAAAGTGACTTTAAACTCACATGTATTATTTTAATAAAATCATTCTTCAATTAAAACTGTGTTAGCATATATTTTTCCAATGTACCACAAGGTGGCACTGGTTGCTCACAAGTTTCACCATTTGTACATCCTTCTCACATCTAAAGTAACTGTAAAATAAAAATTTCAAGGACAAAAAAGGGGTGGAGCCAAAGCTTCAAGTTTTTTTTTTAAAGAGGAACTCCAGTCAAAATAATGTAATAAAAAAAGTGCTTCATTTTTACAATAATTATGTATAAATGATTTAGTCAGTGTTTGCTCATTCTAAAATCATTTAAATCCCTGATTCTGACATTTATTACATGGTGACATTTTTACTGCTGGCAGGTGATGTAGCTGCTGCTTGCTTTTTTGGCAGTTGGAAACCGCTGTAAACAGCTATTTCCCACAATGCAGCAAGGTTCACAGACAGGAAACTGCCAGGAGTTCCACAGTCCTCAGAGTTTCTAGTGGGATGGGTTTCACCACAATATCCATCATACAGCACCCCCTGATGGTTTGTTTGTGAAAAGGAATAGATTTCCCATGTAAAAGGGGGTATCAGCTACTGATTGGGATAAAGTTCAATTCTTGGTCAGAGTTTCTCTTTAAGTAAAAGTACATTTTGACATGTAAACATAACTGTTTTTTGTGTAAGTCATTAACTGTGGTCTTATAGGAAATCAGTTAAACAATCGGACTTCAGTTTCACTTTAAGCAACTTTAATAACGGTCATTTTTATTTTTCTACAGATGATGCCTTGAATATGACTCTTTCAGAAATAAGTGATCTAGCTGCGCTTCCGCCTTACTGGATAGCCGAAGATGGGTTTGTCCATCCCGATTATTACACCACCAGAATTACCAGAAGTATGACCTCAAGCACCCCTATTCGAATAAAGTTAGAGAAGCCAAATGGACTTTTTCCCCTTCATGTCACAACACAGGGACTCAACCCTTGGACAGAATATTCAACATCTCATTATAGCCAAAGAAACACCTATGAGGAGAAATCTTTCAGCTTTTCTGCTATGAGCACCAGTTTCATCAAACATGAGAACCTCCTATCCTGTTTTGATGGTGGTCAGAACTTTAGTTATGACTCTGAACTGTTCCAAGATGAAGAGGGCCACAAAAAACAGAAACAGTTTGTATGCCCGGTGTGCGGCAATATCTTCATATCCAAGCTAGGTTTCATCAAACACCAGAGACTCCACAAAGGGCAGACCGCCTTTTCTTGTGCAGAATGTGGGAAATGTTTTGCAAGTGCCTCGGACCTTGTTGTCCATCGGAAAATGCACACAGACCAGAAGCCCTACGTCTGTTCTGAATGTGGGAAATGCTTTGCCTCCACCCTCTCTCTAACCAGACATTTGAAAGACCATGAGACAGAGAAACCCTTTCCCTGCACCGACTGCGGCAAATGTTTTAGTAGTATGGGCAACTTAGTGGTTCACCAGAGAATTCACACTGGTGAAAGGCCTTTTGTTTGTTCTCAGTGTGGCAAATGTTTTACTCAGAAGGCTAGTTACATTTCCCATCAGAGAATTCACACAGGAGAAAAACCCTATGTCTGTTTCCAGTGTGGCAAACGCTTCACCCAAAAAGCCAGTTGCATTGTTCACCAGAGAATTCACACAGGCGAGAAACCTTATGTGTGCTTCGAGTGTGGAAAATGCTTCAGCTCCAAGGTCTACCTAGTGAGGCATCGGTTAGTCCACACGGGCGAGAAGCCGTTTGCTTGCTCTCACTGCGGAAAATGCTTCACTCAGAAAGCCAGCTACTTAGCCCACCAGCGCATCCACACTGGCGAGAAACCATTTGTCTGTACACACTGCGGCAAAGGTTTTTCCCAGAAGGCTACGTGCATTGTGCACCAACGAATCCACACAGGGGAAAAGCCCTTTGAATGCCCTGATTGTGGTAAGTGCTTCAGTTCAAAGATCTACCTGATGAGACACCGAATGGTCCACACTGGTGAGAGACCTTTTGCTTGTTTTGATTGTGGTAAATGCTTCACGCAGAAGGCTAGCTACAATTCCCATCAGAGAATTCACAATGAGGAGAAGCCCTTCAAGTGTGAAGAATGCGGAAGATGTTTTACACAGAAGGCCAGCTACTTGGCCCACCAAAGGGTCCACACTGGTGAGAAGCCTTTCCTATGTACTTTGTGTGGAAAGTGCTTTACCCAGAAGGCAAGTTACCTCACGCACCAGAGAATACACACCGGGGAGAAACCCTTCATGTGTACACTCTGTGGTAAGTGTTTTACACAAAAGGCTAGCTACTTAGCTCATGAGAGGATCCACACGGGGGAGAAACCATACGTCTGCTCTCAGTGTGGGAAATGTTTTTCTCAAAAAGCCAGCTGTATAGTTCACCAGAGGATCCATACAGGGGAAAAACCCTTTGTCTGTTCGCAGTGTGGCAAGCGTTTTGCCCAAAAGGCCAGTTGTATTGTCCACCAGAGAATTCACACTGGGGAGAAGCCCTTTGGCTGTCTTGAATGTGGCAAATGCTTCAGCTCAAAGATCTACCTCGTGAGGCATCAGTTAATTCACCGTGGAGAGAAGCCATTCCAGTGTGGCCAGTGTGGAAAGTGCTTCACCCAGAAGGGAAGCTACGTGGCACACCAGAGGATACATACCGAGGACAAACCCTTTAAATGTGATGCATGTGGTCGAGGCTTTTCCCAGAAGGCAAATTACTTGGCGCACCAGAGGATCCACACAGGAGAAAAACCCTTTGAATGCATAGAGTGTGGCAAGTGTTTTTCCCAGAAGGCCAGCTACATCACCCACAGGCGAGTCCATACTGGTGAGAAGCCCTTTGTGTGTACACAGTGTGGCAAATGCTTCTCTCAGAAGGCCAGCTACCTGGCACATGAGCGCATTCACACAGGGGAGAAGCCATTTGTTTGCAACCAGTGTGGTAAATGTTTCACACAGAAGGCCAGCTGTGTTGTCCACCAGCGGATTCACACTGGTGAACGGCCATTTGAGTGTTCAGTGTGTGGGAAGTGTTTCCGGCTGAAGAAAAGCTTTGATGAGCACCAGCGAACTCATACAGGGGAGAAACCGTATCGTTGCGCCGACTGTGGAAAATGTTTCACCAATGCTGCCAACCGAATAATACATCAACGCATTCATACTGGGGAGAAGCCTTATGCCTGCTCTGTTTGTGGGAAATGTTTCACACAGAAAGCAAGCTTTGTGTCCCACCAGAGGACACACACTGGGGAAAAGCCCTTTGTATGTTCCCATTGTGGTAAACGTTTCACCAGTGCCTCCAACCTCATCGTCCACCGTCGCATCCACACTGACCAGAAGCCGTTTATCTGTCCTGAGTGTGGCAAATGCTTTTCATCCAAGATCTACTTAGTCCGGCACCAGATCATCCACACAGGCCAGAAACCCTTTGAATGTGCCGAGTGTGGAAAGCGCTTTACGCAGAAGGCTGGCTATGTGGCCCACCAGAGAATTCACACGGGTGAAAAACCTTTTGTATGTACGCACTGTGGCAAGTGTTTTACCCAGAAGGCCAGTTGCATTGTTCACCAACGAATTCACACTGGCGAAAAGCCCTTTGCGTGCTGTCAGTGCGGCAAGCGATTCAGCTCCAAGGTCTATCTGGCCCGACATCAGCTGATCCACACCGACATTAAACCCTACAAATGTCCAGACTGCGGGAAATGTTTCACGCAGAAGGCCAGCTTTAATGCACACTACAGGATCCACACAGATGAGAAACCCTTTAAATGTTCTGACTGTGGGAAATGCTTCACTCAGAAAGCCTCTTTTATGGCTCATCAACGGGTCCATACAGGCGAGAAACCTTTTGTGTGCAACCACTGTGGAAAATGCTTCACTCAGAAGGCTAGCTGTGTAGTCCATCAAAGAATCCACACAGGGGAGAAACCATTTGGCTGTTCAGAGTGTGGAAAATGCTTCAGCGCCAAAGTCTACCTTGCCCGACATCAAGTGATTCACACAGATGAGAAGCCTTTCAAGTGTGCCGAGTGTGGAAGGTGTTTTACCCAAAAAGGCGCCTACGTAGCGCACCAGAAGCTCCATGTAGATGAAAAACCCTTTGTGTGTTCAGAGTGTGGAATGTGCTTCACTCAGAAACACAGCTATGTGGCCCACCAGAAAGTTCATCTAGATGGGAAGCCCGTTGCATGTACCTGATTACTGCATGTAGAAACATCTTTAGACTTTATTGTATGTTTCCTGTTACTGTAGCCGTAGTCGCAGCCAGTGGTGGACCTAATATCCTAAGCTCAACAGCCTGTAGGTCAGACCCAGGAGATGACGTATATATCAAAGGGTCAGTCCAGTAAATGGTGCAATGTGATGTGTGGATGTCTGCAAGCTGAGTAATCAGCTATGTCGTATCCTTCATAAATCTTCAGTGTGGAGATTGTTCTTGATTCTTAGATCTACCGCCTGCGGCATTGTTATTATTAGAAAGTTTGCTTTCATTTTTCATACCTTTAAATCTCAAGTAAATCCAGAATTGAAAATGGCAGATTATATTAGTGATTGAGCTATTATTTGAATAAGCAGTGTTTAGGACCAGTGCGATGGGCAGAATAGATAGCTGATTTATTTGCCAAATATGATTGTCAAACTTTGCACTCTTAGGCACATATTCACATACACACATTCAATATTGATTGGCCAATTCTACCACCTGCATGTAGGATGGGAGCATGCCTGCAGAAATTCTTCATAGTATACAAAATCAGTTGGCACTCCTACTATATGGAAGTGGTAGAATTGGCCAATAACAACTGAATGTGTGTACGCACTCTTAAGCACAATCTACACGATACGATTCTTTGTGCTATTCGATTATGATTCTATTTACGATACGATTAAATATGACATGTCCGATTGGGTTTCCATTAGATTCAATTCGATTTGCCATTGCAAAACAATGGCAAATCAAATTGAATCTAATCAAATCCTGATCGGACATGTCGGATTTAATTGGATCTTAAATAGAATCGTAATCGAATCGCACAAAGAATCGTATTGTGTAGATGGGGCTTTATTCTCTCTCCTCTGGATGCAGCCAGTATACAGTAAGGATGCAGATTTGCATTTCACAGGAAGTAGATGGTAAACTATAGTTAAGTCTATTGTCTTCTCACAAGAAACTACTCAGCTACTAGAGCTCCTACGTCTGTGGCTAGGTGCACAGCTACAGGCAAGCACAGCTACACAACTGATTTTTTTTCCTTTTTTACTTGGAATTTTCAAAGGACAAAGATAAAATGTAAAAAGTAATAATAATAATAATTTACACAGATCAAAGTGACTACTTTGAGAATTTACTTAGTTAAAGAGGAGCATTGATGAAAAATACAGAGCCTGCAATGTAAGACTGTTTATTACTGCTGCAAGGATTGGTGGGTGGTAGAGTTAATAACTCACCTGCTCGCCCTAAATTAATTTATTGTCAAACTCCGCCCCTCCCTCGCCTGTTTGCTGCGGCCCGCCCCAACTTGGCAGCTGCGGCTGCTTTGGGCTGTGGCATAGCTTCGGAAGACTTCGGTGAAAAACTGCCTTGGCTGTCTTGCCAATAGAGGGGAGAAGAGTTTCTGACAACTAACTAATTACTGGCGACCAGGTGAGTGATTAACCCTACCACCCACCGATCCTTTCAGCTTTAATAGTGACCCTTACATTTTAGGCTTTTGCACAGGTTTATTTTTTCACCAATGGCCAATGGTCATCGTTAAGTTTTTGGGTTAGTTGGGCTTTAAGGTAAATGAAAGCCAAAGCTGCTGGATCGCAAACCTTACACAATGGCTGCATCAGCTGAAGGGAACCTTGGTTGCTTCCTAACACTGTCCTCATGGACCACCGACTCTGGATGCTGAGGTAGTACTGCTGAGACTCTAATTGCCTCACCTGCGAATGTGTGTAGTTTTACAGCAAAACATGTACTGTTGGTTGTACTTGAGGACAGGGATCAGAAGCCCTGGTTCAGAAAACCTAACACTGGATTCCCAGAGAAACAACAACTAAAGATGGTTGATGACGTGCAAAGATTCCAAGTTGCATGCTGTTTAATGTAAACTCTGAGAACTTGCACCTGATTGATCACCACTGATAAGAACATGGACTGCTTTAATAAAAACAAATGAAGTCTTGAGAGGTCTAAATCCACAGCACCATTTATTACTTGCAGCTTGCATATCTTTTTTGTTAGATGCTGGAAAGCTGACTCATGTAGTAAGTCTCATATATCTCTTGTGGTCTCTGAGGGTGTCCTCAGCTTGTGACTTCCCAGGTCTGTACACCTGCCACAGCAATAATACAACCTCCTACTCCTTCTATTGCATTGTTAGTTGACCTTATATTATAGAATAAAATGCAGCAGGAGGAGTGGGAACACTTCAGGGTGGGCAGGAACACTTGATACTCCAAGGTGTATGGGAACTGTGGCAGGGAGACCACCAAGAGATATCTGAAGCCACCAGATAATTTGCTTTAATAGACTTTCTTTTTCTGTTATATCAGTTTATTTGTGGACTGGCCCTTTAAGCATCCAAGATACATGTGTATCCATTGACCTCGTTGGAAGCAATTGCCAAATGTTAGATGTTAAGTATTTTTTTTTTTTTAGTCCTCCTGGTGGCCTGGCTCTTGAGATTGGTCCAGCCCTGGTTTCGGCATATCTCACCTTTTGTAGTAGAAGCAAGGGATAATAATATTATTAGTCAATAACAGTTCTTTACTGTATCCTGGTTATTCAATTCTGAGTGTTCTGAAAATGTGTTCTTTGCAAATAAACTCTTAATCTTCCAACACTACATGGTGGCCTTGTGTCCTTCATCATAGATGTTGTCTCCTAAAAGCTGAACATCATTGCTTAGCGGACTTGCCAAGAAAAATGAAACTTTGTTTTGGTTAATGATGAGTACATTTTCATTCACTGGTGCCAATTTCAATGTTATAAATTAATTTCCACTGTAGATTCATCTCTGTAAGTGCTGGCTGTGTCATATGTTTCATCTACAGTTTTGAAGCCACTGGACTCAAGGTCATTTCTGTCAATAACCAGATGATTGTTGTACCATCCATGTTAATAGCACTCATGGTAAAGACTGAGTTATTAAAGAGGAGCTGTCAGCCATACTATCTCAGAAAAAACACATACATAAGTAGATAAATACTTGTTCTACTTACATAACATATGTATTGCACTGTACACGGTTTGATTTTAGTGATTTTTCTACAGTAAAAAAAAGAGAAAAAACTTCTTAGCATTTCCCATTTTAACTCCGGCTATTTTAAAGCCAATCCTGATGTAATTTCCTCCCTTACTTTCCTCTGCCTGATTGTGTATGCATTGTCCACCCTCCACCATAGAAAGTGCATTGTCTCAGCATAAGAAATATTGGCCAATCAGAGAGGAACAGAGGTGTGAATGGGGAAAGCAGGAGGGAAAGAGGCTTCAGCCATCAGGCTGCATTACGGTAGTTAACTCTTAGGGGAAGTATAGAAGCAAAAAAGGACAACCCACCATGCCCTGCAACTTCCTTTTTGTGTACCAAATTTTGTGTATTCCAAATAAGAATCAGGTAAACTGGGGAATGATCATTTATCAACAAGATAAATAATAGTGATTTTAACTTTTGGATTGCCTGGTTAGCAACCTTATTACTTGTTTACCAGATAAAAATAAATAATTGATTTTTGATTTTATGCCCGACAGTTGCACTTTAAAGAGAATCTGTATTGTTAAAATTGCACAAAAGTAAACATACCAGTGCGTTAGGGGACATCTCCTATTACCCTATGTCACAATTTCGCCGCTCCTCGCCGCATTAAAAGTGGTTAAAAACAGTTTTAAAAAGTTTGTTTATAAACAAACAAAATGGCCACCAAAACAGGAAGTAGGTTGATGTACAGTATGTCCACACACAGAAAATACATTCATACACAAGCAGGCTGTATACACCCTTCCTTTTGAATCTCAAGAGATCATTTGTGTGTTTCTTTCCCCCTGCAGCTATCTTCCACTGAAGTGTCAGGCTGTTTCTTACTGCAGAGTGCAGACAGCTCTGCCCGTATGTAATTAATCAGTATGTGAAAGCCCAGCCAGCTCAGAGGAGGATTTCCAGCTTGTAAAAGATAAGAGAGAAGAGAGAAGGTGCCCTAATCTAAATAATACACAGGCAGTGTGCAGAGAGGGGCCTGGAGGGGGGAGATGCATCACAGAACCACAACACTGAAGAACTTGGCAGCCTTCCAGACACAGGCTGACAAGTCTGACAAGAGAGAGATAAGTTGATTTATTACAGAGATGGTGATAGTAGAACGTGCTGCAGTAAGCCAGAACACATTAGAATAGCTTTTGGAACTTGTAGGATGATAAAAAACAGGATGCAATTTTTGTTACGGAGTCTCTTTAAGACTTGCCAGCAGTGCAGATGTGAAATTGTTGATGACCAAACAAGCAGATTGTTCAAGAACAAATATCTCATCAGTGGCTGCTATTATTTGAAGTAGACCTGAAACCAGGAACCCTGTAGCTGAGCTTCCCTCAGGGTGCATAAACACATCCTATTTTGATTAGCCAATTTCACCCCCTCCATGTACTATAAGACCTTAAAGTAAACCTGCAGTGACAAAAAGTGCCCCTAAAGGGTACTTACCTTGGAAGGGGGAAGCCTCTGGATCCTAAAGAGGCTTCCCTCGTCCTCCTGTTCAGCCCCCCAAGGGCTTGTCGATGCTAAGGCACAGACTACTGCTCGGGCTCCTGAATTATAACAAGCCTGTGATGCGCCTTGCACAGGTGCACTAGCAGCTTACCGTTCAGCCTCTGACCGAAGTAGCTGAGCCTGATGGGTCCAAAATACTGAGCAGGTGTGAGGCATTTGCACCTGCGTAGTAGAGCAGATCAGTGAGGCTCGGCTATTTCGAGCGGTAAGTCACTAGTGTGCCTGCATGAGGCAAGTCCCTGGCTTGTTATGATTCTAAAGAGTTTGGGGGTCCCAGCACAGGAATGAGCCTGAACAGGGTGACGAGGGAAGCCTCTTTTGGATTCAGAGGCTTCCCCTTCTGAGGTAAGTACCCTCTAGGACAGGCATGGGCAAACTTGGCTCTCCAGCTGTTAAGGAACTACAAGTCCCACAATGCATTGCAGGAGTCTTACAGCCACAGTCATGACTCATAAAGGCAAATGCATTGTGGGACTTGTAGTTCCTTAACAACAAGTTTGCCCATGCCTGCTCTAGGGGCACTTTTTTCATTATAGGTTTACTTTAACAAATAAAACACTGCACTAGCTTTATAAAAATAGGGTACAAATCGATGGTGCACCTCTAAATTGAAGTTCACAAATTCATAAGATGGTTCTCTATCAAACTACAGTCCGTTGTGCAAGTGTTCCAGCCCAATACTGAGCCTCTATATCACCCCAACACAGAAAATATATCATGACATTAGGTTCAGCTTCTTGAGTCACAGCCACCACCACACCCTAATGACTAGGCACTCATCCTTTGAATATGACCCTCGGCTAGATGAGTCCACAGTGCTTCTGGGGTATCTGAGCCCCCCCCCCCCCACCACCACCACCACCACCCTGCCTGTAATCATAACTTCCCCTCAATTTCAATGCTCATGGGTCTTCCCTTGATAATCAAAATAAATAAATCGTATCCACCATAGCGTTAAACTATTACACACATTTATTTATACTAAAAGTGTGCACTCACATGCATAGAGATAAAAGTGCTCACTCCCAAGCCTGGGCCATCTGGCTAGCTGCGCTGCTGTATCCAGTATCCGGACACCAACCCTGCTCGAAGTCTCCCACTTTCACATTGACAGACTCGCCCTACCGGTTTTGTCACTTCAAGTGACTCATCAGGGGCATATGTTACGTTATAAGTAGTGACTGTGGATGCAGAAGTGGGAGATGGTGTGCAAGATACTGGATACAGCAGCGCAGCCAGCAGTTAGCAAGATGGCCCATGCATGTGAGTGATTCGTTTAATATTAATAAATGTGTGTAATGGTTTTACGCTATGGTAACTGTCCCCTTGTTCATCTCCTCTATTGTGAACCCATGTGACATCCATATCATCATAATCATCATCATAATCATCCTCCACAGCTTCACTTGTATCAGACACCTCCAAAACTACACCAACAGCAGGTACTTCATTATCCTCCTGCTCACACCTTACGTCCATAGTGTCGCCTAACTCACACATATGAGGTGGTGTAACTTGCTTCATCTTGTTGTAACATTAATGGCTGTGAATCAGTTAATTCCCCACCAACTAACTCCTGCGAAGTGTCAAATGTAGCGGATGTGGTGCTTGTAGTAGCGCAGGTGGCTGCAGAAGAGGAGGTATTCTGTGTTAAATAGTCAACTACGTCCTGACAATCTTGGGAGTTGATGGCACGTGCCTTCCTCTGAGCACTGTTCTTTGGTAAAGGGCTGCATGAAATCACATCAGCAAGACCTCAAACAGACTTTCCGCGTGGCCTGCCTCTGGGTCTGCCTCTGCCTGTTTTGTCCATATCAGGGGGGATGAAGTGAAAGGTATGCACTGACTTGACTAATACAATGTGCAGTCTCACAGGTGCAGTGAACAGGTATGCATGGACTAGTATATAAAACAGCTTATGGTCACACAGGTGCAGTGAACAGGTATGCACATACTGGTATATAAAACAGCGTGCAGTCACACAGGTGCAGTGAACAGGTATACACAGACTGGTATATAAAACAGCGTGCGGTCACACAGGTGCAGTGAACAGGTATGCATGGACTGGAATTACAAATGTGCAGCTGTCACACACAAAGGTACACTGAACAGGTATGCAGGGACTGGTATATAACACTACGTGCGGTCACACAGGTGCAGTGAACAGGTATGCAGTGACTGGTATTACAAATGTGCAGCTGTAACACACACAGGTGCAGTGAACAGGTATGCAGTGACTGGTATTACAAATGTGCAGCTGTCTCACACACAGGTACAATGAACAGGTATGCAGGGACTGGTATATAACACTGCGTGCTGTCACACAGGTGCAGTGAACAGGTATGCAGTGACTGGTATTACAAATGTGCCGCTGTCACACACACAGGTACCGTGAACAGGTATGCAGTGACTGGTATATAACACTGCGTGCTGTCACACAGGTGCACGGAACAGATATGCAGTGACTGGTATCAATACAATGTGCAGCTGTCACACACAGGTGCAGTGAACAGTTATGCAGTGACTGGTATTACAAATGTGCAGCTGTAACACACACAGGTACCGTGAACAGGTATGCAGTGACTGGTATATAATATAACACTGCATGCTGTCACACAGGTGCACTAAATAGGTATGCAGTGACTGGTATCAATACAATGTGCAGCTGTCACACACACAGGTACCATGAACAGGTATGCAGTGACTGGTATATAATATAACACTGCGTGCTGTCACGCAGGTGCACTGAACAGGTATGCAGTGACTGGTATTACAAATGTGCCGCTGTCACACACACAGGTACCGTGAACAGGTATGCAGTGATTGGTATATAAAATAACACTGCATGCTGTCACGCAGGTGCACTGAACAGGTATGCAGTGACCAGTGTTGCCAACTCATCCCTTTAATTACTGACACATCTAAGTTATACACTTTCTGGGGCTACTTACACATAATCAGTGCCTTAACTGCATCTACCTAGCCACGAAATCTGTATAATTCATATGTGTCAGTAATTAAAGGGATGAGTTGGCAACACTGGCAGTGACTGGTATCAATACAATGTGCAGCTGTCACACACATAGGTTCCGTGAACAGGTATGCAGTGACTGGTATTACAAATGTGCAGCTGTAACACACGTGCAGTGAAAAGGTAGGCACTGAATTTGCTGGGCCTGGCAGTGGCACAGTAGGAATTAGCAAGGGCCAGCTGCGACTGACAGGGCTGTATATGCAAGTGTCAGTGGGCCACTCAAAAAAAAAAAAAACAGATCACAAGAACAACATTAGCTCAAAAGAGCTGTTGTGGTGTGCTTTTTAGCAATAAGTATCAGCAAGGAGCAAGCTAACAAGCCTAACAAGAGCCTAACTAAGCTTTCCCTAATCCGTGCAGCAACCTCTCTCCCTTCTCTGACTACCTACGCAGCACACAGAGTGAGGAAAAGGCCGACGCTGTTGCTTTGATACAGGCGGGGGGGGGGGGGGGGGCTCCAGGAGGGAGTGCAGTCTGATTGGCTACCATGTGTCTGCTGACTGTGATGTAGAGCAGGGCTTTTCAACCTTTCCACTAATTGTACCACTTTTATTGCCTGAAAACTTTCAAGTACCACCAGTGTGCCTGCGCAGTAGATTGGATGCGAATGGGCTTGGCTGTTTCTGCAGGAGCCTGAACAGAGAGCAGCTACTGTGCATGCGCACACCGATGAGGAAAACTATGGGGCTCCCAGCACTGGATCCGATCTACTGAGGAAGGGAGAAAACCTCTTTAGAATACAAAGGCCTCCCCTTCCCTGAGGTAAGTACACCCCGGGGCACTTTTTTCTTACAAGGTACAATTTAAGAAAAAAAAAGGCATTTGGGAGGGAAAAGTAGGAGGCATTGGTGGGGAAAAAAACTACAATTAGATTGCTAGCCTACATGTTGTCCGTATTGGCAATCTAGAGGTAGATTGCCAATATAGGTAGCCATACAAGTTCCACCCCCCACGTGCTTAATTATAGGTAGCCTGGTCCCACCACCTGAGAGCTGTGAGCTAGGCAGTGACTCACCACAAAGTTCAGATCCGCCCTTGCTCACTCCTTGCTGTGCTGCCCTGCGGAATAGTTCACACCTCAGAACATTGGTAAGCCAGCCGCAGTGAAGAGACAGCCAGGCAAGCGATGCACAGTGACGGCATGTATACTTCAGATGAGCAGTGATGTCACTTTCAGTATCTGCGCCATCACTGTGCACCGCTGGCCTAGCTGTCTGCTCCACACTAATCTGAGGTCTGAAGTATGCTGCAGAGCAGCACAGCAAGGAGCGAGGGAGGGGGAGCTAAACTTTGTGGAGGCAGGACAGGACCAAGACAAGTGGCAGGTGGTCAAAAAAAGTGGCAGGCAAATCTGGTGTGTACCACCTGGCCAACAGCAGAGTACCACCGGTGGCAAGCGTACCACAGGTGCAAAGCCCTGGTCTAGAGAGATTAGCCTGTCTAATTAGGCCTTATCAACAAGTAAACAGCAAATGTAAATTAGGGCTGTCAGGTGTGCCACTCTATAGCTGGCCATACACTAGGCCGATTCCCGCCAGATCGACAGCAGATTCGATCACTGGGATCGAATCTGCCGAATCTGCTGTCACATCGTTCCCGCAACACGACGAATTTCGATCCATTTCGTCCGATCCCGTCGATCGCTCCGTGCGGAAAATTACCGTTGATCGCCCGCGGGTAGGGAGCACGTCGCTAGCGGCATTCGAGTACCTGACGACCGACGCAATAGAGCCCGCATACATTACCTGCTCCGCCGGCATGACTGCCCCCGGTCACCGCTGCTCCGTCTCCGCGCTGGTCTGGTCTCCGGGTCCGGAATGCTTCACTTCTTCTAGCCCGGCAGGAAGTTTAAACAGTAGAGGGCGCTCTAATGTTTAAACTTCCTGCCGGGCAGGAAGAAGTAACGCATGCCTGACCTGGAGACCAGAGCGGAGACGGAGCAGCGGTGACCGGGAGCAGTCGCGCCGGCGGTGCAGGTAATGAATGCGGGGCGGGGGGGGGGGGGGAGCGGCGGCAGCAGCACCACCACCACCACAACAGATTGTGAACGGTTTCAGGCTGAAATCGATTCACAATCTGTTTGCAGTAAAAGTGGCCATACGATCAGATCAGATTCGATCAGAGAGGGATCTATCTGTTGGTCGAATCTGATGGCAAATCGACCAGTGTATGGTTACCTTATGCCATAGTTTGGGCTAATATGTAAACACAGGAGGTTAACCCTTTTGTGTTCCTAGGACGCCAGAAAGTAAACACTGCAGGGTTTTTGTAAGATTTCTTTAAAGTTATGATGCTGTTGCTTATATCCTTAGAGCAGAGAGGAAGCTCTCAGTTTAGGTCCGCTTCAAAACCTGACAGAACCAACAGGTTTTGGACTAGTCCATCTCCTCACAATGGAGTCTCAGGGTTTCCCTTTGTTTTCAAAAGCATTTGCTGAACGGCCATTGTTAAGTCTGACTGCCAAAATAGTGTGCGAGTAGCTGGCTGGTCCTATTTTGGCAGTTAGACTTAGCAACTGCCATTTAGGAAATTATTTTAAAAAACAAAGAAAACCCTTTGTATCCCCAATGAGGAACTCCACTAGTCCAAAACATGCTGGTTCTGAAAGATTTTACCTGCTTACTTTTTCACTATAGTGGTCCTTTAAAATGGTAATTTGATAACAACCGGGAAGGTCAGGATGCACTGCTGCATTGCTAAGCTTATTTCAGTAATATCTCAGACTCTCATGTGCTGTGCTGTGTTCTGACAATAAACTGCTGCATGCATCTCTGTGCCAACACACTGCTGTCTGATTTCAATTAATACTGCCATGCAGAGCAAAACACGTGCCATACATTTTTGTAAAGAGAAGTAAATGGTTGGCAATCCAAAAAATTGGTACAGAAAGATCTGTAATTCATTCTGTAATTCATTAAGATAATCCAAAATTCCAAAGCAACAAAGTACCTCTTTATCAAGAAAAAACTGTGCAAGTTCATCTGAAAAACAACTCTGCAACAATAAATCCCCACAATGCACAATAAATAAATACATTTGAAGTAGCCCAAGAAAAAGAGGGTCACCATCGTGGAGGAACACAAGTACCAAACACTAAGGTAGAGAATGTGTGGACAAGTTTCAAAGGTGGCTAAGGGCCCGTTTCCACTAGTGCGGTGCGAATCGCTGGGATTCCACCGCTGACAAAATCGCATGCGGATGCGATTCCGCATGCGATTTTTGCCGCGATTTTGCATGCGATTTCGCATAGGCAGGCTATCAGCGATTTTAACCATGTCACTGCCTGGCCCAATGTACATTAGTTTTAGTGCGAATTCGCACGCGAAATCGCGGCAAAAAACGCATGTGCGATTTCCCCTATTAAATACATTGCCTGCGAATCGCCTGCATTCCACACGCAGGCGAATTCTGTAGGGTCTACCATGCAGAAAAATCCTGCACAGAAAAACGTACCAAAAAACTGACAAGTGGAAACAGTCTCATCCACTTGTATTGGTTATGCGAATCCGCATGCAGACAACGCATGCGGATTCGCTCTAGTGGAAACGGGCCCTAAAAGTGCTGCTAGCCTGGAAAGAGAACTGCTATGAAAGTTGAAGCCAATAAATGGGTCATTAGACTAGAAGCAAGATAGGAAGATAAAAAGCCAACATATGCTTTTTCCTCCACTCCCTCTCTACAGTTATCCATATAATAATTCCTTTTTTTGTATAGCGCTTTTCTCCTGTCGGACTCAAAGCGATTGCGAGGCAGACACTACACTACAGCACACTCAGTAGGCAGTAGCAGAGTTAGAGTGTCTTTCCCAAAGAACTCCTTACTGAATAGGTGCTGGCTTACTGAATAGCAAGAGCCAAGATTTGAACCTAGGTCTCCTACGTCAGAAGCAGAGCCCTTAACCATTGCACTATCCAACCACCATATCTGACACCTGTCACTGTTAGAGATAGCCAGTTTTAAATTGTGCAAATCGTGATGCAAATCTAGCCCCCAAAACACAAAATGAGGTGGCAAATCAACATTCAACATTGAGGATCTCAAGGCTTGTATTTGCAAAATAAATAAAATAGGAAAGGAAGAAGGAAACAAGATAGTTAAATAATGGAAGTTGAAAAATGACAGTTGGAAAATAATGGCAGTCAAAAAACAGTTGAAATTTGCCTGTTTTTTTTCCTGAGAAATGGCAGTTTAAAAATGACAGTTGAAAAACAACAGTTAAAATTTGGCAGCTGTAAAATGAAATGGCAGTTAAAATTTTACAGTTGGAAAATGGCAGTTAAAAAACAACAGTTGAAAAATGACAGTTGGAAAATGGCAGTTAAAATTTGACAGTTGGAAAAATGGCAGTTGAAAAATGGCAGTTGGAAAATGACAGTTGGAAAATGACAGTTGGAAAATGGCAGTTGGAAATGGCAGTTAAAATTTGACAGTTGGAAAATGACAGTTGGAAAATGGCAGTTAAAATTTGACAGTTGGAAAATGGCAGTTAAAAAACAACAGTTGGAAAATGACAGTTGGAAAATGGCAGTTAAAATTTGACAGTTGGAAAATGGCAGTTAAAATTTGACAGTTGGAAAATGGCAGTTAAAATTTGACAGTTGGAAAATGGCAGTTAAAATTTGACAGTTGGAAAAATGGCAGTTGAAAAATGACCGTTGGAAAATGACAGTTGGAAAATGACCGTTGGAAAATGGCAGTTGGAAATGGCAGTTAAAATTTGACAGTTGGAAATGGCAGTTAAAATTTGACAGTTGGAAAATGACAGTTGGAAAATGGCAGTTGGAAAATGGCAGTTAAAATTTGACAGTTGGAAAATGACAGTTAAAAATTGACAGTTGGAAAAATGGCAGTTGGAAAATGACAGTTGGAAAATGGCAGTTGGAAATGGCAGTTAAAATTTGACATTTGGAAAATGGCAGTTAAAATTTGACAGTTGGAAAATGGCAGTTAAAATTTGACAGTTGGAAAAATGGCAGTTGAAAAATGGCTGTTGGAAAATGACAGTTGGAAAATGACAGTTGGAAATGGCAGTTAAAATTTGACAGTTGGAAATGGCAGTTAAAATTTGACAGTTGGAAAATGACAGTTGGAAAATGGCAGTTAAAATTTGACAGTTGGAAATGGCAGTTAAAATTTGACAGTTGGAAAATGACAGTTGGAAAATGGCAGTTGGAAAATGGCAGTTAAAAAACAACAGTTGAAAAATGACAGTTGGAAAATGGCAGTTAAAATTTGACAGTTGGAAAATGGCAGTTAAAATTTGACAGTTGGTAAATGGCAGTTAAAATTTGACAGTTGGAAAATGGCAGTTGGAAAATGACAGTTGGAAAATGACAGTTTGAAAATGGCAGTTGGAAATGGCAGTTAAAATTTGACAGTTGGAAATGGCAGTTAAAATTTGACAGTTGGAAAATGACAGTTGGAAAATGGCAGTTGGAAAATGGCAGTTAAAAAACAACAGTTGAAAAATGATAGTTAGAAAATGGCAGTTGAAAAATGACAGTTGGAAAATGACAGTTGGAAAATTATGTTCAACTTTTAACTGTCATTTTTCAACTGCCATTTTCCAACTGCCATTTTCCAACTGTCGTTTTTCAACTGTCATTTTCCAACTGTTATTTTCTAACTGTCATTTTCCAACTGCCATTTTCCAACTGTCATTTTTCAACTGTCATTTTCCAACTGTCAATTTTCAACTGTCAAATTTTAACTATCATTTTCCAACTGTCATTTTTCAACTGCCATTTTCCAACTGTCAAATTTTAACTGCCATTTTCCAAATGTCAAATTTTAACTGCCATTTTACAAAAGTCAAATTTTATCTGCATTTTCCAACTGCCATTTTTCAACTGCCATTTTCCAACGGTCATTTTCCAACTGCCATTTTTCAACTGCCAAATTTCAACTGCCCTTTTCTAACTGTCTTATTTAAAACTGTCATTTTCCAACTGTCAAATATAAACTGTTTAAAGGACCACTACAGTGAAAAAAGTAAGCAGTTGAAGGAGAAATTAAGTGAGAGGCATATTGAGGCTGCCATATTTATTTCTTTTTAAGCAATGCCAGTTACCTGGCTATCATGTTGATCCTCTGCCTCTAATACTTTTAGCCACAGCTCCTGAACAAGCACATGCAGATCAGGTGTTTCTGACATTATTGTCATATCTGACAAGGTTAGCTGCATGCTTGTTTCTGGTGTGATTCAGACACTTCTGCAGAGACATAGATCAGCAGGGCTGCCAGTCAACTCATATAGTTTAAAAGGAAATTAATATAGCAGCCACCGTATTCTTCTCACTTAAAAGGAGATCTTTTGCATCCTAATGGTGGCCATACATGGTACAATTTTTTCATACAATCTTACCATTTCTATGTAGTATAAGGGTAAATTAAGTGAATATACTGAAAGGATAATGTAGGCAGTTCCCTTATATTACATAGAAATGGTAAGATTGTATGAAAAAATTGTACCATGTATGGCCACCAGAATCAAACAATCTGACACTTATCTGGGGCTTCTATCGGCCCCCTGCAGCAGTAATGTCCCACGCCGTCCTCTTCCGATGCTCTGTTCCCCGCCGCCGGTCACAGTGTAATCACATGAGTGTTTACACTGCAGCTGTGCAGTAGGCTTTCGATGACGCGAGCAGGAGCTAACATTATTCATCTGTTTAGACAAATATTAAACCGGTACCGGCGGCGGGAAACGGCCGCCGCCGGTACCGGTTTACCGACAGTTAAGACAGTTGGTAGAAGCCCCAGATAAGTGTCAGCTTGTTTGATTGATTTTTAGAATCCCACAGAACCTCTTTAAAGAAGACCTAAACTCAAGCACTGCAGTCAAGGAAAACAAATACTACTGCGCATGCGCACACACCGGCAAGGAGTACTTTGGGGCTCCCAGCACTGGATCCCCTCTACTGAGGTGGAAGGGGGAAACCTTTTTAGGATACAAAGGCCTCCCCTTCCCTGAGGTAAGTACCCCCCGGGCACTTTTTTCTTACAGGTACACTTTAAGAAAAGAAGAGGGCATATGAGAGGGGAAAAGTAGGGGGTATTGGTGGGGAAAACGACTACAATTACATTGCAAGCCTACATATTGTCAGTATTGGCAATCTTTAGGTAGATTGCTAATATAGGTAGCCTTGCAAGTTCCTCTCCCCCCCCCCCCCCCCCCCCCACACACACACGCATACATATGAACTGGCCGCCTGGAGACTTGGGCGCAGAATACAGCTGGTATACGGCTATTGCTGGAAGCCGAATTGCAGTGTTCTAAAAGTAACTTCAGCACTGTCTTCTGATGGCGCCGAAGTTACTGACTGTACTATGCAACTATACCTGCATTTAAAGGGGGCTTAGATGCTTTCCTTGCGTTGAAAGACATCCATGGCTACAATTACTAGGTTATGCCTAATGATGTTGATCCAGGGATTTTATCTGACTGCCATCTGGAGTCAGGAAGGAATTTTTCCCTTTTGGGGCTAATTGGACCATGCCTTGTGGGGGTTTTTTCGCCTTCCTCTGGATCAACAGGGGTATGTGGGGGACGGGCTGGAATTGTACTTTGTACTGGTTGAACTCGATGGACGTATGTCTTTTTTCAACCAAAATAGCTATGTAACTATGTAACTATGTGACTGTGCGATGCTATAGCCGTAATTCCTATTTCGGCCTATGATGGCATTGGCTGTGCCCAAATCTCCTGCACTGTTTTTACAGTGCTCGCCCCCCTGCATAATTATAGGTATGCTCAGATGTACCAAAATTCGGTTCGGGTACATTCGAATTTGGGTCCGCATGACATTCGAATTTGCCTTCGACCACGAAATTCGGTTCGAGTTCAGATTTGGTTCGGGTGTCAGGCTCAAAATTCGGTAAAAAATTTGTGTTCGCGAATTGTTTTTTTTTTTTGTTTTGTTTTTATAGAAATAGGTGTAATTAAAAAAAAAAAAAAAACGTGACGTGTGGCACTGGCAGCAGGCAATGCATTGTGTGGACCCTGGTGGTGGGACCACTGACAGCAGGAGGATAAATACAGCAGCAGAAGGATAAATACAGCAGCAGCAGGAGGAGGAGGAGTGACGTGTGGCACTGGCAGCAGGCAATGTATTGTGTTGACCCTGGCGGTGGGACCACTGACAGCAGGAGGATAAATACAGCAGCAGTAGGAGGAGTGACATGTGGCACTGGCAGCAGGAAATGTATTGTGTGGACCCTGGCGGTGGGACCACTGACAGCAGGAGGATAAATACAGCAGCAGTAGGAGGAGGAGTGACGTGTGGCACTGGCAGCAGGCAATACATAGTGTGGACCCTGGTGGTGGGACCACTGACAGCAGGAGGATAAATACAGCAGCAGGAGGAGGAGTGACGTGTGGCACTGGCAGCAGGCAATGTATTGTGTGGACCCTGGCGGTGGGACCACTGACAGCAGGAGGATAAATACAGCAGTAGGAGGAGGAGTGGCATGTGGCACTGGCAGCAGGCAATGCATAGTGTGGACCCTGGCGGTGGGACCACTGACAGCAGGAGGATAAATACAGCAGCAGGAGAAGGAGTGACGTGTGGCACTGGCAGCAGGCAATGTATTGTGTGGACCCTGGTGGTGGGACCACTGACAGCAGGATGATAAATACTGCAGCAGTAGGAGGAGGAGTGATGTGTGGCACTGGCAGCAGGCAATACATAGTGTGGACCCTGGCGGTGGGACCACTGACAGCAGGAGGATAAATACAGCAGCAGGAGGAGGAGTGACGTGTGGCACTGGCAGCAGGCAATGTATTGTGTGGACCCTGGCGGTGGGACCACTGACAGCAGGAGGATAAATACAGCAGCAGGAGGATAAATGCAGCAGGAGGAGTGACATGTGGCACTGGCAGCAGGCAATGTATTGTGTTGATCCTGGTGGTGGGACCACTGACAGCAGGAGGATAAATACAGCAGCAGTAGGAGGAGGAGTGACATGTTGCACTGGCAGCAGGCAATGTATTGCGTGGACCCTGGCGGTGGGACCACTGACAGCAGGCGGATAAATACAGCAGCAGCAGCCGGAGGAGGAGTGACGTGTGGCACTGGCAGCAGGCAATGTATTGTGTGGACCCTGGCGGTGGGACCACTGACAGCAGGAGGATAAATACAGCAGCAGGAGGAGGAGTGACATGTGGCACTGGCAGCAGGCAATGCATAATGTGGACCCTGGCGGTGGGACCACTGACAGCAGGAGGATAAATACAGCAGCAGTAGTTGCCAGCAGAGGATGTTAAAACAGTCCTTTTGTTTAACATCATTTGTATGCTATGCCCCCTTTGTTTCCCATTTTTTCCCCTTCTCCCCCCCTCCTTTTTGTGTCGGGGGCGGAGTTGACATTGTTATGGGGCTTTGGCTGATGTGGGTCATTTTTAGAAGCTGGTCTTGGACTTTGGGAATACCCTCTGTCTGAGACTTCAAGTCGTTTTTACCACTTGGCTTCTGCCACCTTGGGTGTTCTGGTCTTGTCTAGACCTACTTTTAGGTGAAATCTATGGGTGCCCTATATTCCTTGCCCCCCAACCTTGGCAATTTTCTGGTGCTCCTCTCCTCTTTCATATGACACATCCTCTGGGCATTTTGTTCTTTGTATGGGCTGTCTTGAACCCTCTTCCCCCAACTCTGCAGGATGAGGACATAATGTAAATTAATTAGGGGAGTAGGTATATGTATTTTTGGAGGCGAATACGCCCCATAAGGTCTTGTTGTCCATAATCTTACTTCCTGGTCTTTTTTAATGGGAGCCCCTTTGGGTTAGGTCTAGCGGGGTGATCCCTTTTATGCTATAAGGTGATAATAAAATGTATAGTTTTTAATATAGGGCGCTTGGGATGTAATCTGGCTATGCCATAATGTCAGTGTTTGTACATGCACTTTAACTATGCACTGTCGCACTTTGTGATTTAAACACAGTATTTTTCCACATTGTACTTTATAGTGATGTTTCAGATGTATTCATGTATTTACTTGTATATGGATTTATGCACTAATAATTTTGCACGCACACCTCACCTATATTATTATTATTATTGTTATTATTGATTTATAAAGCGCCAACATATTCCGTGGCGCTGTACAAAGTAAGAAACAAACATGGGGTTAATAATAATACAGACAATGGTGTACACCAATATACAAGATACATAATTAGTGACAAAATACAAAGAATGATACAAAATACAAATTATCGAATTGGTAATGACAGTGATAAAATTAACATGATGAATAAAATGTATAATGGTTACCAAGACACAAAAGGGGGAGAGAGCCCTGCCCTTGCGAGCTTACAATCTAAAGATTGTCTGGCCGCATAGCCTATTTTAGCACCGCAATACAAGCTTGTTGCTTGTTTCTCGCCGCTAAGCGGCGAGTCTCCGTCCCCTCACCCCCAACCTTCACTCCCAGGCACTCTACACCAATGGGGCAGCGCTGGGGGCGCGGCTTCAAGATCCTATGTAGGAAGCCGTACAGTGCTGCCCCGTTTAGGACATGTAGTGCCGTCCATACATCCCCTGGTCACCTCTTCCCCACTCACCTCCGCACCTCCGTGAATCCAGGTTTGACAACTCTTGTTTCTTATGTTGTACACACTGGCTGGTGGTTGAAGGCCTGAATAAAAGCAATACAAGAGGAAAGTGCACAGCATTTCTTTCATGTACTAGTGTGTTCCAATTTGTGCCCTGCACTAATCAAAGCTTGCTGCACTTCCCTTTGCTTGGACTGTTAACCTAACAACACGGGTGTAAACGTATGGGGTGAAGCCACAGCAGACTTATAGGAGCCGGCTCTACCCCCTGTTCAATCAGCTGAGTGCCGAGTGATTTTTCTTCCTAAAGTGTACAATGTATTGTGTTGACCCTGGCGGTGGGACCACTGACAGCAGGCGGATAAATACAGCAGTAGCAGCCGGAGGAGGAGTGACGTGTGGCACTGGCAGCAGGCAATGTATTGTGTGGACCCTGGCGGTGGTACCACTGACAGCAGGAGGATAAATACAGCAGCAGGAGGAGGAGTGACGTGTGGCACTGACAGCAGGCAATGCATAGTGTGGACCCTGGCGGTGGGACCACTGACAGCAGGAGGATAAATACAGCAGTAGGAGGAGGAGTGACGTGTTGCACTGGCAGCAGGCAATGTATTGTGTGGACCCTGGTGGTGGGACCACTGACAGCAGGAGGATAAATACAGCAGCAGTAGGAGGAGTGACATGTGGCACTGGCAGCAGGCAATGTATTGTGTGGACCCTGGTGGTGGGACCACTGACAGCAGGAGGATAAATACAGCAGCAGCAGGAGGAGGAGTGACGTGTGGCACTGGCAGCAGGCAATGCATAGTGTGGACCCTGGCGGTGGGACCACTGACAGCAGGAGGATAAATACAACAGCAGCAGCAGCAGGAGGAGGAGGAGTGACATGTGGCACTGGCAGCAGGCAATGTATTGTGTGGACCCTGGCGGTGGGACCACTGACAGCAGGAGGATGAAAATGAGCGCGGCGTAATATGTTGCCGCTTTATAAATACAATAAATACATAAATCAATTCATAAATTCATAAATAAATCAATGCAGCAGGCCAGCAGCTGCAGGAGTCACGTAGAAATACAATAAATACATAAATAAATTCATAGGTAAATAAATGCAGCAGGCCAGCAGCAGCAGGAGGAGTCACGTAGAAATACAATAAATACATAAATAAATTCATAAATAAATCAATGCAGCAGGCCAGCAGCAGCAGGAGGAGTCATGTAGAAATACAATAAATACATAAATAAATTCATAAATAAATCAATGCAGCAGGCCAGCAGCAGCAGGAGGAGTCACGTAGAAATACAATAAATACATAAATGAATTTATAGGTAAATAAATGCAGCAGGCCAGCAACAGCAGGAGGAGTCACGTATAATTACAATAAATACATAAATAAATTCATAAATAAATAAATGCAGCAGGCCAGCAGGAGGAGGAGGAGTCGTCACTTATGGCAGGCAGCAGGCAATGTATTGTAATTCCCAGGCAGGCACCTCATGTCCTCCTTTCGCCGACAACAGGTGCCAGGAACGTGTCTTCTATCCAGGCCTGGTTAATCTTCAAAAATGTCAGTCTGTCCACGCCCTCTGTGGACAGACGACAGCGCTTCTCGGTGACCACGCCACCGGCCGCACTGAAGCACCTCTCAGACAGCACGCTGGAAGGGGGGCAAGACAATACCTCCAGGGCGTACTGCGCAAGCTCCCTCCAGATGTGCAAGCGCTCCACCCAGTACTCCATGGAGTCCACAGGCTCCTCGCTGCCGGTGTCAAGCCCACTGAAGGACCCCATGTAGTCGGCCACCATCCGGATCATGCGCTGGCTGTGACTCTCAGCGAAGGTGGCTGCTGCCCGCACCTTCTCTCTCGGCTGCTGTACCTTCATGTAGAACGCCTGCGTCAATGACAACAGGTCTCCTGGGCGCCTGACGCTGCTGCTGGCTGCAGGCACAGGCTGCTGTGCTGGCTGTTGGAAAGGGACAGAGGGGGTGGAAGGCGGGGGGAAGGTTTCCTCCAGTCGCCGAACAAGGATCTCCTGCAACTCCCTTGCTCGCTGCTCACGGTCTCTGGCAGGCAGAAACTGATCCCACCTCCCCCTCAGCCGTGGGTCCAGGATCATGCTGATGCAGGCGTCCTCCCTCGCTTGGTCACAGGTCACTCACAACGGATGCTGGTGGTGGCCTGTGTGTGTTGTAACTCTTATTTATTACACACTACAGATGATAATAAAATCACACAGTAACAGTGAAAAAAAAAATAAGTGAACGGGTACTAGTAGTATAGTAGTAGACACTAGTAGTAGTACGCACGCAGGTAACTAAGTAAGAAACACCTAGCGTAGTACACTATAAGTAAGTCGTGCGGCAGACAGTCGGTGACAATTACAATCGGTCACACACGGTCAGACGCAATCAATCAATCAATCAATAGGCTCGGGCAGGTGACAGACAGTCACAGGTCACTCACAACGGATGCTGGTGGTGGCCTGTGTGTGTTGTAACTCTTATTTATTACACATTACAGATGATAATAAAATCACACAGTAACAGTGAAAAAAAATAAGTGAACGGGGTACTAGTAGTAGACACTAGTAGTAGTACGCACGCAGGTAACTAAGAAACACCTAGCGTACTACTCTATAAGTAAGGCGTGCGGCAGACAGTCGGTGACAATTACAATCGGTCACACGCGGTCAGACGCAATCAATCAATCAATAGGCTCGGGCAGGTGACAGACAGTCACAGGTCACTCAGACCCTGCTGGTGGTGGTGGCCTGTACAGTCAGTAACTAACTAACACAGTACTGAAACTAATAAAGTAACAGACTACAGCAGTAAGTAATAAATAATTAACCTAAACTAGTACTACTAAGTACACAACTAACTAGAATCCCTAACCTACCTAAGCTAGTAGTAGGCTAAGGCTACCTAGGCTAGCAGGCCTAGCCTGCACACAGACTAACACTAGCCTAGCACAGTATACAGTATACACTAGCTGACTAAAAACAATCAAAATACTAGCTAACTATATAAGACAACAATAAATGTGTTTAGGAGGTGTTTAGGAAGCAAAACGCTAGGTTTAGCAGTGAAATGCACTTTCTCAGACACTGCACAGCACTGGAGAATCTCTCAGTACCAAGCAGTCACACAAGTGCGTGGATCCGCAAGATGGCCGCCGCCTTATATAGAGGAGGGGAGGGCCATGCTCCCCTCCTCTGATTGGTTGCTAGGGTTGCCTGGTCCTTGGCTGGAGGACTTCTGATTGGCCCAATTACGTCATCCCCGAATCCTGAAGCCGAAACAGAACCCACAGCTCCATCCGGCCGAATTCGAGTGCATACATTCGGGAGACTTCGCATTCGGATTCAGCATGGATTGCATTATTCGGGTTCGCATTCGACAAACCTTAAAAATCACCCGAATTTTCGGGTAAACTTCGCATTCGGGGTCCTGCTGAGCACCCCTGGCCTAGTCCCACCATCAGAGAGCTGAGAGCTAGGCAGTGACTCACCACAAAGTTCGGATCCCCCCTTGCTCACTCCTTGCTGTGCTGCCCTGCGGAATAGTTCACACCTCCGATCATCGGTAAGCCAGCCACAGAGAAGTGACAGTCAGGCAAACAGTGCATGGTGACGGCGCATATACTTCAAATACAGGAAGTGAGCAGTGATGTCCCTTTCACTATCTGCGCCATCACTGTGCACTATTTGCCTGGCTGTCTCTTCCCCACTCCCCACTGATCTGAGGCCTGAAGTATGCTGCAGAGCAGCACAGCAAAGAGCGAGGGAGGAGGAGCCAAACTTTGTGGAGGCAGGACAGGACCAGGACAAGTGGCATGCGGGCAATAAAGTGGCAGGCAAACCTGGTCAGGGCCGGCGCTACCATAGAGGCAAAGGGGGCAATTGCCCCAGGGCCCCAGAGCTTGTAGGGGCCCCCAGTGGCTACAAGAGGAAAAACATTTTTTTCAAAAAGACCTAGTTTTTGAGAAAATCGATTTAAAAGTTTCAAAGGAAAAAAATACACATTTAAAAACCCCCTGACTTTAATGGTTAATAGAAAATCCACCTTAAATGCTAGAAACCCTAAATTTTGCAGGATATGTTAAAGGGACTCCGAGCAGTGCAGAAACTATGGAAAGATGCATATCATTTTAAAGCGCTCTTTCTCCTCTTTCCAATGATATATAAACCACCACCCTACGTCTTTTAGTTTTCGCTATTTTCGCGATTGAAATTGCCGCGGACGTGATTTCGATCGCGAAAATAGAGAAAACTAAAAGGTGTAGGGCAACGATTTAGGTGTCGTCAGAAAGAGGAGAAAGAGAGCTTTAAAATGATATCCATCAAGCCATAGTTATATTGTATTACACAGGACGACACTTTCCCCAGTGTCAGCAGCTCCATTTTGCTGAATGCAGCTGCTGACTTTGACAAAAAGTCGCCCTGTGTAATACAATATAACTATGGCTTGATGGATATCATTTTAAAGCTCTCTTTCTCCTCTTTCTGACGACACCTAAATCGTTGCCCTTAGCCTTTTAGTTTTCTTTATTTTTGCAATCGAAATCGCGGCCGCGGCAATTTCAATCGCGAAAATAGCGAAAACTAAAAGGCGTAGGGTGGCGGTTTATATATCATTGGAAAGAGGAGAAAGAGAGCTTTAAAATGATGTGCATCTTTCCATAGTTTCTGCACTGCTCGGAGTCCCTTTAAGGAGATCATTGGGAATAAGAGGAAAACCTTTTTTTTTTTCAAAAAGACCTTATAGTTTCTGAGAAAATCGATTTTAAAGTTTCAAAGGAAAAAAATACACATTTAAAAACCCGCTAAATTTAACGGTTAATAGCAAATCCGCCTTAAATGCTAGAAACCCTATATTTGCAGGATATGTTAAGGAGATCATTGGGAATAAGAGGAAAAAACAATTTCTCAAAAAGTCCTTATAGTTTTTGAGAAAATTGATTTTAAAGTTTCGAAGGAAAAAAGTATACTTTTAAATGCGGGAAATGTCACTTTTAGTAGCAAACCTAACGGTAGTGTAATTTTACATATATCAAAAGAAAGAGCAAAAAATTTCCTGACGAGATTTCCAGCCCGTTCGGGCCATCTCTAAAGCACAACCGTTTTATGTAATATATTAATTTTATTTCAGGTGTTCTTTAACAAAGACTAAGAACTTGAGCAGCATCCTTCTCCTGCACAGTGAAAACACATTTTCAAGGTCTTATCTGCCATATGCCTCTGTTTAGATGATTTATTGTGTGTTGAAAGCACACTGATAAATTTGACTGCGTTTCCCTGAATAAGCAACCCAGGGTGTCAACAAAGGAGCTTTGTCCATTCTAATCAAAATACAGAATCGGAGTGTGAAATATTAAGTACACCTTTACTGCTCTGATAAGAATTTAGAGGGTAAGTAATTGCCAGGTGCTGCTAATCCAAGGCTTTGAGTTGTTTGAATATTGACAGTTGTGACCACCTCTATCATAGCAGAAGATTTGGTGTTTTGCTGGTTAGAAGCATTCAGGTGTATATTAACACAATGCCAAAAAGGAATGACATCAGCAGTGATCTTGAAGAGGCAAGTGTTACTGCTCAGTTTTTATAAGGCCATTTTCAAACAATTTGCAGGTCATCAATGTACAGTGAGAAAAAATCTCAAGTGGAAAACATTTAAGAGAGTTGCCATTCTTCTCATAAATTATTATCCAAGCAAATTCAACAGACCTTAGTTAGCAGTACAATTAGAAAAAGCGTAAACCAGCAGGGCTTGTTTGGAAGGGTTGCCAGGAGATGGCATCGTCTTTTCTAAAACAAAATGGCAGCACAGCTTATGCATCTGATCAAATCACAAGAAGTCTGGAACAATGTCTTTTAGACAAGATGCTTGTCATCGGTGGAGCAATCTCAGGGGTTGTGACCTGGTAACCACTAAGCAGGAAAGTAGCCTACCGCCCACTAGAGGTGATGGCCCATCATCCCCTGTGGGGTGTCCTTGCAAAGACCCATAGTCATTTAGATTTCACACCCTTGCAGTGTCCACACCAACCACTGGTCCTGAGATCAATGGCCCTGTGTAATATACGAGGCAGCTGCGGCGAACAGCACCGCCGCCGGAGCTGCCTCCATGCGGCCATCCGTCCGTCCAGCGTCCAGGACGCCGAGGATGGAGCCTTCTCACTTGCCGGGGGTCGACTTAGCGTGGGTGCGCACAGACGGGACCTTTATGCGGGGAGGAAGCCCGTCAGCTGACCTGCTGGTCGGCTGACATCAGAGGAGTCCCACGGCGCCCAGGATTGGCTGATTCAGGAGGGGCGTGCCAGTGGGGTCTCCTCTGCTTTATAAGCCTCCGGGCTTCATTCTCACGCTGTCTGCTGTCGTGAATACTTGCGTGTTAGAAGATCTGGGCACCAACATAACTGGGCAGAGTGTCTCCCAGAACAACTTAATAAGGTGGCAAGTGTCCCCCAAAATATAATCCGGCAATGTGTCACACTACATCAGTTGCTTTGCAGAATAATTCTGCATGTCACCTCATTGCCCATACGATTCTATAGGTCTGTTCACATCTGTGTGTTGTGGCAGATGGCATTATTGTAACTCGCTGCAGGCTTTGAATTAAAGGATACCCGAACTGAAATGTGACATAATGAGATAGACATGTGTATGTACAGTGCCTAGCACACAAATAACTATGCTGTGTTCCTGTTTTTCGTTCTCTGCCTGAAAGAGTTAAATATCAGGTATGTAAGTGGCTGACTCAGTCCTGACTCAGACAGGAAGTGATTACAGTGTGAGCCTCACTGATAAGAAATTCCAACTATAAAACACTTTCCTGGCAGAAAATGGCTTCTGAGAGCAAGAAAGAGGTAAAAAGGGGAATTTCTTATCAGTGAGGGTCACACTGTAGTCACTTCCTGTCTGAGTCAGGACTGAGTCAGCCACTTACATACCTGATATTTAACTCTTTCAGGCAGAGAAAGAAAAAAAGGAACACAGCATAGTTATTTGTGTGCTAGGCACTGTACATACACATGTCTATCTCATTATGTCACATTTCAGTTCGGGTATCCTTTAACGTCTATGTCAAGTCTCCATTGCAGTTCACACACATAATGCTTGCTTTATGTAATGCACCCAGTAGGAATCCAGCCAAAGGCATTGTTCCCTGAAATCATGATTCAACAATGTGCCCCCCCAAACATAGTTAGTGTCCCCCAAACATAATTAGGAAGCATGCCCTTAAAATGATTGGTGGCAATTGGTGCCTAGTGCTATGACTGTAGATAAAATACACCATACTCACCCTCCCAGCTCACTTGCATAATCCTCCTCCTTCCCGCTTGCTAGGACTGAGAGACACGGGTGATGTAGCAGAGCACATATCACTGCATATCATCTGACTTTGTTAGCCCTGATGCATGGCAGGATCGAGTGCAGTGCTGCCTCCTACCTAGTCATCACGAAGATCCAAAGCAGGACTATTTACTCTTGAGGGCACCATTTCTAAGGAATTAGGACGATGGCCATGAATCCTTAGTGCTATCAACCACTGCTGGAATACAGGGAAAACACACCTTCCAGTTCACAGGGTGAACGAACAATCAGACAGTTGGCCTATTTCACCTGAAGTACAAACACATATGAAGAGAGAAAGTAAGGAGATGCTGCAGTTAGAGGTCAATCAGAAGTCCTACAGAGCATAGGCTGCACTCCAGTGATGCTTGTCCCAAAAAGGACCAGAGAACCCAGTGTTCTCCCCAGAATTTTTTTCCAGCCGGGTGGCATGAAAAAGTAGCCAGGTGGGGCGAGAGGAGAGAATACAGGGCCGGCGCTTCTCTGCACAACTCTGCTTAAAGCAGAGGAGGAAGTGAGCCGATGACAGCTGGGTGCTCACCAAAACTAGCCGGGTGAAGCACCCGGCTAAAAGAGCCTGGGGAGAACCCAATTCTGTGTGTACCCGAAGCTGAATATCATCACCATCACAGATGTGTACCTCATGACTTAGGTTGAGCTGCCGATAAGCTGGCAGCCCTGATTGGTTTCACAGTAATGGGGTTAAACCAGCTGTACTGCTACCTAACTGACAAACCTGCGTGACAGATAAATTCCCCAGATCAAAGATTTTTACCTGATGAGTGTACTCAGCTTAACAAAATAGACTGTGTAGGTATGCCTCTCATACTACATGGAAGGGTGTAAAATTGGTCTGTGATCTTTCATTTTCAAAAGACTTTTATCTCAAGTGTGTACTTAGCTTTAGCTGAACTGTCAGGCAATTTGCATTGTTTCACAAACACTGGTCCACATGACAGCCCAGGGGCCCCAGGTCTCTCTCACTCGCTGGGGCCCCCAAACTACCATGCGACACCTAGAGGGAAGTGTGGGCAAGCCCTGGACCTCTCACCTCCAGGGAACTCACCCCACCACCTCTAAACTGAATGCCAACTGAAGAAAAAGAAAGAAAAAGAAATTTCGTTTTTGCAGCTTCTAGGATGCGGTTGACAGGTGAGTGGTTAGGGAGGGGACCGTGTGGGAGATGTGCCTACACGGGGCGTCCCTGTAAACGATGCAATTCACGATTGCGTCCAACCGAAGCCTCCCACCTGAATGCTAATTTATGTAATTCCTGCTAGATTTGGTACAGCAGGCAAAGGGTGTATGACAGTACACCTGATTGGCTGACTGGCGTCTGCTGGCCAGATAGAGGCAGGATATTGCTCTGACTGGAAGTTAGCAATTGTGTTTTTGTGCAGTTGGCATTCAGTTTAGAGGTGGTGGGGTGAGTTCCCTGGAGGTGAGAGGTCCAGGGCTTGCCCACACTTCCCTCTAGGTGTCGCATGGTGGTTTGGGGGCCCCAGCGAGTGAGAGAGACCTGGGGCCCTGCCTGGGCTGTCATGTGGACCAGTGTTTGTGATTTTAAATTTCTTTTTTGCAGCTTCCAGGATGCAGTTGACAGGTGAGTGGTTAGGGAGGGGACCGTGTGGGAGATGTGCCTACACGGGGCGTCCCTGTAAACGATGCAATTCACGATTGCGTCCAACCGATGCCTCCCACCTGAATGCTAATTTATGCAATTCCTGCTAGATTTGGTACAGCAGGCAAAGGGTGTATGACAGTACACCTGATTGGCTGACTGGCGTCTGCTGGCCAGATAGAGGCCGGATATTGCTCTAGCTGGAAGCTAGCAATTGTGTTTTTGTGCAGTTGGCATTCAATTTGCATTGTTTAAAAGGAAATAAATACTTCAGTCTCCATATCCCACTCACTACAAGTTCCCTTAGAGGCCACCTTTACAGCGTCAGAAGTTTACAGTTCCCGGTGACAGCAGGAAAGCAACATAACAGATCGGGACAGAGGGGCTGGACGTTATGCTTGTGTTGTGTCAGGTACAGCAAAGCATACAGTCAACGAAAAGTATCATTCACCGGTAATGCACTGCCGCACTGTGAACGTCACATAAGTGGTGCATTGCAGTGGGGTAAGCCACGTTACAAAGTGGCCGTTACACCATTACAACGCACCACTGTGAACGTGGCCTAAGCCAAATAAGTGTCAGGTGGGCATGGCAGAAGTTCAGTATCTCAACATCAGGTACTGGGAAGGTTGGTGCTATAATGGCTTGTCTTTGCCATTAAAGTATACCCAAGATGGAATGTGACATGATGAGATAAACGTGTATATACAGTGGCAAGAATGAAGAAAGAGTATGGCCCTGCAAAAAAACGCACCACAGGGTATAGGAAAAATACAAATTAGCCTTTACATTTACATCTTCATAGCCCAGTTATTGCTAACTGCTTGGATACTTCTTTGGTTTCTGCAGAGTTGGACAACATCTGCAGAGAATTCTGAATGGGAGTACTAGTGATATGAAGCATAATTAGATAAAAATGTGTATATATAGTACCATTATGACTCCTAGAACTTGTCTGTGTTCCCTTTTTTTTTCACTATAACAGGTAATAAATGACAGTCTTTCTGCAGCCAGTGATTCAAGCTTCAGTGTAGTCTCTCTGATAACTATTAAGGCATTGTTCACATTGCGTTCGGCTCGAGTGTCCATCCGTGTTGGGCTGTTTTTGAGGCGTCTTATTTTTACGATTCCCGGCACTTGGGTGGGCGATTTATTTTTGTGCTTAGCGGTTTTCTAAGCGTTTTTTCCGAGCGGTTTTGCAATTCACTCCCTGACGCAAGTTAGGAAGTGAACTCTTTGACCTGAAAAATAATAAATACAATGTATTTATTCTTAAAAACGCAAGCGCAATCACTACCCAAACGATTTTGTGAGCGTTTTGCGTTGCTCCTATACTTTCCATTGAGGCTGAATTGCCCAGAAAATGGTACACGCACCGCTTTGCTAGCCGCACAGCGCACGACCCTCGCTGATATGAACCTTCTCATAGACATTCATTGTCCACGTTGTCGGGGGGCGTTTTTAAAAACCGCACGCGGGCAGAAAAAAAAAAGCCGAAAACGCCTGCAGTGTGAACAAGCCCTAAAAGGCTATAAAACTTGTGATACATATTTCTGACAGCGGAGACGATCAGTAGGTCATCATTACTTTGTATGGGAACAGAACAAGGTAAAGAGAAGCATCATATGCCAGTGAGACAATTTAAAGGACAACTGTAATGAGACGGATATGGAGCCTGCCATATTTATTTCCTTTTAAGCATTACCAGTTGCCTGGCTCTCCTGCTGATCCTCTGCCTCTATTACTTTTAGCCATAGACCCTGAACAAGCATGCAGCAGAATAGGTGTTTCTGACATTATTGTCACATCTGACAAGATTAGCTGCATGCTTGTTTCTGGTGTGATTCAGACACTTCAGCAGCCAAATAGATAAGCAGGGCTGCCTGGCAACTAGTATTGTTTAAAAGGAAATAAATATGGCAGCCTCTATATTCTTCTCAATACAGTTGAGCTTTAATCTTCAGACAGTCTTGTTTAGAAGTATTTAATTGATGCGGATGCACTTGTCAGCATCAAGCAGCTGCTATGGTGGTCTCAGCCATATGCCTCCTTCCAAAAATGAGTACATTGGTGAACATTCATTATGCCATGTCACACTCTGAAATATATATATTTTTTTTTTTTTTAAATTACATTATTTATGAGGACTGTACAACTGCAAAGTGCCCTACTGTCTGTTAGCAAATGAAAATTGTATCACATTTGCAGCACCAAAGTGCACATCTAACCATCTAACAATGTACTTTAATCTGGGTGCCAGCCTGCCATGAAGCTCGATTTTATCTACAGTTCTTTACCTATTCTCAAAAATGATACACCTTAATAATGAAACAGAATGAGTAGCTTAAAACCACAACTCCCAGGGTCCTTCAAGCTTCTGATCTAATGCAAAAATAATAGGACAAATATACAGTAATGCAAGGGACTGTAATATGGCAATGAGGCTTGAAACGCAAAATCAGGAAGTGCCTGTGACACGCAAGCTCCGTGCTTCCTGTGTGTTACTTCCGGCCAGTCTGATCATTCAGGAACCCGGGTTGGAAGGAAAGCTGCAGGTCGGTGAGAATTAAAGACTAATTAGGGGGAGGTCGCAAGACACTTATCATGGATTGAATTACTTTATAAACATGGTTATTTACTGAGTGGTGAATGATTCAATCTAATGTGAGCCTGTGCATACATAATGTGAGCCTGTGTATACATATATAAATGTTTTTCTTTTAATAATGGCATTTGGAGGTTTGTAATAATGTATTGGGAAAGCAGATGGCTGATGAAAGAAGCCTAGATAAATGGAGCAGTTAGGTTTTAGTTATTTAAAGCACATCTAAAGTAAGAGAAATATGGAGGCTGACATTTATTTCCTTTTAAAGAGAAACCATAACCAAGAATTGAACTTCATCCCAATCAGTAGCTGATACCCCCATTTCCTTTTCACAAACGATCATCAGGGCTCTCCCGGCTCTGTATGGCTGATATTGGGGTGAGACCCCTCCCACAGTGTGTTGTCAGGACCATGGTTCTGACATCACACTGTGGCAGCCTTGTTACATTGTTGGAAATAACAGCTGTTTCCAACTGCTTAAAAAGCAAGCTGCATCTCCTTCCAATGACATCACCCGCCAACAGTAAAAATGTCACACCATGTGATAAATGTCAGAATGTAAATCGGGGAGAGGAAAGATTGTACAATGAGCAAACACGAACTAAATCATTTATACATCATTATTGAAAAATGAAGCACTTTTTTATTACATTATTTTCACTGGAGTTCCTCTCTAAACAATGCACATTGCCTTGCTGTTCTGGTGATCCTCTGCCTCTAATATTTTTAGCCATAGAGTTAAGGTTCGTATACACGTCCGATAAAGATCGTTCGTTACGAACGATTCGTGACGTTTACACGATATTCAAATTAGACTGAAAAGATCGTTCGTAATGAACGATTGTGTACACACGTGAACGATATAAGTATAAAGTACTGAACGACGAACGATAAAAAAATGCGTGCGCAAACGGAAGTGACGTTATGACAGGCAATAAGAACATGCGTTATCGGACGATCTTTGTACACACTGCAACGATTGAACGATTATCTTTCGAAAAAATCCGCCGGGTTGGATCGGTCCGATTGAACGATAACGATCGTTATCGTTCACAAAAACGATCGTTCACACTTTTTGAACGCACGATTATCGTTCCGATTGTCGTTATCGTTCGTTTTTGAACGATCGTTATCGTACGTGTGTACTCAGCTTTAGACCCTGAATAAGTATGTTGATGACTAGCCACTAGCCACATGTTTATTTAAGGTGTGTGATTCAGACACTGCTGATGCCAGAAAGATCAACAGGACTGCCAGACAACTGGTATTTGTTAAAAGTGGACCTGAACTCAGAACTTCTTCCAGGCTTTAATGCTGGGAATGCACGATAATTTTTTTCTGCAGATTTATTGCAGATTGATTTTCCGATCGATTTCCATTCACTTCAATGAGAAAACTCATGGTGTAATTCCAGCATAAAAGATACGCAACAGCGTAATAACCTTTAAAAAAAAAAACTTTTCTTTGTTACAGCTGATATAAGTTCAATAATAAATCTGCATTGTTTCTGCTTCCTGCTTTCATGGAAGCAGACATATTGTTAACATCCTGTGCTTTCAAATAAGCTTATCTGCCGGGGCAGTCAGCTGACACAAGGGAGAGATCAATTTACAACTTGTGATTGGACACAAACAGGCTAAACTCTCTAAATACATACAGGGTGCATTTCTCTATGTTTTCCTTCTGTCCTGTGCAAGAGTTCAGGTCCACTTTAAAAGTACATAAATATGGAGGCCTCCATATCTATCTCACTTTAAGGGCTGGAACCCACAAGAGCGTTTTTTTGAGCATTTTGGCAGCGCTGCGATACGCTAGCGTTTTGCCAAAACGCTCAGCTGATGTTAATGGATGGGGCAACTTCCACAGGAGCGTTTGCGTTTCCCAGAAACGCAAACGCAGGACATGCAGCATTTTGGGAGCGTTACCGCTTCAATGTAAAGTATTGAAACGCTAGCGGAACGCTCAGCAAAACCTAAACTGAGCGGTTTTGCTAGCGTTTTGCGGTTCAGCACACTGTAACAAAATTAAAAATAATTCACAGGACCAATCAGGATAAAAACGCAAAACGCTACACAACCGCTGAGCAAAAAAATACAATGTTGCAAAACGCGACCGCAAACGCGCATGAATCCGCTTGCAAACCGCTCAGACAGAACTCTAGCGGTAGCGTTTTGCGTTTGCTGTTTTCAGTGGGTTCCAGGCCTCAGTGTCCTTCAAAGGAACAAGAAGTTTGACGGGCTTCTTTAATTATGCGCCATATTTAATTTGCAACAGAATAAAAATGGTGGCAATTAATGTGAACAATACAGCCAAGATGCAATCCTGTATTAGATGTTATATCAATACTGTATTGCCAACCTCATGGATCTTTCAATTGATGAAGCTTTGATTGCTTGTCTGTGCGTTCCCCGTGCTGCACCCCTTCCTCCTATGTAATCTCTTGGCTGGTCAGCTGATCCAGCTTTCCTTTCCCTGTGCACCTCTCTGTTTTTGTATGTGATGACTAGAGATGGTCAGTGATATACAGTGGTTTGCAAAAGTATTCCGTCCCCTTGAAATTTTCCACATTTTGTCATATTACTGCCACAAACATGAATCAATGTTATTGGAATTCCACGTGAAAGACCAACACAAAGTGGTGTACGCGTGAGAAGTGGAATGAAAATCATACATGATTCCAAACATTTTTTTACAAATAAATAACTGCAAAGTGGGGTGTACGTAATTATTCAGCCCCCTTTGGTCTGAGTGCAGTCAGTTGCCCATAGACATTGCCTGATGAGTGCTAATGACCAAATAGAGTGCACCTGTGTGTAATCTAATGTCAGTACAAATACAGCTGCTCTGTGATGACCTCAGAGGTTGCCTAAGAGAATATTGGGAGCAACAACACCATGAAGTCCAAAGAACACACCAGACAGGACAGGGATAAAGTTATTGAGAAAGTTAAAGCAGGCTTAGGCTACAAAAAGAATTATAAAGCCTTGAACATCCCATGGGGCACTGTTCAAGCGATCATTCGGAAATGGAAGGAGTATGGCACAACTGTAAACCTACCAAGACAAGGCCAAACAAGACACAGGCCAAACAAGGAGAGCACTGATCAGAAATGCAGTCAAGAGGCCCATGGTGACTCTGGACGAGCTGCAGAGATCTACAGCTCAGGTGGGGGAATCTGTCCATAGGACAACTATTAGTCGTGCACTGCACAAAGTTGGCCTTTATGGAAGAGTGGCAAGAAGAAAGCCATTGTTAACAGAAAAGCATAAGAAGTCCCGTTTGCAGTTTGCCACAAGCCATAAGCCATGCGGGGGATACAGCAAACATGTGGAAGAAGGTGCTCTGGTCAGATGAGTCCAAAATGGAACTTTTTGGCCAAAATGCAAAACGCTATGTGTGGCGGAAAACTAGCACTGCACATCATTCTGAACACACCATCCCCACTGTCAAATATGGTGGTGGCAGCATCATGCTCTGGGGGTGCTTCTCTTCAGCAGGGACAGGGAAGCTGGTCAGAGTTGACAGGAAGATGGATGGAGCCAAATATAAATCTTGGAAGAAAAACTCGTGGAGTCTGCAAAAGACTTGAGACTGGGGTGGAAGTTCACCTTCCAGCAGGACAATGACCCTAATCATAAAGCCAGGGCAACAATAGAATGGTTTAAAACAAAACATATCCATGTGTTAGAATGGCCCAGTCAAAGTCCAGATCTAAATCCAATTGAGGATCTGTGGCAAGATCTGAAAACTGCTGTTCACAAACGCTGTCCATCTAATCTGATTGAGCAGGAGCTGTTTTGCAAAGAAGAATGGACAAGGATTTCAGTCTTTAGATGTGCAAAGCTGGTAGAGACATAACTGTAATTGCAGCAAAGGTGGTTCTACAAAGTATTGACACAAAGGGCTGAATAATTACGCACACCTCACTTTGCAGGTTTTTTTTTGTTTTTTTTAATGTTTGGAATCATATATGATTTTTGTTCCACTTCTCACGTGTACACCATGTCACAGGAGCCCTAGTGGTCAGACCGCAAACTGCCTTCCAATCGGTTTCAGCACACCAATCATGCAAGCTGTGGTCGCACTCGGTGCACGGAAATCGACGGAACTTGGGCAGCAGCCCGACCAGAAGGGAGCCTGTGAGGTACGGTAATTACAACTTACACACGATTTCAGGGTATAACTGCCACCACCACTGGTATGGGCCAGTGGACCCGACTGACTGACTAGTCCTGCGAATAAAAACGGTTAAACACACTCTATTCTGTCTAGATATCAACAATAGTAGCGTCTCTTCAGAGATCTGAGTTCAGTTCCTGTGTATGCTGAATAATAGGATAGCGGAACAGTGAATGACTTTGGTAAAGTCTTTATTCATGGCAATATAAATAATTAATATATACAGAAAATTATTAAAATCAACAATTATTGAAACATTAATAGCCAGTATGAAAAATAAAAGAAAGGGAGAAAAAATACTTAGTTTCATGGAAAGATGTCCTTTAGTGGGAAGAATCAAAGTTCCTTGGTAAAGTCCTTTGTTTCAGCTCAATTTAAAATCCAAGCAAAATGGAAAATGTCCTTTGTTTCAGTTCAGACAAGATGGCCGATCAAGATGGCCGCTAGCCATGTATCCTCTGGCTAGCACCAGACAGCTCTCATATAGATGGAATGTGGAGGACTGAGGGAGTGGTCCCTTGCAAACACTTTTGAACAATGCACACCTTTGGGTGGAGCCTCAAGTACAGCCCAGGGGTTGGACAGGTGCGGTGAGCTCCCTGGAGGGGTGCTCTATGCCCACCAAATATGACATTTGCCGTATTTCGGCTTACGCTTTCCGCATACACATGACCATCACATATTCATATTTCTCAGACTTGGCCAGTTCATATGATACCAAACTTGGGCATGTTTGCATGCCCGGTTAAAAAACGTTGCTACAGGTAGCCCCTACACAACCAATCCAGACTCTATTGATCTGAACCGCAATCGATGCAGAGAATCGAGTGCGATCGCATTTTCTTCACGGGCGGTTCCAGGACGCGTCTGCGGCCCCGCAACTGTCCGTGACACACCACTTTGTATTGGTCTTTCACGTGGAATTCCAATAAAATTGATTCATGTTTGTGGCAGTAATATGAAAAAATATGGGAAACTTCAATGGGGCCGAATACTTTTGCAAACCACTGTAATTATTCTGCCACGCATGCAATTTGTATGCTGCTTGAAGTGGGCCAATCAAATTCACTCCCTGTTGATTTTGATTGGCCCAGTTCCAAGCTGCATACAATTTGCATTGAATTTGCATGCAAGCCAGAATTATTATAATATATTTGACCACCTGTAGTGATGATGGCATGCCCAGTACACCACCTTGCCCTCGGCATAAATGTAAGGACA
This sequence comes from Hyperolius riggenbachi, assembly GCF_040937935.1. Lineage (NCBI taxonomy): Eukaryota > Metazoa > Chordata > Amphibia > Anura > Hyperoliidae > Hyperolius > Hyperolius riggenbachi. Next base: position 208,872,592 of record NC_090655.1, on the reverse strand, counting down.
GGAGAGCAGTTGCATGGGAGGGTGGTCCCAGCACACCTTATTAAGGAGGAGAGACCAACAGGGGCCAGGGCTACAAGGACAAATATTTGCTTTCATAGCAGCAATATAGAGGAAAAGAGACTACATCAGATGATGTTTGGGCAGATCGACCAAAAGACAAATCCCTCTCTGAGAGATCTGTTGGCTACCCATACGCCGCAGGACGATTCCCAATCAATTTCATGCTGAAATCGGTCCGGAATCAGCCTTGTGACGCTGCATCAGCCACCTGGCCGGCCTGACGCTGTCCCCCTTAATGGGGGAAGAGACCAAGAGCCAAATATAGTGTAGAGAGCCAATAGCCAATATAGAGTGTCTGGTGGATGACATTTGAACTCTGGGAACCGGAGAAAAAAACGAGAGCACTAAGGGCGTCAGTAGTGTAGCATCTCCAGGTAGTGATATACTCGTATAAAACAACTGCTGCTTACAAGTGTAGGTTGCTATTGGCAATAGTAGGCATGTGGAGAATTCCATCTCCACATAGATATGATGACTTTTTCTGTGTCTGGAGTCGCACTCCAAAAAAACAAACAAACATAAAAAACACTGGATGCAGTATCACAGAGAGTACCCCTAAAATGGTTTGGAAAACTATACTGGGTGGGAGAATGTGGACCAAAATGTTTGTATATGTGATTGTGCAATTAGCAAGGAACAGTCTTACCTCAGATTGGAGGTTTAAGAAAGGTTTGACACCAACCAAACAAGAATGACACGTTTCGTGGGACTTCTCAGCTTCTTCAGATCAATAATAGACAAAGTTTGTACAGTGATCAGCACGGACTTGGAGCTCCAAGTCTGTGCTGATCACCTTTCTCTGCACAACTGCCACTTCTTCAAGCACTTTTGAGTATCTGATCAAATGAGTGTCGGAGCTCGGCGCCTCAATGAATGTCTTCTGCTGAATAGATGTGGCTGATAAATGGCTTTATTGTGGCTTTTTATTTCTTGTTGCAGTCCCTTCTGAATATCCTACATGTAGCAGTCTCCCTCCTCATATAAGGATGGAGAAGGACAGGAATCACATGACCAAGGAAATATTAAACCTCACCCTGGAGATCATCTATCTGTTGACCGGAGAGGTGAGAGAGTTTAGCAATGTCACAATGTTATCCTGGTTAGTAAAACAAACACCACACTGAGGTGACAAGGGTTCTGGGATATCACGGCTAGTCTTGGACCATGTGACATGACATCACTGTTGTCTGATTGAAGCAAGGAGGGATTCTGGGAGTTTTATGTGGCATCAGTCATACCTTTTAGTAGAAAAGTCATACCTGTTAGTAGAAAGAAGAGTTAGTTGAAGTAAGGGATTGTGATAATGCCACATCACAACATTCTTTTCACTATAAGGTGGACCTACACCTACAGTCATTCTACAAAAGAAGACACAGTTAGGGCAACCATGTTTGTGGATGAAAGGAGGGACCCAAAAAATGATAAAATGTTCTAAAAAAGTTTAAAACATATAAAGCGGCAGTTCAGATTTACTTACCCGAGGCTTCATCCAACTCCCTGCAGTATATCAGGTCTCTCCAGGGTACCGATATCCCCTCTGAACGATCCCTGACTAGAAATCTAGCCATGGCTACTGCCCATGTGCAGTCCTGACCACATGCCTTCTGGATTGCGCTCTTGCGGCCAGGAGTGTTCTTTGTTTGCGCTGTTCACAAATACTTTAATTGCACATGCGCAGCCTCTGCAACCACAGTCCTAGTTGGGTATCTTTAGTAGTGGACCGCAAAACGTTGGTGTTAAATAAGGAGCACAGTGAGGGACCTGATATACTGCAGAGGGGCTGGAAAAAGTCCCATTACAACCAACACACACACACACACACACACACACACACACACACACACACACACACACACACACACACACACACACACACACACACACACACACACACACACACACACACACACACACACACACACACACACACACACACACACACACACACACACACACACACACACACACACACACACACACACACACACCTCTCTCTGTATTGGAACACAACAGTCAGTCTGAGACTGCTCCCTTTGGTCACATGGACATGCAGAGGGTGAGTGAGCACTGGCAGCCTATTATTACTCATACTTTATAGTGGGAGGGAAGGTGTAAGTAGGCAGTGGAAAATTGCAGGTGTAGAAATATGAAGCTATGAATTGATGTGGCAAGTACAGGCGGTCCCCTACTTACAATGAGGTTGTATTCTGGGAGATAGATTGCAAGTTTAATTTGTTTGTGGTCCTGTGTTAAACATGGTGAACTGTGGATATATGATTTACCTTCAGACAACTCAGAATTTGGACATATTTACACTTACCTAAAGGATTATTAGGAATACTTGTTCAATTTTTCATTAATGCAATTATCTAATCAACCAATCACATGGCAGCTGCTTTAATGCATTTAGGGGTGTGGTCCTGGTCTAGACAATCTACTGAACTCCAAACTGAATGTCAGAATGGGAAAGAAAGATGATTTAAGCAATTTTGAGCGTGGCATGGTTGTTGGTGCCAGATGGGCCGGTCTGAGTATTTCACAATCTGCTCAATTACTGGGATTTTCATGCACAACCATTTCTAGGGTTTACAAAGAATGGTGTGAAAAGGGAAAAACATCCAGTATGCAGCAGTCCTGTGGGCGAAAATGGCTTGTTGATGCTAGAGGTCAGAGGAGAATGAGATGGCTGATTCAAGCTGATAGAAGAGCAATGTTGACTGAAATAACCACTCGTCACAACCGAGGTATGCAGCAAAGCATTTGTGAAGCCACAACACGCACAACCTTGAGGCGGATGGGCTACAACAGCAGAAGACCCCACCGGGTACCACTCATCTGCATTACAAATAGGATAAAAAGGCTACAATTTGCACAAGCTCACCAAAATTGGGTAATTGAAGACTGGAAAAATGTTGCCTGGTCTGATGAGTCTCGATAGAGTCAGAATTTGGCATAGACAGAATGAGAACATGGATCCATCATGTCTTGTTACCACTGTGCAGGCTGGTGGTGGTGGTGTAATGGTGTGGGGGATGTTTTCTTGGCACACTTTAGGCCCCTTATTGCCAATTGGGCATCGTTTAAATGCCACGGGCTACCTGAGCATTGTTTTTGACCATGTCCATCCCTTCATGACCACCATGTACCCATCCTCTGATGGCTACTTCCAGCAGGATAATGCACCATGTCACGAAGCTTAAATCATTTCAAATTGGTTTCTTGAACATGACAATGAGTTCATTGTACTAAAATGGCCCCCACAGTCACCAGATCTCAACCCAATAGAGCATCTTTGGGATGTGATGGAACAGGAGCTTCGTGCCCTGGATGTGCATCCCACAAATCTCCATCAACTACAAGATGCTATCCTATCAATATGGGCCAACATTTCTAAAGAATGCTTTCAGCACCTTGTTCAATCAATGCCACATAGAATTAACCACCCTGGCGTTCTATTAAGATCGCCAGGGCGGCTGCATGAGGGTTTTTTGTAAATAAAAAAAAAAATATTTCATGCAGCCAACTGAAAGTTGGCTGCATGAAAGCCCACTAGATGGCGCTCCGGAGGCGTTCTTCTGATCGCCTCCGGCGGCCAAAAGTAACACGGAAGGCCGCAATGAGCAGCCTTCCGTGTTTGGCTTCTCCTGTCGCCATGGCGACGAGCGGAGTGACGTCATGGACGTCAGCCGACGTCCTGACGTCAGCCGCCTCCGATCCAGCCGTTAGCGCTGGCCGGAACTATCTGTTCCGGCTGCGCAGGGCTCAGGCGGCTGGGGGGACCCTCTTTCGCCGCTGCTCGCGGCGGATCGCCGCAGAGCGGCGGCGATCGGGCAGCACACGCGGCTGGCAAAGTGCCGGCTGCGTGTGCTGCTCTTTATTTCATCAAAATCGGCCCAGCAGGGCCTGAGCGGCAGCCATCGGCGGTGATGGACGAGCTGAGCTCGTCCATACCGCTAAGATGGCAGTTCTGAAGGCGAAAGGTGGTCAAACACCGTATTAGTATGGTGTTCCTAATAATCCTTTAGGTGAGTGTATGTTTGTAGTATAAAGCATTGTTTTTGGTTGTTTTCTATGTGATTTTAAAGTTTTTTACAACTATTTATAAAAGTTTATACAATATCATAATATTTAACAACAAAAATATATAATAAAAAGACTAGATTACTTACCGGTAATGTCTTTTCTGGTAATCCGAAGGACAGCACCCTGAGAAGATGTCCACTCCCACATTCACTGGACAGGACCGCACTAAAGAATTTGCATAGTTAGGCAGTATAAAAGGCAGCATTTCACATACCACATCAGTTATAAAAAAAAGACAAGACACCAAATGATGCTTCAATATAAATTTTTTATTTACATGGGTGGGCGTCAACGGGTGCTGTCCTTCGGATTACCAGAAAAGACATTACCGGTAAGTAATCTAGTCTTTCTCTGGACATCCTCGGACAGCACCCTGAGAAGATAAACAAGAACCTGATATCTAGGGAGGGATAACTGCCTGTAAAACCTTTCTGCCAAAGGCTAAATCTCTACTAGCAGATACGTCTAGCTTATAATGTTTAGCAAAAGTGTTTGAAGAAGACCAGGTAGCTGCTCGGCAAATCTGCTCAATACTGGCTCCTGCCCTCTCTGCCCAAGAAGTTGACATCGATCTCGTGGAGTGAGCCTTGATGGATGCAGGCACTCTCTTATTCTGCACGCTGTAGGCCAGGGAAATGGCCTGTCTTAACCATCGTGCTATGGTAGCTTTTGAAGCTTGCCTTCCTCTGTTTGGTCCTGAATGAAGGACAAACATCGCCCTAGACCTTCTCCAACTGTTAGTGACCTCCATATACTGTAAGATACAGCGTCTAACATCAACAGCCTGCAACTTCCTTTCCTTGTCATTTGAAGGATTTGGACAAAAAGAAGGTAAGTAAATCTCCTGTGACCTGTGAAAATCCGAGACCACTTTTGGTAGAAAGGTAGGGTCCATCTTTAAAGTGATGCGATCGTCTGAAACAATGCAGTATGGTTCATCAATCGACAAGGCCTGGATCTCGTTTACACGCCTTGCAGAACAAATTGCTAGTAGAAACACTGCCTTCAAAGTAAGGTTTTTCTCCGATATTTCTGATAATGGCTCAAAGGGATGTAATGAAAATGCCTGTAACACTGTGTTTAAATCCCAAGGTGGGGTCCTTATTCTCTGTTTTGGTTTCAACCTAGACGTTGCCTGGAAGAACTGAATTATAAAGCGATCTTCTGACAATTTTTTCTCCAAGAATACACTTAATGCAGCCGTCTGTACTTTTAATGTGCTGATGCTTAGGCCCATTGCGAATCCTGCCTGTAAAAACTCGAATACAGAGGATATCAAAGTTCTTGAGACCCCTTTCCTTGAGCACCAATCAGAATAAGTTCTCCAAGCCTTCGCATACATTTTTCTAGTTACCTCCTTTCTGCTGCAAATCAAAGTTCTTATAAGTTCTTCTGAAAATCCCTTTTGTTTCAGGAGTGTCCATTCAGGTTCCACGCTGTTAGCTTGAACATGGTCAGCTGTGGATGGAAGAACGGGCCCTGAGATAGTAAGTCTGGTCTGTTCGGTAATATCCAGGGATCCTCTACAGCTAACCTTTTCAGCAGCGAAAACCAAGGTCTTTTTGGCCAAAAAGGAGTTATCAATATCGCTCTGACCTTCTCCTGCATTATTTTGTTCAGTACTTTCGGAATCACTGTAATTGGTGGAAAGGCAGAGACCAGAGGAAACTCCCACTTGATTGAGAAGGCATCTATGACCTTTGAGTTGTCCTCCCGAGAGAGGGAACAGAACTGAGGGCATTTGTTGTTGTGCTTGGAAGCAAATAAGTCTATGTCTGGACTGCCCCATTTCTGCAGAATCTCTTGAAACACTTCCTGGTGAAGGCTCCACTCGTCCTGTAACAAAGTCTCCCGACTGAGTAAATCTGCCATGCAATTTCGAGAACCTTTCAAATGTATAGCTTTTAGAGAACAAGTCCATTGTTCCGCCCAGGACATTATCCTTTGAGTCTGACTCCAAAGGGAAGCACTCCTGGTACCCCCCTGCCTGTTCAGGTATGCCACTACTGAAGAATTGTCTGTCTGGATCAACACATGTTTCATCTGGAGGAATGAGGAGAAATGTTCTAGAGCCAATCTGACTGCTTCCAACTCTCTGTTGTTCGATGGCATGCTGCTTAGAGTTTGAGACCATAGACCCTGGGCTGGCATATTCTTGAAGTGTGCCCCCCACCCTATTGCACTTGCATCTGTTGTCAGAATGCATTCTGTTGGAAAGTTCCAGAGACGGCCTGTCGAGAGATGTACTTGTTCCTTCCACCAGTCCAAAGAAAGCTTCACCTTGGGAGGGATCAGTACCCTGTCGTCTAGAGAAGACTTCTTCTTGTTCCATACCCTCAGGATCCATACCTGGAGTTGCCTTGAATGAAACTGTCCCCAAACCATAGTCCTGAAGGCAGAAGTCATGAGCCCCAGAAGTGACATAGCTTCTCTTATTGTTGTGGTCTGAGCACTCTGAAAGGAAAGAATACAATTGATTAATCTTTGACCCTTATCAACAGGCAGAAAAACTTTCTGAACAGAAGAATTAATCGTAAGGCCTAAATAATTCATGACTTTTGAAGGTTGAAGACAAGATTTCTCCCAGTTCATGAGCCAACCTAATGACTCCAGAAAGTTAATTGTATAGCTCAACTGATATGAAACTGACTCTGTAGAAGGGCCCCATATCAGCAGGTCATCTAAGTATGATATAACCTGAATAGATCGTATTCTAAGCACTGACAGAACTTCTGCCATTATCTTAGTAAATAACCATGGTGCTGATGATAACCCAAATGGTAAAGAAGTGAACTGGTAATGTCTTACCTCCCCTGCAGTCCTGATGGCAAATCTCAGAAACCTCTGTGATCTCAGACTCATGGGGATGTGTAAGTATGCATCTCTGAGGTCTAGGGACACCATATAACAGTCTCTCTGTAGTAGGTTCACTACTGTCCTCATATTGTCCATTCGAAATCTTTTGTATAAGATGAATCTGTTCAATGACTTTAGATTTATGATGAACCTGTAATCTCCTTTGGGTTTTTTGACTAGGAAGACAGGGGAGTAGAAGCCTGCATGCATGTGAGAGGCGGGTACCTGGCGTATCACCTTCTTCTCCAGTAGGGAGGCAATCGATTCCATCAGTGCCTTCTGAACAATCATATCCTTTGGGTGGGGGGTTACACAAAATCTTGAATGAGGAATCCTTACAAACTCCAGATCGTATCCCTCTAATACAATCGATCTTATCCATTTGTTCTGGAAATGTTCCTGCCAAGTCTCGAAAAAATGCGTGATCCTTCCTCCTACTGGAATTATGGCGTCATTGTTGCTTTGGCGTTGTAACTGAGCTGGAGGGATTAAGTAGGAAATTTGATCTGGCTCTTGGACCTTTTGCTGTATTCCATCTTCCTCTACCACTTCCTGTAGAGGTATTGCTTTGCTTCTTCTGGTTACGAAAGGATCTCTGGAAACGAAAAGTTTTCCTCTTAATTGGGAAATTTTTCTTCCTATCTGATGATCTGTCAAGGGTCTCCTCCAACTTGCTACCAAACAAAAGGTTTCCCTCACACGGAATGCCACATAAACGTGATTTTGATGATGAATCTCCCTGCCATGTTCTTAGCCAAACCGCACGTCTTGTAGAATTTACTAATGCTGATGTCCTAGCTGACAGCCTTACAGATTCATCTGCTGCATCAGAAAGATAATTTACTACTAGAAACAAGGTAGGGAATGCTTTCAAGATCTCCTCTCTTGGCGTATCTCCTGCTATATGCATATGAAGTTGTTCTAACCAGATTTTTAAGCAACGTGCCATGGCTGTGGATGCAACAGCAGGTTTAAACCCTGTAGTAGATGACTCCCATGCTCTACGCAATAAGTTGTCCATCTTTTTATCCATGATATCTTTTAAAACACCTGAGTCCTCAAACAGGAGGTCTGAACTTCTAGACATTCTAGAAATTGAGGGATCCAGCTTCGGAACTGGACCCCAAAATTTCTGATCCTCAAGTCTAAAAGGATATCTTCTAGCTAACGATTTTGGCCAAAATACTCTCCTTTCTGGTACATTCCATTCTTTGTCTATCATCTCCTTAAGGTTCTCATGAACCGGAATGAAGGTTGATTGTACCACTGACAGGCTTTCATACATTTTATCCATAGCAGACAATTCCTTATGTTCGGCTTTAACACCCATAGTAATATGCATTGTAGACAGTAACTTATCCAAGTCATCAACAGCAAAAGCAAACTTTGCAGATTTCAATGCCTTTTCCTTTTCTTCCTCCGAATCAATAAAACTACCCTCAAAAGATGAATCCTCCACCTCTCCCTCAGAGAGATCTGATACTTCCTCCTCTCTATCAAGCTTCCTTTTCTTAGATGGATGTTGCGTTTTATCAGAAGAAACCTCTGTAGGTGCTGAAGGAAGGGGAGGGGTAGGAGGGGGAGGAGAGGTGTGGGTAGCCACTCCTTTGAAAGCTTGAAAGGTAGATGATAGTTCAGATTTCATCCATCCCACAAACTCCTTTAATACCCCAGAAGATTCTTGCTTCACAACCTTATCAGCACATTTCTGACATAAAGATTTTGAAGATATAGGAATCCTAGTGGAACAAATTGAACATCTCTTTGTATCAGTTTTCTGTTCTGCTTTCTTATGTTTTTCTCCTTTATCTCTTGGATTGGGCTGTATAAGAGAAGGAGAGAGAACAAAACAGAAAAAAAGCCCCTCAGTAAAATATACTAATATAGTATATAAAATATAAATGTAAAGCAATCCCACCAGCAGGATTAGTTTACCAGAGAGGAATTGGAACCTTGCTCCGCAGCCTGAGAGGAGGATCCAGCAGCCTGCTCCATGGTCAGCCGATTCACACTGGAGGCTGAAACCCAGGAGTCTTAAATACCCACAAGCCCACCCAGCCAAAACGCCCCCTGTGCAGCCGAAAGAGGTGCCTACCTACAACCATTGCCGTCCGCAAGTTCCGTAGGACGCTGACAGGCTTCCTGAGCCCGCAATGGCGCTCGGCGTTCCCCTCCTGGCTGCCTCACATGACCCGATCAGCTGACAGAGGGCGAGTAAACCGGAACTTCCGGTTTCCGCGTGTGCGCGCGCTCTGGGCGGGCTTCCGTAGTGTCTGGCGTCTATGCTGCGGAAAGCTCCCCACCTTAGACCAGCCTGGCTTACGGTATTCCTGGCAGCCTTCTGGCAGCAGCCCCTGCTCCCTGGCATGGAAAGCCTCAGACGTTTCGACGAAGTGCATCCTGCGTGGACAGGACAAAAAACTGATGTGGTATGTGAAATGCTGCCTTTTATACTGCCTAACTATGCAAATTCTTTAGTGCGGTCCTGTCCAGTGAATGTGGGAGTGGACATCTTCTCAGGGTGCTGTCCGAGGATGTCCAGAGAAAGTAGTATTGTATATTTTGTACATGAAGACAACTTTGTATCTCTGAAATGTTGTAACCTGAGCCGTTTCACTCACCTAGAGCTTCTTCCAGTCCCTAGAAGTCTGTTAGTTCCCACACCGTAGTTCCGCTCTGAGCCAGGCCTCCACTCTCTCCTTCGGGAGGTCGCAACCCGCGGCCAGGATCTCCTGCGCAGGCGCACTGCGTGCTTCTCATGATCGTGCTCCCGTCGCCGGGAGTGCTCTGCTCTTGCGCAGTTCAGAAATTTCGGAATTGCGCAGAGCGGGTTGCGATATTCTGAAGGAGAGAGTGGAGGCCTGGCTCAGAGTGGAACTACGACGTGGGACCTAACAGACTTCTAGGGGCTGGACGAAGCCCTAGGGGAATGAAACTCCTCCTTCCTCCCCGGATGTATCCTTTAATGTTTAAAGTAAAAGATTTTATGCTCAATTCATACAAAAAATATTCCTTTAAAGGGACTCAGAGCTGACAAATTAAAAAGATTTTATATATACCTGGGGCTTCCTCCAGCTCCATCCCCTCCGATAGCTCCCACGCCGCTGCCTGCCGCTTCGAGAAACCCAGTCCCATCACTGACGTCAGTCGTGGCCAGCTACGCAGGAGAAGTGCGCTCTTCTCTTATGTTAGACTGGCTCCGACTGACGGAAGTGCGGGGACCTGGTTCCTGAAGCTGCGGGCAGTGGAGGACAGGGGCGTGGGATCAATCAGAGCGGATGGGGCTGGAGAAAGCCCCAGGTATGTATAAAATCTTTTTAATTTGTCAGCTCTGGTACACTTTAAGTGCACATTAAAAAAGCTGTGTGACTAAAACATATATCTGTACTTGATTCCTATGTGAAACCATGGCTGTCACTTTTGCCAAGTAGTTCTGTTTATGTGAAGTCATTATAAGGCCACTTTACAGACACTGTGACAGAAGCTGCATTTATTTGTATGTTATGTATAGGATTATGTACCAGTAAGGAAATCCAGTGTACATATCACAAGAAGTATGAGCGCACGTGTGTCAGGCGGGTGGAGCAAGGGCCCCATATTGGATGCTGCAACGCACTCTCCAACACCTGAGAGTCACAATGACAAGAAGATCCTAGAAGTCACTAACAAGATCATTGAGCTGCTGACCGGAGAGGTGAGCAATGCTGAGAATTGTGGGATATTATCCAGTAACACACGGGGTTTGTCTAGATGGTGACTCTTGCATTGTGTTTGGCAGGTTCCTATGAGGTATCAGGATGTCACTGTGTATTTCTCTATGGAGGAGTGGCAGTATATAGAAGGACATAAGGATCTCTACAAGGATATCATAATGAAGACTGAGCTGCCCCTCAAAACAAAAGGTAAGGCTCATTGGTAGATCAAAGCCCCCTCTCCCTTGGTTTAACCTGTTTAACTCTGTTGCTACGCATATCTATGACCCTGAGGACTTCATTTCAGCATCAGGGGTGTAGATACACGTATCCTGTGGTTTTGAGTGAAGTGCACCCCCCCCCCCCCCCCAAAAGCTCCTGCTCCCAGGGACAGAATCATGTTGGGGGAGCATGCCTGGCTGTGCATGCGCAATGAAGCGTGACTCAGCCAGGTTTTCGGGCAGTATTGTGGGTGACAGGAGCCACCCGGGGAGACGGCGAGGAATGAGCAGCTTCAAGCCCCAGGTAAGTATAGAACCTGAGACGCTTCTCGTCTCAGGTTCTCTTTAAGGGGAAATAACTTGTGGTGGGGAAGTGGTTAAAGTACACCATTAACTCAAAAAACAAAAAAAGGTATATACTTGCCTTGCTTCCCTGATCCATTGCGACTCCTTATCTTCATTGCCACGTTCCTCTTCACGTACAAGTGTGGCTTCACTGCCCAGGCACCGCTGAGGCTCACGCCTGCGCAGTAGCACAGAGCCGATCGTGCATGGAGCGAAAAGCCATGCCCAAGCGGTTCCAGGCAACTGCGCAGGTGCGGGCTGTAGTTCATAGTGTGGCATCGTTCATACATGGATGGGAGCACGGCTGCAGGCAATCTTTCACATCACAGTTGAAGCTTGTTCAGAGGGAGGGGCATACGAAGATTAGGGGAGTCTCTGGACCATCCAGTGGCTTTCCCAACTGAGGTAAGTATAGAACTTTTTTTTTTAAATTACAGGTGTGCTTTAAAGAAAGATGAGGCCTGTGCATTCTTGAATGCAAATGTGCTGTGCACTGTTAATAACTGATTAACTGACTAAAACAGAGTTAAAGGGAACCTAAAGTGTAATAAAAGTGCATTGTACTCCCCAAGCCCTATTAGCCAGGTACTCTGCCCAGCTAATTCTGGTGAGCGCCCGGCTCTCATGGCTTCCCTCCCCACTTCTCTCCTATCACGAAAGAACATGGAGAGGAGGCAGAGCCAGCCAGAATTACTTGATTCAGGTTTGCCTCGCCGCTCTATTCATCCGCTGCCTCCCCCCCCCCCCCCCCTAGAACTGGGCATGGGCGGAACACTCCCGATGTCAGGAATGTGGTCGTGGAGGTACAGGGTGGCCTGCAACTGGCTAAATCAGATAGCTTTCAAAGTAACTGAGCAGAACAGCGCAGAATGCCGGCGAGCACCAGGACTGCAGGGGGCTGGAAGAAGCTCCAGGTAAGTTAGACTGCCCATATTTTTCACTTTAAGTACCCTTTAACAACAGATGTGGACCATTATTACTCTTTTGTTGAAGGATAGTGATGGGTGTTACAGGGTCGTCAGTAAAGTCATGGAGAACCTGAAACACTCAGTTTTTTTTTTTTGTAGAAGGCCAAAAGAACCAAAAATCCACCCTTCTAAAAAAGCCAGTTAGCAAGTTTTTAGTTTACATGAGTAAAGCTACTTCCCTAAGTGATCGTTTCAGATCAGTGAGTAAATATACAAACCACATGCTCATGCACACACAAAAAAACGGGCATTTTAATGTTACCAAGCTGTGTAGTATATGTGGTAGACAGCTGTTTCAAGCTATTTTTGTCTGAAGAATTCAATTAATTTCCTTGCTGGATCTTGCATGGGACTTCAATCACACATGACAGATGCTGCTGATTATTTACACATATTTGAAGATATATATCTGCTTTCTATCATTCTGAACAGATTCACAGTATTATGCTGAGAATACATGGTTCGTTTTTTAGGTGATTAGGTGATTCGATAGATAATTTCTGACATGTCCGATCTCCCTTTCGATTCTTTCGATTTCTGATAGAAGTGAATGGAAAAAGATAAGAAAAACGAGCGGAAGATAAGAGAATCGACTGCAGAATCGAGCAAAAACGATCGAGAGGAGAAACGCACGGCAGAAACGAACCGTGTACTCCCAACATTAGACCAATGAAGATAGTTTCTGTATGCTGGATGTGCTGCATAGTAATGCCCATAGTGAGAACTGTTCTTTGTAAATGTCATTTTCTTCATATAAAACATGAAAAGATGAAAAAGGCCTCTGCGTTGCTATTTGCTAGTAATTACTGGAAATATATGTGGCATTTAGAATTGAAGTTAAAGGGATACTGTAGGGGGGTCAGGGGAAAATGAGTTGAACTTACCTGGGGCTTCTAACGGTCCCCCGCAGACATCCTGTGTTGGCGCAACCACTCACCGATGCTCCGGCCCCGCCTCCAGTTCACTTCTGGAATTTCTGACTTTAAAGTCAGAAAACCACTAGGCCTGCGTTGCCGTGTCCTCGATCCTGCTGATGTCATCAAGAGCGCACAGCGCAGGCCCAGTATGGTCTGTGTCTGCGCAGTACACTCCTGGTGACATCAGCGCGAGCGAGGACACGGGCGTGCAGGCGCAGTGGTTTTCTGACTTTAAAGTCAGAAATTCCAGAAGTGAACTGGAGGCGGGGCTGGAGCACAGGTGAGTGGCTGCGCCAACACAGGATGTCTGCGGGGGACCATTAGAAGCCCCGGGTAAGTTCAGCTCATTTTCCCCCGACCCCCCTACAGTATCCCTTTAACTTTGATAGCTGTCCTTTGACAACAAGCTAGGCAGGGGCTGCAGCCTTTCAATACATGATAGCAGACAATATTTAAAAAATCTATAGTTGTGTCTTACTGAACCAGTCCCAGAGTTTGCTGAAGTGCTGATAAGACATCAGAAATATTTAACGTACATTTTTCAAAGGCATATCAAAATGCACTGTAGGAAGTTTACTGTCACTAAGGAAGAGTTACACCTTACACTGTGCACACTGCTGGTAACACGCTGGTATTATAAAACAGGGATAAAAGCAATAATGAGCCCAATAGATTTGAAAATAAACCTAGATGTTTACTTTCCCTGTAAACTAATATTAAAAGTAAAATGTATGCTCATATTTGATCACATATGCAGCAGGGCTGTCACCACTGTCACTAGAGTTCTAATCCATGATGCTAGGCTTTTCTATGGTATTTTAACCCTTTAGCAGCCAATTTATTTAGAGGCTTTCAAGTGCTCCAGGCCAATTTATTTTAGAACATTTTTTTACTTCTTATTTGTTACATTTCCCTGCTACTAATTAGTACTACTGTAATGTGTATTTATGGTCACTTGTCACTAGGGGGCAGTATGAGACAATAACAGAGGACTTCTGCTTTCATTTTCTATGTTTTCTGCTAGTAGAGAGAAGTCAAAGCATTCCAAGAAATTACAGCACAACCAGTTCTGCAGACTGAGGTCAAAAGCAGTACATTTATCTCGAACCAGATAACTCTATTGAAGTTGCTACTATACGTAGTACTATACTATAGTAAATTTATGATTTGCACTATTTACCAGAGCAGTTAAGATACGTTTTTTATTGTTTTGCCATGCAAATTTTGTTAATAGTAAAACTTTAATAAGTTTTGAAACCAAAAAAATAACTTTGATATACTTTTTTACAGCAGTACAAGGGAGCAACGATACTGAAGTAGAGAAACAAAATATGTCATCGCCACCTCCCTCTGTAAACAGTAGTGAAACCATTGCACCAAATAAAAACAGTATAAAAAATTGTAGATGGAAACGGCCACAAAAATGGAGAACCAAGTACATAAGAAAAGCAACAGCAGCTCCTGCTGTAGACAAACACACTTCAGCATCTATGGAACATACAGGGTCATCATATGCATCTCCAGTGACTGCTGGCTCCCTTGCCACTAGTAGTCCCTTTACCCCATGTGAGATGAAAGAAGGTGCTCTTCAGGATCCTTCTAATTCTGCACAGACGCAAGCTACACCTAAAAATGTGAAATCTGAATTTTCCTCTTCCACTCCTGCACATCCCTTGGAAGCTCCTAATTTTGAACCTGCAGGACTTACAGAAACCAAAGGTCCAAATGGGAACACTGATGATTTTACCTCCTATTCAACAGCCAACCCTATAGGTTTTCATCAGACAATGTATAGCCCTCAACCTATTAAGGAGGAGCCTGTGTCAAGTGATGAGGACAGAACTACAGGTTGTCTTCCTGAAGATGATCCACACCAGCCTACAAACCATGACGAAGATCCCTTGAGTCAAATCAAGGAAGAACCAAACTTGCTTTCAGAAAACCATCTTCCGGAATTTAATCTTTATGATATTGCTGACCAAGGCAAATATGACTCTGCTCATGTTAACATAGAACCAGTCTCAACTGAGGAAGCGTATGCATCTCCAGATTATTTTCAGAGATCATATTCTACCACAGGTCTTAAACCAAGAACATGTGTGACTGCGAATCCACCAGCCATAAATGGTAAGAATTATGAAGATAATAATATATCAACACAATGTACAAATGTAAGTTCATTAAAATATCGCCCAACTCCAAATTGTTCTTCAAGACAATATGCAGCCAGAAATCGCTGTACAGCTCTAGAACAGACATCGGTACGTGCCACCTCAAATGCTGCAATGAGACATTATGTACCCCCAGATCATTCAAAGAAAAAACATACGGTTATAGATCATACACAAAGACAATTTGATTTTAGGAATGAAGGTTTCTCTGACAAAGGAAGCCATGGTTTCTACTCTACTCTAGATCGAAACAGTGTAAATGATAATGTAAGAAAGCTTACCCAGAAGACAGGTAAAAAGCTGGCCCTCACTATTGGTTGTGATTACAACAAATACCATGAAAAAATGACCTCCACAAACCACCAGACCTTGCAGACCTCACATTCTGCGCATGTCTGCTCTGTTTGTGACAAAAGCTTCACCTCCAGCTTTGGCCTGGTCAGGCACCAGACCATCCACAATGGGAATAAGGTGGCATGTCCGCAGTGTGGTAAACTGTTTTTCTACAAGTCCAGCCTGCACATCCACCAGCGAATTCACACCGGGGAAAAACTTTTTGGTTGTCCAGTTTGTGGAAAATGTTTTACTAACAACTCAAACCTCATCGTTCACCAACGAATTCATACAGGCGAGAAGCCATTTTCTTGTTTGACATGTGGTAAACGTTTTGGCCACAAAGGCCACCTCAACAGACACCTGAGGACTCATGAATCAGAACAGGCAACAGCCAATGAAGAAAATGTAGGCAATATTGGACCTTACAACTCGACAAGCCCGAAAGTGAATCGGTTGTCTCTCAAAGTATATGACACCAGTGCCAACTGTTCTTCTGATAAAAGTTATTAATCTGTGTCTTTTCTAGCCCTAAAAAAATATATTGTAATGCTAGGAACAGATGTTTGTGTTTGGATTAGCTTAATGGTCTAGTCAGATACCTTATGGGTACATTGATGAGAGATAAGATATTGCCTATAAAGGCAAGATATATCGCTGCACCCCTCGTACCCTGGTTGGCAACAGTCTTAAGGTGCGTACACACGCACGACAGCAGCCAACGACGGGTCCGTCGGCACCTCCCGCTGGGCGGGTTTTCAGCAGACTGTAGTGCGCCGGGCGGATCGTTCAGGAACAGCCTTATCAGTCCGCCGATGGTGCATAAACACGCACTACAGTCTGCTGAAAACCCGCCCGGCGGGAGGTGCCGACGGACCCGTCGTTGGCTGCTGTCATGCGTGTGTACGCACCTGAAGACTTCCAACTGGTTCAATATTAGATTAAAAATGTACAAAAGAGGTGCACTTCTGTGGTCTTCGTGGCAAACATCAAGCAGCTTCTCTCTGACCACACAAAATCATACAGCTCAATGGCAATCATGTTCCTCCTCAATTGATCACCCTCACCACCCCCTTTTTTCATCTCTCCAGTGATGCTCTGACACCCAGTGGACTTGGTATGCATGATCATGTGACTGTATGAGTATTGCGGGTGCAGCAGGATATCCCAGCTGCATTGCTGTGTCTGCATCTGTGATGGTGGTACTGTAATACATTTGGTGGTCTTTAACCCAGTATGAAAGAAAAGTAGACCATTTAGTGCAGGATTGTACCTCGGTGTGGGTAGCTGCTCTTGGAAACCAACATATACCTGTACACACACAGACATTTATAATTTTCAGCCTTTCCTAGTTTAGTTTGCAAAACAAAAGTTTGCCTTCTTAAAACAGAAGGTATTTGTTATTATTCAGGTTGGAGTGAGCTCTGAGATGTCTCCCACAATGCATCACTGCTGAATATGCAAATCATCCTTTGTTGTCCCTGTAAGTTAACCACACCTCCACATCCGCTGGAATGAAATGATGTGTCAGCTTGTTAATTGTACAGAGCCACAATAATCCAAGACTGTTTCGGATTGGTTGATCAGGGCTCTTTGGTCCTTTGTAGCCCCTTACTTACTCCAAGAAGTTCTGGTTCACTATGAGCTTGCTGGGTAGTCTGTAACTCGTTCAGTTTGGAAAGCTTATAAAGCGTGGGCCGTTGGTTGTAGGGATCAGTGATGGGCCTTTTCACACACTGCCTTTTCAATTTGTGGAGCGAATGCATTTTGCAGAGACAAGGACACTTGCTTTTCAGACAAATCAACCATGCTCCCTTCCACCACTTACGATGTGATGCTTGTGTAATTGCAATGCACTGGCTGCAGCCGTTTTGGTGCGATTGCTATTCAATGCAACTGAATTGGACTTTCCAGTTGCTGCACAGTCTGACCCTCCCTCCAAAAACACACAAAGCTAGTGCAGAGGGAAAACTATTGTGGTCTCCCCTGTTCACTAGCTATTTGTAACAGAAAAAAGCCAGTGGAAGCTGAGACCCTTCTAATTGTATAATATTCATCATCAGATTCATAAAAAAAAAAATCTATACTGATTTTCATATAATTGTATTTATTTATGTTGACATGTTTACAAATTAATTATTATTTATAATTATTTGTGTTACTTTTTTTTATAAATAAAAGTTTAACACGGGGTGCAAAGTCTCATGAGGTTTCAGTAATGGAGCTCATCAATAGCTGTATGCCTGGAGGCACCCCTTCTACCACTGAAGCAAATAGACAAAATTCAGAGGGCTTGATTCACAAAAGCGTGATAACTGATGCAGTTACCACGCGATGTGACGCACGCGAAGGTCTGCTCGCACATAAAGGCTTACGCCCGCGTGCTAAACGAAGGTTTGCGCGCAATATGCGTGAATCAAGCCCAGTGTATTCATTTGGTTTAATGACCCACTTTTTACAGCAATCTATAAACTACCTTTGAGAGCTAATTTTAACGAGGCAGCTTCTGGCTGCATATGTGATATATGTGATAATATTCATTGGTGGTAATTTATATATTTAAAGCGGACCCAAACCAAACATTTTTTTAATTAAAAATATTAAGTTGCACCACTCTGACACAATCAAACATAAATAAACACTCCTTCAAACCTATGATCATTTCAGTGCATGCTTTTCACCCTTCTCTTTTCATAACTAGGGTTATACTGGGGGCAGCCATTAGCAATTCCTCCATTGCCGGACACCACCACCTACTCCACCAGAATCACCGGCAATTTGAAAGGAAGGGAGGGGTTCCTCCAATAAATGTAAAATATTTTATATTTGTCATCATGCAGCTGAAAAAAGGCTGCTATTTATTATTATAATTTAGAAAATAGATTTTATTTCTGAAATCTTGTATTTTTAATTTGGGTCCACTTTAAATGATTCAGAAAAAAAAAATATCTTCCTTACTACTAAATATGATAAAAACGACACTTTTTCTGCAAGGTAGAAGAAGACTTAAAACACAAGATAAAACATACCTGAAGTGACATGGGCCCTGAATCACGTAGCATCGGTAAAACTGTCTTGTGGACCCAATGCACAGCAATATTGCCGGAACTAATGCCAGAAGAGTACTGCATATTGCGCAGCTATCGTGACTTGCTTTACATTAGTAATGCAAGCGTCGCCATGGTAATGCACATTACACTGCAGTTTTACTGGCGATATGTAAAGTAAGACCATGATGAGATAAACATTTTATATAGTAGCAATTTTACTTAGAACCTTCCTGGTTCCTTTTTATTGCAAGGGTTAAAAGTTTAAAAGGTAATATATTTCTATGTGCGGCAGTTGAATGCATCAGCCCTCCAGGAAAGGTTTGTTTGCTATTACATATAGCATTATACATTTATAACTTTTTTTTTTTTACTTAAAGAAAACCTGTACTGAAAATAAACGTCAAAATAAGCATACACAAGTCATACTTACCTTCCATGTAGTCTACCCCTCAGTGTCTTTCTCCTGTCCCGCGTCCTATTTGTTCACTATGATCAAGGGAATTTTCCGTCCTCCATTTTGAAAATAGCCATTACCCATAACAGCTTTCTGGTCAGCACACAGTTAAACTGTAACATCGCCCACTTGAGCCATAGGGAAACATGGACATTACCTGGTACATCCGTTTTCCTCTCAGCTATAACTGACAGCAACTGATATTTTACTGACAGCAACTGATATATATTTCAGATCTGACAAAATATTGTCAGAACTGGATGGGATTATTGTCAGAAGAAAATGGTGAGCTTCTGAGAGGAACTGATGGCAAGGTAACTCTGTAATGTTCATTTGAAGTTACCTCATGTGTTTATTTTAAATATTTTTACTCAGTACAGGTTCTCTTTAAAGAAAACCTGAACTGACAATTAAAAGTAAAAAAAAACATACACAAGTCATACTTACCTCCTGTGTAGTCTACTCCTCAATCTCTTTTTCCTCTCCTGCGTCCTGTTTGTCCACTGTGATTAATGGAATTCTCCGTCCTCCATTTTGAAAATGGCCATTACACCATAACAGCTTTCTGGTTAGCACACAGTTAAACTGTAACATCGCCCACTTGAGCCATAGGGAAACATGGACACATCAGTTCTCCTCTCAGCTGTAACTGACAGCAACTGATATATAACTGACAGCAACTGATATATTTCAGTTCTGACAAAATATTGTCAGAACTGGAAGGGATCACTGTAAGAAGAAAATGGTGAGCTTCTGAGAGGAACTGATGGCAAGGTAACTATGTAATGTTCATTTGAAGTTACCTCATGTGTTTATTTTAAATAATTTTACTCTGTACAGGTTCCCTTTAAGGTTTGCTTTAATAGGTACCTAGGCTGACATTTGACAATGATGAGATAAACGTGTATACAGTGCCAAGCATACAAACAACTAGGCTGTGTTCTTTTTTTTATTTTTCTGCCTGAAAGAGTTAAACAT
The DNA here is from genome assembly GCF_040937935.1 of Hyperolius riggenbachi. Taxonomy (NCBI): domain Eukaryota; kingdom Metazoa; phylum Chordata; class Amphibia; order Anura; family Hyperoliidae; genus Hyperolius; species Hyperolius riggenbachi. Next base: position 208,852,464 of record NC_090655.1, on the reverse strand, counting down.
TCAGGTATGCAAGTGACGGTTTCTCAATCAATTAGTTACGTAATTAATCAATTATTTTTAGTCAGGGCTCGTTTCCACCATAGCGAATCCGCATGCGGCGACGAGATGCGGATTCGCTTGTTACACTGAAGTGGCCGGGGCTGTTTCCACATGTGCGGCGTGCGGGAGCGATTTGGCGGCGGGCCAAATCTGCACGACGGGACCCGGCCCGTTTCCACTAGTGCGGTGCGAATCCCTGGGATTCCACCGCTGACAGAAACGCATGCGGATGCGATTCCGCGTGCGTTTTTTGCCGCGATTTCGCGTGCGAATTCGCATAGGCAGGGTCTATGCGAATTTAACCATGTCACTGCCTGGTCCAATTTGTATTACTTTGCGTGCGAATTCGCACGCGAAATCGCGGCAAAAAACGCACGCGCGTTTTCCCTATCAAATACATGGGCTGCGATTCGCCTGCATTCCTCACGCAGGCGAATTCTGCAGGCCCTACCGTGCAGAAAAATTCTGCACATAAAAACGTGCGTTTAAAAAGACAAGTGGAAACAGTCCCATCCACTTTCATTGACTAAGCGAATTCGCATGCAGGCCACGCATGCGAATTTGTCCTAGTGGAAACGAGCCCACAGAATTCGCCTGCGTCGGGAATCCGTGCGAATCGCAGCTAATGTATTTAATAGTAAAAACGCATGCGTTTGTTACATGCGTTTTTACCCGCGATTTCGCGTGCGACTTCGCACCCTTTTCAATGTTATTTTGCCCTGGCAGTGTCATGCGTTTTTACCCGCGATTTCGCATGGCAGGGTGCCATGCGAAATCGCACGCGAAATCGCGGGTAAAAACGCATGCGGAAACGCATCCGCATGCGTTTTTACAAGCGTCGGAATGCCGGCGAAATCGCGTCGCAACAGTGGAAACGGGCTGTTAAAACTGTTACCTGGAAGAGAACAGCTTCTGCATGCAGTGAAGAAATAAAAAAAAAGTTCATAGATTGTAGCTTTACATTTTATCATGCTTTGTGAAAGACTGTGTAATTCAGCTGAGACAATAAAACATTACATTTTTTCTGCTTTTAAGAAGAAACTAAAACTGTGGGATTGTAAAAACAAGGTCTTTTTTTAGGAGTAGGAGGATCGTTTATCTCATCAGTTTATTGTCAGCTCCAATTTACTTTAAAGCAGACCTGGACTTAGAACCTCCGCTTTTCACGACTTTAATGTCGCCGTGCACGTCCTCACTCCCGATCATGTTAGCAGGTGCAAGGACACCCGTGGCCAGGGCCGTGCATTACGTTAAAGTCGTGAAAACCGGAAGAGAGCCGCAGCAGGACCTGAGGACTGTTTTGTCCCTTTTTTTTTTACACCTTACAGTGGTCTTTTCAAGAAAAACATTTCTTTGTTACAGCTGATCCTGCAAATCCTGCAATAAATCTACAGTGTGTACTTCCTGCTTTCATGGAAGCAGGCATAGGGTTAACATCCTGTGTTTACCAATTAGCTGCTCTGCTGTGGCAGCCACCTGACACTGCTGAGAGATCAAATTACACTAATGATACAGATTGTTCTTACAGGAGAATCTGCCCTTAGGCTTGCTTTACAGAGAGGACCTCTGATTGTATTAGGAAAAATACATTGCTAACCACTTGAGGACCAGAGGTTTATAACACTGTAGTGACCGGTCTATTATTACAATTCCACACTTCACAACTTTTTAACGATTTATTGCTCAGCCATACAACTTAGCACCCAAATCAATTTACCCCCTTTTTTCCCACTAATAGGCTTTCTTTTGCTGGTATTTGATTGCTGCTGCAATTGTATAAGTTTTTTTAATTTAAAAAAAAGACTGACATTTTTGCTCCCGTCAAATCTTACTCCTCACAAGATGACGCCATATGGCAGCGAGGAGGAACAACAGAGCCGCTCTCCCACCGCCATATGGTGTTAGGTGGTCGGGAACTGGTTAAAGAACAACCGAGGTGACATGATCAGATAGACATGTGTATGTACATACAGTGCCTAGCACACAAATAACTAGGCTGTGTTCTTTGTTTTCTCTCTCTGCCAGAAAGAGTTAAACATCAGGTATGCAAGTGACAGTTTCTCTCCAGGTCGGGACAGGGTCGGACTGGGTCAGACTATAGCATAACACTCAATGATAAGTAATTACAGCCATAAAACACTTTCCTGACCATAAATGGCCTCTGAGAGCAGGGAAGAGATAAAAGGGTCAATAATTCATAGATTTTAGGTCCAGCATACTTCAATGAAGGTGTCATTAAGCAGAGACAATAAAACAGTACCAATGTAAAAACTAGATGTAAATATAAAATAAAACTGTGGGCTACCTAAAAAAAAGGTCATTTTTAGGAGAAGGAGGACAGAGACAGTTGTTTTTCTCATCAGTTTTTTTTCACCTTGGATGACCTTTAGGGGCTTTTCAAATGAAACAAATGATGTTTAAATCCATCCTTGCCATGGGAATGACATGATGTTACTGTTCAGAACAGAACTTGAAACCCCTGTCGATTTTTACATTTGGGTAAAACTCAAAGTGAACCTGAGGTGAACTTAAGGTCAAAAACATACTTACCTAATGAGAGGGAAGACTCTGGATCCTCCCCCAGACCACCGTGGCTGCTCAGGAGTCTCCTGAAGATCGAGACTGTGCTCCCCTTCATGCACTGCCATGCGACACCTGTACTAGCACAGCTGCACTGCACTACTGACAGATTGATTTCAGTGGTCCATGCGAGGCAATGTTGAGGGGCAACATGGGATGGGAAGCCTCTGCAGAAATCTGAGGCTTCTCTCTTCTTAGCAAATATTTGTTTTTTAACCTTAGGTTCTCCTTGAGTAAACTTTAAGGTACCCACTAATTATACAATCTTACCACTCTTATGTGTACCTAAAGTATCCACGCAAAGTGTATTCACTATATTCTACTACATACATTTGGTAAGATGGTACAATCAAGATTGTATCATTAGTGGGCAGCACATATGCAGGAGAAGAGCAGGGTAGTTATGTCATCAAGACTCCCCTCAATTTGTGTCCTTTGCAGCTCTGAAGCCTTGTTGCTAAGATACAACTATTTCTAAATTTAATGTATAATTGGCTCTTTTTCCCTAGGAAAGAGTTTCCCTAGTATTTCTGCATACTCACTGTAATTCTGCTCGTTCCCAGTGCATACAATAAAAATGGGGATTTAGAACTATACAGATCTAAGCCTGAGAGGAGAAGGATGTGCAATACAGCATGGCCAACCTGTGGTAAAGCCTCTGTCACATGGAAGGCTTAAAGAACCCCTGACCTCGCTTTATAATAACATACTCCTTAGCGGTAACCCCGAGCCAGGCTCGGGCTGGAAATCCACAGCTCAGAGTAGTAACCCGAGCCTGACTTGTGGTGGCCGCCCGGAGGCATATGCAGAGCCTGCGCACAGTGGGTATTTGTAACTCTCCTCCCCTGGGATCCAGATGCTGGCAGCCATTATTTTTCCGGTCCTCAGAGGCTCTCGATCCCTTTGGTGAGATTGTGGATTGTCGTCACATGGCGACAGACGCCAATCTCACTATAGGGTTACAGCACCACCAGGTGGGCGGTGGGAGAATTGCAGCACTGGATCCAGGGGAGGTGAGTTAGTGCAGAGACTGATGCAAATCTATCCAGCGGTATGCTTTTCCCCCCCCCTATCTTTAGGGTCTAAAAGCTTGTGAAAAATTGCACCGCTTTTGGACCCTAAAAGCCAGAAGTAATCATACCACTAGGGAGGTTAATGTTTTTTTATTTGCTGTGCTGTGACTTAAATCACAGCACCTTTCTCCCCCTTAAGTGCCCCCCCCCCCCCCCTATCTCTCCCTCTGCTCAACTGAAGTATTCGACTTGAGCAGAACATCGATAATGGGCAGGGAGGAAGTGTCAGTACTTCCTCCTCTCTGCCCATCATCAGGAACGCCCCATCTACTCGCCGCTAATAGTTCTTATATGCACAGCGCTCTGGGGAGCTGCGCTGTGTGTGGTCTTGAGGTAATTTCATACCACCCAACTTTTTAAGATGAGAAAGAGGGACACCCCTGCCACGACCCTGATCACACCCCTGTCACATCACTAGTTACGCATACCATAAAGATTTCATTAAAAAAATATGTTGTTTTATAATTCAAATCACACTGGTCCTTTTTTCTATCCTGGTTCATTTTCTTTCATATTAAAAAGTGTGTGTGTGTGTGTGTGTGTGTGTGTGTGTGTGTGTGTGTGTGTGTGTGTGTGTGTGTGTGTGTGTGTGTGTGTGTGTGTGTGTGTGTGTGTGTGTGTGTGTGTGTGTGTGTGTGTGTGTGTGTGTGTGTGTGTGTGTGTGTGTGTGTGTGTGTGTGTGTGTGTGTGTGTGTGTGTGTGTGTGTGTGTGTGTGTGTGTGTGTGTGTGTGTGTGTGTGTGTGTGTGTGTGTGTGTGTGTGTGTGTGTGTGTGTGTGTGTGTGTGTGTGTGTGTGTGTGTGTGTGTGTGTGTGTGTGTGTGTGTGTGTGTGTGTGTGTGTGTGTGTGTGTGTGTGTGTGTGTGTGTGTGTGTGTGTGTGTGTGTGTGTGTGTGTGTGTGTGTGTGTGTGTGTGTGTGTGTGTGTGTGTGTGTGTGTGTGTGTGTGTGTGTGTGTGTGTGTGTGTGTGTGTGTGTGTGTGTGTGTGTGTGTGTGTGTGTGTGTGTGTGTGTGTGTGTGTGTGTGTGTGTGTGTGTGTGTGTGTGTGTGTGTGTGTGTGTGTGTGTGTGTGTGTGTGTGTGTGTGTGTGTTATAAATAGAGAGTGAGAGAGAGAGGTACAAAGTCCTGAAAGAGGGACAAATGAGGAGGAAGTAGGGACAGAGGGTCAGGGCTCCCAAAGAGGGACTGTTCCTCCAAAAGAGGGACAGTTGGGAGCTATGGTCATTTTGCTCAGAACAATAGTGCACTAATATAGTTTTAAGCAACAATGGGGCCCCAGGGCAAAATAAACCTGGGGGCCCCCCCCAACATATACCCCGGAACAAAAATCGGCATTAGAGGACCTTTTTTGCAGCTGGTATAGTCAGGGTGTGAAGTCCCAATCGGTCGGAGCTCCACATTCTGGCTATCCCAGCCTGCATGGGGGACAAGGGGTTAAAAAGTTTCAGGAGGGGGGACCCCACATAATTTTTTTTTTTTTCCACACTCTAAACATAAAAAAAAAATTGGGAAAATAGGAAAAAATGCCAGGGATCTTCATACAGCCATATTGCGGCTGTATAGCGATCCCTGGCCAAAGCGCTGCGGCTGCGTATAGACCCCCTGGAAACCCCGTCAGGAAATTTATTGCGCTTTCGTTTGATGCATGTAAAATTACACTACCGTTAGGTTTGCTACTAAAAGTGACATTTACCGCATTTAAAAGTATACTATTTTCCTTCGAAACTTTAAAATCGATTTTCTCAAAAACTATAAGGTCTTTTTGAAAAATTATTTTTTCCTCTTATTACTAATGAGCTCCTTAACATATCCTGCAAATTTAGGGTTTCTAGCATTTAAGGTGGATTTGCTATTAACCATTAAAGTCGGCAGGTTTTTAAATGTGTATTTTTTTCCTTTGAAACTTTAAAATCGATTTTCTCAAAAACTATAAGGCCGATTTGAATTTTTTTTCCCTCTTGTAGCCACTGGGGGCCCCTACAAGCTCTGGGGCCCTGGGGCAGCTGCCTCCTTTGCCTCTATGGTAGTGCCGGCCCTGCATGTAACCGATGATCGGCGGCTAGTGATAACCTGCCCCTAAGAAAAAAGTAATGTACAAATGTTAGCGCTAGAGAAGATCAATAAGATGCTAATTTCTAAAGCTTATTGCAATATTATTGCAGCTTGGAAATGAGGCAGTCCCGGTTTTTAGATTCTGCACTTGTTTTGTTCACTCCTAGGTTGTATGCAATTTGCGATAAAGTAACTGTCATAATTAGTATCTCATTGATTGCCTCTCGTTAGCACAGGAAACTGTAAGAGTGACTTCAGTTACTATGTTCTCCACAAGATGGCGCACCAAGATAATAGGAAGTGGTGGAACGCATATAGACAGACGTTGATGGAACGCATAGACTAGATAGCATTGACTATGGACAGGAAGTTCTGGGTTGTAGGTGAAGTGGGAGGAATTAGCTTTCCAAGTAGGAAGGAAATATCACTGGGGGTGGAAGCAAACGAGGTAATAAAAATATTGAATGTATTATTCTAGCAGATTGGTGCATTTTGGGGCTCAGGCTGGAAAGTGGAAAGGGGGATGAGGCTTGAAGGGAGCAGACTGTGAAGTAGTCAGAGAGCACTGAGTAGCTATGGAAGTAAAGATGAACAGGATGGGGAGAATATACACTGTACACAGGTAATCTGACAGGTAGGGTGGGCAGGCAGAGTGCACACCTTTATGAGGTTAGGGGACATATGGGGAGCTGACAAACTACATATGAGAGCAACACGTCAGGTTATCTGGCTAATTCTTCAGATTTACAGCGTTAGGGTGTAGAGATCGATTTGGGGGTTTGCTTTTTATCTACACATTTGCATGGGTTTCCTCTGGTTGTTTCTTGTTTCCTCCTACACTCTACCATATGTATGAAGTGAATTGGCCACTTTCAAAACTGGCTTTATGTTAGGGACATTAGGCTTAGGTAGAGGTTAAAGTGTGATCTGTGTGGCACAGTTACAATACACCAGAAATGAGATTGATATGGTGGCTGCCATATTGGTTTCCTTTTAAACTATACCAATTGCCTGTTGGTCTTTTTGATCCCTTGCAGTAGTGTCTGAATCACACACCTGAAACAAGCATGCAGCTAATCTAGTCAGACTTCAGTCATAGAACCTGATCGACATGCTTAGCTAAAGGTTTTGGAGGTATCAGAGGCTCAGCATTGCAGCCAGGCAATCTACATTGTTTAAAACGAAATAGATATGTCAGCCTCGATCTCCCTCTCAGTGCTTTAGGGCTCGTTTCCACTATAGCGAATCCGCATGCGGGCACTGCATGCGGATTCGCATACTTAATGTTAGTGGATGGGGCTGTTTCCACGTGTGCGGCGGCGTTTTTTGGTGCAGGGAAAATCTGCACGATTCGCGTGCGGCAGGAATGCGGGCGAATCGCCGCTAATGTATTCAATAGGGAAATCGCATGCGGCTTTGTCATGCGGATTTCGATTTCGCATGCAAGCCAATGGAACTTAACACAGGCAGTGACATGGTTAAATTCGCATGGCTCCTTGCCATGCGAAATCGCGGGTAAATCTGCATGCGGAAACGCAGCCGCATGCGATTTCTTCAGCGGTGGAATTCAGGCGATTCCGCACCGCTACAGTGGAAACGAGCCCTTAAAGTGTACCTGAGACAGGGGAAATTATACATACTTGGGGCTTCCTCCAGCCTGATCGCTCCCTCGCCATCCTCCTGCGCTAAGTGGATACTCTGCAATTCGGTCCCCGGCAGTGCCTGCTCCCCCGGGCGATGGAGGTGCGTGACCGGGACACACATGCACTGTACGCCCAGACTGAACGACTATACGGGCACGTTGCGGAGGATCCAGGTGGTGCAGGAGGATTTTTTTTAAAACCCACGTCTCAGGTTCCTTTTAATGAAATAAATGAATTGATTTATTCTGTGACGTGTGGCAGAACATATCAGCACTTGTAGTTGCTGAGTCGAAGCACTTTTTGGGTACCTTTACTGACTCCTAATAAATGAAAGCTGTAACTAAAAGAAAAAAATAATATAAAGTGTTCTATTTCTCAGATAATAGTCATGATAACTGCAACTAAGCAGTCACTGAACTTTTAAAATCAGATCTACATATTTTTCTTAATAGAATCAATAACCTCTCTGCCATAAGAATAAAGGCTGGATGGAGATGGGATGGTCAATGAGATGCAAATAAGTCTGAGATGATTCAGGTTTATGCAAATTGTTTATGCAAATATACCCCCTGCCGCACCTGTGTCTGGATTTGGCTATAAAATTGACCACAGGCTACCATCTTCTGGGAAGAACACTGAGGGTTTCCCCTAGTGTGATTCCGTTGCGGAAAATGTGAAAACAAATTTTCATGTGGATGCGAATTTGTATGCGAATTTTAACGTGAAAACTTTGCATCTGTAAGTATGCAAATTTAACCATGTCAGTGCCTGTGTACCTTTACATTGATTTTAAATAGACACTGAAGCAAAAAAAAAAAATTATATCATCATGAATTGGTTGTGTAGTAGGGATAATTACTAGAACATTGGTAACAAAAAAAATTCTCATTTTTATTTTGAGTTGTACAGTTTTTTTTTGTTTTGTTTTTTTATAACAATGCATCATTCTCTAATACTGGCAGTTTACACATTAAAGTTTTTGCAGAACAGGCAGTGAACTTTTGACCTGTCCTGAACTGTTTTCTGCAAAGGAAAAACCCAATACAGCTGAGATAACCTAATCAGAAGTCAGAGGTCTCCACCACTTTCAAAGCTGCAGAGCTCAATGGCTATTTGCATAGATAACTGGAGCTTAACTCTTCCTGTACTGGAAACAAATATTGGACCTATGTCTCTGCTCCTAATGCTTTATTTCTTAGCTGTACTACACAACCAATTCATTATATCATAATTTTTTTTCCGCTTCAGTGTCTCGAAGCAAAAACGTATGCGAATTCGCATAACTAAAACAAATGCAAATTTCCTATTAAATACATTACAGATGATTTGCACACTAGCCTTGCGGTGTGCGAATTCTGATGGCTCTGCTGTGCAGATTTTTTTTCTGCACAGTCCACCGCACAGAATTTCTGAAAAGTGGAAACAGGCCCATTGATTTACATTGGTTATGCGCATCTGCATGCAGGAAATGCATGCAGGTTTGCTCTAGTGGAAACGAGCCCTGAAATGTATTACTTGCAGCTCTTCATACACACTAAGCCTTGTGCTGTTTACACTGCTGCGTTCATAGATCTGCTTTTTTCTGCGGCACCAATATTCCTCTAATTTTTCTTTTCTGCCTACCTAGTCAGACAAGCATATCTCTTGAACTTCACCCAGACTTGCTACAACTCCTTCATTAATCTCCTGAGATGCAATGATCTGAGTGTTGAAACTGTACTCTGGTATTTGAGATAGAAAGGATCCAGCCTTCCACTTCTGTGTCCTGTCAGCTATTCAGTTCTATACTGCAAACTGATGGATTATAAATGGATTTCAAATAGCTGTACATTTAGCACATTTATAATAAAGTCTTTAGATGATTTTTTTTTTTAAAAAGTCCTGTGTAAGTGTCACGTAAATCTTTATTTTTTTTCTCTCAGGATTATGAAGTTCTGAAGAAGGTTTCTGGTGATCTTCTATCGTCACTTCCTGTTTCCTGGGAAAAGCAAGAAGGTCCTAGAAATCACCAACAAGATCACAGAGCTGCTGACGGGAGAGGTAAGCAGTGCTGGGAATTCTGGGACATCATCCAGTAGCAGCAAGGGGTGTGGCTAGTTAGGTTGTCAGGTTTGTATAACATTTCTATCCATTACTGTCTATTTCTCCGTCTAGGAAGGTAATTCTTTTGAAGGACAAAGGGATTTCCACAAGGACATCATTATGAAGAGACAGACGCGACTCAAAGTACCAGGTAAAAGGAAAATGTAATTTCTGTTAAAGCGGACCTGAACTCAGAACTTCCTCTCTGCTCTAAAATATAAGCAACAGCATAATGAAGCCTTTAAAGAAAAACATTTCTTTGTTACAGCTGATAGAAATCCTGAAATAAATCTGCAGTGTCTACTTCCTGCTTTCACGGAAGCAGAGATAGGGTTAACATCCTGTGTTTACAAATTAGCTGCACTGCTGAGGCTGCCCAGATTCCTGAGCTGACACAGCTAAGGGATCAAATTACACTTGTGATTAGTCACAGATGAGGGGCAATTAGACAGGCTGAACTCTCTAAATACATGCAGGGTGGATTTCTCTGTTTTCCATCTGTCCTGTGCAAGAATTCAGGTCCACTTTAAAAGGGAGCGGAGCGACAGGTCTATGTCAAATACCCCCCCCCCCCCCCACACACCTTTCCTTGCATGCCCAGGCACAATATACCCTGGAGAAATGTACAGCTTATTTTTATTCCCAGGGTTCTACATGGGAATCCAACAAACAGGATCTACTTCCTGCTTTCATGGAAGCAGACATAGGGTTAACATCCTGTTTACAAATTAGCTGCTCTGCCTAGGTTCCTGAGCAGACACGACTGATAGATCAAATTACACTTGTGATTAGTCACATATGAAGGATAATTAGACAGTCTAAATTCATAAATACATACAGGGTGGATTTTTCTGTTTCCCTTCTGTCCTGTGCAAGAGTTCGGGTCCACTTTAAAGAGGGAGCAAAGGGGTTGTCCAATCCCCACCGCTCTCCCCCCACCTTTCCTTGCATGCCCAGAGACACAGTGTATTCACCTGGTGTGTGTTTCTTGCAGATGGATCTTGTAAAAAAAATGCCCCAGAGAAAAGTACAGCTTCTCTTTATTACCAGGATTCTACATGGGAGTCCAACAAACAGGATTATCAGGTAAATAGAAATGAAGGCGTGGAATTCAAAAACCGCTCCAAACGGTATGATTTTGGTTTTATGTACTGCAGTCTGATCAGGGTTCATGCATTAACTGTGTGATTTTATACATGGGTGGATTTAGGCTGCAGGCTTGATCAATATAAAAGTAGAGATTAAAGAGGAAGATGAGAGCTGTGATCAGCAGTCTGCAGAGGATGTGGAATTGGTGAAGCCTGTTAAACAAAAGGAAAGAACATTGGTGAGCGGAAATCCACAGCCTGCGAAGGCCACTGAAGTGGTGGAGGCCATTAAAGAGGAAGAAGAGGAGAGGTTTGTGAAGGATAATCAGCAGTCTATGGAGGAGGGGGAAATAATGTGGACAATTAAAAAAGAAGAAGAGTTCTATGAAAGCGGTGATCAGCAGTCTGCAGAGGAGAGTGAAATGATTAAAGCAATGAAAAAGGAGGCGGCTTCCCTAAATATCACCATCGGTGAGTGAAATGCTGACATCAGAAATGTCTTCTGTTTTCAGTTTAAAGGGGCACTATGACGAAAAACTAAAATTTTGTTATAGTGGCCCTTTAAACAGGAATAAGGTCAAATACATTGCAAACTGAGAATTTTAAAAATTAGTAGAGGGATCAAGAAATGTTCGATATTTGCCATGTAATTTGTTCATATTGTTCGATCCACAATCAGCCTGCACATAATCATATTTACTACTGGAAGACAAGGGGAAAAAAATAAACTAGACAGCACTAACTGCCATTATCTATAACATATGCTATCTATATAAGAATATATCTTATGTTCAGCATGTCATTGTTGTTCCTCCATATAGCATGTAGTAAAATAATACGGTTGTGTGTGTATGTCCTGGGAACAGAGCTGTGACAAGTCCTTGTCGGCTGCAAGGGGCTGGAGGAAGCCCCAGGAAAGTAGATCTGGGGGTAGCATAGATTGCCTGACATTTCCTTTAAGTCTAAAGGTGGCCATACATGGTACAATTTTTCATTTTTTTGTCGATTGGATAATTTAGTTCGATTATTCCGTTAGATCGAATATAAAGATTTTTCCAGCATGTCCAATCTGATTTTGGTACTTATCCGTTAGCCGGGCGCATCCGGCAGGTGGCGCTGTTGTAGCGAATTTCGATGCGCTGGGTTGTATCTAATTCCATTCATACTTCAACGTAGTACTGTGTGAATGGAAGCGCCGCAGGTGGTGCTAATTGTATTGTTATCAACGTATCAATGTAGTGTTAATGGCAAGGAATACATTGTATTTGAAGTGGCTGGCACTTTTACATGGAATTCAAATGAAGGCGGCGGCAATGTAACAGATGAAGCCGCCGCCTTCCTCTGTTCTTCTTCTTCTCCCCCTTTGCCCTCCTCTCGCTTCTACAATGCTGGCAGCCTGCGGGGACATGCGCCTCCCCCCCAGAGTCGTTCGTCGCGGCAGGGAATCCTGCTTGTTTCCTTGTGACGAACGACTGTGGGGGGGGACAGGCGTGTTCCCCCTCCCCCCCCCCCCCCCAGCTGGCAGGGTTGTATAGTTGAGAGAGGGCAAAGGGGGAGAAGAAGAACAGATGAAGGCGGCGGCTTCATCTGTTACATTGCCGCCGCCTTTATTTGAATGCCATTAAGTGCCAGTGCCGGCCACTTCAAATACAATGTATTCCTTGCCATTAACACTGTATTGTTATCAACGTATCAATAATTAGCGCCACCTGCAGCGCTTCCATTCACACAGTGCTACATTAACTAAGTATGAATGGAATTAGATACAACCCAGCGCATTGAAATTCGATACAACAGCGCCACCTGCCGGATGCGCCCGGCTAACGGATAAGTACCCTGATTTTTCTCAAAAAAAGGGATAATCGTTCACATTTCTTGATCGAAATTTTTTTTGTTCAACTTTCATTTGATTCGATCATTTAGATCGAATAAACGGGATAATCAAACGTTTTTATTGTACCATGCATGGCCACCATAAGTGTTTTTTCTCTGCATGGGGAAAACACATTGGTCCTCAGTTTTGCTGTGCAGAAAGCGAGGGGGGTGGGGGGGCCCCTTCCGAAGTTTAGCAGGGGGGGCCAGTGATGTCTAGTTACGCCCCTGCGTTTAACATAAGCATCATTATCTTTTGTGATTAAAAACATCGGCTGGCACGTTTTGTTTAGTTTTGGTACCCAAGATACACTGCACTCTGCCAGTAGGGTGTGCTGTGGGTGTAGGTAGCTTAAATTAAAGGAAAAAAGGAAAGGTCACCCATGTAATAAGCAGCACTATTCCACCAGTTCAGAAATAGAAACCGTACATTTTATTGTATTGTGAAAAAGGTGTTGGCGTTCTGCAGTTAATCACTATAACAATATATCGCAGTGTCTTGGTGAAAAAAAGTCAATATTCATCTTTAAAACAGTCCAATCTGTTCTGTTCCCACAGTGCGTTATCCTTTACTGCTTCCAGCGTTCCTCAGATAAACAAGGGGAAAATCCTAATATAGTGTTGTATTTTATACAGCTTAACGCTCACTGGCACACATGTAGAGCAAAGTATACGCATTGGAGGCGGATGCCTTGGAGAGACGTCATCTGAGCCTGGGAGCATTATACTCGCTGTCACTGCTGGGCTGTGAAGGGTCGGCCCCTCCCGGCCATTTGGTGAGCACATTGCATGCACGTGCTGGTGATGGGCATTACTGCTTTGCACTACATGTGTGCTCACTGGTGGGATGACAGTAAGCGTTCTGCTGTATAAAATACTACACTATATATTTTTCTCCTTTTTACTTTGAGGAACACTGGAAGCAGTAAGGGGCTCATTCACACTAAAGCGATTAGCGGGCAATTCCTGCTAATCACTAAAGCGCTAGCGGTTTTTAAAGCGCTTGTGCTATTGTACACTATGGCAGTGTTCTCACTGCCGCGATTTGCGCCGATTGCTGGCATTACCGCCAATCACAAACGTGTTACCTGCAGCATTTTTGGAGCGAATCAGAAGCGAATGGGGTACAGTGCGTATAAAAGCCAACTCGCTGTGGGAACAGAAGCTGGATTGGACAGTTTGAGGATAAGCGTGGACTTTTTTTCACTAAGAGACTATGATATATTGATAACTGTAGAGCGCTAACACTTTAAGTGTAAGTGACTTTATTCAGGTGTGGCGAACCAGGTTCCTAATATTATTATTTCTGAGTAAGTGATAGAGGTAAAGATACCACTCAAGATCTTTGTTGAATACATTTTATTGCATCATTTTTTGTCTAAATCAATCACGTAGGTTAAAAGCAGTTAACAAGACATGTCTGTCATCCATGATCCAAAAACCACAATACTTTTAATATAATAGGTTGTATCCATTAATTACTCAGTACTGGTGCTACAGAATATGTGACATCTGGGCACATTCAGATTAGGACGTGCGCCACTGTCTAAACCCGGGTTCAGAACTGTGCAAAAATAAAGTGCATATACAATGTGCTAGTTGCTGAAAAGAAATAATCCAAAACAAACTGTACTTGTGAAAAAACTCGAACTGTACCAAAATAAAAACAGGAACAAGGTTACCAGTATATACAACTATATTGTTGAAAGGTGCTAGTGCTAATACAGTGGTTTGCAATAACTTTATCCCTGACCTGTCTGGTGTGTTCTTTGGACTTCATGGTGTTGTTGCTCCCAAGATTCTTAAGGTGCGTACACACGTCAGATAAAAATGAAAGACCACAGACCAATTTTACCCCCTTTCATGTAGTATGAGAGCCATACTCTACACAGTCTATTCTATGGAGCTGAACTCCCCATCAGATAGAAATCTTTGCAAGATGCTGCACACAAAGATGCTGTACACATGCAACAGATCAGTATCTGCAAAAGATCTGTTCCTGCAAAAGATCTGTTCCTGCAAAATGCATTCAAAGTCTATGAGATCTGCAGATCTTGTACACACCTTGTTTAACGGACAATTATCTGTAGATCAGATCCACCAGGTTGGATCTTCAGATCGGCAGATAATTGTCTGATCTGCAGATGAATGTCCATTAAACAAGGTGTGTATGAGATCTGCAGATGTCATAGACTATGAATGCATTTTGCAGGAATGGATCTTTTGCAGGAACAGATCTTTTGCAGATACTGATCTGTTGCATGTGTACAGCATCTTTGTGTGCAGCAGCTTGCAAAGATTTCTATCTGACCGGGAGTTCAGCTCCATAGAATAGACTGTGTAGAGTATGGCTCTCATACTACATGAAAGGGGGTAAAACTGGTCTGTGATCTTTCATTTTTATCTGACGTGTGTACGCACCTTTAGACAACCTCTGAGGCCGTCACAGAGCAGCTGTATTTGTACTGACATTAGATTACACACAGGTGCACTCTAGTCATTCGCACTCAGCAGGCAATGTCTATAGGCAACTGACTGCACTCAGACCAAAGGGGGCCGAATAATTACGCACACTCCACTTTGTAGTTATTGATTTGTAAAAAATGTTTGGAATCATGTATGATTTTCGTTCCACTTCTCACGTGTACACCACTTTGTATTGGTCTTTCACATGAAATTCCAATAAAATTGATGCATGTTTGTTGCAGTAATGTGACAAAATGTGGAAAACTTCAAGGGGGCCGAATACTTTTGCAAGCCACTGTATTATGGTGCTGGTAGGTGACTAACTAGTAAGCAATACAAGTGGATAGTTAACCCAAGTCTGTTGGAGCCAGCAGGATAGGATCAAGGAGAGGTAGGTATCTTTTTAGATCCACCAGTACCCTGGGGGTGATGCTCACAATATCAGTGGACTTATCCCCCTGAGGGGCTATAGGAAAAAGGCATCCGAAGCCCAGCACTGGAGTCTATTGTGTCTGTAGTGCTGGGCTCCGGCCATCATTTTCCTGTAGCCATGCTCTGCTTGTAAGCATAGCCACGGGAGTCATAGTTGCTGCAATGGAGGTCGCACAGCGGCGTTAGGGGACAGGAGTCACATTTGAGATGCCACCACTGACATCAGGCATATTAGGAGGCACAAACTGGGAGCAAAGAGTAAAAAGTTTAAATGGGAACTCTGCCTAATATATTTTATGGGGGAACCGCTGCCCTGTGTGTTTAAGGTGAGGAATGGCTAAGTATATTTTGGGGGGCAACCACTGCCTAATTGTTTTGTTCTAATTATCTTTCAGCTTACAGAAAACATGGGGTACATGGGCTCGGGTATGACCCACAAAGGGGTACATGCAATAATAAGGGTGAGAACCACTCTATTATAGTATTGTGGTTTTCGGATCATGGATGGAGGACGTCTTTTTAATTGTATTTAACATGTGCGATTGCTGTTGACAAGATTTGATGCAATAAAATATACTGTTTATATCTTTTAAACTCATGAGTAGTGCTGCTTTTGTGGGTGACCTTTCCTTTTTTTTTTTTTTTTACTTTTATTTAGTTAGTCACTGCAGAGTCTTATTTATAATATTTGCATCTGTTGTCACAGGTAACATCACACTGCTCTGGGATGATCTTAGTGTTTTGCAGTGGCTGGATAGTGCAATGGTTAAAGGGATACTGTAAGGGGGTCGGGGGAAAATGAGTTGAACTTACCCGGGGCTTCTAATGGTCCCCCGCAGACATCCTGTGCCCGCGCAGCCAATTACTGATGCCCCGCCTCCGGTTCACTTCTGGAATTTCTGACTTTAAAGTTGGAAAACCACTGTGCCTGCATTGCCATGTCCTTGCTCCCACTGACTACACCAGGAGCGTACTGCGCAGGCACAGAACATACTGAGCCTGCGCAGTATGCTTCTGATGACATCAGAGGGAGCGAGGACATGGCAACGCAGGAGCAGTGGATTTCAGACTTTAAAGTCTGAAATTCCAATAGTGATCCGGAGGTGGGGCCGGAGCATCGGCGAGTGGCTGCGCGGGCACAGGATGTCTGCAGGGGACCATTAGACGTTCCACCGCCCCTCCTACAGTATTCCTTTAAGGGATCTGCCTCTGAACCAGGAGACTTGGATTTGAATCTCGCCTGTTCAGTAAGCCAGCACCTATTCAATGAGCAAACCTTGGGGAAGATTTGTTAACGCTTCTGGCTATAGAGCGTGTCCTAGTGGCTGCAGAGCTCTGGCACTTTGAGTACGCCACGATCAAGGTGACCTGGCATCAGCAGTGGGGAGCTGGGCCAGAACCAGGTTGTACACTGTAGCTCCACCCATGCACGCCAGCATAAGTTTGTTATTACACGGCCCTGCGTGGTGCTGTAGAGTCTGACACTTTGATCCACATAGGGTGATGCTAAACCAGACTGGATTGGCACTCCTAGTTATCAGCCTAAATGCACCCATGTAATATTTATATTACATGGCACAGTGGCTGGGGATGAGGCTGGCAGTGTTCTGACACCTTGATCTGGAGGGGCTGATCGTGTGCCGGATTTTATTCTATACATAGTCAGTTTCTCTATGTAGGACTATGTCCCACATTGGACCCATGTAGGAAAATGCCACAGTCCAAATGGGATTTGAAGGGGTTAACATGCTTGTCTCATCTTCTCAGGCAGCTCTCTCCTTTGCTTTCTCTGGTCCATAGTCAGTTTGGACCCTTAATGGGTTTCCAGGATTGAGACAGGTAAAAAGGGTGTCGAACATCTGGGCGCCGCCATAGGCTGTAATGTGAATTAAGGCTATAGCGGCGCTGAGAGGGTAATTTGGACGCCGGCAAAAGACTGAGCCCAAATGACACAAAAAAAGTGTAAGGCCTGGTTTACATTAGGGCCGTTTCTGTGCGCTTTTCACAGCACATTGCCCTGTGCGTTCTGTAAGGTATTGATTTTCCCATGTAATTAAATGTGCCTCGTTCACATCTATGCGCTGTGCTGAGCTGCGTTACAAAAACGTAGTGTTGCATGCATTTCTATTCGTTGAGCTCTAAAGCGCACATCAATGCAAGTAATGAGTGCGCTTTTTTAGCGCATAGATACACGTTTTTTTACCTTCTAATTGAAGAAAAAAAAATTTACACGGGCGTCGCTAGCCCTATTTTGGGGGGTGGGCCCATGCCCCCAATCTGTCTTGGGGTGCCACGGATCTCTTTCCCAGGGGTCCCCTCCTGGCCGCCGCTGTCCCCGCTGCCAGAGCGTCAGACCTCGATCAGCGGGCGACCAGATAAAGCGGGCGCTAGGACCTAGCGGACACCGCTGATAATGTGAAGTGACATCACTTCCGCATATACAGCATGGTGCGCCCGCTCTATCTGGTCCGGTCACCTGCTAATCAAGGTCTGACGCTGCTGGCTGCGAGGTGAGGGGGGGGGGCCCCTGTCGCTCACTACCTAACCTGGGTGGCCCCTGTCACTCACTACCTAACCGGGGGGGGGCGTGCACTGGCACTAAACTATCCAGGCCAGCCAGCCCAGAATCACTGTCAAAAAGACCACAGCATCACCACCAGTCAGGCCAGAATTTACTTCAACAGCCCAGCATTATAGCCAGCCAGGTCACAGCATCGCCGCCAGCCAACCCAGCCACAGCATCGGCCAACGCATCACTGCCAGGCCTTTCAGCCCACACATCATCCCTAATCCAGCCAAAAACAGTATTGCCAGGTACAGCAGCCAGTAGAGGAGAAGCCAGGTGAGGTGTCTACCATATTAAGGGTGAATTTTGCCTATTTATGTGAAATGCTGTCTATTTATGTGCCTCATGACTGCTGAATTTGTCTTGTAGGGGGACTCATGGTTACTGGATTTGTCTTGTTGGGGGGCCTCATGATTGCTGAATTTGTCTTGTTGGGAGCCTCATTTGTTGGGGGCCTCAAGATTGCTGAATTTGTCTTGTTGGGGGCCTCACGATTGCTGAATTTGTCATGTCGGGGGGGGGGGGGGGGGGGCTCACGATTGCTGAATTTGTCTTGATAGGATAGATTGCTAACTGCGAGACTATGGGAAAAGCTGAATTCTTATCATATGAGACCATAGCATTAAACCTACTTTTTTAGCTTTATAAAACAGAAAATAAAATTGGGAGGTTCTAAAAAATTGAATACATTTTTCAGGAGTAGGATGGATGAAATTGTTTCTTCACAGTTTATTTTCAACTTGGATTTTCCATAATCTTCATGTATGAGTTAAAATGTTTGTACAGTATTTAGTTTAAAGAGACTCTGTAACAAATTTTTCAGCCTTAGTTCTTCTATCCTATAAGTTCCTATGCCTGTTCTAATCTGCTCTGGCTTACTGCAGTCTTTCCTAACTGCACTGTCTCTGTAATAAATCAATGTATCTTTCCTCTGTCCTGTTTGTTGGGCTAAGCTTGATTGTGTGGAATGTGCAGGGCTGCTTGTGATTGGTAGAAGCGATACACACCCTCTGCAGGCCCCCTGCATACTCTGAGTGACTCACACACTATGCTTAGCTGAGCCTATTAGAAGCTGGTTAGTTTGTTTGTAAACACTGCCTAAAACTTTTAATTACAAGCCAGGATTGCAGCAGAGAGTGGCAGAAACAGCACAGAGGGGCACAGGAGAAAATAATGAATAGAATGGTATGCTTTTTATTGTAAGAATATTAGAGTACAGATTCTCTTTAAATTGCTGTTGCCACTTTGCGATAAGTGACTTTTGGGTTGCAGTTTGGGCACTCGGCCTCAAAGGTTCGCCACCACTGTCCTAATCTAATGTCCCACCATTGCTAGGTTCATGTAAATTTGTCTCCACCCGTTACCACACCCACATTCTGGTCCATGGCCCACCCATTTCTCGGCTAAGCGCAAAGCACAACATGACCCTCATATTTTTTGGCACGTTAGCTGCAGTGTGCTGAATTCTGCTGCCTACAGTATGTAAGTATACGCTGTTCTCTAGTGCCTGCACTGTGTGCTGATTTACCTCCAGTGTGTACAGTGTAAGGTGTTACTCTGTGCCTTTACTGATTGTAAAACAGCTGTATTGTATGCTGATCCCTGCTACTTTCAGTATGTACAGTATTGAAAAAAACGAAGGGTCCGCACAGTGCTCCTAAGATCCTTTAATCTTTATTATGGACGTATCCAAATAGGTCAACACACAAATCTAGCTGACATGTTTCGGACCTTCTGGTCCTTAATCATAGCCAGAGTGCAAATGGTGCAAAGCCTCCTCCTATGTACCCTCCTCCGATGGGGTGGGTGGCTCCCGGGAAACGCCCAGGAAACCGCCCCCAACCCAAAAACAGGAAGGGACATGTACAAAGGTAAACATAGCATAACTACTTAATCCATGGCTAGAAATTGTCTGCATTTTCTCTGTATACGCTGCTCCTTGGTGTTTTTAATTGTACAATTTACAATCTTTACATATTTTTATGATTTTTATTATATCTTGGTGTTGGATTTGATTGGTACTTTTGAATTTTATGCCTGTTTGCCTCCTGCTTTAATCCAATTTCTAGCCATGGATTAAGTAGTTATGCTATGTTTACCTTGTACTTATGTTGTACATGTCCCTTCCTGTTTTTGGGTTGGGGGCGGTTTCCTGGGCGTTTCCCGGGAGCCACCCACCCCATCGGAGGAGGGTACATAGGAGGCTTTGCACCATTTGCACTCTGGCTATGATTAAGGACCAGAAGGTCCAAAACATGTCAGCTAGATTTGTGTGTTGACCTATTTGGATACGTCCATAATAAAGATTAAAGGATCTTAGGAGCACTGTGCGGACCCTTCGTTTTTTTCAAGATTGTATGGGACTGGCTATCCTGGTCTGGCACTGCTCTATCTGGGGTGAGCGGTTTCCACCTTTTCTCCATTTCATGTACAGTATTGGCTGTAAAGCCTGGTACACACATACAATTTTGATTAGCAAATGTTAGCTTTGTTCATCAAATTCATTGTCTGTTGGCCCACTTACTGCACGGGGTGGTAAAATTGGTCAGTGATTGACCAAGCAAAATTGTATGTGCATATACATCTTTGATCTATGCCTATACTGATTGTAAATTATCTATCTAAATAAAGGACAGGGGGCTCCATCCAATATTTCGATGGGCAGACCCGTTATCTGTAGCTTACACCACTGCTAAGTTCATGTACATTTGCCCACTCACCTCATGGCCACGCCCATTTTTTTGCCATGTCTCATGTACCCCCCACCTAGTGCCCACAGGTGCCCCAGATCTCCAAGGACCTTAGAAACGACCCTGCATTTATTTATTTCACCCTATGCCCAAGTTTCCTGCCGCTTTTTTTTACATGCATGCTTCACGGTGATGCCAAAACAGCACAATGACTGCGTATCTCCATTTTAGTGGCTTAATGACTGATTGCACAACTGGAGACGCATAATACTAATTAACCACTTCCTGAAATCTGGATGCATTAAAACGTCCTGTTTGAGCCGCTGCAAACGGGATGTATTAATGCATCTCTTTGATCTTCCGCTGCATCCCATCATCCCATTATTAGTCGGTGATTGGTGAATGAGAACATATGTTCACTGAGCCAATCAAAGTGACTGTGAATGACTAAAATGTGTCCATGGTTGTAGGTTTCCCTCTGGAATGCACTGAGGCAAAGTAAGCATTGCACTTTCTGACCCAGCACATCTGATTTGGCTGTACTGTATTTTTTTGTTTTGTTACAATTACTCCAGTTGATAGAACTTTGTGGCACCTCTGACTGTCAGACCAACCTATGCTGTATGCAGGACAAATGAATGAATTTGTACTAATAATTCATCTCTCTGCAGTAGATGAAGACCATATCGGGAACCCGCTGGAGGAATGTCTTATTTCATCTCCTGGTTATAACGCGGATGACAGCAACATGGCACAGAATTTTTCGGGAGGAAACCATGCGGCTCATAATAGGTTTCGAAGATTTCGCAATGCGGAGAGAAGAAATCCATTTCATCCAGAGGAAACCAAGAGAATTCCTTCTATTACCCCAGATGGCCACTCCAGGTGCCTCAGTGTGGGTAGATCCAAAGATCCATCCAACTCTGAGGAATCTTCTTCTGATAAATCCCCTATTATTAGAATGGGACCTGACGAGACGTTCCCTTGTTCAAAATGTGATAACTGCTTCAGAACCAATTCCCGTCTTGCACTACACCAGAGAGTCCATGCAGGGGAGATGCCTTTCTCATGCTCAGAGTGCGGGAAATATTTCTTTACTAAAAGCGACCTGTTCAAACATCAGAAAATTCATACAGGTAAGAGTCCTCTTTTATGCTGGAAAGGTTTCTTTCATAAAAGAAAATATCCTGCTTTTTATGTTGTGTGTCTAGTTTCATTTCGTAAAGGGAATGTCCAGGCAAGCAAAAAAAATCTACTTACCTGGGGCTTCCTCCAGCCCCTTGCAGGCGACATGTCCCATGCCGCAGCTCCTCTCAGCCACCATGCCGGGGTCCCCACCGCTGCAGAGGTTGACCTTGCGAGGTTGTCCTCTACTGCGCGAGCGCCACTGTCAATCAAGTCCACATTGTCTGGAGTTTACTGTGCAGGTGCAGTAGTACTGCGCAGGCGCAGTAGTACTGCGCAGTACACTCCGGACAATGTGGGCTTGATTGACAGCGGCACTTGCGCAGTAGAAGACAACCTGGCGAAGTCGGCCTCTGCACCAGCGGGGACCCTGGCCCGGCGACTGAGAGTGGGACATGTCGGCTGCAAGGGGCTGGAGGAAGCCGCTGGTAAGTAAATCTATTTAGAGTTCTCCTTTTCATGTTCACAGAGTGGGAAATACACCCTTTATACACACCAGATGATTCATGTGGGTGAACATTCTTCTTATGTTTAAAGTGTGGGAAAATGTGTGTTTTGTTTTGTTTTTGTTTTTTTCCCAAGAGATAGATTTTACCCCAATACAGAGTCATACAGGTGAGGATCCTTTTTTTTTTTTTTTTATGTTCAGTAATAAAGAAACTTGTTGATACATACCAGAGAAGCCATGCAAGCTTGTCCTAATTTTATGTTCAGAGTATGGGAAATATTTCATTTATAAAGGGCCCTCCAGAAGTAGGAGAGAGACTTGCATGAGGTCAAATACCTGAGCTGTAGAAGCTGAGAGAAAGGACTCCATTCACCAGAGAAAAGTTATTAGGAGATAAAAGGTCGGTATTTTATCTCATGCGGTATTTTAACACTTTGTTTGCAATTCACCACTGTGAGAGGATAGAGAGAGGAGTGTTCGATAGCAGGTGATAATGATGCGATATGGATGCGAAAACCGTGCGATAAATGGTCGATAGTTATGCGGTGTTAGTGATTTGCATGTGATACTTTGCCTCTCTGGATGCTGGAAGTAAAGGATTGTGGGTAGGAGGAGGAGGTTATTACCAGCATGTGACCTCAGAGGGTTTCCCTCCCTGTTTTTGACCCTCTCCTTCCATTACAAATCCCTCCCTTCGTTCTGCATATTAAGTATACAAAGCAATATTAAGCATTTACAATATTAAGTGGATGGGTGAAACGGAGGAGGTATTTGGATACATTTTTCATTGGGAGTGAGTGTGAAAATGTATCCAGATTCCTCCCTTTCGCCCATCCACTTAATATTGTAAATATTTAATATTGCTTAATATGCTTAATATTGTAAATGGGCTGCTCTCTGGTGCCTGAAATATGCACAGTATAGGCTGTTACTGTCTGCTGCTAGTAAACTAGCAGCAGAGTGAGCTTCAGCAGCTGTGAGAAAAACCACATATCTCCAGGTACATTCAGGGGATAAATAGATGAGAAAATAACGAATGGCCACACCCCCTTTTTTCCCTGGTGAATTGTGATTTTGAGAAAAAATAATGACCAACTATCGCCTATATATCGCACATTTATCACACATTTATCGCATGGATTTCTCTGTCGCTATTTCACCCTATACTTCTGGAGAATTGCTATTTGGAGATATCACAGGAGGTAAATTATCTCCCATGAGATAAATAGGTCGGTAACCACTGGTGAATTGAGGCCAAAGTGTGTACCTTACCCAAATAGGCAAACACGATGGTTTACAGCACAGGTGCATTCCAGCCTTTGAGAGCCATATCTGTGTTTAGGAAGGACTGACGATGGAAAAATGTGTTCGAATTGATGGACCACATCTTACCTGATTCATTCTCATCAATTAATTTGAGCTGTGCCAAAAATGTGTGAGGACCTCGACCCTTGAAGATTGGAGTTCGACATCCCTGGTTTAGAAATAATGCCTATACCCAGGCCCGGATTTACCACACAGGAGCCTATAGGCACAGATGTCCTGGCACCTTGATTCTACAAACCCCCACCAAACTGCATCGCAAGTGTGCTGGCTGGCCCAGCTGTAACACTTCCCTTGCCCATCATAGGTAGCTGCAGGTAGCCAGAAGTGCCCTCACTATTTAGCTAGAGGTGCCCCCAAGTATTAGCTAGAGGAACCTCAGTATTGCGTATCTAGAGCTGCCCCTGACTGAAGGGAGAGCTTGTCAGTGGAATGCCAGTAGCTGGGTAAGTAATCTCTTATTTACACTCTCATCAGAACTCCTGCATAGGGAAGGAGGGAGGCACATAGGTAGGGGGAGTAAGCCACATTTCCATCATCATGCGCCTGTAGGCCCGTGCCTTATGGTAAACCCGGCCCTGCCTATACCTTTTGGAGCAGAAGGTTGTGAGATCAATTCTGCCTTTGACCAAGTTCTTTAGTTGCCTGTTTAGTTACCTACGATATAGTTACCTACGATACAAGTCTGCAAGGACTTTAGGAGTTATAAAACAGCTTGTACTCCTGCCTCAGTTGGGAGTTGTCTCGCAAACTATAATGCACTCAAGCAGTGTGAGTTAATACAAGCGAGCGCACGCTATGTGCAGTCTTGTCAGTGTAGCGAGCACTCTTAGCTTACACGTGATCCTTTGAAGTGCCGGCAAAGTGATGGACGCGGCCGATACTACATTAATTTATGTAGTAGCGGCCACGCTAGTGAAGCATCCCGGTCGCGATACTATTACATCGCGTGGCACTTCAAAGGATCACACGTAGGTTAAGAGCGCACACTACTCTGACAAGAACGCATGTATAGTGCATTCGCTTGTATTAACTCGCATGCTTGAGCTCCTTTTTGTTAGTGAATCAACCCCTTGGGGAGGGAGGAGAACGTTACCAGTTAAAACAACCAAAGTTAAAAGCTATAAATATGCTCTTCCTATTAGGTACACTCTACAAGAGTTATCCCTGTAATATCATTTTCGCCATAGTGACCCTGTAAAGGATACCCGAAGTGACATGTGACATGAGATAGACATGGGTATGTACAGTGCCTAGAACACTAACTATGCTGTGTTCCTTTTTTTCTTTCTCTGCCGGAAAGAGTTGTTTATCGGGTATGTAAGTGGCTGACTCAGTCCTGACAGGAAGTGACTACAGTGTGACCCTCACTGAGAAGAAATTCCTCTCTTTATCTCTTTCTTACACTCAGAAGCCATTTTTTGCTAGGAAAGTGTTTATTATAGTTGGAATTTCTGATCAGTGAGGGTCACACTGTAGTCCCTTCCTGTCAGGATTGAGTCAGCCACTTACATACCTGATAATTAACTCTTTCAGGCAGAGAAAGGAAAAAAAGGAACACAGCATAGTTATTTGTGTGCTAGGCACTGTACATACACGCCTATCTCATCATGTCACATGTCACCTCGGGTAGCCTTTAAGTACACTTTCTTGATTGCTGGGCATTGGAAAGGCATGGTACAGATCAGATAGGGGGCTTAATGCAGTACGTTGCAAGTAATTGTTGCTTTACAAAAGATTAGTGCCAATTAATAAAGGGGTAAAAAAACTTGCATTGGAGTATGTTGAATTTTAAAGAGAACCTGAGGGTGTAAATAACTACAGAAATCACATACTTAAGGAGCGAGAAGCCTCTGGATCCTAATGAGGCTTCCTTAGGCATCCTCTTGTCTTCCCATGTCGCTCGCGGACACTCCAGCTGATCAAGGCTGCACTTCAGTTCTGGCATGAGCGGGGCCGTTCCTGTGCTTTATCACAGAGCCTCTCCTGCATGGGCTGCTCCAGCCTACTGCACGCGCAGTGTGGCGGCGCTCATGCCTAGAGAGGAGCATGGCACCAATCAGATTAGACAAGCCCTTGTCATTAATCTTTGAAGGATCTGCCAGCGGCAAGTGGGGACTGGAGGATAGCGAGGGAAGCCTTATTAGGATCTAGAGGCTTCCTTTCCATAGGGGAGTATGTGGTTTTTGTAGTTCTTTACACCTCCGGTAAACAAGTGGTATGTGTAAAAGTATGCAAACTAGCAGCTTTTTAGGTGAAAGGTTCCCAACTTATTTGAATGGGTGATAAGGTCACTATTCTGCTGATATTTACAGTAAGTATTAGTGTTTCGTCACAAAGTACTTGTGAAATATTTGACCACAAAGCCTTTCCCGATGCTTTTTACGGTTGTTAATGAGTGCACTATGCAACCATTTCTTAGCCGAGAAGAGGAGAGAGATAAACATGGAGGTGAACGTGGACCCTGCCGACCTCGTGGCCCAAGTTCACAAACGACCAGAGTTGTGGGACAAAGGAAGCTCTGGGTACAGCAACTCCATCCGGAAGAAAAAGTCCTGGGAGGCCGTCACTACACACTTCTACCGCAACTTTGCCAAAGAGGCGCCGACCAAGAGAAAACGGCTATGTGAGTTTTTACTATGCATTATGTCATATCTAATACTTAGTGAATTGACCCCACAATATTGCAGAATCGCCAAGGGCTGAGAAAAAAATTAAGTTGGTAAAATACTGCTTTCGGTACTCTTCAAATTCACTAACATTTCATCGCATGCAATAAAAGTTTCATAATTTACCGAAAATGTTGCTTCAATTCAATAAGCCCTGCTCAGTATGTCTCACTAGCTGTAGAATCGGTCAGGCAGCCAGCTGAGTTTCATCTCTCTGCATATGCCGTTCAAGTAAGTTTTGTAAAGTAAAATGCTACCTGTATCCCTTTAGATGTGCATGCAGCCACTAGAGGTCTCACTTCAGTGTAGAAGTATAGATCTGCACAGCTAAAGGGATACCTAGAAGCCTTTTTCAATGTATCCTTTTTATGCACTAAGATTTTTATTTTTTTGTGTGTTGTCCTGCTGGCCAGGGCATCTAATCAAATGGGTGAGAGGCAGGACCAGGCGGCTCTTCCTATTGGCTGTCTGCTGTCTTGCCTATTCTAAGTTGCCTATCAGTGTTGTCGCATGGTAAATTTTTCGTTAATGACAAGTCCAGATAGGTCTTAAAATACCGAACATTTTACTTGCTTTTTACTGACTGCTCTGATCTTTGAATTGAAATTAGACATGTGCTGTGTGAGGTATTTACTGCACAAGTTGGTAATTTACCTCACTAGTAGGTAATTTTTACTTTTCAGTGTGGTAATAGAGGAAAATACCTTGTGAGGTATTTTACCCACAAAAAATATTTACCTCACATAGCTACTAGAATTGTGGCCAATGTATTAGTCTCTACAAGAAGAATGATATATATCTTCAGATAAGGGCCCTTTCACACTGCTCTGCATTGCAGAGCGCTACACAGAGCTCTGTACTACTCCTCACTGCCAATACCTGGGGTGAGGAGGACCCCTATGGTCTAGGACAGGCATGGGCAAACTTGGCACTCCAAGGAACTACAAGTCCCACAATGCATTGCAGGAGTCTGACAGCCACAGTCATGACTCATAAAGGCAAATGCATTGTGGGACTTGTAGTTCCGTAACAGCTGGAGGGCCGAGTTTGCCCATGCCTGATATAGGAGCACTGGTGGGGTTGCAATCTCTGCATGCCCTTTACACAGAAAGTGTCCCCGAAATAAACATGTGACATGAGACAGACGTGTATATACTGTGGCAAGCATACAGTCACTTGTGCTGTGCTCCTTTTCTGTTTTCCCTGCCTGAAAACATTATTATTCAGCTATGGAACTAACAGTTTTTCTCCAGTCAGGACCACTGATAACAAATTACAGCTATAATTTTCCTAAGCAGATAACTGGGGTTCTGACTGCAAGGGGAAGATAACATGTAGTTCATGTATTTTCACTCTGGGGCTCTTGAGACACTGCAATTGAGCAGATCCAATTGTTTCTCATTTATTTTATTTTCATCTTGGGTTCACTTTAACAGCAGTGCAGCGTCCTAAAAATCTATCCGTGTAGCATTTGTACTCTGGTGTATAGTGTGGTTGCACTGCACACAGTTTTGTTCAGCATTCAGCAGTTGTACCTAGTGGTGCACATTACATGGCACCACTGCCTGTACCTGTGTGAACTAGCCCTTGTGCTGTACTGTTGGAACATGTATTGCTAATTCTCTCTGTGGATTTGAGGCTCCTTTTCTATTATGCTATTTTTTTTTCCCCTCAGTGAGCTTGTTAAAGACAAAGTGGAAGAGTCTCAGAGACCGCTGCAAGAAAGATTTCCGCATGTTGCAGCTATCGAGAAGTGGTCAGGCCCCGGAGAAGTACAGGGCACATCCATTGTACAAGGCGCTAAAATTCCTGATTCCACGTCTGGAGAAAAGGCCGTAAGTATTTTCCCCATATTTTTAGATTTTTATTTTTTTTTAACATGAGAATGGTCGCTCTAGTTAGGGGTGTATGGGGGGTGCAGAGAAGTGTAGAAGCAGCACTAATTACTAATTAAGGAGGATAATGAGGGATGTAAGAGGGGCAACAAGTGAAGTGGATGCCCTCAACCAGTTTACCACTTTCACCATTATGACCCCATGACTAGTACCATAATTATAATTCCCATTATGATCCCCTAGCTAGTTGCACCTGTAAACCCCCGCCCCCGCAGAATGCTCTCACTTGTGCCACCGATCTGTATGCCCACCCCAACTAGCTTCACCATTATGTTTACAAATGTGTCTCCACCTAGTGCCACTGTTATGTTCTCTACCACTATGACCTCCTCACACCCCTCATCTAGTGCCATCAGTAGGTTCGCCTGTTATGTCTCTATTACTAGTGCCACCAATTATGCTGTCTATAATGTCCCTCTTAACAGTGCCACCATCTTGTCACATTTCAAGCCCCTTTACAACCCTCATTATGCCCCCCAACTTGTGCCAACATAATTCAGTGCTGCTGCATCTCCTTTTTACTTTCTCTCTTACATAGAGTGATGCAGCACTGACACACAGTTACCGGTTATATTCTGATGGTCGCTGATCTGGCTTTCACCTCTCAGCCTCCATTGCAGATGTCTATTAAAGTATAAGGGAGGATGCGAGACAGCCAGGTTGGTTGCCACGGAAACCCTCCAGAACAGATAGCTATGTGTACAACATGTGTCTGCTGCAGTAATCTGTATCCGTAGGGAAAGTAAAAGGGAGAGAAGCTGCTGCACCTTTGGTGGGGGAACGGGTGGTTGGTGAGATAATGCAGGGAGCAGGTGCCACTGGAAGGTATAAAATATGTACAAATGTGTATAACATGCTTTCCTGCTGCCCTGCACTAAGTTGGAGAGTAGCTGCAGCAAGGTGCTGTGAAGGTGCATCCAGCAGTAGGTTACCCAAGTATAAAACAATACTTTTGTAGTAGCATTCTGTTGGCGAAGGCATCTCGTTTTCCTCATTTACTCAAGTATGCAATCCATTTTTTTTTTTATTTTTTTTTTTTGCACTGCACTTGCATTTTAATATTTTTTTTCCCCCCCCCAAGTACCACTGAAAACATGGATCTGTCAGAAGAGGAGGAGGAGCCTGACGAGCATGAGGCCGGCCCTTCAAGAGCTTCAAGTTCGGTTGAGACAGAGGCGGCTGAGATTGTGGAGGTGATATCTGATACTGGAGAGAACAGCGACCAGGAGCTGGAACTTAGCACTCTACCAGCCCATTCCACCCCATCGGCCAGCCCTCCTCCCTCCAAAAGATCGAGAGGTGATGGACGAGAAAGGGGAAAAGACAGGGACCCTGAGCCAGACATCCTAGCGCTAATAGAAAACGTCCGCCAGGATGTTATCCGAAATTCTGCCATGCTCCACGATGATATCAGTCATTTCGCACACTCATTAGAGGCAGATATTCGGAAAGTACCCCCAGAAAGACTTACCATGCTGAAAGCTGAAATTCTGAAACTGGTTGTTTCTTTTCAGCAACCCCATGATGAACCTTCAAGCCATGGGATGAGAACATCCTCTCATTCCCCAGCCCCCTACCCAACTATGTCCTCCTATCATTCACATTCCTCTCTCCCTCCACAGTTCTTACCCTATGCATATGATGCGCCCCCACCACAATCCCCTTCCTACCACCACAGCCGTATCCCCTCGCAGTCCTCCTCTTATCATCAAGACTCTCATCCATCCTAGATCATCTCCTTTACACAATTGCTTCTCCATCTGCTGTCCTTATATCAATATACTGCTATCTCTCCAGTCATATTTCCTATTTCTACGTCAGAGGAACACTGACACCTGTCCCAGATATTATGCCATGCGTTTAGTCTGAGGAGTCCTCCACATTCTCCACTCAATATTTTACCACAAAAATCTGTGAATCTACTTCCTTTAAATTTCAGTTCTTGTATACCATGAAGTCTCTTATCTTTGGCAGTCAGGCCCTTACTTTAGACAGTGTGACATGTGAACTGCTCAAATATCAATTTTATAACCTATTTAAGGCAGCAATGAAATTGGATCCCAACAACAAACACTTCCGTCCAACGATTTAAGCCTTGTTCACATTTCATTTGGAGATGCCCAATAACGCAAAGTGTTAGTGCACAAAAACGCATTGCCCATGCAAACTGTTCATATCTCTGCATAGCAATGGATTGGGTTTAACATGCTCTTTACAGCAAATTTCTGGTTAATTCATGTGAAACTATGCTTATGAGGTAAGTAATTGTGTGCGTTTTAACGGACACTGTGCACATCATGGGCCATGCATAGTCATAGTGTGAAAGGCCTTAAAGGTAGGACTATTCTGAAACCTTATCAATGAAATCTATTGTCTGCTTCAGACCTCGTGTCAACACTTCTGTCTGTAGACTGTGCCGAGCGCCTGTAAAACACATGATACTGCTGTGGCCATGTTCCAATTGTAAGATGGGAGGAGGCGTCCCAATTGTAATACAATATGTAGTGAGTGGAGGTAAGTAATAGGAACCCTTTACCCCGTGATGAAGTCTTACCTCGTGATAAGAGGTTAAGATATTTATAGTTGGATAGCAATAAAAAGACAACACGTTTCACAGGACCTGCCCGCTTCCTCAGGTCAAGCAATCCAAGTTTGGCCGGCACACCAATATTAGTATTTCAGGATGTGCCGGCTAAACTTGGATTGCTTATACTGGACTGGTGTGGCTTTTGCATCTAGGCTGAGCACCCAACTACCCATGGTAAGGTGAGCCTCTCCAAAAACTCAATATTGCGCTTCCTCGGGTCAATACGAGACAATGTATGAGCTATGTATCTTTGTTTCAGAGCACCAAATCAAATTGGCGCTCTGAAACAGAGATGCATAGCTCAGACACTGTCGCAATTGGGGCACCTCCTTCCATCTTGCATTGTCTCCTCCCCTGTCCCAAGGGTCACCTCTGCGACTACATCCAGTGGTCCTTTGTTTTTACTGGAGCGCAACCCATGTTGACCCAACTGAGTCCTCATAACCGAGTGGAGACGATCCTTCTCTACATGCCCAATTGCAATAGCAGCCCACGTTTTGTGAGTAGTTATTTCTCTAGATTTCACAGAAATACTACACTATTGGCAATACTGGTGCTCTTTGTGTCTCCTTCTCTTACCGGTACCTGGGTTTTCAAACCTGAAATTCATCTACCGGACCTCCCAGAATGTTTAAGTTGTGTACACTCAACTGAACCTGTAAACAGCCACCACGGTATCTCTTGTCTGACAGGTGGGAGACTGACATGGAGCTTGTCTGCCTCAGGCTCGGGTCACACTATGTGCGCTGCCCTATAGGCCAGTTCAAATTTCTGCATTCTCCATTGTGGAAAAATTTAACTATGCATTTTTGCAGACAGCAGATTGTGTTGCCATTCATTATATACAGTATATGTATACTGCACGCCACTGCGACGTGACCATGGAAAGTGCAACGGACGCAGCAGATCTATCAAAAGGGATGTGGTACAGTTTGGCATAGTGTTAACCCAGCATTAGAAAAGTACTTCTATTAGGTATGTCCTTCTAGCTTTAAATTCTTGGACAGAAGGGTTTGTTGCCTATGTATAATTCCTGTGGTAACTTAAATACATCACAAATATAAATCTATTGCCCAAAACACAGTGTTCTGATAGCCCATAAGCCCCCCCCCAAAGGTTTTCCAGTATTATTTATTGCATAACGACTTATGCACTTTTTTTTTTAGGTTCATTAGAAGCAGCCTAATAATGCCACTCCCAGTATGGGTGAGGGCATGCAGTTTTCCGAGGGCTGGTATTATGACTTGGTTAATCACAGGTTTTGATTTATTAGTCAGGTTTGCAGAGCTGCCATTGCTCTTTTGGCTGCTCATTGGAAAGCCCCGCCTCCTCATCCTTTTTAAGGATATTTGAAAGCTTGATTCAGTCCCTGCATCTCCGGTCTCAGAAATTTGGTGAGAAATGGGATCCTTGGTCTTCACGGGCCTCTTTATATGCTTGACGAGGCTTCTGCAGATTCCTCTGTTCTAAAAGATAAGCAGCAGTATAATGATCTTCAAAGTAAACAAATTCTTTGTTACAGCTGATACAAATCCTGCAATGAATCTGCAGTGTGTCTACTTCCTGCTTTCATGGAAGCAGACCTATTAACATCCTGTGTTTATAAATTGGCTGCTCTGCAGAGGAGTTTCCAGTGCTGACACAGCTGAGAGATTAAATTGCAACTTATGCTTGGTCACAGATGAGGGGGAATTAGTCAGGCCAAACTCTGACATACAGGGTGCATTTCTCTGTTTTCCTTTTATCCTGTGCAATGAATTCAGGTCCACTTTAAGATTGTTCATCTGTTATTACAGATGTGGAAGTTATGTTGGTGGAGGGGTTTAGTTCCAGATTAATTTTGTATGCCAAGTGTGCCTAGAGGTTGCCAGGGATATCTTGGATATTCACTGTTAGGACTTTTTCTGTCTAGTTTTGCCTTCATGCCAATCTGTTTTTGGTTGTACCTGTTTTATTCCTGGATTATTTGTTCAATGGTTTAGTTTTTGTTGTATTGTATACACTTTCTTGTTAACTTCTGCAAGAAAAATGTAAAACCAAATAAAAATATTGTTAAAAATCTCATGTCCGCAGCTATGAGGAAGTATGTTTTCCAGGTCACAGATATTACTGTGGACTTGTCCTTTGTCCTGAGATGTACACATGGCTTTGATCTTCTGCTTCAGACTTGAATTAACATTCCCTCCTGGCATGTCATAACCCACAGGGTACCACTGCTAAGTAGAAATGTTCAGTGACGTTTATGACTCCAGCAGGGAATACACTAGCTGCGATTGTGCGCAGACGGCAAAACGTGCATGATTCCACAGTCTGAAGTTGATAGCCTTGCTCAGAACGCTTATTGTGACCATTCGTTCATGCTTTGCTTTCACTATTTTCTGCAAGTTTTAAATCGCATAGCTTTTCCCTGCAAGATGCACGCTTTCCCAATTATAGTATATGTTCCTGCAAACAAAAAAAATCACAATCGCGACAATGCTTGCAGAAAACGCAATTGCAAAAGCAGACGGAGACCCATAAATCCCAGGGGAAAATGGCCCTCCAAGTGTGTTCCCTCCCTCCAGCTTGCATGCAAATGATATGCAGTTTGGAACTGGGTAAATCAAAAGCACTTCCTGGTCATTTTTCTCTGGCCCAATTACAAGCTTCTGGTATGTAGCCCCACCTTCCTGAAAAAAAGACCATCTGCTTTCTCTATCTCCGTATACAGAAAATAGATTGGGTTTTTTTTTCCCCAGGGGTGGAGTTACAAGCCAGAAGCAGGCTGATTCAGGGGCTTTAGGATGACTTCAGGGGACAAGACACCGGAGGTAATATTAACTTGCAGGAGAACTGCAATTGACTTAAGCTGGACATCCACTTTAAAGAGACTCTGAAGCGAGAATAAATCTCGCTTCAGAGCTCATAGTTAGCAGGGGCACGTGTGCCCCTGCTAAACCGCCGCAATAGCGCCGCTCAACGGGGGTCCCTTGACCCCTAAACCCCCCCACTGCGACACTTGGTCGCAGACTTGGTTGCTCCTGGAGGCAGGGCTAACGGCTGCAGCCCTGCCTCCAGTCGCGTCTATCAGCGGCTCATCGCCGCCTCTCTTCCGCCCCTCTCAGTGAAGGAAGACTGAGGCAGGGGTCACACTTGTCTTTCAGTTTTCTACACTTTGCAGAAAACTGAAAGACAAGTGTGACCCCTGCCTTACAGCAGCTAATGTAATTTATAGAGAAAACTGACAAATGGTGCAAGATGTCAGTTTTTTTTCTGCATGCGAAATCTGCATTAAAGTGTGACCTTGCTTATTGATTAACATGAGTTCTCAGTTGAAGTCAGTTTTTCTGTGCAGAAAATGTGTACGAAAGCTGATAAGTGTGACCCCCTGCCTGAGAGGGGCGGGGGAGAGGAGGAGATACGCGCTGACAGACGCGCGCGGGGCAGGGCTGCGGCGGTTAGCCCTGCCCCAACCAGGAAGCGCTCCCCCGCATTACGGAGGGGATTCGGGGGATCAGGGACCCCCGTTAAGCCGCGGGATAGCGGCGGTTTAGCAGGGGCACACATGCCCCTGCTAACTATGATGTCTGAAGCGAGATTTATTCTTGCTTCAGACTCTCTTTAACCACCTTAGCGGTATGGACGAGCTCAGCTCGTCCATCACCGCCGGTGGCTGCCGCTCAGGCCCTGCTGGGCCGATTTGCTCGCTGTAAAAAGCAGCACACGCAGCCGGCACTTTGCCAGCTGCGTGTGCTACCTGAAGATCCGCCGCGTGCAGCGGCGAAAGAGGGTCCCCCCAGCTGCCCGAGCCCTGCGCAGCCGGAACAAACAGTTCCGGCCAGCGCTGAGGGCTGGATCGGAGGTGGCTGATGTCAGGACGCCACCCAACCATTCACTTTAATGTATTAGTGTCAGAAAATGCAACCCAACCTAACCCTATTCTCATACAGAACCCTCCTCTGGCAGGCAACTGATAACCCCCCCAGAGGGAATTAATAACGCCCCTTTGCAGGAAACTAGTAACCCTCCATTCGGCAGGCAACTAAGAATACGCCCTAAAGGGCAACTAATACCCCCTTGGTGGGCAACTAGTAACTCCCCCCTGGAGTGAGCTAATAACCCCCCTCCCTTGTTGAGCTACTAATACCCCCCCCCCTTTCGGAGCGAAATAAACACTGAAGGTTGCAAAATGTTACCGCCGGAATAAGGGAAAGATGCGCTGCACATGCACTGTACAGGAAGTTGCAAAATGTTATGAGTTGGTCTGTCTAATGTACTTTTACTGCAGCAAACATTGTCAAAAGCTTTCATAACTATAAATACTGTATAGTCAAGTAACAGCCACGGCATGATCAAACAGAGGACCAGTTGTGGTCTTCCCCTCCCCATCAACGCCCTGTGGCGTTACTTGCCCTGAATGCAGTGAGGACTGTGGCCACTGCACAGGAAGAAGCTGTCCAATAGGAGTACATTTGAAATCGGCGCCGGTAGACTTGGGCGCAGGATACAGCCGGTATATGGCTGATCCTGCTTTTGCACAAGTCCGGGCGGTTTTAATTACTATTCCCCCCTTCCAGGCCGCCATGAATAGTGGGAGAATGAATTAAGGCTGAATTATTGTGTTTTTTAAGCACCTTCAGCTCCGTCTTCTGACGGAGCCGACATTACTCACTGAGCGCCGCTATAGACTGATTCCCATTACAGTCTACTGATTCCCATTACAGTCTATGGCGGCGCTGGCTGCACTTAAATCTAGCAGCGCTGAAAAGCACTGCTCCGTCCAATAGTGATGGGCTTACGAGTACATTACTAGCCAAATTTGTGATTCTAATAAGGCCTAATAGCCTCAGGTGTGCAGCTGGGAGAGAGGGAGTTAATAACCCAGATGTCCGGCGCTTCTATGTGTATCACACGCTCATACGCACTCAATACCGCGCTCGATCGCACTCAATACTGTGCACTTCCTTTTTCCGGCCTGAAGGAGGAAGTGTGCGGTATTGAGTGTGAGCGTGTGATGCGCATAGAAGTGCCAGACATCTGGGTAATTAACCCCCTCTCTCCAGGCCGCACATCTGAGGTAATTAACCACTTGAGGAACGCAATGTTAAACCCCCCTAAAGACCAGGCCATTTTCTGTAATTTGACCACTGTAACTTTAAGGGCTCACTGCAGGGCTGCACAATTCAGCACACAAGTGATTCTCCCCCTTTTCTCCCCACCAACAGAGCTCTCTATTGGTGGGGTCTGATCGCTTCCCCAATGTTTTTTTTTTTTTTAATATTTGTTTGATTATTTTGTAAATAAATGTCTCTATTTTTTTTACCCAGCCCTCCATCCTCCCCGCCAGCCAATCAGCGTGATCAGCTGTTATAGGCTTCGGCCTATGACAGCCAATCACTTTCCTGCCTCTGGAGGGGACAGCTGTGTTACACGGCTCTCGCCAGTACAGCGCTGCCTTAGATTGCAGAGCTGTACAGCAATAAAAGACGGCAGTTTCGCGGTCTAACAATCTCCCAGCGGTGATCGCTGAGAGGAAGACTGAAGGCGGAGCTCTGCCATCAGAACGGGAATGCGCATCAGCATGCGCGAACGTCTGCAAACCACGCCCCAAGAACCTTACGCCGATTGGTGTTAGGCAGTACTACACGGCTCATACTGGTACTTTGTTAATCTAATCCAGGGGTGCCCATTAGGTAGATCGTGATCTACCGGTAGATCACAAAGGACTTCATGGAACAGCCCGACCCCACTACATTTTCTATTCTGTATATACAATTTTGCTATACACAGATAGATCATTTTGACTTGCTAATTGTTTAAAGTAGCTCACAAGCCAAAAAAGGGTGGGCACCTCTGCCTATGGGAACATAATGCATGTGGCGGTGCAGCAAATGAAAGTAGAAATGCTGCCCATAGCAACTGCGTCAGTTATATCAGTCAGTGCAGAGGAAAGCATGAAAGTGGAACTACTTTCAAAATCAATTTTTAACAATAGTCGTTTTTTTGCAAAGTGTAACAGCAACACACTAATAATCAGAAACAATATCTGCTGAAGCACTACTGACAGGCCAGGCCATGCAAACATGACAGGTGCTCTTATGTGTGAGCGGAATGTGCTGGTAGCTGGAGATGGCAGAGGTACAGAAATCCATTTAGCCAAATCTAGGTAAATAACAATATGTGAGGTAAAGCACTTTGGGCAAGTGATGGGACGCCGCGTGTCCCCCGCAGTCATGCGATCCTCTCCGGCGGCACCGTCACCTGATCGTCTCCCGCTCTGCAGGAAGCGTGCCATGTGGGTTGCGTGGTAAACCTCACGTGCGGACACACTAGCGGCGGTACGAGCAGCAGAAGCGGACGCATCTCCGGACTCTCCCCCACCACACATACATTCCTGTGTAACAAGAGCCGCCTACTTGCTACAAAAACATCTCACGGAGGACCGATGGATCAGCAGTGCGCATGTCAGACAACTTCCAGAACGGAGTGCCACCGTGTGGCCGTCAGTAAGGTGACAATTAGTCTATAGGAAAATCTATTTAGGGACGCAGCAGCATACAGATCACTCCTCCCCCTTGTTCTCCTTCTCCCAGCCAGCAGATAGTCAGGGCACAATACACTGTCACATCCAGCTGGGGGAGATACAGCAGGAGACGGGGAGGTGATAAACCCCCGAGCAGCGCACTGGAAGCAGAGGAGACGGCAGCGAGAGAGAGAGAGAGACAGGCTGTGACATGCAGCTTGTGTCTCCTGCTCGCCTCTGTATGATCCTCCCAGTGCACTCCTCTCCCTCCTCCTCCAGCCACAATAAGCACCAGCAGCCATAGGGATACATGTCCAATGTGATCAATTATGCAGCCTCCTTTTTATATAGATATATATATGTCTAGCCATGCACTTCCTATCTATCTTTACTATGATTCTTTACTCCTCGGTAATAGCTAAACAGTAATCATGATCTAGTTGTGAAAATGACAATAGATGCTCTATCTAGTTTTACTGTCCATTAATATACGTGTTATATATGCCAGGTTACATACGGTATATACTGTATTACATAAAGTACTTTGGCCAGAAGTGCTCGTGTCACACAGGCTCGAGCATCCACAACATGACATCAGAACAGCTGCTGCTCAGCGGAAACAGAGCAATAGATGGGCTAAGGAGTCTGCCCAGGGGTGCCTCTAGTCATTTTGTCACTCCAGGCGAGAAAACCTGTGGCACCCCCCCCCCCAAGCCCCTCCCCCCCCAGGAAAATAATCATAATGCAGCATCGTTTCACCAGAAAATAATCATAATGCGGCAGTGTTTTATCAGAAAATAATAGTAATTATCGTAATTCAGAATCGTAATTCACCAGAAAATAATCGTAATGTGGCAGTGTTTCACCAGAAAATACACTTATTGCAGCAGCAGTTCACCGGAAAATATTCATAAGGTGGCAGCGTTTCACCAGAAAATACACTTATTGCAGCAGCATTTCACCAGAAATTAATCATAGGGCAGCAGCGTTTCACCAGAAAATAATTGTAATGGGGCAGCGTTGTCAGAAAATAATCGTAATGTGGAAGCGTTTCACCAGAAAATACACGTAATCCGAGCAGAGGGAAAGAGTAGAGAGGGAGAGGCAGCATAAGATGTAAGAGGGGGGTAGAGGAACAGAGAGGGGGAGGGATAGACAGCATAAGATGGAAGAGAGTGCAGAGGAACAGAGAGGGGTAGAGACAGCATAAGATGGAAGAGGGGGCAAAGGAACAGAGAGGGGAGAGGGAGAGACAGCACAGCACTAAAGCACAGGTTTACAGCTTTACCAGCCTACAGCCTAACCAGCTTTCAAAGAAAACTCTAGTATCAAAAGAGCAGGGCACATTCTAGCAGTTATAACAGTACTGGGAGTCTGCACACAGGACAGGAAGTGTTCTTAGCAGCCTGCCTGCATACCTTCTCTTCTGCCTGTGCATGCAGCTTATCATCTCTGGAGTAGTGATGGGTCGTTCGCGAATGAGCCGCCTCTAAGAGCCGGCTCTTTGCTGTGAACGACAAGAGCCGGTTCTCAGTTTTGAAAGAGCCGATGCCTCAGCCGCCCCACAGAGCTCTGCTTTGCTCTGCAATAAAGGGCGCTGAGGCATGTTGGGAGATGTAGTCCTCCTCTTGCAGCTTGTAGGAGTGTATGGGGCGGAGCAGAGCAGTAGCAGGAGGGATTGCCCCAGTCAGAGAAGCAGTCTGCAATTGTCATGGAGACGGGGGCGGGGCTTTTACTCCGATTCTGAGTGGTGTTTAGTGATATTTAATGAAGAGCCAATTCAGAGCCGTAAGAGCCGGCTCTTTAATGGGAGCCGATTCAGAAGAGTCGATTCTCTGAAAAGAGCCGGAATTCCCATCACTACTCTGGAGCAGAAACTTCCCTTCTCCCGGGCTGTGTTGCTGTCTTGTGTGGGGGCGGGGCTCCAACACGGACACATCACATTCTTCTCTCTGTGACTGCATCTGTCCCCTGGCTGTCTCGCTCCAGTGTCTGTGTGCAGCCAGTGACACAGGTGGGGGGTCAGACTGTCGGGGGCATAAGCTGGCTGGCCGCTGGCTCCTGGTTTGACTGGCGTGGGGCGGAGTTAAAGGCTGGGCCACACGGGATTAACACTTTACCTGTGTGGCTACTGAGAAGAAGGGGCACGGCTTTAAAGAAGGAGCCTGGCAGAGAAGAGCAGTATTGATTGCTCTATTGGCTGGGGAAAAGTGGAGGTGGAGGCACTGCTGAGCACATGGTAGCGTGCCGAGCACCGGGGACTGAATCGGGAGGTAATATAATATAAAAAAAAAAAACATGGTCACAGTAGCAGCGGTGGGGGAATGCGCCTCACCACCTCATGGCGCCTCATCACCTCATGGCGCCCCAGGCAACCGCCTATACTTGCCTGGTGGGTGAGACGCCCCTGAGTCTGCCCTGCACGAGTCACCTGTCTCTGCTGTACACAAGCTGACACCAGACGGGGAGTCCGCTACCCACTAGACTAGTAGAGGCATCAACAGGGAGCAGCCAGGAACCAGAACACCATACACCAGCCCAGAGGAGAGCATTTAGTAGTGTGCGGAGCTCCCCCTTGTGGCCGTTATAAAGCAATCCTACTGTGAAAGTGTCCCTATTGAAAATTTTTGAAGATGAAAATAAAAAGCGATAGAAGCCAGTTCGATCAGAGGAAGAGAATATATTCTGATTTCTGCATGTGAGAATTACTGTATGTAAGGCTACTGAACAGTAAGGCTGTAATGGCGGCAGGTGCTTACAGAGCTGCAGGTGATCAGAGGCACTGCTGCTGCAAATGACAGTCTACATAGGTAAATAAATGTGTCCTGCATACAATGGGGGGTTTAATTAATCATAAAAAAGGTGACTGTTGGGTAAAGCTGTAACTGCGGGGTAGAGACAAGGGAATGTTTGAGAGCTCGTCTCCACTTGTCTGGCGCGATTCCAGTGCGGAAAACGTGTGAACGAATCCGCATGTGGTTGCGGATTCGTTCGCGTTTCCATTCATTTTTTCACGTGAAAACGCACGCGGTTTGCGGTATGTGATTTTAACTATATCAATGCCGGTAAGCATTGACATAGGTTTTTGAAAGAAAACGCATGGAAAATTGCAAGAGTAAAACGCTTGTGATTTTCCAATTAGTTACATTTGCGGCGAAACGCGCCCGGGTGTGCGGTGAGTGAATTCTGATGGTTCTGCTGTGCAGATTTTTTCTGCACAACAAACTGTGCAGATTTTTTGGCTAGTGGAAACGAGCCCATTTAGTTACATTATTCATACGAATCTGCATGCAGAAAACGCATGCTGATTCGCAGTAGTGGAAACGGGCCCTGAAAAAAATACTGCTAAATTGAATTTAGACTTAAAGGGATACTGTAGGGGGGTCGGGGGAAAAGTTACCCGGGGCTTCTAATGGTCCCCCGCAGACATCCTGTGCCCGCGTAGCCACTCCTTAATGCTCTGGCTCCGCCTCTGGTTCACTTCTGGAATTTCAGACTTTAAAGTCTGAAAACCACTGTGCCTGCGTTGCCGTGTCCTCACTTCCGCTGATGGCACCAGGAGCGTACTGCGCAGGCCCAGTATGGTCTGTGCCTGCGTCGTGCACTCCTGGTGACATCAGGGGAAGCGAGGACACGGCAACGCAGGTGCAGTGGTTTTCAGACTTTACAGTCTGAAATTCCAGAAGTGAACTGGAGGCGGAGCCAGATCATCGGTGAGTGGCTGCGATTGCACAGGATGTCTGCGGGGGAACATTAGAAGCACCTGGTAAGTTCAACTCATTTTCCCCCGACCCCCCCTACAGTATCCCTTTAATCTCTATAGAAAAGCTGGAATAGAATTAACTCAGGTACGTCGCTAGGGGGTTTTATCTGCCTACGAACCTGTTGCCATGGTGCCCCGGATGCAATATTGTCGGGTTCCCCGTGAGCATCCCTCCCCCCGTAGTGTGCCGACTCCCAGCTCCTGCCATGATATGACCTCAGATCGTGGCGACTAGGGAAGCGTACCTCCCAACTTTTTGAGATGAGAAAGAGGGACACTTAAGCCACAACCCTGATCACGCCCCCGTCACACCCCTAGTCACGAACACCATAAAGATTTAATAAGAAAAATATGTTGTTTATAATTCAAACCACACTGGTCCTTTCTATCATGATGCATTTTCCTTCATATTAACATTTTAAAATTAGTAATGTATCAATTTAAAGGATGGGAATAAAGTTTAGAGTCAATCAAACACATTTTTTTAGTAGATAAATAAATATATTTATTTCTATTTATATAGAAAGAGGGACAAATGAGGAGGACAGAGGGACAGGGCTCCCAAAGAGGGACTGTCCCTCCAAAAGAGGGACAGTTGGTAGCTATGGGGAAGGCAGAGCAGGACGCACTTCAAATGCGGAAGTGACATCACTAGTCACTTCCTGTATGTGTGTCCTGCTGCGCCTTCCCCAGTCGCCGTGATCTGAGGTCTATAGCGCTGCTGCCAGCCCTCCCGCCCAGCAAAGCCCCAGGGCCCAGCAAAGCCCCCAGCCTAGCATAGCCCCCTTCAAAGCAAAGACCCTGGGCCCCAGAACAGCAAAGAAAAGCCCCAGGGCCCAGCAAAGCAAAGCCCCTAACCCAGAAAAGCCCCCAGTCCAGCCTGGCAAAGCCCCCAGCAAAGCAAAGCCCCCAGGCCCACCAAAGTCAAGACCCCGGAGCCCAGCCTAGCAAAGCCCCCGGACCCCAGACCAGCAAAGCCCTCAGCCCAGAAAAGCACCCAGTCCAGTCTAGCAAAGCAGAGCCCCCGGGCCCCAGCAAAGCCCCAGGGCCCCAGACCAGCAAAGCCCCTTTGCCAAAGCAAAGCCCCCAGACCAGCAAAGCCCCTGGGCCCCAGCAAAGCAAAGCCTAGCAAAGCCCCTGGACCCCAGACCAGCAAAGCCTCCAGGCCCAGCAAAGCCAAGACCCCGGGGCCCAGCCTAGCAAAGCCCAGGGGGCTCAGCCTAGCAAAGCCCCGGGGGCTCAGCCTAGCAAAGCCCCGGGGGCGCAGCCTAGCAAAGCCCCCAGCCCAGCAAAGCACCCAGTCCAGTCTAGCAAAGCCCCCAGCAAAGCAGAGCCACCAGGCCCCAGCAAAGCCCCTGGGCCTCAGCAAAGCAGGGCCCCAGACCAGCAAAGCCCCTTTGCCAAAGCAAAGCCCCCTTGCCAAAGCAAAGCCCCTGGGCCCCAGCAAAGCAAAGCTCCCGGGCCCCAGCCCAGAAAAGCGTACATCCAAGCAAAGCCTCCACCTCAGCAAAGGCTAATGAAGCCCCCAGCCCAGCAAAGCGTCCAAAAATGCCCCCAGCCCAGCAAAGCCCCAAGCAAATTGCCCAGCCCAGCAAAGCGCTAGGCCCAGCACCCATCAAAGACAGGCCGGCTCAGCATCACTGCCAGCCAGACCACAGCATCAACGCCAGCAATGCCAGCCCACCATCATCACCAACAAGCCATGCATAACTGCCAGCTGAAGACAGAACAGAAGCCAGGCGAGGGGATTATTTATGTGAAATAGTACCAATTTAATATTTGTTACACTACTGCTATGTTCAGGTACATTTGTCCCCACCCATGACCACGCCCACATTCCCACGACACGACCAAGCCCATTTTGCCGCTTTTAGTGCCCAGGGGTGCCCCGGATCTCCCAGGAACCTAGCAACACCACTGAATTAACCAATTCAGGACCACAGGCTCTCTCCCCCCTTCCAGTGACCATGCAATTTTTTACAATTAAGTCCTCTGCAGCTTCAGAGCCATATGATGCAGCACAGATATGAAACCCCCGCCCCCCTTTTCTGCCCACCAACAGAGATTTCTGTTGGTGGGCTCTGATCACTGCTGCTGGATTATTATTTTTTATTAATTTATATGTTATTTAATTTTGAATAAAAATTTGTATTTTGTATTTATTGTTCCCTCCCCCCGACAGCCAATCACAGCGATCCGCTCTCATAGGCATCAGCCTATGAGAGCTGATCATTCCCTGAGCCTCCCCAGGGGACAGCTGAGTGACACGGCTGTCCCCAGTACAGCGCTGCTGTAGATCGCAGTGCTGTACAATGTAACAATGTAAATAGATGGCTGTTTCCCCATCTAACAGTCTTGATAGAAGCGATCGCCCCTGGAAGACTGTTGAAAGGCTCTGATCCCTGCTGCTGGTTTTTGTTTTTTTTAATTAATTTATGTGTTATTTGATTTTGAATAAAAACATGTATTTTTTATTTAATTGTCTCTCTCCCCAACAGCCAATCACAGCGATCAGCTTTCATAGGCATCAGCTTATGAGAGCCGATCGCTCTCTGAGTCTCCCCAAGGGACAGCCGAGTGACACGGCAGTCCCCAGTACATCGCTGCTGTAGATCGCAGCACTGTACAATGTAAATAGACTGCGGTTTAGTCGTCTGATAGCCGCTGACAGACTCCGCTCCTTCATTCAAGCGGGGATGTGTGCGCGATCCCCTGCAAATCACTCCCCCAGGACTTGACGCCAATTGGCATTACGCGGTCCAGGGGGAGCCACCTTGCAACAGCCAATTGGCGTTAGGCGGTCGTAAGGTGGTTTATTGAGACTGATCAAGAACTTTGTACAGTGCTAATCCAATTAAGGGTTAAAGCCTCATTTACACAGTAAAATTTTCCGTCAGGGTGGATCTATTAGATCATTTCTAATCGGATTGCGTTAGATTTTGCAATAGAGTTTGGGTACTTATCAAAGCAAAATCGCAAAATTGATCTGAAACAAATCTACACACGATGCAATTTCTTATTAGATATATTTAATAGACCTGTCTATCTGATGGAAAATTGTACCGTGTAGATGAGGCTTAAAGAAAACCTGTAACGAAAAAAACCTCCCATGGGGGGTACTCACCTCGGGTGGGGGAAGCCTCCGGATCCTATCGAGGCTTCCCCGTCCTCCTCGGTCTTACTGCAGCGGCGGAAATCCTCCCAGAACGGCGGGGATGTTAATATTTACCTTCCCGGCTCCAGCGTAGACACAGTATCGGCTCTCCGCTTGGAGATAGGTGGAAATATCCGATCACTGTCGGGCCGCTCTACTGCGCAGGTGCAATTCTCCTGCGCCTGCACAGCAGAGCGGACAGGACAGAAATCAGCTATTTTCACCTATCTCTGTGTGGAGAGCCACAACAGTGCCACCCGCTGGAGCCAAGGAAGGTAAATATATCAGCGCTTTTCAGGCTTGTTGAGGGAGGATTCCGGGAGTCTTCGGGGGAGCCAGTGCTGGACTGCCTGCAGCTACAGGGAAGGGGGAAGCCTCATTGGTACCCTGAGGCTTCCCCCTCCCGAGGTGAGTACCCCCCAGGGGAACTTTTTTTTTGTTACAGGTTCTCTTTAAGAATTATGGAAAATTGGATGATTGTAACAGGCTTTAGATCAGATTTACACTGAATGATTGTCAGCAAGGGACAACTCATGTGCAGCACAGGCAAAGGAGCTTTCTGTGTTTCCCTCTGGCTACGCTCACAGAGGTGTGTTGGGATAGAGTGAAATG
This sequence comes from Hyperolius riggenbachi, assembly GCF_040937935.1. Lineage (NCBI taxonomy): Eukaryota > Metazoa > Chordata > Amphibia > Anura > Hyperoliidae > Hyperolius > Hyperolius riggenbachi. The sequence goes on along the minus strand of NC_090655.1, from coordinate 208,807,744 downwards.
ACCACATTGTAACGTTACTTTCTGCACTGTACATATATGACACTGGCAGCTGATAACAATTGACATGTTTTAACTGATCAGCTGTTCTTCTCTCCAAGATGCTGTGCATTTTATTTTTTGTCACAAGTTTGTGAAAAAACACAATTAAAATCAATTTACGCTAAGTGTCATTTTCCGCTAACTTGTGACAAAAAATAAAATCTTCTATGAACTCACCATACTCCTAACGGAATACCTTAGGGTGTCTTCTTTCTAAAATGGGGTCATTTGTGGGGTTCCTATACTGCCCTGGCATTTTAGGGGCCCTAAACCGTGAGGAGTAGTCTTGAAACGAAATTTCTCAAAATGACCTGTGAAATTCTAAAGGTACTCATTGGACTTTGGGCCCTTTAGCGCAGTTAGGTTGCAAAAAAGTGCCACACATGTGGTATCGCCGTACTCAGGAGAAGTAGTATAATGTGTTTTGGGGTGTATTTTTACACATACCCATGCTGGGTGGGAGAAATATCTCTGTAAATGACAATTTGTTAATTTTTTTTACACACAATTGTCCATTTACAGAGATCTTTCTCCCACTCAGCATGGGTATGTGTAAAAATACACCCCAAAACACATTATACTACTTCTCCTGAGTACGGCGATACCACATGTGTGGCACTTTTTTGCAACCTAACTGCGCTAAAGGGCCCAAAGTCCAATGAGTACCTTTAGAATTTCACAGGTCATTTTGAGAAATTTCGTTTCAAGACTACTCCTCACGGTTTAGGGCCCCTAAAATGCCAGGGCAGTATAGGAACCCCACAAATGACCCCATTTTAGAAAGAAGACACCCCAAGGTATTCCGTTAGGAGTATGGTGAGTTCATAGAAGATTTTATTTTTTGTCACAAGTTAGCGGAAAATGACACTTAGCGTAAATTGATTTTAATTGTGTTTTTTCACAAAGTGTCATTTTCCGCTAACTTGTGACAAAAAATAAAATCTTCTATGAACTCACCATACTCCTAACGGAATACCTTGGGGTGTCTTCTTTCTAAAATGGGGTCATTTGTGGGGTTCCTATACTGCCCTGGCATTTTAGGGGCCCTAAACCGTGAGGAGTAGTCTTGAAACGAAATTTCTCAAAATGACCTGTGAAATTCTAAAGGTACTCATTGGACTTTGGGCCCTTTAGCGCAGTTAGGTTGCAAAAAAGTGCCACACATGTGGTATCGCCGTACTCAGGAGAAGTAGTATAATGTGTTTTGGGGTGTATTTTTACACATACCCATGCTGAGTGGGAGAAAGATCTCTGTAAATGGACAATTGTGTGTAAAAAAAATTAACAAATTGTCATTTACAGAGATATTTCTCCCACCCAGCATGGGTATGTGTAAAAATACACCCCAAAACACATTATACTACTTCTCCTGAGTACGGCAATACCACATGTGTGGCACTTTTTTGCAGCCTAGGTGCGCTAAGGGGTCCAAAGTCCAATGAGCACCTTTAGGCTTTACAGGGGTGCTTACAATTTAGCACCCCCCAAAATGTCAGGACAGTAAACACACCCCACAAATGACCCCATTTTGGAAAGTAGACCCTTCAAGGTATTCAGAGAGGGGCATGGTGAGTCCGTGGCAGATTTCATTTTTTTTTTGTCGCAAGTTAGAAGAAATGGAAACTTTTTTTTTTTCACAAAGTGTCATTTTCCGCTTACTTGTGACAAAAAATATCATCTTCTATGAACTCACTATGCCTCTCAGTGAATACTTTGGGATGTCTTCTTTCCAAAATGGGGTCTTTTGGGGGGTATTTATACTATCCTGGAATTCTAGCCCCTCATGAAACATGACAGGGGGTCAGAAAAGTCATAGATGCTTGAAAATGGGAAAATTCACTTTTTGCACCAGTTTGTAAATGCTATAACTCTTACCCAAACCAATAAATATACACTGAATGGGTTTTTTTTTTAATCAAAAACATGTTTGTCCACATTTTTCGCGCTGCATGTATACAGAAATTTTACTTTATTTGAAAAATGTCAGCACAGAAAGTTAAAAAAATCATTTTTTTGCCAAATTCATGTCTTTTTTGATGAATATAATAAAAAGTAAAAATCGCAGAAGCAATCAAATAGCACCAAAAGAAAGCTTTATTAGTGACAAGAAAAGGAGCCAAAATTCATTTAGGTGATAGGTTGTATGAGCGAGCAATAAACCGTGACAGCTGCAGTGGTCTGAATGGAAAAAAAGTGGCCGGTCCTTAAGGGGTAGAAAGCCCTAGGTCCTCAAGTGGTTAAACAGCGGAGGACGTGCCAAAAAGGACCTGGGTGTAGTTATTGAACATTGGGAAGGGGTAGCGCACTCTATAAGTACTGTTTGAGTACTGTTTAAATATATAATATAGGATAGACACACAGTGATATTTGAGAAGTGAAAGGAAGTGTGCATTTCAGTGTTTCGTTTTAGGAAAGGTGACAGAAGATAAAGTGTAGGACTAGAAAAAAAGAAGATGGTGATAGAAAGCAGCACAGGTGAGTCCGAGATAAAGTGTGCATTTCAGTGTTTCGTTTTAGGAAAGGTGACAGAAGATAAGGTGGAAGACTAGAAAAAAAGAAGAAGATGGTGATAGAAGGCAGCACAGGTGAGTCCGAGATAAAGAAAATGCGCATTTCAGTCTTTCGTTTCAGGAAAGGTGACAGAAGATGAGGTGGAAGACTGGAAAAAAGAAGAAGATGGTGATAAAAGGCAGAACAGTTGAGTACGAGATAAATAAAGTGTGCATTTCAGTGTTTCGTTTCAGAAAAAGTGACAAAAGATGAGGTGGAAGACTAGAAAAAAGAAGAAGGTGGTGAAAGAAGTCAGCACAGGTGAGTCCGAGATAAATAAAGTGTGCATTCTAGTCTTTCATTTCAGGAAAGGTGACAGAAGATGAGGTGGAAGACTGGAAAAAAAGAAGAAGGTGGTGAAAGAAGTCAGCACAGGTGAGTCTGAGATAAATAAAGTGTGCATTTCAGTGTTTCGTTTCAGAAAAGGTGACAGAAGATGAGGTGGAAAACTGGAAAAAAGAAGAAGATGGTAATAGAAGGCAGCACAGGTGAGTCTGAGATAAATAAAGTTTGCATTTCAGTGTTTTGTTTCAGAAAAGGTAACAAGATGAGGTGGAAGACTGGAAAAAAAAGAAGAAGATGGTGATAGTAGGCAGCAGAGGTGAGTCCTCGATAAAGAAAATGTGCATTTCAGTGTTTCGTTTCAGGAAAGGTGACAGAAGATGAGGTGGAAGACTAGAAAAAAAGAAGAAGATGGTGATAAAAGGCAGAACAGGTGAGTCCGAGATAAAGAAAGTGTGCATTTCAGTGTTTCGTTTCAGGAAAAGTGACAGAAGATGAGGTGGGAGACTGGAAAAAAGAAGAAGATCGTGATAGAAGACAGCACAGGTGAGTCCGAGATAAAGAAAGTGTGCATTTCAGTGTTTCGTTTCAGGAAAGGTGACAGAAGATAAGGTGGAAGACTAGAAAAAAAAGAAGAGGATGGTGATAGAAGGCAGCACAGATGAGTCCGAGATAAACAAAGTGTGCATTTCAGTGTTTCGTTTCAGAAAAGGTGACAAGATGAGGTGGAAGACTGGAATAACAAAAGAAGAAGATGGTGATAGAAGGCAGCACAGGTGAGTCCGAGATAAAGAAAGTGTGCATTTCAGTGTTTCATTTCAGGAAAGGTGACAGAAGATGAAGTGGAAGACTGGAAAAAAAGAAGACGTTGGTGATAGAAGACAGCACAGGTGAGTCCAAGATATAGAAAGTGTGCATTTCAGTGTTTCGTTTCAGGAAAGGTGACAGAAGATGAGGTGGAAGACTGGGAAAAAAAAGAAGATGGTAATAGAAAACAGCACAGGTGAGTCCGGGATAAAGAAAGTGTGCATTTCAGTGTTTCATTTCAGAAAAGGTGACAAGATGAGGTGGAAGACTGGAATAACAAAAGAAGAAGATGGTGATAGAAGGCAGCACAGGTGAGTCCGAGATAAAGAAAGTGTGCATTTCAGTGTTTCATTTCAGGAAAGGTGACAGAAGATGAAGTGGAAGACTGGAAAAAAAGAAGACGTTGGTGATAGAAGACAGCACAGGTGAGTCCAAGATATAGAAAGTGTGCATTTCAGTGTTTCGTTTCAGGAAAGGTGACAGAAGATGAGGTGGAAGACTGGGAAAAAAAAGAAGATGGTAATAGAAAACAGCACAGGTGAGTCCGGGATAAAGAAAGTGTGCATTTCAGTGTTTCATTTCAGGAAAGGTGACAGAAGATGAAGCGGAAGACTGGAAAAAAAAAGAAGAAGATGGTGATAAAAGGCAGAACAGGTGAGTCTGAGATAAATAAAGTGCGCATTTCAGTGTTTCGTTTCAGGAAAGGTGACAGAAGATGAGGTGAGAGACTGGAAAAAAGAAGAAGTTGGTGATAGAAGGCAGAACAGGTGAGTCCGATTTAAATAAAGTGTGCATTTCAGTGTTTCGTTTCAGGAAAGGTGACAGAAGATGAGGCGGAAGACTGGAAAAAAAGAAGATGGTAATAGAAGGCAGCACAGGTGAGTCCAAGATAAATAAATTGTGCATTTCAGTGTTTCGTTACAGGAAAGGTGACAGAAGATGAGGTGAAAGACTGGAAAAAAAAGAAGACGATGGTGCTAGAAGACAGCACAGGTGAGTACGAGATAAAGTGTTTATTTTAGTGTTTAATTTCAGGAAAGGTGACAGAAGATGAGATGAGAGACTGGAAAAAAGAAGATGGTGATAGAAGGCAGCACAGGTGAGTCAGAGATAAATAAAGTGTGCACTTCAGTGTTTTGTTTCAGGAAAGGTGACAGAAGATGAGGTGGAACACAGGAAAAAAAAGAAGAAGAAGGTAATAGAAAACAGCACAGGTGAGTCCTGGATAAAGAAAGTGTGCATTTCAGTGTTTCATTTCAGGAAAGGTGACAGAAGATGAAGCGGAAGACACGAAAAAAAAGAAGAAGATGGTAATAGAAAAAAGCACAGGTGAGTCCTGGATAAAGAAAGTGTGCATTTCAGTGTTTCGTTTTAGGAAAGGTGACAGAAGATAAGGTGGAAGACTAGAAAAAAAGAAGAAGATGGTGATAGAAGGCAGCACAGGTGAGTCCGAGATAAAGAAAATGCGCATTTCAGTCTTTCGTTTCAGGAAAGGTGACAGAAGATGAGGTGGAAGACTGGAAAAAAGAAGAAGATGGTGATAAAAGGCAGAACAGTTGAGTACGAGATAAATAAAGTGTGCATTTCAGTGTTTCGTTTCAGAAAAAGTGACAAAAGATGAGGTGGGAGACTAGAAAAAAGAAGAAGGTGGTGAAAGAAGTCAGCACAGGTGAGTCCGAGATAAATAAAGTGTGCATTCTAGTCTTTCATTTCAGGAAAGGTGACAGAAGATGAGGTGGAAGACTGGAAAAAAAGAAGAAGGTGGTGAAAGAAGTCAGCACAGGTGAGTCTGAGATAAATAAAGTGTGCATTTCAGTGTTTCGTTTCAGAAAAGGTGACAGAAGATGAGGTGGAAAACTGGAAAAAAGAAGAAGATGGTAATAGAAGGCAGCACAGGTGAGTCTGAGATAAATAAAGTTTGCATTTCAGTGTTTTGTTTCAGAAAAGGTAACAAGATGAGGTGGAAGACTGGAAAAAAAAGAAGAAGATGGTGATAGTAGGCAGCAGAGGTGAGTCCTCGATAAAGAAAATGTGCATTTCAGTGTTTCGTTTCAGGAAAGGTGACAGAAGATGAGGTGGAAGACTAGAAAAAAAGAAGAAGATGGTGATAAAAGGCAGAACAGGTGAGTCCGAGATAAAGAAAGTGTGCATTTCAGTGTTTCGTTTCAGGAAAAGTGACAGAAGATGAGGTGGGAGACTGGAAAAAAGAAGAAGATCGTGATAGAAGACAGCACAGGTGAGTCCGAGATAAAGAAAGTGTGCATTTCAGTGTTTCGTTTCAGGAAAGGTGACAGAAGATAAGGTGGAAGACTAGAAAAAAAAGAAGAGGATGGTGATAGAAGGCAGCACAGATGAGTCCGAGATAAACAAAGTGTGCATTTCAGTGTTTCGTTTCAGAAAAGGTGACAAGATGAGGTGGAAGACTGGAATAACAAAAGAAGAAGATGGTGATAGAAGGCAGCACAGGTGAGTCCGAGATAAAGAAAGTGTGCATTTCAGTGTTTCATTTCAGGAAAGGTGACAGAAGATGAAGTGGAAGACTGGAAAAAAAGAAGACGTTGGTGATAGAAGACAGCACAGGTGAGTCCAAGATATAGAAAGTGTGCATTTCAGTGTTTCGTTTCAGGAAAGGTGACAGAAGATGAGGTGGAAGACTGGGAAAAAAAAGAAGATGGTAATAGAAAACAGCACAGGTGAGTCCGGGATAAAGAAAGTGTGCATTTCAGTGTTTCATTTCAGAAAAGGTGACAAGATGAGGTGGAAGACTGGAATAACAAAAGAAGAAGATGGTGATAGAAGGCAGCACAGGTGAGTCCGAGATAAAGAAAGTGTGCATTTCAGTGTTTCATTTCAGGAAAGGTGACAGAAGATGAAGTGGAAGACTGGAAAAAAAGAAGACGTTGGTGATAGAAGACAGCACAGGTGAGTCCAAGATATAGAAAGTGTGCATTTCAGTGTTTCGTTTCAGGAAAGGTGACAGAAGATGAGGTGGAAGACTGGGAAAAAAAAGAAGATGGTAATAGAAAACAGCACAGGTGAGTCCGGGATAAAGAAAGTGTGCATTTCAGTGTTTCATTTCAGGAAAGGTGACAGAAGATGAAGCGGAAGACTGGAAAAAAAAAGAAGAAGATGGTGATAAAAGGCAGAACAGGTGAGTCTGAGATAAATAAAGTGCGCATTTCAGTGTTTCGTTTCAGGAAAGGTGACAGAAGATGAGGTGAGAGACTGGAAAAAAGAAGAAGTTGGTGATAGAAGGCAGAACAGGTGAGTCCGATTTAAATAAAGTGTGCATTTCAGTGTTTCGTTACAGGAAAGGTGACAGAAGATGAGGTGAAAGACTGGAAAAAAAAGAAGACGATGGTGCTAGAAGACAGCACAGGTGAGTACGAGATAAAGTGTTTATTTTAGTGTTTAATTTCAGGAAAGGTGACAGAAGATGAGATGAGAGACTGGAAAAAAGAAGATGGTGATAGAAGGCAGCACAGGTGAGTCAGAGATAAATAAAGTGTGCACTTCAGTGTTTTGTTTCAGGAAAGGTGACAGAAGATGAGGTGGAACACAGGAAAAAAAAGAAGAAGAAGGTAATAGAAAACAGCACAGGTGAGTCCTGGATAAAGAAAGTGTGCATTTCAGTGTTTCATTTCAGGAAAGGTGACAGAAGATGAAGCGGAAGACAGGAAAAAAAAGAAGAAGATGGTAATAGAAAAAAGCACAGGTGAGTCCTGGATAAAGAAAGTGTGCATTTCAGTGTTTCATTTCAGGAAAGGTGACAGAAGATGAAGCGGAAGACTGGAAAAAAAGAAGAAGATGGTTATAAAAGGCAGAACAGGTGAGTCAGAGATAAATAAAGTGCGCATTTCAGTGTTTCGTTTCAGTTAAGGTGACAGAAGATGAGGCGGAAGACAGGAAAAAAAAGATGGTAATAGAAGGCAGCACAGGTGAGTCCGAGATAAATAAATTGTGCATTTCAGTGTTTCGTTTCAGGAAAGGTGACAGAAGATGAGGTGGAAAACTGGAAAAAAAGAAGAAGATGGTGATAGAAGACAGCACAGGTGAGTCAGAGATAAATAAAGTGTGCATTTCAGTGTTTCGTTTCAGGAAAGGTGACAGAAGATAAGGTGCAAGACTGGAAAAAAAGAAGATGGTGATAGAAGGCAGCACAGGTGAGTCCGAGATAAATAAAGTGTGCATTTCAGTGTTTCGTTTCAGGAAAGGTGACAGAAGATAAGGTGGAAGACTAGAAAAAAAGAAGAGGATGGTGATAGAAGGCAGCACAGGTGAGTCCGAGATAAACAAAGTGTGCATTTCAGTGTTTCGTTTCAGGAAAGGTGACAGATGATGAGGTGGGAGACTGTAAAAAAGAAGAAGATCGTGATAGAAGACAGCACAGGTGAGTCCGAGATAAATAAAGTGTGCATTTCAGTGTTTCGTTTCAGGAAAGGTGACAGAAGATAAGGTGGAAGACTAGAAAAAAAGAAGAGGATGGTGATAGAAGGCAGCACAGGTGAGTCCGAGATAAAGAAAGTGTGCATTTCAGTGTTTCGTTTCAGAAAAGGTGACAAGATGAGGTGGAAGACTGGAATAACAAAAGAAGAAGATGGTGATAGAAGGCAGCACAGGTGAGTCCGAGATAAAGAAAGTGTGCATTTCAGTGTTTCGTTTCAGGAAAGGTGACAGAAGATGAAGTGGAAGACTGGAAAAAAAGAAGACGTTGGTGATAGAAGACAGCACAGGTGAGTCCAAGATATAGAAAGTGTGCATTTCAGTGTTTCGTTTCAGGAAAGGTGACAGAAGATGAGGTGGAAGACTGGAAAAAAAAGAAGATGGTAATAGAAAACAGCACAGGTGAGTCCGGGATAAATAAAGTGCGCATTTCAGTGTTTCGTTTCAGGAAAGGTGACAGAAGATCAGGTTGAAGACTGGAAAAAAAGAAGAAGATGGTGATAGAATACAGCACAGGTGAGTCTGAGATAAATAAATTGTGCATTTCAGTGTTTCGTTACAGGAAAGGTGACAGAAGATAAGGTGAAAGACTGGAAAAAAAAGAAGACGATGGTGCTAGAAGACAGCACAGGTGAGTCTGAGATAAATAAAGTGTGCATTTCAGTGTTTCGTTTCAGGAAAGGTGACAGAAGATAAGGTGCAAGACTGGAAAAAAGGAAGAAGATGGTGATAGAAGGCAGCACAGATGAGTCTGAGATAAATAAAGTGTGCATTTCAGTGTTTTGTTTCAGGAAAGGTGACAGAAGATGAGGTGGAACACTGGAAACAAAGAAGAAGATGGTGATAGCAGACAGCACAGGTGAGTACGAGATAAATAAATTGTGCATTTCAGTGTTTCGTCTCAGGAAAGATGACAGAAGATGAGGTGAAAGACTGGAGATAAAAAAAGACGATGGTGATAGAAGGCAGCACAGCTGAGTCTGAGATAAATAAAGTCTGCATTTCAGTGTTTTGTTTAAGGAAAGGTGACAGAAGATGAGGTGAGAGACTGGAAAAAGAAGAAGATGGTCATAGAAGGCAGCACAGGAGAGTACGAGATAAATAAAATGTGCATTTCAGTGTTTCGTTTCAGCAAAGGTGACAGAAGATGAGGCGGAAGACTGGAAAAAAGAAGAAGATGGTGATAGAAGGCAGCACAGGTGAGTCCGAGATAAATAAAGTGTGCATTTCAGTGTTTCGTTTTAGGAAAGGTGACAGAAGATGGGGTGGAAGACTGGAAAAAAAGAAGATGGTTATAGAAGGCAGCACAGGTGAGTCCGAGATAAATAAAGTTTGCATTTCAGTGTTTCGTTTCAGGAAAGGTGGCAGAATATGAGGCGGAAGACTGGAAAAAAGAAGAAGATGGTGAATAAAGACAGCACAGGTGAGTCAGAGATAAATAAAGTGTGCATTTCAGTGTTTCGTTTCAGGAAAGATGACAGAAGATGAAATGGAAGACCGGAAATAAAGAAGACGATGGTGATAGAAGGCAGCACAGGTGAGTCCGAGATAAATAAAGTGTGCATTTCGGTGTTTCGTTTAGGGAAAGGTGACAGAAGATGAGGTGAAAAACTGGATATAAAGTAGACGATGGTGATAGAAGGCAGCACAGGTGAGTCTTTGATAAATAAAGTGTGCATTTCAGCGTATCGTTTAAGGAGAGGTGACAGAAGATGAAGTGGAAGACTGGAAAAAAAGAGGAAGATGGTGATAGAAGACAGCACAGGTGAGTACGAGATAAATAAATTGTGAATTTCAGTGATTCGTTTCAGGAAAGGTGACAGAAGATGGCGTGGAAGACTGGAAAAAAAAGAAGAAGAGTGTGATAGAAGGCAGCACAGGTGAGTCTGAGATAAAGTTTGCATTTCAGTGTTTCGCTTCAGGAAAGGTGACAGAAGATGAGGTGGAATACTGGAAACAAAGAAGAAGATGATGATAGAAGGCAGCACAGGTGAGTACGAGATAAATAAATTGTGCTTTTTAGTGTTTTGTTTTAGGAAAGATGACAGAAGATGAGGTGAAAGACTGGAGATAAAAAAAGACGATGGTGATAGAAGGCAGCACAGGTGAGTCTGAGATAAATAAAGTGTGCATTTCAGTGTTTTGTTTCAGGAAAGGTGACAGAATATGAAGTGGAAGACTGGAAGAAAAGAGGAAGATGGTGATAGAAGACAGCACAGGTGAGTCCGAGATAAATAAAGTGTGCATTTCAGTGTTTCGTTTCAGGAAAGGTGACAGAAGACGGGGTGAAAGACTAGAAAAAAAGAAGATGGTGATAGAAGGCAGCACTGGTGAGTCCGAGATAAATAAAGTGTGCATTTCAGTGTTTCGTTTCAGGAAAGGTGACAGAATATGAAGTGGAAGACTGGAAAAAAAAGAGAAAGATGGTAATAGAAGGCAGCACAGGTGAGTACGAGATAAATAAAGTGTGCATTTTAGTGTTTCGTTTCAGGAAAGGTGACAGAAGATGAGGTGGAAGACTGGATAAAAGAACAAGATGGTGATAGAAGGCAGCACAGGTGAGTCTGAGATAAAGTATGCATTTCAGTGTTTCGTTTCAGGAAAGGTGACAGAAGATGAGGTGGAAGACTGGAAATAAAGAAGAAGATGGTGATAGAAGGCACACAAGTGAGTCTGTGATAAATAAAGTGTGCATTTCAGTGTTTCGTTTCAGGAAAGGTGACAGAAGATAAGGTGGAAGACTGGATAAAAGAACAAGATGGTGATGGAAGGCAGCACAGGTGAGTCTGTGATAAATAAAGTGTGCATTTCAGCGTATCGTTTAGGGAAAGGTGACAGAAGATGAGGTGGAACACTGGGAAAAAAAAGAGGAAGATGGTGATAGAAGGCAGCAGAGGTGAGTACGAGATAAATAAAGTGTGCATTTTAGTGTTTCGTTTCAGGAAAGGTGACAAAAGATGGCGTGGAAGACTGGAAAAAAAGAAGAGTGTGATAGAAGGCAGCACAGGTGAGTCTGAGATAAAGTTTGCATTTCAGTGTTTCGTTTCAGGAAAGGTGACAGAAAATGAGGTGGAACACTGGAAACAAAGAAGAAGATGGTAATAGCAGGCAGCACGGGTGAGTCGGAGATAAATAAATTGTGCATTTCAGTGTTTCGTTTCAGGAAAGATGACAGAAGATGAGGTGAAAGACTGGAGATAAAAAAGACGATGGTGATAGAAGGCAGCACAGGTGAGTCCGAGATAAATAAAGTGTGCATTTCAGTGTTTTGTTTCAGGAAAGGTGACAGAAGATGAGTTGAAACACTGAGAATAACGAAGACGATGGTGATAGAAGGCAGCACAGGTGAGTCTGAGATAAATAAAGTGTGCATTTCAGCGTATCGTTTAGGGAAAGGTGACAGAAGATGAAGTGGAAGACTGGAAAAAAGAGATAGATGGTGATAGGAGGCAGCACAGGTGAGTCAGAGATAAATCAAGTGTGCATTTCAGGGTTTCGTTTCAGGAAAGGTGACAGAAGATGAGGTGGAACACTGGAAACAAAGAAGAAGATGGTGATAGCAGACAGCACAGGTGAGTACGAGATAAATAAAGTGTGCATTTCAGTGTTTCGTTTCAGGAAAGATGACAGAAGATGAGGTGAAAGACTGGAGATAAAAAAAGACGATGTTGATAGAAGGCAGCACAGGTGAGTCCGAGATAAATAAAGTGTGCATTTCAGTGTTTCGTTTCAGGAAAGGTGACAGAAGATGAGGTGAAAGACTGGATATAAAGAAGACGATGGTGATAGCAGACAGCACAGGTGAGTACGAGATAAATAAAGTGTGCATTTCAGCGTATCGTTTAGGGAAAGGTGACAGAAGATGAAGTGAAAGACTGGAAAAAAAGAGGAAGATGGTGATAGAAGGCAGCACAGGTGAGTCAGAGATAAATAAAGTCTGCATTTCAGTGTTTCGTTTAAGGAAAGGTGACAGAAGATGAGGTGAGAGACTGGAAAAAAGAAGAAGATGGTCATAGAAGGCAGCACAGGTTAGTACGAGATAAATAAAATGTGCATTTCAGTGTTTCGTTTCAGCAAAGGTGACAGAAGATGAGGTGGAAGACTGGAAAAAAAGAAGAAGAGTGTGATAGAAGGCAGCACAGGTGAGTCAGAGATAAATAAAGTATGCATTTCAGTGTTTCGTTTCAGTAAAGGTGACAGAAGATGAGGTGAAAGACTGGGAAAAAAAATGAAGATGGTGATAGAAGGCACACAGGTGAGTCTGAGATAAATAAAGTGTGCATTTCAGTGTTTCGTTTTAGGAAAGGTGACAGAAGATGAGGCGGAAGACTGGAAAAAAGAAGAAGATGGTGATAGAAGGCAGCACAGGTGAGTCCGAGATAAATAAAGTGTGCATGTTAGTGTTTCGTTTCAGAAAAGGTGACAGAAGATGAGGTGGAAGACTGGAAAAAAGAAGAAGATGGTGATAGAAGGCAGCACAGGTGAGTCTGAGATAAATAAAGTGTGCATTTCAGTGTTTCGTTTTAGGAAAGGTGACAGAAGATGAGGCGGAAGACTGGAAAAAAGAAGAAGATGGTGATAGAAGGCAGCACAGGTGAGTCCGAAATAAATAAAGTGTGCATTTCAGTGTTTCGTTTCAGGAAAGGTGACAGAAGATGGGGTGGAAGACTGGAAAAAAAGAAGATGGTGATGTAAGGCAGCACAGGTGAGTCCGAGATAAAGTTTGCATTTCAGCGTTTCGTTTCAGGAAAGGTGACAGAAGATGAGGTGGAAGACTGGAAACAAAAAAAAGATGGTGCTAGAAGACAGCACAGGTTAGTCTGAGATAAATAAATTGTGCATTTCAGTGTTTCGTTTCAGGAAAGGTGACAGAATATGAGGCGGAAGACTGGAAAAAAGAAGAAGATGGTGAATAAAGACAGCACAGGTGAGTCCGAGATAAATAAAGTGTGCATTTCAGTGTTTCGTTTCAGGAAAGATGACAGAAGATGAAGTGAAAGACAGGAAATAAAGAAGATGATGGTGATAGAAGGCAGCACATGTGAGTCCGAGATAAATTAAAGTGTGCATTTCAGTGTTTCGTTTCAGGAAAGGTGACAGAAGATGAGGTAAAAAACTGGATATAAAGAAGACGATGGTGATAGAAGGCAGCACAGATGAGTCTGAGATAAATAAAGTGTGCATTTCAGTGTTTCGTTTAGGGAAAGGTGACAGAAGATGAAGTGGAAGACTGGAAAAAAAGAGGAAGATGGTAATAGAAGACAGCACAGGTGAGTACGAGATAAATAAAGTGTGCATTTCAGTGTTTCATTTCAGAAAAGGTGACAGAAGATGAGGTGGAAGACTGGAAAAAAAGATGAAGATGGTGATAGAAGGCAGCACAGGTGAGTACGAGATAAATAAAGTGTGCATTTTAGTGTTTAGTTTCAGGAAAGGTGACAGATGATGGCGTGGAAGACAAAAAAAAAAGAAGAAGAGTGTGATAGAAGGCAGCACAGGTGAGTTTGAGATAAAGTTTGCATTTCAGTGTTTCGTTTCAGGAAAGGTGACAGAAGATGAGGTGGAACACTGGAAACAAAGAAGAAGATGGTGATAGCAGACAGCACAGGTGAGTACGAGATAAATAAATTGTGCATTTCAGTGTTTCGTTTCAGGAAAGGTGACAGAAGATGAGGTGGAAGACTGGAAATAAAGAAGAAGATGGTGATAGAAGGCACACAGGTGAGTCTGTGATAAATAAAGTGTGCATTTCAGTGTTTCGTTTTAGGAAAGGTGACAGAAGATGAGGTGGAAGACTGGAAATAAAGAAGAAGATGGTGATAGAAGGCACACAGGTGAGTCTGTGATAAATAAAGTGTGCGTTTCAGTGTTTCGTTTTAGGAAAGGTGACAGAAGATGAGGTGGAAGACTGGAAAAAAAGAAGAAGGTGATAGAAGGCACACAGGTGAGTCTGTGATAAATAAAGTGTGCAATTCAGTGTTTCGTTTCAGGAAAGGTGACAGAAGATGAGGTGGAAGACTGGATAAAAGAACAAGATGGTGATAGAAGGCAGCACAGGTGAGTCCGAGATAAACAAAGTGTGCATTTCAGCGTATCGTTTAGGAAAAGGTGACAGAAGATGAGGCGGAAGACTGGAAAAAAGAACAAGATGGTGATAGAACACAGCACAGGTGAGTCCGAGATAAACAAAGTGTGCATTTCAGTGTTTCGTTTCAGGAAAGGTGACAGAAGATAAGGTGGAAGACTAGAAAAAAAGAAGACGTTGGTGATAGAAGACAGCACAGGTGAGTCCGAGATAAATAAAGTGTGCATTTCAGTGTTTCGTTTCAGAAAAGGTGACAGAAGATGAGGTGGAAAACTGGGAAAAAAGAAGAAGATGGTGATAGAAGGCAGCACAGGTGAGTCCGAGATAAATAAAGTGTGCATTTCAGTGTTTCGTTTCAGGAAAGGTGACAGAAGATGAAGTGGAAGACTGGAAAAAAAAAGAAGTCGATGGTGATGGAAGACAGCACAGGTGAGTCTGAGATAAATAAAGTGTGCATTTCAGTGTTTCGTTTCAGGAAAGGTGACAGAAGATGAGGTGGAAGATTGGAAAAAAGAAGAAGATGGTGATAAAAGGCAGAACAGGGGAGTACGAGATAAATAAAGTGTGCATTTCAGTGTTTCGTTTCAGGAATGGTGACAGAAGATGAGGTGGGAGACTGCAAAAAAGAAGAAGATGGTTATAGAAGGCAGCACAGGTGAGTCAGAGATAAAGTGTGTACTTCAGTGTTACGTTTCAGGAAAGGTGACAGAACATGAAGATTGGAAAAAAGAAGAAGCTAATGAGAAAAGAAAGCACAGGTGAGTCCAAGATAAATAAAGTCTGCATTTCAGTGTTTCGTTTCAGAAAAGGTGACAGAAGATGAGGTGGAAAACTGGAAAAAAAGAAGAAGATGGTAATAGAAGGCAGCACAGGTGAGTCCGAGATAAATAAAGTGTGCATTTCAGTGTTTCGTTTCAGGAAAGGTGACAGCAGATGAGGTGGAAGATTGGAAAAAAAAGAAGAAGATAGTGATAGAAGTCAGCACAGGTGAGTCCGAGATAAATAAAGTGTGCATTTCAATGTTTTGTTTCAGAAAAGGTGACAAGATGAGGTGGAAGACTGGAAAAAAAGAAGAAGATGGTGATAGAAGGCAGCACAGGTGAGTCCGAGATAAAGAAAGTGTGCATTTCAATGTTTCGTTTCAGAAAAGGTGACAAGATGAGGTGGAAGACTGGAAAAAAAAGAAGAAGATGGTGATAGAAGGCAGCAGAGGTGAGTCCTCGATAAAGAAAATGTGCATTTCAGTGTTTCGTTTCAGGAAAGGTGACAGAAGATGAGGTGGAAGACTGGAAAAAAAGAAGATGGTGATAAAAGGCAGCACAGGTGAGAACGAGATGAATAAAGTGTGCATTTCAGTGTTTCGTTTCAGGAAAAGTGACAGAAGATGAGGTGGGAGACTGGAAAAAAGAAGATCGTGATAGAAGACAGCACAGGTGAGTCCGAGATAAAGAAAGTGTGCATGTCAGTGTTTCGTTTCAGGAAAGGTGACGGAAGATGAGGTGGAAAACTTGAAAAAAAGAAGGTGGTGATAGAAGTCAGCACAGGTGAGTCCGAGATAAATAAAGTGTGCATTTGAGTTTTTCGTTTCAGGAAAGGTGACAAAAGATAAGGTGGAAGACTAGAAAAAAAGAAGACGTTGGTGATAGAAGACAGCACAGGTGAGTCCGAAATGAATAAAGTGTGCATTTGAGTGTTTCGTTTCAGGAAAGGTGACAGATGATGAGGTGGGAGACTGGAAAAAAGAAGACGATCGTGATAGAAGACAGCACAGGTGAGTCCGAGATAAATAAAGTGTGCATTTCAGTGTTTCGTTTCAGGAAAGGTGACAAAAGATGGCGTGGAAGACTGGAAAAAAAGAAGAGTGTGATAGAAGGCAGCACAGGTGAGTCTGAGATAAAGTTTGCATTTCAGTGTTTCGTTTCAGGAAAGGTGACAGAAAATGAGGTGGAACACTGGAAACAAAGAAGAAGATGGTAATAGCAGGCAGCACGGGTGAGTCGGAGATAAATAAATTGTGCATTTCAGTGTTTCGTTTCAGGAAAGATGACAGAAGATGAGGTGAAAGACTGGAGATAAAAAAGACGATGGTGATAGAAGGCAGCACAGGTGAGTCCGAGATAAATAAAGTGTGCATTTCAGTGTTTTGTTTCAGGAAAGGTGACAGAAGATGAGTTGAAACACTGAGAATAACGAAGACGATGGTGATAGAAGGCAGCACAGGTGAGTCTGAGATAAATAAAGTGTGCATTTCAGCGTATCGTTTAGGGAAAGGTGACAGAAGATGAAGTGGAAGACTGGAAAAAAGAGATAGATGGTGATAGGAGGCAGCACAGGTGAGTCAGAGATAAATCAAGTGTGCATTTCAGGGTTTCGTTTCAGGAAAGGTGACAGAAGATGAGGTGGAACACTGGAAACAAAGAAGAAGATGGTGATAGCAGACAGCACAGGTGAGTACGAGATAAATAAAGTGTGCATTTCAGTGTTTCGTTTCAGGAAAGATGACAGAAGATGAGGTGAAAGACTGGAGATAAAAAAAGACGATGTTGATAGAAGGCAGCACAGGTGAGTCCGAGATAAATAAAGTGTGCATTTCAGTGTTTCGTTTCAGGAAAGGTGACAGAAGATGAGGTGAAAGACTGGATATAAAGAAGACGATGGTGATAGCAGACAGCACAGGTGAGTATGAGATAAATAAAGTGTGCATTTCAGCGTATCGTTTAGGGAAAGGTGACAGAAGATGAAGTGAAAGACTGGAAAAAAAGAGGAAGATGGTGATAGAAGGCAGCACAGGTGAGTCAGAGATAAATAAAGTCTGCATTTCAGTGTTTCGTTTAAGGAAAGGTGACAGAAGATGAGGTGAGAGACTGGAAAAAAGAAGAAGATGGTCATAGAAGGCAGCACAGGTTAGTACGAGATAAATAAAATGTGCATTTCAGTGTTTCGTTTCAGCAAAGGTGACAGAAGATGAGGTGGAA
The DNA here is from genome assembly GCF_040937935.1 of Hyperolius riggenbachi. Lineage (NCBI taxonomy): Eukaryota > Metazoa > Chordata > Amphibia > Anura > Hyperoliidae > Hyperolius > Hyperolius riggenbachi. The sequence continues at coordinate 208,790,563 of NC_090655.1, read as the reverse complement.
GACTGGAAAAAAAGAAGAAGAGTGTGATAGAAGGCAGCACAGGTGAGTCAGAGATAAATAAAGTATGCATTTCAGTGTTTCGTTTCAGTAAAGGTGACAGAAGATGAGGTGAAAGACTGGAAAAAAAGATGAAGATGGTGATAGAAGGCACACAGGTGAGTCTGAGATAAATAAAGTGTGCATTTCAGTGTTTCGTTTTAGGAAAGGTGACAGAAGATGAGGCGGAAGACTGGAAAAAAGAAGAAGAGTGTGATAGAAGGCAGCACAGGTGAGTCCGAAATAAATAAAGTGTGCATTTCAGTGTTTCGTTTCAGGAAAGGTGACAGAAGATGGGGTGGAAGACTGGAAAAAAAGAAGATGGTGATGTAAGGCAGCACAGGTGAGTCCGAGATAAAGTTTGCATTTCAGCGTTTCGTTTCAGGAAAGGTGACAGAAGATGAGGTGGAAGACTGGAAACAAAAAAAAGATGGTGCTAGAAGACAGCACAGGTTAGTCTGAGCTAAATAAATTGTGCATTTCAGTGTTTCGTTTCAGGAAAGGTGACAGAATATGAGGCGGAAGACTGGAAAAAAGAAGAAGATGGTGAATAAAGACAGCACAGGTGAGTCCGAGATAAATAAAGTGTGCATTTCAGTGTTTCGTTTCAGGAAAGATGACAGAAGATGAAGTGAAAGACAGGAAATAAAGAAGATGATGGTGATAGAAGGCAGCACATGTGAGTCCGAGATAAATAAAGTGTGCATTTCAGTGTTTCGTTTCAGGAAAGGTGACAGAAGATGAGGTAAAAAACTGGATATAAAGAAGACGATGGTGATAGAAGGCAGCACAGATGAGTCTGAGATAAATAAAGTGTGCATTTCAGTGTTTCGTTTAGGGAAAGGTGACAGAAGATGAAGTGGAAGACTGGAAAAAAAAGAGGAAGATGGTGATAGAAGGCAGCACAGGTGAGTACGAGATAAATAAAGTGTGCATTTCAGTGTTTCATTTCAGAAAAGGTGACAGAAGATGAGGTGGAAGACTGGAAAAAAAGATGAAGATGGTGATAGAAGGCAGCACAGGTGAGTACGAGATAAATAAAGTGTGCATTTTAGTGTTTAGTTTCAGGAAAGGTGACAGATGATGGCGTGGAAGACAAAAAAAAAAAGAAGAAGAGTGTGATAGAAGGCAGCACAGGTGAGTTTGAGATAAAGTTTGCATTTCAGTGTTTCGTTTCAGGAAAGGTGACAGAAGATGAGGTGGAACACTGTAAACAAAGAAGAAGATGGTGATAGCAGACAGCACAGGTGAGTACGAGATAAATAAATTGTGCATTTCAGTGTTTCGTTTCAGGAAAGGTGACAGAAGATGAGGTGGAAGACTGGAAATAAAGAAGAAGATGGTGATAGAAGGCACACAGGTGAGTCTGTGATAAATAAAGTGTGCGTTTCAGTGTTTCGTTTTAGGAAAGGTGACAGAAGATGAGGTGGAAGACTGGAAAAAAAGAAGAAGGTGATAGAAGGCACACAGGTGAGTCTGTGATAAATAAAGTGTGCAATTCAGTGTTTCGTTTCAGGAAAGGTGACAGAAGATGAGGTGGAAGACTGGATAAAAGAACAAGATGGTGATAGAAGGCAGCACAGGTGAGTCTGAGATAAATAAAGTGTGCATTTCAGCGTATCGTTTAGGAAAAGGTGACAGAAGATGAGGCGGAAGACTGGAAAAAAGAACAAGATGGTGATAGAACACAGCACAGGTGAGTCCGAGATAAACAAAGTGTGCATTTCAGTGTTTCGTTTCAGGAAAGGTGACAGAAGATAAGGTGGAAGACTAGAAAAAAAGAAGACGTTGGTGATAGAAGACAGCACAGGTGAGTCCGAGATAAATAAAGTGTGCATTTCAGTGTTTTGTTTCAGGAAAGGTGACAGAAGATGAGGTGGAAAACTGGGAAAAAAGAAGAAGATGGTGATAGAAGGCAGCACAGGTGAGTCCGAGATAAATAAAGTGTGCATTTCAGTGTTTCGTTTCAGGAAAGGTGACAGAAGATGAAGTGGAAGACTGGAAAAAAAAAGACGATGGTGATGGAGGACAGCACAGGTGAGTCTGAGATAAATAAAGTGTGCATTTCAGTGTTTCGTTTCAGGAAAGGTGACAGAAGATGAGGTGGAAGATTGGAAAAAAGAAGAAGATGGTGATAAAAGGCAGAACAGGGGAGTACGAGATAAATAAAGTGTGCATTTCAGTGTTTCGTTTCAGGAATGGTGACAGAAGATGAGGTGGGAGACTGCAAAAAAGAAGAAGATGGTTATAGAAGGCAGCACAGGTGCGTCAGAGATAAATTAAGTGTGTACTTCAGTGTTACGTTTCAGGAAAGGTGACAGAACATGAAGATTGGAAAAAAGAAGAAGCTAATGAGAAAAGAAAGCACAGGTGAGTCCAAGATAAATAAAGTCTGCATTTCAATGTTTCGTTTCAGAAAAGGTGACAAGATGAGGTGGAAGACTGGAAAAAAAGAAGAAGATGGTGATAGAAGGCAGCACAGGTGAGTCCGAGATAAAGAAAGTGTGCATTTCAATGTTTCGTTTCAGAAAAGGTGACAAGATGAGGTGGAAGACTGGAAAAAAAAGAAGAAGATGGTGATAGAAGGCAGCAGAGGTGAGTCCTCGATAAAGAAAATGTGCATTTCAGTGTTTCGTTTCAGGAAAGGTGACAGAAGATGAGGTGGAAGACTGGAAAAAAAGAAGAAGATGGTGATAAAAGGCAGCACAGGTGAGAACGAGATGAATAAAGTGTGCATTTCAGTGTTTCGTTTCAGGAAAAGTGACAGAAGATGAGGTGGGAGACTGGAAAAAAGAAGATCGTGATAGAAGACAGCACAGGTGAGTCCGAGATAAAGAAAGTGTGCATGTCAGTGTTTCGTTTCAGGAAAGGTGACGGAAGATGAGGTGGAAAACTTGAAAAAAAGAAGAAGGTGGTGATAGAAGTCAGCACAGGTGAGTCCGAGATAAATAAAGTGTGCATTTGAGTTTTTTGTTTCAGGAAAGGTGACAAAAGATAAGGTGGAAGACTAGAAAAAAAGAAGACGTTGGTGATAGAAGACAGCACAGGTGAGTCCGAAATGAATAAAGTGTGCATTTGAGTGTTTCGTTTCAGGAAAGGTGACAGATGATGAGGTGGGAGACTGGAAAAAAGAAGACGATCGTGATAGAAGACAGCACAGGTGAGTCCGAGATAAATAAAGTGTGCATTTCAGTGTTTCGTTTCAGGAAAGGTGACAAAAGATGGCGTGGAAGACTGGAAAAAAAGAAGAGTGTGATAGAAGGCAGCACAGGTGAGTCTGAGATAAAGTTTGCATTTCAGTGTTTCGTTTCAGGAAAGGTGACAGAAAATGAGGTGGAACACTGGAAACAAAGAAGAAGATGGTAATAGCAGGCAGCACGGGTGAGTCGGAGATAAATAAATTGTGCATTTCAGTGTTTCGTTTCAGGAAAGATGACAGAAGATGAGGTGAAAGACTGGAGATAAAAAAGACGATGGTGATAGAAGGCAGCACAGGTGAGTCCGAGATAAATAAAGTGTGCATTTCAGTGTTTTGTTTCAGGAAAGGTGACAGAAGATGAGTTGAAACACTGAGAATAACGAAGACGATGGTGATAGAAGGCAGCACAGGTGAGTCTGAGATAAATCAAGTGTGCATTTCAGGGTTTCGTTTCAGGAAAGGTGACAGAAGATGAGGTGGAACACTGGAAACAAAGAAGAAGATGGTGATAGCAGACAGCACAGGTGAGTACGAGATAAATAAAGTGTGCATTTCAGTGTTTCGTTTCAGGAAAGATGACAGAAGATGAGGTGGAAGATTGGAAAAAAAAGAAGAAGATAGTGATAGAAGTCAGCACAGGTGAGTCCGAGATAAATAAAGTGTGCATTTCAATGTTTTGTTTCAGAAAAGGTGACAAGATGAGGTGGAAGACTGGAAAAAAAGAAGAAGATGGTGATAGAAGGCAGCACAGGTGAGTCCGAGATAAAGAAAGTGTGCATTTCAATGTTTCGTTTCAGAAAAGGTGACAAGATGAGGTGGAAGACTGGAAAAAAAAGAAGAAGATGGTGATAGAAGGCAGCAGAGGTGAGTCCTCGATAAAGAAAATGTGCATTTCAGTGTTTCGTTTCAGGAAAGGTGACAGAAGATGAGGTGGAAGACTGGAAAAAAAGAAGATGGTGATAAAAGGCAGCACAGGTGAGAACGAGATGAATAAAGTGTGCATTTCAGTGTTTCGTTTCAGGAAAAGTGACAGAAGATGAGGTGGGAGACTGGAAAAAAGAAGATCGTGATAGAAGACAGCACAGGTGAGTCCGAGATAAAGAAAGTGTGCATGTCAGTGTTTCGTTTCAGGAAAGGTGACGGAAGATGAGGTGGAAAACTTGAAAAAAAGAAGGTGGTGATAGAAGTCAGCACAGGTGAGTCCGAGATAAATAAAGTGTGCATTTGAGTTTTTCGTTTCAGGAAAGGTGACAAAAGATAAGGTGGAAGACTAGAAAAAAAGAAGACGTTGGTGATAGAAGACAGCACAGGTGAGTCCGAAATGAATAAAGTGTGCATTTGAGTGTTTCGTTTCAGGAAAGGTGACAGATGATGAGGTGGGAGACTGGAAAAAAGAAGACGATCGTGATAGAAGACAGCACAGGTGAGTCCGAGATAAATAAAGTGTGCATTTCAGTGTTTCGTTTCAGGAAAGGTGACAAAAGATGGCGTGGAAGACTGGAAAAAAAGAAGAGTGTGATAGAAGGCAGCACAGGTGAGTCTGAGATAAAGTTTGCATTTCAGTGTTTCGTTTCAGGAAAGGTGACAGAAAATGAGGTGGAACACTGGAAACAAAGAAGAAGATGGTAATAGCAGGCAGCACGGGTGAGTCGGAGATAAATAAATTGTGCATTTCAGTGTTTCGTTTCAGGAAAGATGACAGAAGATGAGGTGAAAGACTGGAGATAAAAAAGACGATGGTGATAGAAGGCAGCACAGGTGAGTCCGAGATAAATAAAGTGTGCATTTCAGTGTTTTGTTTCAGGAAAGGTGACAGAAGATGAGTTGAAACACTGAGAATAACGAAGACGATGGTGATAGAAGGCAGCACAGGTGAGTCTGAGATAAATAAAGTGTGCATTTCAGCGTATCGTTTAGGGAAAGGTGACAGAAGATGAAGTGGAAGACTGGAAAAAAGAGATAGATGGTGATAGGAGGCAGCACAGGTGAGTCAGAGATAAATCAAGTGTGCATTTCAGGGTTTCGTTTCAGGAAAGGTGACAGAAGATGAGGTGGAACACTGGAAACAAAGAAGAAGATGGTGATAGCAGACAGCACAGGTGAGTACGAGATAAATAAAGTGTGCATTTCAGTGTTTCGTTTCAGGAAAGATGACAGAAGATGAGGTGAAAGACTGGAGATAAAAAAAGACGATGTTGATAGAAGGCAGCACAGGTGAGTCCGAGATAAATAAAGTGTGCATTTCAGTGTTTCGTTTCAGGAAAGGTGACAGAAGATGAGGTGAAAGACTGGATATAAAGAAGACGATGGTGATAGCAGACAGCACAGGTGAGTATGAGATAAATAAAGTGTGCATTTCAGCGTATCGTTTAGGGAAAGGTGACAGAAGATGAAGTGAAAGACTGGAAAAAAAGAGGAAGATGGTGATAGAAGGCAGCACAGGTGAGTCAGAGATAAATAAAGTCTGCATTTCAGTGTTTCGTTTAAGGAAAGGTGACAGAAGATGAGGTGAGAGACTGGAAAAAAGAAGAAGATGGTCATAGAAGGCAGCACAGGTTAGTACGAGATAAATAAAATGTGCATTTCAGTGTTTCGTTTCAGCAAAGGTGACAGAAGATGAGGTGGAAGACTGGAAAAAAAGAAGAAGAGTGTGATAGAAGGCAGCACAGGTGAGTCAGAGATAAATAAAGTATGCATTTCAGTGTTTCGTTTCAGTAAAGGTGACAGAAGATGAGGTGAAAGACTGGAAAAAAAGATGAAGATGGTGATAGAAGGCACACAGGTGAGTCTGAGATAAATAAAGTGTGCATTTCAGTGTTTCGTTTTAGGAAAGGTGACAGAAGATGAGGCGGAAGACTGGAAAAAAGAAGAAGAGTGTGATAGAAGGCAGCACAGGTGAGTCCGAAATAAATAAAGTGTGCATTTCAGTGTTTCGTTTCAGGAAAGGTGACAGAAGATGGGGTGGAAGACTGGAAAAAAAGAAGATGGTGATGTAAGGCAGCACAGGTGAGTCCGAGATAAAGTTTGCATTTCAGCGTTTCGTTTCAGGAAAGGTGACAGAAGATGAGGTGGAAGACTGGAAACAAAAAAAAGATGGTGCTAGAAGACAGCACAGGTTAGTCTGAGCTAAATAAATTGTGCATTTCAGTGTTTCGTTTCAGGAAAGGTGACAGAATATGAGGCGGAAGACTGGAAAAAAGAAGAAGATGGTGAATAAAGACAGCACAGGTGAGTCCGAGATAAATAAAGTGTGCATTTCAGTGTTTCGTTTCAGGAAAGATGACAGAAGATGAAGTGAAAGACAGGAAATAAAGAAGATGATGGTGATAGAAGGCAGCACATGTGAGTCCGAGATAAATAAAGTGTGCATTTCAGTGTTTCGTTTCAGGAAAGGTGACAGAAGATGAGGTAAAAAACTGGATATAAAGAAGACGATGGTGATAGAAGGCAGCACAGATGAGTCTGAGATAAATAAAGTGTGCATTTCAGTGTTTCGTTTAGGGAAAGGTGACAGAAGATGAAGTGGAAGACTGGAAAAAAAAGAGGAAGATGGTGATAGAAGGCAGCACAGGTGAGTACGAGATAAATAAAGTGTGCATTTCAGTGTTTCATTTCAGAAAAGGTGACAGAAGATGAGGTGGAAGACTGGAAAAAAAGATGAAGATGGTGATAGAAGGCAGCACAGGTGAGTACGAGATAAATAAAGTGTGCATTTTAGTGTTTAGTTTCAGGAAAGGTGACAGATGATGGCGTGGAAGACAAAAAAAAAAAGAAGAAGAGTGTGATAGAAGGCAGCACAGGTGAGTTTGAGATAAAGTTTGCATTTCAGTGTTTCGTTTCAGGAAAGGTGACAGAAGATGAGGTGGAACACTGTAAACAAAGAAGAAGATGGTGATAGCAGACAGCACAGGTGAGTACGAGATAAATAAATTGTGCATTTCAGTGTTTCGTTTCAGGAAAGGTGACAGAAGATGAGGTGGAAGACTGGAAATAAAGAAGAAGATGGTGATAGAAGGCACACAGGTGAGTCTGTGATAAATAAAGTGTGCGTTTCAGTGTTTCGTTTTAGGAAAGGTGACAGAAGATGAGGTGGAAGACTGGAAAAAAAGAAGAAGGTGATAGAAGGCACACAGGTGAGTCTGTGATAAATAAAGTGTGCAATTCAGTGTTTCGTTTCAGGAAAGGTGACAGAAGATGAGGTGGAAGACTGGATAAAAGAACAAGATGGTGATAGAACACAGCACAGGTGAGTCCGAGATAAACAAAGTGTGCATTTCAGTGTTTCGTTTCAGGAAAGGTGACAGAAGATAAGGTGGAAGACTAGAAAAAAAGAAGACGTTGGTGATAGAAGACAGCACAGGTGAGTCCGAGATAAATAAAGTGTGCATTTCAGTGTTTTGTTTCAGGAAAGGTGACAGAAGATGAGGTGGAAAACTGGGAAAAAAGAAGAAGATGGTGATAGAAGGCAGCACAGGTGAGTCCGAGATAAATAAAGTGTGCATTTCAGTGTTTCGTTTCAGGAAAGGTGACAGAAGATGAAGTGGAAGACTGGAAAAAAAAAGACGATGGTGATGGAGGACAGCACAGGTGAGTCTGAGATAAATAAAGTGTGCATTTCAGTGTTTCGTTTCAGGAAAGGTGACAGAAGATGAGGTGGAAGATTGGAAAAAAGAAGAAGATGGTGATAAAAGGCAGAACAGGGGAGTACGAGATAAATAAAGTGTGCATTTCAGTGTTTCGTTTCAGGAATGGTGACAGAAGATGAGGTGGGAGACTGCAAAAAAGAAGAAGATGGTTATAGAAGGCAGCACAGGTGCGTCAGAGATAAATTAAGTGTGTACTTCAGTGTTACGTTTCAGGAAAGGTGACAGAACATGAAGATTGGAAAAAAGAAGAAGCTAATGAGAAAAGAAAGCACAGGTGAGTCCAAGATAAATAAAGTCTGCATTTCAATGTTTCGTTTCAGAAAAGGTGACAAGATGAGGTGGAAGACTGGAAAAAAAGAAGAAGATGGTGATAGAAGGCAGCACAGGTGAGTCCGAGATAAAGAAAGTGTGCATTTCAATGTTTCGTTTCAGAAAAGGTGACAAGATGAGGTGGAAGACTGGAAAAAAAAGAAGAAGATGGTGATAGAAGGCAGCAGAGGTGAGTCCTCGATAAAGAAAATGTGCATTTCAGTGTTTCGTTTCAGGAAAGGTGACAGAAGATGAGGTGGAAGACTGGAAAAAAAGAAGAAGATGGTGATAAAAGGCAGCACAGGTGAGAACGAGATGAATAAAGTGTGCATTTCAGTGTTTCGTTTCAGGAAAAGTGACAGAAGATGAGGTGGGAGACTGGAAAAAAGAAGATCGTGATAGAAGACAGCACAGGTGAGTCCGAGATAAAGAAAGTGTGCATGTCAGTGTTTCGTTTCAGGAAAGGTGACGGAAGATGAGGTGGAAAACTTGAAAAAAAGAAGAAGGTGGTGATAGAAGTCAGCACAGGTGAGTCCGAGATAAATAAAGTGTGCATTTGAGTTTTTTGTTTCAGGAAAGGTGACAAAAGATAAGGTGGAAGACTAGAAAAAAAGAAGACGTTGGTGATAGAAGACAGCACAGGTGAGTCCGAAATGAATAAAGTGTGCATTTGAGTGTTTCGTTTCAGGAAAGGTGACAGATGATGAGGTGGGAGACTGGAAAAAAGAAGACGATCGTGATAGAAGACAGCACAGGTGAGTCCGAGATAAATAAAGTGTGCATTTCAGTGTTTCGTTTCAGGAAAGGTGACAAAAGATGGCGTGGAAGACTGGAAAAAAAGAAGAGTGTGATAGAAGGCAGCACAGGTGAGTCTGAGATAAAGTTTGCATTTCAGTGTTTCGTTTCAGGAAAGGTGACAGAAAATGAGGTGGAACACTGGAAACAAAGAAGAAGATGGTAATAGCAGGCAGCACGGGTGAGTCGGAGATAAATAAATTGTGCATTTCAGTGTTTCGTTTCAGGAAAGATGACAGAAGATGAGGTGAAAGACTGGAGATAAAAAAGACGATGGTGATAGAAGGCAGCACAGGTGAGTCCGAGATAAATAAAGTGTGCATTTCAGTGTTTTGTTTCAGGAAAGGTGACAGAAGATGAGTTGAAACACTGAGAATAACGAAGACGATGGTGATAGAAGGCAGCACAGGTGAGTCTGAGATAAATCAAGTGTGCATTTCAGGGTTTCGTTTCAGGAAAGGTGACAGAAGATGAGGTGGAACACTGGAAACAAAGAAGAAGATGGTGATAGCAGACAGCACAGGTGAGTACGAGATAAATAAAGTGTGCATTTCAGTGTTTCGTTTCAGGAAAGATGACAGAAGATGAGGTGAAAGACTGGAGATAAAAAAAGACGATGTTGATAGAAGGCAGCACAGGTGAGTCCGAGATAAATAAAGTGTGCATTTCAGTGTTTCGTTTCAGGAAAGGTGACAGAAGATGAGGTGAAAGACTGGATATAAAGAAGACGATGGTGATAGCAGACAGCACAGGTGAGTACGAGATAAATAAAGTGTGCATTTCAGCGTATCGTTTAGGGAAAGGTGACAGAAGATGAAGTGAAAGACTGGAAAAAAAGAGGAAGATGGTGATAGAAGGCAGCACAGGTGAGTCAGAGATAAATAAAGTCTGCATTTCAGTGTTTCGTTTAAGGAAAGGTGACAGAAGATGAGGTGAGAGACTGGAAAAAAGAAGAAGATGGTCATAGAAGGCAGCACAGGTTAGTACGAGATAAATAAAATGTGCATTTCAGGGTTTCGTTTCAGCAAAGGTGACAGAAGATGAGGTGGAAGACTGGAAAAAAAGAAGAAGAGTGTGATAGAAGGCAGCACAGGTGAGTCAGAGATAAATAAAGTATGCATTTCAGTGTTTCGTTTCAGTAAAGGTGACAGAAGATGAGGTGAAAGACTGGAAAAAAAGATGAAGATGGTGATAGAAGGCACACAGGTGAGTCTGAGATAAATAAAGTGTGCATTTCAGTGTTTCGTTTTAGGAAAGGTGACAGAAGATGAGGCGGAAGACTGGAAAAAAGAAGAAGATGGTGATAGAAGGCAGCACAGGTGAGTCCGAAATAAATAAAGTGTGCATTTCAGTGTTTCGTTTCAGGAAAGGTGACAGAAGATGGGGTGGAAGACTGGAAAAAAAGAAGATGGTGATGTAAGGCAGCACAGGTGAGTCCGAGATAAAGTTTGCATTTCAGCGTTTCGTTTCAGGAAAGGTGACAGAAGATGAGGTGGAAGACTGGAAACAAAAAAAAGATGGTGCTAGAAGACAGCACAGGTTAGTCTGAGATAAATAAATTGTGCATTTCAGTGTTTCGTTTCAGGAAAGGTGACAGAATATGAGGCGGAAGACTGGAAAAAAGAAGAAGATGGTGAATAAAGACAGCACAGGTGAGTCCGAGATAAATAAAGTGTGCATTTCAGTGTTTCGTTTCAGGAAAGATGACAGAAGATGAAGTGAAAGACAGGAAATAAAGAAGATGATGGTGATAGAAGGCAGCACATGTGAGTCCGAGATAAATAAAGTGTGCATTTCAGTGTTTCGTTTCAGGAAAGGTGACAGAAGATGAGGTAAAAAACTGGATATAAAGAAGACGATGGTGATAGAAGGCAGCACAGATGAGTCTGAGATAAATAAAGTGTGCATTTCAGTGTTTCGTTTAGGGAAAGGTGACAGAAGATGAAGTGGAAGACTGGAAAAAAAGAGGAAGATGGTGATAGAAGGCAGCACAGGTGAGTACGAGATAAATAAAGTGTGCATTTCAGTGTTTCATTTCAGAAAAGGTGACAGAAGATGAGGTGGAAGACTGGAAAAAAAGATGAAGATGGTGATAGAAGGCAGCACAGGTGAGTACGAGATAAATAAAGTGTGCATTTTAGTGTTTAGTTTCAGGAAAGGTGACAGATGATGGCGTGGAAGACAAAAAAAAAAAGAAGAAGAGTGTGATAGAAGGCAGCACAGGTGAGTTTGAGATAAAGTTTGCATTTCAGTGTTTCGTTTCAGGAAAGGTGACAGAAGATGAGGTGGAACACTGGAAACAAAGAAGAAGATGGTGATAGCAGACAGCACAGGTGAGTACGAGATAAATAAATTGTGCATTTCAGTGTTTCGTTTCAGGAAAGGTGACAGAAGATGAGGTGGAAGACTGGAAATAAAGAAGAAGATGGTGATAGAAGGCACACAGGTGAGTCTGTGATAAATAAAGTGTGCATTTCAGTGTTTCGTTTTAGGAAAGGTGACAGAAGATGAGGTGGAAGACTGGAAATAAAGAAGAAGATGGTGATAGAAGGCACACAGGTGAGTCTGTGATAAATAAAGTGTGCGTTTCAGTGTTTCGTTTTAGGAAAGGTGACAGAAGATGAGGTGGAAGACTGGAAAAAAAGAAGAAGGTGATAGAAGGCACACAGGTGAGTCTGTGATAAATAAAGTGTGCAATTCAGTGTTTCGTTTCAGGAAAGGTGACAGAAGATGAGGTGGAAGACTGGATAAAAGAACAAGATGGTGATAGAAGGCAGCACAGGTGAGTCTGAGATAAATAAAGTGTGCATTTCAGCGTATCGTTTAGGAAAAGGTGACAGAAGATGAGGCGGAAGACTGGAAAAAAGAACAAGATGGTGATAGAACACAGCACAGGTGAGTCCGAGATAAACAAAGTGTGCATTTCAGTGTTTCGTTTCAGGAAAGGTGACAGAAGATAAGGTGGAAGACTAGAAAAAAAGAAGACGTTGGTGATAGAAGACAGCACAGGTGAGTCCGAGATAAATAAAGTGTGCATTTCAGTGTTTTGTTTCAGGAAAGGTGACAGAAGATGAGGTGGAAAACTGGGAAAAAAGAAGAAGATGGTGATAGAAGGCAGCACAGGTGAGTCAGAGATAAATAAAGTGTGCATTTCAGTGTTTCGTTTCAGGAAAGGTGACAGAAGATGAAGTGGAAGACTGGAAAAAAAAAGACGATGGTGATGGAAGACAGCACAGGTGAGTCTGAGATAAATAAAGTGTGCATTTCAGTGTTTCGTTTCAGGAAAGGTGACAGAAGATGAGGTGGAAGATTGGAAAAAAGAAGAAGATGGTGATAAAAGGCAGAACAGGGGAGTACGAGATAAATAAAGTGTGCATTTCAGTGTTTCGTTTCAGAAATGGTGACAGAAGATGAGGTGGGAGACTGCAATAAAGAAGAAGATGGTTATAGAAGGCAGCACAGGTGAGTCAGAGATAAATTAAGTGTGTACTTCAGTGTTACGTTTCAGGAAAGGTGACAGAACATGAAGATTGGAAAAAAGAAGAAGCTAATGAGAAAAGAAAGCACAGGTGAGTCCAAGATAAATAAAGTCTGCGTTTCAGAAAAGGTGACAAGATGAGGTGGAAGACTGGAAAAAAAGAAGAAGATGGTGATAGAAGGCAGCACAGGTGAGTCCTCGATAAAGAAAGTGTGCATTTCAATGTTTCGTTTCAGAAAAGGTGACAAGATGAGGTGGATGACTGGAAAAAAAAGAAGAGGATGGTGATAGAAGGCAGCAGAGGTGAGTCCTCGATAAAGAAAATGTGCATTTCAGTGTTTCGTTTCAGGAAAGGTGACAGAAGATGAGGTGGAAGACTGGAAAAAAAGAAGAAGATGGTGATAAAAGGCAGCACAGGTGAGAACGAGATGAATAAAGTGTGCATTTCAGTGTTTCGTTTCAGGAAAAGTGACAGAAGATGAGGTGGGAGACTGGAAAAAAGAAGATCGTGATAGAAGACAGCACAGGTGCGTCCGAGATAAAGAAAGTGTGCATGTCAGTGTTTCGTTTCAGGAAAGGTGACGGAAGATGAGGTGGAAAACTTGAAAAAAAGAAGAAGGTGGTGATAGAAGTCAGCACAGGTGAGTCCGAGATAAATAAAGTGTGCATTTGAGTTTTTCGTTTCAGGAAAGGTGACAAAAGATAAGGTGGAAGACTAGAAAAAAAGAAGACGTTGGTGATAGAAGACAGCACAGGTGAGTCCGAAATGAATAAAGTGTGCATTTGAGTGTTTCGTTTCAGGAAAGGTGACAGATGATGAGGTGGGAGACTGGAAAAAAGAAGACGATCGTGATAGAAGACAGCACAGGTGAGTCCGAGATAAATAAAGTGTGCATTTCAGTGTTTCGTTTCAGGAAAGGTGACAGAAGATAAGGTGGAAGACTAGAAAAAAAAGAAGAGGATGGTGATAGAAGGCAGCACAGATGAGTCCGAGATAAACAAAGTGTGCATTTCAGTGTTTCGTTTCAGAAAAGGTGACAAGATGAGGTGGAAGACTGGAATAACAAAAGAAGAAGATGGTGATAGAAGGCAGCACAGGTGAGTCCGAGATAAAGAAAGTGTGCATTTCAGTGTTTCATTTCAGGAAAGGTGACAGAAGATGAAGTGGAAGACTGGAAAAAAAGAAGATGGTAATAGAAAACAGCACAGGTGAGTCCGGGATAAACAAAGTGTGCATTTCAGTGTTTCATTTCAGGAAAGGTGACAGAAGAGGAAGCGGAAGACTGGGAAAAAAGAAGAAGATGGTGATAAAAGGCAGAACAGGTGAGTCTGAGATAAATAAAGTGCGCATTTCAGTGTTTCGTTTCAGGAAAGGTGACAGAAGATGAGGTGAGAGACTGGAAAAAAGAAGAAGTTGGTGATAGAAGGCAGAACAGGTGAGTCCGATTTAAATAAAGTGTGCATTTCAGTGTTTCGTTTCAGGAAAGGTGACAGAAGATGAGGTGGAAGACTGGGAAAAAAAAGAAGATGGTAATAGAAAACAGCACAGGTGAGTCCGGGATAAAGAAAGTGTGCATTTCAGTGTTTCATTTCAGGAAAGGTGACAGAAGATGAAGCGGAAGACTGGAAAAAAAGAAGAAGATGGTGATAAAAGGCAGAACAGGTGAGTCTGAGATAAATAAAGTGCGCATTTCAGTGTTTCATTTCAGGAAAGGTGACAGAAGATGAGGTGGAAGACTAGAAAAAAAAGAAGAGGATGGTGATAGAAGGCAGCACAGATGAGTCGGAGATAAACAAAGTGTGCATTTCAGTGTTTCGTTTCAGAAAAGGTGACAAGATGAGGTGGAAGACTGGAATAACAAAAGAAGAAGATGGTGATAGAAGGCAGCACAGGTGAGTCCGAGATAAAGAAAGTGTGCATTTCAGTGTTTCATTTCAGGAAAGGTGACAGAAGATGAAGTGGAAGACTGGAAAAAAAGAAGACGTTGGTGATAGAAGACAGCACAGGTGAGTCCAAGATATAGAAAATGTGCATTTCAGTGTTTCGTTTCAGGAAAGGTGACAGAAGATGAGGTGGAAGACTGGGAAAAAAAGAAGATGGTAATAGAAAACAGCACAGGTGAGTCCGGGATAAACAAAGTGTGCATTTCAGTGTTTCATTTCAGGAAAGGTGACAGAAGATGAAGCGGAAGACTGGAAAAAAAGAAGAAGATGGTGATAAAAGGCAGAACAGGTGAGTCTGAGATAAATAAAGTGCGCATTTCAGTGTTTCGTTTCAGGAAAGGTGACAGAAGATGAGGTGAGAGACTGGAAAAAAGAAGAAGTTGTTAATAGAAGGCAGAACAGGTGAGTCCGATTTAAATAATAAAATAATAATAAAGTGTGCATTTCAGTGTTTCGTTTCAGGAAAGGTGACAGATGATGAGGTGGGAGACTGGAAAAAAGAAGAAGATCGTGATAGAAGACAGCACAGGTGAGTCCGAATTAAATAAAGTGTGCATTTCAGTGTTTCGTTTCAGGAAAGGTGACAGAAGATAAGGTGGAAGACTAGAAAAAAAGAAGAGGATGGTGATAGAAGGCAGCACAGGTGAGTCCGAGATAAACAAAGTGTGCATTTCAGTGTTTTGTTTCAGGAAAAGAGACAGAAGATAAGGTGCAAGATTGGAAAAAAGAAGAAGATGGTGATAGAAGGCAGCACAGGTGAGTCTGAGATAAATAAAGTGTGCATTTCAGTGTTTCGTTTCAGGAAAGGTGACAGATGATGAGGTGGGAGACTGGAAAAAAGAAGAAGATCGTGATAGAAGACAGCACAGGTGAGTCCGAGATAAATAAAGTGTGCATTTCAGTGTTTCATTTCAGGAAAGGTGACAGAAGATGAAGTGGAAGACTGGAAAAAAAGAAGACGTTGGTGATAGACAGCACAGGTGAGTCCAAGATATAGAAAGTGTGCATTTCAGTGTTTCGTTTCAGGAAAGGTGACAGAAGATGAGGTGGAAGACTGGAAAAAAAAGAAGATGGTAATAGAAAACAGCACAGGTGAGTCCGGGATAAATAAAGTGCGCATTTCAGTGTTTCGTTTCAGGAAAGGTGACAGAAGATCAGGTTGAAGACTGGAAAAAAAGAAGAAGATGGTGATAGAATACAGCACAGGTGAGTCTGAGATAAATAAATTGTGCATTTCAGTGTTTCGTTACAGGAAAGGTGACAGAAGATGAGGTGAAAGACTGGAAAAAAAAGAAGACGATGGTGCTAGAAGACAGCACAGGTGAGTCTGAGATAAATAAAGTGTGCATTTCAGTGTTTCGTTTTAGCAAAGGTGACAGAAGATGAGGTGGAAGACTGGAAAAAAAGAAGAAGATGGTGATAGAAGGCACACAGGTGAGTCTGAGATAAATAAAGTGTGTATTTCAGTGTTTCGTTTCAGAAAAGGAGACAAGATAAGGTGGAAGACTGGAAAAAAAGATGAAGATGGTGATAGAAGGCAGCACAGGTGAGTACGAGATAAATAAAGTGTGCATTTTAGTGTTTAGTTTCAGGAAAGGTTACAAAAGATGAGGCAGAAGACTGGGAAAAAGAAGAAGATGGTAATAGAAAACAGCACAGGTGAGTCCGAGAAAAATAAAGTGTGCATTTCAGTGTTTTGTTTCAGGAAAGGTGACAGAAGACGGGGTGGAAGAGTGGAAAAAAAGAAGAAGATGGTGATAGAAGGCAGCACAGGTGAGTACGAGATAAATAAAGTTTGCATTTTAGTGTTTAGTTTCAGGAAAGGTGACAGAAGATGGCGTGGAAGACTGGAAAAAAAAGAAGAAGAGTGTGATAGAAGGCAGCACAGGTGAGTCTGAGATAAAGTTTGCATTTCAGTGTTTCGTTTCAAGAAAGGTGACAGAAGATGAAGTGGAAGAATGGAAAAAAAGAGGAAGATGGTAATAGAAGACAGCACAGGTGAGTACGAGATAAATAAATTGTGCATTTCAGTGTTTCGTTTTAGCAAAGGTGACAGAAGATGAGGTGGAAGACTGGAAAAAAAGAAGAAGATGGTGATAGAAGGCACACAGGTGAGTCTGAGATAAATAAAGTGTGCATTTCAGTGTTTCGTTTCAGAAAAGGTGACAGAAGATGAGGTGGAAGACTGGAAAAAAAGAGGAAGATGGTGATAGAAGGCAGCACAGGTGAGTACGAGATAAATAAATTGTGCATTTCAGTGTTTCGTTTTAGCAAAGGTGACAGAAGATGAGGTGGAAGACTGGAAAAAAAGAAGAAGATGGTGATAGAAGGCAGCACAGGTGAGTCCTAGATAAATAAAGTGTGCATTTTAGTGTTTCGTTTCAGAAAAGGTGACAGAAGATGAGGTGGAAGACTGGAAAAAAAGAGGAAGATGGTGATAGAAGGCAGCACAGGTGAGTCTGAGATAAAGTTTGCATTTCAGTGTTTCGTTTCAGGAAAGGTGACAGAAGATGAGGTGGAACACTGGAAACAAAGAAGAAGATGGTGATAGCAGACAGCACAGGTGAGTACGACATAAATAAATTGTGCATTTCAGTGTTTCGTTTCAGGAAAGGTGACAGAAGATGAGGTGGAAGACTGGAAATAAAGAAGAAGATGGTGATAGAAGGCACACAGGTGAGTCTGTGATAAAGTGTGCATTTCAGTGTTTAGTTTTAGGAAAGGTGACAGAAGATGAGGTGGAAGACTGGAAAAAAAGAAGATGGTGATAGAAGGCACACAGGTGAATCCGAGATAAATAAAGTGTGCATTTCAGTGTTTCGTTTCAGGAAAGGTGACAGAAGATGAGGTGGAAGACTGGATAAAAGAACAAGATGGTGATAGAAGGCAGCACAGCTGAGTCCGAGAAAAATAAAGTGTGCATTTCAGTGTTTTGTTTCAGGAAAGGTGACAGAAGATGAGGTAAAAAACTGGATATAAAGAAGACGATGGTGATAGAAGGCAGCACAGATGAGTCTGAGATAAATAAAGTGTGCATTTCAGTGTTTCGTTTAGGGAAAGGTGACAGAAGATGAAGTGGAAGACTGGAAAAAAAGAGGAAGATGGTAATAGAAGACAGCACAGGTGAGTACGAGATAAATAAAGTGTGCATTTCAGTGTTTCATTTCAGAAAAGGTGACAGAAGATGAGGTGGAAGACTGGAAAAAAAGAGGTAGATGGTGATAGAAGGCAGCACAGGTGAGTCCGAGATAAATAAAGTTTGCATTTCAGTGTTTAGTTTCAGGAAAGGTGACAGAAGATGAGGTGGAAGACTGGAAACAAAAAGAAGATGGTGCTAGAAGACAGCACAGGTGAGTCCGAGATAAATAAAGTGTACATTTCAGTGTTTCGTTTCAGGAAAGGTGACAGAATATGAGGCGGAAGACTGGAAAAAAGAAGAAGATGGTGAATAAAGACAGCACAGGTGAGTCCGAGATAAATAAAGTGTGCATTTCAGTGTTTCGTTTCAGGAAAGATGACAGAAAATGAAGTGGAAGACAGGAAATAAAGCAGACGATGGTGATAGAAGGCAGCACAGGTGAGTCCGAGATAAATAAAGTGTGCATTTCAGTGTTTCGTTTCAGGAAAGGTGACAGAAGATGAGGTAAAAAACTGGATATAAAGAAGACGATGGTGATAGAAGGCAGCACAGGTGAGTCTGAGATAAATAAAGTGTGCATTTCAGTGTTTCGTTTTAGGAAAGGTGACAGAAGATGAGGTGGAAGACTGGAAAAAAAAAGAGGAAGATGGTGATAGAAGGCAGCACAGGTGAGTACGAGATAAATAAAGTGTGCATTTCAGTGTTTCGTTTCAGGAAAGGTGACAGAAAATGAGGTGAAACACTGAGAATAACGAAGACGATGGTGATAGAAGGCAGCACAGGTGAGTCTGAGATAAATAAAGTGTGCATTTCAGTGTTTAGTTTCAGGAAAGGTTACAAAAGATGAGGCGGAAGACTGGGAAAAAGAAGAAGATGGTAATAGAAAACAGCACAGGTGAGTCCGAGAAAAATAAATTGTGCATTTCAGTGTTTCGTTTCAGGAAAGGTGACAGAAGATGAGGTGGAAGACTGGAAATAAAGAAGAAGATGGTGATAGAAGGCACACAGGTGAGTCTGTGATAAATAAAGTGTGCATTTCAGTGTTTAGTTTTAGGAAAGGTGACAGAAGATGAGGTGGAAGACTGGAAAAAAAGAAGATGGTGATAGAAGGCACACAGGTGAGTCTGTGATAAAGTGTGCATTTCAGTGTTTAGTTTCAGGAAAGGTTACAAAAGATGAGGCGGAAGACTGGGAAAAAGAAGAAGATGGTAATAGAAAACAGCACAGGTGAGTCCGAGAAAAATAAAGTGTGCATTTCAGTGTTTTGTTTCAGGAAAGGTGACAGAAGACGGGGTGGAAGAGTGGAAAAAAAGAAGAAGATGGTGATAGAAGGCAGCACAGGTGAGTACGAGATAAATAAAGTTTGCATTGCAGTGTTTCGTTTCAGGAAAGGTGACAGAAGATGAAGTGGAAGAATGGAAAAAAAGAGGAAGATGGTAATAGAAGAGAGCACAGGTGAGCACGAGATAAATAAATTGTGCATTTCAGTGTTTCGTTTTAGCAAAGGTGACAGAAGATGAGGTGGAAGACTGGAAAAAAAGAAGAAGATGGTGATAGAAGGCACACAGGTGAGTCTGAGATAAATAAAGTGTGCATTTCAGTGTTTCGTTTTAGGAAAGGTGACAAAAGATGAGGTGGAAGACTGGAAAAAAAGAAGAAGATGGTGATAGAAGGCAGCACAGGTGAGTCCTAGATAAATAAAGTGTGCATTTCAGTGTTTCGTTTCAGGAAAGGTGACAGAAGATGGGGTGGAAGACTGGAAAAAAAGAAGAAGATGGTGATAGAAGGCAGCACAGGTGAGTCCGAGATAAATAAAGTTTGCATTTCAGTGTTTCGTTTCAGGAAAGGTGACAGAAGATGAGGTGGAAGACTGGAAACAAGAAGAAGATGGTGCTAGAAGACAGCACAGGTTAGTCCGAGATAAATAAATTGTGCATTTCAGTGTTTCGTTTCAGGAAAGGTGACAGGATATGATGCGGAAGACTGGAAAAAAGAAGAAGATGGTGATAGAAGTCAGCACAGGTGAGTACGAGATAAATAAAGTGTGCATTTTAGTGTTTCGTTTCAGAAAAGGTGACAGAAGATGAGGTGGAAGACTGGAAAAAAAGAGGAAGATGGTGATAGAAGGCAGCACAGGTGAGTCCGAGATAAATAAAGTGTGCATTTTAGTGTTTCGTTTCAGGAAATGTGACAGAAGATGAGGTGGAAAACTTGAAAAAAAAAAAAAAAGAATATGGTGATGGAAGGCAGCACAGGTGAGTCCGAGTTAAATAAAGTGTGCATTTCAGTGTTTCGTTTCAGGAAAGGTGACAGAAGATGAGGTGAGAGGCTGGAAAAAAGAAGAAGATGGTCAAGGAAGGCAGCACGGGTGAGCCTGAGATAAATAAAGTGTTCATTTCAGTGTTTAGTTTCAGGAAAGCTGACAAAAGATGAGGCGAAAGACTGGAAAAAAGAAGATGGTAATAGAAAACAGCACAGGTGAGTCCGAGATAATTAAAGTGTGCATTTCAGTGTTTCGTTTCAGGAAAGGTGACAGAATATGAGGTGGAAGACTGGATAAAAGAAGAAGATGGTGATAGAAGGCAGCACAGGTGAGTCCAAGATAAATAAAGTGTGCATTTCAGCGTATCGTTTAAAGAAAGGTGACAGAAGGTAAAGTGGAAGACGGGAGAAAAAGAGGAAAATGGTGATAGAAGGCAGCACAGGTGAGTCCGAGATAAATAAATGGTGCCGTTTAGTGTTTTGTTTCAGGAAAGGTGACAGAAGACGAGGTGGAAGACTGGAAAAAAAGAAGATGGTGATAGAAGGCAGCACAGGTGAGTCTGAGATAAATAAAGTGCATTTCAGTGTTTCGTTTCAAGAAAGGTGACAGAAGATGAGGTGGAAGACTGGATAAAAGAAGAAGATGGTGATAGAAGGCAGCACTGGTGAGTCCGAGATAAATAAAGTGTGCATTTCAGTGTTTCGTTTCAGGAAAGGTGACAGAAGATGAGGTGGAAGACTGGATAAAAGAAGAAGATGGTGATAGAAGGCAGCACAGGTGAGTCCGAGATAAATAAAGTGTGCATTTCAGCGTATCGTTTAAGGAAAGGTGACAGAAGATGAGGTGAAAGACTGGAAAAAAAGAGGAAGATGGTGATAGAACACAGCACAGGTGAGTACGAGATAAATAAAGTGTGCATTTCAGCGTATCGTTTAAGGAAAGGTGACAGAAGATGAGGTGGAAGATTGGATAAAAGAAGAAGATGGTGATAGAAGGCAGCACAGGTGAGTCTTTGATAAATAAAGTGTGCATTTCAGCGTATCGTTTAAGGAGAGGTGACAGAAGATGAAGTGGAAGACTGGAAAAAAAGAGGAAGATGGTGATAGAAGACAGCACAGGTGAGTACGAGATAAATAAATTGTGAATTTCAGTGATTCGTTTCAGGAAAGGTGACAGAAGATGGCGTGGAAGACTGGAAAAAAAAGAAGAAGAGTGTGATAGAAGGCAGCACAGGTGAGTCTGAGATAAATAAAGTTTGCATTTCAGTGTTTCGTTTCAGGAAAGGTGACAGAAGATGAGGTGAGAGACTGGAAAAAAGAAGAAGATGGTCATAGAAGGCAGCACAGGTCTATAATATTGCCCTCAGCTCTCTTCATTACCCTGAGGATGTTCTCCTCTACACAGATGCTTAAACATGCTATCATAAATGATAGGCCACGTTGGCCAGTTTTATTGTTATCTTATCTTGTTTACATGCAGGTATATTATTTGCGGGGTGGGCCTGGCGGGTGAGGGTGGCCCCAGGGACAGGGAGGGGAGGACTCGATACCCTATTGGATATTAATAACTAATCCCGCTTACTTAAAACCACCTAACTCATGGCGCAGATAAACATAATATCCCATAACGCCAAGGGCTTAAACTCCCCGACCAAAAGAAGAAAGGCTTTCCTGGACTACCAGAAATGTAGTCCAGACATACTATGTATCCAGGAAACGCACTTTTCCAAAACATCATTCCCCAAATATTTTAATGCACAGTACCAACGACACTTTGCATCGTCTGCTGATACCAAACACAGAGGTGTCATCACACTCCTCAAAAATAAACTTCCATTTGTACTGGAGAACTCTATTAAAGATGACGAGGGATGTTATATAATCTTGATTGGCACCATCCAGTCGCAAAAGTTCTGCATAATTAACTTATATGCTCCACCTGAAGCCCCAGTGACACCTATTAACGCAATCTTCAAGCACCTAGAAGCCTATCCATCCCACTCCAATATTTGGGCAGGCGACTTTAACATTGCTCCGCATCCTACGGTAGACAGATCACAACAACCACCCTCGGCAAAACAAAAACAGCAAGCCAGGTCACTGGGCAAGGTTTTATCTGAACATCATCTCGTTGACTCATGGAGGGAACACAACCCCCTATTACGCGGTTACACCTTTTTTTTCGCTGCACACCATAGCTATTCTAGAATTGACGCAATACTTTTATCTGCTACCTTAATTCCTAACCTGGTGTTCTCAAGACACATGATTGCTTCATGGTCAGACCATGACTTGGTGTGGACAGCTTGCTCCTCTCTCACTACACCCATCGCCCGCCCTCCATGGAGGCTCAATGAAAGCCTACTAACTGACAATGAGATAGTTCTAGAGGTGGAGGAACAACTCGCTAGCTACTTTCAATTAAATAATGTTGGCCAAATCAAGCCAGACATCCTTTGGCTGGCCCACAAGCCAACTATAAGGGGACGATTGATAAAAATTGCCTCCCAACGGAAAAAGCTTAAGACAGAAAAACAACTTAATCTCGAGCACAAGCTCTTTCAACTCCAAAGAGCGCATGCTTCCTCCCCCTCTGGATACTTATACACACAAATACGAGATATCCAAAATCAAATAGATGTCCTCCTGTCGGCTCGGACGGAAAAGGCCATCAGATGGACCAAATCAAAGATTTACGCACAATATAACAAACCCAGTACCTGGTTAGCTAGAAAACTCAGACAAGCCCACTCTACTAATAAAGTCCTACAAATTAGAACCAGTCAAGGAGAAACCACAGCAGACCCACTTAAAATTCATAAAACATTTGCTGACTACTACCAGTCCCTATACACAGCCAAGCCAGCAGACTCCACTAGCACAGAGGCTAACTCCTTTTATCACAACCTGAAAACGCCTGTGCTCCTCCCGGACAAAGCTGCGACCCTTAACCTCCCAGTCTCAGACCTTTAAATCTTTCTTGCCATCAAGAAACTGAAAAATGGAAAAGCCCCAGGCCCTGACGGCTTCTCAGCTATCTATTATAAGAAATTCAAAAAGATTCTCATACCATATCTCCAAAAAATTTACAACTCTATCCTAGAAGGTAAGACCCCAGCCCCTGAGTTCTTGCAATCTACCATAGCAGTAATTCCCAAGCGAAAACGCGATCCCCTTGATGTTAAAAATTTTAGACCCATATCCCTCTTAAACTTAGACTATAAAATCCTAACCGCTATACTGGTAGCCAGACTGAACAAGCTACTTGGCCCACTGACCCATAGAGACCAGGTGGGCTTCGTCCCACACCGGCAGGCGCCAGATAACTTAAGAAAAGTAATTAACATTTTACATATAGTTCGATCCTCTAAGACCCCTTTTGCTATGCTATCCCTTGACATGGAAAAAGCATTCGACACTATAGATTGGTCCTTTATGCAAGCCACCTTACTTAGGGCAGGTATAGGAGGTGCTTTCCTAAATGCGGTCAGATGCCTATACTCTAAACCTATAGCCCACCTTAAACTCCCCACTGATTCCCCAATCCCAATCCCTATCCAGAGAGGCACCAGACAAGGGTGCCCACTTTCCCCAGCCTTATTCGCATTGATAATTGAGCCTCTAGCGAACAAGATTCGCTCCTCTCCTGATATCCAAGGCATAAGAACCAAGAATGCAGAATATAAAGCGAACCTATTCGCGGACGACCTGCTACTGACCCTTTCCTCCCCACATACATCGATCCCAAACCTCCTTCAAACAGTTAAACATTTTGGACGAATATCTGGTCTCACCTTAAATGTCAATAAATCTGAGGTACTCTTTACTAACCTACCCAAACACAGTGCAGAAAACCTACCCACCAAATTAGGCCTAGCAATCCAAACAAAATACATTACCTACCTTGGCATCAAACTCTCGACTAACCCAGCAGATCTGTTCGCCTTAAACTATAAGCCAATTCTGTCTGAGCTGAAGGAGGACATGGCAAGGTGGAACTCCCCTTCAATTTCGTGGACTGGACGTATTCAATCAGTCCGAATGAACTTATTGCCTAGGATCCTTTATCTATTCAGATCTCTCCCAATACAGGTAACCAAGGCTTCTCTCAGGGACCTCCAGACCTCTATCTTTAGGTTCATCTCAAACAACAAAAAAAGCAGAATAAGGCAATCCATCATGTTTTTCAATAGAGAAAGAGGAGGTCTGGGTGTTCCTGACCTATATAGTTACTACAGAGCTGCTCAGATCGCCCAGCTGGCCCAATTACATTCTATACACAATAGGCCCCTTTGGGCGGACATTGAAGAAGACCTTATAGCCCCAATTACCTTGGCGGCTCTCCAGTGGTCTCCACAGCTTTCTTTGGCAAAATACAAAAAAAAATCCCCCCTAACAGCTCACTCACTTTCTATCTGGCATAGAATAAGATACACCAAAAAACTACAATCCGATTTACCACTACAGCTTCCTATTTTTGGAAATCCGCAATTTCCACCAGGTTGGGAACCTCTCCTCTTTCGGTGGTGGACTTCCCATAACTTCCTTAACCTAGCTAACTTCTTAGTTAATGACCAACTTCCCAATTGGAATAGCTTTTGCTCCCACACTGCATTCCCACCCAGGGAATATTTTAGAGCGGTACAGATATACCATTTCTTGAAAACTTTAACACAATCAGCCCATATCTCCACGACTCGCACCACTTATGAACACTGGTGTGCTCAGAGACCTCTGGAGGGAGGATTAATATCCTATTTATACTCTATTATCTCACAGCCTCTAGAAGCTAGTAAGACTGCCACAATGATAGCCTGGGAGTAAGACTTGGGCCAGACTCTCACCATCAAACAATGGTCCAGATGTTGTCTTTCGTTAGCAAAAGGAAGCAATTACTACTCACACATAGAAACTAATTATAAAATTTTACACCGTACATATATTACTCCCCAGAGACTACATAACATATCCACCAACAATTCCCCTCTATGTTTCAGGGGATGTGGCCAGCTGGGTGACCTCGCCCACATATGGTGGTTTTGTCCCACAGCAAAAAAATATTGGGCCCAAGTAGCCTCTGCAATAAGTACTGCCCTAGAGGTCCCACTGTCTCCTGATCCCTTCCAGCTTCTTCTGGGCCACAAACCCCAGAAGTGGAAATATCCACATCATAGGTTAGCTCAACATGTGGCTAAAGCAGCCCGTCTCCATCTTGCCCGCCAGTGGCTGAAGCCCACCCTCTCATTTGACTTAGCAGATGCCATCATTATGGAAATACTTATTTCAGAGAGATTACTAGCAATAATTAATGATGCAACTTTGCCTTTCACTCGAACCTGGCAACCTTGGCTTTCAGCCTCGGCCTCACTGGGTCTTCGGTCCTGTGCTCTCTCCTTCTAGGGGCGTCGCCCCCCCCCCTCCCCCCCCCCCCCGCTGGATGTACCTAGCTAAAATGTTAAAATGACCTGCATGTTTTGTTCTTTGTTCCTATATGTTGTACATATGTTAATGTAACTAAAAACGTAATGCCCTTTGATAAGGGAATACTGAATTGCTGTAAAACTTTATCTGAATTTTTCTCAATAAAATATTTTGAAACTAGAAGGCAGCACAGGTGAGTACGAGATAAATAAAGTGTGCATTTCAGCGTATCGTTTAGGAAAAGGTGACAGAAGATGAGGCAGAAGACTGGAAAAAAGAACAAGATGGTGATAGAAGGCCGCACAGCTGAGTCCGAGATAAATAAAGTGTGCATTTCCGTGTTTCGTTTCAGGAAAGGTGACAGAAGATGAGGTGGAAGACTGGGAAAAAAAAGAGGAAGATGGTGATAGAAGGCAGCAGAGGTGAGTACGAGATAAAAAAAGTGTGCATTTTAGTGTTTCGTTTCAGGAAAGGTGACAGAAGATGGCGTGGAAGACTGGAAACAAAGAAGAAGATGGTAATAGCAGACAGCACAGGTGAGTCCGAGATAAATAAATTGTGCATTTCAGTGTTTCGTTTCAGGAAAGATGACAGAAGATGAGGTGAAAGACTGGAGATAAAAAAAAGACGATGGTGATAGAAGGCAGCACAGGTGAGTCCAAGATAAATAAAGTGTGCATTTCAGTGTTTCGTTTCAGGAAAGGTGACAGAAGATGAGGTGAAACACTGAGAATAACGAAGACGATGGTGATAGAAGGCAGCACAGGTGAGTCTGAGATAAATAAAGTGTGCATTTCAGCGTATCGTTTAGGGAAAGGTGAAAGAAGATGAAGTGGAAGACTGGAAAAAAAGAAGATGATGGTGATAGAAGGCAGCACAGGTAAGTCTGAGATAAATAAAGTGTTCATTTCAGTGTTTAGTTTCAGGAAAGGTTACAAAAGATGAGGCGGAAGACTGGGAAAAAGAAGAAGTTGGTAATAGAAAACAGCACAGGTGAGTCCGAGAAAAATAAAGTGTGCATTTCAGTGTTTTGTTTCAGGAAAGGTGACAGAAGATGGGGTGGAAGAGTGGAAAAAAAGAAGAAGATGGTGATAGAAGGCAGCACTGGTGAGTCTGAGATAAATAAAGTGTGCATTTCAGTGTTTCGTTTTAGGAAAGGTGACAGAAGATGAGGTGGAAGACTGGAAAAAAAGAAGATGCTGATAGAAGGCAGCACAGGTGAGTACGAGATAAATAAAGTTTGCATTTCAGTGTTTCGTTTCAGGAAAGTTGACAGAAGATGAAGTGGAAGAATGGAAAAAAAGAGGAAGATGGTAATAGAAGACAGCACAGGTGAGTACGAGATAAATAAATTGTGCATTTCAGTGTTTCGTTTTAGCAAAGGTGACAGAAGATGAGGTGGAAGACTGGAAAAAAAGAAGAAGATGGTGATAGAAGGCACACAGGTGAGTCTGAGATAAATAAAGTTTGCATTTCAGTGTTTCGTTTCAGGAAAGGTGACAGAAGATGAGGTGGAAGACTGGAAAAAAGAAGAAGATGGTGATAGAAGTCAGCACAGGTGAGTACGAGATAAATAAATTGTGCATTTCAGTGTTTCGTTTCAGGAAAGGTGACAGAATATGAGGCGGAAGACTGGAAAAAAGAAGAAGATGGTGATAGAAGTCAGCACAGGTGACTATGAGATAAATAAAGTGTGCATTTCAGTGTTTCGTTTCAGGAAAGGTGACAGAAGATGAGACGGGAGACTGGAAAAAAGAAGAAGATGTGATAGAAGACAGCACAGGTGAGTTCGAGATAAATAAAGTGTGCATTTCAGTGTTTCGTTTCAGGAAAGGTGACAGAAGATGAGGCGGAAGACTGGAAAAAAGAAGAAGATGGTGAAAGAAGGCAGCACAGGTGAATCCATCCCAGATAAATAGTGTGCATTTCAGTGTTTCGTTTCAGGAAAGGTGACAGAAGATAAGGTAAAAAACTGAAAAAAAAGAAGACGATGGTGATAGAAGGCAGCACAGGTGAGTCCGAGATAAATAAAGTGTGCATTTTAGTGTTTCGTTTCAGGAAAGGTGACAGAAGATGAGGTGGAAAACTTGAAAAAAAAAAAAAGAATATGGTGATGGAAGGCAGCACAGGTGAGTCCGAGTTAAATAAAGTGTGCATTTCAGTGTTTCGTTTCAGGAAAGGTGACAGAAGATGAGGTGAGAGGCTGGAAAAAAGAAGAAGATGGTCAAGGAAGGCAGCACGGGTGAGCCTGAGATAAATAAAGTGTTCATTTCAGTGTTTAGTTTCAGGAAAGCTGACAAAAGATGAGGCGAAAGACTGGAAAAAAGAAGATGGTAATAGAAAACAGCACAGGTGAGTCCGAGTTAAATAAAGTGTGCATTTCAGTGTTTCGTTTCAGGAAAGGTGACAGAATATGAGGTGGAAGACTGGTAATAAAGAAGACGATGGGGATAGAAGGCAGCACAGGTGAGTCCGAGATAAATAAAGTGTGCATTTCAGCGTATCGGTTAAGGAAAGGTGACAGAAGTTGAAGTGGAAGACTGAAAAAAAGAGGAAGATGGTGATAGAAGACAGCACAGGTGAGTCCGAGATAATTAAATTGTGCATTTCAGTGTTTCGTTTCAGGAAAGGTGACAGAAGATGAGGTGGAAGACTGGATAAAAAAAAAATATGGTTATAACAGGCAGCACAGGTGACTATGAGATAAATAAAGTGTGCATTTCAGTGTTTCGTTTCAGGAAAGGTGACAGAAGATGAGACGGGAGACTGGAAAAAAGAAGAAGATGTGATAGAAGACAGCACAGGTGAGTTCGAGAAAAATAAAGTGTGCATTTCAGTGTTTCGTTTCAGGAAAGGTGGCAGAAGATGAGGTGGAAGACTGGAAAAAAGAAGAAGATGGTGAAAGAAGGCAGCACAGGTGAATCCATCCCAGATAAATACAGTGTGCATTTCAGTGTTTCGTTTCAGGAAAGGTGACAGAAGATAAGGTAAAAAACTGAAAATAAAGAAGACGATGGTGATAGAAGACAGCACAGGTGAGTCCGAGATAAATAAATTGTGCATTTCAGTGTTTCGTTTCAGGAAAGGTGACAGAAGATGAGGTGAAAGACTGGAAATAAAGTAGACGATGGTGATAGAAGGCAGCACAGGTGAGTCTGAGATAAATAAAGTTTGCATTTCAGTGTTTCGTTTCAGGAAAGGTGACAGAAGATGAGGTGGAAGACTGGAAAAAAAGAAGAAGATGGTGCTAGAAGGCAGCACAGGTGAGTCTGAGATAAATAAAGTTTGCATTTCAGTGTTTCGTTTCAGGAAAGGTGACAGAAGATGAGGTGGAAGACTGGAAAAAAAGAAGAAGATGGTGCTAGAAGGCAGCACAGGTGAGTCTGAGATAAATAAAGTGTGCATTTCAGTGTTTCGTTTCTGGAAAGGTGACAGAAGATGAGGTGGAAGTCTGGAAGAAAAGAGGAAGATGGTGATAGAAGTCAGCACAGGTGAGTACGAGATAAATAAAGTGTGCCTTTTAGTGTTTCGTTTCAGGAAATGTGACAGAAGATGAGGTGGAAAACTTGAAAAAAAAAAAAAGAATATGGTGATGGAAAGCAGCACAGGTGAGTTCGAGTTAAATAAAGTGTGCATTTCAGTGTTTCGTTTCAGGAAAGGTGACAGAAGATGAGGTTAGAGGCTGGAAAAAAGAAGAAGATGGTCAAGGAAGGCAGCACGGGTGAGCCTGAGATAAATAAAGTGTTCATTTCAGTGTTTAGTTTCAGGAAAGCTGACAAAAGATGAGGCGAAAGACTGGAAAAAAGAAGATGGTAATAGAAAACAGCACAGGTGAGTCCGAGATAAATAAATTGTGCATTTTAGTGTTTTGTTTCAGGAAAGGTGACAGAAGACGAGGTGGAAGACTGGAAAAAAAGAAGATGGTGATAGAAGGCAGCACAGGTGAGTCTGAGATAAATAAAGTGTGCATTTCAGCGTATCGTTTAAGGAAAGGTGACAGAAGATGAGGTGAAAGACTGGAAATAAAGAAGACGATGGTGATAGAAGGCAGCACAGGTGAGTCCGAGATAAATAAAGTGTGCATTTCAGCGTATCGTTTAAGGAAAGGTGACAGAAGATGAGGTGAAAGACTGGAAAAAAAGAGGAAGATGGTGATAGAAGACAGCAAAGGTGGGTACGAGATAAATAAAGTGTGCATTTCAGCGTATCGTTTAAGGAAAGGTGACAGAAGATGTGGTGGAAGATTGGATAAAAGAAGAAGATGGTGATAGAAGGCAGCACAGGTGAGTGTTTGATAAATAAAGTGTGCATTTCAGTGTATCGTTTAAGGAGAGGTGACAGAAGATGAAGTGGAAGACTGGAAAAAAAGAAGAGTGTGATAGAAGGCAGCACAGGTGAGTCTGAGATAAAGTTTGCATTTCAGTGTTTCATTTCAGGAAAGATGACAAAAGATGAGTTGAAAGACTGGAGACAAAAAAAGACGATGGTGATAGAAGGCAGCACAGGTGAGTCCAAGATAAATAAAGTGTGCATTTCAGTGTTTGGTTTCAGGAAAGGTGACAGAAGATGAGGTGAAAGACTGGAAATAAAGTAGACGATGGTGATAGAAGGCAGCACAGGTGAGTCTGAGATAAATAAAGTTTGCATTTCAGTGTTTCGTTTCAGGAAAGGTGACAGAATATGAAGTGGAAGACTGGAAGAAAAGAGGAAGATGGTGATAGAAGACAGCACAGGTGAGTACGAGATAAATAAAGTGTGCATTTTAGTGTTTCGTTTCAGGAAATGTGACAGAAGATGAGGTGGAAAACTTGAAAAAAAAAAAAAGAATATGGTGATGGAAAGCAGCACAAGTGAGTCCGAGTTAAATAAAGTGTGCATTTCAGTGTGTCGTTTCAGGAAAGGTGACAGAAGATGAGGTGAGAGGCTGGAAAAAAGAAGAAGATGGTCAAGGAAGGCAGCACGGGTGAGCCGGAGATAAATAAAGTGTTGATTTCAGTGTTTAGTTTCAGGAAAGCTGACAAAAGATGAGGCGAAAGACTGGAAAAAAGAAGATGGTAATAGAAAACAGCACAGGTGAGTCCGAGATAAATAAATTGTGCATTTTAGTGTTTTGTTTCAGGAAAGGTGACAGAAGACGAGGTGGAAGACTGGAAAAAAAGAAGATGGTGATAGAAGGCAGCACAGGTGAGTCTGAGATAAATAAAGTGCATTTCAGTGTTTCGTTTCAAGAAAGGTGACAGAAGATGAGGTGGAAGACTGGATAAAAGAAGAAGATGGTGATAGAAGGCAGCACTGGTGAGTCCGAGATAAATAAAGTGTGCATTTCAGTGTTTCGTTTCAGGAAAGGTGACAGAAGATGAGGTGGAAGACTGGATAAAAGAAGATGGTTATAGAAGGCAGCACAGGCGAGTCCGAGATAAATAAAGTGTGCATTTCAGTGTTTCGTTTCAGGAAAGGTGACAGAAGATGAGGTGAAAGACTGGAAATAAAGAAGACGATGGTGATAGAAGGCAGCACAGGTGAGTCCGAGATAAATAAAGTGTGCATTTCAGCGTATCGTTTAAGGAAAGGTGACAGAAGATGAGGTGAAAGACTGGAAAAAAAGAGGAAGATGGTGATAGAAGACAGCAAAGGTGGGTACGAGATAAATAAAGTGTGCATTTCAGCGTATCGTTTAAGGAAAGGTGACAGAAGATGTGGTGGAAGATTGGATAAAAGAAGAAGATGGTGATAGAAGGCAGCACAGGTGAGTCTTTGATAAATAAAGTGTGCATTTCAGTGTATCGTTTAAGGAGAGGTGACAGAAGATGAAGTGGAAGACTGGAAAAAAAGAAGAAGAGTGTGATATAAGGCAGCACAGGTGAGTCTGAGATAAAGTTTGCATTTCAGTGTTTCATTTCAGGAAAGATGACAAAAGATGAGTTGAAAGACTGGAGACAAAAAAAGACGATGGTGATAGAAGGCAGCACAGGTGAGTCCAAGATAAATAAAGTGTGCATTTCAGTGTTTCGTTTCAGGAAAGGTGACAGAAGATGAGGTGAAAGACTGGAAATAAAGTAGACGATGGTGATAGAAGGCAGCACAGGTGAGTCTGAGATAAATAAAGTTTGCATTTCAGTGTTTCGTTTCAGGAAAGGTGACAGAATATGAAGTGGAAGACTGGAAGAAAAGAGGAAGATGGTGATAGAAGACAGCACAGGTGAGTACGAGATAAATAAAGTGTGCATTTTAGTGTTTCGTTTCAGGAAAGGTGACAAAAGATGAGGCGGAAGACTGGAAAAAAGAAGAAGATGGTAATAGAAAACAGCACAGCTGAGTCCGAGATAAATAAAGTGTGCATTTCAGTGTTTCGTTTCAGGAAAGGTGACAGAAAATGAGGTGAAACACTGAGAATAACGAAGACGATGGTGATAGAAGGCAGCACAGGTGAGTCTGAGATAAATAAAGTGTGCATTTCAGTGTTTAGTTTCAGGAAAGGTTACAAAAGATGAGGCGGAAGACTGGGAAAAAGAAGAAGATGGTAATAGAAAACAGCACAGGTGAGTCCGAGAAAAATAAATTGTGCATTTCAGTGTTTCGTTTCAGGAAAGGTGACAGAAGATGAGGTGGAAGACTGGAAATAAAGAAGAAGATGGTGATAGAAGGCACACAGGTGAGTCTGTGATAAATAAAGTGTGCATTTCAGTGTTTAGTTTTAGGAAAGGTGACAGAAGATGAGGTGGAAGACTGGAAAAAAAGAAGATGGTGATAGAAGGCACACAGGTGAGTCTGTGATAAAGTGTGCATTTCAGTGTTTAGTTTCAGGAAAGGT
This sequence comes from Hyperolius riggenbachi, assembly GCF_040937935.1. Taxonomy (NCBI): domain Eukaryota; kingdom Metazoa; phylum Chordata; class Amphibia; order Anura; family Hyperoliidae; genus Hyperolius; species Hyperolius riggenbachi. Next base: position 208,758,523 of record NC_090655.1, on the reverse strand, counting down.
TACAAAAGATGAGGCGGAAGACTGGGAAAAAGAAGAAGATGGTAATAGAAAACAGCACAGGTGAGTCCGAGAAAAATAAAGTGTGCATTTCAGTGTTTTGTTTCAGGAAAGGTGACAGAAGACGGGGTGGAAGAGTGGAAAAAAAGAAGAAGATGGTGATAGAAGGCAGCACAGGTGAGTACGAGATAAATAAAGTTTGCATTGCAGTGTTTCGTTTCAGGAAAGGTGACAGAAGATGAAGTGGAAGAATGGAAAAAAAGAGGAAGATGGTAATAGAAGAGAGCACAGGTGAGCACGAGATAAATAAATTGTGCATTTCAGTGTTTCGTTTTAGCAAAGGTGACAGAAGATGAGGTGGAAGACTGGAAAAAAAGAAGAAGATGGTGATAGAAGGCACACAGGTGAGTCTGAGATAAATAAAGTGTGCATTTCAGTGTTTCGTTTTAGGAAAGGTGACAGAAGATGAGGTGGAAGACTGGAAAAAAAGAAGAAGATGGTGCTAGAAGACAGCACAGGTTAGTCCGAGATAAATAAATTGTGCATTTCAGTGTTTCGTTTCAGGAAAGGTGACAGGATATGATGCGGAAGACTGGAAAAAAGAAGAAGATGGTGATAGAAGTCAGCACAGGTGAGTACGAGATAAATAAAGTGTGCATTTTAGTGTTTCGTTTCAGAAAAGGTGACAGAAGATGAGGTGGAAGACTGGAAAAAAAGAGGAAGATGGTGATAGAAGGCAGCACAGGTGAGTCTGAGATAAATAAAGTGTGCATTTTAGTGTTTCGTTTCAGGAAATGTGACAGAAGATGAGGTGGAAAACTTGAAAAAAAAAAAAAAGAATATGGTGATGGAAGGCAGCACAGGTGAGTCCGAGTTAAATAAAGTGTGCATTTCAGTGTTTCGTTTCAGGAAAGGTGACAGAAGATGAGGTGAGAGGCTGGAAAAAAGAAGAAGATGGTCAAGGAAGGCAGCACGGGTGAGCCTGAGATAAATAAAGTGTTCATTTCAGTGTTTAGTTTCAGGAAAGCTGACAAAAGATGAGGCGAAAGACTGGAAAAAAGAAGATGGTAATAGAAAACAGCACAGGTGAGTCCGAGATAATTAAAGTGTGCATTTCAGTGTTTCGTTTCAGGAAAGGTGACAGAATATGAGGTGGAAGACTGGATAAAAGAAGAAGATGGTGATAGAAGGCAGCACAGGTGAGTCCAAGATAAATAAAGTGTGCATTTCAGCGTATCGTTTAAAGAAAGGTGACAGAAGGTAAAGTGGAAGACGGGAGAAAAAGAGGAAAATGGTGATAGAAGGCAGCACAGGTGAGTCCGAGATAAATAAATGGTGCCGTTTAGTGTTTTGTTTCAGGAAAGGTGACAGAAGACGAGGTGGAAGACTGGAAAAAAAGAAGATGTGATAGAAGGCAGCACAGGTGAGTCTGAGATAAATAAAGTGCATTTCAGTGTTTCGTTTCAAGAAAGGTGACAGAAGATGAGGTGGAAGACTGGATAAAAGAAGAAGATGGTGATAGAAGGCAGCACTGGTGAGTCCGAGATAAATAAAGTGTGCATTTCAGTGTTTCGTTTCAGGAAAGGTGACAGAAGATGAGGTGGAAGACTGGATAAAAGAAGAAGATGGTTATAGAAGGCAGCACAGGCGAGTCCGAGATAAATAAAGTGTGCATTTCAGTGTTTCGTTTCAGGAAAGGTGACAGAAGATGAGGTGAAAGACTGGAAATAAAGAAGCCGATGGTGATAGAAGGCAGCACAGGTGAGTCCGAGATAAATAAAGTGTGCATTTCAGCGTATCGTTTAAGGAAAGGTGACAGAAGATGAGGTGAAAGACTGGAAAAAAAGAGGAAGATGGTGATAGAACACAGCACAGGTGAGTACGAGATAAATAAAGTGTGCATTTCAGCGTATCGTTTAAGGAAAGGTGACAGAAGATGAGGTGGAAGATTGGATAAAAGAAGAAGATGGTGATAGAAGGCAGCACAGGTGAGTCTTTGATAAATAAAGTGTGCATTTCAGCGTATCGTTTAAGGAGAGGTGACAGAAGATGAAGTGGAAGACTGGAAAAAAAGAGGAAGATGGTGATAGAAGACAGCACAGGTGAGTACGAGATAAATAAATTGTGAATTTCAGTGATTCGTTTCAGGAAAGGTGACAGAAGATGGCGTGGAAGACTGGAAAAAAAAGAAGAAGAGTGTGATAGAAGGCAGCACAGGTGAGTCTGAGATAAATAAAGTTTGCATTTCAGTGTTTCGTTTCAGGAAAGGTGACAGAAGATGAGGTGAGAGACTGGAAAAAAGAAGTAGATGGTCATAGAAGGCAGCACAGGTCTATAATATTGCCCTCAGCTCTCTTCATTACCCTGAGGATGTTCTCCTCTACACAGATGCTTAAACATGCTATCATAAATGATAGGCCACGTTGGCCAGTTTTATTGTTATCTTATCTTGTTTACATGCAGGTATATTATTTGCGGGGTGGGCCTGGCGGGTGAGGGTGGCCCCAGGGACAGGGAGGGGAGGACTCGAGACCCTATTGGATATTAATAACTAATCCCGCTTACTTAAAACCACCTAACTCATGGCGCAGATAAACATAATATCCCATAACGCCAAGGGCTTAAACTCCCCGACCAAAAGAAGAAAGGCTTTCCTGGACTACCAGAAATGTAGTCCAGACATACTATGTATCCAGGAAACGCACTTTTCCAAAACATCATTCCCCAAATATTTTAATGCACAGTACCAACGACACTTTGCATCGTCTGCTGATACCAAACACAGAGGTGTCATCACACTCCTCAAAAATACACTTCCATTTGTACTGGAGAACTCTATTAAAGATGACGAGGGATGTTATATAATCTTGATTGGCACCATCCAGTCGCAAAAGTTCTGCATAATTAACTTATATGCTCCACCTGAAGCCCCAGTGACACCTATTAACGCAATCTTCAAGCACCTAGAAGCCTATCCATCCCACTCCAATATTTGGGCAGGCGACTTTAACATTGCTCCGCATCCTACGGTAGACAGATCACAACAACCACCCTCGGCAAAACAAAAACAGCAAGCCAGGTCACTGGGCAAGGTTTTATCTGAACATCATCTCGTTGACTCATGGAGGGAACACAACCCCCTATTACGCGGTTACACCTTTTTTTTCGCTGCACACCATAGCTATTCTAGAATTGACGCAATACTTTTATCTGCTACCTTAATTCCTAACCTGGTGTTCTCAAGACACATGATTGCTTCATGGTCAGACCATGACTTGGTGTGGACAGCTTGCTCCTCTCTCACTACACCCATCGCCCGCCCTCCATGGAGGCTCAATGAAAGCCTACTAACTGACAATGAGATAGTTCTAGAGGTGGAGGAACAACTCGCTAGCTACTTTCAATTAAATAATGTTGGCCAAATCAAGCCAGACATCCTTTGGCTGGCCCACAAGCCAACTATAAGGGGACGATTGATAAAAATTGCCTCCCAACGGAAAAAGCTTAAGACAGAAAAACAACTTAATCTCGAGCACAAGCTCTTTCAACTCCAAAGAGCGCATGCTTCCTCCCCCTCTGGATACTTCTACACACAAATACGAGATATCCAAAATCAAATAGATGTCCTCCTGTCGGCTCGGACGGAAAAGGCCATCAGATGGACCAAATCAAAGATTTACGCACAATATAACAAACCCAGTACCTGGTTAGCTAGAAAACTCAGACAAGCCCACTCTACTAATAAAGTCCTACAAATTAGAACCAGTCAAGGAGAAACCACAGCAGACCCACTTAAAATTCATAAAACATTTGCTGACTACTACCAGTCCCTATACACAGCCAAGCCAGCAGACTCCACTAGCACAGAGGCTAACTCCTTTTATCACAACCTGAAAACGCCTGTGCTCCTCCCGGACAAAGCTGCGACCCTTAACCTCCCAGTCTCAGACCTTTAAATCTTTCTTGCCATCAAGAAACTGAAAAATGGAAAAGCCCCAGGCCCTGACGGCTTCTCAGCTATCTATTATAAGAAATTCAAAAAGATTCTCATACCATATCTCCAAAAAATGTACAACTCTATCCTAGAAGGTAAGACCCCAGCCCCTGAGTTCTTGCAATCTACCATAGCAGTAATTCCCAAGCCAAAACGCGATCCCCTTGATGTTAAAAATTTTAGACCCATATCCCTCTTAAACTTAGACTATAAAATCCTAACCGCTATACTGGTAGCCAGACTGAACAAGCTACTTGGCCCACTGACCCATAGAGACCAGGTGGGCTTCGTCCCACACCGGCAGGCGCCAGATAACTTAAGAAAAGTAATTAACATTTTACATATAGTTCGATCCTCTAAGACCCCTTTTGCTATGCTATCCCTTGACATGGAAAAAGCATTCGACACTATAGATTGGTCCTTTATGCAAGCCACCTTACTTAGGGCAGGTATAGGAGGTGCTTTCCTAAATGCGGTCAGATGCCTATACTCTAAACCTATAGCCCACCTTAAACTCCCCACTGATTCCCCAATCCCGATCCCTATCCAGAGAGGCACCAGACAAGGGTGCCCACTTTCCCCAGCCTTATTCGCATTGATAATTGAGCCTCTAGCGAACAAGATTCGCTCCTCTCCTGATATCCAAGGCATAAGAACCAAGAATGCAGAATATAAAGCGAACCTATTCGCGGACGACCTGCTACTGACCCTTTCCTCCCCACATACATCGATCCCAAACCTCCTTCAAACAGTTAAACATTTTGGACGAATATCTGGTCTCACCTTAAATGTCAATAAATCTGAGGTACTCTTTACTAACCTACCCAAACACAGTGCAGAAAACCTAGCCACCAAATTAGGCCTAGCAATCCAAACAAAATACATTACCTACCTTGGCATCAAACTCTCGACTAACCCAGCAGATCTGTTCGCCTTAAACTATAAGCCAATTCTGTCTGAGCTGAAGGAGGACATGGCAAGGTGGAACTCCCCTTCAATTTCGTGGACTGGACGTATTCAATCAGTCCGAATGAACTTATTGCCTAGGATCCTTTATCTATTCAGATCTCTCCCAATACAGGTAACCAAGGCTTCTCTCAGGGACCTCCAGACCTCTATCTTTAGGTTCATCTCAAACAACAAAAAAAGCAGAATAAGGCAATCCATCATGTTTTTCAATAGAGAAAGAGGAGGTCTGGGTGTTCCTGACCTATATAGTTACTACAGAGCTGCTCAGATCGCCCAGCTGGCCCAATTACATTCTATACACAATAGGCCCCTTTGGGCGGACATTGAAGAAGACCTTATAGCCCCAATTACCTTGGCGGCTCTCCAGTGGTCTCCACAGCTTTCTTTGGCAAAATACAAAAAAAAATCCCCCCTAACAGTTCACTCACTTTCTATCTGGCATAGAATAAGATACACCAAAAAACTACAATCCGATTTACCACTACAGCTTCCTATTTTTGGAAATCCGCAATTTCCACCAGGTTGGGAACCTCTCCTCTTTCGGTGGTGGACTTCCCATAACTTCCTTAACCTAGCTAACTTCTTAGTTAATGACCAACTTCCCAATTGTATTAGCTTTTGCTCCCACACTGCATTCCCACCCAGGGAATATTTTAGAGCGGTACAGATATACTATTTCTTGAAAACTTTAACACAATCAGCCCATATCTCCACGACTCGCACCACTTATGAACACTGGTGTGCTCAGAGACCTCTGGAGGGAGGATTAATATCCTATTTATACTCTATTATCTCACAGCCTCTAGAAGCTAGTAAGACTGCCACAATGATAGCCTGGGAGAAAGACTTGGGCCAGACTCTCACCATCAAACAATGGTCCAGATGTTGTCTTTCGTTAGCAAAAGGAAGCAATTACTACTCACACATAGAAACTAATTATAAAATTTTACACCGTACATATATTACTCCCCAGAGACTACATAACATATCCACCAACAATTCCCCTCTATGTTTCAGGGGATGTGGCCAGCTGGGTGACCTCGCCCACATATGGTGGTTTTGTCCCACAGCAAAAAAATATTGGGCCCAAGTAGCCTCTGCAATAAGTACTGCCCTAGAGGTCCCACTGTCTCCTGATCCCTTCCAGCTTCTTCTGGGCCACAAACCCCAGAAGTGGAAATATCCACATCATAGGTTAGCTCAACATGTGGCTAAAGCAGCCCGTCTCCATCTTGCCCGCCAGTGGCTGAAGCCCACCCTCTCATTTGACTTAGCAGATGCCATCATTATGGAAATACTTATTTCAGAGAGATTACTAGCAATAATTAATGATGCAACTTTGCCTTTCACTCGAACCTGGCAACCTTGGCTTTCAGCCTCGGCCTCACTGGGTCTTCGGTCCTGTGCTCTCTCCTTCTAGGGGCGACGCCCCCCCCCCCCCGCTGGATGTACCTAGCTAAAATGTTAAAATGACCTGCATGTTTTGTTCTTTGTTCCTATACGTTGTACATATGTTAATGTAACTAAAAACGTAATGCCCTTTGATAAGGGAATACTGAATTGCTGTAAAACTTTATCTGAATTTTTCTCAATAAAATATTTTGAAACTAGAAGGCAGCACAGGTGAGTACGAGATAAATAAAGTGTGCATTTCAGCGTATCGTTTAGGAAAAGGTGACAGAAGATGAGGCGGAAGACTGGAAAAAAGAACAAGATGGTGATAGAAGGCAGCACAGCTGAGTCCGAGATAAATAAAGTGTGCATTTCCGTGTTTCGTTTCAGGAAAGGTGACAGAAGATGAGGTGGAAGACTGGGAAAAAAAAGAGGAAGATGGTGATAGAAGGCAGCAGAGGTGAGTACGAGATAAAAAAAAAAGTGTGCATTTTAGTGTTTCGTTTCAGGAAAGGTGACAGAAGATGGCGTGGAAGACTGGAAACGAAGAAGATGGTAATAGCAGACAGCACAGGTGAGTCCAAGATAAATAAAGTGTGCATTTCAGTGTTTCGTTTCAGGAAAGGTGACAGAAGATGAGGTGAAACACTGAGAATAACGAAGACGATGGTGATAGAAGGCAGCACAGGTGAGTCTGAGATAAATAAAGTGTTCATTTCAGTGTTTAGTTTCAGGAAAGGTTACAAAAGATGAGGCGGAAGACTGGGAAAAAGAAGAAGTTGGTAATAGAAAACAGCACAGGTGAGTCCGAGAAAAATAAAGTGTGCATTTCAGTGTTTTGTTTCAGGAAAGTTGACAGAAGATGAAGTGGAAGAATGGAAAAAAAGAGGAAGATGGTAATAGAAGACAGCACAGGTGAGTACGAGATAAATAAATTGTGCATTTCAGTGTTTCGTTTTAGCAAAGGTGACAGAAGATGAGGTGGAAGACTGGAAAAAAAGAAGAAGATGGTGATAGAAGGCACACAGGTGAGTCTGAGATAAATAAAGTGTGCATTTCAGTGTTTCGTTTCAGGAAAGGTGACAGAAGATGGGGTGGAAGACTGGAAAAAAAGAAGAAGATGGTGATAGAAGTCAGCACAGGTGAGTACGAGATAAATAAATTGTGCATTTCAGTGTTTCGTTTCAGGAAAGGTGACAGAATATGAGGCGGAAGACTGGAAAAAAGAAGAAGATGGTGATAGAAGTCAGCACAGGTGAGTACGAGATAAATAAAGTGTGCATTTTAGTGTTTCGTTTCAGGAAATGTGACAGAAGATGAGGTGAGAGGCTGGAAAAAAGAAGAAGATGGTCAAGGAAGGCAGCACGGGTGAGCCTGAGATAAAAAAAGTGTTCATTTCAGTGTTTAGTTTCAGGAAAGCTGACAAAAGATGAGGCGAAAGACTGGAAAAAAGAAGATGGTAATAGAAAACAGCATAGGTGTGTCCGAGATAATTAAAGTGTGCATTTCAGTGTTTCGTTTCAGGAAAGGTGACAGAATATGAGGTGGAAGACTGGTAATAAAGAAGACGATGGGGATAGAAGGCAGCACAGGTGAGTCCGAGATAAATAAAGTGTGCATTTCAGCGTATCGGTTAAGGAAAGGTGACAGAAGTTGAAGTGGAAGACTGAAAAAAAGAGGAAGATGGTGATAGAAGACAGCACAGGTGAGTCCGAGATAAATAAATTGTGCATTTCAGGGTTTCGTTTCAGGAAAGGTGACAGAAGATGAGGTGGAAGACTGGATAAAAGAAAAATATGGTTATAACAGGCAGCACAGGTGACTATGAGATAAATAAAGTGTGCATTTCAGTGTTTCGTTTCAGGAAAGGTGACAGAAGATGAGACGGGAGACTGGAAAAAAGAAGAAGATGTGATAGAAGACAGCACAGGTGAGTTCGAGATAAATAAAGTGTGCATTTCAGTGTTTCGTTTCAGGAAAGGTGGCAGAAGATGAGGCGGAAGACTGGAAAAAAGAAGAAGATGGTGAAAGAAGGCAGCACAGGTGAATCCATCCCAGATAAATACAGTGTGCATTTCAGTGTTTCGTTTCAGGAAAGGTGACAGAAGATAAGGTAAAAAACTGAAAATAAAGAAGACGATGGTGATAGAAGGCAGCACAGGTGAGTCCGAGATAAATAAAGTGTGCATTTTAGTGTTTCGTTTCAGGAAAGGTGACAGAAGATGAGGTGGAAGACTGGAAACAAGAAGAAGATGGTGCTAGAAGACAGCACAGGTGAGTCCGAAATAAATAAATTGTACATTTCAGTGTTTCGTTTCAGGAAAGGTGACAGAATATGAGGCGGAAGACTGGAAAAAAGAAGAAGATGGTGATAGAAGTCAGCACAGGTGAGTACGAGATAAATAAAGTGTGCATTTTAGTGTTTCGTTTCAGGAAATGTGACAGAAGATGAGGTGGAAAACTTGAAAAAAAAAAAAGAATATGGTGATGGAAGGCAGCACAGGTGAGTCCGAGTTAAATAAAGTGTGCATTTCAGTGTTTAGTTTCAGGAAAGCTGACAAAAGATGAGGCGAAAGACTGGAAAAAAGAAGATGGTAATAGAAAACAGCACAGGTGAGTCCGAGTTAAATAAAGTGTGCATTTCAGTGTTTCGTTTCAGGAAAGGTGACAGAATATGAGGTGGAAGACTGGTAATAAAGAAGACGATGGGGATAGAAGGCAGCACAGGTGAGTCCGAGATAAATAAAGTGTGCATTTCAGCGTATCGGTTAAGGAAAGGTGACAGAAGTTGAAGTGGAAGACTGAAAAAAAGAGGAAGATGGTGATAGAAGACAGCACAGGTGAGTCCGAGATAAATAAATTGTGCATTTCAGTGTTTCGTTTCAGGAAAGGTGACAGAAGATGAGGTGGAAGACTGGATAAAAGAAAAATATGGTTATAACAGGCAGCACAGGTGACTATGAGATAAATAAAGTGTGCATTTCAGTGTTTCGTTTCAGGAAAGGTGACAGAAGATGAGACGGGAGACTGGAAAAAAGAAGAAGATGGTGAAAGAAGGCAGCACAGGTGAATCCATCCCAGATAAATACAGTGTGCATTTCAGTGTTTCGTTTCAGGAAAGGTGACAGAAGATAAGGTAAAAAACTGAAAATAAAGAAGACGATGGTAATAGAAGACAGCACAGGTGAGTCCGAGATAAATAAATTGTGCATTTCAGTGTTTCGTTTCAGGAAAGGTGACAGAAGATGAGGTGAAAGACTGGAAATAAAGTAGACGATGGTGATAGAAGGCAGCACAGGTGAGTCTGAGATAAATAAAGTTTGCATTTCAGTGTTTCGTTTCAGGAAAGGTGACAGAAGATGAGGTGGAAGACTGGAAAAAAAGAGGAAGATGGTGATAGAAGACAGCAAAGGTGGGTACGAGATAAATAAAGTGTGCATTTCAGTGTTTCGTTTCTGGAAAGGTGACAGAAGATGGGGTGGAAGTCTGGAAGAAAAGAGGAAGATGGTGATAGAAGTCAGCACAGGTGAGTGCGAGATAAATAAAGTGTGCATTTTAGTGTTTCGTTTCAGGAAATGTGACAGAAGATGAGGTGGAAAACTTGAAAAAAAAAAAAAAAGAATATGGTGATGGAAAGCAGCACAGGTGAGTCCGAGTTAAATAAAGTGTGCATTTCAGTGTTTCGTTTCAGGAAAGGTGACAGAAGATGAGGTGAGAGGCTAGAAAAAAGAAGAAGATGGTCAAGGAAGGCAGCACGGGTGAGCCTGAGATAAATAAAGTGTTCATTTCAGTGTTTAGTTTCAGGAAAGCTGACAAAAGATGAGGCGAAAGACTGGAAAAAAGAAGATGGTAATAGAAAACAGCACAGGTGAGTCCGAGATAAATAAATTGTGCATTTTAGTGTTTTGTTTCAGGAAAGGTGACAGAAGACGAGGTGGAAGACTGGAAAAAAAGAAGATGGTGATAGAAGGCAGCACAGGTGAGTCTGAGATAAATAAAGTGCATTTCAGTGTTTCGTTTCAAGAAAGGTGACAGAAGATGAGGTGGAAGACTGGATAAAAGAAGAAGATGGTGATAGAAGGCAGCACTGGTGAGTCCGAGATAAATAAAGTGTGCATTTCAGTGTTTCGTTTCAGCAAAGGTGACAGAAGATGAGGTGGAAGACTGGATAAAAGAAGATGGTTATAGAAGGCAGCACAGGTGAGTCCGAGATAAATAAAGTGTGCATTTCAGCGTATCGTTTAAGGAAAGGTGACAGAAGATGAGGTGAAAGACTGGAAAAAAAGAGGAAGATGGTGATAGAAGACAGCAAAGGTGGGTACGAGATAAATAAAGTGTGCATTTCAGCGTATCGTTTAAGGAAAGGTGACAGAAGATGTGGTGGAAGATTGGATAAAAGAAGAAGATGGTGATAGAAGGCAGCACAGGTGAGTCTTTGATAAATAAAGTGTGCATTTCAGTGTATCGTTTAAGGAGAGGTGACAGAAGATGAAGTGGAAGACTGGAAAAAAAGAAGAAGAGTGTGATAGAAGGCAGCACAGGTGAGTCTGAGATAAAGTTTGCATTTCAGTGTTTCATTTCAGGAAAGATGACAAAAGATGAGTTGAAAGACTGGAGACAAAAAAAGACGATGGTGATAGAAGGCAGCACAAGTGAGTCCAAGATAAATAAAGTGTGCATTTCAGTGTTTCATTTCAGGAAAGGTGACAGAAGATGAGGTGAAAGACTGGAAATAAAGTAGACAATGGTGATAGAAGGCAGCACAGGTGAGTCTGAGATAAATAAAGTGTGCATTTCAGTGTTTCATTTCAGGAAAGGTGACAGAATATGAGGCGGAAGACTGGAAAAAAGAAGTAGATGGTGAATAAAGACAGCACAGGTGAGTCCGAGATAAATAAAGTGTGCATTTCAGTGTTTCGTTTCAGGAAGGATGATAGAAGATGAAGTGGAAGACTGGAAATAAAGAAGACGATGGTGATAGAAGGCAGCACAGGTGAGTCCGAGATAAATAAAGTGTGCATTTCAGCGTATCGTTTAGGGAAAGGTGACAGAAGATGAGGTGGAAGACTGGATAAAAGAAGATGGTTATAGAAGGCAGCACAGGCGAGTCCGAGATAAATGAAGTGTGCATTTTAGTGTTTTGTTTCAGGAAAGGTGACAGAAGATGAGGTGGAAGGCTGGAAAAAAAGAAGATGGTAATAGAAGGCAGCACAGGTGAGTATGAGATAAATAAAGTGTGCATTTCAGTGTTTTGTTTCAGGAAAGGTGACAGAAGAAGACGAGGCAGACGACTGGAAAAAAAGATTAAGATGGTGCTAGAAGACAGCACAGGTGAGTCCGAGATAAATAAATTGTGCATTTCAGTGTTTAGTTTCAGGAAAGGTGCCAGAAGATGAGGCGGAAGACTGGAAAAAAGAAGATGGTGAATAAATACAGCACTGGTAAGTCCGAGATAAATAAAGTGTGCATTTCAGTGTTTTGTTTCAAGAAAGGTGACAGATGATGAGGCGGAAGACTGGAAAAAAAAAAAGAATATGGTGAATAAAGTCAGCAGAGGTGAGTCCGAGATAGATAAAGTGTGCATTTCAGTGTTTCGTTACAGGAAAGGTGATAGAAGATGAGGTGGAAGACCATCTACTGAACCCCATTTCGCTTGTTGGAAGACCACCTTATCATTGGATTAAATGGGCAACTGGCTACTTCATATAATAATAATAACATTTATATCGCGCTTTTCTCCTGGTGGACTCAAAGCGCCAGAGCAGCAGCCACTAGGGCGCGCTCTATAGCAGTAGCAGTGTTAGGGAGACTTGCCAAAGGTCTCCTACTGAATAGGTGCTGGCTTACTGAACAGGCAGAGCTGAGATTCAAACCCTGGTCTCCTGTGTCAGAGCCGTAACCATTACACCATCCAGCCACACCTACTACATCCCTCCCATTTCTAATACAGGAGCCATGTAAAAGGAGCAGGCGTATCTTTCATTAACCACCCTGGCGTCCAATTGATTGCGCCAGGGTGGCTGCGCAGCACAATTTTTAAAAAATTTTTGGGGTTAAATCATGTAGCTAGCCTAGCACTAGCTACATGATAGCCACTGAGCAGCGGCATCCCTCCGCCGCTTCCGATCGCCTCAGGCGATGAGAGCAAACAGGAAATCCCGTTCAGAACTGTTACGTGGCGGGTAGCGGCGGTCGCGTCCTACATGCAGCTAGCAAAGTGCTAGCTGCGTGTTTAAAAAAATATTGTGAAAATCGGCCCAACAGGGCCTTAGAATCACCTCCAATGACCTAAACTGGATGGTTACAAAGTTCTGTCAGTCTTCAATGTGTTTGCCCGAGGAAGCTGTAGAATATGGAAACTGATAACAAGATTTAAAGATGTTTAGAAAATGTATTTTGTCAATGAAAGAAATGAAAGTGTTTGCTTTACAATTCTCTATCTGGGAATATCTTCTTGTAATGAATTTACTGCAGGGTTAGATGTACCTCCATTTACAGAATAGTTAACAATTTAAAGCAAATGTGAAGTGAAATTAGAATAAAATAAAAAAAAAATAGATACGGCTTTGGGTCATATAGAACCTTCTTGTTCCGCTCACGGTCCCCTCGTTCCAGCCATGTCTAAATCTGCCACCATGGGAGGTTTTGGGAGCTTGAGTAATCCCAAAGATGGGCAGCTCCATACTGCGTATGTGTAATGATCTGCTCTGCTGTCTGCACAGGCAGACAGCTTTTTGACCATTTTGTAGGTCTGAGTGCTGCAGGTCCCTGGAAAGGAGACCTGTCTTCACTCTGCAACTTGCTGAGCTGCTGCTCTGGTGAGGAATTTGCATCCACTTGGAATGCAAATTGCTTAGCTGCTTCCTTTGATGGCTTGCAGTATAAATACCATTTCCTCCCAGAATCCCTTGCTGGTCATAGAGGTTTGTTCCTGCTAACTTACCTGGAGTCTCAGCCTTTGCTAATTGTTTGCTAAGATTATCTTAGAGTAATTCCTTGGGAGTGCACTAGTATTCCTTCTAGCGTAGTCAGGTTGTAATTATCTGTATTGCCTTTTCTGTTTATCTGTTGCGATTGTCTTGTCGCCAGCGGCGGTCGACAGGAAATCGGTCTGTCTGTCTAGATCGCATCCGCCCTAGCGGTAGTGGCGGTGGTTCCTTCTCTACTCTGTGAGTGTAGGCCAGAGCTGCGGTTGCTACTGGTTACTCCTTCTGTCTGTCTTGTCTGTGTTTTATTGCTTAGTTAGGGTTGGCGCGTTTTGTCTCTGTTGCGCTTTTTGTGCGGAGACTGCGCCATTAGCGTGTTTTGTCGCTGTTGCGCTTTTTGTGTGGCTACCACGCTTAGCGAGTGTGTTTGTAATTTTCCTTGGCGTTCTGATCATTGTTGTTTGCTGTGTCTTTCTCGCTACACTTGTGCTCTGTCTCTACTCGGTCTTGTGTCACTGTTGGCAATCGCCACTCTTGCGACTGCGTTCCCACCTGGTTTCCGCTGTTGTGTGTTCACCGTCGCCGGATGGCGACTAGATTGGTGGACACACATACACCCAGGTCATTTCCTGTCAAAAAAGTACTTGCTGGTTGAATAAAAGTAACTTTAAGTAAAAATTTGCCAGGGGTATGAATTATTATGGGCAAATCTATCTATCTATCTATCTTTTGGGACCTCTTTGGGGGTATTGCTCATATCTTCACATTTATTGTATTTTATATATTTTTTATTTAACGTATATTCAAGAAGTGTATCATCATTAGTTCATAGCCAAAGCTAATTATACATCTATTTTGCAACTCAATGACTTTTGCAACATGAATTGTGGTGCTATGTATTTTTTCCCAGTAACCCTCCAGGACAGGTATACTACGAGATCTGACCCCTCCCAGGAAACATCCAATAGATCTCTCTATAAGTATCAACCCACCGCAGGTGTCCGGCAGTATGGGTGTTTCCTGTTCCCTGGAACAGGTCTCTCTATTGTATGCCGGAGTCCTGGAGAGCCTGGGTGGCTAGGGGCTAGTAACGGCATGCTGCCTGGAGGAAATGCACAGTGGTCGCAAGGTGGATGGGTGCCAGGCGGCTTACCTCTTCATGCCGCAGGATATCGGAGTGTGGGGAAGAGATGGCTGCGGCGAAGACGCTGTTCGCGGAGGCGACTGGCTGAGAAGTGGGCGTGTGGGAACAGAGCGGTGAGCAGGAGGCCGTGCGCATTGGGTTCCCTCTTCCAAAATGGCGGAACGGACGTTTCCGGTTTCCGTAATGACGTCACTTCCGCCCGCCAGCACAGAAGAGTCGCAGCAGCCTGGCGTCCTCTCTCACTAATTGGAAAGCAGAGTGAGAGATGGACGCTCCTCAGGATGCCGGGGAGTCCAAGCAGGAGGCTAAGAGGGACCCCAGGGCGGACAAACCTGAGGGAGCAGCCACTAAAGACGCAGGAGCGGTGAGATGAACGGTGGTTCTCTTATGGTTGACAGCTAGCCTTAGCTGTTTTGTACTGAGATATTTGTGCATATTTTGTTACATCTGTCCTCAGTGTTTGTTTTGTTTGTTGACAGGGGCATGGTTTGTTTCTGTTTTATCTTTTACAGAGCAATACAGCTGATAAGCCCAGGTCAAAGCGGTGCCCAACATGTAATGTTAAACTAGCACATGGCTGGGGCAAAACTTTGTCAAGCTTGTACTATAACAATACTTAATCAGGAGTCAGCTACATCATATAAGTATCTAATGAGTGCAATGAGAAACGAAATGGCAGAATCTATCAAAGTATTTAGAGATGCAATGGCGGTTTCGGTGACGCCAGCAACAGTTGCTAATATTGTACCTGATAATGCCTCGGGCTCGGTTGGGGTAGAATCTACTAACACTACACCAGCAGGGGTTCCCTCAGGACCTCCAGAGGGTGGGGATATGCCGGTTGAGGGGGATACTGCCGAGCGAGGTAATGTACATAAGAAAGCACTATCTAAAACTAATAGACAGGTTTTGTCGGATTCAGAGCCAGAGGATCTTGAGTTTGAGGATCTTTCTGATTCTGAGGAAGAGGATGATGACGGTGGATTAAATTCTGATAAACCCACAAGATTTAAGTTTGCAGCAAATGAGACAGAGGAATTACTTAAAGCGATTTATGATGCTTTGGATTTAAAGGCAGAAAATCCACAGACAACCTCGGTTCACGATGAATTATATGCAGGGATGGAAGGCGAACAACCTTTAGTATTCCCGGTACACAAATCAACTAAAAGTTTGATTAATAGTCAGTGGAAAAATCCGGACAGAAAAGTGTTTTTGTCCCGGGGATTTAAGCGTAGATTCCCCTTTGCAGAGGAAGACAGCAAACATTGGGACAAATGTCCCAGATAGGATGCAGCATTCTCTCAGGTGAATCGTGAAAATGAGTTGGCCTTTGAGGATGTAGGTAATCTCAAGGAGCCATCAGATAAGAAAGCAGAATTCGCATTAAAGAAAACCTGGACGGCGATTGGTTCAAATTTTCGGCCTGCAGCAGCTACAACGGTGGTGGCCCGTACGTTAAATCTGTGGATGCGGCAGGTTGAAAGGCACATCAAGATTGGTTCAAGTAAAGAATTGATTTTGAATTCATTCATGGTTATGTTCAAGGCAATCCACTTTATAATAGATGCGGCGTCGGAGTCAATCCGACTAACCGCCAGGGCCGCAGCATTAGCTAACGTGGCCAGACGAAACCTTTGGATTAAAACGTGGGAAGGTAGTAATATATCCAAAAGCAAAGTATGCACAATTCCGTTCTCGGGGGATTTATTATTTGGGCCCGAATTAGATCAAATTCTTGAGCGCACGGCTAATAGAAAGAAATCTTTTTCAAAGAAAAAAGAGGTTCAACCGACAAAGAAATTTTTTCGTCCACCAGGTCAGTTTAAGCCAGGTCAACAGAATAGACGTAAGCAGTGGTCATTTAACAAAGTTCAGAGTAAGCCGAACGCCTTGTTCAGAGGCACGGATGCTCAGCCCAAACGTAAGTGACAACGAAAGTCAGGTGGGAGGAAGACTGGGAAGATTCCTCTCATACTGGAAAAAGATCGCGACAAGTCCCTTTATAATAAATCTGATCGAGAACGGATATCACATAGTGTTTCAGGAGAGGCCTCCGAAACGTTATGTAGTGACAAAGCCAGAAAAAATTATAGAAAATTCAAGAGATCTCGAGCAGACGTTGCAAGAGATGCTACAAAGACAGGTGCTAACAATTGTCCCGATAGGCGAAGAAAAAAGAGGATTTTATTCAAAAATCTTTATGGTCAGGAAGCCGACAGGGAAACTGCGAATGATTTTGAATCTCAAACCAATAAATCCATTTATAAAGCATGCCAAATTCAGAATGGAATCAATCTATTCAGTACGGAATCTTCTTCTTCCAGGCGGTTACATGATAAGTATCGATCTAAAAGACGCATACTGGCATGTGCCGATCGAGGAAAGATCGCAGGCGTTTCTGAGATTTGCCGTGAGAAGCAGCAACGGTGTTCAACACTACCAGTTCCGTTGCCTCCCATTTGGGATAAAGTCAGCACCTCGTATTTTTACGAAGGTGATGGCGGAGATCGTGGCAGAGCTTCACAGGAGGGGGATCATGTTAATCCCGTACCTGGACGATCTATTGGTTCAAGCAGATTCAATTCACGATCTGGTAAGTCACAGAGAGATTGTGATAACAGAGTTACAGAAAGCAGGATGGGTGATCAGTACAGAAAAATCACAGATGGAGCCTGCACAGATAATTCAGTTCCTGGGGTTCTCAATAAATTCGGTGGAACAGAAAATTTTTTTGCCCGAACAAAAAGTGATAAAGTTGATACAACAAACAGAAAGATTCAGGTCCCTCTCAGTGATATCTATCCGGGAAGCAATGAGCTTGCTGGGTCTATTGACTTCATCAGCACCAGCAATACAATGGGCAATGCTCCACACAAGAATTCTGCAGATGTGGATATTAAAGAACTGGGGAAAAACAGTTCAGACGCTAGATCGCATGGTAAAGATACCACAGCAGGTAAAAGTGTCCCTACTGTGGTGGGGGAAAAGTCAAATTCTATCAGAGGGAAGGCTTTGGCAGTTTCCAACCGAAATAGTATTGACAACGGACGCAAGCTTGTCAGGTTGGGGAGCACACGTGCAGGCGTTCGAGGTACAAGGTCTTTGGGATCACTGTTTGAGAACTCAGTCCTCAAACTACAGAGAGTTGATGGCAGTGAAGTTAGCTCTAGTGGCAGCAATGCATTTGTTAAAAAACAGACACGTGCAATTAAGAACAGACAACGCAACGGTGGTTGCTTATGTAAACAGACAAGGGGGGACGAAGTCGTTCAAGTTACTAGAATTGACATTAGAAATTCTGACATTGGCAGAAGGCAGTCTAAAGTCCCTGACAGCAGTGCATCTAAAGGGGTCATTGAACAGTCAGGCGGATTTTCTGAGTCGCACACAGACATCAAATACAGAATGGACCTTGAATATAGAGGTGTTCAGATGGCTAGTCGAAATGTGGGGAGTACCTCAAATAGATTTGTTTGCAAACAGGGAGAATGCGAGATGCAAACAGTTCTTCTCTCTGAATGCAGCGGACCATCCAGTAGCAGTAGACGCGCTGGCCCAGAGGTGGGAATTCACACTGGCATATGCATTTCCACCTCTGAACATATTACCCCTGGTTCTCAGGAAAATATGGAGGTCAGACGCAACAGTTATATTGATTGCACCCGATTGGGACAAAAGGTCATGGTATCCACTAATGTTGAGGATGAGGATAGCCGGTCCAATACGATTACCCATGTCAAACAGATTAATCACAGTACAGGGGGAGGAAGTAGTTCACCTAGCAAAGTGGAGGCTAACGGCTTGGTTACTGAGAGGGTTATCCTCAGGGGGAAAGGACTGTCAAACAGGGTGATTGAAACCCTTTTGAATAGTCGCAAATTGAATACTCGTAAGATTTACAATAAATACTGGAAAACTTATAATCTGTGGTTACAGGAATCTAAGTTTGAGTCATCTGAAATTGGCACAATTCTGGAGTTTTTACAAAATGGAGTTGATAGTGGGTTGGCCCTAAGTACTATTAGGGTCCAAATATCAGCGTTATCGGTTTTTTTAGACAAGCGATTAGCGGAGGATCCGTTAGTTATTCGTTTTTTGAAGTCGGTGGACCGTAAAAGGCCGGTTCGAGTGAAGCCTTATCCAAAGTGGGATTTATCGACGGTTTTGAAGGCATTAACAGTTTCCCCTTTTGTGCCAACAGAAGACTTAGATTTGAGGTTCCTAACACTAAAGACGGTTTTTTTGATAGCCATAACTTCAGCAAGACGTATTAGCGAGTTAGAGGCATTATCATGTAAAGAACCCTTCTGTATAATATATGATGACAGAATTATTCTCAGAACCAGTGAGGAGTTTTTGCCAAAAGTTGGGGACAGATTTCATAGATGCCAGGAGATCATACTTCCCTCTTTTTATGATAATCCGATAAATGAGAAAGAAAGGACGTGGAGTACGTTGGATGTAAGGAAGTGTCTGATAGAGTATCTCAATAAAGTAAAAGATATCAGGAAGTCAGATAGTTTGTTTATTAATTTTTCCGGTAAGATGGCTGGGCAGAAAGCTTCAAAAAAGACGATAGCTAGATGGATTAATTTATGTATTATGGAAGCATATAAGGTCAGCAATTTAGAAGTGCCGGGTGAGGTAAAGGCTCATTCTACTAGGGCAACTGCAGCGACCTGGGCTTTCAGAGCAGGGGTGTCTCCAGTAGAGATATGCAAAGCGGCGACATGGAAGAACATCAACACGTTCATGCGCCACTACAAACTGGATCGGATGACGGCAAAAGATCAGGAATTTGGAAGAAAGATCCTGCATGCGGTCAGCCCGCCCTAAGGTTGGTGATGTTATTGTTTCTCGCTCATCATCTCGTAGTATACCTGTCCTGGAGGGTTACTGGGAAAACCCTAAGCTAGCTAACGGGTAGATTTATTTTAGGTAACCCTCCAGGACAGGTTACGAACCCGCCCTGGTAAAATAAATGTATTTACTATAAATATATTGTGGAATATGTATTGTTAACAGAGTTCAGTGTATAATATAGGTAATCTGGTGTGTAGACCGTGTTCAGGGTTTCTTGGATACATACTGCCGGACACCTGCGGTGGGTTGATACTTATAGAGAGATCTATTGGATGTTTCCTGTTTCCTGGGAGGGGTCAGATCTCGTAGTATACCTGTCCTGGAGGGTTACCTAAAATAAATCTACCCGTTAGCTAGCTTAGGGTTTCTCTGGTTGTATGACACCCCCTACCCCCGACATGTGACCAATGTTCATTATTAATTATTAAAATTACATGGATTAAGTACTTCTGCTTTTTTCTTAATTGTTTTTATTTTATATGTTCGCTGTTGATTATGGACTTAATGAAAATTGTACCGTGCTACAAATGTAATCCCTTTACTTTTTTGTTTTTGGTAATACTTGGGCATTATATAAATTATCATTAATAATGATAAATAATAATGCAGGACACACCATTGCCTATATTATTTAGAGACATAGGACCTGATGGACTAATTTGCGGTAATACTGCCGTGCACAGACAGCGCACAGCAATATTACCATTCCTACCAGCAGCGTGTAACATGCATTACGGCTACTTCAGTACTGTGGGTGGCACGAATAGTTGTTATACATATATATGTACTGTATATATATATATATATACATACATACATACATACATACATACATACATACATACAGTGGCTTGCAAAAGTATTTGACCCCCTTGAAGTTTTCCACATTTTGTCACATTACTGCCACAAACATGAATCAATTTTATTGGAATTACACATGAAAGACCAATACATAGTGCTGTACACGTGCAAAGTGGAATGAAAATTATACATGATTCCAAACATTTTTTACAAATAAATAACTGCAAAGTGGGGTGTGCATAATTATTAAGCCCCTTTTGGTCTGAGTGCAGTCAGTTGCCCATAGACATTGCCTGATGAGTGCTAATAACTAAATAGAGTGCACCTCTGTGTAATCTAATGTCAGTACAAATACAGCTGCTCTGTGACGGCCTCAGAGGTTGTCTAAGAGAATATTGGGAGCAACAACACCATGATGTCCAAAGAACACACCAGACAGGTCATGGATAAAGTTATTGAGAAATTTAAAGCAGGCTTACGCTAAAAAAAGATTTCCTAAGCCTTGAACATCCCACGGAGCACTGTTCAAGCGATCATTCAGAAATGGAAGGAGTATGGCACAACTGTAAGCCTACAAAGACAAGGCCCTGAACATAAACTCAAAGGCCAAACAAGGAGAGCGTTGATCAGAAATGCAATCAAGAGGCCCATGGTGACTCTGGATGAGCTGCAGAGATCTACAGCTCAGGTGGGGGAATCTGTCCATAGGACAACTATTAGTCGCGCACTGCACAAAGTTGGCCTTTATGGAAGAGTGGCAAGAAGAAAGGCATTGTTAACAGAAAGCATAAGAAGTCCCGTTTGCAGTTTGCCACAAGCCATGTGGGGGACACAGCAAACATGTGGAAAAAGGTGCTCTGGTCAGATGAGACCAAAATGGAACTTTTTGGCCAAAATGCAAAACGCTATGTGCAGCGGAAAACTAACACTGCACATCACTCTGAACACACCATCCACACTGTCAAATATGGTGGTGGCAGCATCATGCTCTGGGGGTACTTCTCTTCAGCAGGGACAGGGAAGCTGGTCAGAGTTAATGGGAAGATGGATGGAGCCAAATACAGGGCAATCTTGGAAGAAAACCTCTTGGAGTCTGCAAAAGACTTGAGACTAGGGTGGAGGTTCAGGACAACGACCCTAAACATAAAGCCAGCGAAACAATGGAATGGTTTAAAACAAAACATATCCATGTGTTAGAATGGCCCAGCCAAAGTCCAGATCTAAATCCAATCGAGAATCTGTGACAAGATCTGAAAACTGCTGTTCACAAACGCTGTCCATCTAATCTGACTGAGCTGGAGCTGTTTTGCAGAGAAGAATGGACAAGGATTTCAGTCTCTAGATGTGCAAAGCTGGTAGAGACATACCCTAAAAGACTGGCAGCTGTAATTGTAGCAATAGGTGGTTCTACAAATTATTGACTCAGGGGGCTGAATAATTATGCACACCCTACTTTGCAGTTATTTATTTGTAAAAAATGTTTGGAATCATGTATGGTTTTCGTTCCACTTCTCACGTGTACACAACTTTGTATTGG
The DNA here is from genome assembly GCF_040937935.1 of Hyperolius riggenbachi. NCBI lineage: Eukaryota > Metazoa > Chordata > Amphibia > Anura > Hyperoliidae > Hyperolius > Hyperolius riggenbachi. The sequence goes on along the minus strand of NC_090655.1, from coordinate 208,736,897 downwards.
TCTTTCATGTGAAATTCCAATAAATTTGATCAATGTTTGTGACAGTAATATGACAAAATGTGGAAAACTTCAAGGGGGCGAACACTTTTGCAAGCCACTGTATAGATATATACATATACACATATATATATATATATATATATATATATATACAGTGGAGGAAATAATTATTTGACCCCTCACTGATTTTGTAAGTTTGTCCAATGACAAAGAAATGAAAAGTCTCAGAACAGTATCATTTCAATGGTAGGTTTATTTTAACAGTGGCAGATAGCACATCAAAAGGAAAATCGAAAAAATAACCTTAAATAAAAGATAGCAACTGGTTTGCATTTTATTGAGTGAAATAAGTTTTTGAACCCCTACCAACCATTAAGAGTTCTGGCTCCCACAGAGTGGTTAGACACTTCTACTCAATTAGTCACCCTCATTAAGGACACCTGTCTTAACTAGTCACCTGTATAAAAGACACCTGTCCACAGAATCAATCAATCAAGCAGACTCCAACATGGGAAAGACCAAAGAGCTGTCCAAGGATGTCAGAGACAAAATTGTAGACCTTCACAAGGCTGGAATGGGCTAAAAAAACCATTAGCAAGAAGCTGGGAGAGAAGGTGACAACTGTTGGTGCGATTGTTCGAAAATGGAAGGAGCACAAAATGACCATCAATCGACCTCGCTCTGGGGCTTCACGCAAGATCTCACCTCGTGGGGTGTCAATGGTTCTGAGAAAGGTGAAAAAGCATCCTAGAACTACACGGGAGGAGTTAGTGAATGACCTCAAATTAGCAGGGACCACAGTCACCAAGAAAACCATTGGAAACACATTACACCGCAATGGATTAAAATCCTGCAGGGCTCGCAAGGTCCCCCTGCTCAAGAAGGCACATGTGCAGGCCCGTCTGAAGTTTGCCAATGAACACCTGAATGATTCTGTGAGTGACTGGGAGAAGGTGCTGTGGTCTGATGAGACCAAAATAGAGCTCTTTGGCATTAACTCAACTCGCTGTGTTTGGAGGAAGAAAAATGCTGCCTATGACCCCCAGAACACCGTCCCCACCATCAAGCATGGGGGTGGAAACATTTTGCTTTGGGGGTGTTTTTCTGCTAAGGGCACAGGACAACTTAATCGCATTAACAGGAAAATGGACGGAGCCATGTATCGTGAAATCCTGAACGACAACCTCCTTCCCTCTGCCAGGAAACTGAAAATGGGTCGTGGATGGGTGTTCCAGCACGACAATGACCCAAAACATACAGCAAAGGCAACAAAGGAGTGGCTCAAGAAGAAGCACATTAAAGAGTAACTGTCAGGCTGCAGAAGCTAATTTAAACCTCTATTCTCCTGTGTTAAACAGTTTAGACAGAAGCCAAAAAGGCATTACTAAAGATAAAAATCTCTCTTACATTTGATGTGTGCTTATCAGCAAAGCTAAGCTCCTAAGGAGGACGCAAGCCGCATTCCATACTGCAAAGCATTCTGGGGCCCTCCCCTCGGCTGCTAAGGAGAAGACGGGATCAAGTTTCAGCAGCTTCTAACTCAGTCCAGCCACAGCATAGATAAATCTCCGGGCAGAGTACACTGCAGGAGTCCGCTATTGTTCCTAGCCACATGGCTCATTAATATTCACTGCACACTGTGTTATTCTGTACGAGCTCCTCTGTGATCAGGAAGCAGGCAGGACATGACGACACATTTGGCTTCACAAACATGGAACCTGCCATGGGCTTTCAGGAGCATCATTCTCTGCATATACTATATACAAATTCTGTGAAATCCAAACGTGGACAGTGAAATGCATATGTAATTTTAAGTACAGCCAATCTTTAGCTACTGATATATGTGTTTATTTTCTCTGAGACCTTCTACCTAACAGCTCCTCTTTAAGGTCATGGAGTGGCCTAGTCAGTCTCCGGACCTTAATCCAATAGAAAACCTATGGAGGGAGCTCAAGCTCAGAGTTGCACAGAGACAGTCTCGAAACCTTAGGGATTTAGAGATGATCTGCAAAGAGGAGTGGGCCAACATTCCTCCTAAAATGTGTGAAAACTTGGTCATCAATTACAAGAAACGTTTGACCTCTGTGCTTGCAAACAAGGGTTTTTCCACTAAGTATTAAGTCTTTTATTGTTAGAGGGTTCAAAAACTTATTTCACTCAATGAAATGCAAATCAGTTGCTATCTTTTATTTAAGGTTATTTTTTCGATTTTCCTTTTGATGTGCTATCTGCCACTGTTAAAATAAACCTACCATTGAAATGATACTGTTCTGAGACTTTTCATTTCTTTGTCATTGGACAAACTTACAAAATCAGTGAGGGGTCAAATAATTATTTCCTCCACTGTATATATAAATATATATATATATATATTTTTTTACATGTCCTTACATTGTTTCCATTCATAAATGTAACGATCTGGCGGCGGAAACCGCCAGAAATCAGCGGCGGGAGATAGTGCGGCTGCTCTATGTAAGAATAAAACACTGTTTTTGAACAAAAACAGTGTTTATTCTCGGCGGACATGCTCAGATTGGCACAGGGGACTGACTGTCGGGTCGTGACTAGCGTGTCCCTCCGGCTCTAGCAGCTGCCGCTATGGACATGAAGCTCACGTCCGCGCGGCATAAATGGTTAAGTACTTTGCAGTACTGGTCGGAGTCTTAAAGGCATGCACATGAGAGGTGCTCGGAGTCCCTTTAATGTGTCTGCACATAATTCAGCCTTAGATGAAATAGTGTTAAATTTGACACTGTAATGAATAGCGACATAGCAGCGGCGGTGAATGGCATTACCACCGCAGCTGCTTCTGATTCTCTGCCTGCCAGTCTTCCCGCACCTTGGGCGTCTAGCACCCCGAGGACGGGTGTCTCTGTTGTTCACAGGGGTGCATTAGCGCGTGCGCGCGCTCACCATCAGGATCTTTAAGCCAGGAGGAGGCGCGTCAGCTGACCGGCTGGTCGGCTGACATCACAGGGCACGCTCGCCGCCGCTGATTGGTTGAGGTGCGGTGGGCGTGCCTCAGGGGTCTACTCCGCTTCTTAAGCACGGCGGATTCAGTAGCAACTTGTTTGCTGTTGCGAATACTTCGTGTTAGCGCTCAGACCTTAGATAGATCCGGTGTGCTTTGATCCGAGAGAAAACCGGGGCTTTCACACAGTGATAGGATTGTTTGATAGCCATATAATTGAAAATTGTATTATCTGTTATGACTCTTGCTCGTTCTGACTATTCTTACTCTCAGTGATTTTGTACTTCTGCCCATCTGATCTTGCTGCTGACTCTGCCTGCTATAACCTTCTTGTCTTTGCCTTCTGACTTTGTACCGTATGTGCCTGCCTGTTGCCAAACTCTGCTAGTCTGACTACTCTACTCTCACCAGAGAGCCCTAGTCTCTGGTGAGGGGTCTGGTACTGTTAGTGCCCACCAGCTCCTCTGGTGTGGCATAGTCAAACTTATCAGTACTATTGTTGCACCAAGCACTACACCTATCTACACTCTTTGCTATTTGTTGCCTCCTCAGCTCTTGTATATCTGTATTATAGGTGATTCTGCAGATCACCTAATAATCAGAACTCTTAATGCTGACACCAATCGTTACAGACACACTCCCTCTTTGCAAATACTACCTCAAAAGATCTCTATAACAAAAAAGGCAAATCACAACTTGCCTTTTCTCAAGAATCCTTCTACTACTCACGACAGTCAATCACATGATGAAATAAAGGCACTCTAGTCATGTGATCTCTGCTCAAGGAAAGGTGGAAAAAAACAAAGATTCTAGAGAAAAGCTGTTTATTTCTGACTGGTTACATTTTGTTACTGTCCCTGCTTACGGGGATTATTTTTCCCATTGATTGTTGAAATTGATATGTATACAAACTGGCCAATCACAGTTCTACCTGGTGGGTCAGGTGTGAAAACATTTGTTCTAAGGTGACATTTTCTAAGTTCAGAACAGTCACAGGTTTATAATCTCTTGGCTATGCCTCTTCTTATGGGCAACAAAACCAGAGAAATTGGAGAAGCACTTGCCACACACTGAGCACGAGTATGGCTTTTCACCTGTATGAATCCGTTCATGAATGTTAGCAGAGAAACGATGAGCAAACTTTTTATTACAAAAGGAACAGGAGAAGGGTTTCTCCCCTGTATGTGTCCGCTCATGGCGCTCAAGGTCTGAGGCACACCGGAAACTCTTTGGACAGTATGGGCAGGGCAACTGTTGCTTCTGTCGATGGATCCTCCTATGGAGGCGTAGTGAAGATCTTAACTCGTAACAATTCCCACAGTCTGGACATGAATACTGCTTCTCGGCTACAGGAGTTCTACAGGGGTAAGTCAAATCTTCTTTTTTCCTCATTACCCCACTTTCAAAGGAAGAAATTGTACCATCTATAGCATAACCATTCTCCTGGTTAACAGAGTTCTGACCACTACCAGCACTCTCCAGATTTGAACCCACATGAATCATCTGATGTCTCACAAAATGGGATCTGGAAAAGAAGCTACGGCCACATTCATGGCATTGAAAAAACTCTCTGGCATGGACCTTCTTATGGGTGCATAATCCGGCCAATTTCATGAAGCTTTTGCCACATTTTGAACACTTGAATGGTTTTTCACCTGTATGAATGCGGAAGTGTGTTTCAAGGGCTGAATTACAAGCAAAAGATTTGCCACAAATGTTACATGTGAATGGTTTGGCTGTCTCAGAAACACCTTGATATGCGTTCAACAATCCCGTATGGTGTTTTGGTATGGTTTCTGAAAGTTCTGGGATTATTTTGACACCTGCAGGTAAACTTTGACTTCTTGAGTGGGAATGTCCACAATCTTCTTTTGGACCTGAAGTTATAGCTATGTCACAATAATCATCATTTTCTTCCTCCAGTTTGACGTACGTAACCAGGTATTCCTCATTTTTGACAGACAAGGTATCTACTGGTGGGGATCCTTTCTCAAAAAAAGACTTAGGTTCCATCAAATTCATGTTCTTCTTAATTTCCAAGGCCATTGTTTCAAGCTCGTTGATCTCAAGAGAAATTGGCTCCTGTTTGATGATTACAGAGTTGTGGAAATGGTCTGGATTTGCCTCTATGAATGTATCTGAAGATCCTAGTATCATGTTAGGACTCTCTTTCCTCTGACAGTCTCCAACCCCACCTATGTCATTGTCACTGCCATTTCCTTTTCTGTTAGTTGGTGCTGGAAACTCCACAATCTTGTCAACTGTGGACAAGAGATATTGAAAAAAAAAAAACATTAATGTCAAGATCAAAAACAAACTGTATTGCTATTTAGACAAAAACTGCAGACAGAATAGTTAAACAATTATACTTAGAGATCGTATTAAGAAAATTGAAAGCCTTACTTAAGAGAAAATGTAAAACAAAAACAGTAGTTCTTGTGCTGCCTAGCTCAAACCAGCTATATAAGTTTCACTGCTCTTCACTATGATCTTCCATACTATAGTGTTGTGAATAGCCTTCTCCCTTTGTCATGTGTCCTTCCTATCTTTTGAGTAGGGACCATAGTGTCATCATCTAATTCTGGTGGGCCTAGCTACTATACAGTAACACCAGATGAAGCTTTAGTTTATGGGCGCTGGTAGAGCTGGACAACAGCATCATGCCCCTAACCAGGGGAAGAGGAGTTCACATGGACGTCTGGTAGAGGAACTATGCCTTGCAACCCACTACACTATGAAAAATAGCAATGGAGTGCAGGGCTGGTTCTCTAATGAAGCAAGGTGAAACACTTTCATCAGGTGCAGAGATTACAGGGGCAGCTGGTTTGTACTGTGTTTACACACACAGCATGCAGTCAGAGTAGGAGTAGAAGCGAGAGGAGAGTGAGTGAGGTGAAGAGGTCATCATTGGGGAAAAGCAGATTGTTGTGCGGTGTGAGGAGTCTGACAGTGAATGAGGAGGGGGAGGCAGGAGAGCAGCAGTGTTTCATTTGACTTGTACAGCAGAAGGGAGAAGGTGGCACTGCTGTCCTGACCGAGGAGGAATGGAGGACGGCTGACTGGCTGAGGGTGAGCAGTTTGTTTGTCACAGACTTGCAGCCAGCCAGTGTGTTATTGTGTTGAGCTGCAGCATGTCATGTCTCAAGTTGTTGCATATCCTCCCTTGCAAACTGAGAGCATTAAATGAAGCAGAGTAAGCTGTCGGTTGCTGTGCAATCATTCCAAATCAGGAGGGGGGAAGCAAAACGTCTAGAACCGGCCCTGATGGAGTGTGTTGTATCACTGCAGTATACTGACACATGGGGATCTTTTAGCTGCAGACTGCTGCTGAGGATTTTAGCACAGATTAATTCAGTTTTTAGAGACTAGTAGATCATCAAAAGCCACAGTAAAAGCAACTGTCACTATTGGTAGTTAGTGAGTGTGGGGTAATACAGCTCAGCCCATGGGATCCTGCTGTAAGTTCATCTGTACCTCACTGAAAGCAGTCAGGCCACAGACTGTACAGCAAAGCCTTTCCATTTGAATTTTTGTGGGACTTGCTCCCCAATAATTCCATTATCAGATCTACCATACTCACTGTCTACTTGATTGTATTGGATCTGAAGGAATCGATTACACACATACAACTTTTATCTAATGTTCATATATCACAAAGGACCACTGCTATTAAACAGCTCAACCTAAGTTAAGCAGTATTTTGCCTTCTTAAAGGATACCCGAGGTGACATGTGACATGAGGAGATAGACATGGGTATATACAGTGCTTAGCACACAAATAACTATGCTGTGTTTCTTTTTTTCTTTCTCTGCCTGAAAGCGTTAAATATCAGGTATGTAAGTGGCTGACTCAGTTCTGACTCAGGCAGGAAGTGACTACAGTGTGACCCTCACCAATAAGAAATTCCAAATATAAAGCACTTTCCTAACAGAACATTACTTCTGAGAGCAGGAAAGAGATAAAAAGAGCCAATAGTTCATAGATTTTAGCTCTGGCATACTTCAATGAATGTGTCATTGAGCAAAAACAATAAAACAGTTAAAACTTAAAAAGTAGATTTCATCATAAAATAAAACTGGAATATCTTAAAAAGTCAATTTTAGGAGAAGGAAGATAGATACAATCGTTTATTTCATTAGTTTATTTTCGCCACGGGTGTCCTTTAAAAGGGAGTCTGAGGTGAAAGTAAAAAAAAAAAACTCACCTAAGGAAGGAAGGTCTGGGACCTTCCTGGTCTTCTCACGGTTCCCACGTTCCCCCGCTGGCTCCCCCGTTAGCAGCCTACGACCCATGGAACATGGACTGCTTTCTTCCACGTTGGGCTGGCTTTGGGAGTCTTCGGAAGCACTTGGGCTTCCAAAGATGGCCGCTCCGTACTGTGAGCGCCCTCTCTTGCGCACTCGCCCGTGCACAGTACAGAGCCACTGGTCTTCAGGAGCCCAAGTGCTTCCGAAGAATTCCTAAGTCTCCTGCGGAAGAAGATTCAAACAGAGGAGCCTGCAGGGGGGTCGAGGACACCGTGAGGAGAACAGGAAGGCTCTAAAGCTGGCCACTAACGGTCCAATTTCTAGCGAAAAATCGTTAGAGCGATCAGAAATTCTGATCGGATTGGTTGTAAATAATCTCCATTGGTGGACACAATCGATTATGAACGTGTGAAAAAAATGTCGCCCGAATGAATTTTTGTCGAACGAAAATTTGGATTTTCTTGGTGATCGTGATAGATAGGAAGCAATGATTGGTTAGTTGATGGTGTAGTGAACGATTTTTCGTCCGATCAGAATTTCTGATTGCTCGAACGATTTTTCGCTAGAAATTGGACCGTTAGTGGCCAGCTTTAAGGACCCAGAGCCTTCCCTCTCCTTAGGTGAGTATCTGTTTTTTTTTTATTTCCCCTCAGACTTGCTTTAAAACAGAAGGTATTTGCAATAATCCAGGTTGGAGTGAGCATCTGAGGTGTCCCACAGTGCTTCACTGCTGAATATGCAAATCATTCCTTTGCTAAGCTTGATGGGTAATCTGTCACTCAACATAAGTTAAAGCAGCACATCCACCATCATTGGACATAAAGGCCACCTGAAATGGGATATTACAAAGGTGTACTTAGGAAGTAACACTGATTGAGATCTGCCCTCCTATGATCTGCTGTTTACTTTGAGTTAAGTGCCCTAAAAAGGTAAATTATCCTGTATTATATAGGAGCTATCAAAGTGACAAAATGTATAACTTTATGAAATAAGCACTTACCAAAGGAGCCTAAGAACTGATTGCCTGTAATGATGTCCGTGTAGAGATCCTGGTGTTCTTCTATATACTGCCACTCCTCCGTGGAGAAATGGATGGAGACATTGTCACACCTTACAGGAACCTGAAACACACAGTGATACAGTCATTATTCATTATATATTCACATTATTACGCCTTTCACAATAAGACAACGGTAATATTGTTTAAAATGAGAAGCACTAGTATACAAAAACCATTTCATAGCTCTTCACTCAGATCAGTATCAGCAATAACTCTGTACCAGCAGTGACCCCGAACCAGCAATGACCCAGTACCGGCAAAAACCCTGTACCAGCAATGACCCCTAAATCAGCAATGACCCCTAAATCAGCAATGACCCCGTACCTGCAATAAAACTTGTACCAGCAAAGACCCTGTACCTGCAATAAAACCCGTACCTGCAATGACCCTGTACCTGCAATGACCCTGTACCTGCAATGACCCAATACCTGCAATGACCCTGTACCAGCAATGACCCTGTACCAGCAATGACCCTGAACCAGCAATAACCCTGTACCAGCAATGACCTCGTACCAGCAATGACCCCACACCAGCTATGAACCTGAATCAGCTATGACCCTGAACCAACAATAACCTTGAACCAGCAATAACCCCATACCAACAATAACCCCATGCATAGCTTTACAAACAGAAGTCATAAGGATCATGTCTCATTGGGAGCATGCAACAAGCATTTGGACAAGTGTTTGGGGAGAAATCAATAACTTGCTTTGTTTACAAAATGGGGATGGGCTACCAATGTTATTTAACTGTACCTACAAACAGGAGTGACCTTAAAGTGAACCCGAGGCAGATTGTGAAAAAAAAAAAAAAAAGAAAGAAAGAAAAAGATAGGTGCTTACCAATGAAGAGGAAAGCCTCCAGATCCTTCAGTGGCTTCCTGTGTTCCCCTTGGCCCCACCCTTGCCACGCACAGACCCCTGAAACATATCCAACAAGAGCTTGTCAGATATGTTATCGTGGCCATGCTCTTTATGGAAGGGCCTTCGCAATAAGACGGAGCCACTCAGCCATGATTAGTTTAGACAAGCAGGCAGACGTCATATGCGCAGGCATGCTCGAGCATGAACTTCCAGAGGGTGGGGTCGAGGAGGGCACGAGAACCTCTGAAGCAGGGAGGTCAAACTGCAGTCCCCAGAGGCGGAGGTCCTCACACATTTTTGGCACATCTCAAATTAATTGATGGGACTGAAACCTGAAGGGCGTGGTTCCTCAAGTAAATGCATTTCTCTGTTTTTCTATCCATCCTAAACACTGCCATATGGATATGACCCTCGAGGACTGGAGTTTTGACGCCTGTGTTCTAGAAGATCCAGAGGCTTCCCTCTTCCTAGGTAAGTATCTTTTGTGTTTAAACCCTCTTCTGATTTTCTTGCTGGTTTTAAGCAATTTAAGACCAACTACTTTATACCTTATAACAAGTTACCCATAATATGGAATTTGATTTAATAAAGCTGAAAGAATTTCAAAGTTATAAATAATTCTTAAGAGGTGGGTACCAGAACAGATATAAAAAAAATATACTGTGAACAGTAAGCTCGACTATTCAAATAGCAACATTCAGCAAGAAATGGTCTGACGCATTTCGTGACCAAAGGTCTACAGTCTCAGAGGATCTGTAAACAAACAGAGACTCTACAATTCTTTTTTCTGATCACTACATTTTCTAAAGAAAGCCCTCTCTGAGGAATTCCTTCTTCACATTAACCCTGTACCACGCACAGCACTTAAGGCCCTGTACATCATGCGTCATTGGGAGAAAACTCCGGCTCTAAAGAGCAGCAAAACTAAATATATCTAGAGGGGGCTCTTTAGCACCTCAATCCAGCCTATTTACAGGTACACTTTGATGCATATGTGACATCACCGTCCTGGACACATCCCTGACCATTGCTGCATAATGTCCCAGAATTCCCAGCACTGCTCACCTCTCCTGTCAGCAGCTCTGCGATCTTGTTGGTGACTTCCAGGATCTTCTTGCCAGAGTTTTTATGCAATCTTCCTGACACGCGGGAGTGTAAGCTGGATGTCAAGCTCTCGCTGGATTTCTTTACAACAGTATAATCCTAATTTAAGAAGCAAAACATTAACCCATTTGCGTTCCGTCGTTTTCACTTGAGCAATGTTCACCTCCCATTCATTAGCCTATAACTTTATCACTACTTATCACAATGAACTGATCTATATCTTGTTTTTTCCGCCACCAATTAGGATTTCTTTGGGGGTACATTTTGCTAAGAGCCCCTTTACTGTAAATGCATTTTAACAGGAAGAATAAGAAAAAAACTTAAAAAATTCATTATTTCTCAGTTTTCAGACATTATAGTTTTAAAATAATACATGTCTCCATAATTAAAACTCACGTATTGTATTTGCCCATATGTCCCGGTTATTACACCGTTAAAATGATGTCCCTATCACAATGTATGGCGACAATATTTTATTTGGAAATAAAGGTGCATTTTTTCTGTTTTGCATCTATCACTATTTACAAGTTTAAAATAAAAAAAAATATAGAAATATTTCATCTTTACATTGATATTTAAAAAGTTTAGACCCTTAGGTAAATATTTACATGTTTTTTTTTTTTTGTTGTAATGTTTTTTTTTTGTTTTTTTTATATTAAACATTTTATTTGGGTAGTTTTGGGAGGGTGGGATGTACACAATAGTTTTATAATGTAAATGTGTGTTGAGTGTTATTTTTTTTACTTTTAGTTGTAGTTTTACTTTTTGGCCACAAGAGTTTGTTTACATGTCGTCACTCTAAGCGTAACATACGCTTAGAGAGACGCATGGGGGACGCTACAGCCAGAAAAAGCGAAGCTTCCGAGAGAAGCTGTCGCTTTTTCAGCGGGGGAGAGTAATCAGTGGTCGGGCACCATAGCCCGATTCACTGATTACCTGGCTAACGAACCGCGGGCCGGGAGCGCGCGTGCATGCGCACGATCGGCCGCGGGAGCGCGCATGGTTCCTGGACGTAGTTTCTACGTCCAGGAACTAAAATAGGTTAATATAGAGACACATCACAGCCAGTTTCACATTTGCAGCCCTTCACCTCTCCAGTCAGGACCAGTGTTATTAATGAAGACAAAGGTGATTTTATGTGACACTGCTAGAACCCCCCACCTTTCCAATACCTCCAGTTTTCACAGTGGAGCAGCTTTCATGGATGGGGTAAATACCACTAGACCAGAGCGTAACTACAAATCATGGAGCCCCTCCTGCAAAATTTTGATGGGGCATCTTTAATATTCACACCCTTCCCTTTCCTCTTCTTGGTGACCCTCACAGCCTGAGTGCCTATCTTATGAGGATCATAAAACAAGTGTGGCCATCCGGATCTTCACACCCATAACAAGTGTAGCCACAAAAACACCTGATCTGGAGTATCAGAGGGAGGAAAGGTTAGTAGTTGGGGCTTCCCCACAGCTCTGGACCCCCTACAGTTGCTGCTCCCCTATAGTTACGTTCCTGCACTAGACTTCGTCGCCAGCATGCTAGAGCCGTAAAGCAACCTCAGCAGACCTTGGGAGACATCTGTACCTACACCAGATTTTAGTGTGTGTAGCTGGTCTAAGCTGTTCCCAACGGATAATTTATCAGCTACAGTCATGAAATATTGGGGATAGGATTCATAGACATCAGGTCTCTATTAACCGAGAACAGCTTTTCCTATGTATAACGTAACACTGCAACCCATGACCCCATGTGTCACAAGTACAATGCTTACTGGCTAACATAAACAATATGTCTACATTAGTTTGCAAACCAGCACAGTAAAAGTGACAGCTAGAACCTGGGCAAATGTTCCTGGTAAATCAGTACTGCTTCACACATACACCCACTAACAACATGCAGGGCATACCACAGACCTTCCCTTTCCCCATGACACTGGAAACATGAACTTAAGAAACACAAATTAGAAAACAGTTGAGAGGCATTTCCTTATTATCGCTACTTTCTGTACGTTTTCTGCTTATGGATAAAAATAAGGAACACCAAGAGCCCCAATAGTGTAATATGTACTGGTAAATGGTTACTAGATAGAGTAAATATTAATACTCACAAACCAGGGTTACCATTAGGCAACCACTGTAAAAGCAGGTGGGGAGATTTTCCTGACCCCACTCAGGAATAAGAAGTCGCTCTCTGTAGATGAGAAAAAGGGGGTTCAACCCTCCACCCAGGGTGGACTCAATATTATGCAGGAGAACAGAGGCGCCAAAAGGATAAAAGGAAGCTAAATGAGCTTAAAAAAACAAATTCTTGGTAAATAGAGGAGGTAGTGGTGGACTTACCTCCTCCAAGTAGACACACAACGACTGTAGTAAAGACAGTCAATATATTTTATTTATGAACTCCAAATATGCAACGCGTTTCGCAGGTTTGATCCCGCTTCATCAGGCAATAACAACGGAGCAATAGCATATGTGGTCAGTAGAAGAGCCAGGCACCTCTGTCTGATGAAGCGGGATCAAACCTGCGAAACACGTTGCATATTTGGAGTTCATAAATAAAATATATTGACTGTCTTTACTACAGTCGTTGTGTATCTACTTGGAGGAGGTAAGTCCACCACTACCTCCTCTATTTACCAAGAATTTGTTTTTTTAAGCTAATTTAGCTTCCTTTTATCCTTTTGGCGCCTCTGTTCTCCTGCATAATTTTTGCTTATGGAGTTCATTTTTGGCACGTTTGCTTTACAGCCACACGACTGAAGTCATGTAACACTCCCAGAATCCCTTTGAGTGATCACTATTGAGAAACATTTCAATATATGGGTTTTCTCTCACACCATGTGGATTGGAATGCAGAGAAACATGTTTTTCAGAAAAGCACAATGTATTTCATGGAAAAACTGCATGTTGTGTTTAGGAATGTACAGAGAGATGTAATTTTTTTAAGAAGGAAAAGAAAAATGCAGACAATGTGACTGGCCCTTTAAGTAAAAATTGACTGTACATTAGTGATGCTCCGATACCCCCAATCACGAATTTGAGTGATCACGAATTCGACTCCGCCCACTTACAAATTGACTTGTGATCACGATCACGAATAGAAATAGATATCCAACTCAAATGCAGTTTTGAGTCGAATAACTGCATGTAAACACGAATTACGAGTTAAAGTTTCAAAGGAAAAAAGTATTTACTAGTCGGTATTCGTGATGAATACAGACTAGTGATCACGAGTAAATCATGATCACGAGTCGGGTAACGAGTGCAATCACAAGTGCTTTCGTGATGGGCATTCGTGGTCGAGAGCCAATCACGATTGCCGATTACGACCTCGTGATCGGCAAATATGAGTCATGATCACAAGTTACTTGTGATCACGAGGTCGTGACGAGCACCACTGCTGTACATGCAAGGGGAGTTCCCGCACTGCATAAAATGCATGCGCACAATGTAAGTGCGGTACCTGCCTCACTTGCCCAGTTATGTCTCTGTGTAACTGACAGGAACAAGAGTTATGACATCACAGCATCTCCACACTGCTCAGGTATACAGATAAGATTTTACATAATGCTCCCAGAATCCTCCTCACCTCTCCAGTCAGCAGGTAGAGGATTTCCATGGTGAGGTTTAATATCATCTCAGTTATACATCTGCCTTCTTTCTCCATCTTCGGACATCTAACTGGATAGTCTCAACCAACAGAATTGTAATCACAGATCATATCTCAGATATGATTTCTGCAAAATATACAGAATATAAACAATGTATTGACAATATGAAGAAGCAACTACAAATAAGCCTCATACTGTACATACACAAATATGATACATTACATACCTAAAATGCCTTCAAGAATTGTGATGCCTCCAACTGGGGCAATCTTTCTAATTTCACAGTCTGCTTGAGGTGGAAGCTGATTTGCCTTCCAAGACAAGCAGCAGTAACTTTGTCCACAAACCCAGCTTGTTAACCCCATTAGCTGGGCTGCACCAGGTCTTGTGACCAGATTTTCAAACATGATGACAGCAGCAGACGCCTCCATGGAAAGATCCACTTCGGTTGAAGAAACACAATCCATTCATTTTTAAATTAATAAAATTAATGGCAAATGTTAGATTAGCTTGATTCCCTTGTTTTTTCACGCCAACATTTGGTATTTTTCACTGTTCTTGTCATGATTGTTGTGTCAAATCAAATCAATGTAATTAAGAATACTGGCAGCTGTGGCTGAGAAAAAAACAGTATCAGGGGCACTAAAATAATGGGGGTACTAAAGGGAGCACTATATTTAATCACTGGGCCGGATTTACATCACAGGAGCTTATATGCACAGATATCCTGGCACCCTAGATTTCACCCTCCATGAAATTACAAACCCCTCCGAACTGCACCACAGGTGTGCTGGCTGTCCCAGCTGTCACTTCTCTCTTACTTCCCTTAACCATCATTGCTACAGGTGTCCCTTAAGAGAACCCGAGGTGTGTTTAAAGAATGTTATCTGCATACAGAGGCTGGATCTGCCTATACAGCCCAGACTCTGTTGCTATCCCAAACCCCACTAAGGTCCCCCTGCACTCTGCAATCCCTCATAAATCACAGCCGTGCTGTGAGGCTGTGTTTACATCTGTAGTGTCAGTCTCAGCTGCTCCCCCGCCTCCTGCATAGCTCCGGTCCCTGCCCCCGTCCCTTCCCTCCAAATCAGCAGGGAGGGAAGGGATGCAGGCGGGGACTTGAGTTCTGCAGGAGGCGGGGAGAGCAGCAGACTGACACTATAGAGATAAACACAGCCAGTTCTGACAAGCTGTTTGTCAGCAGCGTGGCTGTGATTTATGAGGGATTGCAGAGTGCAGGGGGACCTTAGGGGGGTTTGGGATAGCAACAGAGGCTGGGCTGTATAGGCAGATCCAGCCTCTGTATGCAGATAATATTCTTCAAACCCACCTCGGGTTCTCTTTAGCATTAGATAGCTAGAGGTACCCTCAGAATTAAATAGCTAGTGGTGCCCCCAACTGAAGAGAAGTCTTTTCAGTGGAATGCTGAGAGGTGGGTTACCTCTCATTTACACTCTCCTCAGCACTCTGCATAGGGAAGGAAGGAGAGAGGCACTAGGGGAGGGGAGTGAGACACCTTTCCATCATCAGGCGCCTGTAGGCACGTGCCTACAGTGCCTTATGGTTAATCCAGCCCTGTTAAATCGTATCAGTATAATAATAATAACAATAATCAGGTCAGTATCATCAACAACTGGGGGACTGGGATGGAAGACTATGATTGGTACAGTATGGGGGAGCACTATAATAATGGGTGGAAAATTATAGTAATTGGGTTACTATGGAGGAGGCAGACTATATTTACGGGGGCAAAAGGGCAGTGCTGTCAATGGCACAAAATAGTTGCATCAAAACATGGAGGCTCTGAAATTTCGCCACATACTACTACTAGCACTCAACCTTTAGCAAGCTTAATTTGCCGACTCACTTTTCAACAATCAAAATGGCTTAAAAGAAAACCTAGGGAGAACAGAGTGAGGCCCAGTGCGCACCAAAACCGCTAGCAGATCCTCAAAACGCTAGAGGTTTTTGGAGCAGATTTCAGAGCGATTCTAGGCTTGTTTAGAGACGTTTTCTGAACATGCCTAGCGTTTTTGGGAGCGTTTTTGTGTAGCAGATCACAAATATTGTTACAGTAAAAGCTGTTACTGAACAGCTTCTGTAACAAAGACGCCTGGAAAACTGCTCTGATATAGCGTTTTCCAGAGCGGTTTGCGTCTTTCCTATACTTTACATTGAGGCAGAAACACTTTTGCAAACGTGCTGCAGGAGGCACGTTTGCGGTTTGCTAAAAAAAACGCAAACCGCTGGTGTGCACCATCCCATTTAAATACATTAGCCAAGCGTTTTCACAGGCAGAAGCGGTTTGCGTATCGCTGCAAAATACGCTCAGTGTGCCCAGGCCATAGGAACACCACAGTTTAAGAAAATTATCTGTCTATTTCAGCTTGCAGCTAACTATGCATTTGCAAAGCTTATAGTACTTGAAATGGCACTTCTTGCCATCATCTGAACATCGCTGTTTGGAATGCAGACTATTCAGGAGTAATTAGCTGCACAAAGCAGCAGCCATTGCTATTAATTTTCTACACTTGCACTAATCTAGAGACTGGCATTAATGTTAATTTACATAAAGCTGTGTACTACAGTGATACAGATGTGTGCTTTGGTAGTGATGCGGGTTTTACTATATTCAGTCTACACATAGGGTAGTCTGAAGAGCTAAAGATAATCCAGTGGGATGCATAGAGGCTGGCCTTTAGAAATTCACACATTCTGCAGATAGCTCACATGCATTGTATCAGCTAAGCAGTAACATAAACATGATCTACCTCCTCCTGGTACACAACGAGGTCTGCCATCATCACACTGTACCTGCAGGCTGCAGCCTCTCCTCTCTCTCCCACTGGAAGTCATGCCATTATAGCTTGCTGATGAGTGCCACCCTATATCAGTCTGCCAGGAGGGATTCTTTCATCTTTCTCATTCTGCAATAATCCAAGCCTCTCTTCCGTTCCAAGAACTGCCTCAGTGCTGGACAGTGCATCGTGTGACAAAAGGAAGCCGTAGGAATTCTGGGAGTTGTAGTTTAGCTGATATTTAAAGGAATATTAAAATTTAACAAGAAATGAAGTGATGTGACAGTATATTTGTTACAGTATGTTAAACCATAAACTCCTACCAGGAGTCTATGCATATATATGTCCTAAAATATGTTCACAGAAGTGAAAATATTTGACATTTATCCTTTTGTATGTATTGTTCTGTAATGTCATAGATAGCAGTCTCTTAAATGGAACCTGAAGTGAGAGGGATATGGTGGCTGCATAGCTCCCAACTGTCCCTCTTTTGGAGGGACGGTCCCTCTTTGGGAGCCCTGTCCCTCTCTGCTCCTCATTTGTCCCTCTTTCAGGACTCTGTCCCTCTTTCTATGTAAGGGCCCGTTCAGACTACAAAATGCGGACCGCAACGCATGCGGACCGCAACGCGTACGAACGCACGCATGTCCGCGTTCGTATGCGTTGCGTGGCTGATCCCATCACTGAAAAGTGAATGGGACAGCCGCGCGTTTTTGTAAAATCTGCGTGCAGCATGCGTTCCCGGACCGCACAGGTCCGGAACGCATGCTGTGTGAACATCAGACATTGCACTCTATGCAATGTCTGATGTCGTGCGTTTTGGCCACCTGCACGCGTTTCCAAAACGCGGCTGGAAACGCGTGCAGTGTGAACGGGCCCTTAATATAAATATTTCTCTACTAAAAAATGTTAATAATGCAGGAAAATGAACCAGGATAGAAAGGACCAGTGTGGTTTGAAATATAAAACAACATATTTTTCTTATGAACTCTTTATGGTATGCGTGACTAGGGTTGTGATGAGGCGTGATCAGGGGCGTGGCAGGGGCGTGGCTTAAGTGTCCCTCTTTCTCATCTCAAAAAGTTGGGAGGCATGCGGCTGACATATTTAATTTTACAATACCAGTTGCCTGGCAGACCTGCAGATCCTCTGCCTCAAATAGGTTTAGCCCCTGAACAAGCATGCAGATCAGATGTTTCTGGCAAAAATCTGACATGATTAGCTTGCATGCTTGTTTCAGGGGTTTGATTCAGACACTACAGATGCCACAATGATCAGCAGGACAGTCCGGCAACTGGTGTTTAAAAGGAAATTAATATGGCATCTTCCATATACCTCTCGCTGACATGATGCATATTCTAATTTTTGCTTACAGACTGGTTAGGGAGGAACACGAATAGGGTGACGGACTCATGGCAATTGCTGGGAAATAGCTGAACTAAAATGTATACAGGTATCTGTGTTCTGGCTGTGTCTTTCTCTTTTGTTACAGGTGCTTGGCTGTGAGGAGAGACATCTCAGCTTCCAGAACAATCTGTTGCTGAGGATGCTGCTGGACACTCACCAATCAGGAGATGGACTGAGGGCAAGGGTGGTGATTGGCTCTGGTCTGGGTGCTTGGGTCCCCAGGTGACCCAATGAGGGTTCAGCTTTGGACTGTATAAAGGCTGAGGTAACCTGGGTTCTGGGTCAGTTGGCTGGGAACAGGCGAGCTTCTCCCACCCTCCCTCCCTATTTTCAAGCAAGGATTGTCGCGGTACCAACTTATTGGGGGGGGGTAGTGCTTCCCACTCAGAGGGGCGGGCAGTTGGTGGTTGCTATGGGCAACGGTGATATTGCCTGGGTCTACTGACCAGGCAATAATTCCTGGTGATACACAAAACAACAATGGAAAATAAAATAAAGGTTTCAGTTTGGTTTAAACTGACGTTATAGTTTAAAGTTTAACATTTATTTGGTTAAAACCCCCAATAAAGAAGGGCCGCGGCCTTTAAACGCCTTCACGTGTGTGGTCTCCATTTACTTAGATACTATTGTGTATTAATGTTTAGAGTATAAGTATTGAAGGTATGTTCCCATGCAATTGCCATGCTTGGACTATTGACTTAGATGCTTGCATGTCTCCTTATCTCCTGCTTTTTGGAATTGTATATACATTTTGCAGTGAATACAGCGCATTCCAAAAACAGTGTGTTGACTGAACTACTATCACTTTTAGGCTGCTTACACACCAAGACGTTACAGGCGCACGTTAGTGCGCCTGTAACGCTCCCCCAACGCACAGCAATGTAACACAAGTGGGCTGTTCACACAGCCCACGTTGCATTACATGTAACGCTGCACGTTCTCCGCAAAGTGCAGCATGCTACGGCGTTGGAGCGGCTATAGCCGCGTTAGACTGTTTGCACATGCGCAGTGGGGGGCGGAGAGGAGGCGGGGAGAGCCAGCTACAGTAGCCTCGCACATGGCTACTTAATATTCACTGCACTGGCGGGCGCTGATTGGCCGGCGGGACCACGTGATGCGGAGTGTCTCGCTCCGCATCACGTGGACCCGCTGGCCAATCAGCGCCACTCTAGGAGACATTATAGGAATCGAGCCGCCTAACGCGGCTCACTCTACCGTCGGCTCTTGCAGCACCATACGTTGTGTTAGGTGCACGTTATGCAACCTTAATGTAGCACCTAACGCAACGTCTTGGTGTGCAAGTAGCCTTAAAGAGAATCTGTATTGTTAAAATCGCACAAAAGTAAACATACCAGTGCATTAGGGGACATCTCCTATTACCCTCTGTCACAATTTTGCCGCTCCTCGCCGCATTAAAAGTGGTTAAAAACAGTTTTAAAAAGTTTGTTTATAAACAAACAAAATGGCCACCAAAACAGGAAGTAGATTGATGTACAGTATGTCCACACATAGAAAATACATCCATACACAAGCAGGCTGTATACAGCCTTCCTTTTGAATCTCAAGAGATCATTTGTGTGTTTCTTTCCCCCTGCAGCTATCTTCCACTGAAGTGTCAGGCTGTTTCTTCCTGCAGAGTGCAGACAGCTCTGCCTGTATGTAATTCCTCAGTATGTGAAAGCCCAGCCAGCTCAGAGGAGGATTTATCCAGCTTGTAAAAGATAAGAGAGAAGAGAGAAGCTGCTCTAATCTAAATAATATACAGGCAGTGTGCAGAGAGGGGCCTGGATGGGAGAGATGCATCACAGAACCACAACACTAAAGAACTTGGCAGCCTTCCAGACACAGGCCTGACAAGTCTGACAAGAGAGAGATAAGTTGATTTATTACAGAGATGGTGATAGTAGAACGTGCTGCAGTAAGCCAGAACACATTGGAATAGCTTTTGGAACTTGTAGGATGATAAAAAACAGGATGCAATTTTTGTTACGGAGTCTCTTTAAGCCCCATACACACACTCAACAACAGACAAAACGTGCGTGTGGACGAGTAGACGACCAAGCGAGAAAATAGATAAGAGTCGTAAAACGCGAGATAAGGAAAAGTTTAGTCTTTCCACAGTTCGGTTTGATTTTGGAAATGACAGGAAGATTCTCATGCAAGGTAACCACGTGTACAAAAGTCTGTTGCCTGTGCTAAGCTGTCCACAGGAAATACGTCAACGCGTATGGTAGTCTTCAGCCACAAATCGCTAGACAACAATAGGTG
Organism: Hyperolius riggenbachi; assembly: GCF_040937935.1. NCBI lineage: Eukaryota > Metazoa > Chordata > Amphibia > Anura > Hyperoliidae > Hyperolius > Hyperolius riggenbachi. The sequence goes on along the minus strand of NC_090655.1, from coordinate 208,716,574 downwards.
TGTACAGTTCCAAATGTAAATCCACAGCGCTAGGCGATCACACTGTTATCTGTAAACACCACAGTGCATATCCTCAGACAGTGACCATCACCAGGATAGAAATCACCAACAGGTCACTCACTGTCATTAAAAGCAATATACTTTAATAAACTTTAAATGATACCACATATACAATATCTTACTTTAGGGGTCCTTTTGACAGGGACCCTTAGTAGTAATAAGCATATAGTGTATATAGATACACAAAAACAGTCTCACGGTCTCTTTGTACAATTGCCCAGTCTCCAGCTACCGTTCCGACCGGTTTCGGCCTTCCGCCGTCGTCAGGGAACACTGGAGACTGAGCTTTCTGGGCAAATATATAAAAGATTACCTCCTCCGATGATAATTGAAATCGCCGCGGGCTCATTCACCGGCTGATTCAATTCCCCGGTGCGCTCTGCTCTGATTGGTGGGCAAGCGTCATCTGATACTGGCGCAGGGGTGCTTGGGAGTGACATACGTCACAGCCCATTCCCTCAATGCGCTCCTATTGGTCGAGCGGGTATCCATAGCGATACTACGCTAGCTACCAGTTCCGGCCAGAGAGAGTGTCGGGAGATGTAGTCAAAACATCTCCGTTCACTCGTTTGTTCATTATGCACAGAACAGTTAATCTCATATCCTGAGCGCGGATTCCGTACCGCATATCATAATACGACTCCACATAGTTGAAATATATACCTATTTAGTGTTATATACAGTATTATAAATCATATACAGTTATTCCCCAATATACTCCTATCATATATCTTATTGCACAGTTTCCCATATAAATAGATATCTGACATCTAGTGTCCAAAGTCATTATTGCACCTATGAATTATCAATAAAACAATTCATGTTAAAATCAATATTCAAACCCCTTGGTTGCATGGTTTTCAAGGTGAAGATCCATTTGGTCTCTAATTTATATAAATCTCTGTCCCTATTCGATCCCCTCCAGTCCTCTTTGAGTTGGTCTATTATACAATATTTCAGGACAGAGGGATCTTTATTATGAGCACTTTTAAAGTGGTTAGGGACTGAGTGGTCCATTTCTGCTTTCCTTATGTTATATACATGCTCATATAGTCTTCGTTTAAATTCTCTCTCAGTTTTTCCAACATATTGGAGGCCACAGGGGCACTCCAATAAGTATACAATGTACGTGCTGTTACAATTCAAGAAGGGTTTGATTTTAAATGTTTCTCCCGTATAAGCACTAGTGAAGCTGGTCATTTTTCTAGGTTGATTTAAACATGTCCGACATCCAAAGCATTTCTTACATTTATAAAAACCCTCCAGTTCCAAAAAAGTAGGCTTACATACAGATTGCTTGTACAGGGTGCTGCTCGTGATCCGATTCTGCAGATTAGGTGCTTTTCTAAAAATAACTTGGGGTTTGTCAGTAATTAGCCCCGTTAAGTCAGGGTCTAATCTTAATATGGGCCAATGTTTATCCACCAATTTCTTAACTTCTTTATGTTGCAGATTAAAGTCAGTGATAAAGGCACAGGAAAATAAATTATCCCCTTGATCCCTTGGTTCACTGCGTCCCTTAATCATTTCCGTTCTATTTTTTGTGCCAATCTCATCTCGTAATTGTACTAATAAATCATTCTCGTAACCTTTTTCCACAAATCTATCAATCAGTACATCAGATTGTCTCACGAAGTCTTCATAATGGGTGCAGTTCCTAAAAACTCTCAAAAATTGTCCCGATGGTATAGCCTTTAACCAGCTGGGATGATGGCAACTTTCTAGTGGTATGTAACTGTTGCGATCCGTGTTCTTAAAAAAGGTGGAGGTGCTGCATTTTTTTGCCTCATTAGTGATGACTAAATCTAAAAAATTGACTTTGTCTATACTGTATTCACAATTAAAAACAAGATTATCATTATTCAAATTAATAAAAGCAATAAAATCCTTCATCTCCTCATCTCCCTTCCAAATAAAAAACACATCGTCTATAAATCTCCTCCATAAAATCAGGTTCTCATGTTGTTTGCTAAAAATAAAGTTATCTTCCCATCTGGCCATAAATAAATTAGCCAGGCTTGGAGCATACCTGGCCCCCATAGCCACGCCCTTAATCTGTTTGTAAAAAGTTCCATTAAAAGCAAAATAGTTATGGCTCATTGCAAAATTCAAAGCTTCAATCAAGAAGTCCACCATATTCTCTCTCATATTTGTAGCATTAACCAAATAGTGTTCTACAGCTTTAAGTCCAGCATGTTGGTCAATCACAGTGTATAAGGAAGAAACGTCTGCAGTGACTAAAAAATGGGGTGATAAAAATTCAAAAGTGTCTAAAATCTCAATAAGGTGCTTCGAATCTTTGAGGTAAGAAGGTGCTTTTACAACTAACGGTTGCAAGAAAGTATCTAAAAAGTGTCCCAATCGGGAAGTGACAGAATTTATTCCACTGACAATGGGCCTCCCAGGGGGGTTTGTTGCATCTTTGTGCATTTTCGGTAAGCAGTATAGTACAGGGGTTCGTATATATGAGGGCACTAAGTACTTGCTCTCTTTTTCCATAACTAGACCCCCTTGGGTTCCTCTCTTCACCAGTTCTTTTAATTCCTGGTGATATTTGTAACCTGGATCTCCTCTCATAGTTTGGTAGGTTTGGGCATCTTTCAATAGATCATTTACCATATTTATATATTTACATGTGTCCATAACCACTACGCCCCCCCCCCTTTATCTGCAGGTTTAATAGTAATTTGCTTGTCAGTAGCTAGTTTTTTCAAAGCCGCGTCCATATTATAATCCCTCCAGACTTTTTTGATGGGTAGATTTTCAATATCTCTAATAATCAAGGATTTAAATGTTTCCACAGAATGATTGTTAGATAGCTGTGGATTAAATGTGGATCTATTTTTCAAGCCACTTTTTAAGTATTGTCCATTGGTACTAATATCAACAGTAGAATTTGTTGGTCCAGGATTAGTGGCAAAAAATTTCTTTATACTCAATTTTCTTGCAAACTTATGTGTATCCACAAACATTTGAAATTTGTTCAATGATTTAGGGGGCGCATACTTGAGCCCCTTATCCAAGAGTTTAAGTTCTGGTTCTGTCAGTGTCTTACTGCTGAGGTTAAATATGCCACCTCCTAATTTCCCTTTGGCTTTTTGTTGCGGATTTCTCCTTTGGAGTTTAATCCCTCCCCTTTTTCCTCTAGTTCTTCTTCTAATGATCTTTTCCTCCTTTCTCTCTGAGGCACTGGTTTCTCTAAAAAATGATTATTAGGATCTTCCGTGATAACGGGACTTTCTATTTGAGTTTCCAAAGCTGTAAATCTATTATTGACTGGGGGGTAATATTTTGGTGCTGGAATGGTGGGGTTATACCTTGGTTTAGGTCTCCAGTGCGGACGTGGTGATGGTCGATTGTATTGGAAGTCTCTATAGGGTCTCCTTGGTAGAACAGGAGGAGGTTTGGGTCTATAGAATGGTTTAGGAGGACCATAAGCTGGTCTTCCAGGTCTTTTAGGAGGATAATTTTGATAAGGTGTGTGATACACGAACTTTTTCGGGACCAAGGTACGTGGGGTCTTGTACCCTGAAGGATCAGGGCAAGGGTGAGGTACAGTGGGTCTAGGGTTATCCTGGGGGATGGTAGGGACTGCTGGTGCCGACTTAGCCTGCCATTGATAAGCTCTATTCTGATTATAGTCATTAAAATCCCGTACATACTTCTTTTGTTTTTTAATCCTCAAATCCTCATCTACTTTTTTTAAATGTGATTGAAGATCACCAGAGGTCTTTTTATAGTCCTCCAATTCTCGGAATGGGTCTAATTTATCCTTGATGTCATCTATCGTTTTGTTAAAATCCTGCATCCTTAATCTTTTTGCTTTTAAAAGCATTTTTATTAATTCCTTTCCACAGCCATCAAAGAATTTTTGCCACTCTTCCTTTGGGACGTATTTTAGTTCCTGTTCATTGGGAGCAAACTCCCATCTCAGTCTCCTGGGTACATAGCCATCTTTATTTTGTTTTTCCAGAGAGACTATCTCCCACCAAAGGGCTAATTTTTTCTCCGAAACAAAGCCTAAGTGCTTAAACTGAGACTCCAGATTGTTATCATCTGGTTCATTTGTTTGATCAAATATTTTATCAATATCAATAGATCTGTTCTCCAGAAAATCAAATACATCAATCATTGTTGCAAGGAACGCTGCTCCGTATATAAGAAGTATGGAAACAATATAGTCACGTTTGAAAGGACCCCTAAAGTAAGATATTGTATATGTGGTATCATTTAAAGTTTATTAAAGTATATTGCTTTTAATGACAGTGAGTGACCTGTTGGTGATTTCTATCCTGGTGATGGTCACTGTCTGAGGATATGCACTGTGGTGTTTACAGATAACAGTGTGATCGCCTAGCGCTGTGGATTTACATTTGGAGTTCTATTAAAACCTATTGTGGATATGGTTATCCTGAGCAGCTGGTGAAAAAGACATTTATAGAGGAAATTTCAAGTTGGAGCAGCGCCTGTATTTGCATCTTTCACAGGTGTGTACAGTTGTTGTAAAGAGTTTTGTTGACTGTTCCTCGTAGCTAGCGATATGCATATTGAGAGTTCTGTGTCAAGTTGCTCGTTAAGTCGTGCAGTGTGTATTACAGTCGTTTGCACATCAAGACGTATTTTTTCACGTCACAATTGCTCAAATATCTCTAGTCGTTTGTCTTTAGATACTTTGGTTGAAGGTGTGTATTGGGCTTTAGTATACATCTGCATGGAATCCTGTTGAACTGGAGGGGAGTCTGCTGGTGTGTGGTGTGAGTGCTGTAGATGTGTGGGAGTTGGCTACTCCAGGGCTGCACTAAATTTAGCTTGTTATATATTTCTATAATATTTACTAAGGTATTTTTGAAGAACTGAAGATGGGGGGGAGCAGCCTAATCCTGGGAGAGCACATCTCGCTATCTATAATGTACTGGGGGTGGGGATGGGGTCGATACCTAAGATGGGAGGACAGCTGGCTATCTATCCTTGGGTGGGGGCTAACTAATCCTGCAGGGCACTTCTGAAACTCTTAATCGTTTAATTGTGTACTCCTACCTTCAGGTGGCCATACATTTGGCGATTTTGCAGCTGATCAACTATCCGACTCGATAATTATTATTGAATCAGATAAAAATTGTTGCCGCAACAAGCATGCCCATTTGACCAAATTAAGCCGAAATTGATTGATTGTATCGACCGAACATGCTAGGAAACCTCGGGCCAATGTGGTCGATCAGGTGCACGGCATAGATAAGATTGCCGCATAAGGTACTATTGCAGGGGAAGCTCCGCCCCCTTCAATAGCACCTTAATCAACCTATTAGCGCCAAGCATGTTGCTATGGTGAATAAACTCCTATTACGCCATATCCCTGATTGGTGGCAATTTTGGCATCCGTACTACTCCTGCACATGGCCTAAAATGCCCTGTATCTGCCTGTGAGGGAGATGCCAGAGAGAATATCTAGACTAGCAGATTAGTGAGCATGGAGCGGCCGGCCAGAGCCCCATCAGTCTGCACACCTCTGAACTGTGCTTAGTAATCTAACAGTTTGCACACTTATATTTCCCCTGGAACATCAATATGAGGATTTAAAGATCTGATTTACTGTCCAGCTTATGTAGGTAGAAAAAAAACAAAGTCTTGTACAAATAATACCTTTTATTGGCTAACTGATAAAGTTAAATGATGCAAGCTTTCTGGGATCTAGTCCCCTTCTTCAGGCATATTTCCAGATGTAAGCTGAAGTAAAACACTGATGCAGGTAAATAGTAAACACATAGATGGCAGTTGTGCTGGCTACTGCCATCTTTGTGTTTACTATTTTTATTACTGTCCAGCTTTAAAGAGTAACTGTTAGCCCCCAAATTGAATTTTAAAACACTATTGCAATGTTTTATTTATTATATAAGTGAGCCAAAACGCCAATGCACAAGTTAAAAATCAATCTAATTTTGTTACTATCTAACCTTTTCCCCCAGCTCCGGACGCAAGCCGCATATCAGATACTATAGCATGCAGAGCATGCCTATGTCTGGCCGACCCCCCTCTCCCCCCAGGACCAGGTGCCAATATATTCTCCCCACCGCAGCTGACCGCTCTGACACGGAGACAGAGCGGCAGCACTTCCAGCACCGTCACCGCAGAGCAGCCGCCGCCGAGTCACATGTGAGAGAATCACATGTGAGAGATGCACGGCGCTGGCTGCTCTGCGGTGACGGTGCTGGAAGTGCTGCCGCTCTGTCTCCGTGTCAGAGCGGTCAGCTGCGGTGGGGAGAATATATTGGCACCTGGTCCTGGGGGGGAGAGGGGGGTCGGCCAGACATAGGCATGCTCTGCATGCTATAGTATCTGATATGCGGCTTGCGTCCGGAGCTGGGGGAAAAGGTTAGATAGTAAAAAAATTAGATTGATTTTTAACTTGTGCATTGGCGTTTTGGCTCACTTATATAATAAATAAAACATTGCAATAGTGTTTTAAAATTCAATTTGGGGGCTAACAGTTACTCTTTAAAGGGACTCCGAGCAGTGCAAAAACTATGGAAAGATGCATATCATTTTAAAGCTCTCTTTCTCCTCTTTCCAATCATATATAAACCGCCACCCTACGCCTTTTAGTTTTCGCTATTTTCGCGATTGAAATTGCCGCGGCCGCGATTTGAAAATGACTTTCTCCTCTTTCTGGCGACACCTAAATCGTCGCCCTACGCCTTTTAGTTTTCTCTATTTTCGCGTTCTAAATTGCAGCTGCGAAAATAGCGAAAACTAAAAGGAGTAGGGCGGCGATTTATAGATCATTGGAAAGAGGAGAAAGAGAGCTTTAAAATGATATGCATCTTTCCATAGTTTCTGCACTGCTCGGAGTCCCTTTAAATTTAGAAATAAGAAAAACGTTGTTTTTTTCTTCTTAACCAAAAAGGAGAAAAGGTTCCTACATTACATGGTATATGCATTATTCACAGATATGTTTTAGCAAGATTACAATAATATTAATAAAGGAGTATAACAACAGGACATATTTAATATACATGAATATCGGAAAAGAGGATCTAAATGCGGGTAATAAAAGTGTATCACTACTAGGGGTCTTAGGGGTTAAAGTGAAATTAACACCTGTAACGATTGTGGGATTCTCTCCGTGATCAGCGCACATGACGTGCGCTGACACTGCGGAAATCCTCCACAAGCGTATAATTTGCGGGAAACCCAGCAAAAGGTGCAATGCACCTGTAGAGGGAAATTCCTGTCGACAGGGGGAGCTGTGGAGTGCAGAGGAACAGCTCCTCTGCCCTACCACACACGCCAGACAGGAATTACACGAAGGGACGGAACGCAATCGCAAGAGAGGCGATTGAGAATGAGCACAGAGACAGATTGTATGTGTGTGCACCAAACTAGTCGCCAACCCGCGACGGTGCACACACCACAGCAGATATGAAGTTCGTTTACACCGATACATAGAAATAAAGGGAGTGACGCCGCTGTATACAAACTTGCACTACACAGACGGATTTGGGCGATCTAAGAACAGAGGTCTCCACTGGAAGTGAATGTATATGCACTGGTGGACAGTAGCTTTTATGTAACAGGGAAAAGTCAAGCGCAGCACAACCTTTTGGGTACTGTGTTTTTCTACTATATGTATTGTAGTCTAGGGCCAATTAAGGGGAAGCCGATTGGCTTGCGTACGAGAGATATCGGAGCAGGAGACTTGGGCACAGGATACAGCCGGTATATGGCTGATCCTGCTGCTGTACAAGTTCCCAGCTGTGTTAAATACTATTCCCCCTCCAGGCCGCCATTCATGGTGGGGAATGTGTTTTAAAAGTAACTTCAGCTGTCTTCTGACAGTGCCGAAGTTACTCCCTGTGCGCTGCTATTGCCGTAATTCCTATTACGGCCTATAGTGGCGCTGGCAGCGCCCCAAGTCTCCAGCGCTGGAATCACTGTGTTCTAATTAGCTTATCTGTATGTTTTTGTGAAGTGGGAGGAAATCAGAGTACCAAAGGAAACCCACACAGACACAGGGAGAACATACAAACCCTGTGCAGATGTTGCCCTGGCTTGGATTCAAACCGGGGACCCAGTTATGGGTGTATTAGAGAAATTCCGTTAATTACTATTCTTCCTCCAGGTCCATGTGGATGGTAGGGAATGATGTAATTCAGCTTCCAGCTATTGCTGGTGGACGAATTGCAGTGTTTTAAAAGAAACTTCAGCTGTCTTCTGACAGCGCCAGTTACTCCCTGTGCGCAGCTATAGCCGAAATTCCTATTACGGTCTATGGTGGTGACGGCTGCTGCCAAATCTCCTGCGCTGTAATTGACATGCTCGCAGTTATGGCAGTCTCTGCTCTGCTCTTGGCCTTCTTCTCTATGCTACATGCCAATTCCCTTTCTAGGGTCATACACCACTAAGTTGTACTTGTCTGAGGTTGCCCTACGAAGTATATCTGAAAGTTTCTCATTTATGAAGAATGGCTACTCGTATGATTATTTGTTATACATATCAAATCACTTACAAATGTATTTCCTCCACTCGTTTCATATTGTATATGGTGCTTTCGCTTGTTTGTAATGCATTATTAGTTGGACTACTTAAATGCCTGTTGTATTATTCCTCCTATGAAAATAGCAGCACGGGCAGCATGGTGGCATAGTGGTTAGCGCTCTTGCATTGCAACGCTGGGTTCCCGGTTCAAATCCCAGCCAGGTCAACATCTGCAAGGAGTTTGTATACTCTCCCACTGTCTGTGTGGGTTTCCTCCGGGCACTCCGGTTTCCTCCCACATTCCAAAAACATACAGATAAGTTAATTGGCTTCCCCCTAAATTGGCCCTAGACTATGATACATGCACTACACGATACATACATAGACATAGGACTATGGTAGAGACTAGATTGTGAGCCTCTCTGAGGGACAGTTAGTGACAAGACAATATACTCTGTACAGAGCTGCGTAATATGTCGGCGCTATATAAATACTTAAATAAATATTAACAAACCAGGGACCCAGCACTACAATACAAGATTGCTAACCACAACCCCACCACGCTGTCTCTGAATCCAAATCTGGCCAATGATGCTGGTAAGAATGGCCATTCTGAAGCATCAAAGGCCCTGACCGTGCCTAGGGATACGACAACGCACTAACCTATATTTGCATGGTTAGCATGAATGTTAACATCCTTCTAATGTTCAGGAACATCTTCCCCCACATGAAACCGGTTTGAACCCCATGGATTAAGGTTAGAATGACTAGGTTTAGTCTGCCAGAAAACATTTTTACATCTTGGGATAAAAGGGACATGGAACAAAAGGAATCGCTGCTTGTGGGGTCTGTACCTGGCTTGGGTATTAATATTATCAGGGCAGTATGCATAGAAGTAGGGAGGACACCCTCTATGCTGGAAAGTTTGAGGGATGGGGCAACTTTGTCAGCAAATCGTTTATACACCTCCCCGGGGAGGCCATCTACTCTGGGGGCCTTCTTGTTGGTGAAAAAGTGTATGGCCACTTCTATGTGCTCCGAGGGATAGGGCTGTTTAGCAGGTCTCTACAGAGCAAGTCTGGGAAGGTCAACTACAGACAGGATGATTTCTACTGCTATTCTAGTAAAGTAAGATTTGGAGGTATATAGGTCTTTGAAGTACGCTGTAAACCGATCATTGATTCCATGCTTGGATTGCCTCTAGGGATGATCTGTCTCATGCCATCTTGGCCAGAATGGTGCCAGTTCTATCACCCTGTTCATAGAATTGCTTATAGAAAAAGCATTTAGCTTACATTTTCTCCTGTATAAGACCCTTAAAGCTGGAATTGCGCCTTTTTCCAGCTGCCACAGTTCATGTGAGAAGGATCAGCAACATAGGTTTGCTCTAATAAAAGAATTAGAGTCTGAAATTCCTGACTTTCAGAATTAGCCTCTCTTTTACAATGAGAAACTGCGCTAATAAGCAGGACTCAGATTGGTTAAAATCTATCCCAGTGTTCTTCACATTAGTGAACAAAGAAGTAAGATTGGAGCCCGTCTGTGAGCCAGTGCTCCCAGGTGAAGAGCAACAGCCAAAAGGGGTTAAATTTATATAAATTGTTTGGGGGAGTCATACCATTGTATCATTGCAACCGCAATACTTCACTAGTGCGGCCGCCACTGTTAATTAACATAGTAGCGGCCATGCTAGTGAAGTGTTGCGGTCCCAATACTTCACAGCACCCAGGAGTGCACGTTACTATGTAAACAGGGTGCATAACTAAGAAAGACACGCTACGCAACACGACCGCATAGCATGCAGCCCTGTATTTAGCTTGCTCTTCAGCGCAGCTTCATGCACCAGCCCTCTTATCCTCAACTGAAAAAAACATTGAACGTTAAACAGGCTGAAGCCATAAGCCTGTTTATTTGCAATGTTAATTAACTCCTTTAAAGTAAACCTGAAATGAAAATAAACTTATGAGATACTGAATTGTATGTGTAGTATGGATGATAAATAGTCCATTAGTAGTAAAGAAGAGTCTCATTTTTATTTTTAGTTTTTTTAAACTTTATTTTTAAGATTACTTCAGACATCCACTGCTGTTTACAATCCAGACCTTGCATTGTTTAGCTGAAAATGATACAGAACCAGCGACCCTTTGGATTTTCTTGCAGTAAAACATCGTTAAATCCCTTATCTAACAGTTTCTTACCCATTTTGGCTTCTTTTCACTGTTCAGGAAACTGGCCTGAATTAGACAAGCTGCCGACAAGCCGTTTTGCATAGATAGCTCAAGTATTTTAACTCTTGCTGTACTGGGAAACAGAGAGGGACTTAGGAGAATTTCTTTGTAAGGATAGTGTGCATGTTTATCTCATCATGGGGGTTGATTGACTAAAGAATGTTAATCTTAAAGAGAATCTGTATTGTTAAAATCGCACAAAAGTAAACATACCAGTGTGTTAGGGGACATCTCCTATTACCCTCTGTCACAATTTCGCTGCTCCTCGCCGCATTAAAAGTGGTTAAAAACAGTTTTAAAAAGTTTGTTTGTAAACAAACAAAATGGCCACCAAAACAGGAAGTAGGTTGATGTACAGTATGTCCACACATAGAAAATACAACCATACACAAGCAGGCTGTATACACCCTTCCTTTTTAATCTCAAGAGATCATTTGTGTGTTTCTTTCCCCCTGCAGCTATCTTCCACTGAAGTGTCAGGCTGTTTCTTCCTGCAGAGTGCAGACAGCTCTGCCTGTATGTAATTCTTCAGTATGTGAAAGCCCAGCCAGCTCAGAGGAGGATTTATCCAGCTTGTAAAAGATAATAGAGCAGAGAGAAGCTGCACTCATCTAAATAACACACAGCAGTGTGCAGAGAGGGACCTGGAGGGGGGAGATGCATCACAGAACCACAACACTGAAGAACTTGGCAGCCTTCCAGACACAGGCTGACAAGTCTGACAAGAGAGAGATAAGTTGATTTATTACAGAGACAGTGATAGTAGAACGTGCTGCAGTAAGCCAGAACACATTAGAATAGCTTTTGGAACTTGTAGGTTGATAAAAAACAGGATGCAATTTTTGTTACGGAGTCTCTTTAATGTGTGCAGAGAGCACGTTAAGAGTATAGGCATTTACGCAATTTACATAGTAATTTACAAAAACTAACTAGTAATGTGCTATGTACATACACCACTTACATAGCTTGAGTAACAGGCAAAGTAAGTGGGGCATGTATATAGCACGTTATGCAATTTGCACAAGTCGCATGTAAATTGTGTTATGGGACGTAATCTTAACGTGGGCTATCCGCAAACATTGGATCAACCAGGGCAGTGGAGTCGGGGAGGTAGAGGAGTCGGGAGTAATTTTGGGCACCTGGAGCTGGAGGTTTCATACACTGAGGAGTTGGATGATTTTTGCACCAGCTACTGGCAGTGACCGAATTAACTTTTTTTCGAATTTGAGCTCTGGCAATCGCTGACGCCCAAATAAGTCGCTGAGTGCCGCTATAGCCGTAATTCACATTACAGCCTATAGTGGAGTCCAAATCATTGGCATTATAAATGTAAAATATATCTAGGATTTTAGTCACAGACTGACAATTCAAAAGGATTCAAAAATACCTCACAATGCTTTGGAAAGCATTTATAAAATCAGACATGGCAGAATGATGCCTGTTATTCTGTGTGAATTTCATGAAAGACCTTGTCATTTATTTTTTGCTCATTTTTTTAGAAAAGCTGGAACCTCCTGAGAAGGCTGTGCAACCTATCAACATCCTATCAGAGGGAGTAGCAGGATACGGCAGTTTCTATTGGCCTAGTATTTATACATACCTGGGGCTTCCTCTGGAAGGCTCTATAGGACCCAGGGCCTTCCCTCTCCTTAAGCGAGTATCTGGTTTTTTTTTGGGGGGGGGGGGGTTAAGGCTTCAGACTCACTTTAAAAACTATCGATAAGAATTTGTAAAAAAAAAAATAAAAAATAAAAAAAAAAAGCTAATGTACCAGTACACTTAAAAGAGCAATACATGAAAGCAGAAGTCTGGCTCATCGTGTAATAATGGCCAAGTTTACCAAGGTAACTTCTAATTAGCAAAGCGCTGATTGTCAGTGTTACCATGCAATTCATTTCATTGGGATGTCAAACTCCAGTTCTCAGCGGCCGAGGCTCTCACACAATTCTGGCACAGCTCAAATGAATTGATGGGACTAAATCAGAAAAGCTGGGATTCATCAAGTAGAACACATAACTCCATTTCTTAGTCCATCCTAAACACTGGTATGGATTATGCCCTCAAGGACTGGAGTTGTTTGATACCTGTAGCTTGAGGTGAGGTGCATTTACATGGACTTGAACTCATATACAGGACACAAGGAATACACAATTAATCCACCCAGTATCTATTTAGAGAGTTTAGCCTGTGTAATACTTCCAGGAGACATTTTACACATGCCATGCTTAGGTGATTTCCACACTAGCTCCTCTGCATCTTCAAAACGGGAACCTAAATGGTCAAATGGCCGAAGGGTGGCAGGGGAAACCCGTTTTGTTTTTTTAATCTCTCTCTGCTTGCTCCCTGGGGGGGGGGGGGGCGCCTGCCCAACCTATTAACTTTCGGTCAGAGGAAGCAGGAGACGGGCTGTTTCTATTGGCTCTGCTCCTGTCAGTCATAGCTTCTCCCTCTCTGCTTGTGTGAGTTCTGGAAGTCCTGCACTGTTTCCAACAGAGGAGAACGGCCGGTGATGATTGACCATGTTACTGTGTTTTACTGCATGCTGTAACTTTCACGAATTGACATTTACTGACATTTGCTGAGGTGTGTACTGCACAAGTTGGTAATTTACCTCACTGCTCGGTAATTTTATCTTGCCATGCGGTAACGGCCTTGATGAATTGACATTTTCCTAAGTTCTCGGTAAAGTCAACTGTTGCTTGATGAATTGACGCCTTGTTAGCGGCAGACACAATGCTCTTTTGGTATTCAAAAAGACAATATACACTTGCAAAAAAAGATCAAATAGTCCCATGTGTCCACAGTTCCCACAGTACAATGTTGCAGTAAGTTTGTGAAACACCTGGGAGTCTGTATCAAACCTGCAGTAGACAGCTGTTACTCCTTTTTAAGCACAGCAATTTCCTCCACAATAAAGTCCCGCGAACACCACTTGCTCAGGTTTCTTCTTATGGTGGACTGATGAACACAGATGTTATCAAGGGCAAGAGATGCCTGCAGATCTTTTGCTGTCACCCCCGGGTTTGTTGTCATCTGTTTAACGATAGTACGGCGTGCCTTTGCACTGATCTTTGTAGGTCTCCCGCTTCTAGGGAGCGTGGCAACAGTGCTAAATTTCTTCCACTTGCAGATGATCTTCCTAACTGTGGTAATGGGAAGGTCTAACTCTTTAGAAATACTTCTGTAGCCCTTTCCATTCTTATGAGCTTCAACCACTTTTCCTCTGATGTCCTCGGAAATCTCTGATCGCCGTACAAGCATTGGCTTGCGACGCCCCTTTGCATTCTTGGTGCGGGGTGTATCCCCTATGACAAAAGACTCAACACCTGTAAGATCTCCAGAAGATTCGTCTTGCTCAGAACACGCGTCATCCTCTCTAGAAGACGATTCCTCTTCTTTAACCTGAACAGTTTTATAGTGGGCAGAAGAACTTACGTGACTACCATCCATTTGTTGCTCTTCATAAGAGCTGTGTTCAGGTACAGAATCATTATCTCTCCCTTGTGTGCATGTCTGTTGTGCCTCTATAGAGGATTTTGAGGTAGATTCTTCGTCAACAAATGAAGATACACAACGATATACCTTCCTGGCGGGGCGTTTCCTCCTCGAGGTCGACTTGTTAGGGAGGTCATCTTCACATTTACCGTTATCAATGTCTCTTTCCACAAAACAGGTATCCTCCTCTTTTTCAACTGTTTGACAGACAGCTAAATCATCCTGATCTTCGCATTGATTCTCCTCATAAGGTTTTGATGTCTCCTTATCCCCCATTACCTGATTGTGTAGCGCAGTTACAGAGCATAGTGAGGTGGACTGTTCTGGGCCAGATGAAGGCATTTTACGTATACTGCCCATAGGCAGTTTTGTCCTCATATTTGACTTATGATGAAGGTCTTCCACACACTGGGCACAATCACTGTCACTTTTAGCTTCATTTATCTTCCATCCAAAGAAAAGGATTGTGAAATACCCAATTTACTGGTTACAGATCCATCTGAAATTGAAGAGAAAAAACACAAGGGTAACTTTTAGCATCAAATTTCATTATTTAATTTGAAAGTCCAGGGTTAAGGTTAGGCACCACCAAAGGAAGGGGGGTTAAAGTGAACCTCCAGACTAAAAATCGACTCAGCAGCACTGAACAGGCCTGGTGTTTCTTTAACAGTTTCACAGCATCAGAACTTTGTTTCTCTTATACAAGCCTCATTTTTAGCTGCACAGAAGAAAACTGCCCGGGCATTTTTCCCCTGATGCTGTGCAAAGCATGATGGGATTTCTGATGTTGTTGTTCTCGTTCTGCTGTTTTGGTGCAATTTTTTTTTTTTTACATTTTAAATTTGACATTTGAAGCTTAGTGTGTGCAGCTGGGAGGGGTGTTCAGGACACAGGATAGTTGGAACTGTCTCATGCTCCCTGTCACCTCCTTTCAACCAAAAAGATGGCTGCCCCCATGACAAAGATGGATGCCCCCATGAATCACAAACATTTGCCTGTTCTTTTAAAACAGGGTGGGTAAAAAATTATATTACCTATCTATTCTAATTAACATAACTAATGTAACTTAATGACAGTATGTTTGTTTAGGCTGAAGTTCCCCTTTAAGGTTCGGAACCACCAGCAGGGAGGTTAAAGTGTACCAGAGACAGTATAGTAAAAAGTTATATATACCTGGGGCTTCCTCCAGCCCCATTCGGCCTCATCGCTCCCACGCCGCTGTCCTCCACCCTCTAGATCCTTGGTTACGGGTCCCGTAAGCAGGGCTGTGGAGTCGGTACAAAATTAATCTGACTCCTCAGTTTATGAAACCACCGATTACGACTCCACAGCCCTGCACGTAAGTTCTGCCAGTCAGCGAATGTGCAGTGCGGCTGCGCATGCTCCCAGTCTCGATCCCATCGCTGGGAGCATTCTGCGCCTTGCACAGAACACTCCCAGCCCCTGGAGCGTGACGGGCCATGCATGTGCAGTAAGCCCCGACTGGCAAAATTTACGGGACCTGTTACTGAGGATCCAGAATGTGGAGGACAGCGGCATGGGAGCGATCAGGCTGGAGGAAATCCTCGGTATATATCAATTTCTTCTATCCCCCCGTCTCAGGTTCCCTTAAGGTTAGGCACCACAAGGTGAAGATTCCGTGTGAGAGTAGGGAGAGGTTAGGTCATAGTGAAATATCGGCAAATATTACCGATATTTCACTATATCAATTAAGTAGTAGACTATTTGTAAATTTACCAATATTCTACTACAGTACAGCTATTTTCTTGCAGCCGCGGAAGTGAGCAGTCTCGGAATGTTCGGTTGGTCAGAGAATCCCAACAGGGGAGACCGCTGTGGAACAAGGGGACAGTAGGAGGAGGAACAGGAAGGCTCTATAGGACCCAGGGCCTTCCCTCTCAAAGGGGTTCTGTGGTATTCTAAAAATCAAACAAGCTGACACTTACCTGGGGCTTCTACTGGCCAATTGCAGCGGTAATGTCCTATGCCGTCCTCCTCCGATCCTCCATTCCCCGCCGTCAATCCCGATGTAATCACGCGAGCCGTGCGTGTGCTTGCTCCTGCTTGCCTCATCGGGAGCTTATGGCGCAGGACAAGAAAACTTCGTACTGCGCCGTAAGCTCCCGATGACACAAGCGGGAGCGAGCATTATTCATCTGTTTAGACGATTATTACACCGGGACCGGCAGCAGAGAACGGTTGATCGGAGGACGACGGCACGGGACCTTACCGCTGCAGGGGGCCGATAGAAGCCCCAGTTAGGTGTCAGCTCGTTTGATTTTTGGGATACCACAGAACCCCTTTAAGCGAGTATCTGTTTTTTTTCTTGGGGGGGGGGGGGGGGGGGGTTAGGCTTTAGACTCACTTTAAAAACTATCAATAAGTATTTGTAAAAAAAATTAAAATAAGATGCTAATGTACCAGTACACTTGAAAGAGCAATAGATGAAAGCAGAAGTCTGGCTCATTGTGTAATAATAGCCAAGTTTACCAAGGTAATTTATAATTAGCAAAGCGCTGATTGTCAGTGTTACCATGCAGTTCATTCCATTGGGATGTCAAACTCCAGTCCTCAACGGCCGAGGTTCTCACACAATTCTGGCACAGCTCAAATGAATTGATTGACTAAATCAGGAAAGGTGGGATTCATCAAGTAGAACACATAACTCCATTTCTCAGTCCATCCTAAACACTAGTATTGATATTACTACGGACCTACTACGAGTTATTTACGGGAAATCACAAAACACCCACCATTTTTACCATTACTTTTCTCCTATGTTGCTGTCACTCACAGTAGGTAGTAGAAATCTCACAAAACCAACAGGTTTTGGACTAGCCCATCTCCTCATGGGGTGTTCACAGGGATTTCCTCATTTTCAAAATGCACTTAGTGAAAGGCAGTTGCTCCGTCCAACTGCCAAAAAAGTGCATGAAGGCAGGCCAGCATCTTTGTATAAATCATTTTCACGGAGTGTGTTTATTGTGTTTATAAAGAATAAAGGCCAAGCTCAGAATCCTCTATGGAGAGATGGACTAGCCCAAAATCTGTCAGTAATGTCAGATTCTACTACTTACTGTAAATGCCAGCAACATAGGAGAGAAGTAATTTATGGCTCATTTTACTCAGGAAGAAACATACACTCACCTAAAGGGTTATTAACCCTCTGGGCGATACAATAAGATCGCCCAGGAGGGGGCGCAGCACTTTTTTTTAAATTTTTTAGTTTTTAAATCATGTAGCGAGCCCTGGGCTCACTACATGATAGCCGCTGCCCAGCGGCATCCCCCCACCCACTCCGATCGCCTTCGGCGATCAGAGTAAGCAGGAAATCCCGTTCAGAACGGGATTTCCTGCTGGGCTTCCCCGGTCGCCATGGCGACCGGGCGGGATGACATCACCGACGTCATGGACGTTGTGACGTCAGAGGGAGTCCCGATCCACCCCTCAGCGCTGCCTGGCACTGATTGGCCAGGCTGCGCAAGGGGTCGGGGAGGGGACTGCGCGGCACGGCGGCGAGCGGCGGCGATCGGAAGTTACACGCAGCTAGCAAAGTGCTAGCTGCGTGTAACAAAAAAAAAATTATGCAAATCGGCCCACCAGGGCCTGATAACTCCTCCTGCGCGACATACCCCGAGCTCAGCTCGGGATTATCGCTCAGGAGGTTAACACCTGTTCAATTTCTCATTAATGCAGTTATCTACTCAACCAATAACACGGCAGTTGCTTCAATGCATTTTATGGGTGTGGTCCTGGTCAAGACAATCTCCTGAACTCCAAACTGAATGTCAGAATGGGAAAGAAAGGTTATTTAAGCAATTTTGAGCGTGGCATGGTTGTTGGTGCCAGATGGGCCGGTCTGAGTATTTCACAATCTGCTCAGTTACTGGGATTTTCACCCACAACCATTTCTAGGGTTTACAAAGACCCCACCTGGAACCACTCATCTCCACTACAAATAGGAAAAAGAGGCTACAATTTGCACAAGCTCACCAAAATTGGACAATTGAAGACTGGAAAAATGTTGCCTGGTCTGATGAGTCTTGTTAGAATCAGAATTTGGCGTAAACAGAATGAGAACATGGATCCATCATGCCTTGTTACCACTGTGCAGGCTGGTGGTGGTGGTGCAATGGTGTTGGGGCTGTTTTCTTGGCACACTTTAGGCATCATTTAAATGCCACGGGCTACCTGAGCATTGTTTTTGACCATGTCCATCCCTTCATGACCACCATGTACCCATCCTCTGATTGCTACTTCCAGCAGGATAATGCACCATGTCACAACGCTCAAATTATTTCAAATTGGTTTCTTGAACATGACAATGAGTTCACTGTACTAAAATGGCCCCCACAGTCACCAGATCTCAATCCAATAGAGCATCTTTGGGATGTGATGGAACAGGAGCTTCGTGCTCTGGATGTGCATCCCACAAATCTCCATCAACTACAAGATGCTATCCTATCAATATGGGCCAAGATTTCTAAAGAATGCTTTCAGCACCTTGTTGAATCAATGCCATGTAGAATTAAGGCAGTTGTGAAGGCGAAAGGGGGTCAAACACTGTATTAGTATGGTGTTCCTAATAATCCTTTAGGTGAGTGTACTTCTTATTTGTATGTGTTTTAAATTTTAAGATTTTCACAGCAGTTCCTCTTTAAAGGAAACATCCAAGCTGGGGAAAAAAAAAAAAAAGATCCACTTACCTGGGGCTTCCTCCAGCCCGTGGCAGCCATCCTGTGCCCTCACCGCAGCTTTGGTGACTCCCAGTTTTCTCCTCCTCGACAGGTCGGGTTCCGGGTCGGCTTCTGCGCTCCACTGCGCGGGTCACGTGGCCTCTTCGACGTCATCAGAATGGTACTGCGCAGGCACAGTAGTTCTGTGACTGCACTTGCCATTCTTCTGTGTTCCTGGTGAACGCGATCCCATCAAAAACCACGTATGTAAAACACAGGAGAAAGGCAAGCATGGCCGCAAGGAGGATAAATCGGATATACAGCGCAGATGAGTAGTAGTATTTATATAGTGCTGGCATCTTCTGCAGCGCTGTGCAGAGTATATTGTCTTAACTGTCCCTCTGAGGAGCTCACAATCCAATCCCTATAATAATCATACATATGCTTCATGTAGTGTACGTGTATTAGTCTAAGGGGGAGCCAATTAACTTCTCTGAATTTTTTGGGAATCTGGGAAAAAACCAGGGTGCCTGGAGGAAAACCACGCAAACACGGGGAGAACATACAAACTCCATGCAGATGGTGCCCTGGCTGAGATTCGAACCGGGGACCCAGTGCTGCAAGGCGAGAGTGCTAACCACTACTGGAGCAATTTGCAGGGGGGAAAAGACCATCAGGTGAGTGATCAGGAAGAACGGTAAGCTCTGCACACATTCCCCCACATCTCCGCAGCCTCCATTTCCAAACAGCAGCTCTCTTCAAGTCTACTTTAGGACTCTTTTTCAAGAGCATCTCACAGGCAGTGAACTCACCGCCTTTCAGCGGCTCCTGTCCATGTGCCTGCTAGCCCTCGGCATGGGTGCTGGAAGGGCTGCCCCCCATGGAGTTGCATCTGAGCAAGGCTGTTGCTGTGCTCAGACACGACGCTGTTTTTTGCTGCATGGTAACGACTCCACGTGTTAAAGAGACTCTACACCGCTATCCCGCTAAACAGGGGTCCCTTACCTCCCAAATCCCCTTGTGGAGTCCCGGGGATTTCTTCCGCATAGAGGCAGGGCTAACCGCCGCAGCCCTGCCTCACGCACGTCTATCAGCGCGTATCTCCGCCTCTCCCCCGCCCCTCTCAGTCTTCCTTCGTTGAGAGGGGCGGGGGAGAGGCGGCGATGCGCCGCTGATAGACAGCGCTGAGAGGCAGGGCTGCAGCCGTTACCCCTGCCTCAACAGCAGCAAAATCTACAACCAAGTTGGTCGTTGATTTTGCAGGGGGGATTTAGGGGGTAAAGGACGCCCGTTTAGCCGTGGGATTGCGGCGTTTTAGCAGGGGCACGCATGCCCCTGCTGAATATAAGCTCTGAAGCGTCTCTATAAGCTTCAGTGTCTCTTTAACGCTTGATGTTACAACTACTGCATTTTAATTGTACCCAAATGGCGGATTGCTGAACTGCTCGACAAACAAATAGTTCAGACGTCTGTGGAAAAGAGGCCTTAAAAAGGTTAGTGCCCCATATTCTGACTGTATTCGAGATGTCCTGTGTGCACGTCATATATACCAAAGGCTGACTCTAGATAGCTTCTTCAGTGAAATCTCCTGAGCACCCCCCCACCTTATCTATAACTAAAAAGAAAGTTGGGGTAATTAGAGTTCCAGCCTGATGCCTCATTTTTGGCATACCTTACTCATCTAGCGTAATAACATCCAGTTTCATATTAAATGATGAGATCATTTAGTACAAGACACCTACAGAAACTACAGCCCAGTACAGTCAACACACAGAACAAACTCCCAGCTTTCCTCTATACCCTGTAACACTGTGACCTCACCAGGCACGAATCCATTGCCTAATGCTGACACCTGTGTGTTTTGTGGCTGGCTGGCAGCGTTGGTGTAGCTCAGCTAGCTAGTAGAGGAAGGTCATGTGATCAGGGAAGCAGAGAAGTAACCTGCACAGCATGCTGTGCATTATGCTATTGTCCCATTACCTTACATTAGGTTCCTGGCATCTTGCAGAACAATACTTTTCTCCTCCATGCTATTTCTCCGTCCTCTTCCCTAGGCATGTCACTTCCTTTAAACGAAGGGTAAACTTCCAGGTTACGGCCATCTTGGATGTGGGCAAACAGACTTCCGAGCATGCTCAGTGGGAAGGCAATGCTGGTCACTTGCTGCAATTAGCGGTTCCACCTGTAGGTGGCCTATTTGAGCCTTGCTCGTCGCAATTACCTGGAGCATATTCTTATTACTCGGCCAACCTGCATTTTTTTCTACTGGGACTGCTTTGCTAGCTATGCAAGCTATAAACTGACGAGATAAATAAAAAATGACTTATGCCACAGTTTTATGTTGTTTAAAAATGTAAAAACTTAAAGAAGGAGATTTATAGTTTTGTCTCAGCTCAATGTGCCTCCTGTTGCCCAGTGCTCTGTCCGTGTCCGTCGCTGGCTATTGGACCTGTCCTTCGTCAATACACGCGCCCCCACGTGGTTGCCGGAGTAGTGTGGGCACATGCGCGATGTTACATACATGCTCACATGCACGCAGGCTACCATGTGGGGCGCATGTATGGACAGAGGACAGCACCCTGAGGCAGCCTGGAGCTAGTGTCAGCCACGGACAGGTAAAGTATAGTGCTCTGGGTGGGGCACATTGAACATCAGAGGAGACAGGGTTGGGGGTTTTGTCGATCGTCCCGATATCGCTTGCTGTTACCATGGCCGGATTTCTGGCAAGGCCACATAGGCCATGGCCTAGGGCACCAGATAAACAAGGGGCGGCCTGCAGACAGTGGGCATTATTTGCAGGGCATTATTTGCAAGTGTCCAAACAAATGAAAGTGGTCAGGATAACTGCACTATTAGTACCAGCTGGCACCTGCCTGTGCTGTGCTACAGGCAGCTGCAGTCCGTTAACCAAATGTTTGTGAACAGTGTGTGACTAGCAAAAAGCCAGACTTTGTCCAATGACATAGCAGCAGCTCCAGGCAGTTACAGAAGGCCGGGTCTCACACACGGTGTGGGGGATGAAAGGACCAGGGGCAGCACCTGCAAATAGTACAGAATACAGAAGGCAGCCTCTCACAGTACCCATTTCTTAATTATTGATTGGCCAGCGCTGTTACCCTGGAGACAGCAGTGGGTACAGGACTCACTTTTACGTATTGCTGACCCCACCCAATGTCCAATTGTGAGCCACTTTTGACTATGTGTGTGTGGTGGACGGCTCCCACCACGCCCATCACCTGTAGATCGCTTGATTGACCAGTTCCCCCGTGTAACATGATTGATTCACTTCACGTTGCCATGGAGACCTCGTCACTAGCTCCAATAGTGGACACCATCGTCTCAAAAAATTTTGGATGGGTGTGTGTGGAGAGAGGTGGTAGGATACGGTTTCGGTTGGGGCGGCTGGTAATAGTCGGCCTTGGGCGGTAAGAAGTACAAATCCGGCCCTGGCTGTTACTGCTGCACCGTCTACCAACCACGACGGCCCGACATCAAGCAGCATGTCCGACCATTTAATGTGACCAATTTCTGCCCATCGATTGGCCATGCCCTTCACGGCACCGATTTTCATCTGATTTAATTATAATGATCTAATTGGGTGGTCGATCGGCTGCCAAGTCGCCTAATGTATGGCCACCTTAACTCTCTTAGGGCTGGTTCAGACGGACGTGTCTGGAGGCGTCGCGTTCGTTAGAGTCGCGGCGGCAATGCGTTCGGGCTTTCAGCAGCATTCGCGTTGCGTTCGGATGCGGTCGCGTTTTTTCTTCCCCTAGGGGGACATTACCCGTCGCGGTTAACTGCTCCTGGAAGCTACATGTAGCTTCCGGGGGCTCCTTGAACGCCAGGGAAAATCGGGACCCGAACGCAGCAGTTGTGTAAACGCGCATGAAAGCTAGGTACAAACGCTCCCATTCACTTGAATGGGAGCGTTTAACGCCAAGCCCCAAACGCTGGCAGTAAACGCTCCGCAAGCGTCCGTCTGAACCAGCTCTTAAAGAGAACCCGAGGTGTGTTTAACCTCCCTGCCGGTTATCCCGAGCTCAGCTCGGGGTAACCTGCCGCGGAGGATTCCTCAGGCCCTGCTGGGCCGATTTGCATAATTTTTTTTTTGTTACACGCAGCTAGCACTTTGCTAGCTGCGTGTAACTTACGATCGCCGCCGTTCCCCGCCGATTCGCCGCAACCCGCCGCGACAGAGGGTGTCCCCCCCCCCGAGACCCGTGCGCTGCCTGGCCAATCAGTGCCAGGCAGCGTCGAGGGGTGGTTCGGGACTCCCTCTGACGTCACGACGTCGATGACGTCGGTGACGTCATCGCGCCCATCGCCATGGCGACGGGGGAAGCCCTCCTGGAAATCCCGTTCAGAACGGGATTTCCGGATGGGTATATGCGCCGGCGGCGATCGGCGCATTCGGGGGGACGCCGCAGGGAGGGGGGAAGCATGTAGCTAGCGCTAGGCTAGCTACATGCTAAAAAAAAATAAAATAATGCGAAAAAACACCCTCCCTGCCGTGCGCAGCATTTTTTTATAACGGCAGGGAGGTTAAAGAATGTTATCTGCATACAGAGGCTGGATCTGCCTATACAGCCCAGCCTCTGTTGCTATCCCAAACCCCCCTAAGGTCCCCCTGCACTCTGCAATCCCTCATAAATCACAGCCGTGCTGTGAGGCTGTGTTTACATCTGTAGTGTCAGTCTCAGCTACTCCCCCGCCTCCTGCATAGCTCCGGTCCCTGCCCCCGTCCCTTCCCTCCAATCAGCAGGGAGGGAAGGGATGCAGGCGGGGACTGGAGTTCTGCAGGAGGCGGGGAGAGCAGCAGACTGACACTATAGAGATAAACACAGCCAGCTCTGACAAGCTGTTTGTCAGCAGCGTGGCTGTGATTTATGAGGGATTGCAGAGTGCAGGGGGACCTTAGGGGGGTTTGGGATAGCAACAGAGGCTGGGCTGTATAGGCAGATCCAGCCTCTGTATGCAGATAATATTCTTCAAACCCACCTCGGGTTCTCTTTAAGACAGCGAAAAGACAATGCTTTCTTGCACACTTGCAGAAAAGCATTCCAGCGAGATGCCAAGCAGCCAGTTCATATGCCTGTCTGAACCAGCCCTCTGCAGCTACCCTGCGCCCGCAACGTTACCAAATGATCCTCCGGTCCCCAGCCACGGCTCTGTTTCTTTACCGCAGACTTACAAGATGAAGGCCACTGCACAGTGGCCCGCCAACTCACAAAATGATACCGAGCTGTGGCGAAGGACCGGAGGATTGCTTTGTCCTGGTGCGGGCACAGGACGTCTGCAGGGGACTATCTGCAGCCCCAGGTAAGTTAATCTCTTTTTCCCCCCTTACAGGTTTCCTTTAAGTGTACCCGAGGAGAATCTCTGGTCAAAAATCTGATTCTTATTTTAGAAGAGGGAAGCCTCTGGATCCTGCAGAGGCTTCCTACACCATTTATTTCTTGTATTTATAAAGCACCAACATATTACGCAGCACAGGACATTAGTTAAAGAGAATCTGTTTTGTTAAAATCGCACAAAAGTAAACATACCAGTGCGTTAGGGGACATCTCCTATTACCGTCTGTCACAATTTCGCCGCTCCTCGCCGCATTAAAAGTGGTTAAAAACAGTTTTAAAAAGTTTGTTTGTAAACAAACAAAATGGCCACCAAAACAGGAAGTAGGTTGATGTACAGTATGTCCACACATAGAAAATACGTCCATACACAAGCAGGCTGTATACAGCATTCCTTTTGAATCTCAAGAGATCATTTGTGTGTTTCTTTCCCCCATGCACTGAAGTTTCAGGCTGCTCTTTTCTTCCTGCAAACAGCTTTGCCCTTGTCTGAATTTCCTCAGTATGTGAAAGCCCAGCCAGCTCAGAGGACACTTTATCCAGCTTGTAAAAGATACGAGAGCAGAGAGAAGCTGCACTAATCTAAATATCACACAGGCAGTGTGCAGAGAGGGGCCTGAAAGGGGGAGTTCATAGCAGAACCACAACACTGAAGAACTAGGCAAGCCTTCCAGACACAGGCTGACAAGTCTGACAAGGGAAAGATACATTGATTTATTACAGAGACTGTGATAGCAGAAAGTGCTGCAGTAAGCCAGAACACATTAGAATAGCTTTTGGAACTTGTAGGATGATAAAAAACAGGATGCAATTTTTGTTACGGAGTCTCTTTAAGGTTACAGACAATATTTAGGGGTGACATACAGCAATAAGACAATACAGTAATATAAGAAAAAACAGAATGCGCAGCACAGTATGAGTACAAGGTAATGCTTAGTTACTGGATGAGAGAATGGAGATCAGGCAAGTTGAGTTCACTCAAGAGTTTGTGCAGATCCATAGGATGGGTGTACAGTAATGGAGGTCCATGAACAGGCAGGACACACAAGGAGGAAATTGACAGGGAAATTGGAGACAACCTGCCAAAAAGTCTCACCCTTTAATCACGTTTATACTGCTGGACAGGAAAAACATCATCTGAAAATCTACATCTGTGCACTGCAAATGCATCAAAAATTCTAAATTTTCATGTTGTCATTGACTTTAGAGATGGCCCGAACGGTTCGCCGGCGAACAGGAACCGGCAAACTTCCGTGGTTCGCGAGCACGGAGAACCGCAAACTTTTTCGGAAGTTCGATTCGCTCCTATACTACATCATTAGGGTCAACTTTGACCCTCTACATCACAGTCAGCTGGCACATTATAGCCAATCAGGCTACACTCTCTCCTGGAGCCCCCCCCCCCCCTTATAAAAGGCAGGCAGCGTCAGGCATTTCACTCACTCGTGTGCCTGCAGTAATTAGAGAAGGGAGAGCTGCTGCAGAGAGAGATATAGGGAAAGCTTCGTTAGGCTCTTGTAGGGTTGTTAGCTTGCTCCTTGCTGATTCAAAAGAGCAACAGCTCTTTTAAGAGCTAATCTTGTTCTTGTGATCTAATTTTTTTTTGTGTGTGGCCCACTTGCATTATATACAGCCCTGTCAGTCAGTCGCAGCTGGCCTTTGGCCCCTTGGTGGTAATTCCTACTGTGCCACTGCCAGGCCCAGCACATTCAGTGACTACCTGTGTGTGTGACAGGCAGCTGCACATTTCTAATCCCAATCACTGCACCTTTTTTACTGCTCAGTGCACCCACCTACCTACGTGAGCGCACGCATTGTTAATACCACCAGTCATTGCAACTGTTCACGGTGTGTGTGTGTGTGTGTGTGTGTGTGTGTGTGTCAGCTGCACATGTGTAATACCAATCACTGCAGTGCATACCTGTAACCTGTTCAGTGCACCTACCTGAGCGCAAGCAGTGTAATACCAATCCCTGCATACCTGTTCACCGCACCTGTGTGACCACACACTGTTTAGTATACCAGTCCGTGCATACCTGTTAACTGCACCTGTGTGACAGCTGCACATTGCATTGTAATACCAGTCACTGCTACCTTTCACTGCACCTGTGCGACTGCACATTGTATTAGTCCAGTCAGTGCATACCTTTCACTTCATTCCCCCCCCCCCCTGATATGGACAAAACAACAGGCAGAGGCAGACCCAGGGGCAGGCCACCCGGCAGGTCTGTTTGAGGTCGTGCTGACGTGATTTTGTGCGGCCCTAGACCAAAGTACAGTGCTCAGAAGAAGGCACGTCGCATCAACTCTCAAGACTGTCAGGACGTGGTTGACTATTTTTTTTTTTTTTTCAAAAATCAGTTTTTATTGAAACATAGAAAAAGACAACAACAAAGCCAAGCATCAAATGGAAAATTTGATACATAAGGACAAGGCCAATAGTAGTAAACATGGATACAGAACAGGCAAAAGACCTTAACTGGAGCTGAGCTGATAACGATTGTGAAAGGGATTAGGGAAGGGAGAGTGGGAAGGGGTAGGATGGTAGGGGTGGGTACTGGGGGAGAGGAGGGGATAGATGGGTAAAGGGCAAGGAGGGGAAGATAACAGAATACGAAAAACCAAAGACAAAAGTGCCTCAAACGTACAAAAACTGCAACCCTTATGTAGTATGTACTGGAAAGGGTATAATCAAAATTCACACTTATACCTTTTTGCAGTGGATTAATAATGTATTATTGGTATGGATTTGAATTAAAGTGGATATGTAGGTAGGTGCAATACTAGTTCCATATAAGTAATTGCTCAAGGGCCTAGGAACACACTTAAAGCATCAGAATCACAGAAGGCAACCCACAACGCCCATTTCTTAGTAAAGGTAGCACATTTATTCTGGGCCGTTAGTAATAATTCGTCAATTCTTTTAATATGGTGAATTTGAGAGATTAAGTCAGGGAGAGAAGGTGCTACAATCTGGTTCCTGGCAATTAGGCCTCTTGCTGCAATTAGAATTAACCTGAAAATTGATTTTTTTTTTTGGCTGCTGATAGCGAGCCGGGGAGAATAGAGTAGGCCAATATCTGGCAGGCAAGGAAGAGGCTTGCCATATAGTAAGTTTTGTAAATCAAATACTTTGGCCCAGAAGAAAGGAAGTTTACTGCAATTCCACCATATATGCAAGTAGTCACCTACTGCAGACTCACATCTCCAGCAGACCCCCTGAACAGTTAGGATTAAATTTGGAGAGGCGAGCAGGGTCTCTGTACCATCTGGTAAGAATTTTAAAGTTCCTTTCCTGAGCTAAGACCGAGGGGGACATCTTATGTGCTAAAATGAAAGCTTTATCCCAGTCCTCTGGGTCTAATTCCTTCCCAAGGTCCCTCTGCCAAATGTCCTGCAAGTTGTTTAAGTTGCTTTCTCCGGATCTCTCATTTATGATTTTATATATCTGGGATAATTGATGAGAGGGTTTATCTAAGGACACGCAGAGCATCTCAAAAAATGTCAGGTCTCTGTGTATTTGATTTTTAGGAGAGAGGGAGTTTTAAAATTCCCATAATTAAAGGGTGAGAAACCATCCCGGTTGCCGGACAGAGTCATCCTTCCGCCATTCGCTTCCCGGTAAAAGGGAGGATCTAGAGATAAAGTGTCTAATCTGAGGCCAGGTCTGTCTGTCCCTACCCAGGAAGGATGTTTGATGTAAGCCTGGGCCAAACTCTACATTGTAAAGGAGTGGTGTGAGAGGGCTTAGGATGGAAGATATCTTGTATTTGGCTATTAGGGAGTTCCATCTCTGAGATATCACCCCAGTCCAAAATTGGAGTTCAGACAGTGATGGGTACTTCGATTTGGGTGTCCATAGAATGGCCCTCTGATCAATAGGATCATAATGAGCTTCCAGAGAAACCCATTGTTTCTGGGTGCAGCCATGGAAAAAGTCCATAACCAGAGATAACTGAGAGGCTACGGTTCAGAACAATAACGATGTGGGGAGTGAAAGAAGAACAGGTTGGAGAGATCTCACCCATCAATGGAGTTCTGTGAGGCAGCTGTGTTGCTGCGTCTGTTTCCTCGGCCTGACGTTTGCCAGCGTGCTCTTTGTGGAATGGCACCTTTGATAGCATGAAGATCTTCTGGCCAGTCGGGAAGATTCGTCGTAGGAGGATCCAAGATGTCGCAGAATTTAGGTAGGTCTGCAGGGGAGGATAGAAAAGCTGATTTCCTGCAATGTTTGACTTGTAGCTGGAACGGGTATCCCCACCGGTAATAATCCGAACATTTGTATAGGTAAGGGATTTGTCTCTCATGAAGGGTAGTGAGAACCGGTTTCAGCGCTCTCCGCATCTGGAGGGTAAGGCTGGAGAGGTCTGCCAGGATGGAAATCGTGGCGCCATCGAAATCCACATGTCCCTTGTCCCTGGCAGCGGTCATAATGGCGTCCTTCACCTTGTAGTAGTGAATGCGGCAGACTACGTCACGTGGTCTATCTGGATTAGTGCTTACTGGGCCCAAAGTACGGTGGGCTCGGTCAATCTCGATAGGTGAGTCGTGTTGAAGATCCAGGAACTTGTTGAAAATAGCCATTATTGTGGGAACTAAGTCCTGGGTTTTAGTAGCTTGAGGGTTACCTCGGACCCGAAGATTGTTGCGGCGTTGTCGATTTTCCTGGTCGTCTATTTTCAGAAAGAGGTTTTGTATCTGTAAGGAATGCTTATCCAGCGTAACTTGCTGCGTATGTTGAGTTTTTTTAATATTTTCCAGGGTTTTTTTCCGTCTCCTCCACCCTGTGTCCGACATGTCTAATCTCTTGTTTCACCTCCTCCAGTTCTTTACGGTAGGTCGCCTCAATCCTGCTGACATACCGCTCTTGGTCGTCTTTAGTGGGTAATGATCTGATGTAGTCGTGGAGGTCCATTTCCACAAACATCGCGGCATCATCCAACCTGGATGGAGAGTAGGGCCCGCTGGACTGTTTGGTTAATGAGTAGGAGAAACGTTCAGGAGAGATCTGCTGGGAGAAGCCGCAGCCTGTTCTTGTGAGGTTTGCATGGGCGCCATATTGGAAATATCCGAGGTGCTTGCGGATCTCGTCAAGGGTCATAGAAATTGTTGTATACAACCTTTATGTGGGGTCTCCTGAGTTCTGGAGGACTTGTCCTTCTTTCTGGCCCCCATGTGAGTCCGAAAGAGCTGCTACTTATAGCTAATATTGAGCTCGGGAGACACGGTCAGCGGGAGCTCTTAGCAGAGACGTCTATCGCGCACCATGAGCAAGCCACGCCCCCTTGGTTGACTATTTAACACAGAACATCTCATCTTCTGCAGCCACCAGCGCTACTC
Source organism: Hyperolius riggenbachi (assembly GCF_040937935.1). Classification (NCBI taxonomy): domain Eukaryota; kingdom Metazoa; phylum Chordata; class Amphibia; order Anura; family Hyperoliidae; genus Hyperolius; species Hyperolius riggenbachi. Next base: position 208,686,952 of record NC_090655.1, on the reverse strand, counting down.
CAAGTGCCACATCCGCTACATTTGACACTTCGCACGAGTTATTTGTTCGGGAAATCACTGATTCACAGCCATGAATGTTACAAGATGAAGGCGCTAAGCAAGTTACACTACCTCATATGTCTGAGTTAGGCAACACTATGGATATAAGGTGTGAGGAGGAAGATGATGAAGTACCTGCTGTTGGTGCAGTTTTGGAGGTGTTTGATACAAGCGAAGCTGGGGAGGATGATTATGATGATACGGATGCCGCGTGGGTTCCCAATAGAGGAGATGAACAGGGGGACAGTTCAGAGGGGGAGTCAGAGAGGACTAGGAGGAGACGAGTTCCGAAAGAAGCAGGGGGAGCTCATCATCAGAAACAGCTGGTGGCAGTGTCCGGCGCCATGTATCACCACCTCTGAACAGCCAGCCAACATCCCCTTCAACATCAGCTGCTGACGCCACTATAGTGCCCACACCCCAGGGTGGCTCAGCGGTGTGGAAATTTTTTAGTGTGTATGCCAAAGCTCAGAGCAATGCCATCTGTACTCTGCCACCAAAAATTGAGCCGTGGAAAGGCCAACACCCACGTAGGGACAACTGCCTTACGAAGGCACAAGCAGAAAAGGCACAAACTGCAATGGGAAGACCACCTGAGCAAAAGCAGCACACAAAAGCAAAGCCACCCTCCGTCTCCTCTTCCTCCTTCAGGTGCATCTTCTTCAGCCGCTTTCTCCCTTGCACCTTCACAATCACAGCCAACCTCCTCCACTCAGCTTCTCACCTTGAGCGGCTCCTGCTCCTCTGCCCACAGCAGCAGCCAGGTGTCCGTGAGGGAAATCTTTGAGCAGAAGAAGCCAATGTCTACCAGTCACCCCCTTGCCTGGCATCTGACAGGAACTGTTAGCTCGCCAGCTGTTACCATACCAGCTGGTGGACTCTGAGGCCTTCTGAAAATTTGTGGCCATTGGGACACCGCAGTGGAATATACCAGGCCGCAATTATTTTTTTGCAAATGGCGATACCCAAACTGTACCGTCAAGTAGAAAGGCAAGTGGTGTCATCTCTGGCACACAGCGTTGGGTCAAGAGTCCATCTGATCACGAATGCCTGGTCTGCCAAGCACGGTGAGGGCAGGTACATTACTTACACATCCCATTGGGTCAACCTGATGACCGATGGCAAGCAGGAAGTACGTAGCTGTGCAGCGGACCTACTTGTGGCACCTCCACGGCTTGCAGGCAGGCCTGCCCGAAGACTAAGTCTGTCCCCACACACAGCATCTCTGCCTGCAAGCAGTGTGACTGGCTGCCTGCCCCAAGACTAAGTCAGTCCCCACACAGCATCTCTGCCTGCAGGCCGCTTGACTGCCACCACCCACAGGGTCCACCAGGACTCCAGACGGATTCCTGAATTTTTAAGGCCACTTCTAGCAGTAGCCGCTATAATAATTTTTCTGGTGCGTGTACATGCAAGCCTAATTTTTCTGGCTGCACTGCAGCTGCAACAACAAAAGGCATGTACATGTGTCAATTTCCCTTCATGATCGTTACCTTGCCGTGGTGAAGGGGCTTGCGTATCACAATGAAGCAATGACCGCCAGCTATATGAGTGGGTTGGGGGGCACACCTGACCCAAGAAGATAGATAATAAGGTTGTTGCTTCATTGTGGACAGACCAAATTCGATCAGCTGGACCCTCAGTCAATGTTGATTTGTCATTCAGCTACCTCAGCCCGACCATATGGGCTTGAAAACCGCCATCGCCTGCACTCTGGCCATGGTGCGCACCAGTCCAGCACAGCCGTCACTACACAAACAGCTGTTTGCCGTGCGTTACACAGTGAGTTTAGTCTCAGTGTGAAGCAGTACACTAATTACACTACCTGATTGATGTATACACATGCAATATATTTTAAAGCACTTTAGGCCTCCAATTTAGCAGTAAAATGTGATGTCTGCCCTTAAAACGCTGCTGTCGGTCAAATCCTCATTTTTCCCGGGAAATTTTGGTGTGTATCCCACTCCGCCATGCTCCCCTCCAGGTGTTAGACCCCTTGAAACATCTTTTCCATCACTTTTGTGGACAGCATAAATGTTTCTAGTTTTCTAAGTTCGCCTCCCCATTGAAGTCTATTGCGGTTCGCGGAAGTTCGCATGTTTGTGAACTTTTGTCAAAGCTTGTGTTTGCGATTCGTGAACCAGAAATGCCATCTCTAATTGACTTTCCTTGCTTCCGATGCCGCGTGCAGTATGCGATAATGCACTTCAGTTTCTGCGTCAGAGCACTTCTGGCGCATAGCATCGCAGGAAGTGTAACATGTTCCAGTGAACTTAATGGCCATTGCGATGAGGTGTGTTAGGTGGAAGTAACACGACAAGTGTAAAAGGGGCCTAAATGAACCGGCCAAAATAGCACAAACCTCCAGCCTGAATTACTTGGCGAGGCTCCAGTGATGGCTGTCAGTCTCCTCGTACCTCCTCCTGGGCTCTGATCGGCTTTTCCGACTTCCCCAGGGCAGTGTCAGTTGACCCTCATCAGCTCATAAAACACTCCAGCTTCCGTACACAGATGCCGGAAGCTGCTAGGAGCTTCAGGAAGTCTGACAGCCATCCCAGGAGCCTCTGTAAATAATTTGAACGGTCGTTAAAAATAAAATTGGTACTTACCTAAGGCTTCCTCCAGCCTACCGTAGGCTGCAAGGTCCCCCGGTGTCATCCTGGCTCCGTTACGGGTGACTTTTGGGCTGAAAGTCGTCCGTATACTTCCTACATGGCCATGCTCCGCAGCATCATGCCAGCTGCTATGTATCATCACATTGTGATGACGCGGAGCATCCAGGAAGAATATAGACAACTTTCAGCCTGAAACTTGCCCATAATGGAGCCACCAGTGGGATAGGGAGAGAAGCCAGGGGACCTCGCGACCTATGGTGGGCTGGAGGAAGCCCTGGGTAAGTACCAATTTCATTTATAACGACTGCTGAGGGTCCCTTTAAGCCTGCCAGCCCCCCAAAAGAGGTCCCTGTTATCCTACAGGCATACCGGTTAGTTGAGACTTCTGGTTGCCTGAATCCTGGATAATGGAGACTTTGCTGTATTAGTATTTTCTGATTAGGTCATTCATTTTACACAGTAAGTATTAATTGTCCAATTTTTTTTTTAATATCTGCTCGAGTCATGAAGGTGCCCAGAGAAGCAGGCCGTTTTGGCGCACAGCGCCGAACCTAAGCACCACATAGCAGAAATGTAATACAACGCGCGGAGCCTAAGGGTAATTCCGAGCTGCGACAGTTGCCGGATCCCGAAATACACCTCCCTCTGAGTTGCGACAACCCGGAGGGGTAATAGTAATAGACCCGTCATTCACCTCAACCTGCACCCAACTCACCGGCGACAGAAGCATATGTATGCCAGAGAAAGATAAAATTTCACTGAACTAAAGCCTTGTACACATGCTAGATAAAAGTCGTTTATAACTTACAATGAATTACATATTTTGCTATTTCGGAAAACATTTGTTCTAAAAAATGTAGCTAAACAAGTAACTGATATTGGGCATTCTGCCTGATCTAACTGGCGGATTAACTCAGACTATTGGGCAGATATCTTGCATTCGACCGGTGTGTACAAGTTGTTCAAACGACATTGTTCCAGAGCATGCGCGCGTCATTTGGAATCCCACTTTCCCTTTGCCTGTGCAGTTTTTGAACAACAAAATCGTTGATAAGTGTGTGTGTGTGTGGCCAGTGTCATTTAAGCTACTTGTCATTTCTCTTTGCTGGGAAATGTCATTTGAGTGACATCGCTTGTTTGTGTGTGCTTTTATCTAGTGTGTCTACAGACCCTACCTTCTTAGCTGCACGGTTCCAGATGTTAGCTTCTGGCTAGGTTCACATATATAACATAGCGTGGAAATCTGGCTTTTCCGCAGGTGCGTTTGCATTAGTGTAATGCGGTTTTACCGCCTTTTTGGTGCGTTTTGTATGTTTTTTTTTCTTTACAAAATCTTTACTTAAAAATGCATAAAAAAAAACACATTAAAACCGCAATGCATATGCGTTACTAGCCTGCATATTGTGCAACACTACCAGCATCTGCAGAACGCTTACTGTAAATCCCAAGGTCTTTCTGAGTCCCATAGACTAACATTGCTGCATAAAACGCAGCATTTCCCGCTCTGCTCCATGTGTGCACCCGGCCTCTAAAAGCGGCACAATGCTTTCTTTGAAAACATTCATACTGCTAAGTAGGATCAGAGAGATGTGTCAAAGCCGGCACTCCAAGAATTAGTCTCTAGGTTCCTAAAAGGGGGTGTATGGATCATATGTGAAACAGATCACAAACTACTAAGGTACCTCAGTTTTTGTATGAATCCTGAGTGTTTTTGATTTTCTTAAAGATGCAAAACATGGATCATTTAGAAAGAAAAAACATAAAGCAGGCACTGCAGTTGTTGCTGATTTGTTCAGTATCCAAATATTGTGCAGTGAATTGCAAAGTAGTTGTTGCATACAAACAGTAGGTGCATAGTTAGCAGTCATTCAGATGGTGCATAAATGACATCATAAGTAGTGGCAATTGTGTCCTACCACTGCTGAGGTAGATGGTTGTGGGTGCAGGGCAGCCTAAAGCTGGGCATACACGGCAACTTGTATCCTTATCAATCGAGCCACTGATGGCTCGATTGATAATATCTGACAGGTCCGATGACCTGCCGGATAGATTCCCCACTCGATCCCCGCCAGTGGACAATAGCGGGGAATCGAGCGGCTGATAAGGAGCGCCGGCGGGGACGGGCGGAAATCGATCTGCACGCACGCGGCGGGGGTCGATCCGGCGGCTAATCGGCCGCCGGATCGACCCGTGTATGCCCAGCATTACGGACGTTTCTCATGACAATGCTTCTTCCAAGACTAATCCATTTGTGGTTTTGTTTACATTTTGTTTTTCAATAGTTTTTCACCTCGGGTGTCCTTTAAAGGGAACCTGAGATGGGGGCAAAAAGAAAAAAAAATATACATACCTGGCACTTCCTCCAGCCCCCTCGCGTCCTTCTGTAATTGGCCCCGGAAAGGCCTCCGAGGCCAGGGCCAACTGCGCACATGTGGTGGACTGCGCCTGCACTGACTGGAAGATTTATGTATATATATTTTTATTCCCATCTCAAGTACTCTATAAGCAGCCAGAGCATATCCCCCAGTTTAGGTAGAGAGTTACCCCCATTATGGGTAGCCCCGCCCAATTTAGGCAGCCAGAAGGTGCTCTTCCCCCGTCGTAGGCAGCCAATGAGGTCTCCCCCCCCCCCCCCTGGTGCAGGTAGCCAGAGACTGCTCCCTGCTCCCTCATTATAGGTAGTTTAGCAGTGCATCCCCCTGCCCCTTGTTATGTCACCAGGGCCCCCCTGACCCCCCTCAGTCCCATGTCACTTCAGGTATGTTCAAGTTACATAGTTATTATGGTCGAAAAAAGACATGCGTCCATTGAGTTCAACCAGTACAAAGTACAACACCAGCCTGCTCCCTCACATATCCCTGTTGATCCAGAGGAAGGCGAAAGAACCCTTACAAGGCATGGTCCAATTAGCCCCAAAAGGGAAAAATTCCTTCCCGACTCCAGATGGAAATCAGATAAAATCCCTGGATCAACATCATTAGGCATTACCTAGTAATTGTAACCATGGATGTCTTTCAACGCAAGGAAAGCATCTAAGCCCCCTTTAAATGCAGGTATAGAGTTTGCCATAACGACTTCCTGTGGCAATGCATTCCACATCTTAATCATTAGTCTTCTACTTTATACAAAAAGTGTAGTTTTTTTGTATTAAATTTAGTAGTAAGGAATATTTTTTGTTTTCCTCTGAATCATTTAAAATATATAAATTACCACCTATGAATATTTTACATATGCAGCCAGAAGTTGCCACTTCAAAATCAGCTCTCAAAGCTAGTTTATACATTGTTGTAAAAAGTGGGTCATTAAATCAAATGAATACACTGAATTTTGTCTATTTGCTTCAGTGGTAGAAGGGGTGCCTTGATACTGATGAGCTCCATTACTGAAACCTCATGGGACTTTGCATCGTGTTAAACTTTTATTTAAAAAAAAAAAAAAAAAAAAAAGGTAACACAAATAATTAATTTGTAAACATGTCAACATAAATAAAGTTATATGAAAATTAGTATAGATTTTTTTTTAAGAATCTGATGATGAATATCATAGAATTAGAAGTACTTCAGCTTCCACTGGCTTTTTTCCGCTACGAATAGCTAGTGAACAGGGGAGACCACAATAGTTTTCCCTCTGCACTAGCTCTGTGTTTTTTTGAAGGGAGGGTCTGACTGTGTAGCGACTGGAAAGTCCAATTCAGTTGCACTGAATAGCAATCGCACCAAAACTGCTGCAGTCAGTGCATTGCAATTACACAAGCATCACATCATAAGTGGTGGAAGGGAGCACGGTTGATTTGTTTGAAAAGCAAGTGTCCTTGTCTCTGCATAATGCATTCACTCCACAAATCGAAGTGCATGCAGTGTGAAAAGGCCCATCACTGATCCCTACAACCAACGGCACACTCTTTATAAGCTTTCCAAACTGAACGAGTTACAGACTACTCAGTAAGCTCATGGTGAACCAGAACTTCTTGGAGTAAGTAAGGGGCTACAAAGGGCCAAAGAGCCCTGATCAACCAATCCGAAACTTTCTGTATGCGTGTTGGATTATTGTGGCTTTGTATAATTAACAAGCTGACACGTCATTGCATTCCAGTGGTTCTGGAGGTGTGGTTAGCTTACAGAGAACACAAAGGATGATTTGCATATTCAGCAGTAATGCATCGTGGGAGATCTCAGAACTCACTCCAACCTGAATCATCACAAATACCTTCTGTTTTAAGAAAGCAAACTTTTGTTTTGCAAACTGAACAAGGAAAGGCTGAAATTTATATATGTCTGTGCGTGTACAGGTGTATCTTGGTTTCCAAGAGCAGCTACCCTCCCTGAGGCACTTTCTCTATGTGCTCCACAAGCCTTCACTAAATGGACTATTTTTCTTTCATACTAGGTTAAAGATCACCAAAGATATTACAGCACCACCATCACAGAAAAGCAGATACAGCAATGCAGCTGGGATATCCCGCTGCACCCGCAATACCTATACAGTCACATGATCATGCATACCAAGTCCACTGGGTGTCAGAGCATCACTGGAGAGATGCAAAAAGTGGGTGGTGAGGCTGATCAATCAAGGAGGAACATGGTTGCTATCGAGCTGTATGATGTTGTGTAGTTAGAGAGACGTTGCTTGACGTTTGCCACGAAGACCACAGAAATTGACCTCTTTTGTACATTTCTAATCTAATATTGAACCAGTTGGAAGTCTTAGACTTTTGCCAACAGGGTACGAGGGGGTGCAGCCTTTGTAGGCAATATCTGATCTCTCATCAATGTACCCATAAGGTATCTGATCAGACCATGAAGCTAATCCAAACACACGCATCTGTCCCTTGCATTACAATTTTTTAGGGATAGAAAAGACACAGATTAATAACTTATCAGAAGAACAATTGGCACTGGTGTCATACACTTTGAGAGACCACCGATTCACTTTTGGGCCTGTCGAGTTGTAAGGTCCAATATCGCCTACATTGTTTTCTTCATTGGCTGTTGCCTGTTCTGTGAGTCCTCAGGTGTCCGTTGGCCTTTGTGGCAAAACATTTACCACATGTCAAACAAGAAAATGGCTTATCACCCGTATGAATTCGTTGGTGAACAATGAGGTTTGAGTTGTTGGTAAAACATTTTCCACAAACTGGACAACCAAAAAGTTTTTCCCCGGTGTGAATTCGCTGGTGGATGTGCAGGCTGGACTTGTAGAAAAACAGTTTACCACACTGCGGACATGCCACCTTATTCCCATTGTGGATGGTCTGGTGCCTGACCAGGCCAAAGCTACATCCAGTGGTCCTTAGTCAGGCTCATCCATGCCGCCAGGGAGATTTTTAGCTGCTGTGCGCCACTGACTCCGCTTTTTCTTTGCATACTGTGGGTAGCGATCTGAGCTACCAACAGTTTTCCAACCTGCATCCATCAGTGAAGCCCACATGGAGCTGGCTGGACAGCTGCAGCCTGTAAGGCAGAAGAAAATGCGCGATCACTGGAGAGAGAGACAGAGAGCCTCGGTGAAAAGTACTCCTTTGTTCATCTCACAGCACCAAGGAGGGATTGGGAGGGATGGTGGAAGCACCTATAGCTACCTTACCTATACTGGGGACACTCATACCTGGGTTACCTATACTATGTCACCTATACTATGTCACCTATACTAAGTCATCTATAGCTGGCTAACCTATACTGGTGCTTATACTCACCATTGGCATGCTGATCCCTCGTCATGTACCTTGGTGGATTTGTTTTTTCCTCGGCAATGACATGTTTTTTTTTTTTATTGAATTAAATTTGTAAAAAAAATTGATTACAAAAATCTTCCTCTCTGCTCTCAAATATAAGCAACAGCATAATCACCTTTAAATAAAAACATTTCCTTGTTACAGCTTATAGAACTCCTACTGAGATTCTGCAGAGTGGTTACTTCCTGGTATGCTGGGAGCACAGAAAGAATTAACCCCGTGTTTACATATTAGCTCAGAATTCAGCAGACAGCTGACAGCTCACATTACACTAGCTCATTTCTTGCTGAGAAGGGAGAATAAGACAGGCTGTTCTCTATATTCAATCACAAGATGGACACAGGGTGAATGTCTCTGTGTTTCCTTGTCTCCTGTGCAAGGGTTCAGGTTCGCTTTAAATGAAATGTCCGATAAAAAACCCTCCCCTACTCTAATTATTCCTCCAGACCCATGCAGCCGACATGTCCCACACTGCAGCTCCGCTCTCAGCCGCCGGTACAGAGGCCTACCTCGAGGTCACTCCTTACTGTACCTGCGCGAGAGCCGCTGTCAATCAAACCCACGTTGTCCGGGGTGTACTGCGCAGCTTCATGCACCAGCCCCCTTATCCCCAACTGAACAAAACAGTGAACGTTAAACAGGCTGAAGCCATAAGCCTGTTTAATTACAATGTTAATTAACTCCTTTAAAGTGAACCTAAAATGAAAATAAACTTATGAGATAATGAATTGTATGTGTAGTATGGATGATAAATAGACCATTAGTAGTAGAGAGTCTCATTTTTATCTTCAGTTTTTTTTTACTTTATCTTTAAGATTACTTAAGATATCCACTGCTGTTTACAATCCAGACTTTGCTTTGTTTAGCTGAAAAGGATACAGAACCAACGATCCTATAAACTTTCTTGCAGTAAAACCTCATTAAACCCTTATCTCACCACTTCTTAGCCATTTTGACTTCTTTTCACTGTTCAGGAAACTGGACTGAATTAGACAAGCTGTTGACAAGCCTTTTGCATAGATAACTCAAGTATTTTAACTCTTGCTGTACTGGAAAACAGAGAGGGACTTAGGATAATTTATTTGTAAGGATAGTGTGCATGTGTCTCTCATCATGGGGATTGATTGAGTAAAGAATGTTAATCTTAACGTGTGCAGAGAGAGCATGTTAATATTTTAGGCATTTATTCAATTTAAATAGTAATTTACACAAACTGAGTAATGCGCTATGTACATACACCACTTATATAGTTTGAGTAACAGGCAAAGTAAGTGGTGCATGTATATAGTGTGATATGCAATTTGCACAAATCGCCATGTAAATTGCGTTAAGGAAAGTAATCTTAACGTGTTTTCAGCAAGGCTTGGTGTACAGAGGCGCCAGAGTAGAATAAAAACGTTTAAAAACCGTCTAAAAGAGGGGGATGTTTAGGTGGACTTACCTCCCTCAAAAATATAAAACTCAATTGAGTCACAATATATCAATACAAAAATATTTTATTGAACTCCACTTAGTGCAACGCGTTTCGCAGGTGTGGTCCTGCTTCATCAGGCAAACAGGAGTATAACTCAATGGGTCTAGATGCAGAAGTGAGCGCCTCTGTTTAGACGGTTTTTAAACGTTTTTATTCTACTCTGGCGCCTCTGTACACCAAGCCTTGCTGAAATCTTGAGTCCACCCTCGGTGGAGGGGTGCTACCCCGTTTCCTATCTACAGAGAGCGACATCTTAAAAACCTGAGTGGGGTCAGGTTCTAATACTCCCCACCTGCACTTGAAGTGGTTGCCTATGGGTAACCCATGTTTGTGAGTATATCTAAATATTTTGCTTTTAACCACAACCAACTTAACAATACTACACCATATCGGGCTCTCGATTTCTCTTTGTTCTTCCAAGCATAATCTTAACGTGGGCTATCCGCAAACACTAAATCAACCATCATGTCACTCCAGCTCCACTTTAAATCAGGGCTGTGAGGTCGGGAGTAATTTTGGGCACCTGGAGATGGAGGTTTCATACTTAATGAATTGACGCCTTTGTTAGTGGCACACAATGCTCTTTTAGTATCCAAAAAGACAACAATATACACTTGCAAAAAAAGATCAAATAGCCCCATATGTCCACAGTGCCCACAGCACAATGTTCCAGTAAGTTTGTGGAACACCCGGGAGTCTGTATCAAACCTGCAGTAGACAGCTGTCACGCCTTTTGAAGCTCAGCAATTTCCTCCGCAGTAAAGTCCCATGAACACCACTTGCTCAGCGTTCTTCTTATGGTGGACTCATGAACACAGATGTTATCAAGGGCAAGAGATGCCTGCAGATCCTTTGCTGTCACCCTCGGGTTTGTTGTCATCTGTTTAACGATAGTACGGCGTGCCTTTGCACTGATCTTTGTAGGTCTCCCACTTCTAGGGAGACTGGCCACAGTGCTGAATTTCTTCCACTTGCAGATGATCTTCCTAACTGTAGAAATATGAAGGCTTAACTCTTTAGAAATGCTTTTGTAGCCCTTTCCATTCTTATGAGCTTCAACCACTTTTCTTCTGAGGTCCTCAGAAATCTCTGATCGCCCTACAAACGTTGGCTTGCGACGCCCCTGCGCATTCTTGGTATGGGATGTATCCCCTATGACACAAGACTTAACACCTGTAAGATCTCCAGAAGATTCGTCTTGCTCAGAACACGCGTCATCCTCCCCAGAAGACAATTCCTCTTCTTTAACCTGAACAGTTTTACAGTGGGCAGATGAACTGACGTGACTACCATCTCTTTGTTGCTCCTCACAAGAGTTGTGTTCAGGTACAGAATCATTATTTCTCCCTTGTGTCCATGTCTGTTGTGCCTCTATGGAGGATTGTGAGGTAGATTCTTCTTCAACAAATGAAGATACATAACGATATACGTTCCTGGCAGGGCGTTTCCTCCTCGTGCTCGACTTGTTATGGATGTCATCTTCACATTGACCGTTATCAATGTCTCTTTCCACAAAACAGGTGTCGTCCTCTTTTTCAATTTTTTGACAGACAGCTAAATCATCCTGATCTTCTTCGCATTGCTTCTCCTCATAAGAGTCAGGTTCTGATGTCTCCTTATCCCCCCTTAATTGATTGTGTAGCGCAGTTACAGAGCATAGTGAGGTGGACTGTTCTGGGCCAGATGAAGGCATATTACGTATATTGCCCATGGGCCGTTTTGTCCTCATATTTGACTTATGGTCTTCCACACACTGGGTACAATCACTGTCACTTTTATCTTCATTTATCTTTCATCCAAAGAAAAGGATTGTGAAATACCGATTTACTGGTTACAGATCCATCTGAAATTGAAGAGAAAAAAAAACTTTCAGCATCAAATTTCATTATTTAATCTGAAAATCCAGGGTTAAGGTTAGGCACCACCGGGGGAAGGGGGGTTAAGGTTAGGAAACCACTAGCAGGGAGGTTAAAGTGTACCAGAGATGTGGGGATAGTAAAAATTTATAAATACCTGGGGCTTCCTCCAGCCCCCTCCGACCTGATCGCACCCAGGCCGCCGGCCTCCGTCTTCTGGATCCTCGGTTATGGGTCTCCATAAGCAGAGCTGTGGAGTCGGTACAAAAAAAAAAAAAAAAAAAAAAAAAATCATCCAACTCCTCAGTTTATGAAACCTCCGACTCCACAGCCCTGCCCGTAGGTTATGCCAGTCAACGCATGCTCCCCTACTCACTCCCAGCCGCGGGAGTGTGACAGGCCGCGCAGGTGCAGTAAGCCCCAACTGGCAAAATTTACGGGAGCCGTTGCCGAGGATCCAGAAGAAAGGTGGGATTCATCAAGCAGAACACATAACTCATTTTCTCAGTCCATCCTAAACACTGGTATGGATATTGCTCTCAAGGACCTGAGTTGTTTGACACCTGTAGCTTGTGGTGATGTGCATTTAAGTGGACCTGAACTCATGTACAGGACACAAGGAATACACAGATTAATCCACCCTGTATGTATTTAGAGAGTTTAGCCTGTGTAATACACCCTCAGCTGTGACAAATCACAACTGTAATTTTAACTCTCAGCCATGTCACGGGACGATACCTGACCACGGCCCTTCAAAGTTACAGCAAGAGGGGTAAGGAGAACAGTGCACTTAATTTGCACTCTGTGGAGACGAACCAGCACTCCGGATATCTCTGCAAGGAGGCTAAGCATATGCTAGATTATCAGCAGAGACCTACCTGACCAGCTGCCTGAGCCAGGAACCATCTAGAACGTGTACAGGGCTTAATAAGAAATTACTTCCATTGCATGCAAGTGCTGGACAGAGCCGGAAGGGGATTAACTAAAGAGGTTTGCCCCAGACTACAGAACTTTTGTATATACCCTTGAGAAAAATGGAATGACCCACATGTACTAATCCTTTGCCAAACATTTGGAGTGAAATCTCTGCTCACAATCACGATTTTGTCTCTGCAGCCACTGATGTGAATGCTCCCAAAATGCTGTAAGGAACCCTGCAAGTGGAACCACCACCACAGGATCCCGTTGCAGCGCTTTGCGGATTGCCGGCAAGTGCTGCAAAAGCACTGCCAGTGGGTCCCAGGGCTTAGGGACTCAGTATTTTATTCTACTCGCTAATTCTCACTACGGTGATTAGCAGACAATTCCCGCTAATCGTTGAAGCTCTAGCGCTTTTTAAAACGCTAGTGCTATTCTAACCCTATGGCAGTGATCTCACTGCCATGATTGGCGCCGATCGCGGGCGATTAGCGCCAATCGCAAAATGCGTTACCTGCAGCATTTTGCTGCGATCACAGTACAGTGCTTAATAAAGCGATCAATCTGAACCGTGAAAGTGTACAGTGATTTTACTGCGCTAATCACTGGTTTGCGCTTTTAAGTGTGAATAGGCCCTCACTCGTTAAAGCTTAGTGATGTATTAGCAGGTTATCATAAATACTATCCACAGTTTAAAAGTATACCCAAGGCAAACTGCAGTTTGGAAATGGAGGCTACAGAAATGGGGGGGGGGGGGGGGGAGAATGTGTGCAGAAGCTTACCGGTTTTCCCCAAAAATTGCTCTGGTAGCGGCCGTGACTTTAAAGGGGAACTTCAGCCTAAACAAACATACTGTCATTAAGTTACATTAGTTATGTTAATTAAAATAGATAGGTAATATAGTCTTTTACCCACCCTGTTTTAAAAGAACAGGCAAATGTTTGTGATTCATGGGGGCTGCCATCTTTTTGGTTGAAAGGAGGTGACAGGGAGAGTGAGACACAGTTCCAACTGTCCTGTGTCCTGATAACCCCTCCCAGCTGCATGTGCTAGGCTTCAAATGTCAAATTCAAAATGTAAAAAAAAGAAATTGCACCAAAACAGTAGAACATCAGAAATCCCATCATGCTTTGCACAGCATAAGGGGAAAACTGCCCGGGCAGTTTTCTTCTGTGCAGCTAAAAATGAGGCTTGTATAAGAGAAACAACGTTCTGTAGCTGTGAAACTGTTAAAGAAACACCAGGCCTTTTCAGTGCTGCTGAGTCGATTTTTAGTCTGGAGGGTCACTTTAAGTCACTGACTTTTGACTCGGAGGTACTCGCCTGCCCATGCGCAGTATATCCAAGCTACCCACCTTGTGACTGCGCTTGCCTTTCTTCTGTGTTCCTGGCGAACGCTATCCAATCTAAAAAACACGTACGTAACACACAGGAGAAAGGCGGGCATGGCCACACGGAGGATGGATCGGATATACTGCGCAGGTGAGTATTATTATTATTTAGTATTTATAAAGCGCTGACATCCTCTGCAGCGCTAAGCAGAGTATATTGTCTTGTCACTTAACTGTCCCTCAGGGGAGCTCACAATCTAATCCGTACCAGAATCATATGTATGTATCTTGTATTCTAAGTGTAGTAGTCCGGGGGGGGGGGGGGTATTTGGAGCCAATTAACTTTTCTGAATGTTTTGGGTATCCTTTAGGACTCTTTTTCCACAAGCATCTTCACAGGTTCAACTCATCTTACCACCTTTTAGCTGCTCCCGTCCAGACGCCTGCTAGTGCTTTACGTGGACGGTGGACAGACAGCTCCCCTATAGAGTTGCATCTGAGCACAGCTGTTGCAGACGTGCTCAGACATGTCAATGTTTTTCACTGCATGTTAACGCCACGTGTTAGTGCTTGATGTTACAATTACTGCATTTTAACTGTACCCAAATGGCAGTCGTGGTTAGCAGACAGGATGCTGCTGAACTGCTCAACAAACGAGCAGTTCAGATGTCCGTGGAAAAGAGGCCTTAAAGTGTACCTGAGATGAAGGGAAAAAAACGTTTTATACATAGCTGGGGCTTCCTTCAGCCCCCTTCGTGCTGATGAATTCCTCATCGTATTCCTCAGCCGCCTCTACAATCCAGCCCGATAAATCGGCAAGTCAGGGCCAGTCAGCGCAGGCGCAGTTAGGCCAAGCACACTCCCTCGTCTGGGAGCAGAACTCTCCTGGTGTCGGGAGCGTGATGGGGGAGCTCACACGCATGCGCAGGAAGCCGTAGACTCCCGTGGTTACCAGCCAGATTGCAGAGGAAGCCCCAACATAAAACTTTTTTTATTCGATCGTCTAAGGTTTCCTTTAAAAAACAGGAGGTTAGTGCCCCATATTCTGGCTGTATTCAAGATGTCCTGAGTGCACAAGTCACATATAATAAAGGCAGACTCTGGATAGCCTCTTCAGTGAAACCTGCAGAACAAGCATCCTAAACCTTATCTACTATAACTAAAAAGAAAGTGGGGGTAATTAGAGTTCCAACCTGATGCCTCATTTTTGGCATACATTACTAATCTGACATAATAATATCCAGTTTCATATTAAATGATGAGATCATTTAGTACAAGACACCTACAGAAACTACAGCCCAGTACAGTCAACACACAGAACAAACTCCCAGCTTTCTTCTATACCCTGTAACACTGTGACCTCACCAGGCACGAATCTATTGCCTAATGCTGACACCTGTGTGTTTTGTGGCTGGCTGGCAGCGTTGGTGTAGCTCAGCTAGCTAGTAGAGGAAGGTCATGTGATCAGGGAAGCAGAGAAGTAACCTGCACAGCATGCTGTGCATTATGCTATTGTCCCATTACCTTACATTAGGTTCCTGGCATCTTGCAGAACAGTACTTTTCTCCTCCATGCTATTTCTTCGTCCTCTTCCCTGGGCATGTCACTTCCTTTAAACGAAGGGTGAACTTCCAGGTTACGGCCATCTTGGATGTGGGCAAACAGACTTCCGAGCATGCTCAGAACCACATCTACCATTTTGGGTTAGGGAAGGCAGACATCAATGCTGGTCATTTGCTGCAATTAGCGGTATCACCTGTAGGTGGCCTATATGAGCCTTGCTCGTCGTTATTACCTGGAGCATATTCCTATCACTCGGCCAACCTTCATTTTTTCGTGCTGGGACTGCTTTGCTCATAGCTCCCAACTGTCCCTCTTTCAGAGAGACAGTCCCTCTTTGGGAGTCCTGTCCCTCTTTCCTCCTCATTTGTTGCTTTTTCAGGACTTTGTCCCTCTTTCTATGTAAATATATTTATTTCTCTACTAAAAAATGTGTTTGACTCTAAACTTTATTTCCATCCTTAAATTGATATATAATGCTAATTTTAAAATGTTAACCACTTGCCGACCAGTGGATTTCTGAATGATCTGTGCTGCGTAGGCTCTACAGCCCGCAGCACAGATCAGGTTTTAGCCAGGGCGATCAGACTTACCACCTTTTTTCCCCACTAGGGGGATGTCCTGCTGGGGGGTCTGATCGCCGCCGGCTCTCTGCGCTTTACGGGGGGGGGGGGCTCTTCAAAGCCCCCCTCCACAGCGTTTTCGGCGCTCCGTCCCCCTCCCTCCCTCTCTGAGCTGCGCAGGACGGATTTACGTCCTGCGCATTGTAGGATAGGCTTCAGCCTATCAAATGACGGCGATCCCCGGCCAATCAGAGGCCGGGGATCGCCGATCTGCCTTACGGCGCTGCTGCGCAGCAGCGCCGTATGATGTAAACAGCGGGGATTCCTTCCCCGCGTGTTTACATTTCGCCGGCGAGCCGCGATCGGCGGCTCTCCGGCTGTTCACGGAGACAGCCTCCGTGAACGGACATGGAAAGGCCGCTCGAACGAGCGGCCGTTTCCATGGAAACCCGCAGACGACCAGTTTACGCCAATCGGCGTTAGCTGGTCGTCAAGAGGTTAATATGAAGGAAAATGAACCAGGATAGAAAAGACCAGTGTGGTTTGAATTATAAAACAACATTTTTCATATAAAATCTTTATGGTATGCGTGACTAGGGTTGTGATGGGGGCGTGGTCAGGGTGTGTGGCAGGGGCGTGGCTTAAGTGTCCCTCTTTCTCATCTCAAAAAGTTGGGAGGTATGGCTTTGCTAGCTATGCATAAAGTGAAAATAAACTGATGAGATAAATAATTGTATCTATCCTGCCACTTCTAAAAATATCTTTTAAATATACAGTTTTATGTTATGTTAAAAAAGTAGAATTTTCTCAGCTCAATGAAAAAGTGTGTCGCGTACTTCTTATCTGCTAAAATATATGAACTATTAATCTTTTCATTTATCCCCTACTCTCAGAAGCTCAGTTCTCTGCCAGGAAAGCTGTAATTCCTTATAAGTGAAGTAGGCTATAGTAGTCCATACATGTCAAACTCCAGCCTGCGGGCCAAATCTGACCCTCAGAGCCATTAAATTTGTCCCTCAAGTGGTTTTGCATTATGTTTGGCCCCAGGGGCGTCTCTAGCCATTTTGTCACTCCAGGCGAGAAATCCTGTGGCGCCCCCCCCCCCCCCCCCCGTGATTGCCCCCAGCCCCATACCCCCCACCCCTTGTGGTGATCACCACTGCTGGGGTGAACCCCACCCCCAAGACCCCCGAAATTCATAATGCAGCAGCGTTTCACCAGAAAATACACTTATTGCGGCATACACACACACACACACTACACACACACTATAAACACACACACTACACACACACTATACACACACACACACATACACACACTATACACACACACACACACAGAGCACACATACACTATACACACACGCACACACACTATGCTGCTACCAGGGGAGGACTGGGACCTTCTGGCCTGGGGGAAACACAGACTAGAGGCCCGTTATCATGGCAGCCTCAGCCCAAATTTTGTCACACACTCACCCCCTATCGTATATGCCAGTAATCACGTGGAGCGCCAATGCGGAAATACAGCAAGGACACTCTGTGAACAGTGTGACAGGTAAAGTACAGGCATCAGGGGGGCACAAAACATTTTGTGGGACCACGGCCGGGGTTTCCGTCTTGTCTATAATTCGTGGTTATCGCACTCCATGATTATCGTACCTGACAACCACATTGGCCCAAGATTTCCCAACATCTCAGATTGATACATTCAACCAATTTCCACCCAAAATGTTTTATCCGATTTGCGAATATCAAAACGGTTGGTCGATCGGCTGTCAAGTCAACAGAAGTATGGCCACTGTAATTCCCTCAAGGCCAATGGCCCCCCCCGCCCACATACACCTACCTATGTCCTCCCCTTCACCACCATCTCTACTAATCTCCCGGTTTTCACTACCTTATGGTGTGTCTGATCTCTTATGCAGAGAAATAATGAGGAGAGAAAAGCTGAAAGAGATGGAAGAAGATATTTGCCTCACCAGGATTGCACTTTTATTTAGCTTTCCTGTATGACAAGAAGACACAGACACCCAGCACTAGGGAAAGAGGGAAACAAAGGTGAATGAAGAAGGCTGGTGCACACCAAGAGTGCTTCAGAGCGCTTTTCAAATTTACAGCGATTTGAAAAGCGCTGGGCTAATGTTACCCTATGAGGGTGTTCCCACAGCAGTGTTGTGATTTTTTAAAATCGCAAACATGCTGCAGGTAGCATTTATTGGCGCGATTCTTTCAAAAATCGCTTCACAAAGTCGCATTCGCGAATTGCTAGCGATTGCTATTGCGATTTTGTCGTGCACTAGCCCAGAGAGAGGAGAAGTGGAGTGAGACTGAGAATAGTGGAGTGAGCCTGTGATGGAGCAGAGAACTAATCTGTATTGCAGTCCCACATTACACAGAGGCTAGTTGCCGGTAATAGGACTGCTGTCCTGGCCAGTCTCTCACACAAGTCAGAAAGCAGCCCTCCTGGAGTCTAGGAACTGTCAAAACTTTTCATCCTGTTTAACACCTGATCTGCACATGCAGTCATTTTAACAATGGGGAGAGACCAGACAGATTTTTTCCCACGGACCCTCCTCTGCATCATGCTGTGTATATTTACCAGCTTGCCTGCCCTCTAATTGCACTTTTATCAGCTAGCCTAGTGTTTCACCTTGCCTTACATCAAGTGGAGTGAGACTGAGAATAGTGGAGTGAGCCTGTGATGGAGCAGAGAACTGAGAATAGTGGAGTGAGCCTGTGATGGAGCAGAGAACTAATCTGTATTGCAGTCCCACATTACACAGAGGCTAGTTGCCGGTAATAGGACTGCTGTCCTGGCCAGTCTCTCACACAAGTCAGAAAGCAGCCCTCCTGGAGTCTAGGAACTGTCAAAACTTTTCATCCTGTTTAACACCTGATCTGCACATGCAGTCATTTTAACAATGGGGAGAGACCAGACAGATTTTTTCCCACGGACCCTCCTCTGCATCATGCTGTGTATATTTACCAGCTTGCCTGCCCTCTAATTGCACTTTTATCAGCTAGCCTAGTGTTTCACCTTGCCTTACATCAACAAACCTGAATACAGCAGACACAGGACCAACCCTAAATCACTGAATAAAAGGCAGCCTGGGGGGGCAGTCCATGCCTGGCTGCTACACAGTCTCTACATCCATGCAGTTACCAGTAGCAGAGAGAGAGGGACTGAATGAATCTCAGGACTCAGGAGCTGATGCTGTACTCGGATCCCTGACTAGGATGAGTGCCTTCTCTCACTGACTCATTCATTACTGTGGTTCTTTGAATCATTGAGCTGAAGGAAATGAATGTATCAGTCAGTGGAGTCAGGCAGGGCCCCCAACCGCCCCGTTTTCAGCGGGACGGTCCCGATTTTGGGGGGCCGTCCCGCTGTCCCGCGCTGCCCCCTCCCCTGGTCCCGGCCGCTGGGGAGTGAGGGGGAAAAAAGCCGATCGAGGCACCAGCCCGCCCGGTATGCGGCATGGATGGCCGCCGCCGCCATCATTATCCTTCTCCCTCCTCCTAATATGTCCCCCCCAGTGTCCCCTTCCCCCCGCACAGTAATATGGGCAGCGGAGCGGGCAGTAAGTCTTACCACTGCCTCTCCGCTGCGTACCGGGATCTCCTCTGATCTTCCTGCTTCCTGTGACATCACGGGAAGCGAGAAGATCAGAGGAGATCCCGGTACGCAGCGGAGAGGCAGTGGTAAGACTTACTGCCCGCTCCGCTGCCCATATTACTGTGCGGGGGGAAGGGGACACTGGGGGACATATTAGGAGGAGGGAGAAGGATAATGATGGCGGCGGCCATCCATGCCGCATACCGGGCGGGCTGGTGCCTCGATCGGCTTTTTTCCCCCCCTCTCTCTGCCTGGCCACCCCCCTCCTCCTTCTCCTCACCACCACCACCCCGGCACCCTCCCATTTGGGAGTAATTTAATAACAATTATAAAAAAAACAACAACTTTTTTTTCCTGGGGTGGGCGTGACTGGGGATTGGGGGCGTGGACAGGGGTGTGGCCTAATTGTCCCGTTTTGGGACATTGAAATGTTGGGAGGTATGGAGTCAGGCGCTGCTGTTAGCTGCTGCTGTGTAAACTGATACCTTAATGAGCTGAGAGACATTTCTTCTCTCACTACTCAGCAGCGCCCTTCCCTCCTCCTGCCCGCTCTAGGCAAAAATGTATACCTGCCTAATGGCTCAGACGCCTCTGTTTGGCCCACTCTAGACCACCAGGGAAGCTATACTGTAAGTGAAGCACTAGGACACCAGGGAAGCCACATGGACAAGTTAGGGGGGAAGCACTGATCTAATACAATTACTGTCTATCTCACCCCTTGCATAAAGGTCCCACACTAACAGTTGTTAGGGGCAGTCACACAAACCAAGGCAATTGCTGATCAAAAAACAGAAAGCGACAGCCCAGGGGATACCGTTTATAAATGCTTTATTGTATCAAAAAGTGTGCAAATTTAGGCATACTCACCCATAAAATCAATTAAAATATGAAAAACCTGCGGAGTGCTCCACTCACATAACCCAGTCACTATACACACCTCAATAACATTGGTACCGGTACCAATCCCGATATTCTACAGCGTGGAGAGACAGAGGTAGCCAGGCTCTGCTAACACAGCTTAACGAGATAAGCTGATTGCCCTCAAGAGGTAGCCAAGTCAGCCTTTACAGTGTGACTGGACTTGCCGATTTCTCACCAATCCTAGGCTCAGTCAGTACTGCACGTGTCATCTCAGGATCTCAGGAGTCGGCGTCCTCCTTCAGAGCTTGCCGCTCAACCCAGCCGTGCGTCCGCGGTGGGGGGCGGCTGCTCACTTGCACACAGGGCAGAGGATTCTACCAGCAGATGTTTATTGCTGATGGGGAGCGCTCAGATCTCCGTCACAAGTTTAAGCCTCGTCCACTGACGCATTGCGTCCGCCTACCGCGGACTTCATCAGAGTGTATGACATGGAGGGGCTGGGATGCCACATTTATGCACACACAGTGAGGGTTTGGCCAGTCCCTTCTGCTTTTCCAATACTACATCCAAAGCGTAATAGGGCTGGCTCCCACCTCGCTGCTCATCTATGTTTCTGCACTGAGCTGTAGCACTACAGTAGCCTTAAAGAGAACCTGAACTGAAAATAAAAAGTCAAAATAACCATACACAGCTCATACTTACCTCCCGTGTAGTCTACTACTTAATCTCTTTCTCCTCTCCTGCGTCCCATTTGTCCACTGTGGAATTCTCTGTCCTCCATTTTAAAATTGCCCATTACACCATAACAGCTTCCTGGTCAGCACACTGTTAAATTGTAATATCACCTACTTGAGCCATAGGGAAACATGGACTTTAACTTGCACATTCAGTTGTAACTGACGGCAGCTGATATATAACTGACAGCAATTGGTATATTTCAGTTCTGACAAAATATTGTCAGAACTGGAAGGGATCACTGTAAGAAGAAAATGGTGAGCTTCTGAGAGGGACCGACGGTGAGGTTAGTATGTAATATTCATTTGCAGCTACGTCATGTGTTTATTTTAAATAATTTTACTTGCTTCAGGTTCCCTTTAAAGTGTCCAACTTTATTATAACATATATCCATTGTTGCTTTGCCTTGTTAGCTCCAGCTTCTATCCCCTTATCAAACACTTGTGCATAGGGCTGCTCAAATCCGATCCGGGAGACATCCGGACAGGGCAGTTTCTAGGCTAAAATGCACCCAGGGCTAAGGTGTTAAAATTGCGCCCCCCCCCCCCCTCGGAGCCAGGTATACATGCCCGCTGTATAGGTTAGCCAGGTCTAGTTATACTCAGTATAGGTGGCCAGCTATAGGTCCCCCCAGTATAGGTAGCCAGGCATAGTATAGGTAGCCAGGCATAGGTGCCCCAGTATAGTTGCCCCCATTTAGCCAGGTAGGTGCCTCCAGTATAGGTAGCCGGTATAGTTGCCCCCAGTATAGGTTAGATAGGCAGGTGCCCCCGGTATAGGTTACATAGGTAGGTGCCTCCAGTACCGGTTAGCTAGGTGGGTGCCTCTAATATAGGGAGTCAGAATAGTTGCCCCCAATACAGGTTAGATAGGTAGGTGCCCCCCAGTATAGGTTAGATTAGGTATGTGCCCCCCAGTGTGGTTAGATTAGATAGGTGCCCCCCAGTGTGGTTAGATTAGGTAGGTTCCCCCCAGTGTGGTTATATTAGGTAGGTGCCCCACAGTGTGGTTAGATTAGGTAGGTGCCCCACAGTGTGGTTAGATTAGGAAGTTGCCTCCCAGTATAGGTTAGATTAGGTAGGTGCTCCCCCCAGTGTGGTTAGATTAGGCAGGTGCCCCCCAGCATAGGTTAGATAGGTAGATGCCCCCCAGTATAGGTTAGATTAGGTAGGTGCCCCCCAGTGTGGTTAGATAGGTAGCTGCCCCCCCCAGTGTGGTTAGATAGGTAGCTTCCCGCCCCCAGTAATGGAGGGGGGAGTCAGCCGTGGGGAGGGCAGCCTGACCTCTCCCTCCCTTCCTCTCCGGGCGCCCTCCGTGCTCCCCCCTCCGAGTGTGACTGCACAGGAAGCGCTGTCTACAGAGCGCATTAGCGCAACTCACCTCCCTCCCTGGTTCCAATCGCCGCCGGTCTCCTCTTCCGTCTTCTCCTCACAGCCGCTGATACAGTTACCCACGCTGCTTCCGGCTAAACAGGAAGCAGCGTGTGTATCTATCAGCAGCTATGAAGAGAAGAGGAGATCGGCGGCGATTGGAACCAGGGAGGGAGGTGAGTTGCGCTAATGCGCTCTGTAGACAGCGCTACCTGTGCAGTCACACTCGGAGGGGGAGCACGGAGGGCGCCCAGAGAGGAAGGGAGGGAGAGGTCGGGCTGCCCTCCCCGCGGCTGACCCCCCCCCTCCATTACTGCGCCCACACTCCTTCAGCGCCCAGGGCGCCCGCACGGGCCGCACGGCCCTAGAAACGGGCCTGCATCCGGATAGTTGCTATCCGGATATCTCCCAGTAAACCTGTGCGGGGTGGGTGGGTCAATCTTACCTGTCTGACGTCCTCTTCGTCCGCCCCTCGGCGCCTCCCACGATGCGCTCCACGCGCGTCACGTGATTACAAACACTTCCTCCTTCAACCCGGAAGCAGGAAGCATTTGTAATCACGTGACCGCCGCTTGAACCGCATTGTGGGAGGCGCCGAGGGACGGACAAAGAAGACATCAGACAGGTAAGATTGACCCCCCCCCCTGCCCAGGTTTACTGGGAGATATCAGGATAGCAACTATCCGGATGTCTCCCGGATCTGATTTGAGCAGCCCTGCTTGTGCATTCAGTCTCTACAAGAATACTTTATATTCCAGTTCCTGATTCAATCCATTTGGGGACAGTGAGTTTAGCAGGTATATCCACCTGCATTCCTGTTGTAGCAGAACCTGTTCTCTGTCTCTGCGGTGGACCCCGCATGATATTCACCAAAGTGCTCCACCACAGAACTTCTATATTCTCCATTTATTTTTTCCCACATCTGATGTTGCTCACATGGTCAGATATTCATGTCTTTCATTTCCTCGCTGTCATTCCAACTTAAATCATGGGGCACGGACACTGGATAAGGTATAACACCCACTCAGAATTGCAGTTAATGAAACTGCGAATCTCCTATATTTTTTGTTGCTGTGGTGCTCAAAAGTTTCCACTCACCTCCGCATACTCACATACCGAGCAATCACCACACACATGCATACCATTTGGGATTCGTCTAGACAGCCAATTTGACTTCGGCAAAAGATCTGAATGCACTAGGTGATCCCTCAGACTTGGCGCGCCACCATCTGCGAGTATGGACCGACCACACACCCTATCTGAGGATCTAGTTTTAAAACTGGCCAGTGGCGCACAAGGCTCTCACGGATCTTTCCCCAATTTGCATTGTACTGGGAAATAAATCGAGGAGAGTCTGCGTCCTTTCTTCTGACATTTTCGTTATTTTTACCCTGTAGCAGTCTGGGTTGGGGAGAGCACTGAACACTAGGGAACTGTATAGGGAAAGTGGGGGCAACTAGACACCAGGGAACTGTATAGGGGAGGGAGGTCCACTAGACACCAGAGAACTGTATAGGGGAGGGAAAAGAACCGCTAGATGCCAGGTAACTGTATAGGGGTTGGAGGGAAGCCATTAAACACTTGGGAACTTTATAAGGGAGGTGGCCATTAGACATTGAGGTTGGCCTGTGGCTAGGACCCAGTGTACAATTTTGTCTTACTTTATATTTGATTTCAACACCCCTGCTATAGTCTGACTGGAAAAAAAACCTGTCAGTTCAATAGCTGAATATTAAAGGTGCCCGTACATCAGACAATGTATGGGCAGATCAACCAAGAGACAGATCTCGCTACGATCACATCTGATCAGAGACAGATCAGTGGACTATATATTACCAGTCCATGTCTGCCACTGGCTCCTGGATCTTTCCTTTGTCAATACATGCGCCCCACCTGCTTGCTGGAGTAACGTGGGCACATGTGTGATACATATTCAGGCAACCATGTGGGGCGCATTTATGCATGGAGGACAACGGCCTGAGACATTTCAGAGCAGCCGCGGACAGGTAAAGTATAGGGGGGTGGGGGGGGGGGGAGGGGGGGTGTTGGGGAGTAGCGTCTGGGATTTTGTCGCTCATCCAGATATCGCTTGCCGTTACTGCCGCACACCCGCCCGACCACGACAACTTGCAGTATTTCCAACCAATTCATGCAACCAATTTCGGCTCAAAATTGGCCACTTTGTCGATTTGACATGCACTTGGTGCCACCGATTTTCATTCAATCATAATAATCGAATCGGATGGTCGATTGGCTGCCAAGTCACCCGATATACGGTCACCTTAACTCTTTCAGGCAGAGAAAAGAAAATGCTTTCCTGCGCACTTGCAGAAAAGGATTCCGGCGAGATGCTGAGCAGCTGGTCCAGACGCCTTTCTGAACCGGCCCTTAAAGAGAAACTCCGACCAAGAATTGAACTTTATCCCAATCAGTAGCTGATACCCCTTTTTACATGAGAAATCTATTCCTTTTCACAAACAGACCATCAGGGGGCGCTGTATGGCTGATATTGTGGTGAAACCCCTCCCATAAAGAAATTCTGAGTAGTACTCTTGGCAGTTTCCTGTCTGTGAACCTTGCTGCATTGTGGGAAATAGCTGTTTACAGCTGGTTCCAACTGCCAAAAAAGCATGCAGCAGCTACATCACCTGCCAACAGTAAAAATGTCACCATGTAACAAATGTCAGAATGTAAATCAGGGATTTGAAAGATTTTACAATGGGCAAACACTGATTAAATCATTTATACATAATTATTGTAAAAATGAAGCACTTTTTTTTATTACATTATTTTCACTGGAGTTCCTCTTTAAGTGTACCCGAGGAGAATCTCTGGTAAAAAGATTTCAGATCCGGGCTGAACTCCTGTTCATGCACGAACACGGCCATACTTCATCTGCACGAGCATGTGCGTACTGCCCAGTAAGCCAGAACCACTTGTGCTCGAGTGGCTCCATGCTACTGTGCAGGAGTGGCCATGCTTGTGCGAGTGCAGCATGGCCGCGCTTGTGCATAAAATGGAGCGTGTACCATTCTTCCAAAGGGTCCCGGTGAGCAGCAACGGGGACACAGAACCCTCTACAGGGAGTACATATTATGGCGCCGTCAGCGAGCTGGACCGAAAGCCGGCTCACCCTGCTGCCACTCACATCCCTGGCAGTGCTAAATACTATTCCCCCTTTGAGTTGTAGCAACTCGGGGAGAGGTGACTGCCGGATCCCCAAATTACTCTTGC